>NC_141698.1:862794656-863994656 GCF_964263255.1 Lissotriton vulgaris | reverse complement strand
TCACTCAGTCACTTTTAAGCCAATGCTGCGTCAAAAGCCTGCGCCTGCTTGAAGCAGGCGTAGGTCTTGACGCAGCATTGTCAAAATGGGGCACCCCCGAGCCTTGCTGGAGCTGCGTCGAGCTTGAGACGCAACTCCAGCAATGCGACACATTTCCGGCACAGATGCGTCACGCATCTGTGCCGTTTTTGCACCATGGTGCGCGGCATTATAAATGCGGCGCACCATGGCTGGCGGAGCTGTGGCGCACTGTGGCGCATGTTAACTGGCGCATCCCTGGGGATGCGCCAGTTAAGATAAATCTGCCCCAAGGTGTATGCTTGAGATACTGCCTTTGCTCCTCCATCAAATCATGTGCTCACCAATTCATCTAGTTATTAATCCTTACACTTAGATTGCCTTTTGCTTGTAAAGAGTGGACTATCTAGACAAAGTTTCACAGAATTTATGAACGTTTAAGTTTCACAGAATGTATGGACGTTTCGACTTATGGTGGTTGTCTAAGAGGCTGGAAAAGATGGCATAATGTACATGGACCGGTTGCTAGACACCGAAATTCATTTTAAAGCTATCAGCCTCCACACTGGAAGATAGTGAGAATCAATCTCTTTCCTTGAATGAAGTTCTGTCACATCCAAAAACTTCTCTCCGGGGTGAGAAAAAGTGGCGAAGACGCAGGGGCTGGAAATAAGATTCTCAGTAACTAATCTTAAATTTCACTTTAGAATCTTCAAAAGGTTGTGTCTGAGAAGCAGTTTGAAAAACAGTACACGTTTGAGAACATTTTTTGTAAGTGAGAAAAGAAAAGAAATGAGCCAGTGATTTACCTTAATGACATATTTTACTATATTTGTAAAATGCATTTAGATATGGCGAGGAAAATCGGCATAAGTATGTTGTTTAAAACAATCTTAACATTCACCAGTTTAGGAAGGAATGTAAACAACCCACACAAGAGTCAGTGATGGATAAATGTTAACGGAATGCATGCCGATCTTTTATTTAAAATAACTAAGTGAAAATCTCTTTTTTTACCCCGAGTTCAAAAATATCATTGGGTCTTATTACAGATGTTTTCCTGACTTAAATCAGTTTATAAACTGTTTCATGCTAGAATATACAATGTTAAGGCTCTTGTAAACTACCTAGGACAGACTTAAGGCTGTCATAAGACTATTCTAATCCAGTTAAAACCGTTTTTAATCAGGTCCTCCACTCAGAAGATTCTTGTCTCACCTAGATTTCGTCGGTCTAGGTGGGGTGGCCGCTCATTCCCTGTGGCGGCCGCCAAACCCTGGAACATTTTGCCTCTCTCTATCACTACGGCAAACTCACTTGCATCCTTTAAGAAGATCTTAAAGACCTGGCTTTTCACCTTGTAGTCGGCCAATGCTTGCTTCCCCTTCGTCCCGCTTAGCGCCTTGACACTGTTTTGGTTTAGCGCGCTTTATAAATTCCTATCCTATCCTAGGGCCGACTGTCTAAGTTCTTAGTGATTACACATAATTGAGGTGCACATTACATGTATTTATGAACATAAGTGTAATGGTTGGTTTAAGTATTTGAAATACAATGGCATATGTTACACTACATTGTGTACGCACTGCGATAAAAAAAATATGAGCTCTGTACTGTTTCAGTGCTCAGTGCACTCCTTCTGTGTGTGCTCACTCTGCAAACTATTAGGTGAATAGTAAAAACCAGGCAGGTATCTGCTCTGCTCTACTTTCACAACAGAAGTACGTCCTCTATAAGCAGACAATTATACTGGTGCCTGCTTTATGAGTAAGATGATGTATTAGGATATATGCTCAGTGTGTTTTCATTGCCCTCGTACTTTTGGTAGCATGTTTGGGTTCTGAATAATACTGCCTAAAACGCAATATGGTGTTTCAAGGTGTACTATTCCTTCATGGCCCATGCTCCATTTTATGCTGTTCCTCGACTACCCAGTAAAGCCAATGGTGTGTGCTGTCCCGGGATATTTACTTCTTGGAGTGCTTTTGTAGATATAGTGTATGAGGCATCTATGTAGTTTATTTACTGGGGAAATACTCAGTGTTGGAGGATCAGGGCAGTGACAAAGTAGTTAAGGGACTAGTTTTAGAGGCTGAAATTATTACTCCAAAATGAAGTTCTGTATATTACATTGACTTGAGAACATTTCAACAGACGGGTAATACAGAGTTCTATTTTTTTTCATGACCTTTGCAAGATGCAAAGGTTGTAAAGTTCTTCCATATAGACCTTTGCCTGAGAATATGGATTTTTTATCATATTGCATAATGTCATTCTCATAAAAAATAGCTGTCTTGTACCTGGAACAGACTGTACAAAGTTGTAGTAAGGTGACTTTATATACATGCTTGGTTTTTATTTTTATCAAAAAGAGTAATTTGGCATACATTTGCTTTGCAAGACAGAGTCCCTTTTGAGGAACAGCTAGGCAAAGTATGCACTATCCAAGAAATATTTTGCCTAATACTCAAGCTACAAGTGATGAAAATGTTGAAGTAGTATGGCATGAATAAACAGGGTTTGCCATTTTTCCAACAGCTGGTTAGAGTGCCAGTCCCTCTCTGCCTGAGCTCTAGTCCTAAACAGTAGTAGCTTGCACAGGTGAGAGCGGTGAGGCGGGGCAGGGTGGGGGTGATGGAAGTTGACAGACAATGGTATAAGTCATATGAAATAAATAAAACCACTTACCTTGCATTCGCTGCATCGTCGACTCTGAATTTTTGAAGAAATTATCACTGGGCTTCACAAGTATCTATCATAAGCAGAATTCCTAGGAGAATGAAAGCAGAAAATTCAAGGACAATACACACACAAAACACAGACACACACACACTTGTCCAAACCCAAACACACGTAAAAAAGACATAGAATAAATACAGGTTAAAAATATGTTTGCTTGATCTGGGGTATCTAGTCATATAGATGGCAGAAAATGATTGCACAAAACAAATCTCTGCAGTTGGAAATAAAATATAGGAGCATTGCCAGACCCTTACCACATCCAAGGCAATGACACCAGTAGAAAAACCGAAAAATGGAAGACAATTCAAAAGAAAAACAAGCATTAGAAAAGCCAATAAGTCTCACCTGTGAGAGCTATTGGCCTTGGCAATGTTTTTAATCCATGCTGTACAGCAGCGCGGGTGCTTTGCAGTGTGGCTAAAATATATTTTTAAAAGCACTAAGATGCTGCCAGCGCTAATGCGCTTTTTCTTAAAATAGTGCATTAGCGGTGGATACATCTTAGTGCATTATTAATATTATTATGATTATTCTCATTAATATCATTATTATTAACACTAGCCATGCTGCAGAGCAGCCACATTTCTCCTATACAGCATTTCTACAAATCATTACCATCTGCAGCATTGCCCATGTTGTACAGCAAGAACAAAAGGCAATGGCAGAGCCCACAGTTGCAAAGGTGAGATCTATTGGCTTTGTCAATGTTTGTTATATCTTGGCCATAACCCCTGTGATTCTGAGAAAATCAGTTGAATGCATATTTAAGAGCCCCTTGCACAACTGTTGTATCACGTTTTGTAACACAACGGTGGGACAAACTACCAAATCATCTTTATGAGGCCAAGAAAAGCCACTTTCCGTGGATTTAAATGGCCTCATAACTATGACGTAAGGCAAGGAAGAGCAAATCACTGCGTTGCCTTGCTCTGCACTAAGGAAGCGTTCCATGGGCATTGCAGTGGGAGTTCACAAGCATCACACATGGATTTTAATGCATCCCCAGATTTACAAGACCATACAGACCTGGGGTTGCACCAAAACCTAACTTTATTTCTCCTTGCTTTTACCTCTTTCTATGTGTTCTGCATTCTGGTAAACACAAAGATCGAGAAATATGCCTTCCACAATTGTTTTTGTAAGGTGCCACTTCCTGCTCTAAAACAGTCCTGCATGTCACACAATCTCCTGCATTGGTGCGTTGGTGGCATTCCTGCCTGTTCACTTTGACACAGGGCAGCGCAGCAAGGAGATACTGCATTGCACTGCGCTAAATGCCCATAAATATGCCTCGTAGTCTGCTCATGAGAGAAAATGAAAACAAATATGACGTTTGGCAAACAATGCTATCACATAAAGCAAGCAATAGCACCCATTTCCATGTAAGTGAACATGCGTTTGGAAGCAGATAGCGTTTGTTTTCACAATAAAAGCAGATTATGTGTTGTCTCAAAAACATCAATTTCAAAGGAGAAAGGGCTTCTTTGAAGTGTATGTCACAGAGTAAAAGATAGCAACAAATGGCAAGAGGTTTAACATGGAAGACCGGGAAAAAGAAAAGTAGTTTCTGAATCACAGCGGAAGGACAGCATCAGTAGGAAGAAATCAGTACTTGGTCCATGCACTAGCCAAAAGAATAAGAAGTGAAGTCTGCAAGTGCTGGCCAATTAGAGGACAGCGGATTAGAGTGACAATAAAGCCAACAAACGTTAAACAATGGGCAGGCTGCTAGCTCCTTGTTATATATGATACCTTTTGCAAGCGAAAGCGCATGCAAGGCATGCGCTGTTTGAAGTGCCATCTAATGATGACGCACACACACTAAGCTTCAAAATAGGCAAGCAAAATGTCAGCAAACTCATTGAGAAAGGAGTGGTCAACAAAACTGATGCAATAAAATGCCCAAATAATATTTCTCAGCATGCATAATGGAACCACCAACATTTGCCAAAAGCAATATGAGAAAAATTAACCCAGCCTGCTAAAAAATGCATGATACAGTTACATCAGGCTGTAAGGATTGTCCATAAGCGTCCACAAGTGCTGCCTTGGCATAAATTCAAAATAATCCATATGCAGAAAAACATAACTGGTGGTTTCCTTCATGCTTTAACTATCGCTCAACAAATATAAAAAATGAACAAGAGCTCATTTGATTTTCCAAATGATTGCAGGGACTACTGCAGGCAAAGCTCTGTGTATGATGCTTCTCTGTCAGTATCCACACACACAGGCCCGATTCACCGAATGAATTTAAGACTAAATCCTAAACTTACTACCATTTGGTATTCACTGAATGCACTTACTACTTCTGGTATTCACAGAATGAACTTACTACTTTCGGTATTCACAAAATGAACTTACTTCTTTCGGTATACACAGAACAGACTTATGACTACTAACTTTATGTCCGCACCCGGGCCGTAATTTCCACCACCGGGCTGGAATTTACGGCTCTGCGGCGGAATTTATGATTCTGGGCGGTAATTTCTGGCAAAGTGCCGTAATTTACGATTCCGGGCCGGAAGATACAATTCCTGGCCGGAAAATACAATTCCGGGCCAGAAGATACGAATTTTGGCAGCTGGTCATGTTAGCCAAGGGTAAACACCTGTCCAAGGGCCAGATGTAGGTAGCCTAATACCGGTCGGTAACAGCCGAAAATCGGTAATTTTGGCCGTTACCGACCAGTATTTGGAAATTGAGATGTAGGTTGCCCAAAATATACAGAATCGGTAAAAATTCCGAATCGGTAGATTACCGGCTCGGAAATATTACCGAACTGGTAAAATTACCGATTCGGAAATTTTACCGAATCGGAAAATATACCGAGTCGGTAAATATTCCGATTCGGTAAAATTTCCGATTCGGAAAGTATACCGAGACGGAAAATGGACCGAATCCGTAAAATTACCGAATCGGAAATTAAGAAATGGAAAAAACAGCACCATTGAGATGTAGGTCACCCATAAATTACCGAATTTACTGGAAATTCGGTATTTATGAATCGGTCTTTAACATGGTATGAAAGCATGTGGTAACCAGGTGCAGCCTATAAAAAAGGGCCCCAAAATGCAACACTGGAACCACTATGGCTGCTTTCTATGTCATAGCAAGACGTCTACAGCTACAGGCAGCAGGTGAGAGGGAATGGGGAAGGGAGGAGCAGGTGTTCCGGCAGAGGAAAACACTCTTCCAATTAACAGAGCCAGAGATACTGCAAAGATACAGACTGCACCCCCAGACCATCATGGACCTGATCAGGGGCCTGCACCCACTCCAGGACCACCCAAGACCAAGGGCCCACGCCATCCCACCCCATATTCAAGGACTCTGTAGCATACACCTCCTTGCATCTGGAAGCTACCAGAGTGTTGTGGCAGCGGTAGGTGGGGTGTCCCAGAGCTGCCTGTCGCGTTTTTTCCGAAAGTTCCTGGACGCCATGATGCAAAGAATGGAGCATTACATCCACTTTCCAGACACTGATGCGGACTTGCTCAGGACCAAGACTGACTTTTACCTCATGGCAAATTTCCCACACGTGATTGGCTGCATTGATGGGACCCACATCCCCATTTGCCCCCCAGCTGCCACTGAGCACATATACAGGAACAGGAAGTCATCACACACAATTAATGTACAAGCAATCTGTGATGCCAAGTACAAAATCACAGATATAGTGGCCAGGTACCCAGGAAGCACCCACGACTCCTACATATTCCAAAACAGTGGGATCTATACCCGCCTAACAACGGGTGAATTCGGGGAAGGATACCTGCTAGGTAAATTACTGGGTGACACTCCCTTGATAGATGAAGCAGACGTATGTCAAAGTGTGCCTGTGAGTAATGTATTTTTTTCTTTCACATTAGGGGATAGTGCATCGTCCTGACACCCTACCTCAACCCCACAACCTCCAGCCAGAGACGATACAATGTGGCACATAAATCCACCCGGAACATCGTGGAGCACGCCTTTACTCACCTGTAACATGCTGTAAGATCATTGCAACCTGTGCAATGTTGCACAACCTCGCAACTAAGAAGAAAACAGAGGTAGAATTGGAGGACTATGTAGACCATGACGATGAGCAGGCACTACCAGCAGCCAACACATTAGGGGTACCAACACCCACTGACGGAAGACAGAGACGGGCAGAAATCACACTCAACTACTTTTGAGTAAGTATAGAGACAAAGCATGTGTTGTACTGCAATGCACGTAGTTTATTTGGCACTACGTTTGAATGTCAGAAGACACAATTGAAACATACTAGTGTGCCTAGCACTACTGGGTGGGCGGGGGTTACCTCACCCTCACATGTCCAACTGAATATGGCTGTTGCTGATCACTGGATTGCTGGTTGGGAGCTCTCAGCTCTCATTGGGAAATCGGCACAATTCGGGGACTTTGCTCATGAAATTTTTGACTGTCATCATTTGGGGCGTTTATGGCTTGAATAAGAGCCCCAGGATTTTGCCTCTTGAACCGCTGGCATTTCGAGTCGGTTCTTTGCAGTATTTGGTCCGTTTTACCGGCTGGTAAAAGACGAATCCTGTGCTTCTTCCTGCATTTTGTTAGCCACTCCACATCGTTATGTGGAGTTTGGGTCAAAACGCGAGTAGCTTCGTTTTTTTAGCGTTTTCCCTGGATTTCTTATGATTTTGTTATAGTGGCCACTATACAAGAAGAAAGGAGGCTTAAATATATTGAGTATCCGTTTTGAGAGGGGTTTTTCTCTGTTTTTAAAGAGTTTTTCTGTTTCGCCACACTTGCCCCGCAGTGACTCTGACCTGCGCAACGCTACGAGAGAGGAAA
Organism: Lissotriton vulgaris; assembly: GCF_964263255.1. Classification (NCBI taxonomy): domain Eukaryota; kingdom Metazoa; phylum Chordata; class Amphibia; order Caudata; family Salamandridae; genus Lissotriton; species Lissotriton vulgaris. The sequence continues at coordinate 863,987,078 of NC_141698.1, read as the reverse complement.
ATTCTGCCACATCACCGGGTCCCTGTGCTGTTGAGACCTCCCACCGCCCCCCTCCCGCCGTCCTGCTGTCTGCTTCCACCTGACAGCGGGGCCGCCGAGTGGAGCGAGGCGAGGGGCTGCCTACAACTCCCGGCAGCCCTCGAGGTCTCCAGACACACCCCCTTCACGACGCGCCAGGAGGCGCATAAAGGGCGTCCCCGTTACAGGAGGTAGTGTAACGCTGTTTCGCCACACTTGCCCCGCAGTGACTCTGACCTGCGCAACGCTACGAGAGAGGAAGATTCTGCCACATCACCGGGTCCCTGTGCTGTTGAGACCTCCCACCGCCCCCCTCCCGCCGTCCTGCTGTCTGCTTCCACCTGACAGCGGGGCCGCCGAGTGGAGCAAGGCGAGGGGCTGCCTACAACTCCCGGCAGCCCTCGAGGTCTCCAGACACACCCCCTTCACGACGCGCCAGGAGGCGCATAAAGGGCGTCCCCGTTACAGGAGGTAGTGTAACGCTGTTTCGCCACACTTGCCCCGCAGTGACTCTGACCTGCGCAACGCTACGAGAGAGGAAGATTCTGCCACATCACCGGGTCCCTGTGCTGTTGAGACCTCCCACCGCCCCCCTCCCGCCGTCCTGCTGTCTGCTTCCACCTGACAGCGGGCCGCTGAGTGGAGCGAGGCGAGGGGCTGCCTACAACTCCCGGCAGCCCTCGAGGTCTCCAGACACACCCCCTTCACGACGCGCCAGGAGGCGCATAAAGGGTGTCACCGTTCCCTCTCGCGGGACGCGAGCGGGAAGACCGGAGGAGACTGGGCTGGGCCCACCCCCCTAAGATCCTCTATAAAACAAGAACCGGTTCAGTAAGTAAATCTGTGTTCACAAAGTCATCTAAGTGTTGACTAGAAATCAAACTTCACTACTGTAATCTCTGTCCATCAGCATACAAATGTCTACCAGAGGTTCTAGGAGTAAAACCCTGAAAAACATGACATCTACTGTTGGTCCTATTGATCTTTTTATAACTAAAGTGAATAAAACCATCGACCAAACGGTAATGCTGATCGACCGACGAGTATCCTATGAACTAGATCAAGCTAGACGCTCGTCAATGGGAATGCTAGCACAAGCACAAACTCCAAATGTCCCATTGCAAAAATCTATAAATCTGGAAACAAACGCGGACATTCACGTAATCCCAAACATCGTTGATCTTTCCGTATCATTACAATTTTCAGATTCACAACTGAGTCAAGGTCTTGAACAGACCCCTGACATTTTTGCTAGCCCGCAGCGAAAATCTATCGAACCCACACAAAGTGAATCGAGAGGGATTAGGGAAGGAGCAATTTCCAAAGTGCAACATCATAAAGAAAAACACCATAAAAAATCAATAAATAAAGACACTGCAAACTTAAACTCAGATTCACTTACTAAAATGTGTGACTCAAACAACGCTTTAAATTCAAACAATGACAAAACTGCTTTCTCGTCGGAATCCAATAGTTACATCAATTCCGATGTATTACTAGTTGAAGCTCACAACGACAGATCCAATTCCAAGCAAACTCACAAGAAGCCGGCGGCTTGTACCATAACAAAAAATGTGATTAACACCAAAACACAAGCTTCTCTACTAAAAGAAATCTCTGAAATAGTCAAACATCAGCTCCAACCGCTTCAAAAAAGTATACAAATCATAGAAAAGCAATTAGCAATATTGGTTGCTATCTCAAAAACAACTTCTAATCCGAGAAATAAAGAACATCTAAACTTGCCTGGACTTAAGGTCTCATCAAGTATTGTAAAACCCACAGATAAACCAAAACAACCAGTTAGTAGTATGGCTACTACAAATAATACAAATGCAAATCCAGTAGAGATAACAAAAAAAACTACTATTAATCAGATATCTTCACCAAAGAACAAGATTTCTCAAGGAACTTCTAAAACAGTTATAAGCACACAAAACAAATCACCAGGAAAACTCCCTAGTGCAGATGGCACGGACAAAAGAGCTCCCCCAGCAAAAACTCCTTCTACAGTTCCTACATCAAATACCCTTGGTTATGATCAGACACAGAGACAATTTAATAAATCAGAAAGGTCAAATAAAAAACGGTCAAAATTGGTAAACCTTCCACCGGAAGCAGCACCCTTTGTTGTCATCTTAACAGGTGTTCCGGAATTGAGTAACAACACAGAAGAACCAACCTGGTCATTATTAAATAAAACTCGATATTGGTTAAATATAAACAGACCAAACCATCCAAAAAATATTACCAGAATCTCCACTGCAAAAAGGGTTTCATGGATAGGTCACCAACCAAAAACAATATCTGGAGACTGCATAATTGTCAATCTCGAAAATCCCCGTGCTGTGGAATACATATGCTCCTGGGACTCATTAGGTAATACAGGAGGAATAAAGGTCAAACGTCTATCTTTCTTTTACCCCCAACAAAATCGCCCCCCTGATGACTTCAACTGCCCCCCAGAATGGTCCTGGAACCATCATGATCACGAACAGAGAAACTGGTACCAGGGACATTGGGGTCAAGAAAACAATCAGAGAAACTGGAATCAGGGAGATTGGGATCAAGGAAATAATCACTCGAGCTGGCACCAGGGAGATTGGGGTCACGACTACAACGACCGGGGTGATTGGAACAACTATGGTAGGAGGCCACGACAACCACCTCATAGAGATACATGGGCTGGAATACCAACATCAAACAGTTATAGCTGCCTGGATATGGTCGACTGACCATCATCCATCATCAGAGCCCTGTATTATGACGAACTCACATAATAATAGAACATGCTTTGAAAGACCAGCTAAACATCTTGTGACCACGATCTCAAACAATATCCAAGGTACACCAAAAGCAAGACAACTGGAATTAAAAGTAATGACAAAATCCCAACCCATGGTAAAACAGGCTGAAGTACCTCAGAGTATAACTAATGTCAGCAATAGAACAACAACTACGCTACAAATCTCCCCAAGGTCACCTGCTATTTCTAGTAAATACCATGACAGGAACCTGTTATCCTGGAATGTGGCGGGACTAGCAACCAAACACATGGAAGGCAGTTTTTTAGACTTGGTTCACTCAAGCGATATAGTCTGTCTACAAGAGACATGGCTAAATAACCCAATCCATCTTGTGGGATATAGAACAGTGAAGTAGTGTGGCTCACTGGTTAGAGGCGGCAGACCCGAGAGCAGAGGACGGCCCGGGACCAGGGTTCGATTCCCGGCGCGGCAGGTTTCTGGACCAGGGTCAGCGGACCCGATAATTCTCTCGCCTCGGTGCCCACTCTGATCAGCGATCACACTCGGCAACTCTGGGCATTAGCTTGCCTTATCTTCACTAACGGCCCCACCAGACCGCTGGGGATGCCTGGTCTCACCCTGGAGATACCCATTAAGGGACCATCTCTCAGGGAAGCCAGGAAGGGTTTCGCAGCGGTCGAAGCGCCTTGGGACCCTACGGGTAAGTAGTGCGCTATATAAATGCCAATACATTTACATCACATAACATACTTCTCCCAGGCTACAAAATCAACATCAGGGAGAAGTAAAGGAGGTTTAACAACATATATCTCCAATCTTTGGCCATGTCGTGAAGTAACTCCTGTTACACTCCACCAGAATTACCAGATTATTAGCATTAAAGGATCTAATCAAGAGGTTTATATTCTGATAAACTTCTATAACAACATGACTATAATCGAGCAGTCCAAAGCTTTAAAAGAAATTATAGAGGAGATTAATGAATTAAAGATAAAATATGCCAGAACTCCACATACAATAATTTGGGGAGGCGATTTCAATCTTCACTTATGTAAAAATAGTGACGCCCACATTTGTGGGATTACAGACGAATATGAAAACCCGACACCTCACTTCTCTCACACCCCCGAAGGCACCAATATGCAGGCCATAATGGCTGAACTAGACATAGGGTTTGCAAATATGTTAAAAACGCCCATTTCTTGGTTTTCTCCTACCTTTCATGGCAGAGGCTGTGAATCGGTAATTGACTATATTCTGATATCTAGCAGTAAAGCTAATCGCATAAAATCATTTGAAGTGGAGAGTAATGCACTTAGCGACCATTTTCCACTCAGAATAATATTTCAAGAACTAGATTCTCAAAAGAACTCAGGAAAGACTCAGCCCGGCTTGCTACACCAAGAAGTACTAACACTGAACAGAAAAAACGGGTATACCCTCAGATGGGGCAATTTAGATCAAGAACTTACTAAGGTGAAAATAATTAAAACATGTAAGAATGAAATTGACAAATGTCTAGACCCTTCCTCAAACTCAGCAGAGATCATGAGTAGCTACTATGCAATAGCAAACACAATAAGTCAAGAATTAACCAGACCCATCAAAAAAAATAATACTTCGAAAAATGGGTGGTTTAACACAAAATGCACAAAAGCATACTCAAATTTAAAGAAAGCCTTAACAAAACAACCAAGAAACAGAGCAGAGGTAACCGAATTAAGGAAAACTTACGCACAGGCAATTAAACAAAGGAAAAAGGAGTTACAAGTAAACCTCTGGAAACAACTCCTAAAAAGCAGTACCCTAAAAGACAGCACATCCTTCTGGGAAACAGTTAAAACTCCTTTTTTAACTGATAATAATGCTGGCCCCTCTTTGGATGTTGCTATAACTGCAGAAGACTGGGTACAGCACTTCTCAGGGGTTTTTGGGGAGATTGGGCCCGAAGACTTAACTTCTCAAGATCCTCTCCCGTTGGTGCAATACCCGATAGAGATACAATTCACACTCAAAGAAACAACTAATGCTATAAAATCTGCAAAAAATGGCAAAGCACCGGGACCAGACTCTATTCCTATGGACCTCTACAAAATTCTACCTGAACTATGGGCTCCCCTTCTGACTAAAGTGTTAAACGCAGCAAAAGACACTGGCCTTCCTGACTCTTGGTCAACCTCGATCCTGGTCCCCATTTTTAAAAAAGGCAACAGAGACAGTCCAACCTGCTACCGCCCCATATCCCTCTTGGATTCAACTGGAAAGATGCTAGGGCGTATACTTCTAAATCGACTTCAGGAGTGGTCAAAAGAGCAAGGGGTACTCTCAGACCTCCAATACGGCTTCAGAGCCGGGCTAAGCACCGTGGATCAAGTCCTAAATTTAACATTACTTGTAGGAAAATATGTAACAGCGAAGAAATCGTGCCTACACATGGTGTATGTCGATCTTACAGCAGCCTTCGACTGTGTGGGACACTCGAAGCTCTGGACAATAATGCTACAAATGGGGATAGAACCACCTATAGTAGATATCCTCCGTGAGCTATACTCTGGCGCTACGGGAAAGGTCAGATATGGAATAGCAGGACAACTAACTAACAGCTTTCCAATTCAGAAAGGGGTCAGACAAGGGTGCGTGCTGGCCCCTTTCCTATTTACACTTTATACGAATGGTTTAGAGGCTGCACTGCTTAAGGGCGTTAAAGATCTGCCGGAAGCCGGTCGTCGACAGATTCCAGCGTTACTATACGCCGACGACGCGGTAATACTGGCAAGAACACCTGTCCAGCTTCAGAGGGCCCTAAATAATTACTGTACCTTTATGACCAGTCTCGATCTAAAAGTGAACATAAGGAAAACTTATGTAATGCACATCGGCAACAGAGGGAACAAAGAGAAAAAAATCTTTGTGGACAACCTGCCTCTTGAAAGAACTAACATCTATCCTTATCTTGGTATAACTATTGATGAGGCGTTTAATTGGAGAGAGGCAATTAACTCCAGAAAGTTAGCCCTCATAAGAACAGTCGGCGCTTTAAAAGCATTTTCACTTCGTTTGGGAAAAAGACCACCCAACGAAATGATTAAGATATACAATGCAAAATCTATCAGCACAGCCACTTTTGGAGCAGGAGTCTGGGGTACAACTAATGTAGAGCAACTCCAAAAAATCGAAAACTCCTTCCTAAAGTTTTTATTGGCTGTTCCCAAAAGCACCACCACATTTGGTTGTCACCTTGAACTCGGAGTACACTATATATCGGACATCATTAAGATTCAGCCTATCATGCTATGGCGTAGAATTTGGGCCAGAGAAGAATGCCACCTTACAAGAACAATAATAGAGGACTGCATGAAACTAGACCATATGAATAAGATAAAATGGTTGGCATATGTAAAATCTTTTTTCACTGACATCGGCCGTCCGAGCTTCTTTGAAGACCCACCATCTGTAACAGACATTTCAAAAAAAGATCTAAAAACACTTTGTCTGTCACATTTATCTGAACTCCGAATGCTGTGTGAAATAGGTAAACCCTCAGTACAACAATGCTTAATGATACAGCTGGTCCCAACTATCCAACCTTATTTACAGTACCATTTGTCGCAATATGAAAAGTTACTCCTCACTCGTTTCAGGCTTAACATATATCATTTTTTGGTTCTATTTCCCATTCAGAATGTATGGACTCATAACACCGCAGTGTGTCCGTGTGACTCTATGTCCCCACAGTCTACAATACATGTCACATTTTTTTGTAAATTTTATATGGAACTACGCAGGAGGTGGATATTACCACTACTAAAAGTTATGAACATCCGTAGATGTCGCCCTGCCTATTTAGCCCTGCAACTTCTGGAAAATTCTTTGATGACAAAATCTGTGGCACAATATCTAAAATTATGCATTAGGCACCGTACGAACCTGTAATGATGTGTAATAGTTTTAATACTTTTTCTACAATGAATGAATAATGATTTTTAATATTTATTGTGTTTTTATGTACTTTTATGGTTTTCATATATGGAACCCGAATAAAGATATTTTGATTTGATTTGAATATGGCATACTCACTGCTTGCGGCCATGAACAGCACTGCGTGATGCGTGAGATTGGCTTAGTTCCAAGTCTGCTGTGCCAGCGCTGACACTCTGGTGTCTGCTGCTCCTCCTTATTTCAGGGACAGGGGTGCTGCTCCTGCTACTAGTGGTATCTGTGTCCCCTAGACCTTCTGCTGCTGTGGTGGCTGACTGATTTGTCAGCAGCACTTCCATTGCTGTAGTGACTCTCCCCATCCCCCTTGTGAGATCAGTACAGCAGTGCACCAGTCCCTCCTGCATCGCAACTGAACGGCGACACAGCAGTGAAGTCGCAGTTGCAAGACGGTGCGTGCCCCTTGTCTGCTGTTGCATGCGATGGCTCTCCCTGCGCCTTTGTGCACGGTCCTCATGTAGTTCCTCACAGAGTGACATCACACAGTGTGACATGTCCCTGACTCCATCGGCCATGTCCCTCATGCTGTCTGCATTGATGTGATTCCCTTGTTCATGTTATTAAAATTTGTGTTCAAATGGCGCATTTGTCTGTGAACTGCACTAACAGCTTTTCCCTGCAGGCGCTGCACCTTGACCATTGTGGTCTCAAGGCCACGGAAGACACCCTCATCACGGCCACTCACACTTGCCTCCCGGACCCTACGATGTCTTGTTCCTCCGGATCGGCTGACAGGAGTTGTTGTAAGACCTGGTGCATTTCCTGCCATTGAATCTATTGACTCCTCACACTCCCTTTCCTCACCGGAGGATGTTTGTAGGATCCTTTGTGGGGGAACGTCATGCCTCCTGGGCCTGCAGATGTCTGACACTTCTGTGTCTGCTGGTGTGTCAGGTCATTGTGACTCATGTTGTGGTGAGTCAAGGAGCACTGGAGATGCTTCAAGTTGCATGGTGTCATCTGCCTCTGGTGTGGCAGCTACTTGTGTGCAGGGTGCTGTAGGTGTCGCAGTGCTGGGCCCTGCTTCCCTGCCTTCTTGCTCACTCCTATCCCTTTGGTGATGTGTCTTCTCCCTCTCCTGCAGTGACTTGCGTGATGTCTCCCCTGTGGACAGATATGGACAGTGTCTTAGTGGTGCTTTCACTGTGTAATTCACTATGAAATCATATTATAATACCACTATTTCCTGCTCCTCCCATGTATCTGATTGTATTGTGTGGCATGCCTGACATTATTTCATGTTGACAGCTCTGATGGGTATTCTTATGACTACCACTCCCATAATGCATTGCAGGTGAGTACTGACATCTGTACTGGATTTCCTCAACACATTGGGGGAGGGGCACAGGCAGGGGGTGAGGGATGATGGACATGTCCCTTACCTTTCTTAGCTGCAGCTCGGGCTGAGCTGTCTGCATCACCAATCCCCACAACGCACTCTGGCTCCAGTGTGGACTCCACAAGCTCCTCCAGGTCCGTGAGAGCAGGTGCCCTGTTCTTCCCTCCACCTGTAGCATTGGTCTCCTTACTTCTTGCTGCCAATTTCTTCTTAGTAATGATCCTTAGATCATACCATCTCTTCTTGAGATCGTACACTTCCCTGGTGGTCACTCCTATTGCATTTCTTTTGGTCTGGATCCCCAGCCAGGTGTTCCTCTTGACAGCCTCTGGTACCTGCAGGGACTGCTTTCCAAAGGTTTTTGGGTAGTGCTTGAGGATCTCCTCCACCAGCACCTGAAGTTCACCAGTGCTGAACTTCATCTTCCTCTTCCTCTCTGCACCTTCCCTCTGAGAGTCTTGGGGATCCATTTGTTTGTCCTGCAGGGCTCCGCTTCACAACAGCCTGTCTCTGTGTAACTGCTCTCCTGTGTGATCAGGTACTCTGCACCTGCATGGGTGTGGCCACTTCCTGGTCTTGGGGTGGGGTGGATGCACAGGATTGGTGGATTGCTCTGTTGGTTGGCTGAGGGGCGGGGTGGAGGCACGTGATTGGTTGATACTTCAACTGCCTGATATTTTGCATTCCCGACTCGGTATTTACCGATTCGGAAAATACTGAATCGGAAAATACCGAATCAGTAAATTCTATTCGTTCCTATGGGCATCCGGGCCCATAGGATTGCATGTGAATTTCCGATTCGGTATTTGCCGTATCGGTAAATTCCGGTTCGGTAAATACCGGCTCGGGGTTTCCGAATTTTACTGATTCGGTATTTTTGACCTACATCTCATTTCCCTTTTCTAAAATACCGATTCGGTAAAAATCAGTATTTTAGAATCGGTAAAAATTAGTTACCTACATCTGGCCCCAAGTGCCTACTATCCCCCACCATGGATCAGCTGACACACTGCAGCCAATCCCAGCCCTGCAGCATGTATGTATGCAGAGCAGACACAAACAAACCCTTTCAGGATGTCACTGAATGTGTTTGTAGCACTGCCCCATGCCATGTGGCAAAACTACTTGAGGAGGAAGAGGAGAGCAGAGAGGATCTTCAGGCAGAGGATCAACGTATTTGGAATGTCCAGCCAGGATGTAAGGGCCAGGTACCGTTTCCCTCCAGAAGTCATCTTGGATATGGTATGTGAGTGGGAGCAGGAACTTGACTCTGTAACCTGCTGATCACATGCAATACCAGCATATCTCAAGATCCTTTCTGCTCTCCACTTCTTTGCCACTGGGTCTTTCAAAAGGGTCTCCATTGACCATGTGGGCATTTCCCAGGCGAGCCAGTCGCGGTGCCTGCATCAGGTACTGAGATGCATCACTGCTAGAGCCCCCAACTACATACAAATGCCACATACACTGGCCATGAGACAAACGGCAGCAAGAGATTGGTATCTCCTTGCACAATTCCCACGTGTGCTGGGCGCAATTGATTGCACCCATGTGGCCCTTCAGCCACCCCGCCACATTGCACACATCTTCTGCAACAGACACAGATGGTATTCCATCAATGTGCAAGCTGTCTGTGATGCCAGTGGGAGGTTCATCAATGTGCATGCAGTGTTCCCAGGCAGAACCCATGACAGCTTCATATTCCACATGTCACCTCTTGCCCGGCGTATGGCTGCTGGAGAATTTGGTAACATGTGGCTACTGGGTAAGTACCAAGCACTAAAAGTGAGTGATATGTGTCATTGAAATGTCTGAATGCCCCCAATATTAACCATTGTACAATAAGAATCATGGCCCAACAGACACTGCATGTACGAATGTGTAGATCATGTCCTGTGCGAGTCAAAGAGGGAAATGTTAACAACTGCCCTTTCTTCCCTCCTCAGGCGACGCTTGGTATGCATTCTCCCCACATCTCCTCACCCCTTACAGGCGTTCCAACACTGTACCTCAGCGTTGGTACAATAGGGCACACATACGTACTCGAGCCATCATAGTGCACACTTTTGCTCTGTTGAAGCCGCGATTCAGATGTCTTGACCGCACAGGGGGTGTGCTTCTGTACTCCCCAGAAGTCGTGTGCAAGGTCATATTAGCCTGTTGTGTTTTGCACAACATTGCTTTAACGCATGGCTTACAGATGCATCTGGAACCTCGGCTAGCTCTGAATGTGGGAAACCGGGCCATTGCACATGACCGACATCAGGGCATGCAAGTTCTTGATCAGCTCGTTCCCACGTTTTTCATATGAGCAACCTGTAGTGTCACGGACAACATGTGGTTTGCTGTCTGTTGTCAATGAAGAAACTTGGATAGACACGACAGTGTCAATAAATCCCACCCTGAGACGACTTTGCAAGCAACACTAACTGCATGCAATACACAGCTGCTGACAGTAGTCAAAAGGTAGAGTGTGCCTCAGGTAATGTGCTCATGTCAGCGATCAGTGTAGTGGACATCCTTAAAAACAACTATTCACGCTGATAACAAACAATACATGTCCTGAGAGACATACCTGACCTCATAAGGATGGGTCACCAAATCACAAAAGATTGCATACTCAGGTCTGTGACCTCAACAGATTGGACTCCCCCACAATTGATGGGCCCATAATGTGAGTGATGATGTCATGGGACAATCATGCACTATGGGGTAGATTTACAACAATTGGTGCATCCCTGCATATCAGCAGGGATGCCCCAGTTAATCTGCCTCACAGCAGACACCCCTAGCGCCATCATGGATGCACCGCATTTACAAAGCGGCGCGCCATGGGGCAAGTATAGACAGAAGCGTGACGCATTTGCTGCCATAAAGGTGAAGCACTGCTGGAGTTGCTTCGCAAGAGCAATGCAGCTCCAGCAAGGCTAGCGGTGACCCTATGCCTAACATGCTGCGTCAATCCTTACGCCTTCTACAAGCAGGCGCAGGGTTCTGACTCAGTGGCCATTAAAGTGACTAAGTGAAACCTTGTAGATTTCACTCTGCAGCTTTTAGGGGGCGTTCCTGTGCTGGAACCCCCCCCCTGTGCAGGAACGCCCAACTGTGGCGCAGGGCCTTACAACATGACACATTTCCCCGATGCGTCACGTTGAAAATACCCCACAGCATGGCGTTGGCTTTGCGCAGCAGCTGCGTCACAAAAGTGACGCAACTGTGGCGCAAATGTGGCATACAGGGCTTGTAAATCTGCCCCCATGTGTAACACATCACACAACTCTGATACTGAGCACTCAATATGGACTACATGTCCCATAATGCAAAGTATGAGAAAATTAAACTGGGGTTTGATGTTGTGTCATCCCCCCACCCCTGTCCGTGCAGAAATGTCATGAAACGGTCTGTTCTCCTTTTTGTTACATATTCATGATTCACACCTGCACTGTCATTTCACTTTTTCCTACAACAGAACAACAGGATGGCAGTGGATTTGATTACTGATTGTGGATGGACCAGGGTGAATACAAAATGGCTGCCAACTACTTCCTGTGATGTATTTCCTGTCTACCACTGCCTGTATAACATCTCCTGCATGATATAATGTGTTCCGGGTCATTTTCGGAGGTTATGGCCCAAAATCATAAGTTCCGGTTGTAGGAAGGTGGATATCTGACTATGGTTACCCCCAAACTTTTTGCCTGGTGTTTAGCTGGTTTTTGACTTAGTTGGCCTGGGATCCTGCTATTCAGGGCCCCAGGCTGATTGCTCTCTCCTTAAAATGGACTCCATGTACCTTAGGTGCATAACACAATTGGAATTGGTTCACCTTATAGGCCCCTGTAACAGTGTACCATAGGTACCCAGGGCATAGGTGTAGCCAAGGCCTGCCAGGGGCTGCAGCATGTATTGTGCCACCCCTGGCCTGGCCTCCATATTTGACACAACTGGCTGATCACTCAGCTGGGGTAAGTTGGTGTAATCACCTCTTACTTAGGTACAGTATGTCTGTGCCTAACCCTAAACTGGACACATATGTTCCTATCAGCCACTCCTATGGAAGGCCTCATCAATCCTGGAGGCAGAGTGCTTGGAAATATGTGAGATGGTGCTCTAGCATGAGCTGAGCCTGTCTGCAGCTGTCGGGAACCACTCCCTAAGCTGTTCCGGGATATTGCCATACCATATACTCTTAAGTGCATTATAATCCTCGCGGTTAAATGCTATCTTTGGTTTGGCTTTATCAAAACATGTCGAGTAAGGTGTCATACGAATTGGAATACTATCCCCTCGCCAGTTCTGGCGACGGGGATAGCATTCCACCCTTCTAGAGGGACACGACATGTGTGTAGCCTTAACCCTGGTTAAAGTTAAACAGAGCCTCAGCATCACAAAATGGATGCTGCCACCACAGACACATGTCTGACCTCCTGCTGCTGGGAGTCCTTCCAGCGAGGAGGGCCTGGACAAAGGGTTTCCTGCCTGGGGAGGTGCGAGCACCACCCCAGACAGGGTTTTGTGTATTGGGTAGGACAGGGCTGAATAGATTGAGACATGCCTGGGGCACACAAGGTGTCCCTGTGCATAAGCCAGCCCAAACCGGTTCTGGGGCTTTCCAGCCCCAGTCCTGGTGAGGAGCTGGACAAAGGAGAGGGGGTGTAACCACCCCCCTTCCTGGTCCCACCCATAGGGGAGGGACCTAGCAGGAGATCCACCCCTCAGATTGGGAATAAGAGCCGGGGCAGTGCCATTGCACAGCAGATCATCCTGAAATCAACTTTAAACTAAGAAGACGACTGGACTTCGACTTTCTGATGAATAGAAGACTGAAGAGCATCTCCCTTGTGGCTTAGGAAGGGCCACCCTGTGAACACAGGCACCACCCAGCACCTCGACGTCTGCTTTGCCGCCGCCTCCCGCCGGAGCCCGAGCCCAGAGCCTGACAAGACCCAGCTTTTCAGACTTCTCACAGCCCGATCCACAGTCCCTGCAAAGAAGGGACCCGTGGAGGCACCGAGAGACGTGGGAGCGGCCATCTTGAAAGACCCCCGAGACGCTGACTGCGCAGCACCCAAGGCACCCTCGACTCTGTGCTTTGGGGTTTGAGAAGCCCTACAACCGAGCAGCATTTGCATCAAAGATCAGCCCTCCAGCATCTCCACGATCTGCGTGGGGCCCTTTTGCTTTGTGCCACTTGACTCGCCATCCCAGCCGCTTGTCACGTGGTCAGCGGCCATCTTGGCAACGAAACCTACGATTTACACTGTGGGTCTGGTTGCTTCAGACCTGCCCTCGCTCCTGTAGAAAAGAGTACCCGCTTTGACCTTGCTGGTCCGAGTAATGAGCCTTTTTCACTTTCCCCGTGGCTTGCATTAGCCAAGGCTTGTTTGCTTCAATCGAGTTGCCGACACCGCCATCAGCTAGAACCTTTGAGGGACAGCTCGTGATCGACTCCTGGACATCCTTGACCTCTTCGTGTCCACGTGGCTGCAGAGAGAAGCAACACCTCATCACCTGTTTGCACCCGACTTTGCCTGGTTCCAATCTGGTTCCACGGTGGTCACTGGTCAGTGACTTTGAACATTGTCCCCTCTGCTTTAAGGTCCTCACCACTTCAGATCCACCCTTGGATCCACCGGACACTTCTCCTTCACATCGCCTGCAGCATCTTCAGCTTCAAGCGCCAAGAACCTGCGTGTCAAAACCCAACGCCACTTCGACCCTGTGCACCCACTTCCTGTGGGTGAGGTAACATTGCAAAGCCGGTGTCCCTACACTGGTACACACCTCTAGGGTCTGTGTCTTAAGTTTTGTTCCTCTAGGTTCAGCGGAAGTGCCCTTAAACTAACTTTGTACTTTTTACGCACCATAGACTTTGCATTGGAAAGTGCGTGCACTTTGAACACTGCACCCGAGTCCCGTGGGCCTTTCCCGACTTAATCACTGCTAGTCTCGAATAGCTCCAGCGATTCCCAAGGCCCTAGGCCTGTTCCCTTTCCTCTTGGTATCTCTTATACCACTTTCTTAGTATATGGTTTAGGTGGCCCCTAGGGCTCATCCATATTGTGCAACTTTTGTGTATTTTAAACTGTCTTGTGATTTAACGCTTGTGCTTCTGTGCTCATAAAGAGTCCAGGGGATTTTAATAGTTAATAAATCAATATATATTTTCAATATATATCTGTGTGGTGTCCCTTTCATTTGGTATTCAAGGGGGTTGTGTATGGTATAACAGCTGGCTTCACATGCCTTTCAGAGTTTAGCCTAAGACTGCTTTGTCCACGTTACCACTAGGATAACTGGTCTACAAGGTTGAATTACAACCATCATCATAAGGGTTGCTTGGCATGGTACAAAGTGATCACTAGAATTAGTGAGCATTATATACCAGGCCAACTTCTCACATTGGTGAGCAGCGGATTGGGATCTGAGCTTGCTGTTGTTTTACCATTACAATCTTTGAGATTATCATTTGAAAGATCATACAGGTACCTGCTAGGTACATATAAAACAAGACTAGTATACTTAAGTTCTACTGAACTTAGTTGTTGTAGAGCAAAGGGAGTAGCACACCCTAGCTACAACTACTAGATGGTTTAGTAGGTAAACACCAGTGTAGGTAGATTGCAACACATCCACCCACACTAGAGCAATGTCTGGAGCAGAGGGGTCCAGTGGACTTACTCCTGTTGAGAGTGACCCTCCAAGGGCACCATCCAAATTTGCTATTTTTTCCTTTAAGGAATTAAGACAGCTTTGTGTCTTAAGGGGTCTGAAGACAGGGCCTTCCCCTACTACAGACCACCTAAGAGAGCTCTTAGACCAGTCTGAGACTCTAAAGCCCTCTAAGGCAAACCCCACAGGGAATGCTGAAGGAGGCCATCCTTCAGAGGATGACACTGTAGACACCCCTGCCCCTATCATCCTGGTAGATGAGGAAGCCTCCACCACTGGAGCTCCTCAGGTAGATGAGGAGGAAGAGGAAGAGGAAGAAGAGGAGGAGGTGGAAAGCAGTGAGTCAGATGATGACAGAAATAGTCAGGTGCTGGTCAGTAGACTGAACCAGGCTAACTTAAGCCAACTTGGGAATGAATCAGGTAACAACCCATTCAGACCCCCAGGTGGACTTAACCAGGAGCCTAGGAGGAGAAGGACTCACTCAGGTGACTCTGACAACTCCCATGCTTCTAGAGGTTCTCATGGTTACTCCAGAAGGAGGATGACTAGCCCTCAGAGAAGGGAACATGAGACCAAATTGAGAGAATCTCAAATTAGAGAGGCTGAATTGAGAGTCCAGAGACAAGAGTTAGAAATTGCCCTGGCCCAAGAGAAACTTGCTAGAGCAAGACAGCCTAGAGAGAGTGGATTAGGATCCACTGGTGGCAGCAATATCCAGAAGGATAAAGACAGGTCCTTTGATACAAGAAACCTGAGTAAGATTGTGCCCCCCTACAAAGCTGGGGATGATATCCACAAATGGATGACTGCACTTGAGAGAGCCTGCTTGGTACAGCAGATCCCTCAGGAGCAGTGGGCAGCAATCTTGTGGCTCTCCTTTGAAGGTAGAGGCAGAGACAGACTCCTCACAGTTAGTGATGAGGATTCTAGAAACTACATGGTCCTGAAAAGTGCTCTGATTGATGGGTTAGGCTTAACCACTGAACAGTACAGGTTAATGTTCAGAGATACCCAGAAGACACAGACTCAGGACTGGTCTGAATTTGTTGAGTGTGCCACTAAGGCTCTGGAGGGCTGGTTGCTGGGAAGTAAGGTTACTGACTATACAGGATTGTATAATTTAATTATGAGAGAGCAAATCTTAAGTAATTGTCAAAATCAGCTTCTACATCAGCACCTGGTTGACTCTGATCTGACCTCCCCACAAGAATTGGGTAGGAGGGCAGACAAATGGGTCAGAACCAGGATCAGGCCTAAGAACCAGGGTGGTGACCAAAAGAAAGAGACTACCAAGCCTCAAGAGAAGGGTGGGGATAAAAGTAAGGAAAAGACTTCCCCAGGGCCCCAAAACTCCAAGAATGGGGGTGGGTCCCAAGACACTTCTACATCCCAGAAAAAGCCTTATTGTCATACCTGTAAACATGTGGGGCATTACAAAACAGATAGCTGTTGTCCCAAGAATGGCAATAAGGAGAATATACCTCCAGGTAAGGCTCCAACACCTCCTGTCACTGTTAGCAGTGGTCCCCCAGGTGGTGGGAGCACCCCCAAGAATTTGGGTGGGTTTACTTTTGGAGGACAGGTGGACTCTGGCCTATCCAGGTCCCCTAACTCAGATACTCTTGTCTATGAGACTGGCATGGGGTTTGCCAATTTCACAGCTTGTCCAAACACTTTGAGCAAGTATAGACAGGAGCCCCTCATCAATGGCTTGAAAGTTGAGGCCTTCAGAGACACAGGGGCTAGCATCACCATGGTGGCTGAATGTCTAGTCCCCTCAAGGCAACTTTTACCTGATGCCAAATATCAGGTGACAAACATTGATGGCATAGAATCCAATCATCCCATGGCAGTAGTCAATCTTAGCTGGGGAGGTGTCACTGGCCCAAAGAGAGTGGCAGTGTCAGCAAACTTGCCTGTAGATTGCCTACTGGGTAATGATTTGGAAATCTCAGCCTGGGCTGAGGTTGAACAGCAAACCCATTCTAGAATGGTAAATCTCCATGGAAAGGTTAGTGGGGCTGTAATGGCTACAGCCCCAATTCAAGATGTCCTTCCTGAAAAGGTTGGGAGGGCTGAGCAAACCTCAGCCCCATCTTTAGATAACTTCCCTCCTGGAAAGAGTAGCAGGGCTGTACTAGTAACAGCCCATACCCAAACTGAGTCTCCTCCTGAAAAGGTTGGTGGGGCTGTGATGGCCACAGCCCAAACTCAAACTGATACCTGGGTAGTGAAGCCTGAAATGATGGATCACTCCACCCAAACAGAGAGCATTGAGGAGGAAGAGAAATCTCCCTCCCACCAGACTTTAGGAAAGGATCAGCCTCCTCAGGGAACTGATCTCACCCCTGATGAAGGAACTGTCCCAGAGGTTGTTAGGCCTGGCCTGACAGAGCCTCTGATGGCAGTGGACCCTTCTCAGGAGGGACCCAGTCTGGAGCAGGTAACCTGCCCCTCTCTACCTTGCCTTACTCAGCCCAGGGCTGCAGAGGACAAGAAGGACAGTGAGACCCAAAGGGCCCCCTGTCAAATAAAGCACCTCCATCAGCAGATTAGGGGCACCGAAACTAGTAGCCCTAGTGAGGTGCAAGCTTTACAAAACTCCTGAGGGATCCCCCTTAAAAGTAGTTAGGGACCTCCCCCAGATGGATATTGTTGGGCACAGCCAAACCTGGGACCCTAAGGGTCCAAACCTGACCTGTCCCTCCAGTAAGCCAAACAGAGGGACCCAGCCTCCAGCTTTAGGTAGCCAGAGGTTGACCCTGAGAGCACAGTGCAACTCAGTCAGAGAAAGAAAGGCACACATGGTGGAGAGTGATTGGAGGAAGCTGAGCCCTACAGAGGAAACTCACTTCAGTACTCCATCTCAACACCAGCCTTTGACTTTGCAAAGACACACCACAGGTAGAGATTCCCTATGGTGGAGACCCTCAGATACCCTTAGGGTGAGGGATTGCTTAGTGGACCATGAGACAGGGGGTTACCAAGCCAGAGGTGGTACTTGCTTATATGGCCACTTAGGCAATATAGGCTTACCTGGTCAAGGATAGCCTTATCTCCTTTCGTTTGGGGGGGGGGGGTTATGTAGGAAGGTGGATATCTGACTATGGTTACCCCCAAACTTTTTGCCTGGTGTTTAGCTGGTTTTTGACTTAGTTGGCCTGGGATCCTGCTATTCAGGGCCCCAGGCTGATTGCTCTCTCCTTAAAATGGACTCCATGTACCTTAGGTGCATAACACAATTGGAATTGGTTCACCTTATAGGCCCCTGTAACAGTGTACCATAGGTACCCAGGGCATAGGTGTAGCCAAGGCCTGCCAGGGGCTGCAGCATGTATTGTGCCACCCCTGGCCTGGCCTCCATATTTGACACAACTGGCTGATCACTCAGCTGGGGTAAGTTGGTGTAATCACCTCTTACTTAGGTACAGTATGTCTGTGCCTAACCCTAAACTGGACACATATGTTCCTATCAGCCACTCCTATGGAAGGCCTCATCAATCCTGGAGGCAGAGTGCTTGGAAATATGTGAGATGGTGCTCTAGCATGAGCTGAGCCTGTCTGCAGCTGTCGGGAACCACTCCCTAAGCTGTTCCGGGATATTGCCATACCATATACTCTTAAGTGCATTATAATCCTCGCGGTTAAATGCTATCTTTGGTTTGGCTTTATCAAAACATGTCGAGTAAGGTGTCATACGAATTGGAATACTATCCCCTCGCCAGTTCTGGCGACGGGGATAGCATTCCACCCTTGTAGAGGGACACGACATGTGTGTAGCCTTAACCCTGGTTAAAGTTAAACAGAGCCTCAGCATCACAAAATGGATGCTGCCACCACAGACACATGTCCGACCTCCTGCTGCTGGGAGTCCTTCCAGCGAGGAGGGCCTGGACAAAGGGTTTCCTGCCTGGGGAGGTGCGAGCACCACCCCAGACAGGGTTTTGTGTATTGGGTAGGACAGGGCTGAATAGATTGAGACATGCCTGGGGCACACAAGGTGTCCCTGTGCATAAGCCAGCCCAAACCGGTTCTGGGGCTTTCCAGCCCCAGTCCTGGCGAGGAGCTGGACAAAGGAGAGGGGGTGTAACCACCCCCCTTCCTGGTCCCACCCATAGGGGAGGGACCTAGCAGGAGATCCACCCCTCAGATTGGGAATAAGAGCGGGGGCAGTGCCATTGCACAGCAGATCATCCTGAAATCAACTTTAAACTAAGAAGACGACTGGACTTCGACTTTCTGATGAATAGAAGACTGAAGAGCATCTCCCTTGTGGCTTAGGAAGGGCCACCCTGTGAACACAGGCACCACCCAGCACCTCGACGTCTGCTTTGCCGCCGCCTCCCGCCGGAGCCCGAGCCCAGAGCCTGACGAGACCCAGCTTCCCAGACTTTTCACAGCTCGATCCACAGTCCCTGCAAAGAAGGGACCCGTGGAGGCACCGAGAGACGTGGGAGCGGCCATCTTGAAAGACCCCCGAGACGCTGACTGCGCAGCACCCAAAGCACCCTCGACTCTGTGCTTTGAGGTTTGAGAAGCCCTACGACAAAGCAGCATTTGCATCAAAGATCAGCCCTCCAGCATCTCCACGATCTGCGTGGGGCCCTTTTGCTTTGTGCCACTCGACTCGCCATCCTGGCCGCTTGTCACGTGGTCAGCGGCCATCTTGGCGACGAAACCTACAATTTACACTGTGGGTCTGGTTGCTCCAGACCTGCCCTCGCTCCTGTAGAAAGGAGTACCCGCTTTGACCTTGCTGGTCCGAGTAATGAGCCTTTTTTACTTTCCCCGTGGCTTGCATTAGCCAAGGCTTGTTTGCTTCAATCGAGTTGCCAACACCGCCATCAGCTAGAGCCTTCGAGGGACAGCTCGTGATCGACTCCTGGACATCCTTGACCTCTTCGTGTCCACGTGGCTGCAGAGAGAAGCAACACCTCATCACCTGTTTGCACCCGACTTTGCCTGGTTCCAATCTGGTTCCACGGTGGTCACTGGTCAGTGACTTTGAACATTGTCCCCTCTGCTTTCAGGTCCTCACCACTTCAGATCCACCCTTGGATCCACCGGACACTTCTCCTTCACATCGCCTGCAGCATCTTCAGCTTCAAGCGCCAAGAACCTGCGTGTCAAAACCCAACGCCACTTCGACCCTGTGCACCCACTTCCTGTGGGTGAGGTAACATTGCAAAGCCGGTGTCCCTACACTGGTACACACCTCTAGGGTCTGTGTCTTAAGTTTTGTTCCTCTAGGTTCAGCGGAAGTGCCCTTAAACTAACTTTGTACTTTTTACGCACCATAGACTTTGCATTGGAAAGTGCGTGCACTTTGAACACTGCACCCGAGTCCCGTGGACCTTTCCCGACTTAATCACTGCTAGTCTCGAATAGCTCCAGCGATTCCCAAGGCCCTAGGCCTGTTCCCTTTCCTCTTGGTATCTCTTATACCACTTTCTTAGTATATGGTTTAGGTGGCCCCTAGGGCTCATCCATATTGTGCAACTTTTGTGTATTTTAAACTGTCTTGTGATTTAACGCTTGTGCTTCTGTGCTCATAAAGAGTCCAGGGGATTTTAATAGTTAATAAATCAATATATATTTTCAATATATATCTGTGTGGTGTCCCTTTCATTTGGTATTCAAGGGGGTTGTGTATGGTATAACAGCTGGCTTCACATGCCTTTCAGAGTTTAGCCTAAGACTGCTTTGTCCACGTTACCACTAGGATAACTGGTCTACAAGGTTGAATTACAACCATCATCATAAGGGTTGCTTGGCATGGTACAAAGTGATCACTAGAATTAGTGAGCATTATATACCAGGCCAACTTCTCACACCGGTGTCACGGCGTAATGCGCGTGCCCGTCAATGACGCTCCGGATCCGGAAACTACGTTTTCGGGACGCAAATTCCAAAAATAAACTGGAACACATCATTTCATACAGGCAATGTTATACAGGAAGTGGGAAACAGGAAATATATCAGAGGTAGTAGTTGGTAGCCATTTTGTGTTCATTCTGAGTCATCCTCTATCACTGATCAGATCCTCAGGCATCCTGCTGCTCTCATCAAACTTAATTCCCCATAATGGCTGAGAAGTATAAGGAGAGAGCACCCCCTTTCTCAGAAAGGGAATTGGACATCTTGTTGGAGGGGGTGCTGGAGAAATTTCCTCAGCTATATGGGGACCCTGAGCACCAGCTGAGCACTGTAGCCCGGGCCAGGCTGTGGGCCAACATCGCTGAGCGCTGCAGTACAGTGGGAGTGTCCACCAGGAGTGGAAGGGCGTGCCGCAAGCGCTGGGAGGACCTAATGCGCTGGGCCCGTCACAAGGCTACAGAGCAGGCTGGCCTGTCTTCCCAGCACCATGTGCATCGTCCTCGCCTCTCCCCACTGTACAGGAGGGTCCTGCAAGCAGCTTGGCCGACCCTCCACGCTCAGCTGGAGGAGCATGAGCAGCAGGGACCTAGTAAGTGCATCATATGCAATATGTGTCTAGGAGTAAGATGTGAGTGAAACAGTGCTGTACCATTATGTGTCCAATGCCTCCTTTCACCAATTCCGTGTCCAAGCAGCAGTCACCAAGATTAAAAAAGCACACTGTGGCATATGGACTGTACAGGGCAGAGTGCATTTTGGGAGTTGTAGTTTCTTCATGACAACTGCCTAAATGAGCCACACTCATGCATTCATATTGAATTCTGCTCTGCCAGCACCACTACCATTGAGCCAAGTAAATCATAACTGATGTGTGCATTGGATGAGCGATGGTACAGAGGCTGTCCAGTGTGCGCATGGCAGGCCATAGGGTATTGGATGTTTTGACTTGCATTGCACTTGTAGAGTTGGGTTCCAATTGAGAAAGATCATCATGTGCCATGGAGTCAAGACAGACGTTGAGATCCTTGCATCCCTCTTAAGTTTTCCTAAATTTGCAGGACGTCTCACCCTCAGTGGCCTGTATGACATTTTACATGTACAGGTAGCTGTCACAACCACCCACCACTGTTCACCGGTGTACTGCACTACTTTTTAAGTCAATAAAGCCAATATGTGGCACAGGATTGTCCGATGATGTGTGGGGAGGGTAAAAGGCTAGACACAATAATGTAGCTAGAGGAGTAGTCCAGAACCTATGTGGATGTATGACCCACATTCGGCTTGTCCCATACAATGCTACAAAGCAGATGGCACTTGTTCAGACATTAAATAGCTGCAAATCCATATCAATGGCCAAAATCTATTAAATCTGTACTATTCATGTTCTCCTTTGGTGGACTGGTTTTTGAACTGGCACATGTAGCAGTGACAGGAAACACAGATCACAAGAATGCCAAGGTTGAGGTTTGGCCAATACAGTTGCGTAAGCCACAATAATACACATGAGATGTCCATGTCAAACTCAATTCAGTATATGACAGTGAACATACATGTAATGTAAGTTCATAAACAGAATGAGGGTTGGGAGCACACTGCCTTCCGGTCCCAGCACAGTTCGCCCCTTTGCATCCTGGACAATGCAGTACACAGTTCAAACTTACTTCAAAATTATCTGTGAGGCAGTGTTCTCCCAACCCCCATTAAGTTCATAAAGACTGAGGGGCAGATTTACAAGGCACTTGCGCCTCTTTTACACCGCCATTGGGTCACTTTTGTGATGCAGCGGCAGAGCAAACAAAGCACCATGCTGCTGGGTTATTGCAACATGACGCATCCGGTGCAGGAAGGCCTCCTAAAAGTGGCTGAGTGAAAACTACAAGATTTAACTCAGTCACTTTTAGGGCCATGCTGCGTCAAAACTCTGCGCCTACTTGAAGCAGGTGTAAGGATTGACACTGCATGTTAGCGATCGTTCACCCTCAAGCCTTGCAGGAGTTGGGTCGCACTTGCCACGCCACTCTAGCAAAGCGCTGCTATTCCACCAGGGATGCATCACGCATCTGCCACCCATGCGTCACGGTGTGCCGCATTGTAAATGCGGCACATCAGGGGTGGCACACGGGTGGGCAGATGCGTCACAACTCATCTGGCACACCTCTGCTGATTAGCGGAGATGCGCCAGGAGTTGTAAATTGGCCACTGACAACTGTAGAGTGTGATCAGAGGAAAACAAAATCTGACCTTGGCTCATCTATGTATGTGTATCGTCATTCATGAGACAACCACCACATCAGGATTTTGCTTGCACTCCTGCAGGCACAGCTGGTGAGACAGAAGACACGCAGGAACAAGTCCAGAGCAGGAGGACATCAGTTCGCCGTCAGCTACACCCTCTTTCCACCAGTGAGGAAGAAGAGGAGGGGACCTCAAAATCTGAAGGCCAGGGGGTTGTGCCCACCTGGGATGAGGAAGAACACAACTCTGGTACTTTGATCCGGGTGGAGGCTGAAGACATTGTAGGGGGGGACCGGACACCTCGGACCATGATGTGTTGGAGAGCCACTTACCCAAACACTCATCACCAGTGGGTCACGTAGAGGTGTCCCCAGGGCAGGCATACATTCTATCAGGGCCTGCAATCTGCCCCTCCCTACCTCTACAGTCCCCCATGGCATCGGGGGCTCCAGCTCGATCCCCTGAAACCTGTCCCCCTCCTCGTAGCCACCAAGCCGAATACATCAGCTCCGGACCAGAGGCACCACATCCCTTCTGTCCCCCCCGTCCCCTCCCGGTGTTGTTCCTCCTGTGGCTGTTCCAGGGGGCTTGAGTTGGATGGTCGAGGGTCAACCTGACATGTCCGCTTGCATCTTGCTACAAGTGTGTCTCGAGATACGCCTGATGCGAGCGGACTTTGTCCGATCTATGGACAACCTCGGCACCCACATCCAGTCCCTGAGCACAGCCATGTCGTCTTTTGTCTCCTAAATCCTTTCTCATACCACCGTCAATGTGTCCCCCTGTCCGTTGCCCCACACTCTTTCCCCCCGTACTCCTCATATGTCACATACCCATGTGGCGCCTGTTCCTGCACCAGCCAGCTGTGTGGATGTGTCCGACCCTGAGAATCTAAACATTGTGGCCCTGGAGGATGGCCGGAAGGACACTTGACTTTTGGACATTGTTCTGAACGAAGATTTCTTTTTCCCCTTGGTAATAGACTGGTTTCCCTGATGTTCCCTGACGTATTATATTTGTTTCGCGCCACCCCAATCCAAGTTCCCTTCTCCTTCTGCATTAAGATCGTCATTTGTTTTCCTTTCTGCCTTCCAAACGGACGGTTAGTTTTTGTTTCTACATAAATATCTTTGAGGAAATCTACTTAGTTTTACTTGTTTGACTTCATTTTGAATGTCTGTTTCCAAATATGGTCACATATTTTGTGATTCAAATGCTATGCACATAATAACGTATTGCTATGATGTATTACACTTGTGACTGTCTCTCACACACACACATATGCCTACATCGTTAGACAGGACATGAGACACAACAGGATATTACATTTGTAGATCTTTATTTTCACTATACACCTAAGGACCCCAAGACAAATTGGCCATGTGAATGTCACTGGCGATCGTGCTTGTGTCTCCGCAATAGTGGGGGTGATGAACGCGGTGAGGGGTCAGGTTGAACTTGCTGCCTTTGTGTTTGTGGGTGTTGTATAGGGTGATCAAGAGGTGGAGGTGCAGATGGTGTCTGCACATTTGGTGTCTGTGCCTGGACAAGGGCTGGTTGTGCAAGTGGTAGAAGTGACTGTACAGAAGTTGTTGGTGTTTGTGCAGGTGGTGGGGGTGGTTGGAGTGACTGTCCAGAGGTTAGTGGTGTTTGTGCAGGTGGTGGGAGTGGTGGGAGTGACTGTCCAGAGGTTGGTGGTGTTTCTGCAGATGGTGGGGGTAGTGGGAGCGACTGTCCAGAAGTTGGTGGTGTTTGTGCAGGTGGTGGGGGTGGTGGGAGTGACTGTCCAGAGGTTGGTGGTGTTTGTGCAGGTGGTGGGGGTAGTGGTGGTGCCTGCGTGTTTGTGTACCTTTGCTGTGGTGATGTACAGTTGGTGTTACAGGTGTGTGGATTTGCTGTCCTGCAGGCCGATATGATTGTTCCCCTCCCTGCGTTGGCCGTGAAGGGAGACTTTGGATCACTCTCACCATGCCCTCCATCATCTTCATGGCCAAGGCATCTGTGTCTTGCACTCTCTCTCCTTTGGATGGCTATCAGGTCTGTCATATTCCTGGACATTTCTTGCCAAGTGCTATCCATCCTATCCAAAGCTTGGCACACCCTGTCCACCACCTGAGGGAATTGGACCATGTCCTGCAGGGACACAGACATGTCTGACAGGGTAGGCCCTATGGCACGAATGTCCTGCCTCACATCTGCCTGCTGTTGATAGAAGTCCTGCTCCCACTGGCCACCATCGCCACGTGCAGGCCCCCTCTGCAGGTGTCTGCCAGGGATGAGATGAGCAGGTTCAACAACAGGGGAAGTGGCAGGTGGAAGACTGTGGGCAGGAAAAGGGTGCCCAGGGGATACCTGCACCACAACAGGGCTGGTACTTCCCACAGATGGTGGAGTGAATGGCAGGGATACACTGCGTAGGCAAGAGCGGGTAGGGGAACCAAAATGTTGGTCCCAGACGTGAGGGCTGTGAGTGAGTGATGTCTGTGAGTGGATGTGTGGGAGACATGGCTGGTTTGATCTATGCTGAGGACATGGTATTGTTTGATTGAAAGGAGGCAGACAAGCGTTGCTTGTCAGAGGATGTGATACCATGACATCAGTATCGTCATCCACGGAGTCTATGGATATGTGGTCATCATCCTCCTCAAAGTCAACGTCTTCATGATCTTGATCCTCCTCTTGAGCCTGACTTTCTGCCGACATTACTGCCTGGAGGATCAGGGGATTCTCCCCTCTGATTCCCTGGCGGCCAGCACTGGTCGTCGGTCTGTCATCCTCTCCCTCAGCATCATCCGAAACACATAGGTTGCAACCATATTAGTGATTGACCAGGTATTACATGTGCTGCAACACCAGGTTTGTATTAACTGTACTTTGTATCAGCAGATGAGGATCATGTGATCTGTTTTAGGGTACCACCACAAATGAACATTCACACCATAGCACTGAGGTGTGACAGGGAGATGTACATAATACTAGCAAACTCACCACCTCCAGCCACAACTCTCTGTCCCTTCGCGTTCCCCCCTAGTGTATTCTGCTGCATCTCTCTCCTCATAATTGTTGTAGACATAGCTGTAGAGGGAGGAAACACAATTCTCAATGATCTGCATCCCCAATTGACAGACAGGCATATGTGACACTCCTGGTTTGGATTTCACTTTGTAAACAACAACTGTTGATTCCATGCAGAAGGGGATCTCGATCTCTGTCATGGCTTAGTAATCTAAGCTGGTGACACACCTAATGCCTAATTTACCTGAAGGACAGGTGCGAGAGGGTTTCACAGCTGCAGACAGGATGTCATGCATTCCCCAGGATGGTGTCCGCTGCAGTGGTCTCATCCTGTCAGCACCTGTGATGAGAAAAACATGTCCATATTTTAATACAACAGATTGTAGCTATGAGCCAACATGTCATTCTCATTAACCATTTGCTGATATTCAAGGACAATGTGCAGCATGTTTACCTCATTGACTTTACATGTGGGCACCTGCTCACAAGCAGCATTTGCCAGCTGTTACATCCATGCAGCACAGACATCAATGAGATGACACATCAACTGACAAACTTGTATGAGAAGGTTACTTATATTTCAAGGAAGGGGATAAATGATCCAGACTCATCTGCATCACACTGATTTCACCTTTACCTTTGAGACTAACTTTTTTCATCGGTGTAATGTTGCCTGTGAACAGGAGTTCATGTGTGAGATGTGCAGTTGTCACGGACATGATGTTGCCCATTTGTGCTTCCCTACCCATGAGGTGACACAGCTCATTTTTGAATGAGAGAACACTTATTACTAATGTCCATCCTTTGAGTGTTCTCTGTTCCCATACTCCATTTCCAACATGACAACGGATGGTGTCTTGTGCAGCAGACATCCAAACCTCATATGTCAAACACTCACCTATACATGTGAATATGATAGAAGGGAGGCAAGCAGAAACCAACATTTGGTTAGGATCACACATTGCAGATGAGGTGAGAAGCTTTTAGGCTTCCCGCCTGCACTGGATTATCGTGTTGCTCTTCAGCCAAAAACATTTTGCAAGTGTAACAGCATGATGAGTCACCATAGCAGCTCCTACACTCATCTCAAAGATAAACAACTGGCACCAGAGTGTGCCTCAGCCATACCAATTTCATTTTGATTTAACCATGTACATTTTGCTTGGGATTTATCCTATCATTGAATTGCAAGCCTGTTGTGTTTTGGTCAGTTCACATGACACATTGTTCTATTGTATGTCCATTCAGCACACACTGGCATACATTTTCTGTCCGCCTCTCATTTGTCACCAGGGTCTGTTCAGCCATGTGTTCAAATGCCCTATGTGAGCATATTGTGATGTAGTACGACAGTGTTGCACAACACATATGGTGGAGGTGAAAGGCACAATTAATGAGCATTCAGCCAGGTTGACTTACCTTGGCCCAGCACTGGACCAGTGTGTGGTCCCTGGACAGATGTCAAGTCTAACCTAGTAGCAGAAGTCAGTGTGCGTCTTTGAATCTGGGAGGACCGCATTGTACCTACAATAATAAGTGTGTTTTGCAACTTTAAATTTCTGCTGCCACATGTGATGCACTCAATTTCTGGCACAGAGGACGAGCACAAGCAGTTGTGGGCACCACTGTTGCAGAAGTGTGTCATACATAATGTAATGAGTGATTCCACATATACCTTAGAATGGGCCCACTACCTTGATGCTACCTATATCACAATTACATGCCTAAGAATCCAGAGGTAAGGTCCACTATCGTGTTTTGTTGATGCCCAGAAAATAGTCCATCCAATGTACGCAGTACATGATCAGCTGTGTGGACTGTGCAATTTAATGTATATTGAAAAGATTTGAAGTTGGACAGTGTATGCATCGTCAATACTACAGAGACTGGTATCTCACTGTTTGTCTATCATTTCCATATCTGTGCAAATACAATTTCTTGATAAGGTCTACAGACACTATTACAATATAGTGGGCACACCCTTTTGACTAGTTGTGGCCCTCGATTACAGGATTGGTTTCCCCGGTCTGGGACTGTTGGTGAAATACATGCTGTGTACCCCAATTACAAAGGTATGATGAGCCAAGACATTTTATATTTTGTCTTTCGCTGTTCACAATTGTCATATGGTAAAGGTGAATGTTCATTGACAACTCCAATTGTAATGAAGCAAATGTAGCATCACTGGTTGACTTACATGGGTAGGCACTAATTGTCCCTCTGTCGTCTCCCGACAATGTATGCATTTTGCCCATCTCCTGACCAGTTTGCTTTACTAGTTAGTGTGGTTGTCATGCTTTCCTCTGTACGTTATCGATTCCTCCAATTAGAAGTGCTGACCTCTGCTACTGCCGTTGTCTGTGCTCTGGCTGGATGTGTCAATTGGTGAGAAGAGAGAAAAGTAAACAAATGGGAAATGTTCTTGTGATACTTTTCGGGGACTTGCCCATATCTTCTGCGTGCTAACAGTGTTGTGAAGTACTGCCGCAGACGGGGCAGGTAGGAGCAGTGGTGTGTTGGAGATGTAATGGCGTGGCAGAGTGGAAAATGGACAACAGAATATGTGTATGACATATTTAGATCTGATGATAATCTCACCTTCTGCTTTGTGATTTAGGCTGGCACAGGGTGATGTACTTCTTGGAGAATTCGTGGCAGGTTTACAAACCCCTTGAATACGATTTACACTGCTGTTGCATCACTTCTGTGACACAACAGTGGTGTACAACCGACAACACATTTAGAATTATTCGCAACGTGACGCTTCCATGGTGAAGCGTCACGTTGTGTGGCCCTGCGCAACATTGAAACTGCGTCAGCTTCGATGTAGGCAGGGTGGGCATTCCTTTGGGATATGCCGCATACAAGTGATTCAGTGACATCTACAAGATTTCACACAGTCACTTTTCAGGGGCCGCTGCGACCCAACCTTACGTCTGCTTGAAGCAGACGTAAGGAGTGGCGCAGCAGGTTAGGTATGGGCAGTGCATGGACAATTTTGGAGTTGTATCGCTCTTGCGACATGACTCCAGCAAAGCCCCCCCTTCACACCATCAGATTCAACAAACATCTGTCTATCCCTGCGCCACAGTGCACCACCATGTAAACACGAGGCATCCTTGTTTGTGCAAGGGTTGAATTGCATGTCACTTTGGTACTGGTGCTTCCCTGCTAATATTTCTCAATTACTACTTTTTTTTTTAACTTTATTTAGCATTTCCATATATCAGTGCACATTTTCAGTCAATATGAACGGTTATTGAATTAGCAGGGTTGTGTATGTATGGCAGCAGTACTGTGCCCATGTTTTTAATAGGGGGGAGGGATTAGCCTTTTCTGATGCAAAGGATTCTGGGACTTGTGGTGCTACGTAGAGGGTGACACATGAGTCTCTGACTGACTATATTTTTATATACACTTTGGACAAGTTCCATAATCACAATGACAGTTTAACACAGACAATCTTTTCATGCACTTTTTCTTTTCATTCCATTTATCTGGTACTACGTAGTGGACATCACTGACAGACAGCCCATGGACCAAGTGGGGTTGTATTGTTGTGAGGCTATCCTCCTCCAGTGGGGTGAGACGGATGCGGGGTCCAGGGCATGCAGTAGGGTGGATCCTGCTTAATTCAATCCTGGAGTATTTCTCCTTCACCCTCTGCCTTTCGTCCTGACACTTTTTCTTGATGTCCTGTACTGTGCGCCTATCCTCCCCCAATGCTGAGGCAGCAGTGGCCAACTGCTGCCGTAGGTCTGCCTTCTGTGTCCCACTGGTGCAGTAGGGTGGGAGTCCATATAGGCGCTTGTGGTGCCTGACTGTGATCTCCACAAGCATGGTGATCTCCTCTGCTGTAAAGTTCCTTTTTCTCCTCATTTCCATTTTCTGTGGCACTGTGAGCATTGTAGACATGTACTCTCTGTGGACAAACCTGTTCCTTCAATGTGTGCTGCTTTTATGTGTTTTGTGGTGCTGGTCAATTAGTGTTAATTGGCTTCAGCTGGAGCGTGGTGGGGGACGGTAGGTACTGGCAACATTCACCATGGCAAAATGGAGCTGTTGGCTGGGATTGGCTGTAGTGTGTCAGCTGATCCATGGTGGGGGATGGTAGGCACTTCGGACAGGCATTTACCATTGACTAACATGACTAACTGCCAAAAAATCGTATCCTCCGGCCCGGAATCGTATTTACCGGCCCGGAATCGTAAATTACGGCACAATGCCGGAAATTGCAGCCCAGAATCGTAAATTCCGCTGCAGAGCCAAAAATTACGGCCCAGTGGCAGAAATTACGGCCCGGGTGCGGACGTGAAGTTAGTAGTCGTAAGTCTGTTCTGTGAATACCGAAAGTAGTAAGTTCATTCTGTGAATACCGAAAGTAGTAAGTTCATTCTGTGAATGCCAGAAGTAGTAAGTGCATTGTGTGAATAGCGAATGGTAGTAACTTTAGGATTTAGTCTTAAGTTCATTCTGTGAATCGGGCCCAAAATGACCAGTTGCTAAAGAAACACCAGGAAGGTGGCTGAGGAGCAGGAAGCTGAGGTCTGTATTGTATGACCAAGATGTACAGTGCCTTTTCTTCCCTAATTACCCTTCGTGAAAATCCCTTAAAATTAAAGTTCACTAGAATAAATGGACTTGTGTTGAGAGATTGAGTAAATGAATTGAGTTTTGAGGGCATTCTCTTTCAAAGTACTCGTGAAATGGTTCAGAGTTAAGAAAAACACTCCTGAGGAAAAATAACACCCAGCAATAGCAAGGGAAAGAGGAAAACTCCCCAAATACATTAAATGCTAATAAGCAGAACTATACAAACCTACACTGAAATAACAAAAAATATTAACACATCAATGCCAGATACACTTGTGAATTGGTAATTTTCCCTTGTGACCGGCAGACAGATTTGTGTCTAATTGGCAAAAGAGTGGAATCGTAGAAACGGATGAGGTCAATTATAATTTGAAACTAAATGTTCATGAAGCGGTTGGAAAGGAGGGTCCCTTGTGGGACTTTGGATGGAATTTGGCTAGTTGGATGTCGTGCCCTCAAGTGTTACTTTTTGGCGGCTTTCATGGATGAAGGATTTAAACCATTCTCTAGGAAGTATTTTGAGACATCTATTATCATTTGAAGACAGTATTGAAGATTGTTGTAGTCCACTAGATTGAAGGTGACACAGTGTTCCTTTGTTAACCTTTTTCAAGTCAATTACTAAGGACTTTCTGGCCCTGTTTATGGTGGAAGACAGATTATTTTGTATTTCTATGTATTTGAAGCTGGCTAATGCCTACTTGTTCCATTTAACAACTGAAGATTGACTCAAGAGATCATGTAAAGCAGCACCAATGTATTGCACATTTATGAATAACAAACACCCAAAGCCTCTCTATAAACATTCTACCCTTTAAAGAAACAGAAACGAACAGCCCAAATCACACCTTCCACCTTTCAACACCTAAAACACATACACATTCACAAAAATTCAAATTCAACTAAATATTGGTCTATATGCAATGAACATCCTACAAATATAATTTCAAAAGAAACACCACTAACACATAACCCCATGCCCCACAAAATATAGCTGTAGAAAATATACACCAACAAGATAACACAGTCTTCCAAATATTTCGGAACTGTGATTAGTCTCCTTGTCTTGTTGCCTCCTCAAAGCTCTCCATAGCAGTCAACAAGGGAGAACCCCCAAACCACCAACACCAAGATTGTTTCTTACTGGAGAATTACTAACCTGCCTGTCCATCTGCCGGACCACATCTAATCACCACTCACCAGAATCTGATGAAGGCACACTTCCACCATACAGCTAGATTTTGGAGCTTGGCTGCAGCCTCAGGTCATATTATCTCTCCTTTGCTTTCTACATCATCCACTCTTTGACATACTTCCTCCAAATCCGGCAACAAATCTTCTCCAACACCCAAGCCAGAGAAAAGTCATCAGATTAATGCCCTTCCTTCAGTAATGCAAAAGGAGATACACCTGTATTGGACTGAGGAGAGGCAGGGCTGGACTGGGAACAGAAACAGGCCCTGGCAAACTGTTCAGCAGGCCTCCCCCTGGGTTGAGGTGGAGTGCGGCCGAGCAGTTTGCGTGGGCCGGTTTCTGATGATTTTTTTAAAGGGGGCCGATATTGCCGTCCCGGGTAACAAAAACAGCCCCCCAGGAGCCTAAAACCGGCCCCTCCCTAGCGGCCTACAGGTAAACGCCTGGTGCACACTATGGCCAGTCCGGCCCTGAGGAGCGGTATATAACTTCAAATTCTTTTTGTCACCATGTCAACGACTTTAGTTCCAGAAATGATTACAAACTGTATGCTGTCTTTCAACATTCTATTAACTCTTTCCGCCATACCATTACCTTGGGGTGTATACAAGGTCACAGTCAAATGTTTAATGCCATTACTAGCTGGAAAATTTTGGAGAACATGAGATTTGAACTGCCCACCATTATCAGTCATCCGACATCTGGAAAAACTGTCTATCCTGAAAAACGAGCGCAAAAATCAATGACAGCAACAGTATCAGATTCCTTAACAAACTTACCTGACACCCATTTGGAATAATAATCAACTAAGACAAATGCATACTTACAGTTTTCCTGCAAATTGTGCAATGGACTGATCAAATCAAGATTCAGTTTCTTCCAACATTTTCTGGGAAAATCCACAGATGTTAACCGAATATTACTAGGATGCAAAGACTTATCAGCCTGGGTAAACACAAAACAACTAGCAACAAGCATGTCAAACTTCACGTCCAAGCCATCAATAACTAACCGGCCTTTTTCTTATCATGCCAACCTGGCCTACATGTCCATCATGGCAAATTTCATCAACCAAGCCCTCCAAATTCCTGAAAGTACTAATAAACTCCCCATCATTATAAGCTTGCCCTCAATAAAAAGATAGAAAGCTCTTCCTTGAACTTAGTGAATAGCACCACTTCCTTATCTACACAATTTTCTCTAAACCACTCTTCAACATTAAATTGTCTCTCTCAGCAGGAGAAGAAGGCTCACATAATAAAGGCAAATAGTTAACTACATTTTAAACATTTGTCTCACACACAATCAGGCACACATAATGGCTATGGCTCCAAAACGGCTCTGTTTTCCCACAAGGGAAATCCAGTAATACCAAATGATCCGGTGATGGGTGATTGACAATGAAGTGATGCAGTGTATCAGTGCCAGTTTGGACATTGGTAAGAGACACTCCTCTCCATTTTATGTTCCATTGAAAAACTAAAGATTGACTATGGGGATAATATACAGCAGCACACGTTTGCTGTAGTGTTTACTGGCCCTTTACTTTACCTTTCCTTCAAGTCAATAAATTAGTTATTTGGTGGATCTTGCTCTGTTCTGAGAGGAGATAGATATTCAGGGGAATTTGGCCGTTACCCAATGAGGACCAGGAATAGGATAACTGTTTCTACAAACTCGAAATCAAGTTCATATAGATAATTCTCATAAAAATACCATAGATATAAAATATGATCACTGCATTCCCATAGTTCCTTAAGAAACGTTGGGTGGTAAGGATCATACATACCAAAAGTTAAGTTATAGAAATAAAGAATATTAGCATCAGGATTTGATGTTCAAAAATGTTCCCTTTGCAGTTGTATTCAGGCATAGGGTAACCCAATTATGAATGCACAATCACAAAAATCGATAAATCAGAATAGCAAAGTTAATTTAGTTTACCCAGTTTAAATGGAAGAAATTTACCTTAAGAAAATTAGCATTCAGATTGAATCAAGATTAAATTGATTTAATGCATATCAAAGCTCATGATTCAGGATAAGATAAGAAATCAATGGTGGCAGTCTTTCAGCCGAGGAAGACCCACTGGCGCACACAGATAATGTGTCAGTCTGGATAGGTGGCCAGGTAGGCCTTTTATCAAAGACTTTCAGGAAAGTTCAGCAGAGTTCCAAGTAGTCAGTCCAGTCCGATAAAACAGAAGACTGTCTCAGATACCACCGTAACAGCAAGGGTCACTAGAGCACGAAAAAAGCTCTCCTTCTGAAAGATCAGTTAGGAAAGGGAATTATACTCTGTCAGTTCCGGGGTGACACCTCCTGGCATCACTTCAGTTTATCAGACCACTACTTCCATTGGTCAGTTCATATAGGATGAGTGTGATGCGGCAGTGAAGAAGACACGGATTCCGGAAAAATAGATAGATCAATTACGCAGTTCCTTAGGATACTCAATTCACGACACATTGAACAATGGCACATTGAGGAAAAGACATAGAAAGTTAAGAAGTGCACTTTCCTAGGCAGCTGTTCTGAATGGTAGCCATGATTGTAGCAAGTGCTCTGCTCAGTACAGGAGTAGTCAAAGGAAATAATTATTAATTCAATACTACAGGCAATGGTATGGAATGTTCCCATAAACTGTGATTATAACGGTACAAGATTTCACTTTAAGAATGCGGTTTACATTAATTTAAGCTAATATACAGCAAAGTCATATTCATAATGTATCACACAAATAAGGAAAAACTAAAGCATATAAGTTCAAATGCATCATCGATATACTAATTATCATTTCAATATGGTGAAAATTAGTATATGTAAGTATAAGGCACTCATAAATTTTGAAGTCTTAACATGTACATATAACTGATATTCTGTCTAAACATTTCCATTTGTGATCTCAATTATTAATAGATATATGAAATACATTAGAGAGAGATTTCATCAAAGCACAATTATTTTTTTATAGTGGAACACCAACTTTTCTATTGCCATTTTCAGTGTACGTCATTAGATGAAATGTTGTTTTAATTCACATTAATTTCAATTTAGTCTTATTAATTTTCACACTCATACATGAATATCAAATTGATTAGCGATAAGATCCACAACATGAGAGTTTACCAATTCACACTTTTCTAACAATATTTGAATGAATATTATGTGTCTTATCTACCTTTCTTCTGCATGCTTTTACAATGCAGTAACTAATATCACATGTTTTGTTTAATTTCTCATGCTGTGTTATTTGCACATATTTGCTATTTTCTGTCGAAATGTTGTTATATATAATTTCTTTGTCATAAAATCTTTTAGACGTAATCTCTGCTCCATCACATTTATTCTAATATATACCCACCAAATGCTTCTTCGCTCTAGGTCCCTTGAGCTTTAACTGCCAACCCCCATTAAATCTTCCCACAGCACAAGTTTCCCCACCCCCAATATTCTACTCCTTAAAGAAACAGTAAAGAACAGCCCATAGTACTAATTTATCCAGAATATTAGAACTCCATGGTTGTCTAGCCTTTAGAGCAGATGTTGTTGTAGACTAGGTCATGGATAGTTTTTTGGGAGATGGGGTGAAGAGTTAGTGTTTCAGTGCTACAATATTACACTTTTGGGCAGATTACGATGTTGGTCGGAAACTCTTCTGACTGACTCGGTTTCGGAATCGGTTCCGACCAACTCGGGTTAGGCGAGTCCGACTGACCGATTATGATGTTTCCAAACATTGACTTAAATGGTAGCCTGTGTTCCAAACGAGAGCACAGGCTCCAATTGAAAAAAGGGGTGGTTGTGGAAAACCCTGCACCTAGTGGCAGGCACCCCATGGGGCCTGGCACACAGTGCATGGTTGTAAAGGGGGTCTCATGGGTACCCCTACAGGCCCCAACTGGGGCATCTGGGTGCAGGGGGGCCTGCTACGGGCCCCCAAAGTCAGTCTCCGACAGCCTTTTTGTGTCAGACAGACCGTTTCGGAAAGGCTGTCAGAATCTAACATCATAATCGGGCGGTTGGAAACGGTGTCCATAGAGCTGTAAGATTCAGCTCCAAACCACTCAAGGACTCCGAGTGCCATTTGGGACTGAGTCGGACATCCTGAATGGTTTTCCTGCACTGTAATCGGTCGGTCGGAAACTCCTATGTTTCAGTCAGAAACATAGGTTCTGAAACGGTTTAGGAAATCCGATGGTCAAAATCGTAATCGGCCTCTTAATGTTTGTGTAGACTATCACTTGTACTGTTAGGGCCACCTCTGAGTCTGGCTTTGACAGTTGGTACTTTTGATTTCAGCACCTCCAATCCCCATCTTTAAATGTGGGCAGGCCAGGCTGCATGGTCGCAAGGTAAGCTTTCTTTCATCCTTCACCTTTTAGTTTTTTTGGGTCATCCCTGACCCGCTATATAATTTTACCCATTCCTTGGTTACCCACCCCTCCTCACTGTACGTCATCTTGCTTACCCACACATGTCACAGTGACATAGCAAGGGAGCTGCAGACAAAGATGTAAAAAAAGAAAAACAGGCCGCCTCTCATAGTTTAAGGAAATACCAACTACAATTGAGGATCAGAGTGCTCCTCAGACCCCTCGGCCCCGGTGCCACTGCATTTGCTGTACTATTCATGTATATGTGTCTGCATGTCTGATCAGCGGTTTCCATACATAGCTCGCAGTGGCTGCAGTGCACCTACCATCATGTGGCTTCCTGGCATTATCACTTTAAATCAAGTACCTTTGCCTATCCTTGTGTTTGAGAGAGAGAGAGGGAGGGAGGAAGACATACTTATTAAGTGATGAAGCACCTTCATGAAATTGGACGAATCTTAGATTGCTGTTTACTGCTCTGTCCGGTTACATAGAAATTGAGCTTTGCCCCTCATCTTCCAATCGTGACCCTTGAGGCTCTGCTAGCTTCTGTTTTTCTAACTCTGCTTCAACTCTGGGAAGAGGTAGTTTATATAACAAACTTATAGGGCATTTACTAGTGAAATGGCAGATTGCAAAACAACGTATATTATATTGGTTTTCCCTATCTTTATGATAGGAACTCTTAAATGTTATATGCCAAACAAGAAGGAATTTCACAATAGTTGAAATTACAGCCCTAGTGCCAAGGGTGCTGAATATGTTATGTTATGTTATGTGGTTTTTATTAGGCGCACAGATGCTCCAGCTAAGGAGCGTCCTGGCGCCAGACAAGGCAGCTACACAACACAACTAAATAAAACAGCACAAGCAAAATGACTAAGGGAATAAAAATGTTTTCACGGCACGACGAAAAGAAAGCAAATCGCTCATAGCGCGAATTGCCGGGGGTAAGGAATTCCACAAAGCAGCGGCCCGCACTCGAAATGAGCGTCCACCGGCCCTGCTTCGCTTAAAGCGCGGTACCACGGCCAATTCGAGGTCTGCCGATCTTAAGGGTCGTGCTGGGATGTGGTTGGCCATGAGGGTCGTAAGGATCATTGCCGGGGACCCCTTCAAGATCTTATATGCGACGCAGAGGACCTTAAACTGAATCCGCTGCGCGACCGGGAGCCAATGCAGCGCTCGTATGGTGCTGGAGGTAGGACAGAATCTTGGAAGGCCTACCACCGCTCTCGCTGCTGCATTCTGGATCCGTTGCAGGCGCCCAATCTCAGCTACGTTCAATCCGGCCAGCAAAGAACTAGCATAATCCAGCCTGGAGATGACGGTAGCTTGGATCATGAGTTGCCGAGTGGGGGCATCGAAGAACTTTAGCACAGGACGGAGCCCACGCAAGATGCCGAAGCAACAAGCAGCCGTGCGTTTAGTGTGGCATGCAAACGTAAGGGAAGGGTCCAACCAGACCCCGAGGTTTTTAAGCTCGGCGACTGGGATGGGAGCAGAACCCAACTCCTCCGGCCACCATCTCTCTCCCCACAGTTCCGGTTGCCTACCAAATACCATCACCTCGGTCTTACTAGCGTTTAGCTGGAGACAATTGAGCGTCATCCAGCTAGCGACCGCCCTCAGTCCTTGTTGAAACCTAGGAGCGTCGACTTCCGCATCCCCGCTGATCGTGACCGCTAGCTGGGTGTCATCGGCATATGACACCATGGTCATACCCCATTGTTTGACAACCTCAGCTAGCGGCCTTACGTACAGATTTACCAGCGTAGGACTCAGCGAGGAGCCTTGGGGGACGCCCAGGTTCAACGGATGGAATTTTGACTGATAAGGTGGGACGGTCACGCTAAAGGCCCGGTTGGTTAAGAACGACCGGAACCAGTCGAGAGCAGTGCCGGTAACACCAGCCTCCTCTAAACGCTGCAGAAGGATAGGGTGCGAGACGGTGTCAAAGGCAGCGCTTAGATCTAATAGCACCAGCGCTGCCGTTTGTCCCGCGTCAAGCACGGAGCGAAGGTGCTCCACCATATAAAGCAGAGCCGTCTCCGTGCTGTGACCTGCCCTAAACCCATTCTGCGTGGCGTCGAGTATATCAGCTCGACGGAGATGTTCCGAGAGAGCGGCATTTACGTGTGCCTCCATCACCTTAGCCGGCCACGGCAAGAGTGAAATAGGCCGATAGCTCTCCGGCTTGCTCCCATCCAGGCTAGGTTTCTTCAGGATCGGACGAACCATGGCTCGCTTCCACTTCAGTGGAACTACGCCAGATGTAAGTGACGCATTGACCAAGGAACAAAGCGGAGAGATGTCGTGTGCCGCCAGGTCCTTGAACACTTCAGGGCAAAGTGGATCCTCAGGGGACCCAGACTTCACTTTGCGAGCCAAAGTGCCTAGGCTATCAGAGTTTAGCAAAGGTAGAGAACATAGTCCCTCAGATGGTGGTGGCTTAGAAGATGTAATCGCCGAGGGAACGACCACAGGAAAGGCTCGATAGATGGCATTCACCTTTTCCAGGAAAAACTCTGCCAACTTTTCACAGTGCTCCAAAGAGCTCTGGTGTGATGTTGTAACTTTTTTGGCAGTGAGGTCTTTCAATACCTTAAAGATAGCCTTTGCCGGGTTCGAACTGTTCCTGAATTGTGTCGCATAAAAAGCGGCACGGGTTCTACACACCGCCCGATGGTACACCTTCACAGTTGCCTGATATAAGACTTTCTTAGAGCTGGAATAAGCTTTGCGCCATGCCCGCTCTGCGCGCCTGCAAGACACCTTCAGAGCCCGCAGAGAGTCGTCGTACCAGGGGCTGGCCTTGCCAGATCCAGTTTTACAGGTCACCAAGGGGATGAGGGTGTCCAAGGCCTTGGAGACCCAATCACTAAACCTGTCGTACATCTGATCCGGTGGACCTGAGACGTCAAGCGGGTCAGCTGATAAGAGATGAAAGAACTCATCCAGCTTAAGTTTGTTCCAGCGTCTTCTTGGAACAGAACACACCATTGGCTTAGATGGACTAGCCACGATAGGGCAGTGGAACTG
Source organism: Lissotriton vulgaris (assembly GCF_964263255.1). Lineage (NCBI taxonomy): Eukaryota > Metazoa > Chordata > Amphibia > Caudata > Salamandridae > Lissotriton > Lissotriton vulgaris. The sequence continues at coordinate 863,947,951 of NC_141698.1, read as the reverse complement.
TATCAAATAGTGATCAGTCCATGCCAGAGGTGTGTAGCTGGTGACACAGACTTCCGTCAGGTTGGTAAAAAACGGGTCGAGGGTGTGACCCCCTGAGTGTGTAGGTTGCGTCACCAACTGATTCAGCTGTAACGCCTCAAGGTCTGCCAGGAAACTGGATACTGAGGGACTACTGGAGTTGTTAAAATGCAGATTTAAATCTCCAATGATGAATATATAGTTAAACCGTCATTAACTGTAATTCAAAGGTGGCGAAACCTCATTTTTCACACATACTAAAGCTAGCAAATGAAATACATGTGAAAAAGAGCCTTGCCTTTGATCTTGCATTTCACTTTGGGAATTTAGTACTGAAGCCCTTACCAGTCTGCAGCAAAGTAGAACATAACATTTCAAACAATAATAAAATAGGCCTGAAGAACGAATAAAATGGTAAGTTAAATGGAATGTGGAAATATTCTCAGGCACAATTACTTGTAATGTCCTGTCTTAAAAATGGAGCTTCCAGATCATTAAAAGAAATGGGACAGGAAAATGGGATACTATTTTTCTACGATGAAAAGAAAAAAATCACATTATGCTCATTTTTTTAAAAGTTCATGTCTTCTACAGTGCAAGATAGCAAGCAGTTTAAACATTTCCAATTATAGTTTGCGTTTTCTGTATTTAAACGCAATTTGAGTTCATTACTCTAAAGTAATCCTCATAATCACTTCACCTTCCATTCACATTCGTCAATATTTACTTTAAGTGTATGTCGTTGTGGCTGCAAAATCCTTCGATCATTAATCGTTATTATGAATTTCAAGTCCTATTAGAATATCTAGTATGAAATCTAACCTTTGAGGAGATTATAGATAGTTTGGCAACTTCTTATTGATCTCTTCTTTAACAAAGGAAGCAAGGTTTCTTTCGTTACAGGTGTGCACAGTTTATAATTACGCATGAGCAGAAGGACAGCGTAAGCAAATTCTGGCATATAAGTGCCAGGTGGAGTTTCTCGATTTTGCGATGACTACGCTGTATTGTATACTTCTCAATTTTTCACTTCTGCTCTACATGTTATTTTGTCTTATCACTACTTTTGTCTCTTCCATAGTTTTCCCTCACTTGTTTTCTTTTTATTCCAGCACCGCCACAGTCTTCTTTGGAATTTCTTTACTAATTTTCTTTTCTTTACTCACTTTTACTTCTATATGCCCCTTCTACTTTCTTCACCTCTTCTTCTATTTTCTGGTATTTTCTTTTTTTCTGGTCCCTTTCTTCCTTATTTAAAACGAATTTCCATTAGTTTGAGCATTGTGTATGTAAAACATACATCTAAAAAATGTGACATTGAAGGATAATTTTTTCAAATTTTGAAGTTAATACAATTCTTTGAATTGGGAACGTAAGGTCCGGGTGTGGGATGGAATGCTAGCGGGACGCCGTGAGGTGCAATACCAATACATCATTGCGATGAGCTCTGAGACGGTCTGTTCCATTGAAATAGGTGGCATCCAGCAAGTCAGAAATTACCTATCTAGTTTATAAGTTTCTATGTTTTAATTGGCAAGTTTGGGTTAGCCAAGGTTATATCAGTTGTAGCAGGAAGGGAACTGTGAAATGATTGTATCCGTCAACTAACAAGGTGCCTTCTGCATGGAGGAAATAATCTTTCAAAATGATAAGGTACAGAGGGGATCCTATTACATGAGTAGCTGTAGATAGAGCAATGTTGCATTATTTCATTATCTCTGATAAAGCAAGTAAACAAGGAGACATTTTATTCTGAACCATCATTCCAGCATATATTAGGTCCATTCAGGAAAGCATGCTTGTATGCTGTGTTATGTGGATTTGCAAAGCGATGCTAATCACTTGTGACCGTATCCAGGCACTGAGTAGGGCGACAGCCCAAGAAACGAGGACGGGTGGAATCAAGCTGTTTTTCTGGAAGAGCCAGGACTTGAGTTATTTTCAAAAGACGTGACTTACTAGCTAACATTCGGTCACTGCACAAAACTCTCTGCACATACATGATGCATTGGTGGAGAACAAGGGCAACGTATTTTTTCCTGACAGAAACATGGATGTCCGACAATTCTGTGTCAGATGTTGCATTGACAATTCCTGTTGGCTACTCTATGTTACACCTGGTTAGAGCGGGGAAGACGAGGGAATTGCTTTCATTTATAAAAACAACTCAACTTCAATACCGAGGAGCTTTTTGGTGGCAGAATTTATAGGCTTCTGCCTAACACTCTCCACCAATTTAACTTGTCGGGTGTGCTGATGTATTCCCCCCTGGGCACGCACGGTCATTCTTGTCTTCCCTCGATAAGACCCTTTCGAGGCACATTTTAAAATATGCCAATTTTAGGGTACTCGTGGACCTCAATACACATGTGGACTCCACCTCCAATCCACATGGCATTCATCACCTCAACCAAACGCTTGTCTGCCCATTTGTTTAACGAGGATCGCAAGATGCTTCGAAAGGCGTGTACAAAATGTGAAAGATGCTGGAGGCATCAGTACGTCCCTGGACAGAAATCTGTCTACAAGAAGGCCTTACATACTTACCACCTGGCAATCAAGAAAGCTCAATCGGACCTTTTTACAGCTCAGATCAACATTTCCCACAATAAACCTGGTGAAATATGCAAAATCGGTTGCCCTGCTTCACCCCCTAACACCCTCTCCCAAGCTCTGCTCCCAAATCTCTCTTTTTTTTTTATATAAAAATCAAAAACATAATCGAACTCCTGCATTCCACGAACTCTTGATCTCATGGGCAGTAGTGTCCCCAGGGTTGTGAGGGATACTGTTTCTTCCCCTTGCTGCCACTCATTGCAGGAATGTGCCCCTATCTCTCTACAGGAGTCTGCACATGCCCTTAGAACATGTAAATCGGGGTCCCCTGTTGACAACAGCTTGTGGTCACAGGAGGTCCTGCCGCCACCAATCCTGGCCACGGTGGCTAGCAATCTGGGATGAACCTTGATAACACTGCATCCTTCACCTCCAGGTCGCCAGTGTAATAGAATCGTGGTTTGGGCCGATATGGATGTTAAAAAAGTGTTTAAACCAACTCCCCCTTCCACAGGAAAAAAACTGTCATTTAGGCCCTGATCAACTCAAGGTTGGACTATGCCAACTCTTTATACTGGGGCTTACCGGCCTACCTCCTGAAAAGACTACAGCTGGTGCAGAACGTTGCTGCCAGGCATTTGATCCTTCTCCCCAGAACAGGTCACATCCAACACTTCCTGAAGGCTACATATAAAAGAAGAGATATGGCTCAGGGGTCTTGTGCTGGCTCACAGAACCTTCTACCACTGTGGAACCTGTCAACCAGATCCCCTTCCCAACTGGCCAGGTAGTTTCAGTCCTCCAATTTCCTGCTCGTGGCGAATCCCCATTTTAGAAGGAAAAAGTGTAGCAGCAGCTTCAACTTTTACCTGGTTTCTACAAAAAGGAATACCCTTCCACATGAGCTTCACACCACTGAGGACATCCTGGCCTTTAAATGACTCCTCAACGCTTGGTTCTTGGATCTGTTTGCTAGAGCCTCTTGTCAGTTCTTACTGACAGCAAGGGACACTCATTGAGTATCTGCTGCACTTTATAGAACCCAATAAGAATTCCATTAATAACAATAGGCCCTTCAGGGAGCCGGCAGTTATGAGGTGTTTCAGGAGGCCGTTCTATGCTTTGGCAGTGATGTGTGAGAAGGATTGTCACCTGCATCTGGTCTTTTTGATGCAAGAGGTATGTGCAGAAGCTTGGGAGGCCGACAGAAGGCGCCTAGTGGGTTGTTAAAAGTGGTTGAGAAATGGTGGTCCGGTTTTGTGGAGGGCTTTTTAGAGGTGTGTGAGCAGCTTGACCAAGCATCTTATCCGGAATGGAAGCCTGTGGAGTGTGTTGAGGTGCAGTGAAATGTCAGTGTTTCATTGGGTGTTGGAGATGAGTCTGGCAGCTACTTTCTGGGTGGCTTGGTGTCAGCGTAGAATGCAAACAGGGATTCCGGCATAAAGGGCATTTCCGTGGTCGACTCAGCTTGTGATTAGAGCCTGAGTGACCATTTGTTTTGTGTTTATCAGGATCCATTTGAAAATTTTGCATAGCATTCGCAGGATGAGTAAGCATGAGGACATGGCATTGATCTGCAAATTCATGATGAGGTTGGTGTCTAGTATGATCCATAGGTTCTTGGAATGATCAATAGGAGTAAGTGGGGCCCCGTTTGGAGGGCCAAAAGGCATCCAAGGGGGAGTAGTTATTTCTAGAAATCAGGAGTTCGTTTTTGTATAAGTTGAGCTGCAGCAAGTTATTTCATATCCATGATGCAATATTGCTCATGCAGTTGACGACGTTAGTTTTGGCAGCTCTAAATCTGTCCATTAGGGAGAGAATGAGCAGTGTGCCATCAGCATATGAGACTATGCTTATGCTGTGTCACCTGACGCTGTCTGAGAGGGGTGCAATGTATAGGTTGAAGAGTATTGGGCAAAGGGCTGAGCCTCGATGGACCCCACAGATGGGACTTTTGGGTTCTGAGGTGTACGGTGGCAGTATCACGTGTTGTGTTAATCCTGTGAAGAAGGAGGATATCCACTGTAGACCTTGCCTGTGGATGCCCAGGAGGTGAAGCTTCTTGATAAGTATGCTGTGGGTGAAGGTGTCAAAGTCTGTGGAGAGGTGAAGGAGGATGAGTGTGGATGTTTCTCCTCAGTCAAGGATGCATCTGATGTCACCATTGGCCATGATGAGGTCTGTTTCAGTGCAGTGGTTGGGGAGGAAGCCTGATTGAGATCTGTTAAGGAATTAGTGGCACTCTAGGTGGTCAGAGAGTTGAATGTTGATGGCTTTCTCCATGACTTTGACTGGGTGTGTAGTTGTTGTGGATGTTGGGGTCTGCCAATGACTTCTTCAGCAGGGTGGTGGCTTCTTAATTTTTAAGGTTTTCTGGGAAGGTGACACTGTCGTGTAGATCCTATATTCCCAATAGGCTCTGCGCATTGGAATAATATATCCAATAGATATGATATAGGACTTAGGTCTACTATGGCGCTATAGAATATATTAGACTTAATTGTGAGTGCCAGCTAGCTCAGAGGTCACTAGAAACTTTCTTGAATTCACAAGAAGAGATTTAGTTTCTGACAACCGCATAAACATGACAGCTTTGTTTCCCCAAGATAAAACTGATCTTCAGATTTGGTGAAATAATAGATAGATATTTTACTTAGTCATTCGTGCATGCTTCGTTTCACCAGAGGTGTAGAGAAATAGAGAGACAGGCATTTTCAATAAAAGTATTTATTGAACAGTCTTCTTTCTCATGCAGAAGAAATGAACTGCTACAATCGTAAGACTTGTTGCAAAGTATAATGTGTACAGTAAGAAGAGTAGAATAAAATAATACTGTAAAAGCATTGTATGGTTCCTAGCCCACACATAAATACATACATAAATAACAAAAGCTAAAAAGTACTAAACTGGTGCTTCTAAAATACGCCTACCCCGATGTATCTAACCTAAGTCTAGTACGAGGGAAGAAGTAAGTGAGGTGTAGAATAAATTTAGTATTCTTTTTGCCAAGAATCGATCCAAGATTTTTCTTATGATCTAATCAGCTCCGTACCTTGGTTTAGAATGAAGGAGGTCAGTTTCATGACTCGATTTCCCAACAACCCGCAAAGCTAGCTTGGAAACACTGGAGCTGGATTTCTCAGCCAGAAAAAAGACAGCGTCTCTCTCAGTGCGTCTACTGGAGGCTCGGCTACCTTCCACACTCGCTGTAGCAGGATGCGTTGGGCAAGTAGATAGTCGAACTGCTCCAAACCCCTTTGTGTTTGGTTGGGCAAGTGTGGGCATATTTATACCTTGAAGGTGCTGAGTTTGACGTAAAGGTGGACATAATAACGTCATCAAAGAGTCTCAGTTCTTTAAAAACTCCATTAGGTCTTGGATAAATCAATATTCAAGCAAGGGGAAGTCCCTATCTGCTGAAGCCGAGTTTTCCAAGAAATCGTTGTGGATTTTCAGAACTAGTGGAAGTAGCCATGCCGTATTTGGACTGCATGAACTATGTCTAAATATGGTTATGATTTCTATGCCTATATAAGGATATGGTGATTTATACCTATATAAGGGCATGAATCGGGAAAATTACACTAAGGTCCTAAAATGCTATACAACAACACTGGTTAGGGAGAAAATGACAATTGGGGTAAGAACAGGGGCAATGATGGTACTTCCTAGGTTGTAGATGAAGTGGCGCAATGGTCTGAGGAGGATCCAGAGTGGGTGGTTTTCATAAGGGCGTGGTGTCTTTGTTCAAGAGGGGCTCGCAGTTGTTGATCTTCTGTTTGGCAGTTGTGGCAGAGTCCCGCTGGTCAAGGACATTCTGGTCGGTAGGGTGAGGGTTGAATTGATCCTGAAAATCTTCTGGTCAAAAACCTTTGAGAGATCATCACAAAGTGATTGGGATGGGGTGATGTCGATCTTGGCTGCCATGGGATTGTCAAATTCCTTGACAATGGTAAATAGTTCCTTGCAGTTGTCTGAGCTGGCTTTGAATCTCAGCGTTAGGGCTCTCTTCTTTTACGATATTTGCTTGTGATCGAGGTTGAGGGTGGCTTTGTACATGAGTCTTGTGGTGGTATTTTTTCTGAGTCTCCATGTTCTTTCAAGATGTTTGCAGCTGCATTTTAAATTTCTGTCTTTGTTCGTGTACCAGTTGGAACATTTGTCGTTGTTCTTTTTAGTGTTGCTACAGGGGTTACGATATGGTTAGCACAGTCAGAGATTCAGTCATTGAAGATTTTACTGTTGACATTGGGGTTTCCGGTGTGGCTGGTGGGGGTGTTTCTATAGGGTCTTGATCCATTTGTCGTCGAGTACTCTGCCCCATTGCCGTGAAGGTGTGCAGTCATTTTTGGAGGGGTCACTCAGTGGGCAGGTATGCTGAAATGGACGATGTAGTGCTCTGACCATGTGAGTGGTGTTATGTGGATAGTGGTGATCCTGTTGTTGTAGAAGATTGGGTTGAGGATATGGCCTACTCTGGGGAGTGGTCCATGGACTATCTGGGTGAGTCAGAGGCTGCTGAGGCTTTCAAGGAGGGCTGTGGAGTTGAGTGGGGTGTTGGCTTTCAGGTGGAAGTTGAGGTCTCCAAGGAGGATGTAGTTGCTTGATCTGACAGAGATATGAAGACCGCAGTGTAGTTGCAGAATTCCGCTCCAAGACCCAATTGACAGTGGGTGAGGGTTACCTTTTGAGCAGTGTTGTTGTCTGTTCATATTTTGAAGTATAAGTGTTCCATGAGATAGGTGTCTGAGTTCGTGGAGATGGTGCAGTCAATCGTGATTTGTGGCTGAAGGTGAGTCCTCCACTGGATTTGTGGGTATGGTCTTGGTGTATGATTTTGTAGGCAGGCAGGATGGATGCAGTGATGTCCAGGTTGGATGCTGGGTTTAGCCAAGTTTTGGCCAGAAAGAATTGGTCATTTGAGTTCCTAATGAGGAGGTCTTAGATTTCTGTCAAGTGTTTAGAAGGTGAGCGCATGTTAAGGAGCATAGTGGACAGATAGTTGGGGTGCTGGTGCTGTCGTGTGTTAGCTGTTTGGTGGCATGCATTGGTTGCTTGATGGTGGCTCTGTTGGCACTTGCGGTGTCGCAGTTGAGATTGCAATGGGCACAGGTGAAAGGTCCTACCATAGTGCAGTGAGATGAATGGTAGCAGAGTGAAGGTTGGTGTGTAGTGTTGAGGCCATGGAGGATGGCGGCAGAAGAGAGGCGGCAGTGATAGGGGTCTTGTGACAGATGGTGTGGGGGCAGGATCTCTGGTACTGGGTGTGCTCCATGAGCAGACAGACGTAGACGGGATTACCTTTAGGAAGTCAGCATTGAGCACCCTGCAGCGGCCTGCATTAAGGAGGTCCTGGGGTGGGCAGAGCTTTGGCAGAGGCAGGAATGGGAGAGAGGAAAACCTGGCGGCTGCTGTAAAATTCGGCAGCAGTGAGCTGCAATGAGCAAGAGAACTGAATAAAGAAGCTGGTGCTGGCAACAGGCAGCCAGGTTCCCTAGTGCCTTCATTGGGAGGTCATGTGCTTCATGCATTGCTTTATAAATTCTTTATAGTTATCTACATGGTGATAGGTGGTATTAGGTTATGAGGAATGTTAGAAAAAACATTATTTTGCCAGGTATTGTCAAGATTCAAGATTCAAAATTAGCTTTATTCGGTATTTTGACAAAAAACCATAAAAGCATACAAAATACAAACGTAGGCAGACTAAATAACTTTTCTCATTAAAAAACTTCTTACAAAAATACATATCATAAAGACAGAACAGATGCCGGGTAACTGGTAGAGACGGGGGTTGAGCCGGATTATTCGTGTCTTTCGCGATCCCCAGGCCCTTGGCAGGTGTACCCAGTGATTTTTGCTTGAAAGCAGGGGTATTTAATTTAGCTAATTGCTTCTCAATAATCATGATGCTCTTTTCCAGTGGTTGCAGATGGTGTTTTAGCAACAGCCCCATGCTTTTTGTGATGAAATCATGTAGTGTTACACATGCGGTGCATGGTTTCTGTGTGCCACCCCCGAGGGCTTGGTTCTCTGTCAGCTCTCGGAGACCAGCGTCATGTGAGGTCAATATACAATCGGCGCCACTATTGGTAGGGATCCGTTGATCTGACAGGATTGTGTCAGTAGTTGGGTTAGGGGAGGTCGTGGTGTTATGCAGAGCTGATGTGGTCTCGTGTGGGGTCATCTCTGTGTTTTGCCTCTTAGCTATGGCACCCTCCCGCTTGCCCGTAGAATTAAGGTCTACGATGTCCGTCTGATTATGGGAAAATTGTAGATCTGGTGTTTTTTCCAAGTCCTCACTGGAGTTAGACCCCAGTGAGAGTTGGGTGGCAGATAGATCGACAATATTTGGAACCGTATGTATTAATGCATTTGTGTTATCAGCTTGCTTAAGCAATGGAATAATTGGACCTTGTTGAGTAGGGGTTTGTGCAGAAGCCAAGGGCCCCATGGACGATCTTCTTGCAACCTCCAGTTCATGGGATACCCTGCGTTCTAAAATGAGTATGCTTTTGTCTATGACTTCGTGGGTCTTAGTAATGAATAAGTCTATAGGGCCAGTGATATCGGTTAGGCTAGAGGTCTTATTACTTCTAGTACGCTTATTCATAGTTGCTTCGAGTACGACAAAATTAATACTAAGTGTGGGTCAAATACAATGTCAACATCCAACAGGGGGTCGCAGATAGAGGAAGCGGACTGAAAATGTAAATGTAAATACCGTGGCCCAGTCCAGTCCTGCTCAGTCTTGAACGGGCTGAAATGGGCCCGCCCTTGGCCCGGGCTTCGCCCGGCGTCCCGCGAGGCGGGGCAGACGCTGGATTTAAGCGCCTCCTGGCGCGGCTTGGTACGTTGCAGCCCGCTTGGGCTGATGGGGCTTGTAGTCTCCTGTCCCGCGCTCCACTCGGCGGCTCAGCTTGACCAGCGAGCGGCGGGAGGCGGGCAGGGTATGCAGAAGCTGGTGTGTCTTTACCCCAAACGGCGTCTGTGGTAAGCAAGGCTCTCTTTTCCCGTGGCAATTCCGCGCTTGTCAGGGCGGACGCTGGATTTAAGCGCCTCCTGGCGCGGCTTGGTACGTTGCAGCCCGCTTGGGCTGATGGGGCTTGTAGTCTCCTGCCCCGCGCTCCACTCGGCGGCTCAGCTTGACCAGCGAGCGGAGGGAGGCGGGCAGGGTATGCAGAAGCTGGTGTGTCTTTACCCCAAACGGCGTCTGTGGTAAGCAAGGCTCTCTTTTCCCGTGGCAATTCCGCGCTTGTCAGGGCGGACGCTGGATTTAAGCGCCTCCTGGCACGGCTTGGTACGTTGCAGCCCGCTTGGGCTGATGGGGCTTGTAGTCTCCTGCCCCGCGCTACACTCGGCGGCTCAGCTTGACCAGCGAGCGGCGGGAGGCGGGGAGGGTATGCAGAAGCTGGTGTGTCTTTACCCCAAACGGCGTCTGTGGTAAGATAGGTGGTATTAGGTTATGAGGAATGTTAGAAAAAACATTATTTTGCCAGGTATTGTCAAGATTCAAGATTCAAAATTAGCTTTATTCGGTATTTTGACAAAAAACCATAAAAGCATACAAAATACAAACGTAGGCAGACTAAATAACTTTTCTCATTAAAAAACTTCTTACAAAAATACATATCATAAAGACAGAACAGATGCCGGGTAACTGGTAGAGACGGGGGTTGAGCCGGATTATTCGTGTCTTTCACGATCCCCAGGCCCTTGGCAGGTGTACCCAGTGATTTTTGCTTGAAAGCAGGGGTATTTAATTGAGCTAATTGCTTCTCAATAATCATGATGCTCTTTTCCAGTGGTTGCAGATGGTGTTTTAGCAACAGCCCCATGCTTTTTGTGATGAAATCATGTAGTGTTACACATGCGGTGCATGGTTTCTGTGTGCCACCCCCGAGGGCTTGGTTCTCTGTCAGCTCCCGGAGACCAGCGTCATGTGAGGTCAATATACAATCGGCGCCACTATTGGTAGGGATCCGTTGATCTGACAGGATTGTGTCAGTAGTTGGGTTAGGGGAGGTCGTGGTGTTATGCAGAGCTGATGTGGTCTCGTGTGGGGTCATCTCTGTGTTTTGCCTCTTAGCTATGGCACCCTCCCGCTTGCCCGTAGAATTAAGGTCTACGATGTCCGTCTGATTATGGGAAAATTGTAGATCTGGTGTTTTTTCCAAGTCCTCACTGGAGTTAGACCCCAGTGAGAGTTGGGTGGCAGATAGATCGACAATATTTGGAACCGTATGTATTAATGCATTTGTGTTATCAGCTTGCTTAAGCAATTGAATAATTGGACCTTGTTGAGTAGGGGTTTGTGCAGAAGCCAAGGGCCCCATGGACGATCTTCTTGCAACCTCCAGTTCATGGGATACCCTGCGTTCTAAAATGAGTATGCTTTTGTCTATGACTTCGTGGGTCTTAGTAATGAATAAGTCTATAGGGCCAGTGATATCGGTTAGGCTAGAGGTCTTATTACTTCTAGTACGCTTATTCATAGTTGCTTCGAGTACGACAAAATTAATACTAAGTGTGGGTCAAATACAATGTCAACATCCAACAGGGGGTCGCAGATAGAGGAAGCGGACTGAAAATGTAAATGTAAATACCGTGGCCCAGTCCAGTCCTGCTCAGTCTTGAACGGGCTGAAACGGGCCCGCCCTTGGCCCGGGCTTCGCCCGGCATCCCGCGAGGCGGGGCAGACGCTGGATTTAAGCGCCTCCTGGAGCGGCTTGGTACGTTGCAGCCCGCTTGGGCTGATGGGGCTTGTAGTCTCCTGTCCCGCGCTCCACTCGGCGGCTCAGCTTGACCAGCGAGCGGCGGGAGGCGGGCAGGGTATGCAGAAGCTGGTGTGTCTTTACCCCAAACGGCGTCTGTGGTAAGCAAGGCTCTCTTTTCCCGTGGCAATTCCGCGCTTGTCAGGGCGGACGCTGGATTTAAGCGCCTCCTGGCGCGGCTTGGTACGTTGCAGCCCGCTTGGGCTGATGGGGCTTGTAGTCTCCTGCCCCGCGCTCCACTCGGCGGCTCAGCTTGACCAGCGAGCGGCGGGAGGCGGGCAGGGTATGCAGAAGCTGGTGTGTCTTTACCCCAAACGGCGTCTGTGGTAAGCAAGGCTCTCTTTTCCCGTGGCAATTCCGCGCTTGTCAGGGCGGACGCTGGATTTAAGCGCCTCCTGGCGTGGCTTGGTACGTTGCAGCCCGCTTGGGCTGATGGGGCTTGTAGTCTCCTGCCCCGCGCTCCACTCGGCGGCTCAGCTTGACCAGCGAGCGGCGGGAGGCGGGCAGGGTATGCAGAAGCTGGTGTGTCTTTACCCCAAACGGCGTCTGTGGTAAGCAAGGCTCTCTTTTCCCGTGGCAATTCCGCGCTTGTCAGGGCGGACGCTGGATTTAAGCGCCTCCTGGCGCGGCTTGGTACGTTGCAGCCCGCTTGGGCTGATGGGGCTTGTAGTCTCCTGCCCCGCGCTACACTCGGCGGCTCAGCTTGACCAGCGAGCGGCGGGAGGCGGGCAGGGTATGCAGAAGCTGGTGTGTCTTTACCCCAAACGGCGTCTGTGGTAAGCAAGGCTCTCTTTTCCCGTGGCAATTCCAGGTATTGAATGGTTGTGCAACCTTCTAAGAAGACTGTTTTATGGGATACCATTTCCCGACCTACCTTGTCTACCTAGGCAATTGAGGGGTGTAGCTCTTGAGTAGGAGGAGGTTCATGATTGGCATATAATTAATTGCTCAATTGAGCAATTGAAGCAGGTGCCAATGAGTATTAATATATTTCAAAATAGTGCAAACATGGAGTTGGACGATTCAATCTGAAGATCCATAATAGAATTACAATTATGGAGCAGAAAGCATTCTGTAGAGGATATATTGTGGAGTAATAAGTGAAAGATTGTTAAATTGAGCCACTTCTCTGCTCCCTGATTCAGTCTAGAGAAAATAGAAAAATACAATACTTCCATAAATAATTATTTAAATTGAAATCTATTTCAGAAAAAATAATAGTCAAAATGGTAACCATGAACACGATGACAATAAAATGGAACAATGTTGCTGCTATGAAACATCCCTTCTCATTGCCTCCTTATATATGACCTTGACATGACCTAAACAGGAAAATGTATAATAGGAAAAATAATTTGTTCCAGTTTTGGAGATGTCAAGCAACAATTTATGGAAAAACCACCATCTTGGAAAGAGCCCTACATAAGACTGGCCATGCTTACCTCTTCAGGAGTTTTGGCATGAGAAACAGAAACCAAAGTTTGACATTTCCATTTAATTGCAATCTTGAACGTTTTGACTCATTATAATATACGAAGAAGGATGATAAATAAACATATTTAACACATTTGTGTTTTTGAATGTGGTAATAGACTGAATGTGAAATAAGTTGGGATTAGTATAGATGCTGCTGGTGAAATTGTATATATACTTACTGGCACAGCAGTAAACAATAGAAAAGCATTTTTGGGGTCTTCTCTCCTATTTTGTTTACATTTTTCTCTGTCACTGGTCTTCAATGTAGGCATTCTATACAGGTCAGGTGAAATCCTTATGGGAGGCAGGGACCCTGGAAATACAGATGGGATCTAAGAGACATAGATGTCTAGCAGTGTGCAGATGCATGGCCTTACCACATGGTGAACACAAAACCCAGGGATGTACTGCCCTTATCCAGGTGCACACCACTGAGTAGGTAGCTGGCAAATATATAGCAGTATGACCCCCAACTAAAGCTCTGAGTTTGTCAGAATACTTCAGGATAAATCAGCAGTAGGTGAGCATGAACAGAAGAATATTCTTCTGAAGAGAACTTTCTGATTGGATAGTTTTTTCGATGAATGAACATTTAAAATGACCTTAAAGAATTTGAGAATATCTAATCTCTTGAACCTGATATTCTGGCTGCCTACCATCTTTGGTAGAGCTGTATATGATAGCCAGTGTTAAGGATCTGGCATTTGATGGTACTTCTTGGACAGCTACGGCAAAATCAGTCAATATGATGCATTTGTACTAAGAAAATCACAAGCTGACATTTGGAAACCATGCTTTGTTTCAGAAAAACACAAGACTTTCTTTGCGTGTGTTAACCCAATAAGGAAAATGCATATCTGATAGAATAATATGTATCTGAGCAACGGATATGCTGATTAATGAAAACTTTTTCTGTGGTTGTTATTTCTTTAGTCATGTGCTGGCATTTTAGATTTACAAAACTGTTCCTGACATTGGTGTTAGTAGCCCTGTCTTATGCAGTGGGGTATTTAGTGTGCTATTGCAATTTAATTTGTTGGGCTTTTGTTTTATATTGCGCAAACTCGAAGGTGTCAGAGAGCTTTACATGAGCACCAGTTGCATTACAGACAGATACATTCATTTTTTAAGAGGCACTGCTAGATTAAGTGATTTACCAAGAATCACTGGAAGTTGTGCATCCCTGCTGAGACTCAAACCCGGTTCACCAGCTTCCAGGTCAACAGCCCTTGCCATTAGGCCACATCTTCTTCCGATGTTCTTAAAAATCGTCCATCTAAATTATTGTATTCAGAATATCAACTACCACAATATCAAACATTTACAGGTAGGTTTCATTTTATTTACATTTTCTTTATATTCTTAACTCCTCCTCTATTTATCTTGAATCTTCATTGTACATAGCTGTGGAGTTAGGAATAATAATATTCATTAGTCAATATTCTGCATATTATAATTTGAGCATGAATGTGTTAATGATTGCTAGACAAGAGAACCTTGGGAGGTTGTACCCAAAGCCCTTTTCCTTCGCCCCTCACCCGTTCTGTTTAATTTTGTTTGCTTTTGTAATCTGTGAACTTTTCCAATTCCAATCAGTGCCAAAGTGCTTGTGCACTCTCCCTAAACATGGTAAAATTGGCTTATACCTTATTAAGCCAGGTTAACATTAACCATTATGGCTGAAACTAGTCGACCCTGATCCTATTGCCTTGAGATAGTTATTATTTCAAACTATCTGGTTTTTTCACTTCTTTTTAATCTTCGCACTTGGCAAACACTAAATAAAAGATGGTGGTGTTTTCCGGTAGCTATTTTTAACCCCGCTTTTTCATGCACTGCACTTTTCAACACTTTTCAGCACCACTCTACTGAGAACTTGGACAGTTTAGTGTCCTCTAGATGCAGTGTGAGCAAAGTCCCCCTCATTGAGGAGTGCACTTCACTGTATCTATATATCTCAGTCCCAAATGACGATGCTCCGCCAGTGAGGTGGGCTGATGGGACGTGTCTCAGTATAGTGGAACTGAGTCCATTGGGGTTTTTCTAGCTTAACAGTCTCACCATTTTGTTGACCAGTGTTCTCCTAGTTTTGTTAATTTTACACCTTATTGGAACATTTAATTTGCTTCTGAATCCCTAGTAAGATGATACTACTTGTACCCAGGGCCTGTAAGTAAAATGCTACTAGTGGGCCCGCAGCATCCACTGTGCCATCCAATACAGTATCCTTTTAAAACATGTCTCATGCCTGCCATTACAGCATGTTGTGCAGTTAGAAACTGCAATTTTGACTGGCAAAATAACCCTTTTTCCAGTCTTAAACCTTTCTTTTTAATGCACGTCCCCCTAGGGTAGGCCCTATATAGCTGACAGGTGAGGGTGTATTATATATAAAGAGTTGAACATGTGCTTTTATGTTTTACCTGTCCCGGCAGTGAAAAATACTTAAATGTGTATTCACTAGTGCAAAGGGTAACATTGGGTTACTTTATTGCTTTTAATACATGATTCATTTTGTTTGGCAAGAAGTAGAATATCATGTTTGGGGTCTCATGAAATGTAATTTAAAACACTATTTAATGAAAAAGTCGGATTTTAAATCACAATTCAGAAAATGCCACTTTCTTGTACTGACCATTTGGTGCCTGTAGCTTGTATCCTGGGTCGATGACAAGGTGTAGTTTGCAGTTGGACTTTGTGTATTGCTGCACGACACTATCACAAAGGGGGACTGGATGTTGGCAGGATGAGCACTCATGACCTGATGGGAGGTACCGAACTGTCACCTACCACACTTACACTTCAAACGGGAAGCCTCGACACTCATACAAAGACTCCAGATATCCTAGGACCAGAGCATAAAGGAAGAAAATTTCAGAACCACCTGTGACGGTAAGTCTAGAAGAGTCTCACACTTTAAAGCTGTATCAGTTGTAAATATTGTGCCCAGACACCCACTCTTCAGATTTTTTCTGGGCCTGTGGAAACACCTAGAAGAAGGACTGCTCTGCTATGCTACTGCTGGAAGGACTGCCCTGCGGTCTAAGGACTGCCCTGCTGCCTAAGAAAGAAAAACTGTACCTGCTCTGTGAACCCAGAACCACTGGAGTGACTTCAAGGGTTAGCTGACTGGCCTACTGTTCAGATCAACAGTGATATAACAAGCTTCAGAGACGTGTCCTGCATCTGCCCAGCTGCAAAGTCTCAAATGGACCTGCCTGTGCACTACTGCTGGACTCAGCTTGAGTGAGGCCAGATTCTAAAGAGGTGCCCCCAGGTTCTATACCATTGGCTGGCATCAGAGTGTATGCCCCCTTGCCCAACTATGTCTTCCATCAAAACTGACACAGTACAGCCCATGTCGATTTAGGACCTTCATAGCACCCGCAAGCTCATGATCGGTGGTTTCATTGGAACAGATGCAGCACCTCACATTTTGATACAGTGCCTCACATCGTTGCACCTTGCACCTCCGGATTGGAAGTCGCTTCATGAGGCAACTTGACGCAGCATTTCTTAGCTCCTTATCAAGGTCCCCATCAAAACCTAAGCAACTCAATGCAGCTTGATGCAAGATCCTGCATCTCAGTCCAAGTGCAATCTTGTACATTGCCCAGTGGGTCAAACTGAGTTCTTTATCGAGCCCGCGCTCCATCATTGCCAGCTTGAATTTGTGACTTTTTCCTGGTCCGATGTCACCCTATAACCCTAGTTGGCAATTTGTGCTTCTTGGCGCAACATTTACCTAAGACTTTCAAATTGTTCTACTGACTGGATTTTTGTTGTTCTGGTATCATTTCATTTATGTAAAAGTTACTCTATTTTTCTGGATTGGTGGGGCACTTTTCTTGTGTTGTATTTTTTCGTGTAATTATTTTTTGAGTGCTGCATAAGTACTTTACACATTGCCTCTACGTTAAGCCTGACTTATTTTATGCCATGCTTCCAGAGGTCAACTTAATGACTTTTTGAGCTTCACTCTGCCGAGGATTGTAATTATTGCCTGAGAAAGGCTTCACCCCTTCAACCAATGACTCAAATTTTCACAATCATGTTTTGGTGTGATTAAATTCTTTCATTCAACATTGTTCCATAAATCTGGGTAATGACTATTAGTTAGCCGACAAGTTAAGGATACTGTTGTGCTTGTATTTAATTTGGTCACTACTGCAAAAATTATCAAAACAATTAGTCATTATTCATTGGTCAGAAGTAGCTCTTGTCATAGAACATCATGAGTGACGTAACAGTGAGGTAATTATCTGTGCATAGCAAGGCAGTAAGTTAGAGTTACTTTAGGGCACATGGCATAGTTATCTTATCTAAATATAGCTGGTGAGTTTCAGTGGATTTTTTAATTTAAAATGGTAAGTTTTGACCGATATTTTCACCTAACTATAACATCCCTTCTTTTGGGTGAATTTCTAAGATTTCTTTTAATTTAAAGTAAGATATTATTGCAATTCCTAACTATAATGTCACTTCAAACGTAGTTTTTTCGTTGAGTTTCTATGTTTTTTAAAATGTAAAGTAAGATGTCTATCGCCATGTGGGATTCGGCACATTACCTCCACTGCACATGGTCTTTGGCCATGCATGGCATGGGTTGGGGCACAAGGCCTGGCCTGCGGATAGACCCTGCAACAATTCATCTGCTGGCACCGAACCCCATCTGCGTTCGGCCTTCCGCACCCTCTGCTGAAACCCTACAATATTTGCAAAAAATGGTTGGTGGTGCCATTTCTCTTTTAGAGGCATCACACAGGCCCCAAAAATATTAGTAAAAAACCTCAGAGGGTATTATGGGTGCTTCGGCTTTGGGGCAGTGAATAATGAATGAGAGGCTCCTGTCATTTTTTTGTTTTGAGATTTCCGTGGATGTGCCAATACCCTCCCAGGGCACCCACAGAATTTTCTTATGTTGGGGCAATGTGGTAATCCCCACAGCCCCTGCGTCTCCTCTGGGCTGTATACTAGCCCCAATACGGTAAGACCTGTCATTGTTTCTGGTTTGTTTTCAGTTAAAGTGGATGATCAAGTTCTCACCAGTAGCACCCACACCACACTGGAAACAGTTCGGTGCCATAGTGGTAGCCTCAAGGTCCCCACAGTACCAGCTGCCTCCCCACCGGGACCCATTAAGGGTGCTGGTGGGAGCCAGTAGATTCTTTTAAGCTCACAGAACCCGCAGCCCTGCTAGCTGCCCAGCCAGCACTCATAGTGGTGCTGGTGGAACTCTCTCTTCATCTTTGCTCTTTACCATGCTCCCATCTGGACAAAAGCCAAATTATTTGTATGCCTGGCAGATTGTGGGCAAGGTATGCCTGCACTCTCCCGGGCACCGCTTGAATTGGGGTTTTGGTGATGGGCCCACAGGTGCTAATTTATAGCTCAAGAGTGGGATGGATGCCACTAATTGCAATCAAACAGCCCCATGGATGTGGTCTTTGGAACATCGCTAAGGCACAGTGAGAAGAGTACATGGCACCCACCCTAATCATAAAGAAATGTCTCTAAGGGATGTGGTCCCTGGGGCCTCATAAATGTTTGGGCTGGGAGAGCCTCACAACCCCTCCAATAGTAATTAAGAAACTGCCCCAGGGATGAAGTCCCTAGGGCTTCAGAAGGCTCAGAGAGGAGAGACGTATTTCTCTAAATCATGACCAAGCCTCCCCCAGGTCTTGGCCCACCCTAAGGAATTTTTCAAAAAAGGTGGAATCTACTGCATACTCAGACTAAAATGTTTTTATTTATATGTTAATACTTATTTTGAATACTGTGGACTGAGTCCCAAGGCCTAAGATATCTTCTCCCATATCTTTGTTGATATGCCTGCAGCAAATTTTGCAACGAAAAAATTAATGGAAAACATGTTTTGGGACCCCCTTGTCCTCAGCGCCTGCTTGACGGATCACCTTGAAGCTTTCCGGTAAGGAAAATATGCTTTTCCTATAGAAACATAGTTCCTACTATAGTGCTATATATATATAGATATTACCTACTGGCAGTTGCCAGTAGGTAGTTATAGTTAGGACCTGTCATCCATAGGAAATGCGCAACATTCTATTTGGAATAACTTTGGCGCTGGTTGACAAATCTTCTCCTAATTTGCAAAACTAATGGCCAGCTCTGGACCGCTCCTATCCTGAAAGTCTCTGGGTGATTCGTCAAGCGGGGGCCAAGAAAAATGGGGGTCCCAAAATGTTTTCCCCCATGCAATTTTCCATAGGAACCGTTAATCACAGCCACAGCCCGAACTGCTGAATGAAATTACACCAAATTTGTCAAAGAGGTAGTCCTTGGTTCAGACTTGTGCCTTTTGCTTAGATAGTGTAAATCCGTTCAGTAGTTCCTGAGAAAATTAAAAGTAAAATCATAGATATATCTATGGCCGCGCAGGATTCGCACATCCTGCTGAGCACAAGCTGTATGCTAATTGGCTGTCAACACTCCAAACCAGGAAGTGTTGGCAGCCATCTTGTGCCTCGATAGAACAAAGGCACAAGAAAGCAGAAAAACAAACGCACAGAACGCAAAAATAGGGCATGGTAGAAACACCCTGACCTCCTAGGCCTGCTCAGGGGGTCCCACAAGGACCTCCAGGGCCAAAAAAAGCTTTTTTTTAAAAAAGAAATTGGCGAGATTCGCAAACCCAGCGCAAACTTTGGCCAAAATAAAAAAAATGAAGCACGGTCTCCGGCACTACGTTGTTAATTAGCCCCCGGGGACCAAATCCAGGGGGCAATAATTATTGTGTAAAGGGGGGCCTAGAGGTGCCCCAAGCCCCGGGGGACCGCCAAGCCCCGGGGCTTCTTTTGATTAAGTGGGGGGCTCTCAGACCCCCCAGCCCCGGGGACCGCCACTCCCCGGGGCCTTTATACATTAGGTGGGGGCTCTCAGGCCCCCCAGTCCCGGGGACCTCCACCCCGGGGCTTCTTTCAATTAGTTGGGGGTCATTAAGCCCCCCCAGCCCTGGGGACTGCCACCAATCAGGGCTTCTGGAAAATAATGGGGGGATCACGGCCCCCCGCAGTCCTTGGGATCCCACCCACTGGGCTCGATGTATTTTTGATTGGGGGGGCACACTGCCCTGTCACTGCAAACTGCTTTGCTTCATTGAAGCGAGAGCAGGGAAACCTGCTCTTGCTTCGAAGAAGCAAAGCGGATTGCTTTTCCACATGAGGAGCAGCATGTTAGCTGCTCCCAATGTGGAAAAGCAATGCTTGCTCACATAGGACGTGGGGAGCCGGCTGGGACTGTGGGGGATTGGAGACCCCCCACTGTCCCCAATGGAGAGGGCCAGCCCCCGGGAATGGGGTCCCCGGGGCTACAAGTGGCCCAGGAGGGGGGCCACGTGGATACCTCCCCAAAAGTAAAAAACAGAAATAAAAAGATAGAATGGCCGGCCCCGGGAGATGGGGTCCCCGAGGCCATAAGTGGCCCGTTAGGAGGGCCACGCGGCCCCCCTCCCCAATAGTTAAAAAAATGTTTTTCTAATTAGGCCATGCCCTGGGGGATGGGGTCCACAGGGCTGATTAAGGCCTTGGGAAGTGGGCCACGTGGCCCCCTTCCACATTTTTACATTAAAAAAAATAGGGGGCAGACCATGGGGCATGGGGTCCCAAGGGCTAAAAAATTGAAAAAGAAGTGGGGCTACACAGCCCCCCCTTTTAACATTTTTTTTAAAAGACCGGCATCGTGCTGGAGGCCACGCCCCTTCCTTTTATCACTCTGCAAACGTGCCCTCTGGAGCGTTTGCAGAGGGGGAACAAATTCCCTTTGAATACTGGGGGTCCCTGGGGGCCAACTAGCCCACCAGGAACCTCCAGGATGCGCCAGGGGGCTGCATTTCAGAGAGGTGTTCTGAGGCCATGCCCCTTTTTACACCTCTCTGCAACGCAGCTCTGTGGCGCTTACTGGAGGTAGCTGGTGGGCTAGTTGCACCCCAGGGACCCCCAGTATTCAAGGGGAATTTGTTCCCCCTCTGCAAACGCTCCAAGGTAATTCCCGTTACCACGAGACATAAATACAATGCGGCACAAGCTTTGTCTACAAGATCACTTAGACTCCGATATTTTGTTGCAGAGTGGCTTTCACTGCATGAATATACAATACGCGCCTACAGACCTAAAATCCAAAAAGTCTATTTCTTCTTTGTCTTCCTTAAGATTGTTTTCCATATTTATTTGAAATGAAATATAATTTTCATTTTGTTGTGCTTCCATTTTCTTGCTGTAAATTGCATAAAAAATAAATATATCAGTAGAGATGGGGCACTGTTGGGTTTAAGTTAAGACAGGTACTTGTGAGTTTTTAACAGTGAAGTTATCTTTGGGCAGTGTATGGTTTCAGGCAGGAAGTAGAACTATTAAAAAGTGCCTGTGATGAAGCCTAAGTAAATTCATAATTATACCTCAGAAGCCTAACTCAATCAATAATTTAAATAAATAAGCCTTTCTCAATATCTAACTCTTATAGAGGGACAGTATATAACTATCTGAAAACGTTTTACAAAATTAACTTAAAGTGCATAACATAGTTCTCCTTTCAAATTAACAACTTACCTTCTTCAAAGTAGTTGAAGTTTTCTGTCAAATTCTTTTACAAATTTACCATAGGTAGTGTTAGTCAAAATGGCTGTGTTTCTCTCTCATTTTTTATATATATTCACGTACTTAACCAATCAAATGTCAGCACATAAAAGTACAAAATGTAAGTAACATTTTAATTGGTTGAAAATTCAAACAGTTTCATATGTGTTTTTGTCATGTAATTCACCTCAGGATATTTAGACAGGTCTACAGTCCAAATGGCTCAATGGAATACCACCAAATTTGGGTAAATGGTAGGGACTGCTATGTAGTAGGGCCTATTCTATATTTGATGAAAGTGTCTCCAGTGGTTTTTCTGAAAATTACTTTCCCACCTTTTTTTAGCGAGCGCTTACCAGTGCGCGCCCCGGTACGCGTACCGGCAGCGTTACGGGAGTCCTCCATTTTGTGTTTCGGTAGAATTGAGACACAAGATAGAGGGCAAACAATGTTGGCAATGGGTAGAAGGGGGCACGGTAGACACTTCCTGACCCTCTAGGTTTTCTGAGAGGGGCTTAGGACGCTCATATAGGCAAAAAAAAAAAAAAAAAAAGCTGGGGGAGCGCCAGGTACGCGCACCGGTAAGCGCGTAAAAAAGTTAGAAAAAGATAAACTTTTTGAATGATCAGAGGTAGGGTAGCTCTGAAAAGAGCTTTTGGGTTCTGTGGCTGATTTAGGTACCTACAAGTAGGTTCCAATGCACAGTCTTAAATTCAGGAGGAATATTCTATTCCCCTCTTCTGAGAAGTGCACACCATCTCCTCTGTAGATGTCTTGCATGTTGTAACGCAACTTGTTGTTGTATATTGAACCCATTCTAAAGTCTCTCATGTAAGCAGAAACAGATTTATTCACATGTTTCCGTGCTTTCTCAAATTGTGGACAAAATTGGTTGGACCAGTTCCATTTCTGTCTTTGGCATATATTGGAATATACCTAGGCAGTTTGTGGAAAAAGTGTCATGAATTGATGAAAGGTGTCTTTTAAAAGCATTTCCAGACCAACCCCAGTCATAGTGCCTAAATCATTTCCACCACAGTGCACTATTAAGAGATCAGGGTTTGGTAGATGCAAAAAGGTTTTTACCAATGGAATCAATTGGTGACATCTCAATCCTCTCTGGCCAATCCAGTTGATTTCCACATTTTGTAAATTGAGGTTGTGTACATTTCTGTTATCAGCATACCTGTGAGCCCAGTGGATGTAACTATAAAAAACTGTATACATAAATACATTATATTAAATACATATAAAATATATTTTTCCTTTAAAAGAAGAATACATTTTACAGCTTTTGATATTTGCTAATAAAAAACCATTGAAATTCACTGAAAAAACCATAGGTTATAGACAATATATAGTTAGGAATTAGCATTTACAAAACCTTGAAAATTCACTGAAAAAACCATAGGTTATAGACCATATATAGTTAGGAATTAGCATTTACAAAACCTTGAAAATTCACTTAAAAAACCATAGGTTATAGACCATATATAGTTAAGAATTAGCATTTACAAAACCTTATTTTACTCACACAAAACCATTGAAATTCGCATATATAGTTAGTTGCACTAACTATATATCGCGCACCCGCAATCCACTGCTGATGATGTCACATATTACATAATTCATGACATGGTCAGTGACATCACTGATGACATCACTGATGACAACTCAAATGACATCACTGATAACATCACTGATGACATCATTCATGTGATAATACGATGAACATCTTCAGACTCTAATATAACCTTAGATACACTCAGTGTAAACAGACACTCACAGACTGTCACTCATCCATGGAGTTACTCATACACCTAGTCAGTCATGCAAAGAATCAATCACACCTCCATTTCCTCAACTATACAGTTATACACACCTTACTTATTCAAACATATTCTAACACATATTTACTCTCTTATACAATCACTGATACAAGTTTACAATGATCCATGCAGCCACTCACACATTCACTGGCTCTTATACACAGTAATTTACATATGTCAACTCTCACATGTACTGTGTTTTACAAATGTACTTACTTTGACATGTAGCACTGAGATATCCATTCACTCACCAATACACTCATGCACACAGTCAACCACCCATACAGCTGTTTCCACATGCAGTTTTGAACCCATACATCTAGTGAATCAACTGCTCACACATCTATGCACATAGTCATACACCTCCCAGCCACCCACACACACACACTCACTCTCCCATACAAATACATGGGTAACCAATCAATAACCCATATAGTTAATCATATAGCTACTGATCAACACATGCAGCAGTTTACAGAACAACAGATATAATGATGCACAAATTAAGACAGTTTAGTCACTAACCCATGCACTCAGTGAGACACATGTAATCACTCTCTCATACAGTCAGTCATGCACCTACTAAATCCTTCATCCAGACACTTATACATCCACTCATTCTTCAATATGAAAGACTTATTTTAACTTTTCAGAAACATACAGTCACTGGATGTTGTCATCAGTGATGTCATTTGAGTTGTCATCAGTGATGTCACTGACCATGTCATGAATGATGTAATATGTGACATCATCAGCAGTGGATTGCGGGTGCGCGATATATAGTTAGTGCAACTAACTATATATGCGAATTTCAATGGTTTTGTGTGAGTAAAATAAGGTTTTGTAAATGCTAATTCTTAACTATATATGGTCTATAACCCATGGTTTTTTAAGTGAATATATATATATATATACACAAATATATATATTTATGTATAGTTATATAATTGTTGATAATTATTTGTATATTTATTTTTATAAAACCATATACATATTTCTATATATATATTATATATATATATATATATATATATATATATATATGTCTATCCACAATGTGCTTCAAAGCAACACGTGCACTCGGTAGTAAAGATGCTTAGTTATTCTTTATTCTCAGACAACGTTACGCGTTTCGACACCAAAGTGTGTCTTGGTCACAATGTATGACCAAGACACACTTTGGTGTCGAAACGCGTAACGTTGTCTGAGAATAAAAAATAACTACGCATCTTTACTACCGAGTGCGCGTGTTGCTTTGAAGCACATTGTGGATTGACATTAATTGTTTTCGACTGGGTTCGCCGAACAACGCGCCACCTGACTATGGGAGTGTGGATCCCGGAAGGACCCTTTTGCTTGCAAGTTTGATATATATATATATGTGTCTATGTATATATATCTATATATATTTATATCAATATATATTTATACAATTTTTTTTCAAAAACATTCATTTATTTAACCCCTTCCATGCTCATGACGAACTCAGCTCGTCATGCAGTACAGTGCTCCTGTGCTCATGACGAGCTCAGCTCGTCATGAACAATGGAAATCATGGATCTGCAGGACAGGAGGAAAATCTCTCTAGCAGTGATGGTGTTAAAAGTGTCAAATATATTGAAATTAATACTTTCTGTATATGTTAGGGGTAATAGTTTAGTTGTACAGTAATATACTGAATATATAGTTATACAAAACTATAATAAAAAATTAAATGTATGTATTTCATGGGTTTTCAAATCCACTGCGTACATTGCTGGGCCTGACTTCTTGATTTGCATACAAATCGTAACTCCGGCTTGATTTTTAACAGTTAGATTTCACATAATGTATAATTTACACTTAATTACTACTTAAATGTAGTAGTTTAAATTATATTAAATCTCCTTGTTCTTTTCGAAAATGTAAATGCGGAATTGCGACCGGTTGTGACTCTCCGTTTTTTATTTGAACTCTTAATACATTTATGTAGACAATAATAATCTTAAATTCAAGGTTACAGCTTTGCTAAGATAGTAAATAAACTTGTATATTAATAAAAGAAAGTGATTAAAACTTTGTTAACAATAAATTCAGGAATTGCGGTACATCCGTGTACATCACAACTTCCGGATTTACGTAGGGGTCGTCAATCTAACGTTTTTAAACAGTATTATATATTAATATAGATTCATTTACTTAAAATATTATAAGATAGAACCAAATATTGTTGAAATGTACATTTAAAAGAAGTTGTGAAATCGGGTCCCATACGCGGTGCCACCGCATAGTAGTCGCGGACCCCATGTGACACAAAAAAAAGAGATTTGATTGGTTAAAGATCCTGTCATACTTAAGTTTGCTAGATCCCCCTCTCTTTCTTCAAAATTTGGGTGTGGTTTGCAACAGTCATACTTTATCAGCAGCAAGACAATTTTGAAAGTGTTTTTGGTATTTTGCAGAGTTAACACTGAAAATTTGAAATGGCAACACCACAGTATTTCCATGAGGAGGAAGAAAAGACCCTGCTGGTGGAGGAAGAGGAGCCAAAGCACAAAAAGAAGGAGCGTGTGGTGTGGTCATTTTTTTACCATACAGGAGGGAGAGAAAGAAGCGAATGGCCGCAAGGTGACATGCAACATCAGAAATAGGTGCTCTCTTGTGGTCCTGAGAGAAAATTTTCCTGCGGTGCATCATTGTTGTACAAACATCTTAGAACCATGAATCAGAAAAGGCGTGCAAGTGCTGGACTTGCAAGACAGAAGGATGGGACAATGATGTGCAGGCTCCCACTTATAGAGCTAGTGACAGGTTGGAGTCCATCCCATCACCTCTTCTGGATTTCTCAAAGGCAGGACTTTTTGTCCTAAGTGTATTATTGTTTTAAGTATTGGAGAACAGGTTGTCCAAACCATGTTGGACACTATTAACAACCACCATTGTTAAAACACATGTTTACTCAAATTGGGCACGCTGTTTTTCAATAAAAGAAGACAAAATGGTTCTTAAGGACCCAGCTTTTCTGGTTTAAAAAAGAAAAGGTATATGTTATGTGAATACACAAGTAAATGGATAGTGTCTGGGTGATTGGATGAGTGTGTACGTAAAGTTTGAGTCATTGGATGAGTGACTGAGTAGTGCTTGAGGGAATGGATGAGTGCAAGGTTAGTGGCTGCATGATTGTGTTAGTGAATGGTTAGTGCCTGAGTGATTGGAAGATTGCATCAATAGTGCCTGGCTGATTGGATGACTGCATGAGTAGTGCCTGACTCCTTGGGTGAGTGCATGGGTAGTGTCTGTGTGATTGGATCAATGCATGGGTACTGCCTCAATGATTGCATGACTGCATGGACAGTGCCTGAGAGAATGGATGAGTGGATGGGTAATGCCGGGATGAATGGGTGAGTGCAACAGCACTGCCTGGGTGATTGAATGAGTTTATGGGTATTGCCAGGGTGATTGGTTGAGTGCATGCATAGTGGGTGAGATTAATTGAGTGCAAGAGTAGTGCTTTTGTTATTCCATGAGTGCATGGATACTATCTGAATGAATGAATGAGAGTATGGGTAGTGCCTCAGTAATTGGATGAGTGCATGGGTGGTGATTATGAGATTTGATGAGTGTATGAGTACTGCCTGAGTGAATGTATGAGTGTGAAGGTACTGCATAAGTGAAAGTTCTAGTTGAAGGATAGTGGTTGAGTGATTAGATGATTGCAAGCGTAGTGCCTTGGTGATTGGATGAGTGCATGAGTACTGTGTGAGTGGATGCATGAGTACATGGGTAGTACCAGAGTGAATGGATTAGTGCAAGAGTAATGCCTGGCACATTCACTGAGTACAAGGGTAGTGCCTGAGTGATTCGAGCAATGCATGGGTACTACCTGGGTTTATGAATGAGTGTATAGGTAGTGCCTAGGTGATTGGATGAGTGCATGGGTAATGCCTCGATGACTGTGTAAGCCTATGCACAGTGCATGAATAAATGGATTAATGCATGGGTAGTGCCGGAGCGAATGGCTAAATGCAATAGCAATGTCTGGGTGAATCCATGAGGGGATGAATAATTGCTGGGTTAATTAATGAGTGTATGGGTAATCCCTGAGTGATTAGATTAGTGCATGCATAGTGTCTGTTGAGTTGCATGAGTGCATGTGTAGACTCTGGATAATTCCATGAGTGCTCAGGTAGTGCCTGGGTGGATAGAGGAGTGCACGGGTAGTGCCCAGGAGAATGGCTGAGTGTATAGGTACTGCCTGTGTGATTAGAACAGTGGTAGAATAGTGTCTGGGTGATTGCATGAGTACATGGGTAGTATCAGGATGATTGGATGGTTGTATGCATAGTGCCTGAGTGAATGTATGAGTGCAGGCATAGTGTTTCAATGATTGAATGAGTGCATGTGTTGTGCTGTATACAGTAGTTATATCCTTAAAAACCTAATCCTATTGGCTGTATAATATATATTAAAATACTTCTTGAAATGAGAAGATACATGTCAGAGTTCTAAATAACCTTTACTTGCTTACCAACGTACTGCACAGGAACAGAGATGCTAGAACCCAAGTCCCTCTCAGCAATGCTGGTAGGTCTTACACAGAACCCTCCATCGTTACCTTAAGGGACGGCGGAAGTGGATAAAATAACAAACAGAGAAGAGACTGGTCCTGGACTGGTTCCTCAGTCAGCAACATTGGCGCTGTCTTGTAGAATGAGAACCTAAAAACAGTTACACATTATTATTAACTTGATCTCCTACTCTCTCTATATTCATCTAGACTGTTATCTTTTCTCACCCACCATTAGGATGCTGAACCTTAGCCCCTCTTCAATTAGTGATTGTGTGATTTTCCCCTCTATAGTTGTCACTAGTATAAAAGAAGAAATGATTAATTAAATGTAACTCCTTTCTCACTAGTGCCCCTAAGTACCCACTTTATTTACTCCCAGTAAGTGCACTTACTTCACTATAGTGGAGTTTTTCTTCCTAATGGGATTCTGTTATTCCTTTTCCTTTTTGAATTTTCTTAAAGAGATGTCTTTTAGTTTCTAAACTTGTCTTTCTAATTTTCTCTTAGGTTGGCAGTTTACTCTTCACTTCGTGGGTTCTTGGTAAGTACTGACATATTTACATTCATATATTTACATTCATATATTTACATGGTTTCATACGGCAGCCAAAGTCCATATGTTGTATTTGGTCCATCATGGAAAATAATACTCACTATTTGGCTTCCTTTAAAATGTGTAATTTTTGTTTCCAATTTTCTGCCCTTTGCTCCACAATGTTGTAATATTAAAATGAGATATTTTCCAAATCTTTCTATAGGTAATGTAGACAACATCGTTGACCTCCAATATGTAAAATTCATATCCTGATTTGCTGTTTTTATCAATTTGTTAAAAGGTACTGATATGCAGTCTGTCATTTATAAGTATAGGAATTGTTCTGTTTGTATTTGAGTGGTAGAAGCAATTAACACTCTTCAAACTTATTATCTCATCTGTAACTTAGTCCAAATAAGTTTTAATGTGTATTACTTCATGGTCTAATACTCCAAGCATAAGCATTAGAAATTCTTGTGCATCTTGTTGAGAGTAAATGTCAATGAACCAGTACTTATATCTAAAAAATGCCGAATGCTAGTAGCAGTATTTATTGTACTTCTGTCACTTACCAACTGTTTAAGTACATGATGTAGTGTAGAACAGAATCTTTTTTCACAAATTCCCATGATTTCATGATGATGATGTTGTAGATGAAACACGATATTCAGAAACTCATTAGCATAACAGTTGATACCTGAACTGTTTTCCAACTGGTTTCCTAAAATGTGATCAACACTTTCCATTCTTTTTTTCACGCCTTTAAGTTTTTCTGCAATAGTTTTCTTTTTCTGAACCTCAGTTGAATGTTGACATATTTCTGTTTTTGACACACTACATCTTTCTCATATATGGGATATCACCTAAATCAGGAGCATAAAGTCTTCTTAAAGGATTGTATTCTCTTAGACTATTTGCACCAGCACTAACCTTTTCCTCCTCAAAATCTATCAAATACAAACCAGACAATGTCCTTACTCAAGACAATACAACGTATGCCATTCCCTCTTTTAACACCATACTTCGCATATTTACAAAAGCTCTGTCCATACTCAAACCTTGAGATTTATGAATAGTTACTACATATGCTAGTGACAGAGGAATCTGTTGTCTGTGGACATACAAGTCTTTTACAAGCAAAAAACGTACAACACAATGGCCAATCTGTCTTACCTCATGAATTTGATCACATTTTATAGTCAAAAATTCTATTCCATGTCTATTTTGAAAATTTACTAAATCAACAACGTTTCCCAATGCCCCATTTACTAATCCTTTTTTTACATTCAAATTACTCTGCAAAATTGCTCTACAGTTTTTACTTACATGTAAAGTCTTTTCTAATCATGCAGTTTTAGATACAGACTTTTCCAATGAATCCAATATAGCCTGCCTGTAGTTTCTCAGTAAGAAGAATTGTCACTCCTTGGTGTTCAATTTTGTCAATAGCTTTAATTTCCACAATTTCTTGTTTTTCCAGTTCGAGAAGTTGGCGATTAAATGTAGAACACTCCTGCAGTGTAGGCATTAGACAAACTATAGATGTGTATTGTACAAGCATATTGTACATTACTTCTGCTGCTCTTTCCCCAGTTGTAAACAAGTTTCTCAGTAGTTGACTTTCTAAAGACTGTTTTCCATGTTCCACCAAGACATCAGTTCTTATGTCTTTAAGAAACTTTCCATAATCCTCATCACCTGC
The DNA here is from genome assembly GCF_964263255.1 of Lissotriton vulgaris. Lineage (NCBI taxonomy): Eukaryota > Metazoa > Chordata > Amphibia > Caudata > Salamandridae > Lissotriton > Lissotriton vulgaris. The sequence goes on along the minus strand of NC_141698.1, from coordinate 863,917,918 downwards.
TTACTAACAAGTTCTTTACATTCAAAGTGTAACCAAATATTTACATTCCTAATAGTTCCAAAATATTTCCTTATGTCAAATTGAGAATAGTTTTAAAAACAGGTTCTCCTTTTACAGGAGCAAGTTGTAGTAAGTCTGCAAATACAATTAAATGTTTTTCTCTGAACAGAACATTGTAATCTGTTTTTAAAATCAGTCTTGGCCCTGTGCCTCATGGGAACAGTCCAGCCTGAACTGCCAAGTCAAATCTTTCCTGAACCGAAAAAAAAGCATCCTGGGACCGGTTTCGGGGTAACACCCCTCATCAGCCAGGCTAGCTTGAATCCAGTGGCAAAGTGAGCAAGGAACCGATGTCTGGGAATAACCTGCCAGCTTAGGGCGCACAAAGCAAACACAAGGAGATGATGGATAGAGTGCTGAAACGTTTCAGACAGTCCCCCAGTCACACATCTGGGTAGAATCCATCATCGTTCTTCAGCTCTCTTCCCCACCTCAGTTCAGACCCAGCTATATGCAAACCAGTCTGGGCCCTGTGTCTCATGGGAACAGTCCAGCCTGAACTGCCAAGAAAGGTCTTTCATAAACCGGAAACAAGAATCCTGGGAACGATATCGGGGTAACACTCATCAGCCAGGCTAGCTTGAATCCATTAGCAAAGTGAGCACGGGACCGACGTCTGGGAATATCCTGCAAACGTAGGGCAAACAAAGCAAATACAAGAAGATGATGGATAGAATGCTGAAACATTTCAGACAGTCCCCCAGTCACAGATCTGGGTAGAATCTTTCATTATTCTTTAGCTCACTTCCCCACCTCAGTTCAGACCCAGCTATATGCAAATCAGTCTTGGCCCTGTGTCTCATGGGAACAGACCAGTCAGGACTGCCAAGCCAGGTCTTCCCTGAACCGGAAACAAGCATCCTGGGACCGGTTTCGGGGTAACACCCCTCATCAGCCAGGCTAGCTTTTTTTTTTTTTTTTAAATATTTTTATTAAGTTCTTGGCAGAGAATCAATGACATAATGATTACCAAATATCCGACATATAAATCTAAACATACTAAACTGAAAATACACTGAAATTGCCCGAGATGGGTACAGATCAAACAAAAGATTGTATTTAAACAAACACATACTGTCCGAGATCCCGGATATCCAGCGTTATACGCTTTTCTCAGTCAAAGTAATCTTTCCAGATTTTAGTAAATTTACGTAAAGCTCCAATCCTTTTTGCATACCTCAATTCACTATTTCTAACTCTCTTGATTTTTTGAAAACATTCATCTGCAGTTGGAATTATTTCTGATTTCCAATATTTAAGAATAAGAGATCTGGCAATTGCAACAATGATGTACAAAAGCTTCACCAAGGAATCTTCCAAATTAAGCTCTGGATCAACCCCAAGTATAATCAAATTATTATAGTTATCGATCTTAAAATGTAAATATTGAGACAATATAAAAAACATATTTTCCCAGAAAACCTTAATTTTGGGACAAAAGGCAATAATATGGGACCAATTAGCCAAATCAGGTTGAGTGCATCTAAAACAATTAGACGTTGCATTACTATACATTTTGGACATCGTTGCCGGTGTATAATACAATAGCCATTTGCTAAAAAAGAGCATACGTCTCCAGTTTGCCCCTCTAAGGACCGTGAAGTTTAATTTATTTAGTGTTGTCCAGTTTATTTCCTTTAAATTAAAGTTTTCATGTTTCTGCCATTTATTTATCGCTTTGGCACTCAGATCCTCCTCCCTATTTTCTGCCAAACTTTTCCTCCATGTTCCCGCCCTCTTGAATACTGGGGACCAAAAGATATCGTTCGTTAAATTAGAAATCTGGCTTAATTGTGTTATATCAATAATACTCAGTAACCTATACAGCGCTACATATGAGCCCATAAGAAGAAAATTACCGCTTATTAACACTGCCATCTCATCGGGAGTCAACCAGACTCCAAATTTAATAAAATTTGATAAGTTAATGAACCCATATCTTGCCCAGGTAAGTGTAATGTCTAATTCTAATCTGGTCCCTAATCTAAAAACAGCCTCTCTTAATGGAGTTACTAGGGACAGGAGAGAGAGTGAGTACCTTTTCAGCATAACATCTCGCTTTTTAAGAAACCAACGCAAAGTCTTGTATCTGACTAATTTGGGGGATTTAAAAATCGCGAGAGGAGAAGGTATTTTGGATTCTTTGCAGATTAAGTCAAAAAAAAATTAATAAACAATACATCTCCAAGTGCTGGATATTTAAATCTCGAAAGATACTGCACAAAATATGCATAGTAATAGTCTTTTAAATTTGGTAGGCCCAATCCACCGTGATCCTTATCTACACATAAGGTTTCTATAGCTAATCTTGGAGTCTTTTTTGCCCAAATGAAGGCTGAAAAAAGAGATTCAATCTTGGAAAAAAAAATGCCAGGAAGGGAACAAGAAATGGTTGAAAACAAAAAGTTGAAAAGTGGGAGTATTGACATCTTAATTAATGCTACTCTGCCCAAAATAGATAAAGGAAGTGCATCCCATCTTAGGAACATAGCACGGACTTTCCTAATCAAGGGTTCAAAATTAAGCGTGTATAGATCACGTACTGTAGATGAAAAATAAACCCCTAGGTATCTTTTGGGTTTATTAGTTATACATCTCCGAATATCTGGATGCAGGTCCGGATTATTATTCCCGCTAATAATAATCTCAGTTTTCCGCTTATTAATACGATACCCCCCCAATGCTTCAAATTGTGAAAAAATGAGAAAGGCTTGTTCTTGTGACTGCATATCGGATTTCAACAGAAGCATAATATCATCTGCGTACAGTTTGATCTTATCCATACCATCTATCGGTGGAGAAATATTTTTATTTTTTCTTATTGCAGATGCTAGAGGCTCGATAAAAAAAGCAAAAAGAGTGGGGGAGAGAGGGCATCCTTGTCTCGTTCCTCTCTGAACAGGAATAGACCCAACCATCAATTTATTGATTAGAATATGGGCTTTTGCTCCCTGGTACAAATTACGAATCAAAGTGATGACTTGAGAAGGTATACCAAATCGATATAAAATAAAAAAAAGAGTGTCCCAAACTACTAAATCAAAAGCTTTTTCTGCGTCTAAAAGAAGAATTAAAGCTGATACCTTACGAGTTTCAAAAAAATCTAGTGCTTCTGCTAAATAATGTGTGTTAGTGAGCAGTTGGCGGCCAGTTATAAATCCATTCTGATCTGTATGAATTAACTGTGAGGCAACCTTATTGAAACGAATAGAAAGCAATTTTGTAATGATTTTGTAATCCGAGTTTAATAAAGTTATAGGTCTATAGGAATTTGGGTCTTTTGCATCTTTTCCTTTTTTCACAAAGCTAACCACTGTACCATCATAGAAAGATGTCGGGATTGGTCCCCCCTGAAGCATTGAATTTACTAATAAAAGAAGTATTTCTGAAAGAGAGCCAAAAAAGGTAACAAAAAATTCGGCTGGAAAACCATCTGGGCCGCAAGCCTTACCATGTGGCAAGTTTTTAACTACCTGCTCCAATTCTTTAATAGAGAAAAGAGAAGCCATTGCTTCTTGATCCATATTGGAAAGTGATGGAAGAGAGTATTTATCTAGAAATACATTTAAACTAATTTGGTCCAAAATATGGGAAGAAGAGTAGATATTTTCGTAATGGGTTAACATAATTGCTCCTATTTCTGCCTGATCTGAGGTATCTTCTCCGGTGGTAGGCGATTTTAGAGAACGAATCAGATTGGCTGCGGCTTGTTCTTTTACTTGCCATGCCAAAAATTTCCCAGTAAAGTTGCTATTCTCATAGGATTTCTGCGCTTGCCTATAAAAGATTTCCTCACTTTTTAAGAAATAGTGAGCACTCAGTTCACGTTTTGCTGCATTTAATAGGTTTTTTAACTCTACTGAGGGATTATAATATTTTTGATGTATTAAGGCTTGTATTTTTTGCTGTAGCTGGTTTTTTGTATCACGAAATATAGCTGCCTCCCTTGCGTCCCTACTAATAATAACGCCCCGGATATACGCCTTCAAGGTGTCCCATATAATGTGAATTGGTGCTGTCCCCATATTTCGTTCTACAAAATCCTTAATCTCTGCCTGGACAGACATAACCCAAGGTTCATCATTCAAATAGGATTTATTAAAGACCCATCGTTTCACCACATTAGTCCTTGCGTCTAGCTCAATTTCAAGGACAAGCATTGCGTGATCGGAGAAGCCATTATGTAAAAACTTATGATCTCGACTGGTAAGTATTGAGGAAATGAGAAAAAAATCTATGCGAGAAAATGACTTGTGCCTCCCCGACCAGCATGTATATTCTCTTTTATGAGGGTTTGCTAACCGCCAACATTCAGCTAGATCTAAAGTCCTAATATTGTTAAGAATAATCTGATAAGATTTAGGTTTAGACTGCTTTTTTCCGCCCAGAGTTGAATCAAATTGTGGGTTCATCAATATATTAAAGTCCCCTCCAATAACTATATCCCCGTTGACCATAAGAAGAGATTGAAACATTTCTTCATATATTAAAGGGCAATCGTTAATGGGAGCATAGAAGTTCACAAAAGTAATGGGAGATGGTCTATTCTTAAGTTTACAGTTAGCCCAGCACCAACGGCCCTGTGTATCTGCTTCGGTAAAAATTATTTCTGCCTCTAATTTCTTACTAAAGAATAGTGCAACCCCCCGCTGGGACTCTGAAAAGAAAGAGAAACCTCGATAGTCGGCCCATCCTTTAAACATGGAAAATGTATCTGCCTTAGAAATTGCAATATGAGTCTCTTGTATCATAATAACTGCAGGGTTCTCTGTTAGAATCCATGCCTCTATTGCCCTCATTTTCTTCTTATTATTGAGACCGTTAACATTAAAAGAAATAATTTTCAGACCCAACTTAGACATAGTTCAAACATATAATTAAGGTACATAGCATGCATTTCAGCCCTTATTTCCCCAAACTTCTTAGAACCATCCACACTGTGCTTACAAAATGAGTTAATCATCAAACAAAAATAGCACAATGCACCGTCTCTCCACCAAGAACACTTTTTTTTAAGGTTTTTTTCCCCCCTACCCCCCCCTTGCCTGTGGCCCCCTCCTAACTCACTATCCATTCCCCCCACGCTTGCCACAGCACCCTTTCTTTTAACCCTGGGGTGTAGTGATAGAACACCCCCTAACCCCTGGACCCGTGCTCCTTCCTCCCCTCCCAAAACCAAAGAGTATAGCCATAATGGCGTATAAGAGTAACAAAAGAGAAGTAAAAAATTAAACTGTTCTATCACTATTATACACTTTGCATTTCGTGCAGCAAATCCTGTGCTTCCTCAATATCGGATAGTAGATAGAATTTACCCTTAATCAGAACTCTAAGTTTAGATTGTTGTGCTATCATCGCCTGAGCCCCTTGAGCCTTAAACAGTTGGAGCATCTTTACAAATTCTTTCCTGCGCCTGGCCGCAATAGCTGACATATCTGAGAATATTCGGCATTTCACCGTAGCATTCACAGGAAATTGTCTTTGTTTAATAGCCCTAGACAATATTTGTTCCTTTACCCTAACGTCTGCAAAATTTAATACAATAGTACGTGGAAGGGTAGAGTTCGGAAATGGTCGGGCAGGAACTCTGTGGGCTCTTGTTATAGTGAGGTCTCCTTTATATTCCGGTATCACCCCTTGTTGAAGAAAAGAGGTTACCCATGCCAATGTATCTGACCCCTCAATTCCTTCCGGAACTCCTATGATACGTAGGTTGGACCTCCTATTATAGTTTTCCAACTCATCAAGTTTTAATTCAAGAGCCCTTGTGGTTTTTATAGTCCCTTTAGTGTCTTTTTTAACTTCCACCATTTGATCTTCCAGTGTTGAAATCCGTTCTTCTACTTCCACTAAGCGGGCTGGGAAAGTAGATACTAATTCCTCAATTTTGTCCATTTTATCCAGTCTCTGGTGGATTGCCGAAAGTTCTGCATTTTGCGACCTTTTTATTTCTCTAACTTTATCGAGAATCAGGTTGAGCATATCCTTTACAGACATTCGCATCTCTCCCTCTGTTTCCGTATTCATCTCAAGCAAGGGCCCAAGGTGGTCCGCCGCTCCCCCTTTTGCCCCCCCTCCTGCTTCCATGTCGAGATCTTGAAGTGGCACTGTTGCTGCACTTAATGTATCTATCGTTTTGTCTTTAGAGGTAGAGCTATCGAGTGCTAGCTTTGAGTCATGAGCAGAATTAGTGAGAGATACCAAGTTTGAAGGGGTCGCTGCTATACACGGATCCCTTGCAGAGATTATGCCAGTTGAATGATTTTGTATAGCATCTATGCTTGTTAAATTCTTTGGGGGGATCAAATTAGGTGAAAGAGGCGAGATTTTTTTTGTGAAAAGGGGGAACTGCTTAGCCGCCGAAGGAATAGGCGGAGGCGGCAGAGGTAAGGGTGGAAGAGATGAGTCATGGGTTTGAGATACATCATCAAGGGGAGCTTCAGTCAAATTATCTCCCATTTGCGACTGACTGTCTGTTAACAAATCCTCGACCTCAGAGTTATCAGATGAATGTACTGAGTCATCATCCTTCAGAGAGTTTCCTTCTGTTAATTTAGCAGCTGCCTCCTTTGCCTGCTGTCGCCGTTGTTTGGCTTTGAGACGAGCATTAAGCAGTTTCCCCATTATGCTCACACTAGGCTGGATTGGGGTCGCAAAAAAAAAAGGCTCTGAATAGTATTTGAGTCTTTAATTGGAAAGCATTCTTCCAGGGCCCTGCCGAAGAAAAAAGCCAAGCACTGCGTGTTCTAAACCAGGCTCCACGCTTTCTTCCTAGCAAAGTCGCCGTTTATTTCACCCCTTTAGATGATATGCTATAATGCACTACAAGCACTTCTGCAGCCTCCGGAAGTTAAGGGGAATGTATCCTCAGCGAAACAACAGCATATGTCCTTGGTGAAATAAACAGCACACGCCTCCCAGGTGGCTCCGCAGCAAGCGTGCGTGTACCTTTCCAAGGCGATTAGTGATCCACGTCCTTGACTTCTCCGGCAGCAGTGTCTGTTTGCTCAATTAACCATGTGATGACAGTGGACTCATGTCAGGAATCCCAGCGCGCAGCTTGCACACCGATCAGGCAGAGTTCAGGCAGATTTCACTTTTTTTTTTGTTTTTTTAAACGTACTATAGTGCACTGATGAAATTTCCTCAAAGTGCTTGCTCAAAAGTTGATATATACAAGAAAAGTGGAAACAGGGTGTATACAACCACACTACGGCCGTTTTCCAAATTGAATGCAATTTCAGTGACAATGCCTGTAACCATAGTAAATCAGAGCAGCAGGCAGGCAGCAAATGAAGAGATACTTGAAGCGAGCACAGCGTTATTGCGCAGCCGAGGTTGTTCTATCCGGACACATTGTATCTCTCGTCAAAAACAGTGTCCATTAGAAATAAAGCGCCGCTCACCTCGCTCCATTCGCATTTCTTTAAAAAGCCGATTTTCAATTGCAGAAGGCTTCAGTCCGGCCGTAGAGGCTTAATCACCCTCAGCAATTTCAGGTATTCTTAGAAACCACGGAGGCACTCAGCACGGCACGCCGAAGCAGCAGCAGCAGACGCCATTGACCTCGAGGCGGGGGAGGAGTCAGGAACAGGAGCTCAGGCTACGTGGAGACGTGGAGCTCCACCGTAGCGTCCGCGTTTGTGTGCCGCGCTCATCAGCCAGGCTAGCTTGAACTCAGTGGCAAAGTGAGCATGGGACCCACGTCTGGGCATACCCTGACAATTTAGGTCAAACAAAGCAAACACTGGGAGATGATTGAGAGAGCATTGACACATTTCAGACACTTACACCCAGTCACAGATCTGGTTTGAATCCATCATCGTTATTTAGCTCACTTACCACCTCATTTCAGACTCAGCTATATGCAAATCAGTCTTGGCCCTGTGCCTCATTGGAACAGTCCAGCCCAAACTTCCAACCCAGGTCTTCCCTGAACCTGAAAAAAAGAATCCTGGGACCGGTTTTGGGGGAACGTCTATCATCAGCCAGGCTAGCTTGAATCCAGTGGCAAAGTGAGCAAGGGACCCACATCTGGGCATACCGTCCAATTTAGGGCAAACAAAGCAAACACAAGGAGATGATGGAGGGAGCGCTTAAACTTTTCACTTACCCCCAGTCACTGATCTGGGTTGAATCCATCATCGTTCTTTGCTTCACATTGACACCTCAGTTCAGACCCAGCTATAATCAAAATAGTCTTGGCCCTGTGCCTCATGATAACAATCCAGCCCGAACTGCCAACAAGGTCTTTCCTACATTGAAAGTAAGCATCCTGGGGCCAGTTTCGGGGTAACACCCAATATCAGCCAGGCTAGCTTGAATCCAGTGGCAATATGAGCAAGGGAGCCCCATCTGGGCATACCCCGCCAACTTAGGGCAAACAAAGCAAACACAAGAGGTGATGGACAGAGTACTGAAACTTTTCAGACACAAACCCCCAGTCACAGATCTGGGTTAAATCCATCTTCGTTCTTAGGCTCACTTCGCCACCTCGGTTCAGACCAAGCTATATGCATATCAGTCTTGGTCCTGTGCCCCATGGGAATAGTTCAGCCCAAACTGCCAAGCCAGGTCTTCCCTGAACCAGAAACAAGCATCCTGGACCCACGTCTGGACATACCCTGCCAAGTAAGGGCAAACTAAGCAAACAAAAGGAGATGATGGATAGAGCGCTGAAAGTTTTGAGACACTCACCCCAGTCATAGATCTGGGTTGAATCCATCATCGTTCTTTAGCTCACTTCGCCACCTCAGTTCATATCCAGCTATATGCAAATCAGTGTTGGCCTTGTGCCTCATGGGAGCAGTTAAGCCCGAACTGCCAAGCCAGGTCTTCCCTTAACCAGAAACAAGCATCCTGGGAGCGGTCTCGGGGAAACACCCTGTATCAGCCATGCCAGGTTGAATCCAGTGGCAAAGTGAGCAAGGGACCCACGTCTGGGCATAACCTGCCAAATTAGGGCGAACAAAGCAAACACAAGGAGATGATGGACGTTGCGCTGAAACTTTTCAGACACTCACCCCCAGTCATGTATCTGGGTTGAATCCATCATCATTCTTTAGCTCACTTCGCCGCCTCAGTTCAGACCCAGCTATATGCAAATCAATCTTGGCCCTGTACCTCATTGGAACAGTCCAGGCCGAACTGCCAAGCCAGGTCTTCCCTGAACCGGAAACAAGCATCCTTGGACCGTTTTCGGGGTAACACCCCTCATCAGCCAGGCTAGCTTGAATCCAGTGTCAAAGTGAGCAAGGGACCACATCTGGGCATACCTTGCCAACTTAGGGCGAACAAAGCAAACTCAAGGAGATCATGGACGGAGCACTGAAACTTTTCAGTCACTCACCACTAGTCACAGATCTGGGTTGAATCCAACATCGTTCTTTAGTTCACTTCGCCACCTCAGTTCAGATCCACATATATGCAAATGAGTCTGTTGCAAGGATTTCTGCTCATACACAGAACTGTGCACAGATACCTAGAACATTAGTGAATTGTGGTGTATCAGAAACTCACCTCAGTACCTAGAAACCCCAACCAGCTAACAATCAGTGTCACATTAGTTCTTCGTCCTATAGCAAAGTAACCAGTGGTTAGACAACCTTTAACATGCGACTTAGGACCATCTCAGGAATGGTGGGAAGTGAAAACACTCTTTTGTTATACTCTCATACCAGTTCACAACAGGAGTAAAAAAGAGACACAGTAAGGTCTAATTATTTATTTCAACTACGTGATCTCATGCGTAGTAATTTAGTCAACATAAGCAGACATATGATTAAAAATAATATGGTCAGCATGGTTACAACTCCATAAAATACAAAAGGAGGATTCATATTACAATGATAGTGCAAACAGGTGATACAGCGCCTATTTTAAACACCCTCCCTATATAGGAACTATGTATTATAAGCTATTGATGGTCTCTTGAGCTTGTTTTGGGGGACCCCATTACCTGTCCACTCAGTAATTGTAAATTAGATCTGGATCGGCTAGTCTCTCTGCATCCATGGAATCTACCAAGTGTATGAAATCATGGCAAGTGTGGTATGATAAAGGCGCCAAAATCTTGCTCGGCTCGCAGCTGCCAAAATGTTGTGTCTAGAATGTGTTACACGGACATGCCGATAAACAGGCTCACATATTATGATAACCTTGATGGCTCATTACTCACTGTACAGACGGGGGAACGATGCATGTCTAGAAATGTCAAAAAACAAACCTTTTCTCATACATAGACCTTCATGAAAGCTAACTTGGCAAAAACAGCTAAGCTGTGTCGTGTGCAAAAGCAGCATAAGGTAAAATGGTGTTTAAACTTCTAATATGCCATGCTAACCTAACATGCACGCAAAAAGAGCCCCATAAACCACACTACAAGTCTTGGCCCTGTGCCTCATGGTAAAATTCCAGCCCGAATTGCCAAGCCAGGTCTTCTCTGACCCAGAAACATGCATCCTGGGACCGGTTTTGGGGTAACACCCCTTATCAGCCAGGCTAGTTTAATCCAGGGGTGAGTGTCTGACAAGTTTCAGCGCTCCATCCATCATCTCCTTGTTATGTTATGTTATGTTATGAGAACTTGTATAGCGCGCGGCTGCCCCAGCCAAGGGGCGTCCCGGCGCTGCAAGCTGACCAGAGTGCAGAATGAAGGTGCACAAAGAAAACGGATTATTGGAAAAGATGGGTTTTGATGGCTTTCCTGAAGGCTAAAAGATCATGCATCCCCCGTATGGTTACAGGCAGGCTGTTCCATAACTTGGCAGCAAGGAGACTGAAAGAGCGTCCCCCCACTCTAGCAAGTCTAGTGCGGGGGATGGTCACTAGATGTTGTCCCTCTGAGCGGAGGGATCTACTGGGAGTATACTCAGACAGGAGGGGACTCAGCAGTGGGGGAGAGGCGGTTTTGAGGATCTTAAAGGCTAGACATAGAGCCTTGAACTGGATCCTTCTTCCCACCGGGAGCCAATGCAATTTTCTTAACGTACCAGAGACAGAAGAGTGGCGAGGGAGGCCGACCAGGGCCCTGGCAGCCGCATTCTGGACTCTCTGCAGTCTGGTGGTTTCAGCCAGGTTTGCTCCCAAAAGGAGAGAGCTGGCATAGTCCAGTCTAGAAAGGATCGTCGCCTGGACGATAAGTTGGCGAGTGCGGCAGTCAAAGAACTTCAGGATGGGCCTGATGTTGCGTAGAATGCCGAAGCACGTGGCGGCCACTTTCTTGGTGTGGATGGTGAATTTTAGAGCCGAATCGACCCAGACACCTAGATTTTTTACACAGTCTTTTGGCTTGGGGGGTGGGCCCAGAATGTCAGGCCACCAATTATCTCCCCAGGAAGCTGTATTTTTTCCCAAGAGGAGAATCTCGGTTTTACCGGCGTTTAGTTGGAGGAAGTTCGCCGTCATCCAGTTGGTGATGTCGATGAGTGTCTGTTTAAAGTGAAGGGCTTCCAGACCACTGTTGTTATTCAGTGCCACCACCAACTGGGTATCATCTGCATATGATACCAAAGCCATACCATTCCTTCTAGCCACCTCCGCTAACGGGCGGACATAGACATTGAACAGGGTAGGGCTAAGGGACGAGCCCTGCGGCACTCCCTGCCCAATGCTATGCTCCTTCGAGATGTAAGGGGGGGTGGAGACTCTAAAAGACCTGTTAGACAGGAAGTCTCTAAACCACCCAAGGGCTGCCCCTGTGACTCCAATTTCCTCCAGTCTCCTCAAGAGGACCTCATGTGACACCGTATCGAAGGCAGCACTGAGGTCCAATAGGACCAGTGCTGCAGTATCGCCGGCGTCAAGAATGGTACGGAGGTCCTCAGAAACACTGAGCAAGGCTGTCTCGGTGCTATGACCAGCTCTAAACCCGTGTTGGGAGTCGTCCAGGATGTTATTGGTAAGGAGGAAGTTGGACAAGATGTTATTGACGTGTGCCTCGGCCACTTTAGCAGGCCAAGGGAGCAAGGAGATCGGCCTGAAATTCTCCGGAAGTGAGGGATCCAAAGTGGGTTTTTTTAGAATGGGGGACACCCATGCCTGTTTCCATTTAATAGGGACACTGGCAGTGGAAAGTGACCGATTGATGATGTCACGAACAAGATCTGTGATGAGTATATGAGCGTCACAGAAAAGGTCAGGCTTTAAGGGATCTGCCGGAGACCCAGATTTGATCTTTCTACAAAGTTTAGAGAAAGTCTCACGGTCAAGTGTGGGAAGGGAAGTGAGGGAAGGCCTGGTAGGATCAAAGGTGACCGGTGACAGTGGGTCTTTGGGGAAGGTGTTGTATATCTTCCTGATTTTCTCAGTGAAGAAATTAGCCATGTTGTTACAAAGGTCGGGCGAGGTAGTAATGACGTTGACAGTTTTTTTTGCCGTGAGGTCTTTTAGAATTTTAAAAACCGATTTTGAGGTATTAGAGCTGTTGTTGATTTCATTGGCATAGTATGCCGCTCTTATTCTGCAGACTTTACGGTGGTAGGATTTTTGGAGCAGGACATATTCTTGTTTAAGACTGGCATCATAACTTTTCCTCCAACGTCTCTCTGCCTTCTTACATTCCTTTTTCAAGGTGGCAAGTTCTGAGTTGTACCAAGGACTCGCCGTGTGAGTGCGGGTCTTGGTCCATCTAGCAGGGATAAGGGTGTCGAGAGCCTGGGTAATCCAAAGGCAGAACTGATCGTATTCTGCATCCAGATCTTCACTCGAAGGTAGGGGATGTAATACCAGGATATCATGGAGTTCTTCAAGATGGAGTTTTCTCCATGGCCGTTTCTGAACTGAAGGTGTGGATGCTGCAACAGAACTTGGGTTGCAGGGGATGGTTAACATCACTAAGTAGTGGTCAGTCCAGGTCATGGGAATAGGTATGTCAGAGGACCCGCCAGTGATGTTGGTGAAAATGGGGTCAAGAAGGTGTCCTGCTCTGTGGGTAGGGCCGTGGACAAGTTGCTCGAGTTCGAAAGCCGCAAGATCCGCTAAAAAAGTTGCCGCTTTAGACTCCGTGTTCTTGTCAAGATGCAGATTAAGGTCGCCAATAATCGTGAAGTTGGCGGAGTTAATGACATTGGTATTTAGATATTGTAGAAGGGAGTTAGTGAAGGGAACGTCAGCGCCAGGAGGTCTATAGACCAGAAGGCCAGTAGCGCAGAACTGGGGGTTGACTTTAATCGAGAAGCGAGCACTTTCACTACCTTTGATGTCTACTTTGTCAAGTTGACACTGAAAATGGGATTTGAGTATGAGCGCTAGCCCGCCCCCTCTCGTGCCCCTGTTCACCGTATAGATAGAGTAGCCTGTAGGTGTTGCCAGGTTGCAGACCGAGTCCATCTCATCAAGAAGCCAAGTTTCAGTTATGAACAGGGCATCTAGAGAATGGTCAGTGAAAAGGTCATGTATTTCTGAATGATGTTTATACATGGATCTTACATTGAGGTGACCTAGCCTGAAGGTGTGGACAGGGAGGGGTTTAGATTTACGTTTGGAAGTGGAACACAGTTGGGAGGGAGTAACGAGCGGATGGTGTATATGAGCAGGATTGTGTCTGGTGTAAGAACAGGAGGAATGCTGAAGAATCAGTAGCTCAGATTTGGAGTAACACATCCTGCCGCCTTAATGCCAGAATGACAAGCAGAGTGCCCGGCGCCCGGCGCTGCCTTGGCGCGGACGGGCGCAGACGGGCAGCTCTTTGGTGGGTCTTCGGTGGGGCTGCGCGCGACCGCTGCGCGCCCGAGATAGTGCGAGGGCTAAGAAGCCACAGGAAGTTGGACACTAGAGCGCTAACCGCTCTGCAAGCAGGCCAACCGGAAGTGCCAACCTTGTGCTTGCTCTGTTCGCCCTAAGTTGGCAGGGAATGCCCGGACATGGGTCTCTTGCTCACTTTGCTACTGGATTTAAGCTAGCCTGGCTGAAGAATTGTAAGTTACGGGTTGAACTGATTAAAATAAGAATGTTTCCTCTCCAGCAAGTCCAAAGAGCAAGGTTAGCATAAAGGAAAAAAGACTGAGATAGTTTTTACAGGTACATCTGCAGTAAAATGTCAGCCAAAATAGACTCCAAAGAGCAAGGTAAGGTTAAAGTGGCAAAAGGGTCAAGGGAAAAAGAGCCTGGGAAAAGGCAAACTGAAGCCAAACAGAAATAAATGAGCAAGGTCAGTGTAAACAGGCAAGGAGCTCAAAGGAATAGAGGGACGGAAAAGGGACAAAACAGCAAAGGCTAGGGACAGGAATTGTAGACAAACTAACAGCATTGAAGAGCCATTACAAAGTGAAGTTACCATGCAGCTTTTAGTGCTTTCCTAAGGGTTAAATACTGCTGCTGCCTACTGTGACTTAAAGTCCTGCCCTTGACCCTGGTCACCTAGCCATTTAAGGCACCCTAGCCGTGTTAGACCTGGCATCATTGGCGTGGGTGCCCTCTGTTTATTTTGCCTTTGCCTCCTGTGTTTTACTGTGTGTTGACTTCCTTTTTGCTTGTCTAGATGCTTTGGGCACGTTTTCACTGTTGTTCAGTGCTAAAATAAAATTGCTCCCTCTGTAAATTTATGTCATGGATTAGTGTTTCCATAATTGGTCTATTTGGTTTTCTTTTAAGTCCCCGGTACAGTGCACTGTGTGTGCCCAGGTCCTGTAAATCAAAGGCTGCTAGTGAGCTTGTAGTATGCATTGTGCAACCTGCACAAGTAGTCTTGCAATAGGGTTTCAGGCCTACCATTGCAGTGCCTGTGTGCAGTCTAGTACTGCCATGTCAACCTGGCAAGTGCACCCACTTGCCAGGCCCTAACCTTCCCCTTTCTTACATGTGAGTCACCCCTAAGGTGGGCCTAAGTACCCCTGTGGGCAGGGTGCACTGTATGTGAAAGGTAGAACATGTCCCGATGTGTGTGACATGATATGATAGTGAAATTCTGCCAATTCCTTTTTTCCCTATTGAAAGCTATATGTGCCCCACAGGATAGAATGGGGAGTTAACTTATAAACATATTATAAGTATAACTGCCCATGGGAAAAAGTTAGGAAAATGTTGTTTAGTATGCCTGAAATCATAAACTAAAGATGCAGCTGGAAGCGGCAACCTCCAGGGAGAAATTCTGCAAGGAGCAGCAGGAATGCCCCTCTCTTGTTTGTTTGCGGCAGCAGGTGATCAGTCTGGGTCACACTGGATTTACAGGGAGAAAGGTCTCCTGTATAGTAAGCCTAAGGTTGCTGAGCCTGGGTCAACCCGTTTGCTGGTGGTACCCCAGCGCTTCAGACACCAATGTGTCGGCCGCAACAAGAAAGGTCCTGTCTATGAGTCTGTCAACGTTTTAGCTGGCCCGTACTGATGCGGTTGGCTGAAACTGTAAGACTCTGTCGTTTTCATCATCGCAGTTGCCCTGGATGGAGCGATCGAATTGGAAGAACTGTGTTTCAAGTTATTTTTGCAATTTGAAGGTTATCTTACAAAGCACCTATTTTTACAGTATTGTATGTTGGATTTTTGTCATATTTGGTCTTATTGGTTTAGATAAAGTCCTGCTTATTTTCCTAAACTGCTTTGGTGTCCATTTGTAGTGTTTTCGCTGACTTACTGTATGCATGCACAAATGCTTTACACACTGCCTCTGAGATAAGCCTGTCTGGTCGTGCCAAGCTACCACAGGGATGAGCAGGAGTTATTTTAGAAGTGTATCCCCCTTACCCTGACTAGAAAGAAGGGTCCCTACTTGGACAAACATGCAAACCATTGCCATCTAGAGACCCTCATTTCTAACAGCCACCATATACCAGTGTGCCGCAACTAATCGAAAGCGTTTCACTGCTTTTCTTGAAATCTTTTTAGAACCTCAAGAAACCTTCTGATTCGTGACAGAATTGATGTGTAAGAATGAGTTAGGGTGTAACAAGAGCACTTATTGTGCCAAATAAAATTAATTGATGTAATGTGAAAAAAATAAAAGGGCTGATGTAGGAGAAGGTGTAATATCGCACAGAACGCAAATCCTGAAAACTTAAATAGAGATAAGGGATCAGCGCCCTATGTCCTCAATAAGGTGGTTAGCAAATTGGTTATGGCCTTTCTGAATGTCATCATAAAAATACTGAGAAAACTGCAAAAAGTTAGCATTGTCGGGGACCTTCAGAGTAAATTGCTGTCACAGCTGTATGCCAAACTCTGACCGTGAAAAGTGATGTGACATCAGATTTTAAACTGTCAACGAGTGTATCCATTCCCGTGTGTCCATTGAATCTCCCGACTTTCTTGTAGCTTTTAATCCTTGTTCCTGAGAGAGCGCAATTTGAATAAAACGTATATCCGAGTCATATTTACAAGCATATCGTATATACGTAGGAATGAAATGTATATCGAACGTGAAGTTGACGCTTATAGCATAAAGTTAACAGATGTGACCAAAGTAATATAGGAAATATATTCTGTATTCATTTTAGAATGTATTAGATTTAGAAGGCCCGTAAACGTAGTGGGCTAATGTAGAAATGTGTAGAAATGCTCACGAACAGAAGAACGTGCAAAGTAGAATTCATGTACGTGTGTAACTTTAAATGCAGAAACGGCGAGAAATGTAACATGGAGAATTGTGCAGAGAGCATATATATAACCATCTAACAAATGAGAATATAAAGTTATATTCTATGTATTAAGGTTTATATTCTACGTAATTTGTATTCTATGTAAAATGTATTCACTTTTAAGCAAGGGATTTGCTAAATGCGATCATATATAAATGTATGTTAAAGGTTATACTGAGTAGAAGAAGTTGTAGGAATGTTAGAAGAGTTTTAGGTCATTTGTGATTATAACCTGACTGACCAAGGGTTCGCAGGAGTGTAGTCCGCTGTTGGTAATTTAGTGGACTCACAGGAGTCGTGAATAGCCTTCACTTGAATGTGCGAGCCAAAGAGTCTAGTTCTTGTTAGATTTAAGGTGACAATGCCGGACGAAGTTTATTGCCTAAACATGAGAGGAGACGATTGGAATTTGAGTCTTGTTTTGAAATGACCATTCACAAGACCAAGAAAGGTTATGTATATAGTCGTAAAGAGTAAAGCTCTGATAAGGTGATAGATTTTGCTCCGAAAGTGTCAAAGGTAAAGTCGAATGAAGTCACCAGCAAGAAGACGAAGATGGCGTCTAAGGAGAAAGGTCAACTTAACGGACGACGCGAAGAGACGAAGCCATGGAAAGAGCTAGAAAATGACATCATGGGGGAAAGTCCGTGGTGGGCGTCGAAGGGGCGTTCCACCCACACTGTGATTGTGTATTTTAGGGACAGCACCCCGGGGAGAAGATAGCAAGAGCTCAGCGAGAACAGCGAGAGGCAAGTTAGAAAGAGCAGATGACTTGAGCAGATGCGCTGAGAGAGATCAGAGCGCAAGAGAGCAGTAGGCCGAGGACCCTTAGAGAGCGGATGGGTAGGCAGAGAGGGTACTACTTCTTAAACTTAAGTTACCTTTAGAGGCTAAGAGAGTTTGAACTTCTTAGGGAGTCAAACTGCTGACACCTTTTTAGGGTACTAGAAACTTGCGAAGTAGGGATGTCACTTAGTATAGAGTAGGGACAGATTTAACTTGTATTTCTTTTCTTTTAGATGACGCAACGGAACCACATCATATCTATGCTTTTAATTTGATAATTCTGGAACTGACTTTAATTGTATTCGTTTGTAGACTGAGGTTCTTTAGGGAATTTAGGTTCCTTCAAGTTCCTGTATATTTGCTGAATTTTATCCTGAGAGGATTGTATTTGCAACTTTTCTTAATTTTATATTAAAATTTTAAACTTCATCGTTTGTAAGTGGTTCTTCAGAGTTGCGTCAGTTTATGGGGTTTATTTAACCTATGCAGGGGTTGTCTTTTACTCAATGACAGATAACAACCGATCCAAAATTGACGAATGAGATAAGTTATCAAATTGATCATAAAAGATATTAAAATCTCATTCCCCGCATTCCTTTTGACCGAGCTTGGATTTCAATCTGGATTCAGTGAAAATGTATACTCGGCTTTATAGACTAATTGAAAAAGAACTCCCCCCGCAACACCCCCCCCCTCCCCACCACGACCTTTGCTATACCTTATTAAATACGTTACTTTCATTTTTCCTCCCCGTCCCTTGAAGAAATGCAGTATTGCCTATTAACATTTATGGATCCAATACAATTATGTACCTGGCTAGGTTTCAGCTAAATACCATTTGCGTGTTGGTATAAATGTCATTACTTCTGTTTTAAGGTATGGTTACTTCGACTGTTTCTGTTTTACTGTTGAATGGTGCGCATGAAAGGCTATAAATCGAAAGTATTGAAAAACTTTTAAACATATGCATTTCTAATCTACTTTCACTTCTCCCACTGACTCCAGGCGGACTCAGGGCATGGAGAAAGAACATGCCCTGCCCCCAGTGCCCCTGCCCTTTGACCCCTGCCATGTGGCAGAGCCTACTGTGCATATTACCGCTGACCTTCGCACTCATTTGAGTGTAGAAGCTGTTTAATTCCCTTTTAGTATCTCGCCAGCGGGCTCTGGGTAGAAGAAATGTACCTTTGTCTCGGTCTTACCAACACATTTTCGACCTCTAGGGCATGGTCGCGAGTCTCTTGACAAAACCACAATGTTCACCCAGGTCTTTGCTCATATTGCCTAATTTGCCTCTGCCCTGGCCATGACCAGACTCCTTGCCCCCCATTATATGTAAATGGACTTAAGGCCAATGTCTTATTTGTTATTATGTTTGCTGAGAGAGCTGTGGGACTCACAAAAAGCTTGAATGGCATTGGTCACGATGCTGCTTCCCTCCCTCAACATGTACACTTGGGTAAGCTGTACAAATATACACACTCTCCTAGTCACCGTGAATACCGGTTATATTTCGTTTCGAAATGCAGTTAGTTGCATAGCAGGAGCATCTTAAAATAGTAGCCCACTTGTAGGTAGTAAAACATAACTAGGGAGTAATGGGCCCCTCACAGCCCATTGCATGGTGCCCTCAACCTGTTGCACCATTGCTAGCTACACCTCTGCATTCTTGCCAATGTCCAGGAGTCAAAAGTGCTGACAGGGCGTGCTTGTTCTCCATGCAGGAAGCACTCTACCTTGAATACCACGACATGTGCAATGCAGGAAAGAACCTTTTTATGTAATTAGCCTTCACTTTTGATAAGAAATCAATTTGAAATTAAGCCCCTTTTAGCAGACACACTGCAGGTCTAGCTGCATTTATATATATAAGGAAATTAGATTACGAGTGCAGCAATGTTTTAGCATTTGTCTGCAAGGCCTTCTTCGTTACTTTAATTTCTGTAATGCAGTTAGACGCTTTTAGAATACACCGTAACCCTATAAAAACACCTCATTTCACTCCTGGAGATTTAGTGACGAAGCACAGTTCCATTGCTTTTAGGAAGTCACGCAGTTACAGTTGAAGGGAATGCGGCCAGAGACCGCGACCGTCTTTTAGTTCTTGGCCGCATTACAGTAACAGATTTTGCAATTTGCTTCAGCTGACACAGCATTTGATGGTTAGAGGTAGGATAGAAATTTTAAACAACTCTAAAGCGTTTGCTGGGCTCACAACGCACTGGTGGTACCTATGGTAAAAGTAGAAGTCGCCATAGCAACTGTTCTGACTGGAAAAGCAGGTGGCTGTAAGGTTAACCTTGCAAATAGGTTACAGGCTAAGCACGGTGAAGCAGTACCTGAATCTGACCACTTCTCCATCACACCAGCCCACTCAGCGACATTATGACAGATTCTCAGTTCTTGTGTAGGCATGTAGTTGTCAAAGTCAAAAGTCAAAAGTCAAAAGTTTTTATTTTTGTCACGGTACTCTATTGAGGACCACAAAATAAAAATATACACTTTATACATTTCATCTAATACATTTTCAATGTAATTTTCATAAACTTAAAAATTCTGTAACAGACATATTCGTTAGGGGGGTTTTTACATAATGATAAAAAGTCCTTTGAGTTAACAATCCTACAGGACCGATAGATGGGCATGTAGTTGTCATTTTTATGAGGGTCACGGAGACAAAAAGCATACTTAATTCTCGAACGAGCCCTGCTTCCATCTTCTCCTTGGTCTTTCAATTCTTCCATTCTCCCTCCCCCCCTCTCTTCTTTCCCTCTCTGATGGCTACGGTCTCGCCTGCCATACGTCTCTCCTCTTTTTGCCTCTGTCTCAATGTCCCCTGCACCGGTTGATGTTAATTCCGGGAACTGGGGAAAGAGACGGAGTCCTGGATTTTCAAAACTAGCCCCACTGACTCCAGCCCACCTGAGAAATGCCCAATGCAATAAAAGGCCGGATATAGTGAAACCATAACTAGACACTCGGGCACTGGCTGTGAGCCCTGGGATATGATTGATAATTACTTACAAGAGGTATGTAATGCTTACGTTGCCCGTTGAGTGGGTAGACTGTGCAGACTGAATATGTGTTTCTTCAGTTTATTTCCGAGCTGTAGGAGCCGTTCTAATGTTGATTTTGCCTTAGATCTTTGTTACCTAGATGAATACGGCTATTTAGGCAACATTGGGGCAGATTTATGACAACTGGCGCATCCCTGCAAATCAGCAGAAATGCGCCAAATAAGATGTGTCATGCAAGTTTACCCTTGCGCCACATTACAATGCGACGGATCATGGCGGAAGGATAAACCGATGCGTGACGCATCATCTCCCAACGGAAGGGTGTCACAAGCGACTCCAGCAATGTACGTGGCCTGCCCATACATACGTCAAGCCTTACGCCTGCTTCAAGCAGGTTCAGGTGCAAGGTTTTGACGCAGTGGCGTCGGAAAATTGACTGAGTGAAATCTTGTAGATTTCACTCAGGCACTTTTCCGAGGCATTCCTGCGCCGGAACGCCCACCCTGCACCGGAACGCCCACATGAAACCTACGCAGGTTTCATGTGGCGCAGGGCTTTACAGCTGAACTGGGGTGGCAGAGTGGGTTAAAAAACAGTGATGGATTAAACCCAGATCTGTTGACTGGGTGTGAGTGCTTGATTGGTTCAGATGCTCCGTCCATCACCACCCCCTTTTGTATGGGCCTTACAACTTGACGCATCTCCCTAGATGCGTCACGTTGTAAATCCGTTGCAGCAGGTGTAGTGACCGGGTTTTTGGTTCTATTTCTGAGTGATGGTGACTTTAGCTTGCTACCATCCTAGATCCCTATTCTTAGCTTGTTTTGGTCCTTTTCAGGCCTTTTTTTAGACCTAGAAGCATAAACTAGAGGATAGCCGCTTTATATGATGATAGATCCCTTATTTCTGACTCTAATCCATCTATTGCCTATTGGCTTTGACATAAATATGTGTCCTTTCATCATTCTCAGGCCTGAAGACCTATAGTAGAGGGTGGATCCTGTAGTTCTGACTTTATATTACCTATTGGTAGGGTTTGTGTATGTACTCTGATAGAGCTATGTGTCTATTTCATCCTTTTCGGGCTTACAAATCGAAGAACCAGAGAGACTCCATTTTGCTTTCTGCCTCTGCAGACTGAGATGTTTGTAGGTCAAGTGTGATGTTTTAGTTATGAGGTGTTGGTCGCTCTTTGCAAACTAGAGAGAACCGGCTGGAGCTGAATCTTATCAAGAAATGTCCCTGGGCTCAAGTCTCTAGACGAAACAAGCAGTTGATCACTGTGAGGGCGTCTGGAGCAGGAAGCCTGGAACATGGATTTGGTGGGAGGAGGCTACTGGCTGGAACTTTCCACTAGGGGAGAGCATTCCATATTAGTGATGTACAGAGAGGCAGAGTGTGCAGATGGTCTTTGGAGCTGAAGAGAGCGGTCAGATGAATCTTGGAATGGTAGAGTTCAGATGGACTTTGGAGCTGAAGAGAGCGGTCAGATGAATCTTGGAATGGTAGAAGGCAGATGGTTTTTGGAGCTGAAGAAAGTAATCAGAAGCAGTTACTTGTCAGAAGGAGTTGTGATTAGTCGGAGCAGGCAGTTAAGAGCTGGAGTTTGGAGTGATACCTTTTGGAAGAGACTGAAGTTATTTCGCGGTTTAGTCTGTGGGAGCAGCTGGAGTGAGTTGGACATTGGAGCTGGAACAATCAGACAGAGTGAAGAAGCTAGTTAAGCAGACGGTTATCAGAGCGGTGAAAGTATATCATTAGACTGAAGTTGGAAGGTGAAGACAGTTCGTGGGAGAGAGGAATCCAATGCAGAGTGATCGGCGCAGATGTGTGTCCAAGAGTGCAGGGGAGAATCTGAGATGAGCCAAGGCACAGACAACAGAGGGACCCAGATGACAGCTAGAACAAGACTTCATAATAATCAGGTGATATCTGTCCTGTTATATTTGTGCCCATATATATATATTAATCCTTTCTTTTATTTCCTAGGCCATATTCCCTACTGTATTGTTGCACTGATTAATCCCTTTTCTTTCAGCGGTGTGCAGTCCTGTTATAATCCATTATTTCCCTTTTTAGCTATCTACAGTTCCTGTCAGCTATATGTGGATGTGTTAGTAATCAAGCTTTATGTATTCCTTAGATGTGTTTATTTCCCTTTACTTTTCAGGCTATGTCCAGTTTGCTAGTTATTGTGATATTATAATTTGCTATTGTGTAATAAAGGGACCCCAGTTCTTAGTGAACCATTCTGTAACTGTTGTTTTTATGGTAAAGTTAACCTTTCTTCTAGTAAGATGCTGTTATGTGGACGGATGCGTTTCCCGTCTGGGTAAGTGGTAACTGAGCAAGGGAGCAGGGAGCACTTATATCAGAGAATAACCTTTGCATATTGTAATTTGGCCATTTTTGTGTGAGAGGATTGAACTGTCCATCTATCACATAACCTATAATATTGTATATGAGATATTCCCAGTGGTATATAGTGAAACTTCTCCAGAGAGAGAGAGAGAGAGTTAAAGGTATGAATAGGACAGTGATCGCTGTTGTGTAGCGGCGTTAGTGAGAGCACCGGGACGATACGGTGTGTATTCCTACAGGATTGTGGCTTGAGAGAGAGAGAGAGAGAGCACCGGGAGGACACGGTGTGCATTCCTACAGGATTGTGGCTTGAGAGAGAGAGAGAGAGAGCACCGGGAGGATACGGTGTATATACCCACAGGATTGTGGCTTGTGTGAGCACTGATTGAGGTCAGTGTGTAATGGTAAATGATCAGAACCTCCCCCTTCACTATGAGGAGGAGGGTAGCATAGTCTGAGCCTGAGTTGCCGCGAGACTATAAGGTATGAGTGTGGTGTGGAATATGGAATTCCTTAGTAAATAGTGAGTATTCCTAGTAATCCTATAGATTTAGTGGTGTTTTTGATGATATGAGCTTGTATATTGCTAATTCCCCATCCCCAGGAAGGTACCTAGATACTGTTGTAAGTAGGCTCTGGGGAGGGAGATGGTTACGATTCGGCTGGATTGGTGGTGTCTTGGTGAGCTGGTGATATCTGGTCTTAAAATCCGGTTGTTACAGCATGGCGCTAGCTTTATGCTGCTGCTGCATCATAGAAGTGACGCAGCAGTGGCGCAAAAGTGGCACACAGGGATTGTAAATCTGCCCCATTGTATTTTAACTAAGAGGATGACATTGCTGTTTACTGCATTACAGACCTTCTTTCATGATTGTGCTCCATTTTTATATCATCTGAAGTTCTTCACAGGATAACCCAACAACGTGTGTCTTTAGAATAATACACAGTCCCTCTCCAGGGTGACCTACACTCTAATCTGAGCGAGATCCTAGGTTTCTAGACCTGTTATTTATTGCCCGTGTAAAATTTCTAAGATATGCAATTGAGTGCCTGCACAGATTTCTAATTTAAAACCACAAACTGACAAGTTTTATTTTTTATGTTTGCAGTAGTTTTCAAAACAAGTGCATGAAATGTGCATTTTCATTAGTAAAACTAACGTGCCTCTCATGGACACCATTTACGGAACGCAGCTGCTACCCCCAGCTTGCTCCTTGACACTCCCAGCACTGACTTTTCGACCCCTGGTCTTGGAGTGGGCAAAATCAGTGCACCAGCTTTGCATTCCAAAGGGAGAGAGAAAAATGCATCATATCTGTTAGGATATATTTAATTTTTAGGTCAAGCGTAGCCGGTGCTACCCCTGTCAGGTGATCTATTGTATGTACTTTGTGAGTCTTGCTCCTCTCATTCTTTGGATTGGCTTTTGTGTGTGTCATTCCAAATTTGTAGCCTGCAAATAGCTAATTGTTGGTGCATGTCCCAACTTTTTCCTCAAGTTAACCTGCATGGAGTATTGCAGCGAGACGAACAGCAACGCACTTTGGTGGGTGCAGCTTTTGTCATGTTCCACCTTTTTTTCCCTCAAGTTCACTCCCATGGAGTACTATTACTGTGGGAACAGATATATCGTTAACATGTGGACGATGAATGACGCGTTCTGTGTGTCCTACTAACGCACCACCTCCACAGAAACCTAATGCTGTTTTTTTTTGCAGCCGTAGGTAGGGGCTCTGCCTTGATGATGCGCCCACCAAAAAGCTGATAGATTCCCTCTTTGCATCCCGCTAAAGCCCCGCCTCCTGCCGCAGTTTTTTTTTGCAGCTATAGGCGGGGGCTCCTACTTGAGCTGATAGATTATGCCTCTGTGCCTCCTGATGTTCTGTAAAATGTGGGCTCCCATTGTCAGCTGCAGTACTGATCGCTGTCCACCCTCTGCCAGGACATCGATGTAAGTTGCCCTGATCCTGAGTGTCGTCGTCGGCATGCCTGTGCTGTGCAAAGGAGGCCTTGTCGGCGCTTGTAGGTGTAAATAAGTGCGTGCCTTGCCAGCAACCAGCCACTGCTTGCACGTCATGCTTACACCTCGTCCTCATGTGCACACCCAGACCTTCTGTAGGCACATTGTTTACACCCCACCATTGTGTAACAAACTTCTTACGCTCACCTCATGTGTGCACATTATGTGCTTCTAGCCTTTGTGCACTCTTACACCCATCATTTTTTGTATAAATACCCAATGTGCATATGCTATGTAACCAAATCCTTGTTTGTGCACAATACATACAGACTACGTCCACAAATCTGTTTCTTGTGTGGATATCTTCTTTAAATGCACACTCCTTTCACACCCAGGTACATGTAACGCATAAACCTAACATTTTTGTGCACATAATACCTACATCAGCCATTGTGTGCATGCACTGTAATGTCCAGCCCTTCCCTCAGCTGCTTTTTCTTGTCTCCCGCATTTCCTTTCTCCTGGTCCCCCTTAACTCTTTGAGAAAACCGTAGAATATTATTCAGCATTATGGCAACAATCAACATTAACACAAGATATCATTGTGCGCATGTTCATGGGTTGCCATTCTATCTTTCCCTAGTCTTTTTATACACAACATCCTTCCCAACCCTTCTGTACACATCTAGATTAATACAGTTCATCCATGACAAACTGCATACACAAGCCATTGTCTACCCCTCAACACACACCCAGCTGTTATCTGCACACCCTGCTAAAACTCATTCCCACTGTGCAGATACTGAGTTATACTAGACCTGCATCTCCAGGTCGTAGTGTGAATCAGTTGTAAACGCCCGATTTCTGTTTGTGCCCTTGTTTGCACCAACTGTATAGACCCAGCCCGTTTATGCAGTTCTGGTGTACACTCTGCATGTGCACACACTGCTCACTTCTCTGTATAAAATTGTTTTGATGCTTTGGTGCAATCCCAAAAGGCATTTAAGAACATGAGTTTTGCAGGATTACTAAGTCACATACTCGTAAATGGCTTTATGAATGGGCTCCCCTCTGGACACCTAGCCTATGCTCAGTCATTTCTGTCCCACATTTAGATACACTCAGCATCTGTGATTTCATTCTAACTAGTCAGCCATTTTGTGCATCCCTTAAATACATTCGATCTATATGTGCACAATTTACAATGATTTTGTGCTTGTGTGTGAACATGCTGCCAACACCAATTCCTTGCATGCGCTTCTAAAGCATACAGCACTCCAGGTAGGACTTGGGTACACTCAACCATTGTATACAAGCCCTGTACAAACATCAGGCATGGAGGGGCGAGGAAGCAGCTCTGCCACAGGGAGGAATGAGAAAGTAGTTCTCAGTTGAGGTTGGCAAGGAGGAAAGAGCTCTCAGAGGTGGGTTAGGAAAGAAGTCTTCTTGAAGAAGGTGTCTACAAGGAGCTCATTATTAGGGAAAGGATAGTAGTGTGAATTTTTAGATTGGGCCAGGAATTAACTTGATCAGCCACGGGCAACAATTCGTAGCCCTCTAGGCAGTGCTGTTGTCCCATCAGTAATTCGTCATTCTAAATCTTCTAGGCAATGCTGCTAGCTGCTTCTCTGGTCCCAGTGGTAATTCCTCATTTAAAGTCCTCTAGACAGTACTGCTTTTTTTTTAAAGTTCAAAAAGAGTTTTATTAAGGAAAAAGCAAGGTGTCAATACAGAGTATAAGAGCACGTCAGAAGAGAGACATTAACAGTTAAGCATAATAACATGTCTGAGGGATTACAAAATCATAAACCTATAGAAGGCAGGCTATCTTGTAGAAAAAAAACAAAGGGATTACAAATGTTATGAATATAAAATGAAACAATAGTAAGCAAGTACAGTAAAATAATGGAGAAAAAAGGAATGAATGACAAGGGTATTCAAGGAGGCTTCGGGACTTCTTGTTGCGCAGGTTGTAAATGAAAGGAACGGTTAACACATGTATCAAGATGAAGCGTAATTGGGAGCCATAAATCTAAACGTTTCACTGCCAAATTAGAAGGAAAGACAAATGCTGTATCCAATCTATGATTATAGCATACATTGTACCACCAAGCTTTAAAAGAGATGTTAGAATTTTTTTTCCAATTGATCGTGACCTGTTGAAATGCGACAGCTAACAACAAATCTATAATTTTAACATTAAGTGAAATGCCCTTCCAGCAAGGAGAGAGACTACCAAGGAATATGTGAGTGAAAGAAAAAGGAATGCAAGTGCGAAAAATTACATTAATCTGGGACCAAACTTGTAACCAGAAATCCTGGACAAGCTTACGTGAAAATAGCATGTGGAAGAGAGTAGCATATGGGGAAGAACATGTCCAACAAAGGTCTGGAGTGGAGAGAAACCGTTTGTGTAGGTCCTACGGTGTGAAAAGGAGTCTATTATAAATAAAAAACAAAGATTGTGTCAAGGTAGCTGCTCTAGAAGATTTGCGAAGTTTAGTCCAGATCTTAGACCAAAGAGATAAAGATGTGTCAAAGTCATGGTCCCAATGTTCTTCCACTTTAGTTTCAGGCCTAATGGGGTCTGTGGAGTGTAAGTATTTGTAAATGGCCGATGCTTTGGGTGTAACACGCAAAAAAGAATGTAGGTGGGCAATATTGGTGGGAGGTGGTGAGGAGGTAGGGGAGTGTAAGAGACGTGCATGAGTGGACATGACAGCATCCTTAAGTAAAAGGTATTTGCTAGCATACGAGGAGGGCAAGTCAAAGGATTGACTAAGTGCGGAGAAAGAGGAAAATGTGGAATTAGAGAATAACTGAGAGACCCAGAGCAAACCTTTCTGCCTCCAAGTCTTCCAATAAATGGACTTATTTTTAATCATTAAGTACGTGTTATGCCAAATGGGAGAGCTGAGAAAATCAGCAATTGTAGTGGGAGGAGGGGGCGGAGAGGAGAGAAGTAAAGCAGTAGTAAGCTTATGTAAAGGAGTAGAGAGCGAAGGTGGTTTGCGGGAGAAAGATAATTATTCAGTGAAAGAAAATGGAGATAGTGTGAGTCGTTCAACTGTGACCCACAAAGGGCAGGGCTCTGCAGGATCTTGTAACCAAAAGGATGCCTGTCGTAAAAGAAAGGCTTTCTGATAAGCCGGGAAATCAGGAAAATTTACTCCACCCTCCTCCGTTTTATTAGTCTAGCAAGAGACATCCGAGGTTTCTTGCCATTCAAAAGAAAGGAAGATAAAATGGAATTGATCTTCTTAAAAAACTTGGAGGGAATGGCTACTGGAATGTTGGTGATCGTGTAGAGAATTATGGGAGATAACATCATTTTGATCGTGTTGAGACGACCCCACCATGACAAATAAAGGGGGTGCCATCTGGACGTTAAATCCGACAATTTCTGAATGCACTTGTTCAGACACAGAGAGACTGTATCCGAGATAGAAGGGGCAACATGTAGGCCTAAGTATTTAATATGGGAGGGACTCTAAGTAAAGTTTGAGGGGCTAAAATCAGGTTTGAATGTGTACTTTGTTAAGGGAAGAATATCGCATTTGTCGTTGTTTAGTTTATAGCCCGAAATGTGAGAGTATTCACAAACCACATCAAGAAAGGCAGGTAGAGAATCTGTAGGATTAGATATAAAAAGCAAAATGTCATCTGCGTATGCAGCCAATTTGATGTGAGAGTGTGGTATCTGAAAGCCATGAATGTTAGGGTGTTGACGGAGTTTGGAAAGGAAAGGCTCCAAAGCTAAGTTAAAAAGAAAAGGGGACAGGGGGCATCCCTGACGAACTCCCCTGTCCAAGTCAAAGAACGGAGAGACTAGGCCATTGGCACATACAGCTGTACGTGGGCTAGAATAAAGAAGGGAAACTAAAGAAATACATTTGGGACCAAATCCAAACCATTTGAGGGCAGAGAAGAGATAGGTCCATTCAACACTATCAAATGCCTTCTCGGCATCCAAAGCGATCACAGCCAGAGAATGCTGTGTATGTGAAGATTTCGACAATACATTAAATAAAAGCCTAGTATTGTCAGTGATATAACGACCTTTAACAAAACCTGACTGTTTAGCTCCTAACTAGTCAGGTAATAAGAGATCTAATCTGGCTGCGAGCGACTTGGCGAAAATTTTGTAATCAATATTGACTAAGGGAATCGGTCTGTAATTTTTGCAGTGTTGGACATCCTTCCCTTCCTTGGGAATAAGGCAAATGTGAGCATCAGAGAAAGAACCTGAGGAATTACCTAAAATAGAAAAAGTGTGAAGTAAGGAATGTAATTTTGGTATGAGTATTTTCAAGAAGTGAAGGTAAAATTCAACTGTAAAACCATCTGGTCCAGGGGCCCTATCCTTTTTAAGGTGTTGGAGTGCAGAGAGTAATTCTTGCTGGGAAAGGTCTCATTCTAGAGAAGTAAGGTCAAGAGGAAAGTGATCAGGTTTCTGTATGCTAGAGAAGAAGTGTGATAGAGATTGGGGAGAGGGTTGAGTTTCGGAGAAGTAAAGGGTGTTATAGAAGAGCGAAAATTCAGTTAAAATATCCTCGTCTTTGTGTTTAAGATCTAAATTACAATCTTAAATAGATTCAATGTTCAGCTTATTGTGTTTAACCTTCAAATAGTTGGCCAAAATCTTCCCAGCCTTATTACGACCCCCATAAAACTTTGCACTTGATTTCATCAAATATAGGGAAGCATCTTCTGTAGATTGTTTGTTAAATTGCATTTTAGCCTGAACAAGAGCTGCCAAACTATCATGGGAATGTGAAGTGTAGTAGGAGTGTTCCAAAGTCTTAATTTTCTGGAGGAGAGCTCCAGTAAGGGTACGAGCAGCTTTCCTCTTCTTAGCAACATACCCAATGATAAAATCTCTTGTGGAAGCTTTAAAAGCATCCCAAATAGTATGCTTAGCAATGAAATGAGTATCATTAATCTAAAAAAATTCAGTAGAAAAATTGGTAAAGGAGGTAGTAAATTTGGGGTCAAGGAGGAGAGAATTATTAAAGCGGCACCTCCTAGGGCCAGTAATTTTAGGGATAATGTCGATATTCATTGAGACAGGGGCATGGTCTGAGAGTAAAATGGGGCCAATTTCAGCATGTGTAAGGGTTTGGGCAATATTGTGAGAGACAAGGAGAAAATCAATCCACGACTGAGAGTGGTGTGAAGAGGAGTAAAAGGTAAATTCGTTCGTCGTCGGATTACAAAGGCGCCAGGCATCAATTAATTTGTGCTGCAAGATTACTTGAGTAAAGAGTTTGTGGGATTTATTGGGGATAAAGGTAACCTTGGAGTTCCTGTCAAGGAAGGGGTCAAGAGGTTAGTTGCAATCCCTACCTAGAGTAAAATGTATCATCCACAAAGCTAGTGACATGCGTAGAAAAGTTACGCCAAAAAGTAGGGTCGTCACCAGTGGGGGTGTAGACGTTAAGGAGAGAGATTGGAACACCCCTTAAGGATAGTTTAGCATATACCCATCGTCCATCAACATAAGAATATTGTGCCATTAAAGAGTAAGAAAGAGATTTTTGACATAAAATGATAACCCCATTACGCTTGACATCACCAGGAGAGTAGTATACCTCACCTACCGTACCCCGTTTAAGTTTGGCAGATTCTACTTCTGAAAGATGGGTTTCTTGTAAAGATGCAAAATCAACATTCAACTTGGCAAGATGAGATAAAATCCTTTGTCTTTTGATAGGAGAATTAATACCCTTAACATTCCATGTAACAATTTTTAACGACATGTAATAAAAAACTGAGTACAACAAATAGTTTGAAAAAACGCAGAAGGAAAGCCTGAGAGGAATTTAGAAAAAGCAAATTAAATATCTATTAGAGAGGAAAAAGTAGAATGAAGAAGAAATAGAAGCAAATAATTATATAAAGAGGGACAGAAGATATGGCAAACAAGCAAAGTAGAAAAATGAAAAGAAGGCAAACGATGAGAGATGCTCAATGGAAAAAGGAGAACATAATTAGAAGAAAACGAGAAGAAGACAAATACATAACAAGAGAGAGTGTAGTCCTGGAAAAAGTAGTTAAAATTGGAAAAATAGACAAGGGAGAATCCAAGAGTAATAAAAGTTTACCAGGAATAAAGAGTGACAACAGCAGTGAAGAAATACCATAAAAGAAGGAAGTGAGAGGGAGGGTGAGAAAGATAAACCCGAGGAGACACATGTGCAAGATAGGAAACATAGAAAAAGGAGGAAGGGGAGGAAGGCATACCAAATAAATGTAAAACGTATCTACACAAGGGGAGGATAAGGGATCACAACCAGGAACAAACCAGAATCGAGGAGAGGGAAGGTGGAACCACATAGAGCAGGCAAGACATCCGGGGCAGCGAGACGCACAACCGGGAGGAACCACAGACAGAACGATGATCTGACCTATGGAGTGCATGAAGAAAATGATAAGCAAGGGAAGAACAGGGTATAAGAAGAGACATTATCATTGTAAAAACATCAAAAAATGCAAATGGTAAACAAGAACAAGAGACCTAAAACACTGCAAAAACGTTGCAACATTGATCAATAGGTATGAAAACAACAGAAAGAAGCGATTCAAGGGAGAGTCATGGGAGACATCAGGAGAATTGGGGAGCAAGCAAGGTAGACAAAGTGAAAGAGAACCACAAGAAAAAGACATGGAACTCAGGGAGGAAAAGAAGGAGAAGCATCAGAGAGGTCAATATCAGCTGCTCTGCATGAGTTCAGGAAACTTTGGAGATGAACAGTATCTTCATATGTTGTAGTCTTGTTGTTGTACGTGACCTTGAACAGGCAGGGATGGAATAATCCATATCTAGCTCCTATGGCCCTTAAATCAGCACGCATATCCAGAAAAGCCTTTTGACGGTTCGCCGTAGCCTTGGCATAGTCCAGCGCAATGAACAAAAAAGATCCAGACCAGGAAAGTCGGGGAGACCCTCTAGCTGCTGACAGGACTTTTAGAAGATCAGTATATTCAAGAAAATACATGATAGCTCCTCGTGGGCGTGATGCAGTGGTAGTTGTGGAAGGAGATCGGCCCAATCTGTTAGCTTCCTGGATATTGAGGTCAGTGCCCTCTGGTAGATGCAGGAGCTTAGAGAGAAAAGATTTAAAGAAAGAAATGGGATCACTCTCCTCACAACCTTCCACCAGGCCATAGATGCGCAAATTGTTACGTCTGTTACGGTTTTCAAGCTCCTCCACCTGCTTCTGAAGTGAAGAAACTTGCAGATGTAAGTGAGACACCTTAGAGGATGCTTCTTTGAAGGAGGAGATGCTTTGTTCCACAGAGGAATCGCTTGCATCCATTTGCGTCCAGTTGTTTGTCAGGACTTGTAATTTGGTGTTGGTTTCCTCCATGAAGGGGCGAAGGGCCCTTATTTAGTCCAAGAGTAACTCCAAAGAGACTGGTGACGACGACTTAAGTGGAGAGTGAGGATCTTTTTTTAGTCTTTTAGAAGTTGCTTTCCCAGAAATTTTGTTGTGGAAGACTCCATCGCAGACTGCGCAGTTGCAATTGAGGGCAGCTGAAGAGTTTCAAACTGAGCAAAAAGGGTGAATAACTTTGAGTTTTCAATTAAGGCGTGCTTTGAAGGGAAATGGGTAGAACGTGGCGCAGGCTTGGTCATAGAGGAGAGGAATCAGAGAAAACACCACACAGTGTGAGAAAAATCAGCAGCAAAAATATGCCAAATGATGCAGTTTGTTTTAAGTCACAGGGAAGATATTGCGCAGCAGAAAGTCTGGTTTATGAAAGGGCAACCATGGTTTAGCCATTAGTAGTAGTGCCATGCAAGTAAAATGCCCAAAACGCTACATTAAGGCCAAGAAACAGTGAAGAAAGTCGTTGTAGGTAGAGAATGCCACAAAATGGCTGCCACCACTGAAGAGATATGAAGTGTCACAGACTTGTCGGTAAAAGCAGCCAAAAGAAAGTCAAAACAGCCATAATGTAAAATTGCAGGGCGTGAGGAGCGCCTGTAAAGCAAATGGGTATGTCAAGTCACCATAGAGTGCAGCAAGAGTCAATAGAGGCAATTCGGGCGATTTGCAAGGCTGCGGTGATAAAAAAAAATAGCGGCCGCAATTTCACGAAATTGCGGCCGAACTTACTGCATCAAAAATGAAGAGAAGAGCATTGTAAAAGGGGTCGAAAAAGGGTCTCCCAGCATGCCTGGCCCCATCAGGGAGCAGGACCCGTCATTGGTGTCGAGAAAGGAGCCTCCGAAGCGCGGCACGTTTTCCCGGTCGGCAGAGCGCTCACCTTGGCGCCGCCATGATCCTCGGGCGCCAAGCCACGGCCCCTAGACAGTACTGCTAGCTGCTAATCTGGTCTTGACAGTAATTCTTCACTCTAAGTCTTAAAGCCAATGCTGCTAGCTTCTACTCTGGCCAGTTGGTAATTTTTCTCTTCTAAGTCGTCCAGACAGTACTGCTAGCTGATAATCTGGTCCATTGGAAATTCCCACATTTGTTGTCCTCTAGGCAGTGCTGCGGCTGTGTCTTTGTTCCCAGTGGTATTTCTTCATTATTTGTCCTCTAGCCAGTGCTGCTATCTACTTCCCAAGTCCCTTTGGTAAGTCCTTATTCTTTGTCCTCACCCAAACATGTATTTTTACCTTTGTGAATCAGGCCACATAGATTTGTAAAATGATATTTAAACCACAATTTCTGGTACCATCCCACTCAAAAAAAAATATTTATGAATTGAACGTTTGGAAAGGGGCGAACACTCGGTCCCCCCGAACGTATGGTTGGGGGCCCAGATCCTCCCGGGAAACCATTTTGGGCGGGGGGCGTGTCACGGCTGTTATGCCCAAAGCGGCGTAGCCGGGGCGCGCCTTTTCCCGCCCAAGAGGGGTTGTCCTAGACACCTACACTGATGGCCACGCCCAGTAGGCGTACCAGCGGAGGGTTCACGCCCTCCTGACAAGGAATAAAGAGAGCGGGAATCCAGGGAAGCATCCTCTTGTTCCTGTGCTTGGAAGCTGCACCCATCGTTGCACGTGAGCCCTCGACGGAACAAGGAGCAATTTTGATAATTTATAATTCTTGTGTTTCTCTTTCAGTGACTTTGAGGCTAAAAGACCTAGGACCGTTTCCGATCGTCTTAGAGTCAATACTCGAAAGGAATATCTGGCAAAAAGGCAGGAAAGAAGTCCGAGACTGATCAGATGCTCCGGATGTTGGTTAGCAGAATGACGAAGATGGAACGAAACGTTGGACGAGATATGGCGAACATGAAGAAGCAGATGGCTGCGATGAACAATCCGGGTAAACCAAAGAAGGAAATAGGCCCGGCATTGCCGGGTGTTGCCCCGGAGGGTAGGGGGAAGCGGGTCAGGAATAGGGCCCCAGGGGGGAAGTCCCCGTCCCCGAGGTACCCCCGGTGAGCCCTACCATTCCGGTCGAGGCCCCGTTACTCCCAGACGCGGGTCAGCCGATACCGGTTGTGATTACGCCCGCTAGCGAGGAGGACATGCCGCCTGAATAGGCCGCCCAGTTGACCGCATGGCTTGGCAGGCAAACAGGGGGTGCTACGGCACCTGGAGACACGGCCGCAGAGGCCAGGTTACTAATTCAGCAGTTGCGGCAGTCGTGAGATGCCGCAAAGGCGAATCTCCCTCTTGTCCCCCCACAGGTAACCCCGAAGGACCGGTAGCTGGCGTGGGAAAAACAGCGGGAACGTCAACCGAACCGGGTAAGCAGGCATTGCCAATTGCGGGGGAGGGCTCATTGCCCTCAAGACGGGAGAGAGTGGTTCAACATATCCCGTTGGCCACGAAAGAATTAATTTGGGCTGACAAGTATGTTAATATGTTTTCTCTGTTAACTGACCATCACGAGATGGAGTATGCTAAGACGCAGAAAGATTTGTGGCACCCGAGTGTTTGGCGAGCCAAGATGGCGGGATTCAGGGTGGATGAGACTATAACAAATTGGGCCAAGGCCTTTGCGATGTTTACTGCAATTATTGGGGAGCGTAAGCCCGAGGTATTACCCGAATTATCTTGTTATCAGGCACGTATAATGGATTTCTATGAAACATATGAGGGGAACGAATGGATGGGTTACGACATGAAGTTCCGTAAGGCCAAGGAGTACGATTCATCTCTGACGTGGGATTGTCTCGACTCGATTTCTTGGCAGAAGCAGCTCCTCCCGGGCGCGACAAAGACGTCCTCGCCAGGCGGGAATGGGACGGGGCTTTCCCGCCAACAGCCGGCGGTGCCCTTTCGAGCGGGCGCCGGTGGCGATCACCAACCAAAGACCGGGGGGAATGGGGGAAAGCGGGGGGTCTGTTGGAGCTTTAATAGAGGTAACTGCTCCAGACCGCAAGGGGCATGTAAGTTCAGGCATGCGTGTGCGGGTTGTGGGAATTCCTCGCACCCGGAAAGTTCGTGCAGATCCAAAAATGGCGGGTCGGGAGGTAAGGGAGGGTCCAAACAAGACTGATGGGGACC
Source organism: Lissotriton vulgaris (assembly GCF_964263255.1). Classification (NCBI taxonomy): domain Eukaryota; kingdom Metazoa; phylum Chordata; class Amphibia; order Caudata; family Salamandridae; genus Lissotriton; species Lissotriton vulgaris. Next base: position 863,882,692 of record NC_141698.1, on the reverse strand, counting down.
ACTGTCTACCGTTACCTACCCCCGTTGATATCATGGCGATAACCCCCTGGCTAAACAAATACCCTGATCATGTCTCCGCTGGGGTGTTCAGGAACGGATTCTTATATGGTTTCCGCGTCCCGGAGGGGGATTTTCGTGGGGAATCACTTTGTAGAAATCAATTATCGGCTCGGCATAATCCAGCAGTGGTAGAGAAGAAGATTGAAAAAGAGGTTTCCCTGGGCCGGGTGGCGGGCCCATATCAGCACCTTCCAGTAACAAATTTTGTCTGTTCCTTGTTGGGAGTAGTCCCCAAAAAAGACCCAGGGGAATTTAGGATGATCCATAACTTGTCAGCACCGAAGGGTCTCTCGGTGAACGATGCGATTGACCCAGGAGTTTGTTCGGTGCGGTATGCATCCTTCGATGATGCCGTCACCATGTTGAATCGCCTGGGGCCCGTAGCGCTGATGGCGAAGTCAGATATCGAGTCGGCGTTCCGGTTGCTCCCGGTACACCCACAGGACCAGAGTCTGTTAGGCTTTGTGTTCCAAGGACGTTACTACATGGATAGATGCATGCCAATGGGTTGCTCCATCTCTTGTGCTTATTTTGAGAAATTCAGCTGTTTTTTGGAGTGGGCGTTCACTGAGGCCACTGGGCATAGCCATGTTATGCATTACTTAGATGATTTTCTGTTCTTAGGGGCAGCCGGCGACACAACATGTGCGCAGGCGCTACAGGAGTTTTGCATCCTCATGAGGGAATTCGGGGTGCCATTGGCACCAGGTAAGACAGTGGGACCATCTACTTCACTCGAGTTTCTGGGAATTGAGCTCGATTCTGTGGAGGGATGTTTCCGTTTGCCGGTAGGAAAGATAGCGAAATTTAGGGCTTCCCTCGAACTGTGCCTTAGTAAGGAGAAAGTGACCCTGCATCAGTTACAACAGGCAGTGGGTCAGCTTAACTTTGCCTTGAGGGTGATACCAATGGCCCGCCCCTTTTCACGCTCTATTGCACAGGCTATGGTCGGTCTCAAAGAAGGACACCACCGCACGAGACTGTCTGCAGAGGTTCGCCAGGACATGCGTATTTGGTTAGCATTCCTGGCGGACTTCAACGGTCGAGTAGTGTGGAACAAGCCGCCAGCGTCTTCGGACGAGCTAGGTTAGTGGACTGACTCGGCGGGGAGCGTGGGATTTGGCACCATTTTCGGCAATCGATGGTCGGCGCAAACATGGCCGACATGGTGGCACACCAGCGGTCTCACAAGTAACATTGGTTTCCTCGAGCTATTCCCTATATTTGTGGCTCTGAGGACATGGCCGGACGAGTTCAGAGATCGCTCTGTGGTATTTTGGTCTGACAATATGACTGTGGTTGAATGTATAAATAATCAGGCAGCACGCTGCAAGTGGATATTGAGATTGCTGAAAGAAATTGTACTAATTTGCATGAGACTAAATGTACAATTCAGGGCAAAACATGTGCCGGGGGTACTGAATCATGCTGCTGATGCACTCTCTCGTTCACATATGCAGGCGTTCAGGGGTTATCTACCTACTGCGGACCTAGCGGCGGCACCATTCCCCGAAGTACTCTGGCTACTCGGTGCCCCGGATTACAAGACCTCGTGGCAGCAAGCTTAGCCCCCAGGACAAGGAAGGCATACGAAGGAGCGTTTCGTTCCTATTGTGCATTTTTGGGTCCGGCAGGGGATCAGACATGGGGTCAGGAAGATTGCTTCCTAAGGTTTCTGGTAGCATTACATAGGGAAGGCCGATCAGTGGCAATGGCCAATAGGCACCGGGCGGCCATTTCATTCATGGCGCAGGTGCATGGCGTCAGGGACCCGACATCTTCCTTTTTGGCAAAGAAAGCCCTTCGTGGCTGGCAGCGCCTTGAGGGTCGGAGAGTAGACGAGAGGCGCCCGATTGGGTTAGAGAGGTTGTCCTTGCTCATGGCGATACTACCCACGACATGTTCCTCCCAATTCGAGGCAGTTCTGTTCCGGGCCGCTTTTGCATTAGCATTCCATGGGGCTATGCGGGTGAGCGAACTGGTAGCAAAGAATAAGAACGATGTGGAGGGAGGTCTGTGTAGGAATCCCATCCTGCTTAGGGGTGATTCAATGGTGGTAACAATAGCTAAGTCCAAGACTGACCAGACAGCTATGGGAGACAGTGTTGTGGTCCAGCGCATGCAAGGGTCCCCCATGTGCCCGGTAAAGTGCATTGAGGAATATCTGGCGCTGAGGGCAGATACATGGGGTGGGAGTCTGCTGAGACACATCGATGCCACCCCACTGACAAGGTTTCAGTTTCAGAGGGTGCTATCATTGGCAATCGCAGCGGGGGGCTTGGACCCGTGCGATTTTGGGACCCACTCCTTCAGGATAGGGGCTGCTACTGAGGCTACAGCCAGGGGTCAGAGTGCCAAAGAGGTAAAACTGTTGGGACGATGGTCCTCGAATTGTTTTAAAAGGTATGTGCGGTTGCACATGTTGTGAAGTCAAGTTACATGCACTCACGCTTCTTGTCTTCTGTTTGATTTACAGTTTCGCGAGCATATTATGCGGGGCGGAATTTGCAGTCGACCCGGCACCTGGGGACCAGCGGTCAGAGATCACCGGCTGAGGAGAGAGTGGTGTGGGTCGTGGGCCACTCATACGTGAGGCGGGCCGGGGACGTATTCAAAGCAGGTGACGCGACTCACACAGCTGGGGAATACGGGTACAGAGTGACCTTCCACAGAAGGGGCGGGCTCTGTATTGACCAGTTCGAATCTTTTATCGAGGGACTCTTAGGGCGGCAGAGGTCACCGCCATCTGTAATCATAGTACACCTGGGGGGCAACGACATGGTGACACTCGGTAGGCGAGTATTACTCGAGCGAGTTTTGGCTACCGTTAGCTGGCTGGCGAAAAGAATCCCGGGGTGCATGATTGCATGGTCCCACATGCTTCCCAGGAAAGTATGGCGGGGGGGCCTTTCGGTGTCAGCAATGAACCATTCAGTAAAGAAGGTCAACAACAAAATTGGTAGGTTGTTTCGCTCAGCGCAGTTGCACAGTATTCCGCATGGGTGTATTTGGGGTGATCTCATGTATCTCGAGGATGGGGTTCACTTGTCCCGGGAGGGGAATGTCTTACTCATAGGAGACTTCATAGCATGGCTAAGGGGTTTAAGAAAGCATGACCTTTAGGAGGAGTTTGTGGGGGGCCGGATAGCCGGTCAACTATCCGGCCTGTGGCGGTAAGGTCATGATCGGTGAGCAGTAATTTTAAGGTCCCTAGAGGGGGGCGCCACCCACTATGGATGGGAGCGCCTGGGGGGAGGCGGCCATTGGCCCCTCCCACGGGGAGGCGGCACCCACTAAGTATGGGTTGCCTAGGGGAAGACGGCCATAGACCCCTTCCAGGGGAGAAGGCGGCTATATGCCCCTCCTACGAATTTCCCAGGGCCCGGATATCCGCGACGGCGGATGTGATAGACAGTGTGGGGTGGGGGGGGAGTCCACGCTGCCTTCTTACAGACACCTCACACGGGTCCTCGGATGACCTTTAAGATGGCGTCGAGTTTAAATGGGGGGCCCCCAACAAGACAAGGGAAATTGGAGTTGGCACAGAGGGTACAGTCCTCTGCGCATGCGCCACTCACACCGTGAGGGCGAGAGTTTTTGGTAGTAGTGATCTGACACCGGTTGCGACCATAATGCTAGGATGTACAATTTTAATTTAGAAAGTATGCATTTGCAGGATGTTAGACTCGGCTAGGAAAACCTTTGTATTAGAGATTTGTTAAGGTTAGCCAATGAAGTAGCGCTGCTGCATAGCGCAACGGAGGGTTTCCGTGCCCTTGGCCCCTTCGAAGTAATTATTTTTGCACTACGGGGTTTTTTGGTAACGGCAGCTAGCCGTCCCTGACCTTTTTCCCCACAATTATAATTTTGATACTAGGACACTTGCCGATATCGCTCCCTTCCCCATTCTGCTACAGTCAGTAGTGCAGACCAAGGAGTACCACGTTGTTTTGCTGCAGTACTCCACCTCTTTACGAAGCAAAGCCTGCATGGGTCACAGGTGAGAAGGGTTATAGGGTGGATAAGGCATGGTCCAGGGAGGCTGGTGCTATTGGAACCTAGTATCTATGAAAGGTGTTGTTTCTTTCTTAAAATTGCTACAGGTGCAGAAGCGTAAAGACAAAGGGAGCAGTGTCCAGAAATCTACAAGGGTGGTAGACTTGGTGTCTCCTCTTTATTACCACCCTCTTTTCTGGTCCATAGGTGCCCCCACAGTGTTTCTCCTGTGGGTGTCCAGTGGACAGGAGAAGGGGATTGGTACGTGCTACGTTCCTGCAGTGCTTGGGCCGGTGGGAGTCTAACACATGTCTTCATCGAAATGTAATAAATGAAAATTGTACATGATATGAAACTTTTATTTATTGTTTTAATTTTGTTTCATATTTTAATAAATACGGCCGGGAGGGTAACTCCCTCCCGCCTTCCAAAAGTTCAGAACTGCGTCCGTCTCCCATCCTTGGGGATTGTGTTGGGAGGGGGTAACAGGCATCCCGGCCATATGTGTATTGACTATGGCATTTGCAATATGCACTGCCTGGAAAGCTTGAGAAGTATGTACACATCCCAAAAAATTGGGAAACATCAACATTTAACTGTTAATAGGTTAGGTTATCCTGCACCGTACATCAAGGAACACTGTAGACGATGGAACATCGATTCTGATTGCAAGATAAATACTCGCTTGCCATCATCTTGCTTCCAAGGACAGGCACAATTTATGGATCTGAATGAAGTCAAGATTTTGGAGTATACCCCAGCATCCATATTCAGATGTTTGTTTCCATCAAAAGATGAACAAAATACTGTTTTGCCAGAATCGCTTGCCTATCTTTGGTAATGTCTAAGAGTTTTCTCTATTTGTATAAGCAATTGATGTATAATCAAATTTACAGAGGAAATAAAAAAAGGTTTATAATCCTTCATTTCTACACCAGACGTTTTACTGTGCTTGAACAGCCTGCTGAAAATCAGCCTTTCTGCCCAAGCCTCTGCTAACCATTATTCAAAATAACGTGACACGGGGGAACATCCTTTACAACGCAACTTTTACCACGCAGTGCCTTTATGACGCAACTTTTACAACGCAAACCATTACAACGCATTGCGCTGGGGGCGCTCTAGGACAAGGAATAGGTTTAATGTACTATCCAACACCTTCCCTACTATCCACGGGGACTGGAGTTGGAATAGTAAATTAAACTATTCACTACCCAGCGCCCCAAAGCACTATGCGTTGTAAAGGCATGCGTTGTAAAAACCGCATTGTAAAGGCATGCATGGTAAAAGCATGCGTTGTAACGTCATACATCCTGTGACACGTGGACTGTGCTGTGTTGAGGGTAAATTTGCCGGAGTGTTAATCAATATTGCAACTCCTTCTGCCATTTCTAGGCTTCCCGCTTTACTTTTTGTCTTGAAACCTACACGTCTAATAATGACTTTCCAAATGAATATATTCTGAGTCTAACTGCATCTTTATGTGCTTACTAATTTGGATTGTGCAAAGTTGTGTGTCGTAATGATGTAGAGAAGATGTTCCTATATTCAAATTCTGGGTATGCAGACTTTTATTTGCCATTGAAAGTTGGTTTCATTTTTATTGTATCAGTGGACACTTAAATTGCACCCTGCTATGTATTACAGCTAATGTATTACAGCAATAATTATTTCAGAATAAAGGGGAGAAAGAGGGTCAGAAAGGCTCGTCCTCCTACCAATAAGTACCTGTTAGACCTGGCACCATTGGCATGGGTCTTTCTTTCATTTTTGCTGTTGCCTCATGTGTTTTTGCTGGTGTTAGATGCTTGGGGCACTGTGCCACTGCTGTCCAGTGCCACAGTGCGAGTGCTCCCTACTGTAAAATGAAGTATTGATGAGTGGTTCCCTGTTTTGGATATTTGGTTTACTTGTCAGACCCTAGTGTGCCCAGGGCATATAAATCCAAATGATGCTAGTGGGCTTGCAGCACTGATTGTGCCACCCTCAGTAGTGGCCTTGTTAAATGTGTCTAAAGTCTGCCATTGCAGAGCCAGCGTGCAGTCTGGTACTGTCATGGTGACTGGGCAAGTGCACCCAGTTGCCAGTCCCTAAACCTTCCCTTTTCTTCATATTAGTCACCCCTATGGTAGACCCAAGGGCAGGGTGCATTGTAAGAATAATGTAGGACAAGCCCTGATGTGTGTGGCATGTCCTAATAGTGAATAACAGCCATTTTCGTTTTTCACTATTGCAAGGCTACCTGTTCTCCACAGGCCAGAATGGGCTGCTGAAATGTTATATGCTTATAATCCTAGCAGACTCAGAGAACATGGTAGAAATTCGAGTTTAGTATGCCTGGACTCAGAATAATAAAATACATCTTTTCGAGAAGTTTATTTTGATATTCTGTATTTGAAAATAACACTTTTAGAAAGTAGGTATTTGCTTGCCTAACCATTTGAGCCTGCCTCTGCGAGGTTGTGTATTCCTTGTCCGGGTTTGTGTGTGACAGGGCTGGGGAATTCCAGGAGACAGGCTAGGGCTTCCCGGTGGTGAATAAAGAGATCTGCATCTAGATTGGAGGGAGGAGTTGCACCTGGGACCTGAATAGGGCAGGGCCCTACCTCTACAATACTGGCTCCACCCCCTGTGGTGTGTCTGATGTCTCTGCCCTGCACACTAAAAGAAGAGAAGGAAGACTGTCAACAAAGTGCTCCCGGACTGTACTTGCCTTCCACAATGCTGGCTCCACCTCTGTGGGGTGTCTGATGTGTCTGCCCTGCGCTGTGAAAGGAAAGGAGAAGTCTGGTAGACAGAGTTCTTCAGAACTGGCTTAAACTGGGCACAGGCCCCTCTCCCCTCAGAGAACAAAGGATTTTGGGGTATAAGTATTGGGACCCTGATCCCATGAAATTAGATCACTTCTGGACTTACACGACCCCAAGAACTACGTCTCCTCCCCTCCTATGCTCACTTCAGAAAGTCACTTAAAACCTGGCTCTTCTCCCTAGCCCACAACTAATTCCATCACATTACTGTACCCCTCAGCCCTTCCACTTAAGCGCCAAGAAACCGCTGGTGAACATGCGCTCTACAAATCCCATTTATCATATCATATCATTATCAAACCGCTGCTGAGAAGAAGGAACCTGAAGAAACTGAGGAGAGACAATTCCCAAGCTGAAGTGCTGCTTGGGGGATTGGCCTGCAGTGGTTGCCTGACTGCCTAAGAGAGGAGAAAGAACTTTGGACTTTTCTTTCAACTTGTGCAAAGATCTCCAAGGGCTTGGAAGAGAGCTTGCCCCCTGACCGAAGTCCCAGGACCAGTGGACTTCATCAGCCTGTGTGAATTGCTGCTGGAAACAAGTCGCTACAGAGGCAGGGAGCTGTGACCGACTCTCAGGACCGGTCCGGTGTCCTGTAGGCACCTCACCAAGCAACGTCCGCCTCGAACAACGCAAGCTCTGCACTCCCCGACTCCGCCAACGAGCCGTAGCCTGCACCGCGACTGGAAGGACACCGTGACTTGCAACGCCTCGCTACACCGAATTGAACTGGTCTGACCGACGCGGTCACTGCTGCTGACTTCGAGTCCTGTGACAGCACCGGAGTTGGGCACCGCCTCGCACGCTTTGCGACGCACCACCCGACTCGCACGTCCGGACTGATCGACGCCAGCTCCCGAACCCAGGCTCAGTCACTGCACTGTAAAGATGGAAGCACCGCAACGAGCAACGTCTGCCTGAAACAACGCAAGCTCTGAGCTCACAGACTCTGTCTCGATGCCGTCAATGAGCCGTAGCCTGCACTGCGACTGGAAAGACACCGTGACCTGCAAAGCTTTCTTTTTCTACACCGCGACGAACCCCGGAACTGGCTTGCCCATCTGTGCCGGCCGCCTCAAGGAAAAGGTACTGTGATAGAGACTGTCGACATTTGAGTGGGTCCAGACCGCCGCGGTGCGCTGGATTTGTTAGACTCTGTGTTCTTTTCAGCAACGCTGTAGCCGGACAAGGCTACCGACTCTCACAGAACCTTGAATTAAGCCTATTTAACCTGAACTCTTGAAACTTGATAGTACTGTGGATTCTTTTTGCCGTTTATTGGTCTTGTGATAACTCTATATAAAGTATATTTAGTTTTTTATATAAAACCTGTGATTGTGTTGTCACTGGGTTACTGTATGTGGTCAAAACTGCTTAACTTATATCGCCTCTGAAATAAGCCTTAACTGGTCACACCACACCGCCTAGAGGGTGAGCAGGGGTATTTTGAGAGAGTAATTCCCTTGCCCTGACTAGAGGCGAGGGTCCCTGCTTGTCACAAGTATCTACCTGTGCCAGCCAGATACCCCCAATTCCAACAGTACCAAAAGAGCCAATCAGTTTTTTTATGGGCTAACCCATCACAAGGTAAAGAATACACTATTTTTTCTTACATAACCCTCACCCACCAGGATTGCCACTTGGTGGCATGCTTCGTCATCAGGTACATCCCGTTCCGCTGCAGAATAGGGCATGCTGTGAACTACAAATTACGTGGGAGCACTTATAGATGTATATTCTTTTCTTTACCTTGTGGAGGGTTAGTCGATAAAAAACATGGACTGAATCTTTTTGTTTTTTTGTTACAGCAAGTAATCTTGCATTCTGATACATGTAGGCCATTCTATGGGGATGTCTCTTTTGCATGCTGTTTACATAATGTTTCCTGAATGTGAACTCCAACTACCTTTAATAAAAATGTGCAGATCACTTTAATTTCTATGACACCAAGATAAACATGTTATCTTTTGTTGTCAAGTTGGTCATCCTACTTCTGTTTTTCATTCCATAGTGATCCTGTATGGCTGGTGTGCTGATAATCTTCAATGCTGCAGGTGTATTCCATAAGCCTTTTCATAGAGTCCTATCAATTTGGAAACATTTCCCCTGTAGAGTCACTGCTACTGACTGTCTCTGCAGGTGTCTGAAGAGCTAATCGAGCTTCCTTGTCAGGAGTTTTAGGGCTAAGATTAGCTTCTTAAGGAGTCATTCACGGAACAGTGGTGTAGTCTGTGACCTCAATGTCCTCGTACGAGCCAGCTTCTGGTTGAAGAAGGGCTTCTCCTTTGATCGCTTTTACCAGGCACAGTCGGTGTGACCGAGGGTTACTGCCCAATCCTGGCAGGTGGCTCTCCTTCACTCAATGAAGGCTTTTCCCTAGGTACATCCTGTGATGCTTTCCACTTATTTTTTTCTCTCTTTTCAAGTGCTGGGTGCACAAAGAGAAATGTGGGCCTGACAATGCTGGTTCTGCAGATAGGATGATCTCCAGAAGCCACTTTGCCAGCCAGTAAGAAGAAACATGAAGATGGAACGTGTGCTGTTAAGAAAACTGCCAGGATGGGGCAAAAGCCAGAGGCAGAAAAAATCTCCAGAAATGTGACCAGCAACAGTAGAATAACTACAAGCAGGCTGGCTGGGAAAGGACAAGGTAACCAGATTAAGTTCAGGATTGTTGTAAGATACAGAGTCATGTTTCTAGCAAGCCTAAATACGGAACTATGACCTAGAAGGGAAGGTAGTACCCAAGGAAGCAATTTCTCTGCTTGTTTGTGGAAAAAAACACAATATATATCGTATGATGCAGCAGCAATGATAGATTGGGACAAGGACCGAGAAGTCCTGCCTTGTCATGGAGCTGTCATTTCCTGTAACTATTCCTCCCTAGACGGAGAAGCATGCAAGCCTCTGAAATCCCCCACCACCCGGGTGGAGGATTGCTCCAGAACCTACCGTGAGCAGGAGAATGAGCACTGGTAAGCTCATTAGCGGCCACGCCCAACATTACAGAAATGATGTGGCCCATGGATATGCCTAACAGTATACCCCCACCCAAGGTCACAGATTAATTAGAATGTAGTTGAAAAAATCTCTGTACCACTCTAGGAGCATGAACGGTGGTAGCTAGCTCCCAAAATTGGTCATTGATAGAATAGTCTTTGCAACGGACAAAAAACTGTAATTTTCAACAAGTGTTTATAGAATTTACTAGCCATTGGAACCCCCCCCCCCCCCCCCCCCCGGCTCCCTCTGACATCCTGCCCAGCCTATCCTGACCCAAGATCTCCCAAAACATGTCACCCCAAGAAAAAGAAAAATACCCACAAATTACCACTAATAACTGTGTATAATACAAAGATACCCTTCAGACATACACCCAACAAAATAATCACAGTCACAAAACACATGTATGGACAAAGACACAGGACTCATTAAGGACAGTATGGACAATACACTACGCAGAGAAACACTCTCCAACACACCAACACCAGCAGACACCTTGCAACACCTCCACAACTCTCAACAGACACTAACATGGTGGTTGAAAGAGAAAGTGACAGTGTACAGTGCTCCTCCATAGAACAGGATGCAGATTGACATCACTTCCATGTTGTTTTCAGCCCATTTTCGGACTTTGCAAATACATTTTAACTGCTAGGGTTAAGTGGGAATATTTCCTCTATGTACATGTATTTTGCGAGTATCTTCCATGGTGGTTATAAAAAATATTAACGCTAACATGGAACAGCATTAAAATGCTTGATCAGTATATGTATCATTTTCCTGATTTAGCAAGCCTAACAACACAATATGGATATGTGATGTGACCTGTGTGGTGTACTGTAGTGTAGTCTATCTGGACTGTCCTGGTATGAGTGATCCTGTGCTGTCAAGAGGCACTAGTTACTCACATTGATGTCTGTCTATAACTGGTCATGTTTGTAAGAAAAAGCATGACTCAGTGTCACTCATTTGGGTTAACATTGGTAGTATGTGTCACTTCATGTGAGACTCTTACATCACACAATGCTGTGATGTCTGTGCCAGTTAGATGGGCTTGCTACAGACACTTACTTGACCAAATGGTAGACAGTACTTGTCTATGAGATTAGTGATGCAGCATACAATGCACAGCTATGACTACACATTCAAATTTGAGTATTTGATTAGCTGGAAGCACTGAGGTGCACATTTACGACGGTTTGTACAAAGGCACTCATGGCCACATTTTCAAGAGATAGGTCTGTGCATTTCATGCTCTGCTATGCATGCCATGATCTGTGACCAGTGTCTAATGATTAGACCCATTGTTACCATTACAAAATGTACAAACCGCTCTGTCCTTCGGTACCCCGGACGTCCGTCTGGGCTGTCTATGGGGAGGTACCCGGCAGGACGGATGGACAGAGCGGTGCTCCGTTTTACCTGCGCTGTGGCCAGGTGAGGTGGGGCGTGCATTCCCTAAAAATTTGGCAAATCTCAGGTGATATAATATACCTCCTTTATATTATAGTATTTTTCACTGATTTAATTCACATCAAGCAGTAGCATAAGTCAAGGTCCTGAAGAAGCAGTAGGAGACCAATAGGCTTCGATCTCACTGCAGAAACATGTCGACCAAACATCTATCTTAGTAGTCATTTGTTTACACTACTATGCACTGATTTTACTTTTGGGAGTGGATAGGAACTTATTAAAATTGCTCTATTTACCACTTTCACTACCCAATTTTAAGAGTTTTTTCACACTATGCACATATTAATTTATCACAGTTAGCACTGCTAGTCGGATTACCACTTGATGCCACATTATACCACACTCACATATTCATTAGATTAGGCTACAACCTGCCAAATCTACTGTGGGTAAAACCACTTGCCTTCATGGTGAAGGATCCCAAATGATGTAGGACGGTACAGGTCGGTAATCTGATGGGAACAATTTTCTCAGCACGAAATACTCCATGTTTGATTTCGCGGCTGTATCCTACAGACACACAGTTAGATTTTCTGTTTTGACCCATTGCTATTTTAGTTGTTGGTACTTATAGTTGTTAGGGGCGATAGCAATGCCTGGTCGGTAAACATCCCCTAGGACCCTCCCTTCCTCCGATTTTCATTTATTATTTACAAACATATTTAGAACCAGATTCACAGGTTAACATGATATTGTTACTTTAGAATAGTAAAGCAGCACTTTGCATGCCAGAATACTTGCAACAATAAATCTACCGATGCCTGTAAGCACAAATGATCCGCATGGCCTAGACACCATGCTGTGCTTCTGTATGAGACCCATGTGTCTAGACACAGATACTGCAGAGTTACAGCAGACTGACGTTGATGTTAATGCCTGCATTGTGCATGAGCCAGTGGTCCTCGGCTCTTGCCTTTGGTGCGTCAGCAATGACCATTACCTGGCGACAAGGAGTGGCATATTATTGGTTTACACTTTGCTGAAATGCGAAGTATGCATGGTGCAACTTGGTGTTTTCATCATTCAAGGTGCTACTGATCATGTACAAAGGGTGATGTGCATTGAATGACATGCACAATGAGGACACTGGGCAGACAGGGGAGACATCCTATATCTTGGTAGTTCCTCTTAGCATCATTATGTCTGAGTAGGTTGTGCTGTCCTCCGGTCTAGGGTGAGGCCCATCTATTCTACAGGACTTGTGATGCAGGGGACCTGTGAGTAGGCAACTAAGAGGGTCCACTTACATCTCCTGTATCTGTAGTTTCAAATGCATACCTAGTCTACCATGCTGTACCCAGGCTTGTATGATGTGGACTGAATGAGATTTCGGCTGGCTGAGTCAGTGACTTGGAGAGGATGTTGTGATTTGAGGCCTGGTGCATTTTCAAGTTTGCGGGATGGTTGGGTGTGAAGCAGAGGAGCCCCATGAGCTGTATCTGCACATTAGCAGTAAACAGACTGCTTGTACCAAACGGTTTTCCATAGACAATATGTAACAAGTGATCTGCTTGCCAATGTTGCCATTCTTGAGGCAAACATGTGGTGCAACCTATCATCCCCACATGTTATAGAGCACTTGGGTGTACATTGGATTTCCATTGATGCTATTAGGACAGATATGTCTGTCAGGCATGCTCATGACTAGAGTGGAGTGGCTTGTTGTCGACAATCTACTGCTACATGAACCATACATGATGGCTGGTCAGCTTCCTCAACACCATTTCATGAGGAGTATTTGTACATTGCTTAAGAGATTCAGCATTGTGTAAAATCAGCATTTATTCTTAGGAGCATGTTTGTCTATGTGCAGGTGTGTGGCTACTTTGATTGTGTTAGTTGTGATGAAGAACAAAATTACACACATAATGCAATTGACATGAGTAAACTTGTAGTGATAATCCAGCTGAAGGTGGTTCACCTTCTGGGGGCTAAAATGACTATGTTTATGTCCATATGACCCAAAACAATGTCCATTCCTGTTCTCATAGGTTGCATGTTGTTAGCATGTTTTGGCTCTACTTATTATATTCCTTGTAGCACATCACTCATGTGTATGTCCGTTCTCTGTCTTGGGGTTGTGAACACAGAGCAAGCATTATTGGATGAGGATATAGCCCATTATACCCATTCATTGCCATGACACACTCATATTGTTGGCCATGTGACATCAATACTTTATTGACATTGCATTGGCAGGTACATGGCCCTACATACATGTTGTTGTGTGCTGCTGTCTTGCCAGTTGACCCATGGCTGACATATTGTTTGTGCTTATGTGACTATAGCATTTTCAGATCAGTGTTGTGTTGTATTGTGTTGTAGGATGATTCATGCCCAGTGTTAGTGATGCATGGCATGTGTTGATGCTCATTCCAATGGCACATATGTCATCTTTGGAGGCATTTCCACTTTCTGCTGTTGTTTGACTGTGTAAGCTTGGTGTTTGTAGCATTCCCTGCACTGTGGTGATACATGTAGTTATTGTATCTGTAATATTCTCTGGATCTTCATCCTCCACACCCACAAGTGCATTGCAGATTAGTAATGTATATTTGATAGGTTTGTCAGTACCTTTTTTTCCTGAGTCATGGAATTCACAGATATGTAGGATTTCACATATTATGATGCTTTTTTATCTATGTAGCTCCAGTTACAATGATGCATCAGACATACAGTGTATGTTGTACTACGCTCTTGTATGTAAACAGACCAGTAGGTGCTCCCGCAATGACCCAACACGCAGTTATTGTTTCTCACTGAGGGACCATACACATTAATTGGCTTAGATGCCAAATGCACTGTTCCATTCCCACTATTCTATTAATTGGTGTCATGTCCCCTGTTAGGTGTGAGAGCTGTGTGGCACTGTTCTTTTGTTAACTTTAACTTACAAGATTGATAAACTGCAGAAGTCCAAAACCAAGCATATAAGACTTTGCTGTACTGATATTTTAATTTTGAAAATAATAATCTGTGGACTTTGGTTTTAAAAAATGTTTGTCACAGGACATTTGTTGATGGTGATCAGGTAAAACAAAATTGCAGATGATGACATCCCTCCTTGCTGTTCCAACAGCTGAACCTGTGGTGTGCCTTGCATACCCTTTTTCATCCTGGCCTAACCCTCCTGATCTTCTGGCTATGGTGTGTTTGTCCATACACAGATGTTGTGCAAAGTGCAACAAGCCATTACATTTTACAGACCAGTTCAGGCCTGTGCAGGAGTCTTCCCCCGAAATGTCAATGCACTGGAACATTGATTTAAGGACTCCACATGTCCATTCAACAATGGCCCTTGTGCATCCCAGTGCAACAGTGTAGTCTCTCTGGGACTGTGTGTGGGTCACTTTGATAGGGGTCATCAATCATGGTGACATGTATATCCTTGATCACCTGAAACAGATAATGGAGAGATGTGTCTATTAGTATTTGTGCCTGCTGTGTTTGCAGAGTGGCATTTTTGGTGTGTTTGCATTGTGCAACTTTGTACTTTCTTCTTTGTCATGTGGTGTTACTGACAATTAAACTGCATCACTGAAATTGACTTGCCTATACTTAACAGCCTACACATCACCATGATGTGATTGGCCAGTTCCTGTGTATTACCTCCATGTTGTGACTGTCAGGATGTCTGGGTCACTCAAAAAAGATGTGAGGTTATTTACAGGGACGTTACACGACCAGCACATTACTAATGCACAGATTTTTTAGGGTGCACCAGTGGCGCATGGGCCTGGTGAAGCACCCACCTTGACTTTTGGAAGAATACTATGTTTAAACATTAGTAGGATACATCATTGGGAGTTATTGTGCTGAGGGTAGCTGAGAGCAAAAATACTTGGCTGCTAAACATTCTACTCATTGTGGGTTCTTTACATACACCAGGCCCCCAAAGTATTTAAGTGACAGTGACACTGCTACCTGGTGCACTTGACTTACATGTGTATTGATGTCCTTGGGCATGAGTTAACTTTGACTCTGCTTGAATGCATGTTGGGGTGGTACCTATAGATATTGCCGGGCGTGTGTATTGCCAATTGACACACAATTATTTGGCTACTTTTGAGCATCAGATTGCTATACATAACCAGGGGAGTCATATGGCTGCACAGCCAGAGAAGAAGCACGTTTTTACTTTCAGACTATTGTAGCTTGGAACTGACTGCTTTTTCATCTTTAACTAAAGCTTAGCATTTTACCTGATTGTCATTTTTCTGTTTTGCACTGTCGGAATGGTGGGGCTCTGTTGAAACTCCTACCATTCACTGCTGCACTTTCCCTGCTGCTCTATGGTCCTCCGCAATCAGACAGCTGATTGTTGGTGGGGAGAGAGTCGGCATTTCGAACTGGGTGGAAGCTCTGGCCGCCATTGGTAACGGGCAGTGCTCTAGTCTTTCTGCGCACTTGGGGGCATATTTATCACCGCGCCTGCAGCTGCGTACCAGAGAAGAAGCAAGTTTTTACTTTCAGACTATTGTAGCTTGGAACTGACCGCTTTTTAATCTTTAACTAAAGCTGAGCATTTTATCTGATTGTAATTTTTCTGTTTTGCACTGTGGGGACGGCGGGGCTCTGTTGAAACTCCTATCATTCACTGCTGCACTTTCCCTACTGCTCTCCAGTCCTCTGCAATCAGACAGCTGATTGTTTGTGGGGAGAGAGTCAGCATTTCCAACTGGCTGGAAGCGCTGGTCTCCATTGGTAACGGGCAGCGGTCTAGTCTTTCTGCGCACTTGGGGGCATAAATAACACAGCGCCTGCGGCTGCGAAGCGGACGCGTGCAGCAGGCGTGCCGCTGGCGTGCCAAAGGCAAGCCCGTCTGTGCCTGGACGCTGCCGGCTGCAAGGAAATGCTGCCCACTCATCAGCAGGTTAGCCCTAAACCTAGGATATGCTATCCGATAGACTGTTCATTGCAATGGGGACCTGCTGTACCCTGTACTGGGGGAGATTTGTCCTCCAATTAATGGAGAGCCTTTCAGACTGGAGCTGCCCTTATTGCAGCTGGTCCACAACGTATACAAAACATAAGTTAGGCACTGCACAGACCACCCCCAAGGGGAAACATCCAGGGGGTAGAGATTCCTCTGGGGCAATGACTCAGTCTGAGGGTGACTCAGTGACAGCCTCGTTCCAAGGGCTCTATCTTAATTCCAGATCCCTTCCCAGACATGTTGCTGAAATTTGGGATCTGTTAGAGGACACAAAGCCAGATATCTGCCTCTTCAGCGAAACTTGGCTGAATAATGATGCTACCCCGGCATTGGCAATAGTATTTCCTGCAGATTATTCGGTTGTGCTCCTAGACAGATCCTATAGCACCTAGGCTGCTCTTTTAGAGGTTACAGACACGTTTAGGATGTCATTGGACAGGAACTCCCCAGTCATGCTGGTGCTGCTTGACTTGTTGGCGGCCTTTGACACCATCTCTCACCATATCCTGCTGAATAGACTTAGGGAGATCAGTGTCAGAGGCCTGGCATTTGACTGGTTTCAGAGTTACCTGTCAGATAGAACTCAATGTGTCCAGTTGGACTCATTTGTGTCTCCTACAACTGCAGTGGACAAGGGGGTCCCACAGGGCTCTATACCTAGCCGCATGCTGTTCAATCTTTACGTGGCTCCCCTGGCCTCTATCATCAGACATTATGGGTTTGAAGCCATCTCCTACACTGATGATATGCAGTTGATAGTACACATTGGAAAAAACCCTGCAGACACTAGGATTAAGTTTGTTGCGTGTAAGAGGAATATAGCCAGTTGGATGAGGAAGAACTTTTTGCAAATTAACTCTTCTAAAACAGAGATTTTGTTGTTTGACAAGGCAGAGGAATTGTGGAGTGCCGATTGGTGGTCGACAGAACTAGGAGAAGCCCCTGCCCCCAGGGGCTCAGCCAAGAACTTAGGGGTTAACATTGATAATACACTTTCTATGGAAGAGCAGGTTAAAACCCTTGCAGGTACCTGCTTTGGGACCATGCGTTTACTCAGAACGATCTTCCCCTGGATTCCACTGAGCGCTAGAAGGACCCTTATCCAGTCGCTTCTTATGAGCCGCCTCGATTACGGTAACTCCTTGTTGGTAGGAATCAGGGAAGACAGTATCTAAGCTGCAGGTGGTGCAGAATACCATAGCTCGTCTGGCCCTTAACAAACCAGCACAAACTCCTTCTCTTCCTCTCCTTTGCCTTTTACACTGGCTTCCTGTTATGAAGCGCGCCATCTTCAAACTACTATGCATGGTCTATAAGTCTCTACACGGGCTCAGCTCGGTCTATCTGACGAACAAACTCGCACGCTACTAACCTGTGCGACAACTTAGATCCAGCAATCACAGCCTGCTTTGCGGTAGTAGAATCAGGAAAGTTAAAATGGGTGGTCGGGCATTTTCTTATCTGGCCCCCAAACATTGGAATTAACTCCCCAAATCCCTTCGTGTTTGCCCTAATTTTGCACAATTTAAAAAGCTGCTCAGACCTGGCTATTTTAAAGAGGAAACAGTCACCTCTCCTCCTTTCTGCCTTCTTCTCTGGGGGCCGAGATATCCCCTTGGGAATGATTCATGTGCTTAACAAATGAGTAAAATAAATAAATAAACATGCTGTGAGATTTAGATTTGTACTGTGTGTATGCTCTTTATATGCATGCTCCATTCTGACACGACCCAGACTGATATTTAATCAACTTTGGTGATTGTTTGTATGCAGTTGGAACTCTCTTCAGGAAGCAATACTTGCATCCCCATGAGGCAGGCACCCTTACATCATGGTGCATGGCTGACTATATTTTTGCTTATCAGCTACGTGTACACCATCACAGGGGAGAGCAGGGTGATCTGTCATCTTGCTGTACATATGGCACATGTGTTTATTTCAGGATGGATGTAGCCCAGCAGAAGCATATGGCTTGTGGCACTTGCTGCATTGATTAATTTAAATTTTTGTCAGAGGATTTCTGCAAAATCTTTATTCCAAGAGTGACATAGTGGTTTGCAATAGATTTTCTGGGCTATTTCCTTGTTGAGCCCAGTAATAAATGTCTTGAATATTTGGTATTGGGAGTTTGTGTATAGTAAGTGGACCTGTTACAAGGTATGTCGTATTACATTTGTTATAAGTGCATTCTCACATATTTGATCTACAGGATTGGAGACTTGAGATGTGTGGTATGCACAGTTTGTATTTACCAACAAGCAGTCCATTTCCATATGTGCCATTCTCAAACTGCTGGTTGATGATCGATTGGCAAAAGATGTAGGATTAATGCACACTCCCTGGAAACTTTGCAACAACATTGATGAACAGGCCCCAGTGGTCCACGATTGCCTGCACGTTCCTTGTGCGTGTGTGTTTCCTGTACCTGTATATACGCGCAGTGTCCACAGGAGGCACAAGTTGCACATGTGTGCAGTCAATTGCCCCCAACACATGAAGAAACACAGCAATGTCATACAAGCCTTGCTAATTGTCAAGATGTTCTTGCGCAGTGTTTGGAAAGCATAGGTGCTGCTGCATCATGCTGATGATGGCATCCAAGACAGTCGGAAGGAACCTGGAGAAGGATGACTGTGAGACTCCACCTACTCTGGCAGTGGTTTGTTGGAAGGTACCAGAGACCCACATGCGCAGCACTGCAAGTCACTGTGTCTGCGGAGGGATGTTTGTGCAGCGTTGGGATTGTGACTGCAGACGTGGAGCTATCTGAGTGAGTAGGCGTAGAATTGAGGTCTTTTTGTAGTGGGCTATCACATTCTCTGGCCAGAGGTCTATCAGGGTGATACAATGGAGGTAGACCCACTCTCTTCTGCGGTGCTGCCTCAGTGGTGGTGCTGGTGGCGGCGATGGTGGTGGTCTTCTTGGAGCTCCAAGCTGCAAGAGTAGTACCTCCATGGTGTCGTTGAGAACGCCAATGAGGGTCTGGGTTAGTCTCCCTTATATACATTTGTGTTTGCACCATTTTTTAGACTGGCTTTTTTCTGGTCTTAAAAACTTGTAGTTAACTGGAGTTTGGGGGGATTATCGCCAGAAGGAAAATTCATTGTAAATTTCGTGAAGTGGGGTTAGCAGCAGGTTTTTCAATGTAACACCCATCTTGCATCTCCTTTTATTAAGTTCCGCTAACAGAATTGGGGATCTTGAAAATTATGTTTACGCCGGAAAAGTGCAGTTAACTGCAGTTAGCGACAACTTGTAAATACGGCGATAAAGAAAAGCTGCCGTAACGTAAAATAATTGACACTACGGCAGAGATAAGTTAAGTTCTTGTACATATGCCCCTATGTGCGCTATTGTTGTAGGCAATAAGGCAGACAGTTATTATATCTAGCATTGCAAAAGCATTGTAAAAACTGATCTGGAATCTGATTGGAGAGTTTAGTAAGGCTTCTTGTCTAGATGTAATCCTGAAGACAAGTCACTAGAAATTCTAAGAACTGAACAAACAGCTTTCCAGAATTTTGAGACAAATTGTGGTCCTCTATTGGAAATGATTACAGATGGAAGTCTACGTAGATGAAAGGGCCATAACCTGCTCTGTAGGAACTTTTGGAGTGTTGAAAAATTCACAATTTTAATAAATGCATCAACTGTTACCATAATTATAGTAAATCCCTTACATTTAGGCAAATTCATAATAACGGAAAAACCATGAGGGAAGAAAACAATAAAGGTGAAGGATGGGTAGGAGGCAAACACATATGAATACAAAGTAAATGCAACTGGTGACACAATGCCAGGCAAAGACCTTGAGCCATGACTAACCTTAAATAGGTTTCTACCATCATTAACCTTGGCATGATGCTGACCCAATGAAGTGAGCATGTGATCATGCAGTTACCGGTTTCCTTATTCATGAGCTTTCCTTGACCTGTCTGCCATCAATTTAACATTCCCAACCCCCATGTACTTTAAGCTACCAGCATTTACCCTGAATCCTGACTGTCACACCCAGCAGATCCAAAAGGTAACTGCTTTCTTTTTAGGGAAAAGGACAACTGGCAGGTGTTGCTTACTCCTATGGTACAGAGTCATGCTCTGGAATGCAGCAGTGTTAGGAGTCAGACAAGCCTGTCATGGACTTTCTCATCTGCGGGTGTTATACAGAGAGCCCTATCTTGTACCCCAAAATCATTATGCATCAACAATTATTATTTTTCAGCTAATGTATATTCATTAGACACTATTCATCTACAAGTAATGTACTAGAACGATTGCAAGTATTTTAACGTGTCAGTAAGCATTAAGCATTTGGGGAAAACCTTAAAATGAGCCCAAATCCTATTGCATTACACATCCCTATACTATACGTCTACTTACATTTTAGCCAACTGTCTAACAGCATGGTTGCGCATGTTTTCATAATCTGACAAGTCATGCAATGGCTTCCTGTGTACCTTATTGTCCCTTCAAGCCTAAAGTTAGAACTCTACCTCGCATGGAAAAAGATTAAAAAAACAATATTTTTTGCTTTCAAGAATTTGTGTTCCTCACAAAGATTTTCGGGGGTCTGTGTGTAAAAACATCATAATATAATAATTCAAGGTAAGTGAGTTTAGCTGAGTTCAAGATCGTTGCTGGCGAAGGAGATTTCAGGAATAAGTATGCCCAGCAGTAAGAAGGAGATGGAGAAAGCTTAGAGTAGAGAGACTTCTGCTTAGCTGTAATGTAATTCTCTGTGCTCACTTTACCTTTGATATTCCTTAGTTGTGTGCTGCAGCTTGCAAAAAATATGCTATTTTCCCAGATTCAAATTTTTCCATTCAGCCCCCTTTTTCGCCCATGAAGTTATAAATTCTATTTTATTCTTTCACTTATTGTGTGCTAATGCATGCCCGAGCTTAAACAGAAAATGCCTGAAAAAGAAAAGGAAACCTGATGTGTGTGTGGCATTTTATGGTGCATATTATAGGCTTTAAATTGCTTCAGATAATTTCCAAGAGCTATAATAATCTGTTTTAATTAAAATTGCATAGTGCGCTAAATAACACTACAAACTGCACACATTTAGATATGTGTTGTATTCATTAACAATTATTGTGCTGGGTCATTTTCTTTAGAACGGCATAAGGCCTGCAATTCCCAGGCCTTCTAGTGCTATAGGATGTTTTGGCTTCATATTTTACCTTTACTAAAAGGCGGGGATTCAGGGTTAGGAATGTGTTTTGGGGGGACGCAGAAAGAGCATGAAACTTCCTCGAACTCATGCAGGTGCGGATTCAGACTTATTACAAGGTGTGTTTGTGTTCTTTGACTTAGTAGCTCTTTGTAATTAGGTCGAGCTCCGATCGATCTGTTATATCTCTTTTGTGGGGTTTGGCAAACCAACCAATTGCCATTGGTTACTATCTCTGGCATTCAGAAATGCTAGCTTCTAATTGGTGCATTTCTGTAAAAGTCCCTCCTTTATGTTTTTAGCTCAATTTCCAGTGATTTCACTTGGAGAACATTTATGTTAGCCATCACTCACCACAGAATGTGATGGCCTCTCTTCCCTCCTCCCGTAGGGTTATTGGAGGTCAGGCATAGTTTTTTTTAGTCATCCCACCCTGCTGGTTATCTGGGGCCCATGCTCTGTCATTACAAGGGCCAGGGGAATTCTACTCTATGAACCTGTGCCAACTGAGAAAAGACCTGTCCATTTTTTGCATTTATTTATGGTTTTTTTATATAGCGTGAACTCGATCTGTAGGTATTGGAGCACTGCGCTGTGCTGGTGCTTAATTTGGCGGTCCCCCAGAGTCCCCGGGGCTGAATCCAGCACCTTTCGGCAGCGGAAGGTGTGGCGCACCGCTGGTGAGGGCCTACCTGCTCCATTAGACGCAGGATCATCCCTGGTGCGACCTCGGAAGGATCTCATTCCCGCGAGACAAAATGGCGGCTGCCCGGCAGCCTTGACCACCGGATCCTTTGGTGCCAGCGGAGGACACCACCTGAAGACCTTGGCCTCCCATTTTATATCAGCACTAGCGGTGAGCCGGGCCTCACTGCGATGAATGGGTGCGCCCTCGATACTACCCTCAGAGATGCGCTCCAGTCTGCTTTGCCCCGCGGCTTGGTTGCCTGACCCCAAAATGGAAGCGCCTTAGGGACCTCGGCGCCAACGACTCCTTGGACGGACTTACAAGCCTGCGATCGGCTGCTGCCAAAGCATCACCTGAAGAACGTGCCCTCCTCCTGTGCCCATCCAGCTTCGCCGTTGCTCCGGCTCCTTCATATGGCTCCAGATGATGTGGGACAGCTTTGAGGCATGTTCTTCCCTCCTCCCGGGACAGCGAGACGTCTTTGTTGATGTACCCCCGCTGGCTGCCTGCCGCCCCGCTGCCTCTCCATGCAGGCTATCTTCCTGGATTTTGCTTCGCCTCTTCATCGACTTTGGGGACCCCAGTGAACTTCTCCCAGGTATGGGGGCATGGGAGCCTCGACCGGCTGCTGGTCTTCGGCGTTGATCCAGTGGATCCGAGCCCACACGCCTCCTCTCCCTTCCTGACTTTGATTTTCTTTAACTATGTACCCCCGGATTTCTCCTGGCACTTTGGGTCATACTCACTGGTTTCCACTGATGACTTCTTTACTTTTTTCTTTTGTCCTGTCAGCCATTTTGCTGCTGCTCTCGGATGTTTTTTTCTCCTGACCCTGGCCCGCCCTCTTGTCCGTTCCCTCCGCCTTTACCCTTCTCCCTCATTTCCCCCTTGTCGATCCTCAAATGTTTCTGATTTGCTTTTTCTCCATATCCTTGCATCCCTCCCACCCTCCCTACTCCCACCCAAATCCACTATTTGTATATATATGTATAAAGTTCAAGTTCAAGTTCGGTCATTTGTATAGCGCACTGCTCACCCAGAGGGTCTCAAGGCGTTCTTTTCTGAAGGAGGTGTGGTTTTGAGTAAGGCGAAGGAAAGTGGGGAGTGAGTTCCAGGTCTTGGCAGCCAGGAAGGAGAAGGATCTGCCACCCATGGTGGATTTTCGGATGCGCGGGACTGCGGCGAGGGCTAGATTGGACGATCTTAGTTGGCGGGTGGGTGTGTAGAAGGACAGTCGAGTGTTGAGGCATTCGGGTCCTAGATTGTAGAGGGCTTTGTGTGTGTGGGTGAGAAGACGGAACGTAATTCTCTTGTTGACGGGAAGCCAGTGAAGGTCTTTTAGGTGTCCGGTGATGTGGTCTTGGCGAGGGATGTCCAATATGAGTCTCCCTGATGCGTTTTGGATGCGTTGGAGTTTTTTGTGTAATTTTGCTGTGATTCCGGCGTATAGTGTGTTACCATAATTCAGACGACTCGTGACCAGTGCGTGGGTGACAGTCTTTCTTGTCTCGAGGGGGATCCAGCGGAAGATCTTTTTGAGAATGCGAAGTACGTTGAAGCAGGAGGATGATAAAGCGTTGACTTGTTTGGACATCGAGAGAGAGGAGTCTAGGATGAAGCCAAGGTTGCGTGCGTGGTCTGTGGGTGTGGGTGCTGTGCCCAGAGCGGAAGGCCACCAAGTGTCGTCCCAGGCAGAGGGGGAAGATCCTAAGATGAGAACCTCCGTTTTTTCTGAGTTGAGTTTTAGGCGGCTCTGTTTCATCCATTCTGCTACTTCTTTCATGCCTTCGTGAAGTTGGTTTTGGCGGTGTTAGGGTCTTTGGTGAGGGAAAGGATTAACTGGGTGTCGTCGGCGTAAGAGATGATGTTGAGGTTGTGTTGGCGCGCGATGGATGCAAGTGGGCTCATGTACACGTTGAAGAGTGTGGGACTGAGTGACGATCCTTGTGGTACGCCACAGATGACTTCAGTGGCCTCTGAGGTGAATGGGGGAAGTCGGACACTTTGAGTTCTCCCGGCGAGGAATGAGATGATCCAGTCCAAGGCTTTTCCTTGTATGCCGATGTTGCTGAGGCGTTGTATAAGGGTGCTGTGACAGACTGTGTCGAGTAGAATGAGGGCAGCTGTTTCTCCGTTGTCCAGTAGTGTTCGGATGTCGTCTGTTGCTGCGATGAGGGCCGTTTTGGTGCTATGTTTGGCTCGAAATCCGGATTGAGATGGATCAAGGGAGTTGTTGGATTCAAGGAAGGCGGCGAGTTGGCTGTTGACGGCTTTCTCAATCACTTTTGCGGGGAAAGGGAGCAGGGATATGGGGCGGTAGTTTTTAAGTTCGGAGGGGTCTGCTGTGGGTTTCTTCAAAAGGGCGCTGAGTTCGGCGTGTTTCCAGCTTTCTGGGAAGGTGGCCGAGTTGAACGAGCAGTTGATGACATCACGGAGATGGGGTGCGATGATGGAGTCAGCTTTGTTGAAGATGTGGTGGGGGCAGGGGTCGGTTGGCGAGCCAGAGTGGATTGAGTTCATTAGGCGGATGGTGTCTTCAGTGGTGATTGGGTTCCAGGAGCTAAGGTTGTTAGTCGGCGGTGTAGGATCTGAGGGGTGTGGGGAGGGTTGATCGCTGGGAGTGTTCTCGAAGCTGTTGTGAATGTCAGCAATTTTGTTGTAGAAGAAGGAGGATAACGCATCACAGAGGTCTTGGGAGGGAGTGATGTCGTTAGATGCTGCGGTGGGGTTGGTGAATTCTTTGACGATGTTGAAAAGTTCCTTGCTGTTGTGGGAGTTGTTGTCGAGACGATCCTTGAATGCTGATTTCTTTGTGGATCGAATCAGTTGGTGGTGTTTGCGGGTGGCTGCCTTGAGGGTGGCCATGTTGTCGGTGGTAGGGTTTTTTCTCCATGTTTTCTCCAGGGTGCGGCATAGCTTCTTGGATTTTTTAAGGTCATCATTGAACCAGGGAGCCTTTTTGCTGTCTGGTTTGGTCTGGTGTTTTTTCAGGGGTGCTAATTCGTCGGCGCTGTGGGTGATCCATTGCTTGAGATTGGTGGCCGCTTGGTTTGGGTCCAATGACAGGGTGGGAGGGTTTTGGTTGAGTGATGTGAGGAGTTGGTCGGGGGTGATTTTGTTCCAGTTTCTCGGAGGGATAGGTTGTGGGCGGTTGTGATTCAGGGTGGTGTTGTAGCTGAAGTGAACACAGCTGTGGTCCGTCCAATGGAGAGCTGTGGTGCGATCGAAGGAGATGTGCTTGCTGGAAGTGAAGATAGGGTCGAGCGTGTGTCCGGCTACGTGGGTGGGGTGTCAACAAGTTGTTTGAGTCCGAGATTGGCCAGGTTGTCCAGAAGGGTGATGCTGTTGTGTTTGTTTTCAAGGTGGTAGTTGAGGTCTCCTAAAAGAATATAGTTCTCGGAGGCGAGGGCATGATGTCATCGCTGAATTGAGTGCGGGTTCCTGGAGGTCTGTAGATGAGGGTGCCTCTAAGTGTGGTCCTAGGGTTGGTGTGGATCTGAAAGTGGAGATGTTCGGCGGTTGCAAGATTATCGTCGGAGCTGGTCGTGATTTTGATGGTGTTCCTGTGGATGATGGCGATGCCTCCTCCTGTTTGTTTGGCGCGGTCTTTTCGGATAATCTTGTAAGCATCCGGTATGGCTATGGCGATGTCGGGTGCTGAAGATGTGTTCATCCATGTTTCTGTAAGGAAGGCGATGTCCGGTGACGTAGTGTCGAGTAGGTCCCAGAGTTCAGTTGCGTGTCTGTGGACCGAGCGGGTGTTCAGCAGGATGCACTTCAAGTGGTTAGAGTCAGAGCTGTGTTTGGAGGAAGTGGATTTGATGCGGGTCCTGAAGCAGTTGAACTTGCAAGAGAGGCAGGAGAATGGGCCATGGGTGCATCCTGGGGTGGCTTTGCAGCATTGTGGTGAGTGTCCGGGGTTGAGGGCGAGGAGAGTTGTGGCATCATATGTGAGTCTAATGGGCTGGGTACGGTGGGGGCCAGGGGGAATGGCGCTAGGCGCGGTCCAGGCGCGGACGGGCGTAGACGGGCTTACCTTTGGCGCACCTTCGGCGCGAATGGGGCGCGACCGCTGCGCGTGAACGCTGCACGAACAGACATCTGTCATATGTGGATGGAGGAGGGAGAGGGGCGAGGGGTGGTCAGCTGGGAGGCGGGAGTTGGGCGGGGATCTGGTCGGGGAAGGCACAGGAAGCAAACAACAACAACAGCAATCTCAAAATGGCCTCAGCCAAGATCTAAACCGGATTGGGGCACAGAGATCGATAGCGCGATCCTGATGTCAGAGGCACCGGTGAGATCAGGCAGCAATGAGTTAGGCAGACAGCGCAACAATTTCCACAATACCAAATTATTAATTGCAGCGTAGTTAGGCAGACGGAGCGCTACAGCAAACTAATGCACAACAAAGTCCCAGCCTCTCAGGCAGTTCACACTTCAATGGGTACTTGCAAAAGAGCGAGGTGGGGATGCAGAGGCACTTCAGCAGGCAGGCAGAGCAGGGAGCAGCGTCTGGAGCGACCGTGTCTGTTGAGAACAGGACGGTCACAGCGCTGCAGCAGGGGAGCGGAGCAAATGGTGTCAGTGGGAGGGGTGGTTAGCTGGGAGGCGGGAGCTGGGCGGGGATCTGTTCGGGGAAGGCACAGGAAGCAAACAACAACAACAGCAATCTCAAAATGGCCTCAGCCAAGATCTAAACCGGATTGGGGCACAGAGATCGATAGCGCGATCCTGATGTCAGAGGCACCGGTGAGATCAGGCCGCCATGAGTTAGGCAGACAGCGCAACAATTTCCACAATACCAAATTATTAATTGCAGCGTAGTTAGGCAGACGGAGCGCTACGGCAAACTAATGCACAACAAAGTCCCAGCCTCTCAGGCAGTTCACACTTCAATGGGTACTTGCAAAAGAGCGTGGTGGGGATGCAGAGGCACTTCAGCAGGCAGGCAGAGCGGGGAGCAGCGTCTGGAGCGACCGTGTCTGTTGAGAACAGGACGGTCACAGCGCTGCAGCGGGGGAGCGGGGCAAATGGTGTCAGTGGGAGGGGTGGTCAGCTGGGAGGCGGGAGCTGGGCGGGGATCTGGTCGGGGAAGGCACAGGAAGCAAACAACAACAAGAGCAATCTCAAAATGGCCTCAGCCAAGATCTAAACCGGATTGGGGCACAGAGATCGATAGCGCGATCCTGATGTCAGAGGCACCGGTGAGATCAGGCAGCAATGAGTTAGGCAGACAGCGCAACAATTTCCACAATACCAAATTATTAATTGCAGCCTAGTTAGGCAGATGGAGCGCTACGGCAAACTAATGCACAACAAAGTCCCAGCCTCTCAGGCAGTTCACACTTCAATGGGTACTTGCGAAAGAGCCAGGTGGGGATGCAGAGGCACATCAGCAGGCAGGCAGAGCGGGGAGCAGCGTCTGGAGCGACAGTGTCTGTTGAGAACAGGACGGTCACAGCGCTGCAGCGGGGGAGCGGGGCAAATGGTGTCAGTGGGAGGGGTAGTCAGCTGGGAGGCGGGAGCTGGGCGGGGATCTGGTCGGGGAAGGCACAGGAAGCAAACAACAACAACAGCAATCTCAAAATGGCCTCAGCCAGGATCTAAACCGGATTGGGGCACAGAGATCGATAGCGCGATCCTGATGTCAGAGGCACCGTTGAGATCAGGCGGCAATGAGTTAGGCAGACAGCGCAACAATTTCCGCAATACCAAATTATTAATTGCAGCGTAGTTAGGCAGACGGAGCGCTACTGCAAACTAATGCACAACAAAGTCCCAGCCTCTCAGGCAGTTCACACTTCAATGGGTACTTGCAAAAGAACGAGGTGGGGATGCAGAGGCACTTCAGCAGGCAGGCAGAGCGGGGAGCAGCGTCTGGAGCGACCGTGTCTGTTGAGAACTGAGATAACTCTAATGACTAGTGTATGCTGTAGACCATTGTACTCTCTACCATTCCTATGTGATGCTTAAAGTTTATCCATTAGTATTGCTTCCTTAAGTGACTTTACTACTTGTACATTTGCACAAAAAAAATTCTGTTCGTATCTCTTCCTTGTGTGACTTTACAACTTGTATATCTGCAATTTTTTCTGTTTGTATCTTTTATGTAACACACGTAAATCCTAAGTTCTTATTTATCGCAAATTGTTCTTATGTAAAGCGCTCTGTCACTTTCGGGTAAAGTTTGCGCTATATAAAATATTGCATTAAATCAAAATAAATACAAATAAAAATGTATTTATTCATAATGCCTGAGTGGGCGGAGTCAAGGCTGCTCTTCTTACCTCTGTGACTCAGGTTGCCGCGCCTGCTCGTTTGTTGCCTGTTGCCCCCTCCCTGCTGATTTTTCAAGGGCGGTTGCTCTGTCTTCACAAGGGTAGAGCGAACTATGACTCTGACACAGAACCTGGAAAAGACCTGTCAGTTCTTTTTATTTTAGTTTTTTTAGCGCATACTCAGTCCTTAGGCATTGGAGTGTTTTACATGCACATCTCATACGGTATAGAAGGACATATTCATGTTTGTTAGGCAAGTGGAGATTAAGTCAACTCATAACGGGCAGAGTTAAGGCTGCTCTCTTCACCTCTATGACTACGGTTGCAGCACTCGCCTCGGGTATTGCTTGTCTTCCTAGTTATCTGGCATCTTTGCTGTATTTCTGTTTAAAGGCTAAACAAAAGGGTCTTAACTGATTGAACCCTAACCAGGTGTCTAATACAATACCGGTAGAAGGGCTCAGTGAGACTTAACTTGTAAGGGGCAGAGGTTTCAGTCCTGGCAAGCCTGGCTCAGCCTTCATACTTCCTAGGTGGACCAACTGAATAGCATCAATTAGGTAGTAGTTGTATCTGCTAACAGTGCGTAGAAATGGAGCAAATTTGATACCAAACGCTACTTGAAAATGATTACTTTTTTCTAAAGCGCCATATTAATGTGTTTTTATTTTAAATACTGGTGGGCACCTAAAAATCCTATTGGGGCCCACCCAGGAGGGTGGGGGGGGGAGAGACCGACCACAGACACGGTAATAAGGTTTGACAAAGGCCGCTTGATTGGAAGCAGGTGCATCCTAAATAACCACACCGTGGCCTGCGCCGAACAAAACAAATCCTCACTAAATAAGAAGCACCTGATCCACCCCCACCCCCTCCCCTAAATAATTTCCCCCCAATAACAACATACTCACCACATAAGCACAAAATCCCATCTGCAACATGCCTCCTTTGTGAAATAGACATTCCTTGACCTCTGCAATCCCCACCCCCTGTCAAACAATCGAAGGCCTCCTACCCTTAGCCCCTTTTTCTCCAGGAAAAGCACCAATCTCTTGTAATGCACCCCGCACCTTCTCCAGCGACACGTAAAACGTCAACCTCGAACCCTGATTCACCGGCTCCCAAAAAAACCCTTCAGGGCCACAACCAACCCCCATTCCTTACCGACTACCCCAGTAAATAAGGCCCCACACAAGCTTCCCCAAGGAAACAGGATCTGACACCCAGGCCCCCCCATAAAAAGCCACCCCCACTACACATAACACAGGGAGGGATGGAGGGCAAAAACCACGAGACCAGGGACCCTCCACCGGCTACTGTGTCACTGCCACCGAAATGGTGGTCAGTCCCACAAAATGGCCGGTATTATATCCCCCCAGCCCAACCAGCCCAAGGACCAGCCCAAACACTGCCCAAACTCCTGCGGGCAGCCAAGCAGCCCAAAACCCCGGAAACCCCGAGCGCTCCTCATCCCCCCTCCCTCCAGGCCCCAAAGCCCCCCAGGGGGGGCAGGCCTCCCGTTGGTCGGCCGCCCCCTCCAAAACCCCATTGGGGCCCAACAGTAGGGCGGGGGGGGAGAGACCGACCACAGACACGGTAATAAGGTGTGACAAAGTCCGCTTTATTGAAAGCAGGTGCATCCTAAATAACCAAACCTTGGCCTGCGCCGAACAAAACTAATCCTCACTAAATAAGAAGTACCTGATCCACCCCCCACCCCCTCCCCTAAATAATTTCCCCCCAATCACAACATATTTAATTTAATTTATTTAATTTAATGGCATTTGTTAAGCGCCTGGTTGCACAAGGAACAGTGCGTCCCCGCGCTGACAGTCCCACTAAACATCTCTTCAGCTTAGCTCACAGAGGATGAATATTCACCACATAACCACAACATCCCATCTGCAACATGCCTCCTTTGTGAAATAGACATTCCTTGACCTCTGCAATCCCCACCCCCTGTCAAACAAGCTCAGGCCTCCTACCCTTAGCCCCTTTTTCTCCAGGAAAAGCTCCACTCGAAAGCCACGTACTGACTTTCGACCCCCCTCTAGGAACCCCCCCCCCTTTAGGATATCTGCCCACCCCCAAGGCTACATCCAGAACCTCCTTCATCTGGAAAAAGTATAGCTCCATCCCATAACGAGACAAATTTACCCCATCCTCTCTGAAAAAATACACTGCCCCATACCTCAGTTCAGGATGCTCCATGCGCCCTATCCCTTCCTTGGCACAAACTCCTTCATCTCTCTATTGATTTTTCTCCGAGCCCTGTCTATCGCCCGTGGACGCTCTGCCCCCTGCCAGACCCTGCTAGGAATGAATTCGGACCAGATCACATGATATCCTGCCCATTTCGACCTAATTTCCAACAAGTCCCGCTTCATTTCTTTCAACAGAGCCAGACCCTTGCACGTAACCAGATCGTTTTCCTCCACATGAATGAGCACCACATCCGGACACACATCCCCCGCACCACATTGTTCAAAACCGGCATCAATTCGTGCCAACGCATCCCCCCATTTCCACGCCAATGACACCTAAACAATCTGCTGTCCAGTTCCAGATTAAGGTTCCGATGCTTGTCCCACTCGGCCTTCTCCGCTCTTTTTACAAATTAATGTCCCACAAAGTAGATTTCGAACTCCGCCGCAGCTGGCCCCGTCACAGCACCTGCAAAGACACACATGTAAGAGGGCGGCAGAACATCCACGTCATTGCAACCCGCCTACCCCCCACAACCGCACGTATGTTTTGTAACAATCTGACTTCCACAGCCCTAATCGTTTTATGTCCTACGTGCCCCATCCCTTGGGTGCCATGTCTGTCGCCACCCCTATTCTAAAGGAATGTGTCCCGAACGCCATGGGGTCCTCACCCATCCACCGCATAGCGTACCATGGGACCCCCAGCACCTGGCCCACCGTCACCCGGCCGTCCATCCCTTGACCATAGACCTCCCACCTGACTCCTTCCACCCTGCCACCGATCGTCTGCCCAACTCCGCAGGGCACACCCCGTTTAATCTCCCCGGCCCCAGCACCACCCAGGTCCCCACCCCTCGCTGATCCGTCTTGGAGCGCCTCAAGCGTACCGCCACCTCCCGTGCATGCACCTCAACCTCCTCCCAAAGCACCCCCCGCCCCATTTCAGGCCCACCAGCTCAGAAACCCGAAACGCTCCAAAAACAGCCATGACATGAGCGCGGAAAACAACACCATCTCCCCCCCATCGCGACACACCGAAGGCAATGCCGTTATCAAGCCTCTCAGCACCTCTCTCCCATGCCCAGCCTTCCAATAGCCTCGTACCCAGCTCCCCTGCCGACGGTGGATACCCCCACCACAGCTTCCCCATGAACGCTACCGCCGACAATTTTCCCGCAATCGTCACATTTGACAAACTCTTATCCATCAGGGCCAACATGAAACACACCACCTGTTCCTCCCACCGCCACCTGTCCCCCTGCCTTACCGCTCCAGACTGCCGAAATTCCGCCCACGCCTGGTCGTACGCCTTCCAAGTTTACGCTGCCACCGACGCCCTCACCAGTTGAACGATCCTGCGTCTCCCACTGACCACAGCTACCTCGGCACTGGCGTCCTAGTTTCCGCCCCCTCCATGGCTAGCCCATGGAACCTCTGCCACTGTGAACGAGGCAAAGCATCCGCAATGTCATTGTCCACCCCAGGCACATGTCTGGCCTGAAATAAGATGTCATGCTCTAGGCAACGAAGCACGAACACTCTCATCAACTTGAGAACCTGCGGGTCCCGCGCCAACTGCCTGTTCATCACCTGTACCACGGACATATTATCCACTCTGAACAATACCCGCTTGTGCGCCAACTCCCGCGCCCACACTTTCACCGCCACCACCGAAGGGAACAATTCCAGAAAAGCAATGCTGCGGCCCCCAGCATGCCGGGGAAACAGTGCCCCCCCTGACCCCCACCCTGAGCCCCCGCACCCCATTCCCTCTGTGGCCCCCGTCCCCAAACCGCAGAGTGTCCCTCTCTCTTTGCAGGCCGCTCCTGCCACCCCCCCATTACCCCCGCCTGACTCACCCCGCCCCAGTCCCCTCATGTGGCCCGTCACGGGTCCCCAACCCCCACCCCCCCAACCCAGACCCCCCAACTTGGCCCCACGCACCCCAATCCCACCCCAGAGTGCTCCGACCCCCCTGCTCCCTGCTCCCACCCAGCCCCCCACCAGGAATCCCGCCCCCCCCAGCATCCCTCCCCACCCCTCGCTCCCCTGCCGGAGACGGCGACCTGCAGGGCCGCGCCATGTTCTACCCCTCCCCCGAAGAGGATCCCCAATCCAAATCTGTCTCACCCCCCTGACTCCCCTCCCGCCCTCCCCATCAGGTCGGAGTCTTCAATCAGCAAAGGGGAACCCCCTCCGCCCATCCCCCCTTGCCCCTCACGCCCCCCCACCACTTCCCCTGCGTCTTGTCCCTCTACCGCAGGCCTATCCCCACTGCCCCCACCATCTGCTGCAGCGCACCAGGCCCCCCTTACCCCAGTGTGATACCTCTACTCGCCCTTCGTCCATCTGGGGAGCCTCTACCCCATCCTTCCAACCACCTGGCCCCGCCCCTGCAAACTCCCCACCCGGCCCCACCTCCCTCCCCCAACGCTGTCATCAAAAGCCAGCTCAGCCCACGACGATGAAGCCTTTCTCCCCCGCCCCACTCCTATGCGTCCCAGACCTCAGCGCCGCATGCCCACGCTGCACGCCCTCCACTCCGCTCCCGCTCCTCCCACCAGTACCACGAGCCCTCCGCGGCCGAGACCGCGGGAGCTCGCATGCCACCACAGCTGCCACGGCGCCATTGGCAGCGCGCCGCAGGGCCTCACCTGCACCTCCGGCCTGACCAGATCGAGCCGCCCTGCCTCCCCGTGCAAGCGCAGGGCCTCCAACACATGTGGATCCTTCAGACCCGCCATGTCGTCACCAACTCCGACAGCCCAGCTGATCCACTTATAATATTGAAGGTAACCACACTCCGGCGCCGCACCGCACGACGTGCAAATACAAAACCACGATACCAAGCAAAACCACAAGACCAGGGACCCTCCGGTGGTCGGCCGCCCCCCCCCCCCCCCCCAAAACCCCATTGTAACAAAAATGTTCTTGCCACTTATTAGGATTTTGCTGTGTGTACATCATGCGGGTCATGTGTCTTTGGAAAGCTTGCACCCTTTGTGACTGTTATACTGTAGTTGCTTAATAGTTTCAAATTATAATTGTGGAGGCTCAGAGGTTAAAACTCCTTTCCGGGTGTTGGTCTTTGCCAGCAGTCATCACCTCCTGCCAAAGACCTGCTTTTTAAACTATATATTACCTGCCAGCCTCCTTTCCCTTCCTGTACCCCCTCACTATCGCCCTCTCTCCCTTTCATTTTCACCCTTCCTGCCTCTCTTCCCCAGTCTCTCTGTCCCTCATTTCTCTCTCTCCCTCTCCCCCATTCCCCTATCCCTGACCCTCATTTCTCTCCCCCCCCCCTTTCTCTCTATCTCATTTTCCCGTGACCCATGGCTTTGGCTGCAGGTGGGTTGGCAGTGGCAGAACTCCTGTCAGAGAAGTGTCTCAGTCCTGCTCCGTATTAGGCGGCACGACGAGCCCCTGCTGTGTCCATGGTCGGGTGTTTGTTTGTCTGTTACACAGAAAGACTCGTCTCTGTTCAACTGTAGCTTGAAAGTATTTTTAGTTATTGTGTTTTCTTACTGTACAAAATGAATCACGGTGGAACCGGGAATCTTATGCCAGAGCATCCCGGGAAAGCAAAAAGTAAAACTGAAAAAAACATTTTGGAGAAAAATCACGTGATGTCGCAGAAATCGCTTTATCTCTTGGGGTGTTTATTGTAGGTTCATTTACAAACCCCAGCCATCACATAAGGTTTTTGAAATGCCTCCGACCTGGCAGATTCTCTTGATGCCCATGCACAGCAGCAAAGAGCATGTTCACCATTGAAGAGAGTGACCACTTCACCATTCATCCCTTTGTGCCTACAAACGGAGCTGAATACTTCACCCTTCATAACTTTACATCTGCACACAGAGCTGACCACCAGCTGAACATCATTTGCACAAGCTTCATTGACACACCATGCTACCGATTTTTTTAATTGCATATGAAGAGTGATGAAGGAAGACAAAAGACTGAGCCATTATCTAAAGGATGCAAGTGGCAGGATTCTCAATCACGACAACACCCAATAATGGTATTTCAAGTTTTTAATGTCTTAGTCAATGTTTATACAAACATGCAACTTTTTGATATCTGGCCCTCATCTCTTTTACCCGCTCTCCTGGTGTTTCCCACTTTATTTGCCTTCCATCAGGCTGCATTCCGGCTGCACTGCATGGGTGCCAAGCTCACTCTGCCACTAAAAGCAAGCTAAACCCAACTTTTGAGACTTAATCAGGATCTTCTTGTATGCCGTTTGGGACTCACGGACTGAGCCTGCCCGTGTCCTAGAGCTGGGATTTCGCCGGATTGCAATTAGCACCTCGCCGGACCAGCTGCGTGAGTCCCGCTTCGTCGTTTGGTGCGGTGAACGTCTAAATCTGAAGTGCCCTGGACTCTGGTGCTAGAGAGCGTGTGTGTGGGGAACCGCAGGGCTGCGAGCTGACCCACAGGGACTCGAAGTACCAGGAGTCCCTGCGTGAGGTCGAGACCCGCAACACCTGGGTCGCTTTCCCTGCCTGCCCCGCCCCCGCCTCAGCAAATAAGAACCTGCTGTTTCCCTTATCGCTGGGATCTTCTTGTATGCCGTTTGGGACTCACGGACTGAGCCTGCCCTTGTCCTAGAGCTGGGATTTCGCCGGATTGCAATTAGCACCTCGCCGGACCCGCTGCACGGGTCCCGCTTCGTCGTTTGGTGCGGTGAACGTCCAAATCTGAAGTGCCCTGGACTCTGGTGCTAGAGAGCATGTGTGTGGGGAACCGCAGGGCTGCGTGCTGACCCGCAGGGACTCGAAGTACCAGGAGTCCCTGCGTGAGGTCGAGACCCGCAACACTTGGGTCGCTCTCCCTGCCTGCCCCGCCCCCGCCTCAGCAAATAAGAACCTGCTGTTACCCTTATCGCTGGATCTTCTTGTATGCCGTTTGGGACTCACGGACTGAGCCTGCCCTTGTCCTAGAGCTGGGATTTCGCAGGATTGCAATTAGCACTTAGCCGGACCCGCTGCGCGGGTCCCGCTTCGTCGTTTGGTGCGGTGAACGTCCAAATCTGAAGTGCCCTGGACTCTGGTGCTAGAGAGCGTGTGTGTGGGGAACCGCAGGGCTGCCAGCTGACCCGCAGGGACTCGAAGTACCAGGAGTCCCTGCGTGAGGTCGAGACCCGCAACACCTGGGTCGCTCTCCCTGCCTGCCCCGCCCCCGCCTCAGCAAATAAGAACCTGCTGTTACCCTTATCGCAGGGATCTTCTTGTATGCCGTTTGGGACTCACGGACTGAGCCTGCCCATGTCCTAGAGCTGGGATTTCGCCGGATTGCAATTAGCACCTCGTCGTTTGGTGCGGTGAATGTCCAAATCTGAAGTCCCTGGACTCTGGTGCTAGAGAGCGTGTGTGTGGGGAACCGCAGGGCTGCGAGCTGACCCGCAGGGACTCGAAGTACCAGGAGTCCCTGCGTGAGGTCGAGACCCGCAACACCTGGGTCGCTCTCCCTGCCTGCCCCGCCCCCGCCTCAGCAAATAAGAACCTGCTGTTACCCTTATCGCTGGGATCTTCTTGTATGCCGTTTGGGACTCACGGACTGAGCCTGCCCTTGTCCTAGAGCTGGAATTTCGCCGGATTGCAATTAGCACCTCCCCGGACCCGCTGCGCAGGTCCCGCTTCGTCGTTTGGTGCGGTGAACGTCCAAATCTCCAGTCCCTTGACTCTGGTGTGTGTGGGGAACCGCAGGGCTACGAGCTGACCCGCAGGGACTCGAAGTACCAGGAGTCCCTGCGTGAGGTCGAGACCCGCAACACCTGGGTCGCTTTCCCTGCCTGCCCCGCCCCCGCCTCAGCAAATAAGAACCTGCTGTTTCCCTTATCGCTGGGATCTTCTTGTATGCCGTTTGGGACTCACGGACTGAGCCTGCCCTTGTCCTAGAGCTGGGATTTCGCAGGATTGCAATTAGCACTTAGCCGGACCCGCTGCGCGGGTCCCGCTTCGTCGTTTGGTGCGGTGAATGTCCAAATCTGAAGTGCCCTGGACTCTGGTGCTAGAGAGCGTGTGTGTGGGGAACCGCAGGGCTGCGAGCTGACCCGCAGGGACTCGAAGTACCAGGAGTCCCTGCATGAGGTCGAGACCCGCAACACCTGGGTCGCTCTCCCTGCCTGCCCCGCCCCCGCCTCAGCAAATAAGAACCTTTTGTTACCCTTATCGCTGGGATCTTCTTGTATGCCGTTTGGGACTCACGGACTGAGCCTGCCCTTGTCCTAGAGCTGGGATTTCGCCGGATTGCAATTAGCACCTCGTCGTTTGGTGCGGTGAATGTCCAAATCTGAAGTCCCTGGACACTGGTGCTAGAGAGCGTGTGTGTGGGGAACCGCAGGGCTGCGAGCTGACCTGCAGGGACTCGAAGTACCAAGAGTCCCTGCGTGAGGTCGAGACCCGCAACACCTGGGTCGCTCTCCCTGCCTGCCCCGCCCTGCCTCAGCAAATAAGAACCTGCTGTTACCCTTATCACTGGGATCTTCTTGTATGCCGTTTGGGACTCACGGACTGAGCCTGCCCTTGTCCTAGAGCTGGGATTTCGCCGGATTGCAATTAGCACCTCGCCGGACCCGCTGCGCAGGTCCCGCTTCGTCGTTTGGTGCGGTGAACGTCCAAATCTCCAGTGCCCTGGATCTGGTGTGTGTGGGGAACCGCAGGGCTACGAGCTGACCCGCAGGGACTCGAAGTACCAGGAGTCCCTGCGTGAGGTCGAGACCCGCAACACCTGGGTCGCTCTCCCTGCCTGCCCCGCCCCTCGCCTTACCTCTCCTTCATTACTGATCCCAAGTACCGCTGCGCTGAAGCGCCCGGGGCGAAGCCCGGGCAAAGGGCGGGTGTCTAAGGCCGTCCAGGGGCGAACAAGGACGGGCCGGGCCCATTCTCTTTCTTCGTGGACTCGAGGACTCAAAGTACCCGTTTTAATTATTGTTATTAGGTATTTATTTTGGCTATTTTGTTTAGGTTTAGACCTATCGCTTTGTCTTAATTTTATAAACTGTACTTCTTAACCTTATATGATGTCCTTACGATCAGGGAAGGGTAGGCAGGTAACAGTAAAGACGAGTAGTGTTAAAGCAACTGGAACTTTAGATGACTTTCTTATTCGGGCAACAGGGATATTGGAAAAAGAAATTGCCCTTACAGAAAAGCGTTTGTCACTAGACTTAGTAACAGGGAAACGTTCTTCCTTGGGACAGATTGGCTTTCCAACTACTCCCGAAAAGAGCATAGCCAATGACTTGGAAGCCAGTCCAATTCTTGTAGTAATTCCTGATTCCCAACCAACCCCTAAGGGTGATATAGTGGATTGTCCAAATGAAGGCCGTATATCATCAAGTACCACGGGGGATAGTACCCAACATTGTAATTTGAGTGCCACAGGGCCTATTCCTTCGCAACCCCAGGTTCTGGACTCTGACCCAGTAGTTGTAAAAACTAGTAAACGGAAAAGAGGGGGGGGTCATAATAAGGGAAGCAGAGCTAAATCAGCAAAGACGACTGCATTAAGAGTTTTAGCAAACTCAGCTAGACAACAGGGAATTCCTCCTGGGGATGTTGGACATGCAACCCTTTCCTGGCCAAATAATAATGAAGAACTATTGGTAAATATTGAGAAGCTGGTAAAAAGCCTTCTGATGCCCCTTGTAGAGAGAACGCACATTGTTAACCTAAAACTGGATCAATTAGAACATCTTATATCAGTTAATACTCACTCTCTTGAAACATTGGCTAATAAGAGTAAACCTCTTGAGACTTTGGGTAATCGTATTACAACAAAGAAGGGGGGTCAGAAAATTCAAAGTAAAGCGCCCCAAACCCCTGTAATTGCGGACCCCCAGGAAGTCCCCGTACAAACAGTTTTGACTAAACCTACATTGGCGGCTACTGTGGGTTCTCAGTCTAAGACTGTAGCAGCCATAGCATCAACATCTAAGTCAACTACATCTAAGCAGGCAGTCACTTCTGGGCCCAAACCAACTCCATCGCGGGGAGCGATTGTTCCTAGTGAAATAGCTCCTCTAAATAAACCAGTTTGTGTAAACCTACCCCCTGACTCTGCCCCTTTTATGGTAATCCTGACAGGAGTCCCAGTAGTTGCGCCAAACAAACCGGAATCAAATCAGGACCTTATAAATAAAGTAACATTCTGGCTAAATAACATTAGGCCACTTCCCCCTGCTTCTAAAACACAAATACTAAGTGTGCGAAGGGTCCCCTGGGTGGGGCCAAGTGAGAAAGATCTAGAGGGGGATTGTATCCTTATTAATTTTAGGGACAGTTGGGTAAAAGACTTGATTTGCTTAAAACCAAGGTTTGGCAGACTGGGGGATATCCAATGTATAGGTTTGGAATACTTTTACCCAAACCTAAATCATGTTCCCCCTAATCTATGTCATAATTATTCTGGGTTAAGATTACAGAGTGAAAGACATCCTGGGTGGACACAGAGTAATGTTGTTGCACGGCCGGCCAAAAATCACCCTGGAATGAGGTACCAGGGTGATGGATGCTTTAGGGGGCCGCCAAGTAATAATTTTTTGCAACTACCCTATCAATTACCCAAGAAGGAGATTTCAGGGAGAGGAATATCTAGGCTGGATGCCAAGTAATAATATTCCCCTAAGAAACCGTTTTGATCCACTAGTGGGAATGGAGGGGTTAGATTGACCATCAGTCAGCCAAAAGGAAAATGTATC
This sequence comes from Lissotriton vulgaris, assembly GCF_964263255.1. Taxonomy (NCBI): domain Eukaryota; kingdom Metazoa; phylum Chordata; class Amphibia; order Caudata; family Salamandridae; genus Lissotriton; species Lissotriton vulgaris. Next base: position 863,843,361 of record NC_141698.1, on the reverse strand, counting down.
CCTCATAGGAGAGTTGAGCTTGAGGGAGAATGAGGGTGAAAGATGGAAGGATACCTTTGTGGAGGATGTCTCAGCCTGTGAAGCACAGATTATTAACCCATTAGAGCCAGAGGTTCTTATTATTTCAGAATGTGAGCAGAATTTATCTGCCCCCGGACAAGATTTGGCAACTCGACCAGAACTTGTGGGTGACAATTTAGGGGAACCAAGGCTGTGCCTAATCTCATGGAATATCGCAGGTCTTGCTGGTAGACTAGAGGATGAGGCTTGGTTGGATTATGTGGGTGGCCATGATATCCTGTGTTTTCAGGAGACATGGAGCCGAACGGCCCAGGACATTGATGGCTGTCAACCGTTTAATGTTCTGGCGATGCCATCACCAGCAGGGAGGGCAAAGGGTGGGATAATGACAGCAATTTCCCTTAAATTAAAGAATTTGGTAACTTCTAAGATAGTGGATACCCCATGGTACCAATTGCTTTTGTTGGAAAATCTGTTCCCTGAGCCGCTGTTACTGATCAACTGGTATCACAATGTCTTTGATGATAATGAGATATCCATAATATGAGCCTGGAGGAAGCAATATGTAAGGCACGCAGTGACCGGCCTCTATTATTCGTCATTTGGGTTGGTGATTTCAACTGTTCGCTGTGTAAATTTGGTGGCTCAAATGTGTGTGGTTTGGAGGATCTAAATTAACAACCCCTGATACACTTTAAGCACACACCCCAGGGGGACGCACTAAATAACATCATTATTTTAAATGATCTATGCATAGTGGAGCCTTGGGTTGCCCCTAATTTATCACCAATACCAACCTTTCAGGGAACTAGAGGTTCGATGAGTGTCATTGATTTTGCCATTGTGTCTAGTAGCTACTTCCATTATGTTGACAAGCTTGAGGTAATTGCAAACGCTGCAAGTGATCACAACCCCCTAATTTTATCTTTGTGTTGTCCTGTTACCATAAAACACCAGTTTGGGAGCAACCCATAAAATATAACAGGAACCAAGGTGTCATCTTGAAGTGGGGGGAAATAGATGCTGTAGGCCTAGAGGCAGAGATCTTAAACGCCCATAGCTCTGAAATTGAGTCATGTTTATCGCCAACATCCGATCCTGAAAAGGTCATTAGGAATTTCGAAATTTTATGTGGGCATGTGGCTGAGCATCTTAAAAAACCAATTGGGAAAAACAAATCAAAGGGTTTTAGATGGTTTGATGCCGTGTGCTCTGCATCGCACAAATCCCTAAAAATGGCCGTACAACAAAAACCAAGGAATAAAGAGTTGGTAAGAACGACTAGAATGGCCTATAAAGAGGCTATTAGAAAAAGGAAGCAGGATTTAAAAAACCTTGCTTGGGAAGATCTAGAGAAGTCCTCAGAGCTAAAAGATAGTAGGCTTTTCTGGGAAGTAGTAAATCGTCCCCTTTTTACGAGCGATGGTAAAGATAATATAGTGATGCAGATTACTGGTGAATCGTGGGAAGCCCATTTTGGAAAAATCTTTAACCCAAATGCAATATCACCTCTGGGCTTGCTGGAAGACACTAGGGATTTGGTGGCCTCATCCACAGCTTTGTCTCTAAGTTCCTCGCTTACATTGCAAGAGGTGGAGGAGGCCTTGAGGAAAGGTATACTATTAAAAGCTCCTGGTCCTGATGCTGTGCCTCTGGACTTTTTTAGGCATAATATTGATGTATGGGCACCATTGTTACTGAATGTGTTTAGGGCAGCTGTTATTGGCCGTATCCCTGCTTCATGGAAGGAGGCAGTGGTGGTGCCGATTTTTAAGAAGTGTGATAGGTATGATCCCCTATGCTATCGCCCTATATCATTAATCGATGCATCAGGCAAATTGTTGGGAAGGGTTATCCTGGCCAGACTGGAAACATGGGCAGACTCTGTGGGCCTTATTGGGAACTCCCAATGTGGTATTGGGTTCCCAAGGCCTACACGCTCCGCAGAAATACCCACTTACACCAAAAGAACTGTTGGCACGGAAACTGAAAAGTACAAAAGACAAGTTTATTAAGACCCCATGGGGTGGTGGTACATTCCTACAGCACCCTTCGGCAATGCAAGAAGTATCACACCGAACGTTGGTGCGAGTCCTTCTTTTATACAATTTACAGGCAATAAAAAGGTAGGCGGTACAAGGTTACAAAGTTTAGGTACATATATGGTCATTTTTGGAGCACAGCCAACTCATGGGAGGGGTTACAACTCCACTGGTCAGTTTTGGCTGAACATTCCTGAGGGGTGACTGGTCAGCGGGAACTGCGCATGTACAGGATTGACCGTTACTAAAAATAGCCTGTTGCTGGGCAAACTCGAGTGGTCAGCGGCACGGACAAAGGACTAAAGGGCATGCTGACCACGAGGCCGCTCATTCCCTAAAATGGCCGCCGTAACATACAAAATGGCATTTTCGAATAAGGCCAAGTTAAGGGAAATAACGTGTAGCAAAGCTAAGCGCTAACCCGGCCATTGTCAAATTACGACACCAATACGGATTCAGAAGAGGAAAGGGGACGGTTGAACAGTGTCTGAATTTGGCACTAATTATAGGCAAGTACATGAAGGCAAAGAATTCCTCCATCCACCTTGCCTTCATGGACTTGTCAAGTGCTTTTGACACTGTTTGTAGAAGCAAGCTGTGGCAAATGATGGATGACATGGGTTTTGAGGAACCCTTACTTACATTGCTCCGCAGATTGCATGCAGCAACAACTGTGGCTATAAGGTTCGGACCAGGGGGGGGAAAAACAAAATCTATTCCCTCAACCGAGGGTGTGCGACAAGGTTGCATTTTAGCGCCTTTCTTGTTCCTAGTATATACAAACGGCCTGGAGAAGTACTTGTTGGATCACTGCTGTGACTTTCCAAAGGTAAATAGTAGGAGTATCCCCATGCTTTCTTATGCTGACGACACGGTGCTAATGACCCTTACAGGAAATAGTATGCAGATTTGTCTTGATGCCTTTAATACCTTCATGCTGGACCTGGATCTGAAGGTAAATTTTGCAAAATCTTTCGCAATGGTCTGTGGTCCGAAAGGGTCAAAATCCAGGAAGTTCATTGTAAATAACTTTACCATTGAAAAGGTAGACAACTTTTATTACCTGGGAAATCTCTTTAATAACAAACTGAGCTGGGCCCAATTAATGAAGGCTCGAGTTCAGAGTGCCAGTCGATCCATAGAGGGCCTGTTCCGCTTTTGTGGTAAGCTGGGTCAAAAACCGGTGGCACACCTAAAAACCCTGTATAGATCTAAATGCCTATCTGTGGCCACTTATGGGGCAGGGGTATGGGGGACTGAAAGCCCTGCCACGATACAGGTCATGGAAAAAAAAATTTTAAAGCGCGTATTATCAATTCCATCGGGTTCATCAAATAGTTTCTGCCATGATGAAATGGGAATGAGTTATGTGACTGATATCATTTTTCTCTCGCCTTTATTACTATGGGGTAAAATATGGCTATCTGAGGACCTCCAGCTTTCCAGAGATATTCTCCAAGACTGTAAGAGTCTTGATAATGCAAAGCAGATCCCTTGGTTGTCATATGTCAGTGATATGTTACATAAAATAGGTTTGGGTCATGTTTATGACAATCCTGAAAATATCCAGGGAGACATTAAAGCCCAAATTAAAACAAGTTACCGGAAATCCTTAAACACACTATTTTCGGTTAGGCCAACAGGTTGTGCGGATAAACTACAGCACCAGTTTTATTTAACTTTTACAACCCATGTGTAACGGCGGTTTTATCTCACAAGGTTTAGACTAAACATTCTTCACTTTCTTTTCGCCTTTCCTAAACAAGGGGGTTGGTGTGAGAGGCTGCCCCCTTGCCCCTGCAATAACAGAGTTAGTCAGAGTACCATACATGTTGTCCTCTTTTGTTCTTTATATCAGGAACCAAGGACCAGATTTATCAAGCCCATCCTGAAGGGGCGGCAACCATGTAATTATAAAGAAGGTTATGACTACTTGTTATCGCTATCATCTTCTGGAGTATGTTGCGCCATGTTAAACTTTATACGAGTGTCACTCCAGATTAGGAAACGGTATGGCTAATTTGGCCTTAGACCTTTACATTGTTGTGGGAACCTGTATTTACTTGTTGCTGTATGATGGCCACTCAATTATAATTATTGTGTGTAATAATACTTGCTGACTTAGGGTGATTAGTATGGGTCCTATCGTCGGTATGTCTTTATCCTGACAAATGATCTGTGGAATGTATCAACTTATGTTTTAATCTTCTTAATGTGTAAATTATAGATGGTTCATTTTAAAATTGTAACCATGTTTTGTAATTTAAAATGTATACTTTTATGATTCATTGTTTAAATCGAATAAAGTTTTTGAACCGAAACCGAGACTTAATCAGTATCAAATAGGCTTTGGGTGCCTGTGTTCCAGTTCAGGGTTGACCTGGCCTGATGGTTTGGGCTGGCATGGTCCTATTGAAGCAGAGTCAAGACTGATTTGCAAATGGCTGGCCCAAACTAAGGTGGCATGGTGGGTGAAAAGAAACTGGGATGTGGCCATGAGCGATAGTCAGTGGCTGAGATTAAAGAAAGAAATAATTTCCTCCATCACGTTATCATTGTTGCAGTTGGCACTGTTATACTGATGTTACTGGCTCCTTTGAGAACAGCTTAAAGATTTTGCGATGTCCAGCTGCTACTTAATGCTTCTAATTGCTGAGGTGCTCAGCCCTCCTTGTTGAAACAGTGGTCTGATGGCAGCCTAGCAGTGGCCACACTGTTCGCCTTAAGAAAGAACAGTGCATGGTTGAAAGTTAATGTCTGAAGCATTTTACTACTTTAACAAGAATGAATAAGGAAAGCACTGAGTTGTTTCATGGAGTGATGTGCCACAGGACCTTTTAGTGCACAAAAGGGCTCGAGTCTATCAAAAAGTACCTAATATAGCACTGTTAGAAATGGGGATCTCTGGTTGGCAAGTTTGTACCCTGTCCAAGTAGGGACCCTTCCTTCTAGTCAGGGTAAGGGGATTACACTTCTAAATTAACCCCTGCTCACCCCCTGGTAACTTGGCAACAATAGTCAGGCTTACTTCAGAGGCAATGTGTAAAGCATTTGCACATAACACACAGTAATACAGTGAAAACACTACCAAAGAACACCACACCAGTTGTAGAAAAATAGCTAATATTTATCTGAATGAGACAAGAATAAAACGATAAAAATCCAACATACTGCAATCAAAATACTAATATTGCAAAACTAGATTTAAAATACACTTCCTTGAAGTTGATAGCTCCATCTAGGGCTATCACAGCATAGTGAAAAACAAATCCAACAGTTTGGGCCGGCCATGGCATCACAGGCCAGCTATGGTGTCAGGAAGACCCGCAAACAGTACCTTGGAAACGCAGCTCATCATGGATCTTGCAATGGCATCTGAAAGTGCGGTGTCGGCAGGTGTCAGCTGTGAACTTGGTGCAGGAGTTGTTGGCTCTTGAAGTCACACCAGATCTAGATCACACTCTGTGAGGTTTAAGTCAGGAGGGCCAGCTTCATAGGCATCGGGGCTGTGGTGTGAAGGGCAGCAGTGCAGCGTGTGGTACCCTCAGGTCACGGTGCAGGTAGCGGCATGGTGGCGGTGAGACCAGGGCTGCAATGTGAGGTCGGGCAGTGATTGTCACTGTGCTGGCAGGTCACTGTAAAAGCAGCAGCATCATCACTGCTCAAGCACTGTCATCATCACTGCTCAAACACTGTCATCTGTAGATAATCTGGAGTCAATGGCGCAAGCATCAGTGGACCAAGGCTGCGGTGTCGGATGGGGCAGTGCATTGAGTAAATTTTGAAAGGTGCCCCCAGGCCACAGTAAAGGCAGTGGCGCAAATGTTGGCATGGAGCGTCAACGTCAGGTATACCAGGGAGGCAGTGTGATGTGAAGCGGTGCAAAGTGTGGGGCTTTCAGGTCACAGTGCAACTAGGAACTCAGTGGCGGCATTGGGTATCATCGTCGGTGAGACCAGGATTGCGGTACGGAGTGGGGCAGTAGTTTCTGCAGTGCTAACAGGTCACTGACCCGGCTGTGGCATTGTCAATAGCATTGGGTTGCTTTTTCTTCTGTGGCAGTACCAAACACACAGTTCCCAGTGCTGGTAGCAGATGAACTTGAAGTCTTGCTGTTCCTGACTCTTCTCGAACAGTGGGCAAGCTCTACCTCAAGCAAAAAGTCCAGTCCAGTGCTTTCACTGCCCTAGACAGAAGCAGCCTTTGAAGGCCAACACAGCAAAGCATACAGCAAAGTAGCCATCCCTCCTCACAGCTTCTCTAGCTCTTCTTCTTGGCAGGTTTCTTAATACAAATGAGTTCTAAAGTTCTGGGGTTCATGGCCTCAATATTTATACTACTTTTCCTTTTGAATTTTTAGGCAGAAAGTCTTTGAGTTCACCTTTGAAAGGGTACTTGTGCGGGAGGCACAATCAGTGCTGCAGGCCCACTTGTAGTATTTGATTGACAGGTCTTGGGCACACACAATGAACTGTACCAGGGACTTACTGGTACATCAAATATACCAAATATTGACATAATTCATAACACTATTTACAGTAGGAGCACTTGAACTTTAGCACTGAAGATCATTGAAAAAGTGTTCAGAAACACTAAACCAGCAAAAACAAAGCCCAGCACACCATCAAAAACAGAAGACAAAAAAACACGGGAAACATGGTAAAAGATGCCTGCCAGGTATAATAAACAGGTGCAAATAATGTTGGTTTTTTTCTATAGTCTTGCGTGCTACCTCAAAAAACTTTCTTTACATTTCTAAATTCAGCATGACAACTGACTGTTTCTCAAAACGTGAGTGCGGTCCTTCCTTTTTTCCTTTAAGTCAGTCTGCCGAGCCCCCTATGCCTCGGACACCTGCAACATCATCTGTAGAGTACCGCAAGGATCCTCAACCCTTTTTAACGCATTTATGACCCCTTGTGCTTGTATCATCTGCTCCCACGTCATCAACATCCTCTCATATGTTTATGACACCCAGACCATAATCTTCTTTCTGGACAAGTCTCCCAACACGTGGAAAAAGTCACTGACTGCATTGAGAAGTCCCTGATTGATTGAGGACCAACTGCTTCAAACTCAACACCAACATGACAGAGGTTGTGATATTCTGAAAGAATCCATCATAATGGTCTTCACCTGGTGGCCATTTGGACTAGGACCCGCCACCAACTCCACCTCCCACTCCAAGAACTTTGAGATCATCATCGACAGAAAGCTCAACTTGACCGTCCAGGACAAAACTGTGATAGCCTCATGCTTCCTCAACCTGAAGATGCTGATGAAAATCTTCAAATGGCTCCTGACCAGCACATGCAAAACTGTCACCCACACACTCCAGTATTGTAGCAAAGGCCCTGCAACCACCGCAGTCCTTGGGGGCCAAAACTCCAGGGGCCCTATTTTCTTATTTTCCCCCAAAAAATAAACATTTAGAAAAATGTTGGCCATTTATTCGGTCCCCTCCCAGGGAATCCACAAATACTGTATACCTTTAGAATACCCAGAATGTTGGAAAATAGGGATGCACATTTGGCAAGGATACCTTATATGGAAAAAACGTTATGGAGCCGTACGCGAGAACTACCTTAAATAGGTAAACAAAAAGCTCAGCACAGGGAGGGGAAAAGCCCTAGCTGTTAAGGAGGTAATGGTGCATAATATTTGAATTTGTGGTTCTTCTGTATTCTTCTCAGGTGGCACATCTATTGCTGGATGCCAGCCACCATGTCAGTAACGACCGCAGGTGTGCGAGATTACACTGACCTAGTAGGACAAAGTGGCTGTGTGTGTGCTTCCTCGCGTCTAGTTACTAAATTTGTATTCACTATGCCAGCAACATAGCAAAATTACCAGGATATGCTATGAGAAATAGATGTCCATTGTTTGTCAACTATATTATGGAGTGCGCATGTACTTTCGGTGGGTCACAGTTTCCTTTGGGGTGCAGTCAAAATCTTCTTTGTGAGGAATGGACCGACAGCAAAGATGCTTTCCAAGCATGTATTAATTGAAATGTTTTGCACAGGCTGTATTCTATTTTAGGTTGGTACTAAGTTGACAATGTGTCGCTCTGACTTACAACAAGATGTGACAGGTATAACTCTGATAACACTCTAGAGTGAAGACGCGGCAAGCTGAGTGTACATAAATATTTCATCTCAAAAGACACAAACTCTCATTTCTTTTTTGTGGAGGTTTCGTTGTGAGGTCTTTTATGCTAGATGGTACTTTATTATTCATTTTCTGTAAGTGACTTTTTGTAGATTTTTTCTTTGTTTGAATGTGTTTCTCTGGTGAGACTTCTACCTTCGTTACTGATTATTAGGTGAACCAGGTGTAGTTGTATTTCCGTGCACTGATCACATATGTCCATGCTGTGGCATCTTCACAGTGTGCAGTGCTGGATGCAGTCCACATGCAAGCTCTGCTTACATAATCAGCATAATGTCCGTAATATCGCATTTTGTGTTCCTTCTAGTCACTAAAAACTATAATTGTTACAATGACTAAATGTAAGGCTGCTCAATTTCGCAATGTAAATCGGATGAAAGACTTAATTGGCCTTTCTGGGATTTGAATTTATATTCTGAGTTCATATAGAGAAAAACTTACTGGGCACATAACTCACTGAGCCATTTTGACAGTTTATTCTAGGCGTGGTCCATCACATGTGGCTAGTTTCTTTCTGTATTGTGATTGTGTGATTAAAGGTATATAGTGTTGAGGACTTGTTGTGTAGTAATCAACTGGGTTGCTTTAAATGTATGTCTGTTTACCAATCATGTATTTTTTACCTATTACTTTTATTAAATATGTACTTCCACTGGTTGTCCATAAGTAGTGTTTGCACTTTCTAGATTTATTTGCATTTAGACTATTTATATCGCAGAAAAGGGACATATGAGCTGTGACATAAAGCTCACATATGCTTCTCTTTATTAATAAAAGTCCACTCCCGCCATCGCGGTGGGCATGGAATCACTTCTAGGATCCAGCCCTCACGATCAGTGATTATTCATTGGGGCTACATTTTTTCTAGGCTCTTTTGGCCCTATTAGATTTTTTTTTGTTTTATGTCATCTTGTGTATTTAGCAATACACCGTTTTTATAAATTGGATTTTTTTTGTTACTGTGTCCTTTATTCAACATTTTAAAACTGATTTCCTATTTTTAAATCCTTTACACATTTTCTCTAAATTAAGCAGTCTCATCTGTATGATCGCTGCTAGGGGATGTGTTCAGGTTTAAGTTACTGAAACCCTTGCCTCGACCTAAAAGGCTTGTGACTTTATTACTTATGGTGCACTGCTATCCACCCAGTGCTTAATTCGGTAAAGAATGAGTAAAGGTGTATAAAGCTCTGCTCAGAAGCCCATGGCCGGTGAAATTACTTACGGTACAAAAGGGGGTGGTGATGGACGGAGCATCTGAATCAATAAAACACTCAACCCAGTCAAAAGATCTGGGTTTAATCCATCACCGTTCTTTTGCCCACTCTGCCACCCTTGTTCAGACATGGCTATATGCAAATCAGTCTGACCCTGTGCCTCATGGGAACAGTCCAGCCCAAACTGCCAAGCCATACCTTCCCTGGACCGGAAACAAGCTACCGAGGACCGGTTTCTGGCATTCCAGCCGTCTTCAGCCCGGCTTCCTTGAATCCAGTGGCAAAGTGAGCAAGGGACTCACGTCTGAGCATACCCTTCCACACTCATGGCAGCCAAAAGCGGTACAAAAGGGGGTGGTGATGGACGTAGCATCTGAATCAATCAAACACTCAGCCCCAGTCAAAAGATCTGGGTTTATTCCATCACCGTTTTTTTAGTCCACTCTGCCACCCCAGTTCACACATGGCTATATGCAAATCAGTCTGACCCTGTGCCTCATGGGAACAGTCCAGCCCAAACTGCCAAGCCATGTCTTCCCTGGACCGGAAACAAGCTTCCGAGGACCGGTTTCTGGTATTCCAGCGGTCTTCAGCCCGGCTTGCTTGAATCCAGTGGCAAAGTGAGCAAGGGACTCACGTCTGAGCATACCCTGCCACACTTATGGAGGCCAAAAGCGGTACAAAAGGGGGTGGTGATGGACGGAGCATCTGAATCAATCAAACACTCACACCTAGTCAAAAGATCTGGGTTTAATCCATCACCGTTCTTTAGCCCACTCTGCCACCCCAGTTCAGTCATGGCTATATGCAAATCAGTCTGACCCTGTGCCTCATGGGAACAGTCCAGCCCAAACTGCCAAGCCATGTCTTCCCTGGACCGGAAACAAGCTTCCAGCGACCGGTTTCTGGCATTCCAGCCGTCTTCAGCCCGGCTTGCTTGAATCCAGTGGCAAAGTGAGCAAGGGACTCACGTCTGAGCATACCCTGCCACACTTATGGCGGCTAAATGCGGTACAAAAGGGGGTGGTGATGGACGGAGCATCTGAATCAATCAAACACTCACACCCAGTCAAAAGATCTGGGTTTAATCCATCACCGTTCTTTAGCCCACTCTGCCACCCCAGTTCAGACATGGCTATATGCAAATCAGTCTGACCCTGTGCCTCATGGGAACAGTCCAGCCCAAACTGCCAAGCCATGTTTTCCCTGGACCAGAACCAAGCTTCCGAGGACCGGTTTCTGGCATTCCAGCCGTCTTCAGCCCGGCTTGCTTGAATCCAGTGGCAAAGTGAGCAAGGGACTCACGTCTGAGCATACCCTGCCACACTTATGGCAGCCAAAAGCGGTACAAAAGGGGGTGGTGATGGATTTCGTTGTGAGGTCTTTTATGCTAGATGGTACTTTATTATTCATTGTCTGTAAGTGACTTTTTGTAGATTTGTTTCTTTGTTTGAATGTGTTTCTTTGGTGAGACTTCCACCTTCATTACTGATTATTAGGTGAACCAGGTGTAGTTGTATTTCCGTGCACTGATCACATATGTCGTGCCGTGGCATCTTCACAGTGTGCAGTGCTTGATGCAGTCCACATGCAAGCTCTGCTTACATAATCAGCATAATGTGCTTAATATCGCAGTTTGTGTTCCTTCTAGTCACTAAAAACTATAAATGTTCCAATTACTAAATGTAATGCTGCTCAATTTCGCAACGTAAATCGGATGAAAGACTTAATTGGCCCTTCTGGGATTTGAATTTATATTCTGAGTTCATATAGAGAAAAACTTACTGGGCACATAACTCACTGAGCCATTTTGACAGTTTATTCTAGGCGTGGTCCATCACATGTGGCTAGTTTTTTTCTGTATTGTGATTGTGTGATTAAAGATATATAGTGTTGAGGACTTGTTGTGTAGTAATCAACTGGGTTGCTTTAAATGTATGTCTGTTTACCAATCATGTATTTTTCACCTATTACTTTTAATAAATATGTACTTCCACTGGTTGTCCATAAGTAGTGTTTGCACTTTCTAGATTTATTTGCATTTAGACTATTTATATCGCAGAAAAGGGACATATGAGCTGTGACATAAAGCTCACATATGCTTCTATATATTAATAAAAGTCTACTCCCGCCATCGCGTTGGGCATGGAATCACTTCTAGGATCCTGCCCTCGCGATCAGTGATTATTCATTGGGGCTACATTTTTTCTAGGCTCTTTTGGCCTTATTAGATTTTTTTTGTTTTATGTCATCTTGTGTATTTAGCAATACACCGTTTTTATAAATTGGATTTTTTTTGTTACTGTGTCCTTTATTCAACATTTCAAAACTGATTTCCTACTTTTAAATCCTTTACACATTTTCTCTAAATTAAGCAGTGTCATCTGTATGATCGCTGCTAGGGGATGTGTTCAGGTTTAAGTTACTGAAACCTTTGCCTCGACCTAAAAAGCTTGTGACTTTATTACTTATGGTGCACTGCTATCCACCCAGTGCTTAATTCGGTAAAGAATGAGTAAAGGTGTATAAAGCTCTGCTCAGAAGCCCATGGCCGGTGCAATTACTTAAATCACTCATTCTCCCCGTGTGCTCTGATACCTGATATCTTCGGGTCTAGTTTGCGCTATATAAAACTCTAAATAAAAAAAAATGTCATGTAGACTGCTGTGCAGTCTTTATTCCACCTTGTGCCTCTTTAATCCACTACCAGACGTTCCCTGGGCCTTTACCTCACTCTTGCAGATTTCTGCTTTCTCCGTTTCTGATGGCTGCCTGTTTTTATCTTCCTCCTTCTCTCTGCTTTGTAAGTTTTTCCATCTCTCGGTTTCCGTAAATGTTTGATTAGGGAATTTAAATGGTGGTCCTTAAAAATGAGAGCAGGTGGGTCTCACTGGCAACCTCCAGCAAAAATTGGGCACTGTATCCACCCAACTAATAAATCTTACAGGCCTAAAATGGTTAATTCTATTTCATGGGTGCACCAAGACTTGCACATAATCATCTGGACAGGTGCACCCCTTTCATATTAGGAGAAGGATCTACCTCCCGTTCTGGCTCTGTGGATGCGGGGGATTTCAGCCAGGGCTAGGTCAGTGGAGCGGAGATTTCTCTTTGGGGCGTGGAAGGAGAGTCTTTCATTGAGGTATTGGGGTCTGGTGTTGTGGAGGGCTTTGTTGATATGTGTGAACAGCTTGAAGGTCACTCTTTTTTTGACAGGCACCCAGGGGAGGTCTCGGAGGTGCTGGGTGATGTGGTTGTGCTGTTGAATGCTGAGGACGAGCCTGACTGCGGCGTTCTGGATGGTCTGGAGTATGTGAAGGAGAGATTTATTGATTCCTGCCTAGAGGGGGTTTCCATTGTCCAGTCTGCTGGTGATGAGTGCGTGGGTGATGGTTTTCCTGGATTCGGAGGGGGATCCATTTGAAGGTCTTGCGGAGTATGCAGAGGGTGTTGAAGCATATGGAGGATAAGGCGTCGATCTGTCGGTTCATAGTGACAGAGGAGTCAAGCATGACACAGAGGTTGCGGGCGTGGGCCATGGGAATGGGAGGGTTTCTGAGGGTGGGAGGCCACCAGGTTTCATCCCACGCTGCGGGGGTGGAAGCAAGGATGAGGACTTCCATTTTCTCCGAGATGAGCTTCAGGCAGCTTCTGCTCATCCAGGATGTGACATCCTTCACTCCTTCCTGGAAAGAGTGCCTGGTGATGGGTTCATTGGTGAGGGAGAAAATGAGCTGGGTTGCACTATCAGTACAATCCCTATGTGTTTGGTCATGATCTAACAAATATAGCATAATTTAGCAGACCTAGGATGTGATAAATATTGCCCTTGTTAACATCTGATAACCAGTCAATCAGAATTTAACAGATGCAATATCAATTAACATCTGATAACCAGTCGATCAGAATTTAACAGATGCAATAACAATTGTCTGGAACTGGCAGACATCAGGCACCCCCTCCATGAACACCTTCAGGAAGACCCTCAAGACCTGGCTCTTCGGCTAAATAGTTCTGCGGACCACACCCCCCCCCCCTCTCCCCCTCAATGCATTGAGAAGCTCATGGCTGAGTAGAGCACTTACAATTCTCCTGATTGATTGATTGATCGTCTAGTACAAGATTGACCCTTTAAGACATGATTTTCCCCATAAAAATCCACATGAAGTAGTATTTACTGGGCATTTACCACTGTTAAATTTCAAAAGGTTTGATCAGCTGAAATATGCCTGGGGAGAATTCTGTGGGATGTGGTAATTATTGCAAAATGTGTGATTCTAGTTGCGGCAAAAACCTAGGAAAAAATGTGCAATTAATATTTTGAGCCTTCCCATCATTCATTTTGTTGATATCCTTGAAGGTAGTATTTTCATCGAATGTACCTTGAAGTGGCATGCAGACAAAGAGGGAAATTGTAAAAAGGAAAAGCATGCATTTAAAAAAAAAGAAAAATTGTAAAAAGGAAAAGGATGTAGGTTTTCTGCCCTTTTTCCATTTGTCGAATTAGTAATTAAATTTTTCACAAGTATTCTTTCATGCGACTAAATTATAGCTAGGTCCATTTTAAGTGAACGCAGGGAAGGGCTGGAGGTAAAGAATCGTGTGTAGTAATAAGGCCATTATTCTGTAAAGCCTTTGTAGAAACTTAAGATGAGGAATCTTTCAGAGATTCATGCAGCACACACAACATTCGCCTTGAAGTTGCCGTAAGGATGCAAAGTACATTGTTTTCAAATGTGAGAAAACACAATTACTGTAGCAACCTACAAAGCACATCAAGGACAGAAAGTATGCTGTAGTTGGGCAATATTCTCCTGTGGGAAAAGGTTTAGCGTGATAAAAGGTTTGAATCCAATTACAGCAACTGGCCAGATGTTTTTCTTCAGGGCTGACATTTTTAAATGGAATGTGGTGACGTTCACAATTCATTATCATGCGACAAAAATAGGTGCTATGCCGTATTTGCAGGCAATGATCAAATCAAACTTTTATTTATTTACATTATATTTTGCCACTTTCCGTAAACTTGACATAGGCCAGTTGTGTATCCAGCACTTTAGGATCAGAGAGAAACTTCACGCTGCAGTGCAGGTGGAGGAGTGTGGCTCAATGGTTAGAGCGGCAGACCCTGATGCAGAGTTCTGGTCCGGGACCAGGGTTCAATTCCCGCCTCGGCGGGTCTTGGGCTCATAATTCCTCGGACCTGATTTCTTGCCTCGGTGCCTATTCTAATCATGGGTCCCACGCTGCAACTCTGGGCAATAGCTTGCTTAACCTCCACACCGGCCCCAACAGCGCTGTGGATGCCTGGCTTCACCCTGGGGGTGCCCAGGAGTGGACACTTCACAGGGAAAGCCAGGAGGGGTTCCACAGCGGTATGAGTAATAGCGCCAGGAAACCGCTTGGTGACAGTGCGCTCTACAAATACCTTGACATTTACATATGCAGTGCATTCTCAATCAGTTACTCTGAAGGTTTTTTAGGCTGTAGATCTGGCAGGTAGGGCGCTGAGGTCTGTGTTCTGGGAAGCACCATCTTTTTGGTTGTGAGGAAGAAAGGTCTGTGATGAGTAGTTGCCGGTAAGTCCAGGTTCCAGAGAGACGTAAGGGTATGTTTATGAATCAGGAGACACTTGATGTAGCTTTAGGACCATTGATTTATTTATTTCATTTTTTTTCCATAGGGCCGATATAATCACAAAGAAAGTCAGAGAACTCTGAAGGGTACGCAACAATATTTACAACAGGTGCATTTGGTCTCACGGAATGAGAGAAGAGGTACATTCAGATTAACGGGGAGTGCAACAACAGATGCAGTTGAGTTTACAGAAAGCCCAAGAATAGAGGAATTTGTACCTAATTAAAGTGAAAAATAAGTATTTGTGGGTACCAAAAAAGCGCAATTTAAGAAACATTTTACTTACGGAGAATAGAAAAAAGTAGACATTTAGTTTTATAGAGTGTGCCCGAATACATACACTTGTACTTACAGAGAGTGCAAGAACAGGCACTTTTGCAGTTTCACAGTTTTAGCTGAGATTATGGTTTACATTTACATTGACTATTGCTTGCCATTCGAGTGCAGCAGTGCCCAATATTGGTGAGCTGTGTACATTACGATTTAGGAGGATTCAATAAGTATAAGGAAAGTGAGACCGACAGGGCTGGGCGGGGCAGAAAATATACTTGTGCGTCAAAATAAGTGTCCTTTCTGAGCGAACTAGATTAATGGCTGACATTTATAAATCTGAGAAATGCTGAAATTGTAAAGACAACATATAGTCGTGGGAGATATCAACTGTATAATCTGAGACATATACTGTAAAAAGTGACTCTCTGGATCAGGGGTCTCCAAACCGGTCCTGGAGGGCAAGATCCATGCCAGATTTTTAAAATTACTACATGTATCTCAATGGGGATATCCAAAAAATCTGGCATGGATCCGGCCCTCCAGGACCGGTTTGGAGACCCCTGCTCAGGATCATAAAACAGGACCACAAAAGGTGTAAAAAAACGACCCTCACAAAAATCTGTCAGACTAGCCCTTCTGGCACTGACAGATTGCTCTGTGGGCCTTTGAGTATTTTCCTGTAAAGGGTGTTGGAACCGGGTTTACCAGCCCAATTTGGGTAGCATGGCGCAACGTGGAAAAGCTAATCTGGAAGGCAAATGTGACGTGCTTGCATCACACACACTACAACACTATAAGGTCCTGTACCCTGGTTACTGGTGCGGCATGGCTCTGTTAGGTCCTGGTGTAACCACACTTGTTGAGGGTTAAGTATCAATGGTGTGACCCCTAGTGCTATTGGAGCTAGGTATGAACTATAGTACAGTAAGAAGTTGGTCACAATAGCAATAGAACTTCAAAATAACCATATGGAGAAATCAAAGAATTCACAAGATTATATGAGTACTTCTACAGTAAATGCAGTTACTTCTCAAAATAGCAGCATAAATTATGAAAGACATAACAGCTGTCTATACATGTTTTATGGTGCTCAGGGTGAGGTAAAAGTGTTCAGGGTAAATGTGTGTTTAGTGAGGGTTGGAAGAAGAGGAGAGGTAATGTGCCATATACACATCATATTTACATAATAGAGCTTGTTCCGCCTGAGGAAAGGCAAATCACTTTAACAAAAACATAGCGCTCTAAGTGACCGTCCAAGGGACTCACAGGCAGGATTTACAAGTGTAGCTGAAGTTGTGCCAATCATGGTACAGTTTTTGGAAAGAGATCTGGCACTGGGAACTTGCGGCCAGATTAGGATGGCGGGCAGACTTACATCTGCCCACCACCCTATCAGAAACGGGACCGCCCGACTAGCCATCAGCGGTCAACCATAGGATAACGATGCTACTGCCTGGAAGGCGGCCGCACCATGTGTTTTTCGCATTGCGGCGGGTGCTGCTGGCTGTAGCACCCCCCACAATGCAAAAGCTGCACCAGTATCATCAAATACTTTATTTTGGCCTATAAGGCCTTAAAAGTAAAAAAAAAAAACAATAAAATGCAATACATACAGAGTAAAAAAAAATGTAAAAGAACATTCCTACAATGAACCATATGTATATAGACATCTGGTCTATATACATATGGTTCATTACAACTCATTTTCAGTCTAGATGATTTCCATCAATTGGTCTTAACAATCTGGAGATAAGCTGCTTCTAAAGTGCATGTGCAATGTAACCATGGTAAAAATATAGCTTGTTCTATGTTAATATCCAATACCTAAAACGTTCATAGGCAATACATGTTTGATGGAGCAATTTCTTGTACTCTACCATTAGACTCGATCATACACTTGAGTGAATTTTAAATCTTGATTAATAAAAAGACAAGAAAGGTTAAACATTTCAAAGAAACATTCTATAAAATGCAAATAATGGGAAAGAGCTGTCAAATCTTAAGAGCATTGGATCATTAATAAAAATATATGAGCCAATACAATGCAGAATGGATAGAAAAGTAAAAATACTTCAAGTTTTACGCAGGAGCGAAGCTATTTCAATAGCATTTGTTCTTAGCTAAGATATATATACCTCTATAATTTAAATCAAGATTGTTCTTTCCTGATTCAGCAGCGTTACCTCGATATGGGTGCTTTGGGCTATCAGAATTATAATTTTTTTCCTCCCTGTTCCCTTGTAAAGTTGACAGCCAGTAGGAATCGTCTGAGGGCAAAGACTATTAGGCGTGAGTTATCGGTTTTTAATATTCTCATCATTTCGGTCATTCTCCTGACGCTGAGGCACCTAGCTATTAGTTTTATCCATTTACTTCTGGCTGGTTTGTAAGCTGGGAAAAAAAACATGTGCTATATATTCATAAACCCCCATTCTACATAAGGTACACTGAGACTCCCCCTCCTTGTTCTTAGACATTGACCATTTGGCAACAGAGCTGTTTAATTGTAATATGCCATATCTAAATTTTAGGTATAAGTCCTTTGCCAATAACGGTTCAATTTAGTCTAAAAACGTCTTGAACTGGGGAGTAGTTTTAAATTGGAGAAATTGTACAGTTAGTTTGACGTGAGAACAGGTTAATATTACCAGATTCTCCACAAACTGTCAACATAAAAAAGTAATTTTGCATTTTGAATGGGAAACCAGTAGGCATGGATTCACCCAGTATCTTTTCAATCCCAAGTATGAAAGCCATGATTCAATGTGAATCAGTCAAGGGAAAGAAACTTGGGTGTCTAGAGCTAGAAATTCAATAAGTGACTCTCTGTACACTACTAGATCTTGTGTTGACCAAATTCTAATCCAGACCGACGTGGTTCTCCAAATTGGTACGGGTTCAATGTGTTTAATACCCAGGTCATAGGTCAAGGGTGTCAGTGGTGTATGTTGGGCAAGGGCAACGAACATTCTCAGAATTTTATTTTTGGCAGTAATTAAGGATTTAAGAGTACCTATTCCCCAAATCTCTGCACCTTATAGAGCCACAGTTTGAGCTCTGGCCTTGTATACTTCCAGAGCAGGAGTGATAGCTTTGGAGGATGTTGCAAATTGTTTCTTTTATGATGGGGATAGAGTTTTGTGTTAAAATAGTCTTTGACTTCTCTATCTATGGGGCCCAGGAAAGTTTAGAGTTCAATCTCACCCCCATATATGTGAAATTAGATACACATTCTAGTTCTGTCCCTTTCAAGTATAATTTGCTTTTAAAACTTCTATGCTGCCTAATGGTCATGTATTTTGTTTTTGTGGGATTCACTTTCAGTCCTTTCACTGTGCAATATTCATTAAGGCTATGAAGCAGATTCTGTAGGCCACTAGGTGTTTGGGACAGTATGATGGTATTGTCAGCAAATGGTAGGGTGCAGATGTGATTACCTCTCTACTTTGGTGAGTCATGCCTACAGATTTGAAGGTGTTTAACCAGGTTATTTACATATAAAAGGTAATGAGTCGGTTTCAGGACACAGCCCTGGCACACTCCCCTCTTGCCTGAGATCTCATCAGTTAGCTCACCTCCTTTGCCCTATCACACTTTGGCGTAGTTATCTTGGTGTAACCTGATAATTTGAACTAGGATCTCATCAGGTACACCTAGTTGATGTAAGGATTCCCACAACTGAGCTCTTGGAATCGAATCAAAAGCAGCCTTTAGGTCAATAAAGGCGACATACAGGTGGCTAGATCTTATTGTTGTATATTTCCAGAATATGATCATCAATCTAAAAACTTGGTCTAATGTTTTCATTTTTCTCTAAAACAAGCTTGACATGGTGAGAGGACATTTCCTTCTGCCATCCAGTTAGTGAGCCTAATTAAAATTTGTTTAGCAAAGACCTTCTGTAAAACATCTATCAGGCTTACAGGCCTGTAGTTTGCTGGATCTTCCCTACTACCCTTTTTATATATGGGGACTAGCTCCGCTCCATTCAAGGATGGTGGCACCAGCTCCCCCCTGGCTATTGCGTTTGTAAGTTTGTTTATATACGGAACTCATACTTCCTGGCAATGTTTGAATAAGTTCCCCCGGGATTCTGTAGGGCCTGGCACCTTTGCTGCTTTGATTGCTGCTATGGCAAGAGCAGTTTCTTCCATACTGCACTGCAGTTGTGTTGTTTGGTCAATAGAAATCTGCTCCCAAGAATTAATTGAAGGATGGTTTGCTAGATCAGGGGCAGCCGCGATGTTATAAAGGTTTGTAAAATGTCTCTGCCATGTGGTGGGATCTAAATAATGGTCAGAGACTGTCCTATCATAACTCGATCCATGGATTATCAGTTTCCAGAACATGGCTTGGTCCTCATTTTTCACCGCAATTATAAGTTCCTCCCAGATACTATCTTCCCACTGTCTTTGGGCTTTCTTTTGTGTTTTCTTGTATTTCGTTATTTCTACTCTGATGTCAGCTGAGTTTTTTTTTTTGAGGGCACTAATAAGGCTAATGTTGGCTAGTCTACATTCCTTGCCATACCAAGGGTTAGATGCTTGAGCTCCTTTCCTTAAATATTTCTTTTTTATTTGCTGGCTTAGTTAAGTTTATATGAATTTACTAAAACAGTTTTTGATGGATATTGGTTATCTTGATTCTTTCATGATCTTGCTTTAAGTAGGGTCCTACCAAGGCGCTGAAGGTGTTATAAATACTAATTACTGGTTCACCTTGGCCTAATACAGTGGGTCACTTGACTGATCTACTATTGTTGGTAACCCTAGGTTGTATTATTTCGACTCCTGGGTCAGGTTCTAAAATTTCATGAAATGAGAAGTATTCCCCTTTTACGTCTAGGCACAGCGGAAGATGATTGTGAATAGAATGAAAGAAGGCACCCTGCCTGGGGTTATAGTGGCCCTAGCTAGAGGATCCAAACAATATGCAAAAGGGGGTGATTAGTCTAGAAGTTGAAACTGCACAAAACAAACACAAAGTCAATCCAAATAGACTCAACAGAATATATTAGAAAAATATATATTTTTTATTTATTTCTTTTAGATATATTTTTTTGAATTTGAGGTGACAAACATGTAGGAATTAAATAGTGCTTTTGGTTTCAAATGATACTTTTGGAACATAAGAGGACATATACAATTGGGAAAAATTAAACTGCAGGGGCAAAAAAAGGGATATAGACTGAATTAAGACCTACCCAGTAACAGCCACACTTCAGACATGCTATCACACTCACTCATAAGAAGGTTTACTCTATCTACTATTCTAACATTCAACTTTCATTCCTACATTCATTCTTCTAGTTCTGGCGTGAGCAACAATAGATGGTCAATATGTTGCCCAGATCGGGAAGTTATTCCAGGCAGATGACATTAATACGGGTCCTGATGTAGTTAGGACAAAGTGCCGTATTCCTGGAAACACATGCCGACGCGCGTTTCGGTGAAAGGCCAATGTGGCCACACCTTCGTCAGGGCTGGGGGCAGTAAACTGGGTGGGGAACAGGAATAAAATCTGTAGGCTTTATTTAACTGACGTCGGGCGCTGATAGGGATAGGGCACGCCTCACATCACCAGAGGGTGATAGTTTCCAATCACTACCAAAATTTTAGTTATCCAACAGGGATCGTCCAGCGAAATTCGATTTTGGGACAAAATGTTCAGGGACGTAATTTGCGAACGCCTTATTTCTGACGATTTAGGACGGCTGGTAGCTATCCGTCGTGATTTCAGGGCGATGGTGCGCAGAGTGATGTATCGCTGCTGTATTTTCTGCCACCAGTTGATTGGAATCCTATTGGCAATTAATAAAGAAGGAAACCCATTGTGTTACTGTGTTTTCTGCCGCCAGTTGATAGGAGTCCTTCGAGCGATAATCAGGTGCCTTTGAATGGGGTTCTGCCAACCTCAACGGTCAGCCTAGTGTCGCAAATGGAGACGGAACAGTCGGGTCGGGTAGTCGTGAATGGAGTCCTTCAAGGGATAATCAGGCGGCTTTAGATGGGGTTCCGCCAACTTCAATGGTCAGCCTAATGTAGCGAGAGGAAACGGATCAAACGGGTTCCATCGTGAGATCGTTCGTCGTTTTCAAATGGGGTTCCGCCGACTGCACCGGTCGGCCAACTGCGGGATACAGGACACTCTTTCATTCTATTCACAGTTGTTTTTTCCCCCCATGGCCTGCCTATATCTTTAAGAAACCCTACGGGGAACCCCCTTCTTTCGTTACAGCGGAAGATGATCACTCTTGAAACTCTTGTCGATCTTAAAGTCTTAAGCGTATGCCCAGTGTGATGTATTAAGGAAGATATAGTCTATTATAAAAGTGTTTTTGCATGCAAGGTCTGAAAGAAAGCAGCCATTGCACGCTCTGAGGCTTTTTAAATAGTAAAATGGAAAATTTGAATACTAGAGGTGGTAAATCATACTGTGTTTTTTTGTTTGGAGAAGGGAAATGCTTTTAAGTTGGTCTTCCTTTTTTGATACTGCTTCAAGGTCCACCATTAGTTCGTAACAGCAATTAAAATCACCACCTATGATGATAACATTGTTAGGATCCAGAGATCCTAACACCTCGTAAAACTGTTCTAATAAAGGAGCTTCTTTCGAGCATTCCCTGGGTCTTAGATAGATATTACAAAGGGACTTGTGAGTGTTATTAGAGAACCTAAGATTCAGTCCCAGGAAATCCACTGAGCCTGTATCTATAGGTTCTATAATAACATTTAGGCTGGTTTTTACCCATATAATTAGTCCCCCCGATGCTCTTCCTGTTTTCAATTGTACTGCATCTGTGCTAAAGGTTCTATACCCTAATTTATGCACAGGTTCCTTGGCCCATGTATCCTGCAAGAGACAGAGTTCAAAGTACTCCATGTATTTCTGCCAGTGTGGCACATTAACTTTTTGTTTTAGCCCAGCTACATTCCAAGAAATTATTTTAAGCTGTTTTGTGGTCAGATTACTATATGCGTTCAGCGTTTCGCTCAGTGAGAGACAATTGTCTTTAAGTCTTGATGGATAGAGTGGAGGATAGGGTCAGGACTTGGTTGTAGGTTAGTTAAAGGGTTGGGGACAGCAAGATTTGTGCCTTGTTCAGGGAAACCTCACTTCCCTATACTGTTCATTCTAACATCCCTAGTCAGTCAGTCTATAGAGTCCAGATTTGATGGTTCTTGCACTAATTGCTGGAAATTGGTGCAAGTGGTACTAACAGTAACCTCTGTGATGTTAAGCTCAGCACTTATTGTTGGCACCATGGAGTCTGGATTCACTGTCCTCTCGGTTATTTGTTGTGAGATGGTACTATTAGCTGTGTCAGGAGTATCATGTTCAGTGCTAGACAGTGTGGCAAAAGGATCAGGATTCATTATCTTCATTCAGTGTTGATCATATGTGGTAATTGGGACCGAGGTATTTAACCCGATGTTAATCTGTGAGTCGAAAAGATAATATGACCGAAGTTTCATATCAATTAGGCTTTCCGCAAAATACATAGAGTGAAATGTTAGCTTAATATCATCAAAGCTCTTCTCAATCTGTTGAAGCCTTTCTGCCCTTATAATATCTGATTTTATTACAGAAAGGCATTGGCGCCTATGTCTGATCCAATGGATCACTTTGTTTTTTACAGAATCCTCATTTTCTTTGTCTCCCAGGTTTAATCTTGGAACGTTTGTCAAAAAAAACATTGTACATATTGGCTTAGAGTGTAGTAATTTTTTGGTTTGCTAACTGTATATTGTGTAAGGGGTAGTGGCTCTCTCTTGTATGGCCCTTGGGTGGATTTGGGCCTGTCTCATAACACTTAGAAGGAGCTAGGCTGGTTATGTTTTGTGGTACCTGTGATGGTGCCAATGGCCTTTCTTTATTCATAGAGTTATATGGAAAAATTAAACCCTTCTGGCGAGTCCCATGAGTATTTCATATTTGTGAGTGAGGAGTTGCCCCAATTGAATGTTTTTTCTGATATATTGGGTCCTTTAGTGTATTTTTAGTAAGTGCACCATATTGGTTTATTAAACCCTCACTAGCTTTGTACCTCTGGTACAGTTTGGCACCGAAATGAAAGAGGAGTTTTGGCAAGTTGTTGTTGTCTTTATAAGCTAGGGGCAAACTCTTTAACAAATCCGAAAACAATTCTCTAAAACCCTTCAATCTTCTTTTGTGAAGAGTCCTGCTTTTAGCAAACATCCCTCGATATTTCAGTAGATCCCTCCCAATTGTTGGGTCCCTATATCTCTGGACCCTGCCAGAACCCCTGATGTACTCTCTAGATCCTCTACTTGGTCCTCAATTTGATCGTCTCCTAGTATTGCATATCTATTTTAGAATTCTAAGTTAATAAGATCCCTAGTTGGAATGTTGAACTCTCCTAATAGCTCGTCTGGAGGAATCTTTTTGTGAAGGACTGACTTGCATACTTAGGTGAGACTCTGGTGCAGGATGAACAATTACTAAGGGGCATTTTTGTTTTGAAGTTCGCTTAGTAGGGGCTGCCTTGTTTTGCTTACTGAAATATCCTGAGATGTTCTTATGATCATTTAGTGTAGCTTTTTCCCCATGACCAAGCATAGTTTCCACTTCATCAATGAGCTTGTCTATGGCTGTCAAGGTACAGTTGTCGGTTGCAGAAGAAGCCATTTTGCTAGTTTTCATTTAACCACCAAAGGGGCAGCCTTATATACCTGAACCAGGGACAATCAGTCTTTTATCCTAACAAAGGTTCAAGGAATGTGAAAAGTTATAATTTACATAAACAAATACTAACAATAAACAGTTGTTAAAGACAACAAACATCTATTCATGCACAAAAAAGGGATACATAGAAAAACAATAAAAGCCCATATAAAGAATATCTGGAAATACATACAAAATGTATTCAGTAAAAACACTTATAAAGTAAGGCTCAAAAATCTATACTGGTACATATAAAAGTTAATATACAATACGAAAACCAGACAAGTGCTGGACAGAAGGAATAACATAAACAGAGGGAGGGGTTTTAGAACAACACTGTAATTGCCACAAACAAAACAATGTGTCCTTCATCTGTTACGGCCACAGTTGGGTCAACAGCGTTTCGACCTTTATTATAAATTCCAGATCATCATCAGGACATACATTTTAACTGAGCATCCAACATAACAATCTATAAAGTACAAAGATAACATATATGTAAATATTGCAGATTTCAAAAGGGCAAGACAAAGTAAAATTGAAGGAAAAAGGAACAAGTGCTGTTTTGAAGAAAAGCAACACCACCACACCCATTTACAAAAACAAGGAATTGTTTCCATTTGCTGCACAGGTGATCAAAGGAAAAAGAAAGAAGAAGTTTGTTGAAAAAGAGAATTAGGTAATGAAGAGTTTTTAATAAAATATAGACTGTTAATTTCCCATGGTGGTATTATCCCAAGAGGGTCTAATCTTAAAACTCCACACACTTCCAATAATGAGAGAAACAAATGTAGCAGTTGCTGATCATTTGAATGTTTCTCCGATATAAATAAACAGACTAAAAACAATGAAAACATAGACATGGATCAACTGCTACAACCAATAACTAATCAAAAACAGGATCACACTAGAGTTCAGATCACTTACATCTAAGTGCAGCAAGTGGAAATCAATTTATTCTACTCCTTATTAATATATTGACCTCGTAGCTGTAGGCGAAGTGAGAGGTCCATAAGTCAAAAGCTGTCCATTTTTTCAAAAATGAAAACAATGTGGCAACAGATTAACAAAAGATGGTTGTCAATATAGTAAAAAGGCCAGGATGTTACCTTTTAGAATCAATCCGGCGAAATTAAACACGGATTGGGAGACAAATACTCCTCAGCACATTGCTTTAGTGTGCAGGCTAAAAGAGAGCAGGAAGGAAAAGAAAACATTCCCTTGATGTACCGACGACTTGTTACATACAAAAGGGAGGGTAAAGTATATATTTATATGAGGGGCATAATTTACTGACGTCCGATTGTTGGCCAATTTAATCTCCCATTAGAACTCACTGGGGTCTTCTCGTTATGAAGCAGAAAAGTTACTAAGCGCTAATGGCCACCCCACAGCGTATTTAAGTACTGCGCAAATCTGGGAAAGCCGAACATGCTGACTGACGGCTAGAAGAGATTGAAAGGAGACTAGCTGGAGTGGGTATCCCGATGACGCGCCATCTTTGAATGGTTGCTTAGGCACTTAGGGGCATATTACCAAGCAATAGCGATAATTATCGCTATTGCTTGGTTAGAGACAAAAATTACCGCTGAGCTGCGGCGATTTTTTATCGCAGATAAACCTTGGTATTACCAAGGTTTATCGCAAATGCGATAAAAATCGGCCGCAATGCATGAATATCGCTGAAAAGTCAGCGATATTCATGCATTACCGAGCTAATGCTCTTAGCCATGTTATCCACCTCCCTTTGGATAACATGGCTAAGAACTGCTCAAGGGTGGTGTTAGCTTTTGGAGATATTCGCGCTTAGCGGGAATATCTCCAAAAGTTGGTAATAGGAGATAGCGATGTTAGCGACTGTTTCCAGTCGCTAACATCTTGGCACGCCCACTTTGCATGTCATTAGTGATAAATATCACTGACATGCAAAGTGGGGCCCAAGATGGTACCTATCTCCTACTAGATGTCGCTAACTGGTGTTAGGGACAGCTAGGTAATATGGAGATAATTTTATCTCCGCTTTCTTGGCTTTTAAAGCCAAAAAAGCGGAGATAAACCCCCTTGATAAAATGCCCCTTAGATCCTGTTGTTATGAATCAGAAAGCTGCAGTATCTTTCAAGAAGGAGCAGCAATTGCCCAGTGTTCCTATTTCTAATTGTTTGCAAAAACAGAAATGTAAAAAGGGAGGACCTCACCAAGGACTACCGACAATTCATATAGAACAGAGGGAAAGTGAAAATATAGACAGAGGATTGATGTATCAAAAAACTTGATTACAAACAAACGTTCATTAAATTAAACATATATTTTCATTTTGAAGAGCATCAGAAATCTGTATCAAACTTGAGTCTGGCTTAATTAAACCCTTCTGATAATCAATATGCTAATGCACAATGAATTTACTGCATCAAAAAGGAGAATTTACATGAACAAAACTTGCTACATATGTATCCACACCATACAAATTAGAGGAATCGTATGGAAAGGGGCGACCATTCGGTCCCCCCGAATGTATGGCTGAGTACCACGAGCCCCCCGGGAAGCCATTTTTTGGGCGGGAGGCGAGCCTCGGCTGGTATGCCCGAAGCGGTGTAGCCGGGGCGCGCTTTTTCCCGCCCTGAAGTGGGCTGGCCTAGACACTGACGCGGCCGGCCACGCCCTAGGGGCAGGCAGGGGCGGGTTTCCGCCCGCCCTGAAGACGGATAAAAGGAGCAACAAGCCAGGAACGCATCCTCTTGTTCCTGTGCTCTGAAGCTGCACCCCCTCGCTCAAGATATGGGCAGATGAGTATGTAAACATCTTCTCGTTGCTTACCGATCATTATGAGATGGAATATGTTAAGAGCCAAAAGGAGCTCATGCATCCGGGTGTTTGGCGCGCAAAGATGGCCGCCTTCAAGGTAAATGAAAACATTGGCAATTGGGGCAAGGCGTGGGGGATTTTTACATCCATCCTGGGCGAACGTAGGCCCGAATTGCTGTCTGAATTGCCGATTTATCAGTCACGGATCATGGGGTATTCTGTGTCACATGGGGGCAATCAGTGGTTCTGTTACGATAATATTTTCAGAAAAGCGAAAGAACATGATAAAAACTTAACTTGGGATTGTTACGATTCTGTGTCATGGTCGAAAATGGCGGATACTGGTATGTTGAATTTGCCATTGGTAGGGAGTAGTGTGGGGGAGTCCTCCCGCCAATATTCTGGAACCCCCTTTCGATCAAGCGCGAGTAACGAATACCACTCCAGGCCGAACGGCACCACAGGTAAAAAGGGGAGTTGTTGGAATTTTAACAGGGGTAAATGTACGAGGCCCCAGGGGTCATGCAAATTTAGGCACGAATGTAGTGGGTGTGGGCAAGCGTCCCATCCTGAGTCCATGTGCAGAGCCAAAACGGGTGATAACGGGGGTAGAGGAGGCGCCAAACAGGTCTGAAATAGTCCGAGGGGCGCCTTTACCTACTCCGATTGATACCATGGCAATGATTCCTTGGCTCAGCGAATACCCGGATCACGCTTCCGCTGGGGTGTTGCGAAACGGGTTTTCATATGGTTTCCGCATCCCAGTGGGGGAGTTTCAGGGTTTGGCGAAATGTAAAAACCAAATATCAGTCCTGCAGCACACGACCGTGGTACAAGAGAAGATTGGGAAAGAGGTGGCTCGAGGTCGAGTCGCCGGTCCGTTTAACGTTCCACCGGTTGCTAACTTTGTTTGTTCCCCTTTAGGGGTGGTCCCCAAGAAGGACCCGGGTGAGTTTCGGCTGATACATAATTTGTCGGCCCCACGTGGTCTTTCCGTAAACAATGCGATAGACCCGGCAGTGTGTTCAGTTCGGTATGCATCTTTCGATGAGGCCGTAGCCATATTGAATCGCCTAGGGCCCGGTGCGCTGATGGCGAAATCTGATATCGAGTCAGCGTTCCGGTTGCTCCCGGTACATCCAGACGATCAGCGTCTTCTTGGTTTCATGTTTCAGGGACACTATTACATGGATAGATGTATGCCAATGGGGTGCTCTATATCTTGTTCCTATTTTGAGCAGTTCAGTTGTTTCCTGCAATGGGTCTTCACAAGGAAGACGGGGTTTCATCAGGTTATGCATTATCTCGATGACTTTTTGTTTCTAGGGGCAGCCGGGGATCCGGAATGTGGTCAGGCCTTGAATGAATTTTGTGTCTTAATGAATCATTTTGGTGTGCCATTGGCACCCGGTAAGACGGTGGGTCCTTCGACTTGCCTCGAGTTTCTGGGGATCGAGCTCGACTCGGATGAGGGTTGTTTTCGTTTACCAAGAGAAAAAGTGCTCAGGTTCAGGGCATCCCTGGAGACGTGTATTAGTCAGTCTAAGGTTAAGTTGCAGCAATTACAACAATTGGTGGGACAGCTGAATTTTGCCCTGAGAGTAATACCGATGGCCCGCCCCTTTTCCCGCTCGATCGCTCAGGCCATGGTCGGCCTGAAGGAGGGTCACCATCGCACGAGGCTCTCGGCCGAGGTTCGCCAGGACATGCGCATTTGGTTGGCATTTCTGGCGGATTTCAATGGTCGAGTTGTCTGGAACAAACGGGCGGTGTCCTCTGAGGAGCTGGGCCTGTGGACAGATTCGGCAGGGAGCATTGGTTTTGGCGCCATATTTGGCACACAATGGTCAGCTCAAAAATGGCCGTCATGGTGGCATGAGGGTGGGCTGACGAGTAACATTGCTTTTCTTGAACTGTTCCCCATTCTGGTGGCCCTGAAAACTTGGCCTGAGGGGTTTAGAGATCACTCTGTGGTATTCTGGTCTGATAACATGACCGTGGTTGAGTGTATCAATAGCCAGGCGGCACGATGCAAATGGATCCTGAGGCTGCTCAAAGAAATTGTCTTGTTATGTATGCAATTGAATGTCCTATTTAAGGCGAGACACGTGCCGGGGGTGATGAACCAAGCGGCTGATGCGCTTTCTCGTTTCCGTATGCAGGCCTTCTGGGGTTTTCTGCCCACAGCGGACCCGGTGGCGGCACCCTTTCCCGAAGCTCTCTGGTCTCTCGGTGCCCCGAACTACGAAACCTCGTGGGAGAGAGTTTAGCACCCAGGACAAGGAAGGCATATGAAGGGGCGTTCCGTTCCTATTTGGCCTTTTTGGGGACTGCGGGAGGGGAACTTTGGGGCCAGGAGGAGTGGGTGGTAAATTTTTTGCTGTCTTTACATCAGGCAGGCAAAACTGTGGCGACGGCCCAGAGGCATCGGGCAGCCATTTCCTTTGTGGCAAGGGCTTATGGGATCCAGGACCCGACAGCGTCTTTCGTTGTACAAAAAGCGCTACGTGGGTGGCAACGCCTTGAGGGTCGCAGAGTAGATGAAAGGCGCCCGATAGGTCTGGATAGGCTGGCCCTGTTATTATCTGTACTCCCTTCAACGTGTTCATCCCAGTATGAAACAGTGTTATTCCGAGCCGCATTTGCGCTGGCATTCCATGGGGCTATGCGGGTAAGCGAACTAGTAGCGAGGAACAAGCGGGATGTGACGGGGGGACTGTGCCGAGAGCACGTTCAGGTCAGAGGGGAGACAATGTCCATCTCATTTGTCAGGTCCAAGACCGACCAGGGTGCGATGGGGGACTGCATAATCATACAAAGGATTCCCGGGTCCTCCATGTGCCCAGTAAGTTGCGTAGAGGATTATTTAGCGCAAAGGGTGGCATCATGGGGAGGGACCTTGTTGAGACACGCTGACACCACCCCATTGACGAGGTTTCAGTTTCAGCGGGTGCTTGCGATGTCAATTTCCGCTGCGGGCTTGAACCCCGGCGAGTTTGGGACCCATTCCTTTCGGATAGGGGCTGCTACAGAGGCTACAGCCAGGGGTCTGAATGTCGAACAAGTTAAACGTGTGGGGCGTTGGTCCTTGAACTGTTATAAAAGGTATGTGCGGTTGCACATGTTGTGAAGCTGTAATGATGTACTCACGCTTCTTGTCTTTGTTTGGTTTTCAGTTGCGCAAGCCTACGAGGCGGGGCGGACTGTGCAGTCGACCCAACACCGGGTCAGCGGTCAGACATCACCGGCTGTGAAAAAGGAGGTGTGGGTCGTGGGCCACTCATACGTGAGGCGGGCCGCGGACGTATTCAAAGCAGGTGACATGATTCACGTGGCTAGGGAATACGGGTACAGTGTGTCCTTCCACGGAAGGGGCGGGCTCTGTATTGACCAGTTCCAATCATTTTTTGAGGGTTTGTTAGGGCGGACGAGGTCACCGCCGGCTATAGTCATAGTACATCTTGGGGGCAACGATTTGGTGTCCACTGGTAGACGACTACTTCTTGAGGCAATGCTTTCCACTGTAAGTTGGTTAGCGAGAAGAGTTCCAGGGTGCACAATCGCATGGTCCCATTTGATCCCGCGAAAAGTGTGGCGGGGGGCTCTTTCAGTTTCTGCTCTGAATCATTCAGTAAGGAAGATTAATAATAAAGTGAGTCGATTGTTCCGTTCAAGTACACTGCATTCTATTTCGCATGGTTGTATTAAAGGGGACAGTATGTATGTAGGTGATGGTGTTCATTTGTCCCGGGTGGGGAACGAGTTACTCATAGGAGACCTGATAGCTTGGCTGGGGACGTTAAGACATGACCTTTAGGTAGGAGTGTGTGGGGGGTCCGGATAGCCGGTCAACTATCCGGCCTGTGGCGGTAAGGTCATGATCGGTGAGCACTAATTGGTAGATCCCTATGAGTGGGCGTCACCCATTACGGATGGGAGCGCTCGAGGGAGGTGGCCATTGGCCCCTCAACGGGTAGGCGGTCCCTTCTAAGGATGGGACGCCGAAAGGAAAGGAAAGGCGGTCAAGGCCCCTTCCTGGGTAGGAGGGGCTACAGCCCCCTCCTGGGGAATTTCCCGGGGCCAGGATATCTGCGACGGCAGATGTGGTAAGTTGTGTGGGGTTTGGAAGGGGGTCTACGCTACCTTCTAGATACCTCACACGAGTCCTCGGACGACCTTTAAGTGGCGTCGAGTTTATTGGGGCCCCCGTCAAGTCAAGGGAAATTGGTAGTTGCACTTGAGGTACACCTCTGTGCGGTCGCCCCTCACAAGTGAGGGGGATATTTCTGGTTTAGGGATCTTGACACCGGTTACGACCTTGCCGTTGGCCCTTAAACGTTAGGATGTACAATTTCAAAATGTCAAGTTAATGTTTTGTAGGATGTTAGTTCGGCTAGGAGAACCTTTGTATTAGAGAATATGTTAAGGTTAGCCAAACATCGACGTAAATAATGAATTTACTCTCTTAATTTCTATGCAGGTAAGTACTTAATCAATAATAACTCAAGTCGGAAAGAAAGAAAACAGAGTCCGTGGTGTTAGAGTTCTTAGGGGTTTTATTCCTTAAAAAGGAATGGTCAAGACCAGGATATCATGTTCTGACCACCGCAGGGGTGGAAGAAGGGATAGAGCGCTACATTTTATTGACAGTACATAGCTTATATACTTAATTCATGTCATAGGAAACAGTTATAGTAGGCGTAACAGCTGAGAGAAGACAAGATAACAGTAGCCACGTGTTACTAGTACGTAATCAGAAGGCGTGGACTAGGCGTGAACTGGAGGTGTGTGCTAGAAACGTCACAGGTAGGTGTCACAAAGGGGTGGCACTAACAGAAATGTTGCAATGTCAGCAGAAATCGGAAGCTTGGATGCGCGCGCAGCTGCATGACGTGTGAATGACATGAAGCCGGAGGGTGCAGGGGACTTGACATTTGCACTGACGGAAAGAGACAGAAGTCTGGCATGTCAGATCAACTTGTACTTTTATCATATCTGATATCTGATGTTGTAGGAACCATATTATCTGGACGGAAAGGTCTCTAGGGCAGAAGCTATTCTATACTAACTGTGGATGCGTGTATAAGCGCCTAAGTGTCTGCAGGAGAAGCGTGGGGGCACGGGCCTTCCATGGGAGCATGGCAACAGAAGCTATGAATTACTTGAATTACTTGCACAGAGACAGGCCGGCCCTTTGGCTCTGCAGCTGAGGGGGATGTTTACTGAAGCTAGCAGGCAGGAATG
This sequence comes from Lissotriton vulgaris, assembly GCF_964263255.1. Taxonomy (NCBI): domain Eukaryota; kingdom Metazoa; phylum Chordata; class Amphibia; order Caudata; family Salamandridae; genus Lissotriton; species Lissotriton vulgaris. The sequence continues at coordinate 863,811,268 of NC_141698.1, read as the reverse complement.
TATTTTCGGGGAGCGGAACAGATAACTCGAAGGTTATAGTCAATCTTGGCAGGCAGCAGGCTGAGCTGAGCGCGAGGGGCCGCGCTGAAAGTAAGTCAGAGTTCACGGGTACAGAGGCAGCCTGGGCAGCCTGGCCTGAGGCTCCCAGAGTCAGAAAGGAGAAAAGGCTCGATGGCAGATATTCTGGGCCTACTTTGCCAGAGCTGAAAAACATGTAGAGTACACTACAAAAAGACGTTGGCATAGTATACTTAGGAACGGGCTATCCAACCCATTCAGGGTGGGTCTGAAAGAGGACATGTTGACGTTGGACGCAAATGTATTTGCGTCTTCATAGCTGGTACAGGAGGGAAGTTACATGCACTTTAACTCGTACATGGAGACGGTGGGGTACACGCTAGGGAACACAACTTGACCAGAATTTATAATTCCTCATTCCCTCCTTGTTCCCTACGGACCCTTCATGATATATCAATCATCATAAATTGATCAGTTTGTTCTTGTACCATAATTTGTTCGTCTCTCTTCCGTTGTCTATTTGAGAGAAAACTGGAATGTTCAATGCACGATGTGGCACACAGTCCACATATCGCCGGCCCACACTGTAGGCACAGGCAGCAGCTGAATACTATGACAAGGCCAAAACCTAGGAAGGATAGGATCTTCCATCCCCAAGCGGTTAACGTTGTCCAGAACCAACCGGACCAAGTCCAGGTGCCTGGATTCTGATGTATCTGATTTGCAATTTTATGCAGACGGGTAATAGCTTGATATACAGATGGCGCGTTTTGTGGGATGAAAACGCAGCAACTTGACCCGATGACCTTACAGGCTCCACCTCTATCTGCCAAGATGACGTCAATAACAAGACGATTTTGAAGGACAACAACCCGCATAGCAGATTGCTCCTCTGTTAAGTTACCTAAGGCGGAGGCAGTTTCATGTACTACAGCTTCAAGTGTTCTAGTTAATCTACGTATTAATTTACTGTTTTGGACGGGGCCTAAAAAGAAAAAGAATCCCTTATTAAAATCGGTGTACTGTTCCCATGCCGTTTCTGTGTAGTCGACAAGTGGGATATCTCTTCTGGGTCTATTCTTTACTAGATTTGTGTTTCTGTGGTAATCAGGAGGGGCTAGAAAAACGGGTGGCAGAAGGAATGCAATATAACAGGTACCATCCCAATCTGGAGGTAGGCGTATGTATGCGGTATGACCACAAACAAAATAGGAATGACTGATAGCTTTAAAGGACGATTTACCATGATCACTGAATTCGACCACAGTAGTGTATTTACTATGACCTAAGTGTACTGAACCTTTCTTTCGGACACATAATTCACCAGTGACTGGTAATACTAGCATATGGGGCAGGACTGGTGCAGCCTCGGATTCAACAGTAAGGATCATAAGGCTAATTGTGTAGTTACCTAATCCATATACTTCATTTTCTAGATCAGTTCCTATTCGAGTGGGGAGTCCCTCCTTATCAGGGTAACAGACGTCGAGCAGGACTAAGTTCAAGTTTCCCCAAACCCAGCCCCCATCGAAAACAGCAATATCAGGATCTAAGGAATTAATTATTTTAAACCATGCCCCACAGGAGCCATTGTGAGTGAACGGGTACGGAAAGAGGGGCAGAGCTCCCTTGTAATTCTGATAGGGAGGGAGTCGGCCACATATCCAGCAGTCTGTAGCATTGTTAGTCTGATGGGAGTGGTGTAACATACTAATGAAGGTGTTGTTGCGCAGCGCAAGTCTGTAAGAGAGTTCGTGTGGAGGTAGCTCGCTAAAAGAATGTTCAGCAGATATATTGTAGACAGATTGTTCACGCTTGAAAATAGGCCAGTAGATAGGTAGCAGAATGCTAGCAACAATAACTAAGATACTCAGAATAAACATGATTAATAGTGTCACTATACAGTGACTACGAAGTGATTTACAATATGCACGTTTTTTGAATCGTCTCTCTCTCTCTCTATCTCGATCTAGGGGATACATGTCAGAAACTATTTAACCGATTCACCTAGGGGAGGACTTAAACAATTAAACTGTCTGACTTGCTAGATCGGAGTTTCGACCTGTACTCCTCTTGGGGAGTTTTTTCTCGTTCGGTAACTGTAAAGTCTTTTGGCTCAACACAGTCTTTGGTGGGGGTGGACGAGTCTCGGTCTGGTTTCAGTTCATGAAATTTTTTCACATGACTCGTATGGACCCACCCCTTTCTCCCTTCGATCTTCACGGCGGTCCTCGTGGTGAGAAGGACGGTCTTCGGGGATTTCCAGCGGGGCTCCAGTGGACTCTTCCTATCGAAATTTCGCACCAATACTAGGTCCCCAGGACGGACATCGTGCAGCTTTACATCAGTGTTGTCAGGGAAGGCTGCGGCAACCTGTGAACGACATGATTGGAGTGCAGACATCAAGGAGGCAAGGTAATCTGTCAACATATTACAATCAACATCAGTGATTTTCTTCGGAATGGGCGTCCCCCACATATTCGGTGGTCTGCCAAAAACCACTTCGTACGGGGATAGCCCTGATCTCGAGTGGGCAACCATTCTCATATAGAATAGTGCCACTGGCAGAGCGACTATCCAGTCGACCCCTTTCTCCTGACATATTTTTGCAAGGCGTATTTTTCAGTGTCTGGTTATGCCTTTCTACAAGGCCTGCGGCTTCGGGATGTCGGACACAATGAAATTTCCACTGGTATCCTAACAGTAAAGAAACTTGTTTCATTAGCTCGGACGAGAAGGGTTGTCCGTTATCTGAGTACACGACACGAGGCAAACCGTATCGTGGGAAGAATTCACGAACCAACTGCCGGGCAGTGGTCGGAGCAGTATAATCTGGGACTGGGTAGGCTTCGGTCCAACGGGACAGTGCACAAACAACTACAAGGACATACTTGAATCCTCGACAACTGTTCATCTGGATATAATCCATCTGGAGGACTTCAAAAGGGTGATCGGGAGGATGAAATCCACCTTGCTCTACAGGGACGCTTTTACCTGGATTGAACTGACAACAGATCATGCAAGTACGCACTTTCTGTTTTGCTGCTGCTCGTAAGTGTTTATTGCTCCAGAGATTCTGCAAACTGTCTAACATTGCTTTTTCTCCTAGATGTGCTGGGCTATGTGCTGTATTGATTATGACTTGAACCATAGAGTCAGGGAGAAACCATGTAGATTTTCCCTTCGTCATCCAACCTTGATCTGTCTGGATCCCTCCTAGTTCAATCCATTTCTTTATTTCATCTGGGGTAGCATGTGTCTGAATATCGATAACATCTAGAGCGGGATCCTTGACTGCCATACACTTTGTCGGTACTATTGTCTTTGTCACATCAGTTGTCTGGGTGTGAGTCAGTGCTGTATGTTTTGCTGTCTGATCTGCCAGGTCATTACCCTGGGAGACAGAATCTGTGACCTTAGTATGTGCTTTACACTTCATGACGGATATGCCTGAGGGCAGATGTATTGCTTCTAACAGTGCTTGAATGAGGGGACCGTGTTGTATCTTGGCACCATGAGAGGTCAGGAAACCTCGTTCTTGCCATAACATTCCGAAGTCGTGTACGACTCCGAACGCATAACGGGAATCAGTGTATATGTTAACATTTCTGTTCTTGGCTAGTATACAAGCTCGGGTCAGAGCGATGAGCTCTGCTGCTTGAGCAGACAATGTGTCAATACGATGTGTTTCTTTAACTTCAGTTTCAGTGGTCACTGCATACGCGGCCACTAATTCTCCTGTACTTGTTCTCATGCATGAACCATCCACATAAAGTGTCAGGTCTGGATTTGTCAGTGGGACATCTGTTAAGTCTCGTCGTGGCTTTGTTACTGCATTAATGATTTCTATACAATCATGCGGGGCTGGATCTGTCATAATTGTAGGTAACAGTGTTGCGGGGTTCAGAATGCTGCAGCGCCTGATTTCTATGTGTGGCTGGAATAGCGTTAATTCGTAACCTGTCAGTCGTGCTATAGTCAAGTGCTGAGTCTGGGTTCTGTTTAACAGAACCTCTACAGAGTGTGGAACTTGTACTGTTAATTGATGGCCTAAAACAATTGAATCGCTCTGTCTGATGGCTAATGCTGTTGCTGCTACTGACTTCAAGCACGCAGGGAGTGCCTGGGCTACTGAATCCAATGTACTTGAGAAATAAGCGCAAGGCTTATGTGAACCTGCTTGATCTTGAGTGAGGACAGACAATGCTGTACCATCACGTTCGGTAACAAAAAGTGTAAACGGTTTGCTGTAACATGGTGTCGCTAAAACTGGTGCTTGGCATAAGGCTTTCTTTAATTCCTCAAAAGCTTGTGTGTGTTCCTGAGTCCAAGGGAGGGCAGTCAAAGTCGCTGCCTCCTGTGTCGTTAACTGGATGAGTGGTTTAGCCAGAAATGCATATTGAGGAATCCATTGTCTGCAGTACGAGGTGAGGCCTATGAAGGCCCGCACTTCTTTTTGTGTCTGCGGTTGTGGCATATTTGCAATTAACTGAATGCGATCGGGAGTGAGCTGTCTCCCCACTTTGGACAGCAAGTGACCCAAGTACACAACTTGCTGAACACAGAATTGTAGCTTCGAAGGAGACACCTTGTGTCCTTTGTCTGCCAGAAAATGTAAAACTGTCAGTGATGCTTGTTCGCATTCGGGCTCACTTCGTGCGGTGATCAGTAGATCATCGACGTATTGCAGTAATGCGGTGTTAACTGGCATTTGAATACAATCTAGTTGTCTTTTCAGTGCTTGACTGTAGATGCTGGGGCTTTCTGTGAATCCTTGAGGTGCGCGTGAAAATTTGAAACTGCGTCCATTTAAACTGAATCCGAAGAGATATTGGCTCTCTGGATCAATAGGCACGCTGAAGAAGGCGTTCTTGAGGTCAATTACAGTAGAGAACGTTGCTTCTGAATCAATAGCAGTCAATAGGGATGAGATGTCGGGAACCACAGGGTACTGTGGAATAATGCATTTATTCAGTTCTCGAAGGTCAATCACCAGCCGATATACTGGCGGTGCATTGGGATCAGTACATTTAAGAATCGGAATAATGGGTGAATTACAGATATTTGAGTCGGTCTCTACGACCACTCCTTGTGCTATAAGCTCTTCAATGATTTCCAGTAAAGCCACTACAGCATCGGGTGGTAACTTGTATTGTCTGATTCGGGGTAGTACGACTCCTGTCTTGAGTGTAACACGGTATGGTGTGATATGCATACAACCTACATCAGTGGGGCCTTTTGCCCACAAGTGATCTGGTACATTTTTCAATCTGACATCGAATTCTCGCAAAACATAATGACCCTTGAAATCCCGTAGAAAGAGTCTAACTCCCTCCGGGGAACAGCAGATTATAGCTCCTAGAGCCTTCAATGTTTTAATTCCTAACAGATTTTCTGGACATGATTTTGTAAGTAACAAGTCTGTAACACGTGATAATGGACCCACAGCCAGGGGGACTGGTTCTGATACTTCATTTACAATGGGCTGTCCTGAAAAACCAAGGGAAACATTCTGTGAGCCTGAGAGGGGTGCCCCTGGGACTTCATCATGGCTGATTGTGGTGCGACTTGCCCCTGTGTCAATTAAAAACTTTCTGTCTTTTCCCAATACGTGACTGTGTACATAAGGACCTTCTTGATCTACAGGAATTTCAATAAGAGGCAAGCCACCTTCCCTCTCTAGGCTGTTTCATGTATATCGGGGGTAATCTGGGTATGCGGACTGGGCATACTGGTACATCTGTTGTGAAACTTGCTGGGACGCGGCAATGGGCTGTGGCTGTGATACCGCTACTGTCTGTGCTGGAGGTGAAGAAGCATGCATAGGCTGTGTATTCTGTGTATTCTGTGAAGACTGATGCTGGTTATGGTCTTGTCTAGGCGGATGCGGTCTTTCTTTAGTTTTACCTGTTGCTATATTATGTTTCAGGACTGGGCATTCATGTACGTAATGACCTGGCTGCTTACAGTAATTGCATGTCCCTTTAACGGGAGCTGTAGTGTGACTTGTCTGGGTCCCACCCTTTCTCTGACCGTCGGCTGGGACCGTCTGAGCTACTAACATTTTCATCTTCGTGTCTTTCATGCGTTTTTGTTCCTGATCTTGTTCTTCTCTAATTCTGTTCTGATGATATTGGAGCATCTGTAACATCTGGGATGGCGTATTTGCCTGCCAAGTACTTTCAACTTTGTACACTCGGTTTTTAACTAATGGTAGGGAATTCTCGACTAGTTTTGATACAAAAAGATGCGGATATGACTCGCTACTTGGTTTGAGGCCACTATTAATAATGAAACATTTCTCGAATCTTGAATAGAAGTCACTAGTATCTTCATCATGTTTCTGTTTACAGGACGAGATCGCGTCCCAATCTTCCTTTCTAGTTGTCAATAATCTTGGCAGAACCTGTACTATTAAACCTGGTAATGCTTTAGTTTTGTCCCCAAGGCCTACCCCTGGGACACGTTTATTTTCTTCGTCTTCTATTTCTGCCCATGCAATCTTCGTGTCCCCCACCTCCCATTCTTTTTCTTTTAATTTCTCGTAGATGCCCGTGGGCAACAGTACCTTCAACATTTTCATGATATCCTCATACGTGTAATCCCCCATTAGTAACATGTCTTTAAGCTCTCTGTGAAAACCTGCAGGGTCTTTATCATGACACGGGACTAGTTTCTTCATTTCTAACAGCTCTAATTTAGTCAGAGGAGTGTGAACATACACGCGTTTCAAACGGTGATCCTCACCCATAACTGGGTGTACTTCTCGTAAAGGGTTCTGGCTTTCAATGCCACTCCCGCATTGCATGTGGTACATTTTCCTTTCTGGAGGCGGGGCGGGAACATATTCAGAGCTTACGAAAGTGTTATATTTATGTCGTTGTTCTAGAATTATTTGTATTAACTTGGTACTGAAACCTCTCCATCTATCCATAAGTAGTGCTTCTAATGTTTCGTGTAAGGGACCTGGATCAGAATGTTGGTTTCTGTATTTCGTGAGGAGGTGCTGAATCATGTATACACCTGCTAATTTCTGTTCGTCTGGAGAAAGGTTCAGAAACGTCTGTGCTAAGGTATCATCATTATATATGTCTGGATTTTCGGCCCATAATATGGCTGATCGGGCTAGTTCTTGTTCATCCATAGAGTTGAGTACATGATACCCTACTCGATCTCGAAGCCTTTTATCAGTCTCCTGAAACTGATGTTCAGCAGAATTCGGATTTGTTAAAGCAGAGAGAAAAACTCTCTTGTTTTCCGGACGGATACCCTTCCTAAGGTAAGTTCCCTTACCTAGTTCCTATCTGCTTCAATTTGGTGAAAAACGGCATTTTGCTTACTTAGTACTGAATGCTCAATCCTTGGTTTACTTAATACTGGGTACAGCTAGTTATACAAGAAAACATAAATGCACATTAAAAACGGTCACATTCATACCACAACATTAATCACATGAAAAGACATTTGAGACATAGATGACTACCCCCTATACTGGATGTACTGCTAAACAGTACATATACACTGGTGTAACAGCGCAGAAATTCAGAAATTCAGAATACTAGATATACTGCTAAACAGTACAGATACACTGCCTAAAAAACAGTGCAGACCGGACTTGTGTACCCAAACCCGTCTAGATACGTCCCAGCAATGGTACTCACCGGGAAGCACGGAAACAGAAGGCCTCGGAAAACTCGACTGGACTCGACTCGACACTTCGGAAAACTTCGGAAAACTTCGGAAAAACTTCGGAAACCTGGTGGGCCTCTTGACACCTCGGACCTTGCTTCTTTCGGCTAGGCTCTGGTCGGGATCCTCCGCACTCCTCACCGCCTCGTCTGGGTACTGCTCGCAGTCTTCGTCACCTCCGTGGGTCAGAGGGAGATGCAGGAAATCCTGCCGGTACGCGTAGTTTCCATCTAACTGATGGCAGGGGACATAGCTTGCAACGCACCAACCGGCGCGTGAGGTGGGGGAGGGGTCCCTGTTCGGGCGCCAAAATGACGTAAATAATTAATTTACTCTCTTAATTTCTATGCAGGTAAGTACTTAATCAATAATAACTCAAGTCGGAAAGAAAGAAAACAGAGTCCGTGGTGTTAGAGTTCTTAGGGGTTTTATTCCTTAAAAAGGAATGGTCAAGACCAGGATATCATGTTCTGACCACCGCAGGGGTGGAAGAAGGGATAGAGCGCTACATTTTATTGACAGTACATAGCTTATATACTTAATTCATGTCATAGGAAACAGTTATAGTAGGCGTAACAGCTGAGAGAAGACAAGATAACAGTAGCCACCTGTTACTAGTACGTAATCAGAAGGCGTGGACTAGGCGTGAACTGGAGGTGTGTGCTAGAAACGTCACAGGTAGGTGTCACAAAGGGGTGGCACTAACAGAAATGTTGCAATGTCAGCAGAAATCGGAAGCTTGGATGCGCGCGCAGCTGCATGACGTGTGAATGACATGAAGCCGGAGGGTGCAGGGGACTTGACATTTGCACTGACGGAAAGAGACAGAAGTCTGGCATGTCAGATCAACTTGTACTTTTATCATATCTGATATCTGATGTTGTAGGAACCATATTATCTGGACGGAAAGGTCTCTAGGGCAGAAGCTATTCTATACTAACTGTGGATGCGTGTATAAGCGCCTAAGTGTCTACAGGAGAAGCGTGGGGGCAAGGGCCTTCCATGGGAGCATGGCAACAGAAGCTATGAATTACTTGAATTACTTGCACAGAGACAGGCCGGCCCGTTGGCTCTGCAGCTGAGGGGGATGTTTACTGAAGCTAGCAGGCAGGAATGTATTTTCGGGGAGCGGAACAGATAACTCGAAGGTTATAGTCAATCTTGGCAGGCAGCAGGCTGAGCTGAGCGCGAGGGGCCGCGCTGAAAGTAAGTCAGAGTTCACGGGTACAGAGGCAGCCTGGGCAGCCTGGCCTGAGGCTCCCAGAGTCAGAAAGGAGAAAAGGCTCGATGGCAGATATTCTGGGCCTACTTTGCCAGAGCTGAAAAACATGTAGAGTACACTACAAAAAGACGTTGGCATAGTATACTTAGGAACGGGCTATCCAACCCATTCAGGGTGGGTCTGAAAGAGGACATGTTGACGTTGGACGCAAATGTATTTGCGTCTTCATAGCTGGTACAGGAGGGAAGTTACATGCACTTTAACTCGTACATGGAGACGGTGGGGTACACGCTAGGGAACACAACTTGACCAGAATTTATATTTCCTCAGTATGTATGTAGGTGATGGTGTTCATTTGTCCCGGGTGGGGAACGAGTTACTCATAGGAGACCTGATAGCTTGGCTGGGGACGTTAAGACATGACCTTTAGGTAGGAGTGTGTGGGGGGGTCCGGATAGCCGGTCAACTATCCGGCCTGTGGCGGTAAGGTCATGATCGGTGAGCACTAATTGGTAGATCCCTATGAGTGGGCGTCACCCATTACGGATGGGAGCGCTCGAGGGAGGTGGCCATTGGCCCCTCAACGGGTAGGCGGTCCCTTCTAAGGATGGGACGCCGAAAGGAAAGGAAAGGCGGTCAAGGCCCCTTCCTGGGTAGGAGGGGCTACAGCCCCCTCCTGGGGAATTTCCCGGGGCCAGGATATCTGCGACGGCAGATGTAGTAAGTTTTGTGGGGTTTGGGAGGGGGTCTACGCTACCTTCTAGATACCTCACACGAGTCCTCGGACGACCTTTAAGTGGCGTCGAGTTTATTGGGGCCCCGTCAAGTCAAGGGAAATTGGTAGTTGCACTTGAGGTACACCTCTGTGCGGTCGCCCCTCACAAGTGAGGGGGATATTTCTGGTTTAGGGATCTTGACACCGGTTACGACCTTGCCGTTGGCCCTTAAACGTTAGGATGTACAATTTCAAAATGTCAAGTTAATGTTTTGTAGGATGTTAGTTCGGCTAGGAGAACCTTTGTATTAGAGAATATGTTAAGGTTAGCCAAACATCGCAATGTGGTAATGAAATTGTACATAATATGAAACTGTTATTTTAATGTTTTAATTTTGTTTCATATTTTAATAAATACGGCCGGGAGGGTCACTCCCTCCCGTCTTCCAAAAGTTCAGAACTGTTTCCGGTTTCCCATCCTTGGGGAGTGTGTTGAGAGGGGGTGGCGGGTATCTCGGCCATATGGAAAGGGGCGACCATTCGGTCCCCCCGAACGTATGGCTGAGTACCACGAGCCCCCCGGGAAGCCATTTTTTGGGCGGGAGGCGAGCCTCGGCTGGTATGCCCGAAGCGGCGTAGCCGGGGCGTGCTTTTTCCCGCCCTGAAGTGGGCTGGCCTAGACACTGACGCGGCCGGCCACGCCCTAGGGGCAGGCAGGGGCGGGTTTACGCCCGCCCTGAAGACGGATAAAAGGAGCAACAAGCCAGGAACGCATCCTCTTGTTCCTGTGCTCTGAAGCTGCACCCCCTCGCTGCACGTGAGCTCGAGACGGAACGAAGAGCCAATTTTGACCCACCCACCGGCCCCTGAGGACAGCCAGTTGTTTTTGAATAAAGCTTGATGTGGTAATTCTATTTCTTGCAGGTTGTGGTGATTGTCGTGTAATTTTGAGTATGCAATAAAGAATGGTCAGCTACAGTATGTTTTTCAAATAAAGTAATTCTGCACTAGTATTGATCAGTAATCACACGTGAAATGGTTATGATTTTTTGTAATTGAGTGATTTTAGTTAAAATTGTCGTATTTATTTTTGGTCGGGCGGTAAGGTCATGATCGGTGAGCACTAATTGGTAGATCCCTATGAGTTGGCGTCACCCATTACGGATGGGAGCGCTCGAGGGAGGTGGCCATTGGCCCCTCAACGGGTAGGCGGTCCCTTCTAAGGATGGGACGCCGAAAGGAAAGGAAAGGCGGTCAAGGCCCCTTCCTGGGTAGGAGGGGCTACAGCCCCCTCCTGGGGAATTTCCCGGGGCCAGGATATCTGCGACGGCAGATGTGGTAAGTTGTGTGGGGTTTGGGAGGGGGTCTACGCTACCTTCTAGATACCTCACACGAGTCCTCGGACGACCTTTAAGTGGCGTCGAGTTTATTGGGGCCCCCGTCAAGTCAAGGGAAATTGGTAGTTGCACTTGAGGTACACCTCTGTGCGGTCGCCCCACACAAGTGAGGGGGATATTTCTGGTTTAGGGATCTTGACACCGGTTACGACCTTGCCGTTGGCCCTTAAACGTTAGGATGTACAATTTCAAAATGTCAAGTTAATGTTTTGTAGGATGTTAGTTCGGCTAGGAGAACCTTTGTATTAGAGAATATGTTAAGGTTAGCCAAACATCGCAATGTGGTAATGAAATTGTACATAATATGAAACTGTTATTTTAATGTTTTAATTTTGTTTCATATTTTAATAAATACGGCCGGGAGGGTCACTCCCTCCCGTCTTCCAAAATTTCAGAACTGTTTCCGGTTTCCCATCCTTGGGGAGTGTGTTGAGAGGGGGTGGCGGGTATCTCGGCCATATGACGAGATTCTATCATTTTCCTCCATATTTTATCATAAACAATTCATATTGTGGTTTAAATTGAAAATTCATTTTTTTCTTTTTTTCAAAACAACTTTATTAAAATAGAACAATTATCTCAATCTCAATTTGATTAGTGGAAAAATACTCGATGTTTACTTCCACATCCTCATTGGAATCTTTACAGAAATACACATAGAAAAATGTACATTTCAAACATTTAGAAACCAGTAGATGATAAACGTTCCTGTCTACAACTGGCGCAAAAGCAGACTATCAGATGGTAAGTCTACCTCATAAGGAAAAATGTAGCCTCAGCAATTAAACTACGTTCTTATCCAAAAGTTAATAAATTGCATTGCTCAATCATATTATGACCTTTGTTAATGCTGTCACAACAAAAATCCAGCAGCTTTCAATTTTACTCAGAATGTTAGGGATATTTCTGCCGCGCAGGGGATTCCGTATGTCCTCAATAACTTGCCACCGCATTTCAGAGGGAGCATTGTTCATTTCCAGAAAGTGAGCTACTAAGGGTGCATTCTCTGTTTTACATCGAATGCGACTCTTATGTTGTCCTAGACGTAACTTGATTTTCTGTGTCTGTCCAACATAAATTAAGTCGCGGGACACCAAATTGCATACACAACATTTTCTGTGTTACATTTATAATAGTCCCGTAAATCGTGACAGATATTTCCATGAATAAATTGCTTTGTATTGAGGCTTGAGTTACGCATAAGGCAACCACCACATCTATAGTGTCCCACAACTTTATTCAAACCCCAAATGGTTGTTAAATTTTGGAGTTTATTACGGGGCAATGCTGCTCGAACCAGATGATGACGTAAATTCTTCCCTTTTTATACAAAAAAAGGGGCTGTTCATTTGTAATTCCTGTGGACATCATCAAAGTCCAATGTTTCCTGATGATTGAATAAATATGATTGCTTTGTGTCTCAAAAGTGGTGACACAAGGGATCCTATTAGTGTGTTTCTTTACTTTGGGGATCAATAAGAATTTGCGGTGATTATACCTTGCTCGCTTCATGGATCTCTTGACCAATTTCCTTGGGTATCCCCGTTGGCTAAGTTTTTCAGCTAATTTCGCAGCTTCTTGAAAATAATTCTCTTTAAAAAAACAGTTTCTACGAATGCGTAGAAACTGCCCAAAAGGCAATCCATCTCCCATACCTCTTGGATGGTCACTTGAATACTGAAGCAATGTGTCCCTGGCTGTCGGTTTAGTAAATAATTTTGTCATAAGTCTACCTTCATGGGAAAAAATGGTCAGGTCCAGAAAGTCAATGTGAGTATTACTAAAATGTGAAGTGAACTGCAAGTCAGAAGAACACAAATGTAACCAAATTAAAAATTCAGTTCAGTCAGTCAAATTCACTTCAGTCGGTTAATTAAAACCATAAAAGCATACTATATATATACAATAAAAATATCCAAGAAGTATCATTAAATACAATCCAATTCATCAATATACACATTAAAAGGAATCTCATCATCAACTATCAGCTAACACAAATTATGATCATATCTTCATTATTCTAACTGCAGCAATTAAAAAGCTAGCAATACTAAAAATGTCCCACGCGTTATTTAACATTTGGAGATAACTAAAGGCCGATCTTGCCTGGATAAAACCTTTACCTTTTAAAATCGAAATTATAAATCGTTTTCGAATATGTAAGAAGTGCTCACAAAATAGAACAAAGTGCACGGAGTCCTGAGTGTAGAAACTCTCTCAAGTGCATACATTTAAATCCTCCAACTTTTTCCAGCCCTTAGGTTCAGCAAAGAGCAGGTGCAATTGATTCAATCTGAATCGAACCAAGAGAAAACAATGCTGCTGATTTTACACTATGGCCAAATACGGCTCAATCGTCAATGTTGTGCATATCAGCTGGTGTCCTCGCACAATAGGCTTATTTAGTTCTTTCCGCTCTCTATCAGTTGGGAACATTTGGACATACATGTTTTAGCCCACAATATGTCTGCCTTAACCATTTTTTCCAGAGAGCTAAACAACTCAGGTCTCCCTAAATATGTAGCAACATTTTTTACATAATTTAACCATGGAATACAACTAAACAAATCGAGAGATAAACAATCACAAATAATATCACGATTCATCAGGTGCTCAGGGTTAGTCCAAATAGTGATCCATTTCAGCAGGGGAGCCACTTCTATAACATCTGAAATAAAACCAATGCCTAGCTCTTGATGAATGATATAAGTTGCAGTCAAGGACGGAACAGACGTCAAATTTTGTAAAAATGTGTTTTCCACGATTTGGATTGTAGCAGGGTTTCTGTTCTCCCACAGAACTGTGCACAGAGATCTAGAACCTGGGTGAATTAGGGTGACCCAAAACTCACCTTAGTATCAGAAATCCCCTTACCGAGCTAGCTACAGTGTCTCATTGGTCATAACAAACTCCCAATGACTTAGACAATCCAGAACATGAACTTAGGGTACCTCAGGTATCGTGGAACACATGAACACTCTTTCGCTCTATAATCATTTCAAACCACAACGGGGAGTAAAAGAACACACGTGCAAGTTTGAAATATTTATTTTTTCAATGCAAGGTTCTCAAACGCAGTATCTTATATAATACCAACATACATATTATAAAAATCTGAGTTATCAGCATAGTCACTAATCCATAGTAAGCGAACGGTGATAGCATATTATAATGCAAAATCTATAGAAATCTGTATCACCTATATTTCGCGCACCCTATTTAGCATACTATATTATATCTAAGAAGGTCTCATTTGGGTTTTAGCAGGGCGGGCCCATACCTCTAAATGTCAGCAGATCACATCATCAGCTAGCCACTCTCTGCATGCGAAGCACCATCAAGTGTATTTTTTCATTCTCAGTAACTCTATCTTAAACCCGCGTAGAGCCCAATGTTGGCAGCAACATTATTTGTGTTATGTCTAATGTGGTGCGAGGATCAGGCCTCCCAGCAACCTTGTGTTAGGTTATTCTCAGAGGCTATAGCTCTCAGTGTGCAGACAGTGTACCAAGTGTCCCAGGCACGACTGATATCAGAGCAATAACATATTATTCTCAATAAATCACATCTTTCGTCTAGGTTGAAAGCTACAATAATATTTATGTGCCGTGTGCAAACTGAAGCCGAAGGAAAATATGTCATTTAAACATTTAATAAACTCATGCTAACTTAACACAATATATAGAAAAGCATTAACTATATGACACCCCCCCAATGATCCGAGGATGGTCAAGAAACAAGCCAATAATATAATGAAGGCATAACATGAAAGCAGAGTTCAATAATATTGAGCCAAGCTAAATGTATGTATATGTATATAAAAAGAATCAACACAAAATATGTATGAATGCCTATAGTGGCCAAACAAAAATGTAGAAAATCTTGAACTTGAGGCCTAATATAAAATCACAGGCCTAGAACATATGAAGTAAATTGTTCGTAAGAAAAATGGCACCATTCAGAATTACTAAAAAGTCACGTGCCAGCATAGTGAAAGTCTCCAAAGCCACTCATGGGTGGATAGAATATGCAAAATAGGTAGCCACAGCTTCCAACATGAAATCACTGTCATCATCCGAAAACAGTTCAGCCATCCAATTAAGCAATGGGAAAGAACATGCGTGCTCCTCCATCACCGGACCCTCTAGCAACATCAGAGGACAACTCGGTGGGTTCTCAAGAACGCTATGTGCCAGAAACTCATGCGCCGCTGCGGTTATGTCCCACTGACCCATTAGTCCATGCATCGCTGCCAATGCCATAATCTTTTCGCCCGAACAAACCAACTCGTGAGCAACTACGGGGCCCATCAGGTGATTAAAATCGACTTCAGAAGATAACGGCAAGCAGAGACACAAATCAATGGCCCAGTCAAAATCGCAGCTCAGGCAATGAAACACAGGCTGGACACATGTGAAATAGGAACATTGAAACGATAATCCAAATGCCGTGCTTAAGGTCGCAAGCGGCAGGGTGCCATAGTAATCAAGCATCTGGTTGCGAAACAGTGTCAGAAGGGGCTGAGCGGCTTCTTGCGCAGGATGGGCATCCATGTTTTAGGAAGCAGAATAATATCAAAACGCCTGCAGCTAAAGCCAGCAAAACAGGAAATCCCCAAACAAGCTCGAAAATATTGAATGGAAGAAAGCAGGGATTACACCAAAAATCTTTTCAAACGTAGTCACGAGACCACTGCTAACCAATTTAAAAAAATGAACTAAGCCACACGTGGAGGAGGCATTAAAGATCTGATGTACTAATTCGCAGAAATGAAACGGCAAGTCAGTATTTAAAAGTGCCTGCACCTCTGTGCGTGTGTTAGCTATGTGAAGGACATAAGTTTCACGGGCCGAGCTCAGGGCCACTTCTTTTTGAGACAAAAGAGCCCTTATTCGGCTCAAACCATTGAACTCCGCTCTCAAGGTTGGGATGCGCGGCCAGATGGAAACATCTGAATTCCCATGCGTGGGTGGATATAACACGTTCTTGCAACACACCACACGTTCTGATACAGTAACCACATAGGCGATACCGACCATTAACCCACAACACTCCTCGTTATTCAAAAGTAAATAACTACCGTTTGTCAATAAAGTAAATGTGGGAACTATTGCAGGAACCGGTGTGCCTTTTAAAACCCAGGCTAAATTAGGGTGGTCCTGATTACAAGAACCATGCAACTGGATGTGTCTGCATATCAGCGAATGGTCAGGCGACTGTGTGCATTCTTCACCATTCAGATTCACTTCCTTTCCATCCTTCAGGCATCTGTACGTGTATGGTAAAGACCATGCCTCATGTAGGAAAGCTCTGCCTAGTGGTTCATATCGCCCTATTGCAATATATCGCATACAATTAGTAGATTTATATGAAGCAAAAGGTAAAGTAATAACACCATGGATATGCCATGTAGCAGCAGCTGCCTCAGCTACAGAAAAGGGCAAAGATTCTAACTTTTCAATGTGCAACATAGAAAATGATGCATCTCGCATGGAAAGCATGCGCTGCTTGTCAGTCAAATTAAACGGGGCAAATAGGGATGACACGTTGATGTAACTCCAAGGAACGCGACCAGCTTTCAGAGTCTGTAGTGTCCATGCAAACTGCATCACAGAACGCAATTGATTTTGTCCATGGTACAATACAGATACTTCATCATTTACAATGTCAACCGCAGAAGAGACAATATTGTTCAATGTGTAAATTCGGGAAGAAAGCATGTTAATACTGTTATCGACAACTGCAAGCACTTTCTCCATATTTGCTTGGTCAATTGCTCGTAGGCGTTTAGCAGCCTCAATTTGCGAAAATTTCCAAATTTCATTATAAACCACATAAATCCATAGTTTAGACCAACCCTTAGCTGGGCCTTTTATAAAATCATTCAAGTCCACGTTTTCAGTTAACTGAGACAGATGTAGTTTAACTGCAGCTAAAGTGGAATGTTGTAGCCAATTCTGACACAATTTCCCCACAGAGTAAGTAGTGACAGTATAATCAGTTTCAAAACGGGGATCTGGTCTGACTTGTGTGAACCCTTCAGCCAAACCCAAAAAACGACGTTGGCAAGAATCAGCACTTCTTTGCCACATCAGCCAACCCTTTGGATCCAAACTGGATATATTAAAGGACGAATTGTGCAATAGAGCTTGTAACTCACGAATGGACAATTCAGTATAATAACCCCATCCTGAATATTCTTCCAATTCGGGGATAATTGGTGTATTTAACTTTTTAGAAGTAGCCAATCCAAAGCATGTTGTTTGGAAAATGGATGAATTTAGAAACAACATGTGATTCGGGATGAGACATGCACGGTGCAAAGCCTCAGTGCCTTGTACCTGCCAATCTTTGGTACCCCAAACCGATTTAAGGTCAATTGTTCCTTTCCAAAACACGTAGCCATCTACAGCTAATCTGTCTAGAAAGGACTTCGAAAACAGCATTTTTGTATCGGTAAGTCTAACTTTGGATATGGACTTTTGTGTCATTTTGAAATAAAATGACTCAGGATTTGATTGATTAAAATCTGTAAAATAAGAATATTTTTTCAGAAATGTACTGGAGCTGCCTCCCAATGGAGCAGGGCAATGTTCCCACTGTGTGTAATTTACAGCAACCCTCCTGGAATTTGTCTTATGTAAAAAATGATTACCATAATGTTGAAAACAAAACAAATCACCATAATTAATAGAATCTAAATATAAATCCTCAGCATCAAAGGCAGCATAGTATTTCAAATCAGAGAATAATGCTTCTACGGCCTGAATATCCCAATCATCAGAACGTATATTTTGTTTAATCACATCCCCCATGTTTACTCTAAGCACATTCGGAACATTAATCACTTCCGTGGGCCCATGTATTTGAAATCTAACCGCATCCCACACAATCCCATCAAGGACAGGCCAAGCAGTAATGTTGACTGTATTCAAGTTTCGTTTCAGTCTGTGTGCAGAATGTGAAGAGGAAAGAGGGGCCAATGTTCCATTAAGGTACCGAATTCCTGTTCTTTCTTTAACATAGTGACCATCGATCAGGCGGAAAAAATAAAACACAAAACCAATTGACATAAAAAGGTAAAATGAAAATAGAATTAACCAAATGTATGTCCAAGGGGGAATTAAAAAATGTTTTTTAAATAAGGTGGCATATTTTGCAATAGTTGAGGGTTTCTTTGAAAGTTCCAAAACAGAGTCAAAAGAGAATCTTGACTGGTCGGCCACACGAGTCTGCAAATCTGGCATAGATAAGTCAGCAGGATAGGTGTAGTTCAGCTCATCAATGTTAGTAACAGGAATAGTATTTAATAAAGGACTGGATATGGCAGGCATCTCGAGGGACACCTCCTGTTCTGCACCAGAAGTAATAGCCAGCACAGAATGCCTCACCATGGAAGGACAGGATATAGCCGGTGTCATGCTATGAAGAATTGGCCACCCTGTGAGTCTTGACATTGTCAATAGAAATAAATCTGTTTTCCTTACGACCTGGAAGTGGTGGTAATATGACTGTTCTTGTGCCCTTCACTCCAAGAACTCGAACCGGTGCACGATATGAGGGACCAAACTCTTTCTTGTTATCGATCTTGTCTCGAACCAGTTCTCCAACTTGGGGTAGCCAGCCAACTACCGGGATCTGCAACGCTTCATCCGATGTGGAGGGCATATGTTCCTTTGCTAGACTGTCTCTGGTCTTTTGTAGATCCTGTAAAACATTGCAATGTTCATCTACGTTAAAGGCTGTGGCCTGGGCCTTGCAGTCTCCACCGTCGAGGTCAGGGACGTACATCTTGATACCAAAGAGCATTTCGTATGGGGTCCGCCCACCCAGAGACCTTCTAGGGAGATTATTAAGCGCACGCTGCACGCCATTGAGGTGGGCTAACCAGTTTCTGCCAGTGCCTATAACTCGAGCTGTCAAAGATTGCTTTAAGTCACGGTTCATTCGTTCAACTACACTATTTCCCTCGGGTCTGTATGGAGACGAAAACTTGACTTGGACCCCCAACGAAACCATAGCATCCTTATACGCCTTAGAGGCGAAAGCCGGACCCTGGTCCGAATGGAAGGTACCAAAGGCAAAAATCCCTACAAAGACTCGCAAATCCTTAATGACAGTCCGTGAATCAGCACTCCGATGGGGCCATACCCACACAAAGCGTGTGCATGAATCAACTGCTACTAAGATGTACTTATATGCAGTATCAGAAGAAAAAGGACCGCAGTGATCTAAATAAATGCACCCCAGTGGTTTATTAGGAATGTACAACTGTGTCTGAGGCGGACGCGCAGCAGTTGAAGGTTTAATCTGCTGGCAAATGTCACATTGAAGGACATAATCGCGTGTCTGTTTGTACAGTCCCCGCCACCAGAACCTCTGTTGTAGCTGAGTTACAGTGGCCGAGACGCCCGCATGCGCAGACGCCACACCTTCATGAGCCGCTGTAATCAAAGAAGCTCTGCGATCCGAGTTGGGAATTAAACGTTTGCCAACTTCAGGAATTTTCACATAAGGAACCTTTTCGGGACTTAAGTGGTATGTGTACTTCGAAGGGAACCCCGCAGGATATTTACCTCCCTTCTCAGTGGCAGCAACCGCTGCCAAGATGTCATCATCTATCTTACTTTTGGACCTCGTGACTGCTGCAACTAAGTATTTTGATACTGCTGACTTCGCTGCTTCATCAGCAAGCGAATTTCCGACAGCGTGGGCCCCCATGCGCTGATGGCCAAGAGTATGAATTACAAACACGAGTGGCAACTTCTCTTTGAGTTCTGCCACTCGGACCCAGATCATTTTATGTTTTATAGTACTACCTTTGGAATCACGAAATTCATTCTGAATCCAAAAGAACAAGTTCTCATTGTAAGACTGGACACAGTAGTAAGAGTCACTTACGACCAAAGTCGTCACACTCGGATCTGCGTACTCCAATGCAAGCATCAGAGCACGAAGCTCAGCCAATTGTGCGGTGTAGTTCCCAAGCGTCTGCGTGTGCACGACACTGGACTTGAACTCATCGTTCACCATGGCACCGACCACAATGGCGCAAGCGGAAACGTAGGCATGTTTAGAGCCATGCGCAACCTGCGCCGAACCATCAGTGTAAATGATGCAATGGAAATCCTCCAACGGCCGCATTGCTAAAGGAGCAGGATGAACAAATTCATACTGTAAGAACTCCTGCGACCGTAAAGTGGCATAAAAAATAAACGTGACATCCTGGGATGACAAGGATACAGCCCAATGAATCCACTGAGGGTGCAAAGCTTTAGAATTAGGTACACTGGCCTTCGTAACTGCCTCCAAGGCAGGACACGGGGTAACAACCAACATGCGTTTTCCCTGTGACAGAGCACGTTCTTTGAGAATTGCCATCTGCACAGCCGTCAAAACTTTCTCCACAGTGGAAAAACGCAATTCAGCCGAAGTGTACAAGTGTGACTTGTAAGCCATAGGTACTGTATCTCCTTCATTAAAAGTTAGGTACGTGAAACCTACTGTCCCCGGGACAATTCTTATCACCAGGTTGGTCTGGTTATCACGAGTCTGTAAGTGTTCAGAAGCGAGCAAATCAGCTTGCAAAGACTGCAGAATAGCCGAATGCTCAGGCAGCCAGCATGATTTGGAAAAAGATGGTTTTATCAAAGCATACAAAGGCTTGATACGCTAGGCATATTCCGGAATGTATGTCCTTCCGAAATTCAAAAAGCCCAGTAAAGATTGTAATTTTTTCAGTGTTGTCGGAGAGCGCAACTGTGCGCACTTCTCCAGGAAGTGAGGAGCCAAGTCTTTTCCTTCATTAGTTAGTTCATAGCCAATAAACAACACTGTGTATTCTGCAATGTGCGATTTTGCAAAATTAAACTTGTAACCCATGTCTGCAAAGTTACAAATAATACTGTTCACTCGACAAAGATGCTCCCAAAGTTCGTCGTCTGTGAGATAGACATCATCCACATAGGAACAAGCATCTGGGTCAATTCTCTCCAACAGAGAGACAATGCGTGCGGAAAATACACCAGGACTATTCTTATAGCCCATTGGAAGACGCCGAAACATTTTTTGGACCCCGCCGCATGTGAAAGAAGTCCATTGGGAACTTAGACTGTCCAATGAATGGGCATAAAAACCATTGGAAATGTCAAGCGTGGTTTTGAAACGCTTACCCACAAGACTATTTACAAGGGCAGAGCCGTGAGTATTCTGTACTGCACAGTTACGGCAATGCGAGTTTAAATGCCCGTAATCCAAAACCAAACGGTAAGAGTCGTCCGGTTTGTTTACAGCAAAAAGGGGGTTATTCATCGGTGACACACACGTTTCAATTACACCTTGATATTCCAATTGTTCAAGGATCGCTGCAACCGAAGCTTTGGCTTCACCTCGTATGGGATATTGAGGTTGAGGCTGCGGCTGAGACCATAAAGGAATCTCGTGGTTCAGGGACAATTTATCCCAGCCACACTGATTACGGTACACAGCCGGTGCAAGCGCCAGAGCCCACTCTTTTGCAAAGTGCAGCGCTTCCACTCTCGAAACTGTGTTCGCGAAACCGGGGAGGATTACCTCCTCCCCTCTTGGAGCTGCGAGCACAAAAGGTGGGGGCCAGTCAGCCTCCGAAAGCAAAATGTCATATGTAGACAAAAGATTTTCCCAAAATACCCCTTTAACCGTACGCTGTATGTCACCTTCAATTAACAGGACAATTTCAAAAAGTCTATCAGGGGGAGCAATTCTTGTATCTGCTGTTTCAATCACAACATAAGTGTCAGTCGCTGTCACCTTCAGTAGTGGACGGAGGGCCTCTCTCACTATGGTAATCTCCGCCGCGCTGTCCAGCAAGGTCAGAGCCCAAGTCAGATTCCGAAGCCTCGTTCTCACAATCTGGGGCATATCGATGCGCTGTTAAGGCTGCGACTTTCTTCTTGGCAAACTGCGGTTTCTGATGCGTAGAGCCCTCCTGCTTGTCTGCACCGTTGCGCGGGCGGGGCTGACCACGTCCTTGCTGGCCACCCCGGCCCCTGCCGCCCCCTCCACCACCGGTTGACAGAGCCGATGAGTCCTGAAAGGAACGAGGAGAGCGTTGGTCAGAAGCCTGAAAACATTCAGGTGTCTTAATCATCGCGCGGTCGCGCAAATCATAAACACGTTCCGACTGCGCAGGCAACGGAGACGCAGGGCGCGAAACCTGTGTTTGTTGTTGCTTACCCTGATTCTGTTTTTTAGGCCAATTTTGTTTTTTGGACTTGGGCTGAGCGTTCGCCTCCGAAGACTGTCCCTGGGGCTGCTTTTTCTCCTTATCAGAAAAAGTCTTAAGACCCTTGGCATTGCGGCCAACCATTTTATAAGCCGCCACAATTATCCTTGCTAACTGACGGGATTTGTCCGCGTCGGGAATCAACGCCAAGGCGTTAGCCACCTGGAAGTTCACTGCATCCCCCTTGACATTCGCAAGGATCAGATCGCAAACCACCTCAAAGGAGCCACAAAGGCGCATACGCAACTCAACGGCTGACTCCGGTCCGTGATCATCTTGAACACGTTTAAGGACCGCAGACAGGTTGGACATAGACGGGGAGCCAAAGCACCTCGAATAGACCGCTGCAAAAGTCTTACCCCATGTTTCACAGTCAACAAGCTCAGGGGCCAAATCTTTCGGCAAACTAAGCGTAAGAATCCGGTGTTTCTCACCAGGATTCATATTAGGAAACACAGCCTCCAGCTGGTTGAATTTCTCGGCAAGCCAGAAAGGAAAGTCGTCCTTATCCTGGGGCTTCTCGCCCATTACGGAATTCACCATGACAGGACTGATTTTCAAACCAGCCTGACCTGCTTGAAGCTGCGCACCCCTAGGGGCTGCACCTTGAACATTACGACTTGTGTAATGAACAAGTGCCCTAATCACTTCAACCGCGACCTCGTGAAGACGTCGCAGGTCACCCACGTTACAAGTGGCGCGATTAGGGTGAGGAGTAGGGCGCCACCAAACCAAACTCCATGCTGCCAAACATCAATAGGTACTTCCTGTGCTCTGTACGGAGCATATGCAGCAGGTACAGCTGACGGAGTGTACGAGTGGAACACACCAGAATTCGCGTCCACTGGCGGAAATGTCACCCACGAATAAAACAGTTCGTATGGGTAAGCATGTTCCGCACTCACCACCAGAACCACAGACAAGCCCTCCAAAGTAACATCATAAGTCCGCAAATGATCACGCACCACAATGCAAGTATGCAGCGGGATGTCCACGGCTTGTGCCATGATTGCACAGGAACGTGAAAAAACAAAGATTACTTTGTATTACAACTGGGTAGCAATTCAAGGAAACCGTTTTTAGATAGATTCAAGCTTGAAAAGACCTATTTCAAATAGGTAGGTTTATCCGACACTGCCGTTTTCCGGAAACGGGAATGAAGGTGTTAAGGTGTGAATGATATACTACTCGAGTGTCATGATATAAGGCCAACAACCGTTGGGCGCCATGTAGCAGGGTTTCGGTTCTCCCAGAACTGTGCACAGAGCTCTAGAACCTTGGTGAATTAGGGTGACCCAAAACTCACCTTAGTATCAGAAATCCCCTTACCGAGCTAGCTACAGTGTCTCATTGGTCATAACAAACTCCCAATGACTTAGACAATCCAGAACATGAACTTAGGGTACCTCAGGTA
The DNA here is from genome assembly GCF_964263255.1 of Lissotriton vulgaris. Classification (NCBI taxonomy): domain Eukaryota; kingdom Metazoa; phylum Chordata; class Amphibia; order Caudata; family Salamandridae; genus Lissotriton; species Lissotriton vulgaris. The sequence goes on along the minus strand of NC_141698.1, from coordinate 863,787,550 downwards.
TCGTGGAACACATGAACACTCTTTCGCTCTATAATCATTTCAAACCACAACGGGGAGTAAAAGAACACACGTGCAAGTTTGAAATATTTATTTTTTCAATGCAAGGTTCTCAAACGCAGTATCTTATATAATACCAACATACATATTATAAAAATCAGAGTTATCAGCATAGTCACTAATCCATAGTAAGCGAACGGTGATAGCATATTATAATGCAAAATCTATAGAAATCTGTATCACCTATATTTAGCATACTATATTATATCTAAGAAGGTCTCATTTGGGTTTTAGCAGGGCGGGCCCATACCTCTAAAAGTCAGCAGAAGCAGATCACATCATCAGCTAGCAACTCTCTGCATGCGAAGCACCATCAAGTGTATTTTTTCATTCTCAGTAACTCTATCTTAAACCCGCGTAGAGCCCAATGTTGGCAGCAACATTATTTGTGTTATGTCTAATGTGGTGCGAGGATCAGGCCTCCCAGCAACCTTGTGTTAGGTTATTCTCAGAGGCTATAGCTCTCAGTGTGCAGACAGTGTACCAAGTGTCCCAGGCACGACTGATATCAGAGCAATAACATATTATTCTCAATAAATCACATCTTTCGTCTAGGTTGAAAGCTACAATAATAATTATGTGCCGTGTGCAAACTGAAGCCGAAGGAAAATATGTCATTTAAACATTTAATAAACTCATGCTAACTTAACACAATATATAGAAAAGCATTAACTATATGACAGGCTATCCTTGGTACTCCTATAATCCCAAAGGTCGATCCATAACTCGCAAAAGCTTAACATAGCTTGGATTGGTCTAGAGCCCAATCTACGTGCAAAATCTAAAACGGTGATAGATTATCTAGCCATTATGTTTCTTTTAACCTGCATTTGTGGGATCCAAGACCCCCTTTCATCAAATAGCACACCTAGATATGGGAATGACGTTACCTGAGAAAGTTAATTCCCCTCACAGTAGTGAGTCTTATATTTCTTAGACTTGGGTCCCATAATCATAATGTGGGATTTAAAAAAAATTACGTCTGGGGTCCAGGGACTTCAATAAGATAGCAAACTGGTCAAAAGATGCTGGAAACCATTTGCAGTTCTAGCTAAAAGGGCAGCGTCATCTGCATATAGGAGGGCCGGAATTAATTTGTGTCCTATACGAGGGATAGTCACACAAGTGATTCCAGTGGTGCACTGGAACCATCCCTGAGGGAACGCCAAATTCTCCTCTCTGTTCACAAGAGGATTCCCACACAGTTTTGTTATTCTTGAATAGATTTCAAATGTTTATTCCTTTTGGTATTTTCAATGATAGTCATTTGATTCGTTAAACTTTCAACAAATGAGGCATTATCAATTTAACTTCATATCCAATGCATTTCGGGCATTTGTGATGCCCTTCATCAGGGAATGATACTGTCAACAAAACAAACAAAAAACATATTTACAATTCAATAGTGTTTGATCATTGTATCACATTGTGGTTCTGCCTAATTCACACAGTGATTCTATACAGATATCCTTGTGTTTACCAGCTAGTATCCCTCGTGAGAAGGGTGAAAAAAATGTTTAATTTGAAACTCACATGCCCGCTCTTGACCATGGTTGTTATGTGCTAAAGAGAAAAAAACATGAGAAAAGGGAAAATGAAGGGGCATATTACCAAGCAATAGCGATAATTATCGCTATTGCTTGGTTAGAGACAAAAATTTACCACTGAGCTGCGGTGATTTTTACCGCAAATAAACCTTGGTATTACCAAGGTTTATCGCAAATGCGATAAAAATCGCCGCAATGCATGAATATCGCTGAAAAGTCAGCGATGTTCATGCATTACCGAGCTAATGCTCTTAGCCATGTTATCCACCTCCCATTGGATAACATGGCTAAGAACTGCTCAGGGCAGGTGTTAGCTTTTGGAGATATTCGCGCTTAGCGCGAAAATCTCCAAAAGTTGGTAATAGGAGATAGCGATGTTAGCAACTGTTTTCAGTCGCTAACATCTTGGCACGCCCACTTTGCAGGTCATTAGTGATAAATATCACTGACATGCAAAGTGGGGCCCAAGACGGTCGCTATCTCCTATGAGCTGTCGCTAACTGGTGTTAGCTACAGCTAGGTAATAGGGAGATAATTTTATCTCCAATTTCTTGGCTTTTGAAGCCAAAAAAACAGAGATAAACCCCCTTGATAATATGCCCCTAACTCTCATGTGTTCGCGTTTGAACCAGTTTATAACTTGGCTTATTCTATTATCTCGTTGTTTACTGACCTTATACGCATAGTTGAGCGGCCTTGTGGCAGCTTCTTTACGTGTGTACCTCTTGCATGAAGACGCCACTCGAGAAAGTATTTGCCATTATATTTACTGGTTTTGAGATCTACTCCGGTCACGTGGTGTGCTGCAACTGACGAAAGACTATCTATGTGTAGGGATGTCGGACTGTGAGAAGGTGATAAAGGTGTATTAGGATTAAAGTGAGATTAAACCAAAAGAAGAGGGTTTCCTGGGAACATATTATACTTTGGAGGAAAATTGCGAACAGGAAAGAGAAAGAAAAACTGATATTTGCGGCCATGGTAAAAAAAAAGCGGGGAAGCTGGAGTCGAACCCTGACGTTTGTGTGTTCTGTCTGTGAGTGTTCTAATACGATGAGCTATACGGCGGTATGTAACCCACTGTGATAAATTACTATGAATTAACAAAAAACAAGGTAAATTCTATATTAACAGCAATCACAGTTATACCAATTAGCACCTAGGGAGCATTATTAAAGATAACATGAAAATTAAATTCTGTTATTGAGTCCATTTGGTTTTTGGGTGGATAATTTATATATCCAAAAGTTTTCTCTCTGTAGGAGGTGTTTTGTATTGTCTCTTCCTTCTGTTTTTTTAACACATTCCAAAATCATGAATTTGAGTTGTGAGATGTTGTGTTTTTCTTCCATGAAATGCGTAGCCACTGAAGATTTGGTGTTGTTTAGTCGTATATTGAATTTATGTTCTGTGAGTCTTATTTTAATGCGATGTTCTGTCTTTCCAATGTACAGTTTTCCGCATGGACATTTTAATGCATATATAACATTTGACGTGTCGCATGTTGCATTCACTTTAAGTTTAACTTCATGACCCCTCATGGGGTGGTTGATTTTGCTTCCCTTTATGATATTATTTCAATGGCCACAGTTTAAACACGCTTTTGTGCCCTTGAACATTTCTGATGTTTTTACTTGAGGTTGGATCATTTCACCCATATTTCTTGCTCTGGTGAAAGCAAACAGTCGGGGATGTTCGAAGATATTGTTAAAATGGATGTGGAAAATTTGGATACTGCCACTATTCTAGATTGCTCTGTTATGTTACTGGGTTGTAAAAGTGTCTTTCTGACCATTTGTGTTATTTTGATTCTCGATTCCTCTATGGTCTGTTGAGGGTAGCCTCTTTGTCTGAATGTAATACCTATTTCTTGTATTTTCTGTTCCATCTTAGTGTGTCCCGATGTAATCCTTTTAACTCTTGCCATTTGTGAAAACGGTAGGTATTTCTTGAGATTTTGTTCATGAAAACTAGTATAAAGCAACATGTTGTTCCTGTCAGTACTTTTGACAAAAAGATCCGTTTCAAATCCTTCATTCGTGAGATTGACTCTGACATCCAGGAATGTGACTGTTGTGTTGGACATTTCCCATGTTAATTGAATTCTTTCGTTCACGTTGTTGAATTCAGTCAGAGCTGCTTGTAAATCTTCCATTGAGCTTCTCCAGACGATGAATATGTCGTCGCTGTACCTTATAAATAGTTTTAGGTTCTCTCGCCATTTAGCTTTGGATAGTATATGTGTCTCTTCATTATATTTCATGAATAAATTCGCGTATACCGGCGCTGACGAATTGCCCATGGCAGTGCCCACGAGTTGCTGGTACCATGTGTCCTTGTACCTGAAATAACTTTGGTATAAAGAATAAATCATTAATTCCATCAGGAACGTCTGAAAAGCGACATCCAAGTCTGTGTTGATTAAAGCTTTTTCAATGGCCTCAATTCCTAGAGAGTGTGGTATGGCTGTGTATAGAGAGCGAACATCTGCGGTACATAAAACCAGTCGTTCATCTGGTTCAATGTGGATTATTTCCAATTTAAGGAGAAACTCTGTTGTGTCCTTTATGTAAGTTTCCATGCCTCTGACCGATGGTTGCAAATATTTGTCCAATAGTTGTCCTATTGGTTCGTGCAAGCTACCCCGAGTAGATACTATGGGTCTTAGAGGAGGGTTGGTTAGGTTTTTGTGAATCTTAGGTATCATCCGTAGCGTTGGACTTTTCGGATTGTCTTTGATGAGGAACTTTTTTGTTCTGCCTTGATGATGCCCATTTCATGTGCTTTCTCAACGATTGTTTTGAGGTTTTGCATAAATTCCATAGTGGGATTGTTGTCTAATCTCATGTACGTGTTGGTGTCCGTGATATGTTCATATACTTTTTCTTCGTACATCGTGTGGTTCATTATGACTATGGCACCTCCTTTATCGGCTTTAGTGCAGATAATTTCTTCTTTGGTTGCCAATCTCCTCTGGGTATCTAGGTCCTTTTGTGTGATGTTCTTGGTGCCACTTTGGTGGTGTTTGATACTTGTAAGATACTGTTTAACCATTTTCTCGAAAATATCTAGGGTCTTATGACTAGTGGGTGCCTGAAAGGAACTTGGTGGTCTGAGTCCCTGTAGTCGATCTGTTTCTTGTGTCGTGGGTCTTGGTAAAACATTATCAAAGTAATGACGTAGACGAATTTTTCTCATTAGTTTGAAAATGCTGACCTCCAGCTCTACGTTGTCTGTATTGAAAGTTGGCACAAAGGATGTTCCTTTTTGTAGTAGTTGTTTCTCATTGGTGTTTAATGGGTAATCGCTGATGTTTATGACTAGTTGTTCTGTGGTTTCTTCTTCTTGTCCTTGTTGACCCCTGTTGTGCTCCTCGTGGTTGGTGGTTCTTTTTCCTACTCTTTTTCTTTTGTTTTGTCCTCGCCTGGGTTGCCTTTTTGCGATTGGCCTTGTTCTAAAAAAGGATTCGGCTCTGTTTGAGCACTTGCGGTTGGTTGTTCCACTTGTGCAGAGTCTGGTCTTGTTACTGGTTGAGGTCCACTGGTAGTTGGTCGTTCCATTTGTTTGGTTAGTTGTGATGCTCGTCTGGTTCTTTGTGAGGTATCGCTGTCTGATGAAGAAGGTTCTGTGTTGGATGTATATGGTTTATTTGCTCGTTTGCGAGCATATACCTCTGCCCAGGTGTGTACTTCTCCAAGACGATAGTCGAGGGTATCCCTCTTGTTTTTACAAATTTTTCTTTCATTATTGTCCCTAGTATGTTTATCCATTTGAGTTTGTATTTCTTCCAGAGTTTTAGTGAGTTCCTCCTTGGACATTAGGCCAGATAGTTCAGTTGATACTTCAGATATTTCCTTTGGGAGTTCTTCTAGAATTTCTGATAACTCTTCTATAATCAGAAGGATGAGGTCTAGCGAGCATTTATTTAGAATTTCGTACCATTTTTCCTCGAACTTTTTCGAGTTTTTGCATAGAGAAGGTTTGAGGGTATACATAAATTCTGGTGATATTTGATTAGTGTGCTTGCATGCATTTGTTGGTTGATTTTTTCTTTTGAATAAGTAAATTAGCTGTCTTACACTTTGCTCCTTGGTGCACGTGTTGGACTCTTGTGTGACTGATTTATTAGGGCGTCTGAGGGGTTATGATGCCACCTGTGGAGAACCTAAAAAATAAATAGATAAATAAAAGGAAACACAAAAGCTGTGCACCCTTCCAATTCAAGTTACTATACGAGGGATATCCATGCTAGCACCCGATAAAATATCATCAAGATTATTAATGTATAAGGTAAATAAAAGGGGTGCTAAAATGCAACCCTGTCTCACACCTTTGATTATACAGATGTTGTGTGTTAAGTTACCTTTTTGATCGACTCTTACTGTAGCTTCAAGATCTTGCTGAAGATCCGCAAAAAAATTTACAATGTTTTCATCTACTCCAAGCTTTAACAGTAAGTGCCATAGCTTAGATCTATTTACTTGGTCAAAGGCAGAGGAGAGGTCCATAAATGCTAGATGTAAAAGTGCCCTTCTTCGCGAGGGTATAGCAGAAGCAGAAGCAAATTTAGGCAGTGATCTGTGGCACCTCTCTCCTTCCTATAACCATACTGCAGATTGGAGAGAATATTAGCGTGATCCAGCCACTCTGTAAGCTTTGCCAGTACCGCTCTGCCTAATTCAGTTAATTCAAAACAAGTCCCAGTCCAAACAAAGAAAATGTCCTCGCTATAGCGTCGCAAATGTCGAATGCTAGAAAAATAAGGATTTTTTTGAGAGTCGTAAATAAAGTTCTGTTCAAAATTATCCACAAACAGAATAGCAAAATTGGGGGCATAAGAAGCCCCCATAGAAGAACCTTTAGTCTGTAAATAAAATTGACCATCACATTTAAAATTGTTATGTGTTAAAAAAAATAGGCAGTAAATCAATAATAAAGTCAGTTGGTACCAACACAGGTGCCAAGCGTGTGTCAAGAACTTTTTTTATCACTTCAATTCCTTCCATTTGGGGAAGGTTGGTGTATAAGGACTCCAAGTCAAAACACACCAACAATTCAGAATCAGGACAGAATGTCATTGTTTCTAGTTGTACAATAATGTCCCCACTGTCTCGTACATGACTCTGAGTGGTCATTGCAAAAAATATCAATATATTTACAGAGTGGTTCCAGGACCGACTCACATCCAGAGACTATGGGCCGGCCTGAAGGATTTATCATATCCTTATGCACCTTTGGAGTTGTGTACAACACTCGGGTCCTTGTTTTTTTGGAGTTAAGAAATGTAAATTCTTTGTTAGTAAGGAAGCCAGCCGATTCGGCATCAGTGGTCACATTAGTAATCAATTTTTGAATTACTACAAGAGGACTTGTATGTAAAATTCAGTAATGCCCAAGATTATTCAGCTGACATTGAATTTCCATTTTGAATTCATCGATAGATTGTACAACAATCCCCCAGCCTTTGTCGGCGGATTTTATAATCACTTCCTGATTTAGTTTTAATGTTTTTAGAGCTTGGCGTTCAATCTGAGAGATGTGTTAGGGCAGGGTTCTTCAAACTGTGGGGCGCGCCCCCCTGGGGGGGCGCGGCACCATCCCAGGGGGGGCACGCGCTCTACTCCGATCTTCCCTTTGTGCCCGTTCCTTTGTCCCTGTGGCAGCGCGATGTAGAGGCGATTGGGGCTGCAGGGGCCTAAGAGCTGAACAAAGCTCATTAGCATGCGAATGGCCTCTTAAAGAGGTGTGAAGTGCTCGGGTGCGGCTGGCTGGCTGAGTGTGTGTGTGCCCAGAAGCTGTGTCAGCACGGGCACCCACAGGCATGGTGAGATGAAGAGGGAGAGGGAGGGAGGAAGGAGACAGAGACAGATAGACAGAGGGAGAGCGAGGGAGGGAGACAGGCAGACAGAGGGGGAGCGAGGGAGGGAGACAGAGGCTGACAGAGCGAGAGCGAGGGAGGCAGCGCGAGGGAGACTGAGGCAGACAGGGAGAGCGAGGGAGAGTGAGGGAGGGAGACATGCAGACAGAGGGAGAGTGAGGGAGGGAGACAGGCAGACAGAGGGAGAGCGAGGGAGGGAGACAGGCAGACAGAGGGAGAGCGAGGGAGGCAGAGTGGCAAACAGAGGGAGAGCGAGGGAGGCAGAGTGAGGGAGAGGGAGGGAGACAGAGGGAGAGTGAGGGAGACAGAGGGAGAGCGAGGGAGGCGTAGTGAGAGAGAGCGAGGGAGACAGAGGGAGGGAGAGCGAGGAAGGCATAGCGAGGGAGACATTTGGAGAGCGAGGGAGACAGAGGCAGCTAAAGGGAGAGCGAGGGATGTCGGGTGGAGCCGGCCACCAGACGTCCGTTATGTTGCCATGTGGGTGAATAGATGTATGGGTGGAGTGGTGGATGTATGGGTGGAGTGATGGGTGGAATGGTGGATGTGTGGGTGACATGGTGGATGTATGGGTGGGGGGTGGATGGATGAGTGGGGGGGTGGATGGATGAGTGAGGGGATGGATGGATGGGTGAAGGGGTGGATGGATGGTGGGAGAGAGGATGGATGCATGAGTGGAGGGATGGATGGGAGTGGATGGATGTGTGTATGGTTGGAAGGGTAGATGGATGGGTGGAGGGATGGATGGATCAGTGAAATGGTGGATAGATTGATGGGGGGGTGGATGGTGGACGAGTCGGTGGGTGGATGGATGAGAGAGGTGATGGATGGATGGATTGATGTATTGATGGGTGAAGGGGTGAATGAATGGATGGATGGATGAATGAAGGGGTGGATGTGGGGATGGATGGATGGGTGGAGGGATGGATGGATCAGTGAAATGGTGGATGGATCGATGGGGGGTGGATGGTGGATGAGTCGGTGGGTGGATGGATGAGAGAGGTGATGGATGGATGGATTGATGTATTGATGGGTGAAGGGGTGAATGAATGGATGGATGGATGAGTGAAGGGGTGGATGTGGGGATGGATGGGTGATTGAGGAGGGTGGATGGATGGGGGGATGGATGGAGGAGTGAAGGGGTGGGTGAGAGATCAATGGATGGATTCATGAGTGGATGAGTGGATGGATGAGTGGGTGGATGGGTGAAGGGTGGATGGAGGGATGGGTGGCTGGCTGAGGGGGGGAATGGAGAGAGAGGGGGAGGATGGATGGATGGATGAGTGAGGGCATGGATGAATGATTGGCAGAGTGGATGGGCAGGTGTGTGCATAGATGGGTGAGGAGAGGAGCATGGAGATGGATGGGTCAGAGAGTGCATGCATGAGTGGGGGGAGGGTGGAGAGCGGGAGGGATGGATGGGTGGGTGGATGGATGAGTGGGGGGTTGAGTGGGTGGACGGATGAGTGACTGGGTGGATGGATGAGTGGGTGGGGGGATGGCTGGATGGGTGAGAGGTTGGGTGGTTGGATGGATGAGTGAGTGGATGGATGGGTGGAGGAGTGGATGGATGGGTGGAAGAGTGGATGGATGAATGGAGGAGTGGATGGATGAATGAATGGAGGAGTGGATGGATGAGTGGGAGGATAGCTTGGGTGAAGGGGTGAGTGGTCGGATGGATGAGTGGGTGGATGGATGGGTGGAAGAGTGGATGGATTGGGGAGGGGATGGATTGGGTGAAGGGATGGATGGATGATGGATGGATGGGTGAGATGATGGATGGAGGGATGGATGGTGGATGGGTTTGCAAGTGGTTGAAGGGGTTTGGATGGGGATGGGGCACAGATGGAGGAAAGGAATGAATGGTGGGGGAGTTGGTGGATGACAAGGTGTACATGATGGATGGGGAGGGTTGTGATGACTTCCTTTGCCTTGGAGGATTGTGTTTTGAGCTGTGTGGTACGCCTCTGTCGTTTCGCCACACCCACTTACAGGCCTGCAGTTTGCTAGGCATTCTTGTTGTGTTGAGCATTGTTTGCCGGATATGGCCCGTGGTGTGCGCGTTGCAGTCGATCATGTGGTGTGCCGGATTCCCGAGGTTTCGGTCGGGTGGTGGGGGGGCCCAACATCTGGGGGAATTCAGCTGGGTCGGCTCAACCTGGAAAAGTTTGAATGCCTCTGTGTTAGGGTATATACTCAAATTCTTTGCTCAATTCGGAGACTTCTCTAAGGACCATAGATTCAAAGGCTAATAATTCTACTGGCATTTTATTCAGCTGGGCTATTGAAAGTCGAGTGGGGCCTCAGTCCAAATAGATTGAAACTGTCACTGCTCGTGTGTTCCAGAAAAAAGGCCTTCAAACGCAATTTTTGAAAAAAATGCAGAAGTTCCAATTGTGTGTCAAAAAGGCAAGACTTTTCGGTGATAAGGTGAGATCTCTGCCACCGAAAGAGAAGGATTGGATAAATTAAAAATAGGTATAGTTTCAGTATTGGCAATAGTAGAGTTCAAAGATCCTATTAAAGCCGCAGGATTATTAACTACAGCTGCCATATTGTCTACTTAGGTGGACCCCACTGATAGAACTTCTGGTGGGTCTGTCTCTTGCCCAACTGGAAGTTCCCCATAGTTGGGGGGGAGAGGGGAGGTGGTCAGGTTTTCCCTCGTCCCCTTCCTCCTCGCCCACGCTGTTCTAAAAAAATAAAAGAATTATAGCTTGATGTTGAGTGGCCAGATTTAGAGTTTGCATTTGATTTGAACTCGTCACCTGAACTTGCTGAGGATTCCGAAAAGGTGATAGCATTGTTATTCCTAAATCGGCCCCATATGGGATAAATCTCAGTATATTGTGGCTTAGGCTGAGAATAAAATTCATCCTGTAAATATGGATGAGCCTTTACTTGATTAAAGTTTACTATATATTTTTTTATTTTCTTAGTTTTTTTATTTTGATTGAATTTTTCAAACTCAACAATAGTTTTGTTAACTTTTTCAAGAGTGGCTTTGGCATCATTAAACGCATCACATTCACTGAATCGTCTCTCTAGATCAGCAATAATTTCGAATTCTTTTTTACTGTGCTCCAAGGCTGTGTCAATGCCATGGACAAGCCAATGGCAGGAGCAAGTTACTCCTATATGGCTGAAACCTTTTCTAAAATTAGGATCATTAATAAAGATCAGATACTTGCAGCCCCACCGGTATTACATCTTTTTTTAAATACTCAATCATCATTAGAGCATGCTAAGTAGTTTGCAAATGTTTTTTCATGCACTGTTCCAGCTCATCAAGTAGTGCTTGTACATCACTAACTACTCGTTGCATCGCTGTAGATCCTAACAGTGTTGGACCATTCTTAATCCTTGAAATATACTCCTCAGAATAAGTTGGTGCATCTGCATAAGCCATATTTAATTTAGGCAAGAAATGCAGAGGCATAAACAAAGGAGCCCTCACAGTTAAGCAACTGTACTCAAATCATTTAACCACCACAGGGGCAGCCCTTGACACCTGAACCAGGGGCAATCAGTATTTTATCCTAACAAAGGTTCAAGGAATGTGAAAAGTTATACTTTACATAAACAAAAACTAACAATAGACAGTTGTTAAAGACAACAAACCTCTATTCATACACAAAAAAGGGAAAAATAGAAAAACAATAAAAACCCATATAAAGAAATCTGGAAATAAAAATACATACAAAATGTATTCAGTAGAAACACTTATAAAGTAAGGCTCAGAAATATATACTGGTACATATAAAAGTTAATATACAATACAAAAACCAATTTTGGCAATTTGTTTTCTACCGATTACAGGTTCTATTGCCTTTCTTTTTCTTATTTTCCCGTCAGCAAGCCGCTAAAACTTGCCGGCAGGATTTTAGGGTCAGGTGGCAGTCTAGTGAAGGGGGAATCTGTCACGCTTCTGGCCTATCCACCAAGGAGATGTAGTACTTGTTTAAAGATTTAAAGATTTAGTTATTCAGCTGGTATGCGTGTCATATGTATCATTCGCAGCGTAACTTCCTTTCCCAAAAATTTCAATACAGATTAAAAAAATTATTAAATTAAGAGAATGTGCCAAACATAGTTTAAACTAAATGAAATGATAAAAACAGAATTCAGACATCTTAAAACGGTTGCTTCCAAAAGGATTTATATGAATAGTATTAGGTCCATTCTAAAGGTCCCCTGTTAAAGTTCTTAGCTCGGCCACTGTGATAGTAACTAGGTGCAGTACCCTGCAGATCACCAATATCCCTTAGTGCAAGTAGAGGTTGACAGATGGATTCAATTCTTACCCTTGTAGGGCGAGCCGATTATGGATGGAACAGATCTCTTTATGGCTGCTACTGGGTGGCCCTGCCCTGCCTCTGCCTGCAGCTGCGGGAGCTCCAACAGGAATTTAAGGTGCCTCCTGGCGCAAAACACTCGTTGGCGGCTGCGCCCCGGTGCTGGAAGCCGCCGGGCACACTGGGAAGTGTGGTCCTCTGCTCTCCCGGCACCCAGTCTGCTTCCCCTTTCTTTCCTTGGCCCCCAGCGATGGGCTAAATAAATGGCAGCAGAGCGTCCCGTGCTGCAGGAGACTCAACAGGAATTTAAGGCGCCTTCTGGTGCGAAACACTCGTTGGCGGCTGCGCAATGGTGCTTGAAGCCGCAGGGCACGATGGGAAGTGTGGTCCTCTGCTCTCCCGGCACCCGGTCTGCTTCCCCTTTCTTTCTTTTATTGTCCCTCAGCAAGGGGCTAAACAAATGGCAACAGGGCATCCCGTGCTGCGGGAGCCCCAACAGGAATTTAAGGTGCCTCCTGGCGCAAAACACTTGTTAGCGACTGCGTGATGGCACTGGAAGCCGCTGGGTATGCTGGGAAGTGTGGTCCTGTGCTCTCCGTCACCCGGTCTGCTTCTCCTTTCTTTCCTTGGCCCTCAGCGAGGGGCTAAACAAACAGCAACAGGGCTTCCCGCTCTGCGGGAGCAACAAATAAGAAATTTAAGGCCACTCCTTGCGAAATACATTAGTTGGCGGCTGCACGATGGCGCTGGAAGCCACTGGCCATGCTGGGAAGTGTGGTCCTCTGCTCTCCCTGCACCCGGTCTGCTTCCCCTTTCTTTCCTTGGACCCCAGTAAGGGGCTAAACAAACGGCAACAGGGTGCCCCATGCTGCTGGAGCCCCAACAGGAATTTAAGTCGCCTCCTGGCGCGAAACACTTGTTGTCTGCTGCAAGACGGCACTGGAAGCCGCTGGGCACACTGGGAAGTGTGGTCCTCTGCTCTCCTAGCACCCGGTCTGCTTCCCCTTTCTTTCCTTGGCCCCCAGCGAGGTGGTAAACAAACGGCAACAGGGCGTCCTGTACACATCCCTGCACTATGTGGCAGGCACCAGGCGGTGCCTGCCACATGGTGCAGGGATTTGTAGGGGGGTACCATTGATGCCCCCAGTGCCCACATCGGAGGGCCAGGGAGGAAGGGGGCCCGCTACGGGGTCCCTAAGTCCCTTTCTGCCTGCCTGTTCATGGCAGGTTAACCGCCATGAACAGGTGGGCAGAAAGGGACATCATAATCCCCAAGGCAGTGCCTGTTGGCCACCACCAACATTGTAGGGAATACAACCCCCTCCACTGCACGGGCAGGCTCAAGGAGCCTGTTGGATGCATGGCAGTCGGTCTTCCTGACCGCCGCTCATCTGCCCACCATTGAAATTTGGCAGGCGGATATGATGGATCCAATGGAAGTAGCAGTCCCACTGGCATCCTAATCAGGCCCTTAGTTAGCAGGGACCCAATGCACTTACAGTTCAAAATCACAAGAGTCATCAAGCAAAAAGTTGGGGGTGACCATATTGAAAGAGTCACTTTCCTACACTCCCATATACTTTGGGTGCCACTTAAGCCAACAAGTACATACAATATCCAGTGCCAGAATGTTTCCATTAGAGCCGTCCAAATATAATGGGTGACCTTCATATCAAAAATTACATGTAGAGTGTAAGGGCCAGCATTTTGTTCTGGCTGCCTTCCTCTCAGTGTTCGTACAAAATATTGAATTAAAAATATTGTGTAATATAAGCATTGTGTCAAGAATATCATGACACATAAATATTGTTCTCAGGAATATCATTTTAGGTGTTGTATTTAGTATGAAAGTGTTTAATATCGATGTCTTTAATATCGATGTAGTTAATATAATTTGTAATATCATTTTTAGTGATAAATAGTGTGTAATATATTGAATTTTTGTTTTTATATGTTTTTTATTTAGAGTAATTGTTTATATATTTTTTTATTTAGTATGATTATATATTTTAGAAGTAGTATATTGGGATATAGGGAATAAGGGTGGAAAGCTATTTTTTCTATGTTACTACAATTTTTTTTAGAAAACATTTAGGAGTGGGATGCTGATGCTATAGGGGATGACACCCTTATCCCCTATAACACCAACATTAAAAATATGTATTAGTGTTATATTTTGGATGTGTATGTATTAACCAATTATTTAGTGGTGGATTAATATTGGATAAGGCTATGGGTCTTAATATTTGGAATAATTGAAGTAATTTAAATACAATATTTTCGAATTTTAATTGTACGTTTTTTATATTATTTAAAAACAAAATTTAAATGGCAAAATTATTGTTAAAAAAGTAAATATGAAAAAAGTGAAAATTTCAAAAAATTACAATAACAATGGGGCTGATTACGAGTCTTGTGACTGCCAGACTCATGGTGGTGCAGCAGTGGTGACCCACCTTTGTACAAATTACGGCTTCCAAAGTCGTACCGGTGGTTGACCACCGGCTCCGCCAGGGAACGCATTCCCGCTTAGCATATTACAAGATCCTGCTTCACCAGCCTTTTCAAGACAGGGCCCCACCATAAAAAGGCCGGTGGTGCAAGAACAAAGGGGGCCCTACAAACCCCGCAATGGGGATACATTCTGGTGGGCACAGCATGTGACCCCCGTTCTGTATAGGACATTTCTATACTTTTATATAAATATCATAATTATTTTTAAGAAGTATGTTATATTTTTTAAAGTTTTTTAAATATACTATTTCTAATTATGAATATTATTTTAATTAAATTTGGATTCTGTTTTCAAATATTGCACTGTGTTAAATACATTCATATGTAAATATTTTATCCAATTTTGTATGAAATATATATATAAAGTTATATGGATATTATATATTTAAAATGTTATGTTATGATATCTGGGGCCCCATTAAGATGGCGGGCGGGTGGAAATCGCACGCACCATCAGGATGTGCCCGCCACAGTGGCAGGCACATCCTGTATTTATAGTATTGTGGCGGGCGGAGCTATCTGCTTCGCCCGCCACAATACTAAAAATGCTTAGCAGCATTTACGTAATCAAAGCGGCAGGCACCGCGCGGTGCCTTCCACTTTGATTATGCAAATGCAGGGGGGTTCCACAGGTACCCCCCGTGTGCCACCCCTCTTTGGCCTTCACTCCGGGGGCCCACAGGGGGCCCCCAGAGTGAACATCGCCTGCCTTTCCGTGGCGGCATTGCCACCGCGGAAAGGCATTGCACACTTGCCATTGTAAAATGGCTGGCGATGTCTCATAGACACCACCAGCATTTTAATAATTTTCCGCCCCGGCCGCAATGCGACCGAACGGAAAAGTGGCGGGCGGTGTTTCCCACCGTTGCGGTCCCCCCCGCCATTGTAATGTGGCGTGGGGGAAAAGGGTGGCGGACGGTCATTTCTAATTATGAATATTATTTTAATTAAATTTGGATTCTGTTTTCAAATATTGCACTGTGTTAAATACATTCATATGTAAATATTTTATCCAATTTTGTATGAAATATATATATAAAGTTATATGGATATTATATATTTAAAATGTTATGTTATTATATCTAGGGCCCTATTAAGATGGCGGGCGGGCGGAAATTGGGACCACCCGCCCTAAGGGCGGGGGTCCCGCACGCACCATCAGGATGTGCCCGCCACAGTGGCAGGCACATCCTATATTTATAGTATTGTGGCCGGTGGAGCTATCGGCTCCGCCCGCCACAATACTAAAAATGCTTAGCAGCATTTACGTAATCAAAGCGGCAGGCACCGCGCGGAGCCTGCCGCTTTGATTATGCAAATGCAGGGGGGTACCACAGGTACACCCCCGTGTGCCACCCCTCTTTGGCCTTCACTCCGGGGGCCCACAGGGGGCCCCCAGAGTGAACACCGCCTGCCTTTCCGTGGCGGCATTGCCGCCGCGGAAAGGCACTGCACACTTGCCATTGTAAAATGGCTGGCGGTGTCTCATAGACACCACCACCATATTAATAATTTTCCGCCCCGGCCGCAATGTGACCGGGGCGGAAAAGTGGTGGGCGGTGTTTCCCACCGTTGTGGTGGCGGGGGGGAAAGGGTGGCGGACGGTCATTTCTGTTGGGCGTATTGCCACCGCCACCATGGCGGTGGCGATCCGCCCGACATCCTAATGGAGCCCCTGGTATTCATAAAGCCTGCAGCTACTCCCAAGAGTGTCCCGGTACTAAGAAAGAAGACCACATAACAGCAAACAGAACATCCCCCCTTAGCAGAATCTGGCAGGTCCTAATGCAGGAAAAGCCATGTTTGACTTAATATGGAAGAAATATGTATTTTATTACATGATTACATAGATGTTTGTTCAGCTTGTTGATATTGTGGTGGTAATAGTAAATGTTAACTTTATAGTGTGCTGTATCTTGGGTTTCTTTTGTAGTAGTGGGGGTATTGTAATTTTTGTCTTTTCAGTGTCAAATATCTTAATTGTTAAAAGCTATATTGGAGTCAGAATGGTGAATGTTCACCTCTTTAGTGTCGAGCGCCTTCCCTGAGTTAAGTTAGATTGCAGTGGGAATAGTAAATGTTGATCCTTTGGTGTCCAACACCTTCCTTTACTTATTTTATCTTGGAATTGAAATAGTATATTCAAACCTTTTAGTGTCCAAAACCTTCCATGAGATATGTTTTATTGCACTGGAAATGGTTCATGTTGCGTCTTTAGTATCCAGCACTTTCCGTGAGTTAATTTATATTGCAGTTGGAATAGTAAATATTGCCCCTTTACTGTCCAACACCTTCCCTGACTTAATTTATCTTGGAGTGGCAATAGTACATTTAATACTTTTGATGCCCAACACTTTCCCTCAGATAAGTGTTATTTTAGTGGGAATGATGAATGTTGCCTCTTTAGTGCCAGCACTTTCCCTGAGTGAAGTTAGATTGGAGTGGGTATGGTAAATGTTGTCACTTTGCTGTCCAACACCTTCCCTGACTTATTTTATTTTGGAGTGGGAATAGTATGTTCAATCATTTTAGCATCCTACATCTTCTTTGAGGCAAGATGTTTTAGCGTGGAATAGAGAATTGTATATATAGCACTATAGATGTGTGTTTGCATTGTTTGTAGGAATAGTATGCCTAATATTTGTAGTAATATATAATTTGAAGAAAGTATTTTTTGCATTGATATAGTAAAAAAGCATAGTGTTTGCAATTTAATATTATTTTAACATTAAGTAGCAGAAAAAGACCACAATAGACATATCATTTTTTTTTATTTAGAAGAAATAACACTTTTTGAAGCTTTTTCATATTTTTGACATATATTTATTAGAAATAAAAATTGTCCATTTTTTTAATATATAACACATTTTTTAATAGTTGGCAAATAAATCCGGAACAAATGTTTTTGAATATATTTTAATAATATACATTTTCATATTTTTTTTAATAAGGTACATTTAAAATATTTTTCAGAGTTATATTTTACATATATTTTCATACTGTTATTTAAAATAAATTATATATATATATGTTATAATACTATCTAATATATAATTGACAAATATTTGTATTAATTTATGGAACATTGTTGTACATGTGTTATTTTTAATAATAATTTAAGCATTTTAATAGACATTTTCAGCTATTTTCCCAGTGATTTCTTTGGGGATTTAGGGGGTCCTTAGGATGGTGGACAAAAGTATTTGGGCCTGCCCGCCTACAAGGCGGCGTTCCCAAAGGGCAATTAGAATGTGACCGCCACTGTGGCTTGGCATTGCCCATGTTTTGCATTGTGGTGGGTGCTGTGCTCTGCAGCACCCGCCGCAAGCCAAAACAGACACCCAACACATCTCCCTGCACTACGTGGCAGGCACCATGCAGTGCCTACCACATGGTGTAGGGATGTGTGGGGGGCACCTAAGGTGCTCCCCAGGGCCTATGTCCCTGGCCCAGGGGCCCAAATCCATTTCCGCCTACCGTTTTGCTGCGGGTTGATTAACGGAAAGGAATATTGTAATCCCTATAGCGGTGCCTGACAGGAACAGCCACAATTCTGGGATTACAGAGTGGTCCAACAGGCAGTCGGATACAGACCGCCTGTCAGGACCGTGGCGGTCAGTGTTTTCCGACCACTACCTGTCAAAGAGACATAGCTATATGGTGAATGGAGATGCCTGGTATGAGGGCTGAAAGACTGCCACCGACAGCTTGTTGGTGGTGGTCATTCGGCCATCGTAATGAGGCCCAGAGTCTTTTTTTAATTAGCTGGATTTTTTTTCCTACTGCTAAATACATTAAGGGGCACATTAGGAAAATCCGCCCGCGATCCTATAGCAAAATGGGACCGCCCGCCATAAGGATGTGCGTCCCGTTGGGGCCTTTAGGATGCGCCTGCCACAGTGGTGGGCGCCTCCTACATTCCTGACATTGTGGCGGGCGGTGGACCCAGCACCTCCCGCTACAATACCCGGAACGCATGTAGTGCACTTCCATGCACAGCATGGCAGGCACCCCCCATGTACACACCCCACCCCCCACAATCCTTGGGGGCCCGCTACCCGCCCCCAATGTAAAAAATTGCCTGCCTGCATACAAATATGGATGGCGGTGTCTACCAGACACTGCCACCATATAGGCGGATTGCCTACTGGCAGAAAACCAGCAGACGGTCTTCCCGTCTGCCGGAGTCCCCCCCGCCATGGTAATGTGTTGGGGGGAAATTAGAAGCAGGTGGAGGTTTTTGGTGGGCGGATCGCTACCGCCATATGGGGGGTGGCTATCCACCTGTTATCATAATGGGCCCCTTAGTACTCTATTGGTGAAATTTTTGGGTCCTTTTTGGAAGAAAGAAGTCATGGGTTGGTGCTGCTGTTAAACGGTAAAGGTAAGTTAATTATTGCCCATTTTTTAACGTGTTTGTTAGGTGGGGAGGTAGGAAGATTGTGTAGATTATATGTGTGGTGTGATTGGTGAGTTTATTGTACATTTTATTGTTTTTTTGGATGCAATTCAGTGTGCATGTTTTATTATGTGTTGTAGGAACTAAAGTGATTTTTAATGTAAATGATGTGTAGTGTATGTATTGCTGACTAGTTTCATGTAGATTGATATTATGTATGTATTGAGCTAGGAATGTGGTGTTTTGTGCAGGAGGGTGTTTTATCTATTTGTTTCCTTGTTTTTCACATTTCTTGGAGTAGTTCTTAAAAAACAGGTTTTTTATGGAATCTACAGACTGTTGATTGTTTTTTAAACTATATTTTTTATATTTGTTTGTTCTTTTTACTATCGTTCTTAACTACTCTTTGGTGGATTACTTTTTTGAACTATGCAGATTTGGAAAGAGATCTGAAGCAATTAAATTGTGAGTTAATTTTTTTTATTTACTGTGGGGGGAAAATGTTATACATTTACAATA
The DNA here is from genome assembly GCF_964263255.1 of Lissotriton vulgaris. Taxonomy (NCBI): domain Eukaryota; kingdom Metazoa; phylum Chordata; class Amphibia; order Caudata; family Salamandridae; genus Lissotriton; species Lissotriton vulgaris. The sequence goes on along the minus strand of NC_141698.1, from coordinate 863,768,344 downwards.
ATGTTATGTTGATATATTTATTATGTTGTTTTGTTGAAATAATTTGATGTATTTGTAACATATGTGTAGTTTGTTATTTTGTTTTATGTATTAAATAGTTTTAAACATGTTTTCAATGATAGTAATATTTTTATTATCTCAGTGAGTAATGCGAAATTTAGGATTATTTTTTCACTGATATAATAATAATATTTTACTAGTTATTAATATAATATGTTTAAATTATTTTGGCGTATTATGGTGTAGTTTCCTAGGTGCCTGGAAGATTTTATGTGTGGTTTGGGAGATAGATTTGTCTATTATGTCTAAGTAGTCTAGTCCTTTGTTGTTTATAGATATTCTTACTTTGGATTGTAGCATTTCATAAAGTATTCTTGTTTGTTTAGTTAGTTTAGGATAGATTTCTATAACAGATTCTTCTATTTTAAGTTCTTGGTAGCTTTGCTTTTTAAGTAAGGCTTTTAGTATTTGTTATAGCATAGGTTGAGTTCTGACTAGTGTGGATTGGAAGGCATTATGCTGTCCTTCCACTGCTTTGTTTGTTTTTGACTCCTGGGCCAAGGTGCTGTCGTAGACGTTCCACCATGGTATCTTGAATTTTGGCTGGGGTCTGTGCCCTGACCTATGCTGTCTGCCTACCCATGTGTCCTCAAAGTAGTCTATTAGTAATATGGAATTTCTATTAAGATGTTGCTATAGTTGGTTACTTCGTGTACATCGGCTAGTGCAACCATTTATTTGACTTCAAATAAATTGGCTGTTAGTGGTGTATGCCACACTTGCGGCCAGATTACCGCCAAACCCACGTGAGAATCTCCCGCCAAGTAATAATTTTTTTTTTGCATTGGCATGCAATTCCTTTGCCGTTCCCACGGTGGTGCCTATAAAATAAGCACAGCAATGGGGACATCAAAGGAAGTTTAAGCACAGCATGGACTCGAAAGTCCACAGGCACAAGGCCCTTTCATCTCTGCCACTTTTTTCATGGAGGAAAGACCGCCATGAAATCAGTGGTGTAGATTCAAGTCATAATATGCTTGGTGGTTCTGCCAAGGATATAGATGCCTCTTGACCACCACACAGATGCCAGAGAATGGCAGCTCCCTGGCGGAGTCGGTAGTCCCAGGCCAGCACAACCACTAGGGCCATAATGTGGTAGTCGCATGACAGCCACCACTGCGCCACCACCAGTCTGGAAGTGCTTGGATCGCCCACTGCATTGGTAGGGAGAACGCCGCCAAGCCAGCGGCATCCCAACCACTGTATTATGACCCTACCACCAGGATAGCGGTGTGTTGGTAGAGGTGGAATGACAGAGGCATGCTTTGGTTCATAAGGAGAGCCTGAAGTACATGCCGCAGCAACACAGCACCTCTTGCACATCAGGTGCACTGTATACCATGCACCATGTTGTACATGGCACACAGTGCACCTACAACAGTGTAAGCAGATGAGGGGCATGACATGTGGCCCCTTGCTCAGTCTCCAATAGCCAAACAAACCCAGGGCGCTGTTTTGGGCACCTTCCCTGCCTATCCATGTTGAGGTACCCACAATTAAATGGTCAGCAGAAAGACAGGTCATAATCGATACAGTGGTGCTAGGATCGGCACCACCTCCATAGACCACCACTTTCCCGACTCCTTCCCTGCGGTTGCAGCAGTATTGTGGCCGTCCGACCCCCCAACTCTTAATCGGGTTGTCGGACCGCCGAGGCCACAGCAGATGTGACCAATGGCACAGCTGTACTCGTATTCAGCCCCTTTATGCAGATTTCTGTAAGTGACGTCATATACTTTCATTAAAATGATGGTAACATCCCTGTATGGAAGTGTGGGGTTATATTTTTAGCATAGATTGGATCATAGCTTGCTCAAAGTCAATAATACTTATTGGGGGATAGCAGTTGTTTGTCTGTTGTTTAACCTCATGGGCGCTATTGTAATTACGGCCGTATGATGGGATTTTAAAAAACCCATGTTACATGACGAGCTGGGCTCGTCATGAGCGTGCGAGGAGGCTACACCATGACGAGCCCAGCTCGTCATGAGCGTGGAAGGGGTTAATGTGGTTTAGCATCTCCATCTAGGTACTGCCTTGTTTGTTTGGAAGTAATGCATACACAAAAGGTATATTAGTATATTGAAATTCATCTATGGGCCTCATTACAATTTTGGTGGTCCTCCAGCGATGCTGCCACTATGCTGTCTGCTGGATGAGTGCCATAGCTGTAGCACGCCGCCTGCTGAATTAAGATTGTAATCCAGGTCAGGTGGGTGTGCCAGTGGTCTGTTAGGCTCATAGGAGAGCCTAACATTCAGACAGTCGCTGTAAGAGCAATGACTGCACAGTCCTGAATGATGTGGCATGCATCATGTCATGCATACAACTTCATATGGGAAAGGGGGTGCAATTTCAGTGGAGCACAGCATCTGCCTTCCCTGCATGCACCCTAAGGCCCAGAGGTGGCAGGGGAGCCTGATAGGACCTCCTTAATTCCTTCCCCGCCAGCCTTTTGATGGCAGGCTTACCACCATGAAAAGGGCAGTGGAAAGGCATCTTGGAATATGCTTGGTGGGGCAACTGCAGCACCTCATGCATATTCCTGCCTCTGACTGCTGCGCAACGACCGCGGGATCCTGGATCCCCGGCAGATGCAGCGGTCCTGTGGTGGTCCGCCTCTGCGAGTATGGTGGTCCTATGGACCGCTGTACTCGTAATAAGACACTATGGAAGATATATAACTGATGGAATGGTTTGGGTCATATTCTAAATGTACCATCCATCATCCATGTTTGACACTGGGATACTTTGAGTAAGTTTGCAGGGGTAGCAAATATATTCTAGACATTAGAAATTACTTTTATTATCCTATAATTTGAATTGTTCCTCTCTGTGGGTCATTGTAAGCTGTGGTGGGATGTCTATATCTCCGTATGTTTTAGAAGCAGGTGGGGTGTCACTAGCATTCCTTTTAGTTTGTGCTATGAGGCATTTCAAAGTGAATATTGGTGGGAACTGACCTGTTTTATGTTCTGGTATATGGGGTAGTATATCTTTAGGTATTTCTGCTGTAGGATCTTTGCTACTAGTGCATGTTTCTCTTATATTATCTAATAATTCTCTCAATTCTATTTCTGTTACATTGGGAGGGTGGTTAAGCTCCTTTACAGTAATTACTACTGTTTCTTTGGTAGTTGCGCTCCTATAACATGCATTAGAATACTATATGCTACATTTTTAATTAACATACTTAGGGGCCGATTATGATATGTGCTGAAACGTCTCCAACTGTTGGTCAGAGCCCTTCAAACCGCATCGTAATCAGCTGGTCTGATTTCTTTCTAACCGATCCATTTTGATGGGGTCGGTCGAAAGGGAATCCGAAACGGATTTCCAAATGGCCTTCTACGGTCTTGGAGAGCCTGTCCGCCATTCGGAAAGCCTTCAGTAATCCCTAGGCTGGCTCTTTCCGGCAGAGGGATTATGATTGAAGATTCCCTCAGTCTTTCAGTGCCAGCCTTTCCGACACAGAAAGCCTATGGGAATCTGTCTTTGGGGGCCCCCAGCAGGGCTCTCATGGGTGCAATGCTGCTGAATAACGGCCTAGGGGGTGCCTATGGTGCTCCCTGTTGATCCCTGCACCCGGTGGCAGGCCGGGACACTACTATCGTGGTAGCTGTGTGCTCTACAGATGCCTTTATTATTAATTTTACTTGCTGGGCTGGAACCGATGACAGGAGGTTGTTCGGTTCCAGTTCCCAAATGATGTCGGACGGACTCTGGTCCATCCGACATCGTAATCAAGCCCTTAGAATGGAATGGTGCACTGGGAAGGTGTTCTCCTCCAAATAATCATTCAGACAGTCTTTAGAAATATTCCTTTTTATCTCTTGTTGTCTTCTTTCTTATTGAGATATAATTCTTCATATGGAATCCATGCATATACATAAATCATCCAGCCCAATTTTCATTTAACATGTTCAGCAGAAGCATTTATTTTCTTGACTATAGGTGTACCCCATGTAACACAGTAAGAGTTTCCCCTTCTGTAATGTTATACATTTTGCATTTTTTTCATTATGTCTTTGTGCCAAATACATTACGTCCCGTAAAGGCTCTGACCTTCAGTGGGAGCCATTAGGGCTGCATTGTAATGGGCTGGTCAGTTTCTTTTCCGACTGCCTTATTATGATGGAGGCCGTTGGAATGGAAACTGGCTTGTCATTCTTGCTGGGTTCTGTTGGGCTCATTCAAAAGCCAGCCTGTAATCTCAAGGGCGGCTCTTTCCACCTTTGAGATTATGATCACGGTTTCAGACATGGTTTCCATGCCAGTCTGTCTGACAGGGAAACCATGTCGGAAAGCATTTTAGGAGGCCTAAGCAGGGCCCCCTTTGGTGCACGGCCTCCTGTTGGAGGCCGATGGGGCACCTATGGGGCCCCTCTGTTGACCTTGAGGTGCCTGCCACAGGGTGCACGGATGAACTGCACCTCTCACTATGGGAGACTGCATTACGGACGGTTTATGGCCATAATGCATGCTCCCATAGTGAAATATAAGAATGCGACCAAACAGTGTTTGGAGTGCATCCTAATGCGGCGGTTGGGACCACTGAGTCGGTGTCGGGTGGAAGTGATCCCGCCGACATCATAATGAGCCCCATAATTTATTTAAATAATATGAATATAGAAAAATAGTAATTTAATAAATGTTGGTTATTAATATATAGTTTAATATAATATTTTGTTTTTTTTCAAAACTTACTTTTTTGTTATTTAGCAAAGATTTTCTTCTTGGAAACGTTTTCTTTGGCCAGCTTCTTCTTGAAAAATGTGTTTATTCCTGTTGAAAGAGAAAACGTAGTTAGTTCGTTTAAAGCAGTTTTTGAGATATACTTCCTTTTTTTGTGGTGTTTGATGTGTACTTGTCGATGGAGTTTAGTTGAAGGCTGAATAATTAGTAAAAAAGGATACATTTTAAAAACTGTATTAGTAATTATTGAGGAAGAAATGTTTTTAAAGAAAAAAAAATTTAACTTTGTATTTTAAAAATAATTATTATTTACTTGGAGAAGGGATGCATGGTTGTATTGCTTGTATATATTGCAGACTGCTCTTTTGCATGGAAAATCTGGCAGAGTTTTCTCTTCTCCAAATGTGTGGGCGGTTTTTGAGCTATTTGTTTGTTAAATTGCTGTAGCTTTTATATTGTTTGTTTAATTGGTTAAGCTAATTTATTAGTTACAGTTTTGTATGGTGTAATATTGGTTGTTTTAGTTTCATTTCATTTATTTTTCCAGTTATGTCCTAATTTGGAAAATGACAATTAATGTTTTTTATGCTCAAATTTGAGAATACTGATTTTATTGAAAACTACATGTATTTTTTTTAAATAAAAGAAATAATATTGTTTGTAAATATGTGTTATATGTAAGTATGATGTAAATATGTGTAATGTATAATTTAGAGGAGTTTTCTGTTTATTTATTTTAAATGTATTATTTTGGTCAAGCAAAGTGCATTTTTTATGTATTGTATTTTTCATTGTGGGATATATTTGTTGTTGTTTGTTTGTTTAAATATTGCAAATTTTTATTTTTTTATTGCTACCTATGACTTGTTTTAATGATATTCATGTAGTTGATATTGTTGATATCAATATTTTGTCATAGCCTATGGTTAGTAATAATCACGGTATTTTTGTTTCTGATGTTTTTGTTTTTGATATGTTATTTAGATATTTTTGACTTCATGTTTATTCGTACGATATTAGTGACTTTTCAAATTAAGTACAGGGTCTCAATATTTGTGTTAATGATATTAAAGTGCCAATCATTCTGTAAGTCGATATTTGTTGTCTCGATATTATGGCCGCGATCCCTCACTCTCATATGACAAAGTTGTCCTCCCTTATGCTACTATTTGCATCAAAGGTGCCAGTGGCAGCCTTTGACCACATGTTTCATGAGTGTTCCTATCCCAAGTGTCACATGTATTACATCAGCGCTAGAATGCTTCCCAGGTGCCCTTCATGTTACGAATTGCTTCCAGTATACCAGTGTCAGCATTTCTCCACAGGTACCTCTATAAACCAAAAATTACATTCATTGTCCCAGGGCAAGCAGCAGACTCACAGCCATAACACTACATTCTCACTCACGCTCAATTACATTCACTCACATTTGCATGTACTGACACTCATTCCCACTCATTCAAGCTCATGCTCTTGCACTCCCATATTCAATCTCAGTCACTCTCTTCCACTCACTTTTAGTCTCTCATTCTAGTTCATTCATACTCACTCTCATTAACTTTTACTCTAACTCACTCATACATTCTCACTCACACTTATGCATTTATATGACTTTCATTCACTCGCTTTAACTCAGACTCACTCACTCAATCATGTTCACTTATTCATTCACAGTCACTCACTCATTAACTCTTGCTCACATGTTCTAACTCTCTTGTACTCATTTTTACATTCATTAAATCATTTTACAAACTCACTCTCACTTTCAGGCACTCTTTCACTCACTCTCTCTTTCTCATCTAGTCTAACTCACTCATACTCACTGACACTCAATCTCACTCATTCACACTCACTAGTCACTCACTCATCTTCACTCGAGAGAAGTGTGGCTCAATGATTAGAGCGGCAGACCCTTATGTAGAGGTCTAGCCCGGGACCAGGGTTCAATTCCCCGCCTCGGCGGGTCTTGGGCTCAAAATTCCACGGACCTGATAATTCTCGCCTCAGTGCCTATTCCAATCATTGAGTCCCACTCTGCAACTCTGGGCAATAACTTGCTTAATCTCCACAACGGCCCCCACAACGCTACGGATGCCTGGCCTCCACCTTGGGGGTGCCCAGGAGTGGATGCCTTACAGGGAAAGCCAGGATGGGTTCCACAGCGGTATTCGTACAAGCGCCTTGAGCCCCTTGCGGGTGAGTAGTGCGCTATACAAGTATCAATTTATAATTTACTCACACATATACATGTTCATACAGCAAACCGACACATAAGCTCACAAATACACATGCACAAAATACAACATACATTTAAACATTTTTTATCTAGTTACATCAGCTGCTAGAGAAGGTCCCATTCCAGCTACTGGAGCGTACATTTATATTTTACTTATAGTAAATAATAGGCAGAAGAAATACAAAAGGTTAGAAAAAAAACTGTTGCAGAACAAAAGAAGAAAAACTGATTTTGTTAGAACCACCTTTCATGGTTAAACAAAAAAGATAAACAGCATGTCTGTGTATATATAAAGAGGAGTGGTTGTATGAATGTGAGTGGTTTAGTAAGTTAGTGGCTGCATGGGTGTGTGATCGGATGTGTTAGTTGTTCCATGAGTTACTGACAGTATGATTGACAGTGTGAGTGGATGAGTGACTTCATAGGTAAATGAGTGTATGTCTAAGGGTTGATTACGATGTTGTTCGGAAAGGCTCGAAACGGCATTCGATTTGTTCGAATCTGATTAGGAAGCCTTGTTTCTGATCGATTCAGAAACATTTCTGAATGACCGCTCATGATGTTCGGAAACCGTTCAGACTGTCCGACTCATTTCCCAACAGCACTGGAGTAACCAAGTCATTCGGAGCTAACTCGTACAGGTCTACGGACCGTGTTTCTGAATGAGTGATTAGGATGTCAGATTCGGACAGCCTTTCAGAATCAGTTGTTCTGACATAGATCGACTGTTGGAAGCTGACTTTAAGGGCCCATAGCAGGCCCCCATTCAACTGAGGGCCTCTTAATTGGGCCTATGGGGGTACCCATGGGTCCCCCTTTCCAACTATGCACAGTGTGGCAGGCACCTCAGGTGCCTGCCACAGGGTGCACGATTTTCTGCAACCCTCCCTTTCTCCAATATGAGCCTATGTATTTGGTCAGAACTCAGGCTGCCATTGAATTCAATTGAGGTCTGACGGAATGGTGTTGAGAACCATCGTAATCTGTCAGACGGACTCCCTGAATCTGATTCTGTCAGAATGGTTTCTGAATTACCTCATAATCAACCACTAAGTATGAGTAAGTGAGTGGGTGTCTGAATATCAATATGGGTGAGTGAGTGGGCGTGTGAGTGGATGTGTGAGTGAGTAATTAGGTGGGTAAGTGTATATAATGAGTGATTGGGTATGTTAATGGCTGTAGATGTGAGTGACTGGGCATGAGTGGCTCTTAGAGTGAGTGACTGAATGTGTGCGTAGGTGCATGAGTGAATGATTATTTGTGTAAGTATCTGTTTGAGTCAACAAGTTGGGGCATGATTCGCTGTATGAGTGAATTAGTGGATATGTGGGAGGCTGTATGAGTGTCTGGCTAGCTGTGTGAGTGGCTGTATAGGCGAGTGACTGGTTGAGTGAGTGCCTGCATCAGTCAGTGACTGAGTATGTGAGTGTCTATATGGGTGTGTTAGTGCTTGTGTAATTGAGTGAGTAGTTCTACGATTGACTGTATAGGTGAGTGACTGAGTGTGTTAGTGTGTATATGGTTGTGCAAGTAGGTGTATAAGTGTCTTTATGGGTGAGTGGTGGGTGTGTAAATGACTGTGTAAGTGACTGACTGGGTGTGTGACTGGCAATATCACTGTGTGAGTACATCCATGAGTGAGTGATTTGCTGTGCGAGTGGCTTTATGAGTAAATGAGTGAGATAGTGGGTATGTGAGCAGTTGTATTAGTGAGTGATTTGCTGTTTGAATGGCTAGATTGGTGAATGAATGGGTGTGTGAGTACGAATATGATTGAATTAAGAATTGTTTGAGTGGCTGCATGGGTGAGAGACTGAGCATGTTAGTGTTTGTATGAATGAGTGACTGGGTGTGCGAGGGTTGAATGGGTGAATGGATCAGTATGTGAGGGCTGAATGGGTGAATAAATGGCTGTGTGAGTGCCTTTATGATTGAGTGAGTGGTTGTGTGACTAGCTGCATAGGTGAGAGATAGGGTGTGTTAGTTCCTCTAAGAGTTAGTAATTAGGTATATTAGTGTGTGTATGAGTTAGTGATTGGGTATGTTAGCTGTAGAGGTGAGTTAGTGGGTGCGTAAATGTGTGTATATGTTAGTCACTGGACGTGTAAATGGTGATATATACGACTGAATAGGGCTTTAAGAGCGTGTATGAATGCATAACTGTGTGAGTAGCTATATGGGTGTCTGGATGTATATGTGAATAGTTCTATGAGTAACTCAATGTCTATTTCAATGTAGAAATCAGTGTGTGTCTGAGTGTCTCAGTTGCCTTATTATTGTGTGTATGGGTATAATAGTGTATAGAACAGTATGTTCCTGGGTGTTTCAGTGTATACACAAAAGTGTGCCTGGGTGTCAGTGAATGTCTGGCTAAAATACTGTATGTATCACTGTGTATGTGGATGTAATAGTGTATGAATGAGTTTGTGCCTGGGTGTGTCAGTCTATGCATGAATGTATGTTTGAATGTGTTAGTGTCTATATTAGTGTGTGTCTGGATGTGGTAATGTACACAGCTGTGTGTGACTGGGTGTGTCACAGTCTATATCTTTGTGTAAATGGGCATGCAAGTATATTTATACATGAGTAAGCAGGTGCAGGAGTCGTTCCATCAATAACTAATTGACTGTGATGAAGCGAGTTTCAGAAATAAATTATAATTTTGTCTTGCGAAGTTAAACTTCCATAATGACTAATTGTATTAATGAGTTTATGCACGAAAATTTACTAATCAACCTAGAATAAAATGCATACACGACATATGGGTTTAACATTATGTGCTCTATGTTGCATTTGCAAGTGCATTGAAAAATAATAAACTAACTTTGTTTAATGCTTTTGTCAACATTAATTGCGGCTGTTTAATTAATGGCATGTGCTTATTTTAAATGTGCTTTTTATCTATGTCATGTCTTATATGTGGCAAAGGCTCGTGGAGAATCCTGGAGGCCTATAAGAAGATGGTTTTTATTATGCTGCTTTTTGTGCTATGGCTAGGTAACATAATTAACCGGGTTAATATTTAGCAAGGGGGTGGGTAACAGAATAATCTTCATTACTCGAATTAATTAATGTTTTGTGTTTCTTTGAATACTAGCCTTCAAGAAAGAGGCCTGAGGCCTAGCTTTTAAAGGGTGTTTGGAATCCTATTGTGATGATCCGTGCACAGCTAAGAAAGTGGAACAGTTTTGCCACAATGATGTTCATCAGTAAAATAAATAAATGGAACTGTGCAAGATGTGCTCTGAGTTGAATAACTCCAAGGACAGGAAGCGGCAGATCAGCCAAGCTGAGGAAGCAGCGAACTGTTATTTAATAAGATGTTGCAAAATCCTCAGAAGCTAATGTCGCCTGTGAATAAAGGACAAAGACGTTTTAGAAAAGCACAACTTTGGATTGAAAAGGTTATGATCTCATAGGGACTGACGGCTGTCAGCCAATAGAAATGCTGAATGATGGAGAAAAAGTATTCTTTTAGTGTGAATTAGTAAGTTTTAGATAGAGAAAAGGTATAAAACCTGACCCCTTGGGAGGAGCGTGCTGGCTCGTTCCTGATTCCTGAAGGGCGTGAAATGCTGTCGGACTTTTGACTCGCGTAAGGATAGCTGAACTAATGACTTTTGCTTTAGGTTTAGATAAGTTTAGTCAGGGAAATATAATTTAGGGGATGAGACCTATGCTGCTTTAATTCTTTGCAAATTGATCCATTTTAAAATGTCAGTCTAATATGCCTTTATTTGATTAAATGAAGCTTTCAAAATTGCTAATAAAAAGATTTCAATTTCTAAAAATGCTCATTGTCTGATAATAAAATTAATAAATTAGATTTTGAAACGACAAGCTGGTCTTGTTTATTCTTAGTCTAGTTACCATCAGTAGATCCATTTACCTAAGTGACTTAATTAAATGTTTCCTTTAATTTCTATAGTTATGATGTTGACAAACTGCAGTTGTATATAAAGTGTAAATAGTTTGTGTATAGATCCGGTTATTAGGTCACATGATTCAGTTGCCCAATATTTGTCTCGGTTATTTATGGGCCTTGTGAAAATGTATGATTAATGGTGAGTATCATGGTGTTGGGTAGTGTTGTTGAGACAGATTTTCTATAGGGGCGCTGGATCAACTGTAAGAGTTTGAGTAAAGGTGAGTAAGTGACTTAAGGCCCTATTGCAATGTCAGGCAGACTGCCATCGACAGGCCATCGAGGGCAGTCTGCCCAGCATCTAGGACAGTGTTCCGACTGCCGGATTATAATACCAGCAGTCAGAGCATAGTAGGAAAGGGGAAGAAAACCACCTCCAACATGCTAAAGGGGCCTTCTGGGGCAGCGGTCGGAGCCTAATCCCTACAATGGAGGAGGTGCCTGCGGGAGCATCACTGGAGAAATTAGTAGTCAGTTACTGTTTTCTTGGTAATCCGACTGCCATGGAAAGTCTGACAGAAACAGATGTTGGAGGCCCCTAACAGGGCCCTCATCCCCCAGTAGGCCTCCACAATGTGGCCTGAGAGGCACATGCAGTGCCCCTCAAACATCCATGCACCATGTGCCAGGCACCACAGGGTGCCTGGCACATGGTGCATGGAATCTTAAAAACCTCCACTTATCTATTGCCACTTTTCTGGGCCACAGTACATGCTGCAAGTGAGAAAGGGATATTTCCAACTGCCTACACTGTGGTTCCATCATATTCTGAAGGGGAGGTCCACCAACTACTGGGCGGGAGGTCTCAATCCTGATATGATGGCAGGCGGACGCCCGATAGACCGCCATCATAATGACCCCCATAGTCGGTGCCCATATATAATATTGAATATGTATTGCAGTACCTGTATAAGTAAATAAGTGGCTTTGTTAGTACCTGTTTAAGTAAGTAAATTAGTGTATGTGTTACTGTTTACCAAAGCGAGTGGATGTCTTTTCAGCTGTATGATTGAGTGATCGGGAATGTCAGTAGTTACATGGATAAGGGACTGATTATGTTACAGATTTTATGCATTACCGATTGCTTGTATAAGGTACTGCCTAGGGGATTCAGTGAGTGTGTTATAAGCTGTATTAAGAAATAACTAAGTCTATGGATATCTGTATGGGTAAGTAACATAATGTAGGAAAAGATATGCTCTTAAGTGAGATCGTGTGTTGCTAACTGTGTCAGTGAGTTAATGGGTGAGTGAGTGGTTAAATGGATGAGTGACTTGTTATATGAGTTGTGTAATCAGTGTCCCTGTGAATGTGTCAGTGACTATATAAGACTTCACCTTGGTGTAAAGTTTTACAGTTTAAATTTGCTGAACTACACTGAAGTAATAATTAGAACATCGGCAAAACAAAGTAGTAGCAAGGCATACAGTCGCTCTTCATTCATTAAAGACCTCTGCAAGGGTTATGTGTAACAAATATTTCTGTGATACAACATCTATTTAGAGACATCCAAAGACATAGCACTCCAAATATGGTTGAAAAAGAGCAGAAATATATGTTAGCATTTCATTTTCACATTTACATAAACATAGCAGTACACATTGACTATGTTGTAAAGGTATCACAATATAGTAAAGCATTTAATTTCCCCTTTTATTCTTTTCACAGTTGTCATACATTTACTTCATAAACAATGTACTACATGAAGCTTCATTCGTGAACAGTGGCGAAAAACCATTGAACGGATTATAGAAATAAAATGCACAGCACATGATTATAAATAATTAATTCTATGCATCGCACTCACTACAATTCGTCAATCAGTTGTTTTGACTTTAGTTAATAAGCTAATCTGAACATCATATCGTAAAAATATTTGTTTTAATATAATGCCTGGTACAATACTATACAATATAACCTCCACTTACATTTTGGAGATTCTTTGAAACATCATCTCTGGTAGGCCAAATGATGTCCAAAACACTGATGATCCATGTGCCCAAAATCCCATACATTTATTTTTGCCACAATGTTTACATAGAGGTTTGGTTGAAGAAACAAAAAGTGCCAATTCTGTAGTTTGAAAGCCAGTTTTGGTTGGTATTTAAGATTTCTGTCATTGAATTGTGTCCATCCAGTTTTAGTTTTAATTAAGCAGTGTAGTATCCAGATGTTATATTGACTCCTTTTTGGAAGATAAGATGACTCTTTAATTTTGTAGAACTTTTTAAAGACATCGCCCTGATAGGCTGATTTATGTCTAAAACATTAAGGGTCTGATTACTACGTTGGTCAGAATGACCGTCTGACTGACATGGCCGCAGCAAGATTCCAACTGCCACACCCGCAAGCTCTCGGACTGCCGTACATTATGATGTATAGCAAGCCAATTTCTGACAGTGTCTGTCGGACTTAACTCAGACAAGGCCATGTCGGTCAGAAATGAATCTGTTCTGACCACGTCGGTCAGAAAGGCTCTTCTATAGGGATTCTGAATACAGAAATGCACTGGATGCACCAACATGGCAGCGGTTCCATGGTGGCCTGTCTGCCACAAGGCAAGTGTAAATCACAGAAACTAATGCTAACTAATATAACACCAACCATGGAATTCCCTTCCAAAGCTACATAGCTCATGTGAATTCAAGGAGTAGACACACCTACCAATCCACCTATAAAAGAAAATAAATTAACATACCATGATCCTTTGCTTCCACAATCCTGCAGAGTCTGAGAGAGCACATTGCTGTTTCTACTTACATACACTGCAGCCATCCCTTCACACCTTTATGCACCGCAATTGCATAATTCATTGCACATTTCACTTTTTTTGGTTCCTTCTTGTTCTGCCCTCCTCATCACAATCACACTCACACTCACTAAATTCACAATGACAAAAAAATTAAACCCCATTTCTCAGATGAGACGTTGACAGTGCTTGTGCATGAAATCCTCAGAGTAGAGTCACAGGTATTTGGGACCCAAGTCTAACAAACTTTCATCACCCAGAAAAACCTGATGTGGGACAGGATAGTCAACAAGGTGAACGCAGTAACCAACACCCTGTATACAAGTGAGGATATCAGGAAGAGATGGGACGATGTCAAGAGGAGGGCCAAGATCATAGTCAACAGAAACCACTGGGTCGCACAGCGGACTGGTGATGGCCCTTCCATGCCACCCACACCCTTTACTGCCTGGGAGGAGAAGGTGCATTCATCATGCCGCCGGAGAGCTTTTTGGCATACCAGAAGGAATGGAGTCTAGTATGTGACCACCAAACATCAGCCACAAGCCAACCATAACACCTTACCACACAGAACTGCAATGGTCCAAGTTTTATAATCATGCCTTTTTGGAAATGAAGCAGTAGCCAAAGTATTGTAGATGTGTAACCAATGTGGACACCGGGTTACCTGCACTGAACATCCAAAATTATCCAAACAATCACATATACAAATGCCTACATGTAGCTGTCAGTGTATACCCATGTAACCCATCATAAGACCAACAACATCTGCCAACATTTCCAAAAACTTACCCTTAACTAGAGTAAGTAGTTACCAGGCATGTAATGCAAACCACTTCATCATGTAATGATATGTCCTTAAAGGAAAGAACCAAACCTACTATCAGCCACTCAAACTCCCCTAAGAACAACAGACTCCTGTGTAAGCCATCTCTCCTTGTAACTTCCCCTCACTGGTAGTAAGCAATAGGCCCAAGTGGGCCTGCTAGCCTGGCTGGGAGTAGAACTCACTGCACTGACCACACATCCCAGGAGGCCCAGTCTAAACTATATCCCCTTCTGTCTGGCATTTAGCTAATACACTCACCCCTTACCGGCAGGATAATAATAATAATAATAATAATAATTCCTTTATTTAGATATAAAACATATCTTTAAAAGGTCGCACAAATCACAGTGTATACAATTTTATGAAGTAAAAGAATGATTAAAAGAGAAGCAAACAATAAAATGTGGCTTAAAGCATGCCAGTTAAAACATTACAATTTGATGGTTAGCCCTTCCGGTCTTTGCAAGTTCTATTAGAGTGCATATTCAGATTTAGCGATGAGCAGAGACCTCAGCAGTGTCCATTTTGTCTAGGTTATGGTATACTTGCTGAATAAATTTGGCCACATTTATGTTTAAAATAATATTATCTAAAGACAAAGCAGCAGTAATGGCATGCCTACAGGACCGAACCCCAGGCCTGTTCCATTCTGGCTTAAGCAGACGCCTGTGTTGAGAATTAAATGTAGGGCAGAGGCAGACCACGTGCAAAATTGTTTCAGTTGCTAACCCGCATCCTCTGCATGTTGTGGCCTCCTCCTTGCGGCGCCAAGTGGGTAGATTTTGAAGAAAGCGCCAGTCTCCCATTCTTAGAGCAATCAGACAGCGCTTTAGATAAAGTGAAAATGTCGTGGAGAGGTAGGCAGCAGGGGTTAGTCGTTTGTAGGAATTGACTACAGCCCAGGAGTGACTACGCTTTGTGACTAGAGCTTTGTCTGCAGCCAGAGATTTCACTCTTACACATTTTTTGAT
Source organism: Lissotriton vulgaris (assembly GCF_964263255.1). NCBI lineage: Eukaryota > Metazoa > Chordata > Amphibia > Caudata > Salamandridae > Lissotriton > Lissotriton vulgaris. The sequence goes on along the minus strand of NC_141698.1, from coordinate 863,752,879 downwards.
TATATTTTTAAAAACATTCTGACTGGGGTTAGGGGCCCAGAGTTCGACAGCTGACATTTGGTGAATATAGTCATTCAAGAGGCGGCCGAATGTTCCCCGTGGGTTGGTCTCATTGATTTCTTTCCAGGTTAGAGATTCTAATGTACCTGGTTCGGCCTGTCTTAGTTTGTGACACAGCTTAAGATAGGTGCCGACATTAGAGGCTTCATAGTTAGTTAGTCCTAGCTCTAATCTAATCTGGGCCGGGGAAGCGGTACTCGGCAAGTGAAGTGCGTTTCTGTAGATTTTAGTGGTGTGTTTGTTTAGGGCAGTATTCATTTTACCTTTAAAGATCTCTATGCCATATGAGAGTGTTGGCCCGATCTTTGCTCTAAGGACTTCTAGTAAGGGGGCAGGGGTTGGGCCTGAAAGTTTCTTTGATAGTTTGGCCAAGGATACCACTAGAGCCTTAGTTTTGGCTGCAATCGCACTGCTTTGCTTTGTGAAATTGCCCCTGGAGTCCAAGTGAACGCCTAAATATTTGTATGATTGGTCAATCGTAAGACTTGTTTTATTGATTGACCAGCCACCGCCACTGTAGCGTTTCTTACCAAATGGTACTATCAGGGTTTTCTCCATATTAATTTCTAGATGGTTGTCAAACGTGTATTGCGACAGTGCATCAAGAAGCCTTTGTAACCCTACTCTAGTAAGGCTGAACAGGGCCAGGTCATCGGCATATAAAAGGTTGCATAATGCCGCACCTCCTATTTTAGGTGGATGGCTGTTTACCTTGTCTAGGGTACTTGACAGGTCGGCTATAAATAGGTTAAAGAGAAGGAGGGCCAGTACGCATCCCTGTTTGACACCACGTGAGGTCATGATTTTTCACGAGAGATGCGAGCCGGACCCTAACTTCACTCGAACCCAGGTGTCAGAGTAGAGTTGAATGATTGGGTTCAGTATCTTGTTTGGAATACCCCACTGTGTCAGTTTTTTCCAAAGGGCCGCCCTGGGTACTCTATCAAATGCTGCTTTGAAATCAACAAAGCAGCACAAGACCAGCCTGCGTGTTAGTAAAGCTTTGTCGATCATAATGGAAACTGCTAGTAATTTTGTCATGGTACCTGAATTGGCAACAAACCCTGTTTGATTCAGAGGAATCAGATCATTATCCTTTGTCCATTGCCTCAAATCCTCCAGAATTAGTCCTGCAAAGTGTTTCGCCTCTATATCCAGCAGGGCGATTAATCTGTAGTTGTTTGGCATAGCTCGAGATCCAGCTTTGTGAATGGGGTGGATTATTGCGCCTCTCCATGAGTCTGGGATTGCCGATGACCTTAAGGTGTAATTAAAGAGATTTAATAGGACCATGGACCAGAAAGGGATGTCTGATTTATAAAGCCTTTGTGGCAGGCCATTCGGGCCTGGTGCTCTGTCTTGTCTTCCTTTTGTCACTGCTTTGACCACTCGTTCCTCTGTTAGTACAAGTGCAAGGTTGGGGCCTGGGGTTGTACTGAGGGCGGTGTTCAATGATACATCAGCTCCATTCCCACATACCCTCGGTGGTCTAGTGCAGTCGTGATGGTATTGTGCCTGAAAGTGAGCTGTTAAGTATGTTGCCCATTCTGCTTCCTGGATGTTGGCTGAGCCAAAGTTTGTTAGTTCAGGTCGGTGTGGTTAACAAGGGACCAGAATTTCCTTGAGTTTTTTTGTTTGCTTTCCCACACCAGTTTTACCCAGTATTGGTTTTCCTGAGCCTGTTTCTCTTGGGAGACTGCCCTCCTAAATGCTTTTTGGGTATGACGGTATGTGGCAAGGAAGGCGCTGTTCCCCGGGAATTTTGAAGCCATCCTCAATGCATTGTTCCTTGCTCTCTTTAGTGGTTTTAAGACGGTGGCGGATGCAACCCCTGCTGGTGGTGAGCGATTTGGTCTCTGCGTAGTCGCTGGATATGATTTGATCAAATGAAGGCACAGCTGCGACCATTTCCATATCGGGTTGGCATCTTTGTCAAGGCTGCCTATTGTGAAGTACTTACTTGTTTTTAAAACACTCTGGCTGTTAGATTCATTCCGTTTGAGGCGCTTTAGATTTTCGGTGTGAATACCCATGTAAGTTATAGGTGCCACTTTGTGAAGATCCTGGTGTGGGGTGAGGGTGGTAACCTGCGGCCTGTGATCACTTTCAGACCGTTGGTGGATGCAGAAACTGTTCAATTTAAACAGTAGTTCTGAATTACAGATGGTAAAATCTAGATAAGACTTTTTTCTTCCGTTCGACCAGGTCCAGTTTGGAGGTGAGTCACTTGTTGACCTGCCGTTCACTACCAGGTAGCCTGCGTTGTAAAATCTCGTCACAGTGTGCTCACCTAATATATTTGGGGCTTGCTTCAGGGGTTTAGATAGAGTCATGGCCTCGATGATATTAATAGGGTCCAGCCTGCCCATGTCTGCAACATTCTCCTGAAAAAGATTTGTGTTAAAATCTCCCGTGATGATGCGGTCCGAATTGGGATATTCGATGGCGATGTCATCCATGATCTCGCACAATCGGGCCAGATGGTCTTTTTTTGTACAGGTGCTGGGATTGATGTACACATTGACGAGGAGGAGTGAGCGCTGCCTCCTCCATGGATTGATTTTTACCCCAAGTAACCAATCTTCTTCAAAATGGAAGTGATTGAAGGCTCCTTTTAAGTTGTTTGAGATGTATATGGACAGATGGACAGACCGCCTTTGGGGTGACCAAATCGGCTGTCCCGGAGTGCTGATTTTCGGAATTCAATGTATCCTTCTATGGGGTGGTCTGCCGTTGCCCAGGTTACCTGTAGAGCGATTGCTGCATGTTTACACAAGAAAGCCATGGTATCCTCATTTGAGGTTTTTTGGTGAAGTCCGCTAATGTTCCATGAGCACAGTGAGAATGGTGGCCGCCCTTGGTTGTTGTCTCTTTTGTGCTGTCTGTCCGCCGCTGAGGAAGGTTTCTTAGAAGGATTGTGTGTTTCTGCAAGCATTTCACCAGCTGGCGGTCAGTTTGGGTGTTTTGATGACAGGGTTGCTGGCAACCACCCCCAGCTATGGTTAAATTACGCATTTTCTCCGCCTTGGTCGGGGCCTTTTGATTCAGCGTTGGGCCCTGAGGCATTTTTTAAGATCGAGTAGGGTCTCATGCGTCTTATTTTGTTAGTTGTTGTCAGAAAGCTGGGTGAGGTCGATCTTGTTAGCAGGGAGGTGGGATACCCAGGGGCGGAGTAGGGGTATACTCTAATTCCCCAGTTCCGCAGAATTAGCTTCTGTTCAAGAAAAGCTCCTACCCAACTGGCCGAGGAAAAAGTCACCACTGTGACCTCGGAGGGTTGGTTTACTCGAGGGGTGAGAAATTCGATGGATTCTATGTTATTCGAGGTCAGGCCAGCTAGTCCCGGGATTCCTTCTGCTAGTTTTAATAGATTGGATCTGTTAAGAATGTCGTGCCGCCCTTTAGATTTATATTCAGGGGCCAGAAGAATCTGATGGCGCAGTGGGTCATTGTTGATTGGTTCCGGAACACTTGTGGGCTTGATGTTGGGATTTTCGGCTATCCTTTCCAGTTTGGTTTCGTGTAGCTGTTGTGACAGTCGTTGCGAAGCCTTCTTCAAATGTAGATTGTGACTGATCTGAGCTGCAGGGTCGTTGTAGATGGTTTTGCAATAATTATGTCTTACCCTTGTGTTTTCTTTTCCCGGGGAAGTGAGAACCGTCGATGACCTTGGTTTTTCTGGTGTCGTCTTTGGCGCGGTTGTACTTGCCGTCACTGGGTTCTCCCTGGTGATTTCTGTGGGGGCACTGCCATTGGTTGTTTCTGGGACCGTAGTTTGTTTGTTTTGGTCCTGTGGGCTCATCACCGATTCTTGGGTGAGTTTTTCCAAGGTAGCTTCCTTGGGGATAGTCCGTTGCTCTACGGCATTGTTTTTGACAGGGGATTTTTTATTTTCGGGTTTTTTGAAGATAGGATAGAGATCCTGATGGACCATATTGGAGTTTGCCCTAAGTTTGTTTCTGGCTTTGCCCTCTTGCTGCGTGGCGGGACTGGCCCTGGGAGGGCACCCAATGTTGATTCGCTTTGAGAAATGGGACTGTTTGTTTGCACAGGCTCAAATTGATCATGCCTAGTTGTTTGTCTGGTTGGTGACGAGGGGGTGCCGTTTTCGGCCGTCAAGTTTGATTGTGGTTGCGCGCTCAGGGGATGACCGTTCAGCTTTGTTGGGCCAGTAGTTGTTCCGGTAGTTGGCGCCTCTCTTTCAGTTGTGTTTATGTTCTGCTTGGCAGGGGCCTCAGTGGGTTTTAGATGTTCTTGTAGTATAGAGGATGTCGGTTTGATGAGTACGTTTCCTCCCCTCAACAGCTTTACTTCCCTTATAACAGTGGTTAAGCATTCTGGGAGCAGAGAAAGGGAATCTATAATTGGGGAGCAACAGCAGGTTGGTTGGGCAAGCTTCGTGGAGGCTTGCGCCCGTAGAATTAAGTTTGTCTAGTTTGCTGTCGATCCCATATGTAAATAGTGCCAGGGTGTTTAATAGGTCAACCTGCACCTCCAGTTTTAACGAGTGGTAATTGAGTGCGTTAACTGTTTGCTGCAGGGTCTGTAGTAGTTATGGCCAAGCACTGGTCCCAGGGTTTTCTTCAGTATTTTGTTTTTCGTTTGGGGTCAGGCTGGGCCTTGGGGGACTTTGAGACGTCTTGAAATAGAGGGACAGGTCCATCATAAGCTGATCGTTCTGGGCAGGCAGTGTTGACTGGCTTTGCAGTGTGGTCTTTGTGTGGCTGGATGGCGAGAATAACATGTATGGGGGGCTCAAGGCAGGTGGTGCTGTTGGTGGTGCTGTTGTGGCGGTTATTGTTTGTGGGGTTGAAGATTTTTGGCTGCTATTAGGGTGCTCGGGGCTGGCTTGCCCGTGAATTTGTGCTGTTGTTGTTTGGTGGAAGGAGGCCACTAGGGGGTTGATCCGGGTCGCTACGCAAGTTGCAGTGGGTTGGGGCGACATTAATTGGACCTCTGTTGGAGGTATGGTATTCTCCGGCTAGTTTTGAGGAAGGAAGCAATGGGCCCATGTGGTCTGGGTGGACTGGCTGGGAGGAGTACTCTCTGCACTGACCACAAATCCCATCAGGCATCCCATTCCAAACTACATCCCTCTCTGTCAGCCGTCTTGCTACTGCACTCACCTCCCTGGCATGAAGTCATTGGTCAAGTGGGGGAAGGGAAGAGTGTTAAAAAAGACCACACATCCCAGCAGGTCTTACATGCCAAACTTCATCCCCCTCTGTCAGCCATCTTGCTACTGCACTCACCTCACTGGCAGGAAGTCATTGGTCAAGTGGTGGTTAAGGGAGAGGAGTGTCAGAAAAGCCCACACATCCCAGCAAGACTTCCACTCTAAACTATATCTCCCTGTCACCCATCTTGCTACTCCACTCACCCTCACTGGCAGAAAGTAATATGCCCAGGTGGGCTGGCTGGGAGGAGTACTCACTGCCCTGACCACAAATCCCAGCAGGTATTCCACTCCAAACGAAATCCTCCTCTGTCAGCCATCTTGCTACTGCACTCACCCTCCCTGGCAGGAAGTCATTGGTAAAGGGGGGGAAAGGAAGAAGTGTTAGAAAAGACAGACCACACGTCCCAGCAGGCCTTCCACTCCAAACTACACCCCCTCTGTCTGCCATCTTACTACTGCACTCACCCACACTGTCATGAAGGCATTGGTCAAGTGGTGGTAAGGGAGAGGAGTGTCAGAAAATACTGCATATCCCAACAGGCCTTCCACTCCAAACTACCTCCCTTTCAGTCATCCATCTTGCTACTGCGCTCACCCTCACTGGCAGGAAGCAATAAGAGGGTTGGTTGGGCTGGCTGGGAGAAGTTCTCTCTCAATGCTCTGACAGCAAATTCCAGCAGGCCTTCTACTCCAAGGTACATCCCCCTCTGTCATCCATCTGGCAACTGCACTCACCCCCACTGGCAGAAACTAATTTGTTAAGTAGAAGAGAAGGAGAGGAGTGTTAGAAAAGACCACACATCCCAGCAGGCCTTCCACTTCAAACTACATCCCCCTCTGTCAGCCATCTTGCTACCCCACTCACTTTCACTGTCAGGAAGTCATAAGTCAAGTGGGGGAGGGGGCTTTACCCGCCGCCGCCCCTCTAGCTTGAGAATGGCTTAAGAACAATTTAAGAAATGGAGAAAGAGAACGCTAGTTGATCCTAAGCCTGATTGTATTAAGAAAGTTTACTTAGGAACATCTAACCGCGGCCGACACGGATGCTTGGATCGGCAGCAAGGAGTGCCCGGCGGTTCTGGCTATCATCGCGGCTCGCCTGCTGGTTGGTTGGTCCCTGTCTCTATTACGCTAACATATAAAGGTAGGGATTATCTGGATTTACTCAGTGTGATAAAATATAAAGTGATGTGGATATATGCGATTGTCTTTACTTGAGGTAGCATTTTGTTTACAGTTTAGTCTCGGTGGAATCACCAGTATCATATCGTCTCAACAAAGTTCAGTAATCGGACTGCACTTAATTGCAATCAAATGAGTCTATGTGGAGAATTTCTTCATCATGAAGTTTTTCACTTCCCGTTTAAAAGTTGAGGTATTTTGGATCTTCCTTATTCGTGGGGGGAGTGAGTTCCAAATTCTGGGGGCAGCTCCCGAGAACGCTCTGTCATAGGTTTTCTTCTTTCGGAAGAAGGCTGGCCTCAGTAGCAGCTCCTTAGCACTCCTGGCTGGTCTGTTACCTCCTGAAAGCTCAATTTTCTTGGCTAGATATCTTGGCGTGTTGTAGTGGAGCGCTTCATGGGTGATACATGCTATCTTTAGTTGGATTCTGGCTTCAAAGGGTAGCCAGTTTAATGCTTTCAAGTGTGGGGATATATGGTCGAATTTTCTCGATCCCGTGATGAGTCTTGCCGCTGCGTTCAGGCAAGCTTTTAGTGGTGCTGTCGACGTGTTTGGTAATCCGGCTAAGGTGGTGCAGCCATATTCAATCCGAGAGATGACTAGGGATTGGATAGCCAGTTTAAGATCAGCTTCTGAGATGAATGGTTTCAGTTTTCTTAGATAATTCAAATGGAAGCGGGCACTTTTAGCCATTGAGTTAATTTGGGTTTTCATGTCAAGATTTTCGTCTAGAGTGATTCCTAGCGATTTAGCTGAGTTGACTAGGGTGGGGGTGCAGTTTAGCGACGTCACCAGCTTTATCCATTCCTTTATTTCTGCTTGGCTCCTTGTTGGTGAGATTAATAGGAAGTCTGTTTTATTAGCATTGAGTTTCAGATGATTGGCCTTTAACCATTGCAATGCCATATTTAAGGTCTCGTTCATTAGCTCAAAGTCTTCAAGGGAGGCGATCTTTATGTATATCTGCGTGTCGTCCGCATACATGTGATAGGATATCTTTGAGTTTCGGAGAATTTCTGTGAGGGGTTCGACATATAGGTTAAAAAGGTCAGGTGATAGTGACGATCCTTGTGGAACTCCAATTGAGTTAGGGCATATAGGTGAGATTGATTGGTTGACCAGGAATCGTTGTGTTCTGTTTTGTAAGAAAGACTCGGACCATTTCAGAACATTTCCCTCCAGTCCCATCCTGTTCCGCAGCCTGGTCAGTAATGCTTCATGATTTACTGTGTCAAATGCTGAGGACAGGTCTAGGAGAATTAGTAGGCAAGCTTGGTTTTGGTCGAGGGCCTGTAGCGCATCATCAGCAATATGGAGGATCGCAGTTTCCGTACTATGCCCTGATTGGAATCCTGATTGGCATTCATCTAGTATTGAGAACTTGTTGATGTGTTTTTCTCAGTTGGCACTGCACACATTTCTCAATTACTTTGGCCAGTAAAGGAATGTTGGTAACTGGACGGAAGTTGTTCGGATCTGTTGCATCCGCTGTAGGTTTTTTTATTATGGGAACAACTTGTCCTGTTTTTAGGCAGTCAGGGAGGATCCCTTGTGATAATGATGCATTTATTATTTTGGTCCAAATTGGGACCACAATATAGTTGATTTCTTTTACGCACTTCGCAGGTAGAGGGTCATGATAGTGGTTGTTAGGCTTGATTTCCGAGAGCGTTTTGGCGACCTTCTCCTGGTCAAATAGTTCGAATGTATCCTAATATGCTTTGTTTTTTGATTTGCTACGCTCTATAGCCCTGTCGTACTTGTTCGAAGTCAGTGGTTAGATTGGCAAGGTAGCCGCTGCGCTTGTGAGCTCCAATTCCAGTGCTTTGGCCTTCTCCGTGAAAAATGTCGAGAAATCCTCGCAGCTTAGAGGAGTTTTTGAGTTCTCATGGGCGGTTTTGGCTAACTTATTTGATTGTTGCTTTAGGATCTCGAAGAGTTTCCGTGGTCTGTTTTTGGCATTGTCCAGTTCGGATCTTATATATTCCCTTTTGGAGTTGATGACCTTTTTGTTATATTGGTTTCTGATTTTTCAGAGTGCTGTCAGCTCCGGGGATGACGGGTGTTGTCTCCATTTTCTTTCAGCCATTCTCAATTTGCGCCTCTCTTCATTGAGTGATCCATTGAACCATGGATTTTTTTCCTTTTCGGTGACTCTTTTCAATTTTAGTGGCATGGCGTCATTGACGATGTTCCCGACTGTGGTTATGTAGTGTTCTGTCATCTCATTTACTTTCTGCAGATTGCTAGGTACCTTCAGGTCTCTCTCACACCTTTCTACGAGTTGCTCCATATTAGCCTCTTTTGTAGCTCGACTCCATTTTCTGAGTGTGAAGGGTTGAACGGTCTTACCCTTTTTCACTATTGGTATCAAGAAAGATATGGCATGGTGATCTGACCAATCACACGGGTCTATGGAGAGGATTGATGTGTCTTTGGCTCCAGAAATAATCCAGTCAAGCGTTGCTCCTTTCGAGTGAGTAGGTTGTGTGCATGCTTGATTGAGGTTTAGCTCGACGAGGAAATCCTTAAGCGCGTTCACTATTTTGTCATTGGAGTCCTCCCAATGTAGGTTGAAGTCGCCTAGGTATATATTATTAGAATCGATGTTGGAGTTGGCCGTAATGATCTCCATTAACTGTTCCGTGAACTTTGTGTTCTCTCCCTGTGGGTGATAGAACGCATGCAAGTTGCATCTTTGATTGGTTGCAGATCTTACATTGAGACCTAAGTATTCACAGGATTCGAGTGGGTCAGATTGTATTAAGTTGACCTCTATATCCGATCTATGAATGCAGGCTATCCCTCCTCCGGTCTTTTTCAGCCTATCTCGTCTCATAATGTTATATTGGGGAGGTACCAATAGATCCAGGGTTGGCGATGATGATTCTGTGAGCCATGTTTCTGTGAGGATCGCCAGATCAATTCCTTTGTTGATGATGAGGTCTGCTAAATCTGACGCATGTTTGGTTGCCGATCTACAGTTGAGTAGGAGGCAGTTCATTGCAGTCCCAGAGCTGCTAAGGTTCGTCCTTTCTGTTTCGGTTATTAACGGGATTTGATGTAGGTTATTGAGGTCCGGTTTTCTGTCGTTCTTTCTGGATGTTCTATTGGTGTCGATTGGAATTATTTTGATTCTTTCCTCTCTCATATGCATCGCGGGTTCATACGTTCTGAGTAAGGCCAGCAAATCCTCCTTCGACAAGGGCTTTGTTCTGTTTGGTCTGTTGTGCCTATTTGCTGCTGGCATGGCCATCTCGTTGCTCCTTCTTTGCGAGTAGTGTACAAGGTTTTGTATATGCCTGACTTTGGAGTGCATGCTTGCCGTCATTTCCAGTGTTTTTTCAATCGCTAGTCGAGAACTAATTGTGTCTTGAGCCATGTAGCCAACTAGTTTCTGAAGATCTTTGATATCTTTCCGATATTGGGGGGACTTCTTAGAAATGGTTAGCCTGTCTGCCCGTGTTCTGCCTTTTTCTCTTTACTGTTTTTGGTCTGGTATTACTGACGTAGTCTTTTTCATTATGTTCACTGCTCGATTGTTTGTTCCGCTTCTTTTTGATATGTTGTGTATGATATCTGGGTTTGGAGATGCTATGCTATATTTTGTTGGCGATGCTCTTTCTGAGTCTTTTATGGTATTGGAAGGAGGTAACGGGAGCTTGTTATCTTCGATCATATTTGTTTCCCGATTCTCATTATGTGGTTCTTTCAAGCTAGGTGTGCGCCCAGCGCCGGAAGTCCCAACATTTGAGATTGGCGTCGGCTCCTTCATAAGGAGTAGGTCTTGTTCGTTGTTCTCGTGACTAGTAGACCTTCCTGTCTCTTCAGCCTCCTCATTCGATACTGTCTGACCTGTTTCATTTCTATAATTCATGTTAATAGCCAGACCCTGTGCCTGGTGGCCTCCATTTTGATTGGCGTCTCCGGAGGTAGTGCTAGTGTTTCCGGGGGCGACTTCATGTATGCTCAGATCTGGTTGGTGTCTTGGTCCCTCAAGCCGCTCTTTTACGGATGGGAACATCTTGTCGAACTTATCTAGTTCGCTGTTCTCTGCTTGAATCAGTACTATCCCTGTTTTATATATAGTAATATATAGTTCGGTTCCACCTCTTGTTGAAGGCGAGGTCGTTATTTTTGTGCCATATGGGATGTTCTTTATAGCTTTTATGTTAAGCGAATTTGTGAAGGCATCACACCATTTAGTCGTTTTATATGAGAAGAATATTAAGTCGTTCACTATAGTTCCTTTGTCTATATTAAAGTATGGGTCAGAGAACAGTGTGTCTGGGTGTTTCCTCAGGGTATCATGTTTAAACTTTTTCGCTGCGTTTTTGGATGAGTTGGCTGGATATTTTAAGCTCAGGGCATTCTCGCCAGAGGCCATAGGGTATCTTTCATCCATGTTTGCGCCAATTTGTAGGATATATGTTGCGTCTCCACCCTTTGTATCTTAAATTCTTCCCCTACTGATGTTATAGAATAGTTAATGTAGACCTCTCTTTCGGGTAATTTCCTTATGAAGTCTCAGCTTTCTCCTATCGATATAATATTAGGGTGTTAGCTCTGTCCGGCGTTTCTTTATTCCCTATATTATTTCCTTGTCTTCCTGTTAAGGTTCGTCTTTTCTGTTTCGGTTATTCACTAGATTCGATGCAGGTTATTGAGGTCCTGTTTTCTATTTCTATTGACTCTCCACACTCAGATGAGATCTCTATAGGCGAGACTCTGTGGCATATGCGGTCACTATTTCCGAGTCGGCATGTCGTTTCCTCACTGATTTGATGCAGGTTATTGAGGTCCTGTGTTCTATTTCTATTGACTCTCCACAATCAGATGAAATCTCTAGGGCGAGACTCTGTGGCATATGCGGTCACTATTTCTGAGTCAGGCATGTCGTTTCCTCACTGTTTCCTCACTTGCAGCATTCACTATTGGGCCATTCTAACAGTCTTGTACGACTTTCACTGCCTGCTCCACCTAATGTTATAGGCTGTATGGGCTTTTTAAGCATGCACATAATTCTTGCCTACTTCGCCATGGGTATGGTTGTATTTCTCCGCTTTTCCAAACGTCACATGCTTAGATAGTCTGCTTTCCTATGTCCTAATCGGCCGCCATCTTATGGTCAGGCGCGCCGCTTCAGCCCTTCTCACTGTTGTGTTGGAGTTTATCTTTGTGCTATTGTTTTCTCCACCTACGTCGCGCTGCAGGAGGTGGCTCCCTTCCGATTCCCCGGCTCGTCGTCGTCCCTCCGCTCTCTCAATCCTCGTTGTCTTAGCTCCCTGCCGCCTCATTAGTCCACGCTCTCTTCTCCTAGCTAGGTCCTCGCTCCTGGTCCGGCTCTCTCAGTGATCCGGTGCAAGTTCCTCGGTGGGCCCTCCGCCGTCCCCGCCTTCCCTTCTTTTGTCCCCTGAAGATCTCCGCAGACGATCCCTGCGCCGACCCGAAGTCTGATGGGCAGCAGTCAGAACTGGACTCCGGACCCTCCCCTACCAAGGTAGGTCGCCGTAGTTCCTTAGATTCTCGTTATTCTTTGTCCAGGTCCCGGAGGGGGTGGGGGGGTCGGGGACGGTTGTTGTTTCTGTAGGGTTTACTCGTGGATTTAACCTATAAATTAGTTATCCCGAACCCTGAGCCCCTGGAGCTCTAGCAGTGAGCTAGGTAAGATGCTAAGGTAAAACACTCGCCATCCGGTTAGCTCCTATGATGGCTGGTCTGGTTTCTCCCCAGCAGCATGGATTTATACAGGGGAGAAATATCACAGCTCATGTCAACATTGCGGTGGCGATTTTTGATGCTGTAGGAAGCTTACGATGAACCTGGGCATGGTCTTATTAAACGTAGAAAAAGCTTTTGACCAGGTGGCTTGAGACTATCTGTGGACAACACTTGTAGCATTTGGAGTAAGGGAAAAGTTCCTCAAGTGGGTCCAAGCCCTGTATTGTGGACCACAGGCTAAATTACTTTATGCTCCATTTTAAATCCGCTGCGGTACAAGACAGGGATATACTCTCTCTCCCCTGCTTTTTGCCCTCTATATTGAAACATTTATTAAGGCACTTCAAGCTAAAGTACGGAGACTCCCACTTATCATAGGTATTGCAAAATATTTGTCCAGCAACCTATCTGGTCATCTTCCTGTCTCCTAAATTATAGTGATCCAGGCCAGGTTGTGATAACAAAATGTTTTCATGTATAATGTTTTGAAATTGAAAATGAATGCAAAATAAATGATGCATACTTAGGATTTGCTGGCTAGGTATTGCAAAATAATCGCCCAACAATGTCATCTTCCTGATTCCTAGATCATAGGGCAGTGGCAGATGAAAATTACTGCGTATGCAGACGACATAGCCATTTTTACTGCTGATTCAGCATTTGCCATAGATCGTATCGAAGCAGAGGCTAAGAAATTCGGCCTTTTTTTGGGCTATAAGCTGAATGCTAATAAACACAAGTGCTCCTTAACTTTCAGCCTGAACATCTTATTACAGGGGTTTGCCCGACTGCTACGTATTAGGGATTCGTATATCTTCTGAGATTGAATACATACATGCAATAAATATTGCTCCATTGTTGGCAAGTATCACAAAGCAATTGAAAAGTTGGCCCTAACTCCCAATTAGTATTTTGGGCAGGTGCAATATTATTAAGATGAAGGTGCTACCAAAGTTTCTGTACCTATTCCGCTCAATTCCGCTGCGTATACCTAATTCTTTTTTTAACAAGTTAGATGAGGTCCTGAATTGTATTATTTGAGGGTACAAAAAATCAAGACCCGCAATTGGATTAATGAAACTCACGTTTAAACGGGGGGTTTAGAATTGCCCGATTTTAAAATGTACTATTCTGCAGCGTTTGTCAGCCATTTGCATAGTCTCTTGAATCCAGATAAATTGGATTTTTGGCATTGGCTCATCTTTGCCCTGAGAGGCATATGTTTTTATAAAGCATCAATGACCCCAACTATTTCAAACGGGTATGGTTCAAGGTCATCAGGGACTGTGTGCACATCTGGCAGGGCATTTTTGTTAGGTCCTCTATCTCTCTCATACATGATGAACCTCCTCTCTGGGGCAACCCAAAGTTGTTTGGGACATTTCAGGACTCTGAGGGTCAGAAGTGTGCAAAGTATGGCGTTCAGTATTTGGGTCAACTATTTGATAGTAATGGTTTTAGATCATTTGAGAACTTGCAGCTAAAATGTGCTATCCCTCAGCGGATGTTTTTTAAATACCTCCATCTTAGGGACTATTTTACAAGACACCTTGTGTTGCGCAATCAGTCACAGCGTTCCAGTTGTTTCCTTCTTGAAGTTGTAAGGTCCCAATTGCCCCATGAACCAACCAGCCCAACAAGGAAGTGAACACTTGGCGAACTGGTTGGTCCGCAAGGGAAAGGGGAAGTGGAGAGAGAAACAAACAAACTCTGGATCTTCGCATCTAGGGATCCTGATGGTTTATCTTGCTGAAGTGCTCTGGACCTTCTTTGATCAATCTATCAGCAGAACGAATCTTGACCTATTATGACAACAACACCCAGTTGCAATCAGTATATTAATGACCTTTCAGTTATCAATAACATTCATTTGGTATTCCTCATTTCTCTTTAACATACCTAATGTCCCAAGTCCATGCAAACACTTCTACAGTTTTTCTGGTGATTTGGAAGGACTTTACTGCCTTAAATGACACAAAACACTTTTAGTTTTAGTAAATACCCTCAAGTACTGAACTGGTTAATAAGGGTTAGTCAAATCAAGAAATGGTTGAACATCCACACTAATATTCGTACATTTTCAAACTGTATGTAGAGTCCTCAATAATGGGGTTCTGCAAAGACAACAAAAAAGAAACAAACAACAATACCCTAAAAGGTTCTGGAATTAGGCAAACTCCGCTTTGACCTAATGCCTAACTCATTATTGCCAATTCCTCGTAGCTTATATACTTTCAGCGTTAGAACTGCAATCATAAACCCACCACAGTTGTAATGATCACCAAAACATTTTACACTGCTGCTATGTCCCCCCTTTTCTGAACCCCCCTTTTCTTAATCGTTTTTGGCCACTATAGGTGTGGCAGGGTATACTCAGACATGAGTCCCTTTCTCACTGCACCATCAGGATTCAAGCAAGCCGGGCCGAAGATGGCTGAAATGCCAGAAACCGGTCCCCGGTAGCTTGTCTCCTTTCTGGTGAAGAATTGGCTTGGTAGTTTAGTCTGCCCTGTTCCCATGATGCACTGGGCCAGGGACAGACTGATTTGCATATAGCCAGGTTCTGAGCTGGGATGGTGCAGTGAGATAAATAACGGTGATGGATCAAGCCCTGATCTTTGGACTGGGTAAGAGTGGTCTGCTTAATTCAGACACTCTGTTCATCACCACCCCCCTTTTCTGAATCGTTTTTGGCCACTATAGGTGTGGCAGGGTATACTCAGACATGAGTCCCTTTCTCACTGCACCATCAGGATTCAAGCAAGCCGGGCTGAAGATGGCTGAAATGCCAGAAACCGGTCCCCGGTAGCTTGTCTCCTTTCTGGTGAAGAATTGGCTTGGTAGTTTAGTCTGCCCTGTTCCCATGATGCACTGGGCCAGGGACAGACTGATTTGCATATAGCCAGGTTCTGAGCTGGGATGGTGCAGTGAGATAAATAACGGTGATGGATCAAGCCCTGATCTTTGGACTGGGTAAGAGTGGTCTGCTTAATTCAGACACTCTGTTCATCACCACCCCCCCTTTTCTGAATCGCTATGTCCATGCTGCAACTATAGTTACCAACACAATGTTCGAGTTGCAGTATTGTTTACAGTAAAGTTATTGTCCAAAAAACATCAAGGTCTCTGCGCATTAATACCACAATGTTCAAAAGTCTCTTCAGATTTTGCTGATTAATGTATGACGCGTATTATTCTTGGTTAAATAGTCCTACCTGTCTTTTGTCGCTTTCGTTTAAGCGTCCGATTACCAGCTAACAAGAATTTGTTTCTTTCTTTAGGATTTGCAGGAAGTTGTCTTGTTCTCAACTGGAAATTCCTGAAGAAGAAACACCGGAAGGAAGTTCTGATTCTCCCAGGATCGAGAACTGGAGTCCGAAGCCTTCAGGAACAGGTAAGAGGGAGCGGGAGAAGGGAGGAGGAAAGGTGCGATGCTCGTCGGTCTCTGCGTAGCTGTCAAAATGAAGGAAGCGAGTCTCGCTGATGAAAGTCACAAGCCGGCTGTCAGCTGGTTTCCGAAGTCAGGTCCGCAACGCTCGTGGTGATGCGTATCAAGGGAAGTGAAGCGCCGTCATATTCCAAGGCGTGCCTTGGGGAATTTGCATGCGCCTCACGTGAGACTTACTAAGCCGTTAGGTGGTTTACCCGCATGAGGAAAGCAGCTGAGTTCATGAAGGCAATAAGCCTGCTAACCACGAGAATTCCCAAGGAAGGGAACAAGCATTGCTAACTACAAGTATTCTTAGACAGTCAGTCAAAAAATATGTTTATTTAGATCATAATCTTTAAACAGGTGCAAAGAAATAGATACTGATATTCTTAGTCATGAAAACAACCTCTGTATTTGTAAGTGTCATGAATTAAAATGAATACAAATGAAAGCAAATTTTGATGTCTAAGGGGGAATTTATACACCTTCTAGGAGGGGCCACACTTAGGTGATTGCGGCAAATGAACCCTTAACACCTTGCATTGCAAAATGAATGTAGCACAGTGATATGGGAGTATTTGCATGCGCAGAATCAGAAGGCAACAATCAGCATGATGTACCCATCCCTCTGTCAGTTTAGAGTGGCTGGCTGCAAAAAACTAGCAGTAAGATGGAGTGAGGCTCTGGGGAAAAATGTCACTTTAGAAGGGGTCAAGATGGCATTTGACGTTATAGAACGATTGTTGCATTCGGTTAGTTTACAACTGCAACAGTTCCGGACGTTCTGCGCACTTTATTACACACTAGAGAAGATAGCAAGATGGTCCAGAGGCGGGGGTGTACAAGGGGGGACACTTGTAGGGGCGCATAGTAAGTGCCTCAAATGTGGGCTATGTGCAGTCAATTTGGTCTACATGTTTGTTACGTGTCCTGAATTAGGATTATTTTGGCCGAAAATATCATTTGTTATCAAGCTCTGAGCTTTTCGATAGCTGAGTGGATGCTGGCCTACACATTTCTAATTGCAATAATGTTAGTAGCAGCCCGACTTGCAATAGCTATAGCCTGGATTTTACCTAAGCCCCCATCAGTGGCTGAGTGGTGGGCAATAGTGAGAGAAATTGGCAAAAGAGAGAAGTCTCTAGCTAAAGCTAGGGGAATACGTGCTCTGCAAAAATGTAGGGGCATATTATCAAGGGGGTTTATCTCCGCTTTTTTGGCTTTAAAAGCCAAGAAAGCGGAGATAAAATTATCTCCCTATTACCAAGCTGTCGCTAACACCAGTTAGTGACAGCTAAAAGGAGATAGCGACC
Organism: Lissotriton vulgaris; assembly: GCF_964263255.1. Taxonomy (NCBI): domain Eukaryota; kingdom Metazoa; phylum Chordata; class Amphibia; order Caudata; family Salamandridae; genus Lissotriton; species Lissotriton vulgaris. Next base: position 863,735,994 of record NC_141698.1, on the reverse strand, counting down.
ATCTTGGGCCCCGCTTTGCATGTCAGTGATATTTATCACTAATGAGATGCAAAGTGGGCGTGCCAAGATGTTAGAGACTGGAAACAGTCGCTAACATCGCTATCTCCTATTACCAACTTTTGGAGATATTCGCGCTAAGCGCGAATATCTCCAAAAGCTAACACCTGCCCTGAGCAGTTCTTAGCCATGTTATCCAATGGGAGGTGGATAACATGGCTAAGAGCATTTGCTCGATAATGCATGAATATCGCTGACTTTTCAGCGATATTCATGCATTGCGGCCGTTTTTTATCGCATTTGCGATAAACCTTGCTAATAGCAAGGTTTATCTGCGATAAAAATCGCCGATGTGCGGCGATAATTTTTGTCCCTAAACAAGTTAGAGACAAAAATTATCGCTCTTTGTTGATAATATGCCCCGTAATTCTATATGGGGCTGTTTAGAGGATACATAGGGTACTGGCTCAAGGTGTACTATATATATGTGTTGCCTCTTTTCTTTTCTTTTTCTTTTACTTGACCTTTCTATGTGTATGTGTAAAATATCGATCACCGGTTATGAATTTGAGTATTGTAAATTATGTTGCCTTTTTTCTTTTTTTACTTTTCTCCCACTACCACTTTCAGTTCTTGTGGATCAGAATATTTTGATGTATCTTTTTTTGACAAATAGAAAATGCAAAAAAAAAAACAGGAAATATGCACAAACTGTTCGGGTTAGGCTGTTACTTCAATGTGTCTGGTGAGACATAGACCATGCACAGCACACATGAATAACAAAGAGAACATTAATAATAGATGAGTATGTATGTATTGCACATTTTGTTGATGTTGAGCTTGCTAATCCTCAAGATCCCTCTACAGAGTCTCAGGGACAAGTCAATATCAGTAGACATGTTACGATCCAATTTTTTTCAGCACAGATGATGGCACAACTCAGATACTCCCCTCAGTTGATGACATGGCAAGGTGAACTGAGGAATTTCCTTCCTAATTTACAGGTTGTGAAGCCTGCAGCAGACAAATGTGATCTGGCACATCTTGCCAGGAGAATATTGTAGGGATCATTCAGTTTTGTCAAATCAACAGAATCTATCCTTCAGGAGCCCAAAGACCCACCCCGCTGTCCACCTTGTTCTTTGATGGGCCTCATTGAAGCAGACTCCTACTGGAAAAACTGGATTCAACAATGGCGTCAGTAACCATGGCTGGTTGGGGTATCCTGCGTCTTCTAAATGGGAGATAGACATGATTACAATGTTCAAGAAAACATTTACCAAATAGACACATAATACCACTCACAACAAACATCATTAAAAAGCTTACTTTCTAATAAGCCAGGCTCACTCTGGGAGTAGTTGAGTCATCAAATGGGATATGACTCTGTTCCATAGAATGTGCGAGTTGTTGGCTGATCTGGAGAATTGGGCACAGACGTGGGAATTACTCATATCTGCCAAACTTACCACCTGTACGTTGATTGAGTGGAAGTGCTTCCTGTTCCGGTATACTTGTTCATTGGCCTGTGGTGAAATCAATGCAATATGTGTTCCATCCATTGCTCCAATGACATATGGAATTCACCCAAACCCATACAATTCAGCTTTGATATTGGTCAATTCCCCTGGTTTTGAAAACTTGATGTAGCTGTTCATGTGTCTGGTCAATGCCTGCAGTATAACCTGAAGTACATTGCTAAACATAGGCTGGGACATTATGCCAGATGCTGCCATAGTGTACTGTACCAACCCCATGGCCAAAAAATGAGGTACTGCCATCACCTTATCTTTGGGCATCAGTGATGTAGGATAGTAGCGATGTGCACCGAATGAAGGTGCCAACTGCTGGCACAAATCATTTATCGTCGCCTTATTGAGATGGCATTTTCTGATCACGTCCATCTCTTTCATGGTTTGTAGGTCTGAAAAGGGCCTATGGATGGGAGGCTGTCTTACGGCTCTTCCTTGATAACTTTGTGTCGAGTGTTAACACAGTAGATGTTAGATCACAATGTGCCCAGCAACATGTACTTAGACAAACACCAGAGACCAATTAACCACACATGACTGTCCATGGCTGCACAAACCATATTTCACAGAACAGAAATATACTAAACATACCCCAGTATACATGACACTGCATACATGACATTTCTGATTATGTCTCAAATATATAGTCACACACAAAGGAAAGTATACTTGACTCGTATCACTAGTGAAATACATTTTTGATGCCAAAGCAAGCAGGACATAGTGAAAATCTCACAAGCCAAGAACACATTACTTAGGTATGTCTAATGACTGGGGCGAGTTTTGTCATAGATACAGTAGTATCATGTTATGTGTTGCAACATGTACACCACATATATCTTGAGTTTCGCGTAGCACTTCATGCAGACAAATGTAACATGGTGGATACTGTCATGCTGTCATCTCCGCATTGCCCATATAATGACATACACAACCCATTGACAATGTACATCTTTCTTAATATGCAGATGTGCACTTAAGTATAGAACACAAAGAGCACTTACAATGTCTCATTTAGTTTCAATACCTGAGTAGCGTGCTTGAATTTTGGATGTATAGGCCTGGGAAGGTAGGATACTGAACATCTGACACACAGTCCTACCACCAGGACAGCACACAAATCGCACACTGGGTAACAGTGGCTTCCAACACTGTTATATGGTGTATTTACACATGTTAATGGACATGGGCTGCATATTACCTGAGAGAAATTTGAAAATCAGAAACTGTACTGTGTACCTTCATGTTGGTTTAGTGTTTCAGGGTACTGCCAAGGTGACTTCTTCATGTGAATGTGGGCATTTGATTGCTATGCTCCTTTAACACACGCTACAGTGCATCCAAACCTGGTGTAGTACCAAACAGCAGCATTTTCAAGTTTTTTGTCACCAACCGAACCTTGATTCAATAGTGCGGTAGGTGGTTCAGAATCGAGGCGGACACAGCCACGGGCTGTAACATGTTATGTTGACAGTTGTGGCTCACTGATTGCGTTCACCTGCAGTGAAGACCGATACAGTAAACTTCCACTGCTAATGTAGCAATCTTAGTCGCGGAGTGCCGGCTATTTTCAACCGCCCGGTAGGCTGAGTGTCAATCAGCAATTGACTCCATTAGACAACTTTGGAAAATGCATCCAACGGGGACCTATCCCTTTGACTGCCCACACAGGAGAACGGCTATGCAGTCTAGATATAAGCCTTGCGTTTTGCTACACAGATCACTTGCCTTCAGAACGTGCACTTTACAGACCTCCCCATCTCTCTGCTGCTGTTCACATTCTTTGCGAGCTACAATGTCTGGCTGTACTGGAATCAAGGCCCCTGCCTTCACAAAAGAGGAGCTGAAGATGCTGGTGGACAATGTCCTTCCCCTGTACAAGCAGCTGAATGGCACACCAAAGGAGGAGGTGAGAACAATTCAGACAGAATGCATATTTTAAATATCATCTAACCATGCACATAAGGCAGATTGTTGCAATGAGACACACATCTGAATCTGTGGCCAATTTTTAATAGTGTGCATGCAAATGTGATGGACAGTTCTGTTCTAGACTTTATAGCACTGTTCTCATATGAATATCTCATCCTCAACCACAAACGTTGTATGGTGTAATAGCTCGCATGTACACATCAGTTTGACATGATGATGCCTTGTTTTGTGTCATATTTTAAAGTATGATTGATTGTGAAGTCAATGCTAAACTAACTGTAATGGTGAATGTAAAATGTTATTTGCATATGTGGTTAAGTTGTTACTGTATACAGTCACAACATCAACTCCACACATATGATGCTATATCAGCGTTATGTCAGTCATGTCACACGCCCTGACATCTCAAATCACAGTGCCCTACAAATGGTCATGTCAGATGTAGGAAGGTGACCAGGTGTATAGGTCATATTGTTCATTCAGGTCATGTGTAGATCATGTTTAACAATGTGTTATTGACAGTGTAATCATTAGTAAATTACCATACTAGTTAGGTGTATGTCCAGGGCCAAAAAGCTACAGTTCCCTTCTGCCAAAGACATAGGTGTGTTGTTATGATGCTTCATTCCACCTGTGTTGTTCTCCCATCCACAGGGTAGTGAGAGGTGTTGCGTGGTCACTTGGGGCAAGGTCAGGTTAGAGTGTGATCTTACTCACAGTGGAAAGGGAAAGTGTCTACCACAGGTGTGGTGACACTCAGTGTTTTGTAAAATACCCATCACACACCAACAGGCCCCTTGGTGTCATGCTTCTTCATAGGGTCTTCGCAACCCTCTAACGGGATGCGGCGTGCTGCGACCTACGAATACGTGGGAGCACTGAAAGTTTGGACTATGTGTGGTGTGTGTGGTGGAAGTGGTAGGGGTATTTTAATGTGAGTGGTGGGATATAGTGGAGGTTTAAGAAGTACCTGGCTCGTGGGTGTATAGGAAAAAACTTTATTCACAACCCCGGGCTGGTACTGTTAAAAGAAGTGCAGTGTGAGGTAATTATCTGTCGTGACTATGGACAGTACCTCTGGTGTGCGTCGACATGTTTCAGAGCATATGCTCCTTCTTCAGGACGGGGGCATAACTTCCCCACCTTACTCACGTATCTCTATAGTTTGTGTAAATAATCAAAAGTGCAGGACTATTTACTATTTACTATTTACGCCCGGACTCGTTCCAGACCGGTTGCTCCCTCCTCGCTCCTCTCCCATTGCTGCTGCCTGCCCTTGGTGAACCACATCGCACCCCTAACTGGACACTAAGGTATCGCCTGCGCTTTGTAACATTTGCGTAGTGATATTTTAGAAGCTGATAAACATAACGTAGGCTCCGCATTTTAATTGACCTGTTATCATAGCGCATGGAATTGTAGCGCCGCCCGCCCTGCTTTGTGCACAGTGCATTGTGTACGCGACTTTGTGTGTTTACTTTTACCAGCAACTGCAAGTAGTTCGATTGCACTCTCGGTGCCACAGGCGATTTGCTGCCCCTGCCTCGCCTCCCCTTTGACCTCCATTTTGTTCTGTGTTGTTGTTCCCAGGCACGCCCCTCCTCCCCGCTACCGCCTCCCAGCTGCTGACCCTCCCACGCTCCGCCCCCTCCACTATCCATTAAATGCCAGATGTCCCAATGCGCTGCGGCCGCGCCGAAGGTGCGCCAAAGGTAAGCCCGTCTGCGCCCGTCCGCGCCAAGACCGCGCTCAGCGCCAGACCCCCTGGTTCCCGTAATGCCCAGCCCACTCGCATCACCTACGATGCCACCACCCTCCTAGCCCTTAACCCCAGCCGATCCCCCAACTGCGCCCTAGCCGCTCCTGGACACACCCATGGACCCTTCTCTTGCAACTCCTGCAAGTTCGACGGCACCAAAACCAACTCCTCATCCACCAACACCATACAGAGACCTGACACCAACCACCTTAAATGCATCCTGCTCAACACCCACTCGGTCCACAGACACGCCATCGACCTCTGGAATCTACTAGACACCATCTCACCAGACGTCGCCTTCCTAACAGAAACATGGATGAATGCCTCTTCAGCCCCAGACATCACCATTGCCATCCCGGAAGGATACAAGATCATCCGTAAGGACCGCATCAAGCAAACAGGAGGAGGCATCGCTATCGTCCATAAGAATTCCATCCGCATCTCAACCAGCTCTGACGCCAACCTTGCCGGCGCCGAACACCTCCACTTCCAGATCCACACCGACCCCAAGACCACACTCAGAGGCACCCTCCTCTACCGGCCTCCAGGACCCCGTGCACAATTCAGGGACGACATCACTGACTTTATCACCCCACACGCCCTCCCCTCCGAGGACTACATTCTATTGGGAGACCTCAATTTTCACCTGGAAAAGAGCAATGACAGCAGCACCACCACCCTTCTGGACAATCTCGCCAACCTCGGACTCAAACAACTTGTCACTACCCCCACCCACAATGCAGGTCACACACTCTACCCTATCTTCACCGCCAGCAAACATGTCTCCTTCTGTCACACCACAGCTCTCCATTGGACGGACCACAGCTGCGTTCACTTTATCTACAAGAAGACCACAACCCACAACCATCCTCAACCTACTATGCGAAGAAACTGGAACAAAATCACCATCGATCAGATCTCCTCATCGCTTCTTCAAAACCCCCCTGCCCACTCCCCAAACCCTGACCAAGCAGCCATTAACCTCACCCAATAGCTATCCAACAGCGCCGACATCCTAGCACCGTTGAAAAAACATCAAATCAAACTAGGCAGCAAAAACGCCTCCTGGTTCAACGATGATCTTAAGAAATCGAAGAAACTCTGTCGCTCCCTTGAGATGGCCTGGAAAAAAGACCCAAACACCAGCACCAGGGACGCCTTCAAAAACGCCACCCGCATACACCACCAACTAATCCGGTCTGCCAAGAAAGCCGCATTCAAAGACCGACTATATAACAACGCCCACAACAGCAAGGAATTATTCAACATCGTCAAAGAATTTACCAACCCATCAGCCAACTCCAACGACATCACCCCCTCCCAAGCCCTCTGCGACTCCCTAGCTTCCTTCTTCCACAACAAAATCGCAGACATCCACAACAGCTTCGACAACCGACCCGGAGACCAACCCACCCAACCTTCTGCAGGACCTTCACCCCCCCTTGAACATCCTCAACGACTGGAACCCAATCTCCACTGAGGACACCATCCGCCTGATGAACTCCATCCACTCAGGATCCCCAACTGACCCATGCCCTCACCACATCTTCAACAAAGCAGACTCCATCATAACACCACACCTCCGAGCTGTCATCAACTGCTCCCTCAACTCCGCCACCTTCCCTGAAAGCTGGAAACACGCAGAACTCAGCGCCCTTCTGAAAAAACCCACAGCTGACCCCACCGAACTCAAAAACTACCGCCCCATCTCGCTTCTTCCATTCCCGGCCAAAGTCATCGAGAAAGCTGTCAACAACCAGCTCGCCACCTTCCCCGAAGCCAACAAATCCCCCGACTCCTCACAGTCCGGCTTCCGAGCCAAACACAGCACCGAGACCGCACTTATCGCAGCAACAGACGACATTCAAACTCTACTGGACAATGGAGACACAGTCACCCTCATCCTCCTTGACCTCTCCGCTGCCTTCGACACAGTCTGTCATAGCACCCTTCTACAACGCCTCAGAAACGTTGGAATCCAAGGAAAAGCACTGGAATGGATCACCTCGTTCCTCACCGGAAGAACCCAGAGAGTCCGCCTCCCACCATTCAAGTCAGAGGCCTCTGAAGTCATCTGCGGCGTGCCACAAGGATCGTCACTCAGCCCCACCCTCTTCAACGTATACATGAGCCCCCTTGCGGCCATCGCTCGCCAACACAATCTCAACATCATCTCCTACGCTGACGACACTCAACTGATCCACTCACTCAACAAAGACCCTAAAACTGCCAAAACCAACTTACACGAAGGAATGAAAGAAGTAGCCGAGTGGATGAAGCACAGCCGTCTGAAACTGAACTCAGACAAAACAGAAGTCCTCATATTAGGCACCTCCCCCTCCGCCTGGGATGACTCTTGGTGGCCAGAGGCCCTTGGAAAAGCACCCATCCCGACGGACCATGCACGGAACCTGGGCGTCATCCTGGACTCCTCACTCTCGATGACCAGACAAGTCAACACCGTTTCATCATCTTGCTACAACATCCTTCGCATGCTCAAAAAAACATTTCGCTGGATCCCCACCGAAACTAGAAAAACGGTCACCCACGCACTGGTCACGAGCTGCCTGGACTACGGAAACACCCTATACGCCGGTACCAGCGCAAAACTCCAGAAAAAACTCCAACGCATCCAGAACGCTTCAGCCAGGCTCATACTAGACATCCCGCGTAGAGATCACATCTCTGGTCACCTGAAAAACCTCCACTGGCTCCCCGTAAATAAGAGGATTACTTTCCGCCTCCTAACCCACGCACACAAAGCACTTTACGAACTTGGACCCGAATGCCTCAACACACGACTGTCCTTCTACACCCCCTCCCGTCAGCTACGATCCTCCAACCAAGCCCTTGCCACTGTACCTCGCATCAACAAAACCACCATGGGAGGTAGATCCTTCTCCTACCTGGCAGCTAAAACCTGGAACTCACTTCCCACTCACCTTCGCCTTACTTGAACCACCTAGCATTCAGAAAGCAACTTAAAACTTGGATATTCGACAAGTAATTCCCCACCCTTCCTCCTGCGCCTTGAGACCCTATGGGTATGTAGCGCGCTATATAAATCTCTTGACTTGACTTGACTTGACTTGACTTGAGTGTCATAATACTAAATAAAGGCTATAATGTGCCTACAGCGATTTTTGACCATGCATTTGCATGACCTAAAAAGAGCAAAAAGGAAAATCAATATGCTTACCCTAAATAGGGTGGCTCATACAGGTGCAGTCACCCGGAACACCAAATGGCACATTGGCCCTGTAAAGGAAAATGACAAACAGGACACACAACATAGATAACACACATAAAGTTATTTGAAACATTTTGGTCATACTCATTGTAAAAAGTTGTCTTGCTTCATGAGCATTCAAGAACGTCTGGGGTTGATTGCTAATTTTGCAATCTAGAAGGATAAAGGATCGTTTTCAGTATTTTGTACTCACTTTTTAGATGAGAAATAGTGTTTTTGTTTACCCAATACTCACAGACTCGGGACGAGTTTGCCTCCGTGCTACCCCAATCGCTGCTCCGCTGGTAATGGCTGTGGATGCATGCTGGGTGCTTTTTATGCTAAGATTCCTTAATTGGTTTGGCAGTCATAGGCTAATTGTCGGATGCGCCTGATGCCCATACATGGATAATCCGTCTACTTAATGGTTAGTAGACACACCTTATATGGTCCGTCCGGTGAAGCAAACCAGCGTAAACACTCAGCCTGGGTGCGGTGGAGGTGGCTACAGGCGCGCATGTGCGAAAGTTCTATGATGTGCGCATGCGTGTAGCAAGTGGCCTTTCCAGCGTGTTGATCTCTAAAAAGCGCATGCGCGATTGGGAAGCGTCTGTGCCTGGCAGCCCATGCGCGAATATTCGTTCTGATGCGCATATATAAGGGATTGTTATAGCGACGCTAGTTATAGTGCAACGCGAGTGGTGGATTGTTGTGGCAATGTATTAGAGAGACCATTATCTTAATTCACAAATTCACGATGTGTGAACTGCCATTATGGTCATGTAGGTAAAAACGTTACAATAAGCCTGTAGAGGGTCCTAAGATCTTGACCCAAATTACTGTAGGGGGCATTTTGGTTAGCTGGACAGCTGAATCACTGAAGGGGGCATTTTGGTTAGCTGGACAGCTGAATTACTGTAGGGGGCATTTTGGTTAGCTGGACAGCTGACCCCAAGGGACATCATGGTTCAGACCGTGGGTGTGTGTGCCCAGGCGGAACACCCATCATTGTTCCTTCAGAAAAAGACCTGTTTCCGGTGGCATGTGTTTGATTACAGTCCATTTTAAATCGTTCACACAGTGTTGCTTTTCCAAGTAGTGAGTCGCCATTTTTGTTGTGGACTTCTTGCAGCGAACGTTGCTTTTATGTTCACCCACTCTCGATTTTACAGGCCTCATGGTCATGCCCACATATTCTAAACCACATGGGCATGTGGTTTCAAAATATTCTAACAGCGATGCTGACAGCGATGTTTCGGACAATGGGTCCTCAGGTTCCAATTCCAGTGGCAACAGAGGGTCCAGACCACGGAGATGAAGATGGAGACAGAGGAAACAGCAGAACCGGAAAGGCAACAACGTCGCGTGGGAAGACCAGGACCAAGCCAACTCCCGAACAACCAGGAGCATGACCGGATCCCTCCCGAACCAGCCATCAACGAGCAGGAGGGGGACCTAGTGGTCAACCTAACACCTTGGCCTTTGACAGACACACAAAGGAATGTGTTAAACAAAGCACTGGGTTTTGTGCCTACACAGAAACCTGACGTTTTCAAATTGAATATGGAACTTCAGGAATTCACACGAAAGTTAAAATTACAAGCCTTTTTTCAAGATAAACCACCAACCGCTGAAACCACTGACACTGGCTTAAAACTGAAGTCGACTTTTACCCCTCCAGACTCTGTAATGCCAATTGAACTCTTAACTTTTAAGAACCTCAAAGACTTACTGGTTCACACCAGACCCAAACCAAATACCACAACGAGGCAGACCACAATTGGGATACAGGGACATTTTCCCTGTGGAAATTGCAGTAGTTGTCATCTCACGCAGAAAAGCAACACCTTGACATTCAGAAATGGTACAACTTGAGAGAAACGACAATTCACAAATTGCAATACTAAAAATGTTGTGTACATGATCACATGCCCATGTGGTTTAGAATATGTGGGCATGACCACGAGGCCTGTAAAAAACGAGAGTGGGTGAACATAAAAGCAACGTTCGCTGCAAGAAGTCCACAACAAAAATGGCGACTCACTAGCAACACTGTGGACTGTAATCAAACACATGCCATCGGAAACAGGTCTTTTTCTGAAGGAACAACGATGGGTGTTCCGCCTGGGCACACACACCCACGGTCTGAAAGATGCTGTCCCTTGGGGTCAGCTATCCAGATAACCAAAATGCCCCCTACAGTAATTCAGCTGTCCATCTAATTAAAATGCTGTCATATAGATGCTGCTTTTCTATATACTGTGTTAAGTTAGCATGAGTTTATTAAGTGTTTAAACAACATATTTTCCTTTGGCTTCAGTTTGTACACGACACCTAATTGTTATTGTAGCTTTCAACCTAGACGAAAGATGTGATTTATTTGAGAATAATATGTTATTGCTCTGATATCAGTCATGCTTGGTACACTGTCTGAACAGTGAGTGCTGAACCCTCTAAGAATAACCTAACACAAGGTTGCTGGGAGCTCTGATCCTCGCACCACTAGACATAACACAAATACAGTTGCTGCCAACATTGGGCTCTAAGCGGGTTTAAGATAGAGTTACTGAGAATGCAAAAACACACTTGATGGTGCTTCGCATGCAGAGAGCTGGTAGCTGATGATGTGATCTTCCCCTACTGAGAATTAGAGGTATGAGCCCGCCCTGCTAAAACCCAAATGAGACCTTCTTAGATATAATATAGTATGCTAAATAGGGTGCGTGAAATATAGGTGATACAGATTTCTATTGATTTTTGCATTATAATATGCTATCAACGTTTGCTTATTATGGATTAGTGACAATGCTGATAACTCTGATTTTTATAATATGTATTCTGGTATTATATAAGATACTGCGGTTGAGAACCTTGCATTGAATAATAAATATTTCAAAATTGCACGTGTCTTCTTTTCTCCCCGTTCTGGTTTGAAATGATTATAGAGCGAAAGAGTGTTCATGTGTTCCACGATACCTGAGGTAATCTAAGTTCATGTTCTGGTTTGTCTAAGTCATTGGTAGTTTGTTACGACAAATGAGACACTGTAGCTAGCCCGGTAAGGGGATTTTGGATACTGAGGTGGTTTGCGATCTGATCCTTGCAAATATCAAGGGAGATGCAGTGAACTTTCAGGTGGCTAACGCTTTAAAGGCGGTTTCCGATCCCGAAAAACCCCGTCAGTTAGCGAGGATAATTGTGGCGGCTTATAAAACGGTTGGCCGCAATGCCAAGGGTCTTAAGCCTTTTTCTGATAAAGAGAAGAAGCAGCCCCAGGGACAGACTTCGGCAGCGGCAGTTCAACCCAATACCAATAAAAAACAAAATTGGCCTAAAAAACAGAATCAGGGTAAGCAACAGCAACAACAGGCTCAGGCATCTCGCCCTGCGTCTCCCTTGCCTGCGCAGTCGGAACGTGTTTATGATTTGCGCGACTGCGCGATGATTAAATCTCCTGATCGCTTTCAGGCTTCTGACCAACGCTCTCCTCGTTCCTTTCAGGACTCATCGGCTCCGTCAACCGGTGGTGGAGGGGGCGGCAGGGGCCGGGGTGGCCAGCAAGGACGTGGTCAGCCCCGCCTGCGCAACGGTGCAGACAAGCAGGAGGGCTCTATGCCTCAGAGACCGCAGTTTGCCAACAAAAAAGTCGCAGCCATAACGGCGCATCGATATGCCCCAGATTGTGAGAACACGGCTTTGGAATCTGACGTGGGCTCTGACCTTGCTGGACAGCGCGGCGGAGATTACCATAGTGAGAGAGGCCCTCCGTCCACTACTGAAGGTGACAGCGACTGAAACTTATGTTGTGATCGAACCAGCTGATACAAGAGTTGCTCCCCCTGATAGACTTTTTCAAATTGTCCTGTTAATTGAAGGTGACATACAGCGTACCATAAAAGGGGTATTTTGGGAAAATCTTTCATCTATGTATGACATTTTGCTTTCGGAGGCTGACTGGCCCCCACCTTTTGTGCTCGCTGTTCCGAGAGGGGAGGAGGTAATCCTCCCCAGTTTCGCGAACACTGTTTTGAGAGTGGAAGCGCTGCACTTTGCAGAAGAGTGGGCTCTGGCGCTTGCACCGGCTGTGTACCGCAATCAGTGTGGCTGGGATAAATTGTCCCCAAGCCACGAGATTCCTTTACGGTCTCAGCCGCAGCCTCAACCTCAATATCCCATACGACGTGAGGCCAAAGCTTCGGTCGCAGCGATCCTTGAACAATTGGAATATCAAGGTGTAATTGAAACATGTGTGTCACCGATGAATAACCCCCTTTTTACTGTAAACAAGCCGGACGGCTCTTATTGTTTGGTTTTGGATTACCGGCATTTAAACTCGCATTGCGGTAACTGTGCAGTACAGAATACTCACGGCTCTGCCCTTGTAAATAGTCTTGTGCGTAAGCGGTTCAAAACCACGCTTGGCATTTCCAATGGTTTTTATGCACATTCATTGGACAGTCTAAGTTCCCAATGGACTTCATTCACATAAGGCGGTGTCCAAAAAATGTTTCGGCGTCTCCCAATGGGCTATAAGAATAGTCCTGGAGTATTTTCCGCCCGCATTGTCTCTCTGTTGGAGAGAGTCGACACAGATGCTTGTTCCTATGTGGATGACATCTATCTCACAGACGATGAACTTGGGGAGCATCTGTGTCGAGTGAACACTATTATTTGTAACTTTGCAGACATGGGTTACAAATTTAACTTTGCAAAATCGCACATTGCAGAGTACACAGTGTTGTTTCTAGGCTATGAACTCAACAATGAAGGAAAAGGCTTGGCTCCTCACTTCCTGGAAAAATGCGCACAGTTGCGCTCTCCGACAACACTTAAGAAATTACAATCTTTGCTGGGCTTTTTGAATTTCCGAAGGACATACATTCCGGAATATGCCCAGCGTATCAAGCCTTTGTATGCTTTGATACAACCATCTTTTTCCAAATCATGCTGGCTGCCTGAGCATTCAGCTATTCTGCAGTCTTTGCAAGCTGATTTGCTCGCTTCTGAATACTTACAGACTCGTGATAAACAGACCAACCTGGTGATAAGAATTGTCCCTGGGACGGTAGGTTTCACGTACCTAACTTTTAATGAAGGAGATACAGTACCTATGGCTTACAAGTCACACTTGTAAACGTCGGCTGAAATGCGCTTTTCCACTGTGGAGAAAGTTTTGACGGCTGTGCAGATGGCAATTCTCAAGGAACGTGCCCTGTCACAGGGAAAACGCATGTTGGTTGTTACCCCGTGTCCTGCCTTGGAGGCAGTTACGAAAGCCAGTGTACCAAATTCCAAAGCTTTGCACCCTCGGTGGATTCAATGGGCAGAATCCTTGACATCCCAGGATGTCACGTTTATTTTTGACGCCACTTTACGGTCGCAGGAGTACTTACAGTATGAGTTTTTTCATCCTGCTCCTTTAGCAATGCGGCCGTTGGAGGATTTCCTTTGCATCATTTACACTGATGGTTCAGCGCAGGTTGCGCATGGCTCTGCACATGCCTACATTTCCGCTTGCGCCATTGTGGTCGGTGCCATGGTGAACGATGAGTTCAAGTCCAGTGTCGTGCACACGCAGACACTTGGGGACTGCACCGCACAATTAGCAGAGCTTCGTGCTCTGATGCTTGCATTGGAGTACGCAGATCCTAGTGTGACGACTTTGATCGTAAGTGACTCTTACTACTGTGTCCAGTCTTACAATGAAAACGTGTTCTTTTGGATTCAGAATGAATTTCGTGATTCCAAAGGTAGCACAATAAAACATAAAATGATCTGGGTCCGAGTGGCTGAACTTAAAGAAAAGTTACCACTCGTGTTTGTGATTCATACTCTTGGCCATCAGCGCGTGGGAGTCCACGCTGTCGGTAATTCGCTTGCTGATGAAGCGGCGAAGTCAGCAGTATCAAAATACTTAGTTGCAGCAGTCACGAGGTCCAAAAGTAAGATAGATGATGACATCTTGGCAGCTGTTGCTGCCACTGAGAAGGGAGGTAAATATCCTGCGGGGTTCCCTTCGAAGTACACATACCACTTAAGATTGCTTTAAGTCACGGTTCATTCGTTCCACTACACTGTTACCCTCAGGTCTGTATGGAGACGAAAACTTGACTTGGACCCCCAACGAAACCATAGCATCCTTTTACGCCTTAGAGGCGAAAGCCGGACCCTGATCCGAAATGAATGTACCACAGGCAAAAATCCCTACAAAGACTCGCAAATCCTTAATGACAGTCCGTGAATCAGCGCTCCGATGGGGCCATACCCACACAAAGCGTGTGCATGAATCAACTGCTACTAAGATGTACTTATATGCAGTATCAGAAGAAAAAGGGCCGCAGTGATCTAAATAAACACACCCCAGTGGTTCCTTATGTGAAAATTCCTGATGTTGGCGAACGTTTAATTCCCAACTCGGATCGCAGAGCTACTTTGATTACAGCGGCTCATGAAGGTGTGGCGTCTGCGCATGCGGGCGTCTCAGCCACTGTAACTCAGCTACAACAGAAGTTCTGGTGGCGGGGACTGTACAAACAGACGCGCGATTATGTCCTTCAATGTGACATTTGCCAGCAGATTAAGCCTTCAACTGCTGCGCGTCCGCCTCAGACACAGTTGTTCATTTCTAATAAACCACTGGGGTGCGTTTATTTAGATCACTGCGGCTCTTTTTCTTCTGATACTGCATATAAGTACATCTTAGTAGCAGTTGATTCATGCACACGCTTTGTGTGGGTATGGCCCCATCTGAGTGCTGATTCACGGACTGTCATTAAGGATTTGCGAGTCTTTGTAGGGATTTTTGCCTGTGGTACATTCCATTCGGATCAGGGTCCGGCTTTCGCCTCTAAGGCGTAAAAGGATGCTATGGTTTCGTTGGGGGTCCAAGTCAAGTTTTCGTCTCCATACAGACCTGAGGGTAACAGTGTAGTGGAACGAATGAACCGTGACTTAAAGCAATCTTTGACAGCTCGAGTTATAGGCACTGGCAGAAACTGGTTGGACCATCTCAATGGCGTGCAGCGTGCGCTTAATAATCTCCCTAGAAAGTTTCTGGGTGGGTGGACCCCATACGAAATGCTCTTTGGTATCAAGATGTATGTCCCTGACCTCGACGGTCTAGACTGCAAGACCCAGGCCGCGGCCTTTGACGTAGATGAACATTGCAATGTTTTACAGGATCTACAAAAGACCAGAGACAGTCTAGCAAAGGAACATTTGCCCTCCACATCGGATGATGCGTTGCAGATCCTGGTAGTTGGCTGGCTACCCCAAGTTAGAGAACTGGTTCGAGAGAAGATCGATAACAAGAAAGAATTTGGTCCCTCATATCGTGCACCGGTCCGGGTTCTTGGAGTGAAGGGCACAAGAACAGTCATATTACCACCACTTTCAGGTCGTAAGGAAAACAGATTTATCTCTATTGACAATGTCAAGACACACAGGGTGGCCGATTCTTCATAGCATGACACCGGCGGTATCCTGTCCTTCCATGGTGATGCACTCTGTGTTGGCTATTACTTCTGGTGGTGAGCCGGAGGTGTCCCTCGAGATGCCTGCAATTTCCAGTCCTTTATTAAATACTATTCCTGTTACTAACAATGATGAACTGAACTACACCTATCCAGCTGATTTATCAATGCCAGATTTGCAGACTCGTTTGGCCGACCAATCCAGATTCTCTTTTGACTCTGTTTCAGAAAATTCAAAAAAACCCTCAACTATTGTAAAATATACCACTTTATTTTAAAAAAAATGTAATTCCCCCTTGGACATACATTTGGATGATTCTATTTTCATTTTATCTTTTTATGTCAATTGGTTTTGTGTTTTATTTTTTCCGTCTGATCGATGGCCACTATGTCAAAGAAAGAACAGAAATTCGGTACCTTAATGGAACATTGGCCCCTCTTTCCTCTTCACATTCAGCACACAGATTGAAACGAGACTTGAATACAGTCAAAATTACTGCTTGGCCTGTTCTAGATGGGATTGTGTGGGATGCGGTTAGGTTTCAGATACATGGCCCCACTGAAGTGATTAATGTTCCGAATGTACTTAGAGTGAACATGGGGGATGTGGTTAAACAAAATATACGTTCTGATGATTGGGATATTCAGGCCGTAGAAGCGTTATTTTCTGATTTGAAATATTATGCTGCGTTTGATGCTGAGGATTTATACTTAGATTCTGTTAATTATGGTGATTTGTTTTGCTTCCAACATTATGGTAATCACTTTCTGCATAAGACAAATTCCAGGAGGGTTGCTGTAAATTACACACAGTGGGAACATTGCCCAGCTCCATTGGGAGGCAGCTCCAGCACATTTCTGAAAAAATACACTTATTTTACAGACTTTAATCAATCAAATCCTGAGTCATTTTATTTCAAAATGACACAAAAGCCCATGTCCAAAGTTAGTCTTACCGATACAAAATTGCTGTATTCGAAGTCCTTTCTAGACAAATTAGCTGTAGATGGCTACGAGTTATGGAAAGGAACAATTGACCTTAAATCGGTTTGGGGTACCAAAGATTGGCAGGTACAAGGCACTGAGGCTTTGCACCGTGCATGTCTCATCCCGAATCACATGTTGTTTCTAAATTCTACTATTTCCCAAACAACATGCTTTGGATTGGCTACTTCTAAAAAATTAAATAGACCAATTATCCCTGAATTGGAAGAATATTCAGGTGTGGGTAATTATACTGAATTGTCCATTCGTGAGTTACAAACTCTATTGCACAATTCATCCTTTAATGTATTCAGTTTGGATCCGAAGGGTTGGCTGATGTGGCATAGGAGTGCTGATTCTTGCCAACGTCGTTTTCTGGGTTTGGCTGAAGGGTTCACACAAGTCAGACCTGAACCCCGTTTTGAAACTGATTATACTGTCACTACTTACTCTGTGGGGAAACTGTGTCAGAATTGGTAACAACATTCCACGTTAGTTGCAGTTAAACTACATCTGTCTCAGCTAAATGATAATGTGGACTTAAATGATTTTATAAAAGGCCCGGCTAATGGTAGATCTAAACGGTGTATATATGCGGTTTACAATGAAATGTGGAAATTTTCACAAATTGAGGCTGCTAAGCGCCTAAGGGCGATTGACCAAGCAAATTTGGAAAAAGTGCTTGCAGTTGTCGATAACAGTATTAACATGCTTTCTTCCCGAATTTACACGTTGAATAATATTGTCTCTTCTGTAGTTAACATTGTGAATGATGAGGTGTCTGTATTGAACCATGGTCAAAATCAATTGCGTTCTGCGATGCAGTTTGCATGGACACTACAGACTCTTAAGGCGAGCCGCGTGCCCTGGAGTTACATGAACGTGTCCTCCCTATTTGCCCCATTTAATTTGACTGACAAGCAGCGCATGCTTTCCATGCGAGATGCATCATTTTCTATGTTACATATTGAAAAGTTAGAATCTTTGCCCTTTTCTGTAGCTGAGGCAGCTGCTGCAACATGGCTTATCCATGGAGTTATTACGTTACCATTTGCTTTGTACAAATTTACTAACTGTATGCGGTATATTGCAATAGGGCGATATGAACCACTAGGCAGTGCTTTCCTCCATGAGGCATGGTCTTTACCATACACCTACAGATGTCTGAAAAATGGAAAGGAAGTTTATCTGAATGGTGAAGAATGCACACAGTCGCCTGACCGTTCACTGATATGCAGACACATCCATTGCATGGTTCTTGTAATCAGGACCGGCCAAATTTAGCCTGTGTTTAAAAAGGCACGCCAGTTCCAGCAATAGTTCCCACATTTACGTTATTGACAAACAGTAGTTATTTGCTTGTGAATAACGAGGATTGTTGTGGGTTAATGGTCGGTATCGCTTATGTGGTTACTGTATCAGAACGTGTGGTGTGTTGCAAAAATTTGCTATATCCTCCCACACATGGGAATTCAGATGTTTCCATCTGGCCGCGCATCCCAACCTTGAAAGCGGAGTTCAATGGTATGAGCAGAATAAGGGCTCTTTTGTCTCAAAAGAAAGTGGCCCTGAGCTCGGCCCGTGAAACTTATGTCCTTCACATAGCTTACACATGCACAGAGGTGCAGGCACTTTTAAATACTGACTTGCCGTTTCATTTCTGCGAATTAGTTAATCAAATCTTTAATGCGTCCTCCACGTCTGGCTTAGCTCATTTTTTTAAATTGGTTAGCAGTGGTCTCGTGACTACTTTTGAAAAGATTTTTGGTGTCATCCCCGCTTTCTTCCATTCTATATTTTCAAGTTTGTTTGGCGGATTCCCTGTTTTGCTGGCTTTAGCTGCAGGCGTGTTGATATTATTCTGCTTCCTAAAACATGGATGCCCATCCGGCGCAAGAAGCCGCTCAGTCCCTTCTGACACTGTTTCGCAACTGGATGCTTGATTACTATGTCACCCTGCCGCTTGCGACTTTAAGCACGGCATTTGGATTATCGTTTCGATTTTCCTATTTCACATGTGTCCAGCCTGTGTGTCAGTGCCTGAGCTACGATTTCGACTGGGCCATTGATTTGTGTCTCTGCTTGCCGATCTCTCCTGACGTCGATTTTAATCACCTGATGGGCCCCGTAGTTGCTCACGAGTTGGTTTTTTCTGGCGAAAGGATTATGGCCTTAGCAGCGATGCATGGACTAATGGGTCAGTGGGACATACCCGCAGCGGCGCATGAGTTTCTGGCACATGGCGTTCTGGAGAACCCACCGAGTTGTCCTCTGATATTGCAGGAGGGTCCGGTGCTGGAGGAGCATGTATGTTCTTTCCCATTGCTTAATTGGATGGATGAACTGTTTTCGGATGATGACAGTGATTTCATGTTGGAAGCTGTTGCTACCTATTTTGCATACTCTATCCACCCATGAGTTGCTTTGGAGACTTTCATTATAATGGCACGTGACTTTTTAGTAATTCTGAATGATAATTCAACTTTATATGATCTGGGCCTACGCTTTTATATTTGGCCTCAAGTTCAAGACTTTTTATTACATTTTGTTTGGCCACTATAGGCATTCATACATATTTTTATATACATTTTATATACATTTTTTAGCTTGGCTCAATATTGTTGAACTCTGCTTTCATGTTATGCCTTTATTATAATATTGGCTTGTGAATTTTGACCGTCCTCGGATCATTAGGGGGGTGTCATATAGATGCTGCTTTTCTATATACTGTGTTAAGTTAGCATGAGTTTATTAAGTGTTTAAACAACATATTTTCCTTTGGCTTCAGTTTGCACACGACACCTAATTGTTATTGTAGCTTTCAACCTAGACGAAAGATGTGATTTATTTGAGAATAATATGTTTATGCTCTGATATCAGTCATGCTTGGTACACTGTCTGAACAGTGAGTGCTGAACCCTCTAAGAATAACCTTACACAAGGTTGCTGGGAGCTCCGATCCTCGCACCACTAGACATAACACAAATACAGTTGCTGCCAACATTGGGCTCTAAGCGGGTTTAAGATAGACTTACTTAGAATGCAAAAACAGACTTGATGGTGCTTCGCATGCAGAGAGCTGGTAGCTGATGATGTGATCTTCTCATACTGAGAATTAGAGGTATGGGCCCGCCCTGCTAAAACCCAATTGAGACCTTCTTAGATATAATATAGTATGCTAAATAGGGTGCGCGAAATATAGGTGATACAGATTTCTATTGATTTTTGCATTATAAGATGCTATCACCGTTTGCTTATTATGAATTAGTGACAATGCTGATAGCTCTGATTTTTATAATATGTATTCTGGTATTATATAAGATACTGCGTTTGGGAACCTTGCAATGAATAATAAATATTTCAAAATTGCATGTGTCTTCTTTACTCCCCGTTCTGGTTTGAAATGATTATAGAGCGAAAGAGTGTTCATGTGTTCCACGATACCTGAGGTAATCTAAGTTCATGTTCTGGTTTGTCTAAGTCATTGGTAGTTTGTTACGACCAATGAGACACTGTAGCTAGCCAGGTAAGGGGATTTTGGATACTGAGGTGAGTTTTGGGTCACCCTAATTCACTGAGGTTCCTGATCTCAATGCACAGTTCTGTAAGAGAACGGAATCCCTGCGACAATGCCCCGTACAGTGATTCAGCTGTCCAGCTAACCAAAACGCCCCCTACAGTAATTTGGGTCAAGATCTTAGGACCCTCTACAGGCTTATTGCAACGTTTTTACCTACATGACCATAATGGCAGTTCACACATTGTGAATTTGTGAATTAAGATAAGGGGCTCTCTAATACATTGCCACAACAATCCACCGCTCGCGTTGCACTATATCTTGCGTCGCTATAACAATCCCTAATCTATGCATATCAGAACGAATATTCGCGCATGGGCTGCCAGGCAAAGACGCTTCCCAATCGCGCATGCGTTTTTTAGAGATCAACACGCTGGAAAGGCCACTTGCTACACGCATGCGCACGTCATAGAACTTTCGCACATGCGCGCCTGTAGCCACCTCCACCGCACCCAGGCTGAGTGTTTACGCTGGCTTGCTTCACCGGACAGACCATATAAGGTGTGTCTACTAACCATTAAGCAGACGGATTATCCATGTATGGGCATCAGGCGCATCCGACAATTAGCCTATGACTGCCAAACCAATTAAGGAATCTTAGCATAAAAAGCACACAGCATGCATCCACAGCCATTACCAGCGGAGCAGCGTGTGGGGTAGCACGGAGGCAAACTCGTCCCGAGTCTGTGAGTATTGGGTAAACAAAAACACCATTTCCCATCCAAAAAGTGAGTACAAAATACTGAAAACGATCCTTTATCCTTCTAGATTGCAAAATTAGCAATCAACCCCAGACGTTCTTGAATGCTCATGAAGCAAGACAACTTTTTACAATGAGTATGACCAAAATGTTTCAAATAACTTTATGTGTGTTATCTATGTTGTGTGTCCTGTTTGTCATTTTCCTTTACAGGGCCAATGTGCCATTTGGTGTTCCGGGTGACTGCACCTGTATGAGCCACCCTATTTAGGGTAACCATATTGATTTTCCTTTTTGCTCTTTTTAGGTCATGCAAATGCATGGTCAAAAACCGCTGTAGGCACATTATAGTCTTTATTTAGAATTAAGACACTGTAAATAGTCCTGCACTTTTGGTTCTTTACACAAACTATAGAGATACGTGAGTAAGGTGGGGAAGTTGTGCCCCCTTCCTGAAGAAGAAGCATATGCTCCGAAACATGTCGACGCACACCAGAGGTACTGTCCATAGCCACGACAGATAATTACCTCACACTGCACTTCTTTAAACAGTACCAGCCCGGGGTTGTGAATAAAGTTTTTTCCTATACACCCACCGGCCAGGTCCTTCTTAAACCTTCACTATATCCCACCACTCACATTAAAATACCCCTACCACTTCCACCACACACACCACACATATCCCAAACTTTCAGTGCTCCCACGTAGTCGTAGGTCATAGCACGCCGCATCCCGTTAGAGGGGTGCGAAGACCCCTATGATGAAGCATGACACCAAGGGGCCTGTTGGTGTGTGAGGGGTATTTTACAAAACACTGAGTGTCCCCACACCTGTGGTAGACACTTTCCCTTTCCACTGTGAGTAGGATTCCTTTTGTTTATGTAACAGTGCCCGTGGAGTAAGAATCCTACCTCTGTACTCTACCTCCCTCCTGATGTTTTTTTGTAGAGTGTGATCTTAACAGGAAATGAAAATGTGTCATGAAATATGTTAAGAACACACGTTTGACAACAGGTGCAGTGTTGTGAAGTGCAGTCTGCTATCTTGAATATTGTTTGTGCTAGCCATTCCAGACCTATTTGACAAAGTATATGGATATGTACATCTTGCATGTGTACTAAGTGTCCAATATCATATCATCCTTAGAGGTCAATGCCGTCAGAAGGTGTTCCTGTGGAGGGCCATCGCCCGGAAGGTGCGTTCCCTATGAGTCACACTTTGGGCGCAGTGACCACTGCCGCAACATGTAGCAGGACCTGAGAGGCTGGGCGAAGAAGATTGCCGAAGTCCAGCTGGGCCTGGCACCTCAAGGCAGGAGGGGCGCGTGCCGCAACCAGACCCCCCCTAATGTGTTGCATCCTGGTAGTCGCCTATCCATACCTCGATGGGCAGTTGAGCACTGTCATGGGTTCATATGCTACAGTATAGTAATTCAGGATATACACACTCACTATACACACTCATTTCCTGTAAATACATACATTCATTATAAATACTCCTTTCATGATTGTTTGATATTCAGGTGTGAAGAAACTAATGATGCAAATGCGTAAAGGTGTTTAAATATTGAGTTAACTGATTGTATTACAGCTTAGAAGTTTTACAGGTAGCAGTGCTTGCTTTGCTATGGTTGCTCCCAGCTCCGCTCACGTGTAGCCACCGTTAAAACGGTCACAGAGCCCAACGTGAGACAAGAGCACACGCCCAAACCGCTGTGAGCATGAGACTATTTAAGCCCGCTCAGCCCTCGTTGAGACGCTTCGCTTCTTGATTCAGCGTCGCAACGAGAGTTCCTGTCTCCTGCAGAGAAGACTTCAGCTTCCGGCTCCGCGTCTTTTCTTTTCTTGCCCCCGTGTGCCTACCTCCGTCCTGAGTGCCCTAACTGCCTCTCCGTGACCACTTACCGGTATCCAGTCATCCTCCAGAATTCAGCGTTCGTCCACTGGCCTCCAGACACCTTCGGGATCATCGCAGAGTTGTCGGCAGTCCTCCGTCATTTTCAAGGTTCCAGTCTTCTTCATTCCTCTCAGGTTCCGGTTCCTGAATCGCAAGTAAGAGAGAAATTAGTTGCTAGGGAACCGGAGAAACATTGTTTTGGGAACTAAAGCCTTTACAAAGAAACATTGCTAAAAACAATTGGCAATAAATGTGCTTTAAGCATTGATAAAGCACTGACAAACATTGTGAATACGAATTGTGAATAAGCATTGCTAAAAATGGACAATCATTGACAAACATTGTGAATAAGAATAGTGAATAAGCATTGCTAAAACTAATGGACAATCATTGTGAATAAGCGTTGGTAAAATTATTCATCATTGTGAACAAGCATTGGTGAAGCCATTGTGGGCAACTATGATTGTTTATCATTGATAACAGTGGTTCAAGGACACTACTTCTGTTTGGAAAGAGATATTTGGCTGATCTTTTGTTGTTTTTCTTTCTTGTTATCTCCTCTCATTTCAGAACCCCTTTTTGAAACATCATTCATACAATTGGAAGGTAGGACAGTTAAAGATTGTGGTTGTCAATTACAACTAATATACTAACCGGATTACTGTTCAGTAAATATTGTTCAGATCATACAGAATTATACAGTTATCAAGTCGCTAATTTACATCTTTGTTGCTTGTATTGTTTAAGGCACATCTTGGAAGAACTGGGTGATTCAAAAACCTAACAATTGTAGAAGTGTTGGTATGGGCTCAGCTAAAAGTGGTACATAAGAACAAATAAGGAATGATTTATATATATATTTTGACAAAATTGTAATCAAGTATCACTGTTTATATATATAGTTTGGAATTACAATTGGCGTATCACAAGGAGCCCAGAAAACTTCCTTCTGAGAAACCGCATCTAGAATCAGCAAAGAAGAGATCCAGTGTTTTGTCTTGTTTCTCACTCCACTTCCCCTTTCCCTTGGGGACTAATCTAGTTAGTCAAGTGTTACTACCTTGTTAATTGTTTAGTCTTCAAAGGAGTTGGGAAATAGCTTCATCAAGACGGAAACAACAGGAACCTCGTGAGCCTACGTGCAAAAGGAAGCGAAGCCACACACTTCCCTTGTTTCCTCTTGATGTTGCAAGAGGCAATGGATATCAACACGATGGATATCACTCAGTTGACACAAATAGTTAAAAAACTAAATGAAGAAATGCAGGACTTACGTCCAGAGAACCAGTCACTCAGGCAGGCTTTAGATCAAACTAGATCAGGATTCACTACTTGGCGGGAATCTTATGAGGAAGCACGACGGCCTATTTTAATTCCACCCAAATTTGGCGTCTCAGCTTACCAATCCCAGAATATGCCCGGGCGAACTGCTGACCAACCTGTACACGTTGCAGTTGTTACACTTAGTCCTATTCCATTGGCAAATCCAGAGAGATTTACAGGAGACTGCAACCGATACACAACATTCATGAGTCAATGTCAATTGCATTTCATGTGCAAACCACAGATATTTACCTCAGATACCCCAAAAGTAGCCTTCATTATTTTTTATCTAGGAGGAGTGGCATCAAATTGGGCCATGCCCCTTGTAGATAATGATGATCCAGTGTTGCATAACTTAACTGACTTCAAGGCAGCCATGTCTAGTCTCTTTGCTAAACATGTTTTTCTACAAGCATCCGATAATGAACTCTTGAATCTATGTCAAGGTTCTAAGGATTTGATATCATATGTCACTACCTTCAATAGACTGCTAGCAGAAACACGTTGGCCTAATGAAAAAAAGAGTATCCTTGTTTTATCGAGGTCTTAGAGATGGGATAAAGGATTCTCTTGCTCACATTGTCAATTCACCGCAAGATTTCACAGAATTTCAGGATCTTCTGGTTAAGTTAGATCGTAAAAGTGAACAACCAAAGGGTGATATTAGGATTCTTCATTTTAAAACTGAGCGTAAGGAGTTGACGATAAAAGTTCCCATGTAGAACCTCTGCAGATTGGAGGAGTTAAAGGACCTCTATCACTAGAAGAAAAAGAGTGAAGGCGAAAAGGGAACTTATGTTTATATTGCGGAAAATCCGGTCATTTTGCCAGGGATTGCCCAATAAAACCAGTCAAAAAGAAGGCTGTAGTCATAGTGTCAGATGCCTCTCAGGTATCGGAAAACTAGGTGTCTCGGGGAATGTAGAGATCGATTCCTCAGGGAGTATCATTTCAAGGATCTCACATTATGCAACCAATGTGACTAACCACAAACCTAGACATTTTACAGTAAGAGTAATCTTGATCTTGTCAACTCAACAAAGACATAGCATTCCTGACCTTATTGATTCAGGGGCTACAGGTAACTTCTTTGACCTAGAGCTAGCTCGAAAGTTACATTTGACTCACATACCCAAAAAAGAACCTGAGCCGGTTCGGGCAGTTGATGGTTCGGCACTATCATCAGGTTTAATAAGAGTCCATACAGCACCTTTGATTCTGGTTACAGACAACGGCCACACAGAAAATACAGTATTTGACCTAATTGACACACCAACTTTCGCAGTCATTTTAGGAGTTCCATGGCTAGAACTCCATAATACAAAGATTGATTGGGTTAAGCGTACGGTCATCCTTTTGCAAACCCCATTGTTATCAAGAGACCAGAGATCGTGTTATGCCTCATTTTTGTGCTACTTTGAACTCAGAACACATAACCATTCCCATTGAGTATCAGGATTTTTCTGATGTGTTTTATCCAGTCAAAGCTACAAAGTTACCACCTCATAGGATTTATGACTGTAGAAGTGATCTGATTCCAGGAGCTGTACTACCTTGTAGTTGGATATACACTTTGACGGAACCGGTAAACCAGTACTTACATTCATATTTGGACGAGTTGTTAGAGATAGGTTTCATCCGTCATTCCACTTCACTGGTCTTGTCTCCTCTCTTTTTCGTGGCTCAGAAGATGGGAGATTTGAGGGACTGTATAGACTACCGTGCGGTAAATAAGGCGACAATTAAAAATCAGTATCCGTTGCCGTTAATCCCAGTACTAATAAACCAAGTAAAGGGTTCGAGCATTTACACTAAGTTAGACTTACGCAGACCTTATCACCTGATTCGCATAAAGGAAAACGACGAATGGAAAGCTGCCTTCCACACTAAATTTGGCTTGTTTGAGTACACAGTAATGTCATTCGGTCTTTGCAACGCTCCAGTTGCATTCCAATACTTCATAAATGAAGTATACATGACGTATTAGATATTTGTGTCATTGTATACATAGATGACATATTAATCTATTCCAAAAACACAGAGGAACACAAAGAACATGTCTGAGCAGTTTTACAAAGGCTCAGAAATAATTCCTTATTCGTGAAATTAGATAAGCGTGTTTAACACTCCTAAAGTGGAATTTTTGGGTTATTGGTTATCCCCCGAAGGAATTACACTGGACCCTAAAAAAGTAGAAGCGATTTTAAATTGGCCTGCCCCAACTTCGGTCAAAGAAATACAAAGAATTTTAGGTTTTGCAAATTTCTATAGGGGCTTTATCTCCAAATTTTCTGAAATAGTTGCGCCGATCACACAATGACTGCAAAAAGGAAAAGAATTTCAGTGGAGTTGTGAGGCGGAACAAGCTTTCACGACTCTAAAAAAAGCTTTCACTTCTGCACCAATTTTAGTTCATCTGGATCCTGACCGACCATTCTTTGTTGAAGCGAACACTTCACAAACTGTTACTGGTGGGGTCCTAATGCAAAAAGACATTAACACTGGACATTTACATCTTATAGCTTTCTTTTCTAGAAAACTATTACCCGCAGAGCAAAATTACACCTATGCTAAGCGAGAGTTGCTACCAGCATTTTTTCAGGAATGGAGACACCACCTCTTGGGAGCAAAACACACCATAACCATCTTTTCTGATCATAAAAATCTTCAGTTTTATTCCACAGTAAAAGCGTTTACGCCTAGACAAATGCGCTGGCTACAATTCTTTAGTAAATTCGATTTTCTGATCACCTATCGTCCTGGCGTTAAACAGGTATTGTCAGACACACTTTCACGTTTAGTTTGTGAGAAACATAATGACAAAAGACAGGATTTGCCAAGTATAATTCCCGCTGAGAAAGTGTGTGCAGAAATTACTTCTGAGGGTTTTTTAGAGTTACTTAAAAAAAGATTTGATTCATTAAGTCATCCACAATGACTCGCTCAGAAAAATAACTCAATCCGTGAAGGCCTTTTTTTCACAAAAATAAATTGTTCATTCCAGAAAAAGATTTAAATCAACAAATTATACAGTGAAACCATGATCTGGCTACTGCAGCTCACCCAGGGGTTAACAAGACTTTAGAACTATGCCAAAGATATTTCTGGTGGAAGGACATGAATACCGATGTTCAAAAATATGTTAGAACCTGTCCAGTATGTATTCATCAGAAGGCTTTGCATAATCCTCCAATGGGTCTTTTACATCCAATGGCCATTCCCCCGTTTCCTTGGCATACAATCAGCTTAGACTTTGTTACTGACCCAAGTCCCATGGTTTCACTACTATATTAGTAGTGGTGGATTTGTTATAAAAAATGGGACATTTCATCCCACTGCCTAAACTCCCATCGGCAACGGAGTTTAGTAACATATTTTTGGCCAATATAGTCAAGCTCCACGGGCTTCCACAGAAAATCTTGTCAGACAGAGGCCCTCAATTTTTTTCAAAATTTTAGAAACAATTGAGCAGTCAGTTGGGAATTGACTTAGCCCTATCGTCAGCCTTTCATCCGCAAACAGACGGTCAAACTGAGAGGGTGAATCAGCACCTAGAACAGAATTTACGTTGATTAGCGACCACAATGTCTTCTAACTGGGATGAAGCATTACCTTTAGCAGAATTTGCTTACAATAACACAGTACACTCAGCTTTAGGTTGCTCGCCTTTCTACTTCCTCACAGGTCAGCATCCACGAACATTGCCCATTATGTTCCCTGTTGTGATCGTATCTAGGACCCTAATTAAATATTCCCGATTGATGCCCTTATGTGGTTATAACAAATCATACCCTTATAAAGGCATAAGAATCAAATCCATATTTAGTAATAGCCAATGCAAACCAAATAAGGCAAGGCTACTTCCTTAGACTCCTAGTAAGTACGAGTTCTTTCAGCAAACCAAACCTCCAGCAACCTGGGAATTCCCCATGCTTTTGTTTTGGTTTGTCCTAGAAATCCTACGAGCACTGAAAGAACGGCCAGTTCTTAGTGACATCTTTTATTGATGTCTTATGTCCAACCTTACGTCAAACACTGCACCTTCCAGGTATATATATATACCAGAGTTTGCCTTAAGCAACACACAGTGGTTTGGAGCAGATCGGCTATCTACTTATCCGAAGCCCAGCTGATACGAGTGCTGAAGGAAGCTGTCCCTCCCATTTGACGCACTGAGAAAGACGCTGTCCTTTTCTCCTGCTGAGAAAATCCAGCTCCAGTGTTTCCAGTCACCCTTGCGGGTTACTGGGAGATCAAGTCCTGAGAGCGAGATACAAGACCACCTTCATTCTAAAACCAAGGTACGGAGCTGATTAGATCTTTAGAGAATTCTTGAGTCAGATTCTTGGCAAAAACGAACTTAACTTAAACTGCAGCTCACTTACTCCTTCCCACATACTTGGCTTTGGTTAGGTACATCGGGGTAGGCTATCTTAGAAGCACCAGTTGAGTACGTTTAGTCAAACTTTTATCATTGTATGTAACTGTAAATATTTTATACCTTTTAAGTATCATATGGCTCAGAAACCATATCAATGCTTTTACAGTATTATTTCGTAATACTCCTTTTACTGTACGCACTTTACTTCATAACACGTATTGCAATTGTGGCAATTCATTTCTCTTGCATGAGAAAGAAGACTGCTCAATAAATAACACCTTTTATTGAAAACGCCTGTCTCTCTATTTCTCTGCACTCTGGTGAAACTAAGTATGCACGATTGACTGAGTGAAGTAGCTATCTATTGTTTTCACACAACTCTGGAGATATACTCCTTATTCTGGGGGAGCAAAGTTTTCATGTTTATGCGGTTGTCAGAACCTGAATCCCTTCTTGTCTAATCAGGGAAGTTCACTCCTCCCTGTTTATTCGAGAAAGTTTCTAGTGACCTCTGAGCTAGCTGGCAAACCTAAATTAAGTCTAACATATTCAATAGAGACCTAGTCAACCTCAGTCCTACATCTAAACTATCGTTTATGTTATTCCAATGCGCAGAGCCTATTGGGAAAATAGGAACTACACTACATGGCGCCCAACATTTGGTAAGGTGATAATCTAACGCAAGATACTAGAGTAACTCAGTCGTGCTTTTTCACACAGACCCCTTTTCCCCGTAAAAACTCCAATAGGCGTCTGGAGTGGGTGAAAGGTTAATATCCGCCGAAACTTAGTGGGATGAGAATCCTATGTATTAGTTTACGGTATAGTCAACGTTGAAGGATACAGTGTTCCAAAATATTGTGCACCTAATCTTTATTTCCTCAAAACTTGCTCTGCAATCTTTCTGTCAGTAAAAATGTCAGAGATTGAGGACGAAAGAGACAGAGCTAGACTACTAGCTCAACTCGTAGAGGACGACACACTTGTCAGAGATAACGACCCGGATGCAATAATCATCCTGGTCAATATAAGAAAAACCATAACTATAAAACTTATAGAAAATGGAGTAACATCAAGAGGTGGTACGGTCATATTTGTGGTAGAGGCACATGAATATCGGCAGACTGAGGTATTCTATTCCTGGATAATCTTTCCAGCAGCACACGCTGTAACACATGAGTTCCACTACTACAAAATAGCGGAATCTCCAGAGGAATACTCTCCTTTCAAAGAAGTTGAAATTAAAACATCAAAATCACATTACCAGGCTCGGTCCACTCTGTAGACCAGGAGCCACATGGCTGGTTCTAGCCAGCTACACACCACTTCCGGACATTGAAGCAATGTCAGACGGATAAATTAAAGTTCAGCTAAAACAACTAATTAAAATTCATAGACAATTGGTCCAATATGTCATGCGGACTTCAACAGTCCAACCTGCAATTAAAATTCCACAAAACACCCCTCAACAGGGGAACACAAACAAGATTACACCACAGAATATACAATCATGTCTTGGTAAAACACCTGCAAAACGGGAACAAATTCCATTCTGGTTAGCTCAAAAAATCACTTAGATAGAGGCAGTATTTCCTGATACTACCCCTCACGAAAAACACAGAATTCTGACTATCTGTCTCCCAATGGGGATCGCACCACATGTGGAGGACTGTGACACTTGGGGCACAGTCTTTGCCTCTATCTACACAAAAACACATGGTGTTCCGTCTATGGCGGGTATACCAGATGTACTAAGACAGATTCAAAATGAATACTGTCCAGAACCTGCTTTAACTCTGGGTATCAAATTACTGAAAGACTTTAAGCAGGTCTCGGCTATATTATTAGCCAACATAAAAGGAGAAGCCGCATGTATGGCAATCTGCCAAAAATTGAAGGAGACAGATATAACAGACCAACCTTTTAAGCTTGCTAAAATAATTGAAAAATCCTATGAAGAATTAGGCAAAGATAGTTTGGGTGGTAAACCAGTAAAACCCCAACTAATTGAAAATCCGGAAAACACTTATATTAAAAATAATCTCAATTCTCAAAAGAAGAAGTGGGAGGGTAACAAACAAACCACTCCCAGAGAAAAACAATTTCAGTCCAGAGGAAGGTCTCCCCAACGGAGAAATAGATCTCCAGAAGGGGGGGGGGGGCAAGTCTCCCCAAAGGGAGCCCTCTGAAAAAAAAAATACAACCTTAGAAATAGGGACAATTTGAGAAAACCCGACTGATATCAAGATATTGATACACGTTCCTCTCGATCTTTTCAGACTTCATCAAAGAAATCGGAAAGAAGAGGACGGTCAGAACATAAAGAAGAGCACGTAAAGTCCAAAGACAAGGAACCTGTTCATCAAAGTAAAAAATTACAATTTCCCAGAAAGAAGGTAGCCAGTATTAAAATAAAACATGGCGAGAATCCTGAGGACACAACTGAAAAACAGAGAGTGGGCCCAGACAATGCTAGACAACGCAGCAGAAGTGAGCATAGCTCGCAAGATCCTGATGAATCTTCTGAAGACAGTGGACATTAATGAATACATTCAAGTGGAAACTGCAGACACCCGAGTGAGCGTGCCCCATAAACTATGTGAAATAACATTGTGTATAGAGGGAGATAAAACTAGGAAAGTAAAAGGTCTCTTTTGGGAGAATCTATCTAAAGGCTATGATATCCTTCTAGCAGAGAAAGACTGGCCACCAGAGTTTGTCAGGGAGTGCCCACATGGCGAAGAAATTATTATGCCTGCCTTCTCAAATCACATTCCAATTCATAAGAAATACACACTTGCTAGAAAATGGGCAGTGTCCCAAGCCCCTGCATTATATAAAAATCATGTAGGATGGGAGGGATGAGGATTCTCCTCACCATAAAATCCAGTTAAAAAATCAACCTACTGCACAGAGGCAGTATCCTGTTAAGCAAGAAGCTAAAAAACAAGTAAAAGAAATTTTAGATCAACTTGAATATCAGGGGGTGATTTAAACATGCACCTCACAAATTAACAATCCTTTGTTTCCTGTCTCCAAGCCAGACGATTCATTTCGTCTAGTTTTGGACTGCAGACATCTAAACTCCTGTTGTAAAACTTTTGCAGAACAAAACTCACACAGTGCAGCACTAACGAATAACATCGTGCGCAAAAAATATTAAACGGCATTAGATAATTCAAATGGTTTCCTCTGTCAAAACATAGCACCTGAAAGCAGATATTTGAACGCTTTCTCCAGCATGGGGACCCAAAAACAATTTTGTCATCTCCCACAGGGATTCAAAAACAGCCCAGGATTATTTTCAGCCAGGGTAACAGAGTTACTACAAATGTATGATGATGAGGCATTATCCTATGTCGATGACATCTATCTTACAGACGATGACCTCGAGACTCTCTTGAAAAGAGTGAACACCATAATACTTGGGTTCGCAGCTGAAGGGTACAAATGTAACTTTAAAAAATCACGAATTGCCCATCTAACTGTCCTATTTTTAGGATTTGAATTATCAAGTGAAGGCAAAAGCCTAGCAGACAACTTCTTAGAGAAGTGTGCAGTACTCCAAACTCCCAAAACGCTAAAGAACTTACAATCAATACTAGCTTTCCTGAATTTCGGAGGAACATACATTCTAAATTATGCAGAGAGGGTTAAACCTCTCTACGAACTAATAAAACCTGATTTTAAACAGATTAATTGGACTCAAAAACACACAGAAATTTTAAGATCATTACAGACAGACATGTTAACTAAAACAAAACTGCAAACACGCGCAAATGAACGCCACCTTGTAATCCGAGTCATCCCAGGAAGATGCAGATTCACATACCTGACCTCTAATGAGGGAGAAACGGTACCAATAGCTTACAAATCACATTTGTACACACAAGAGGAAATGAAATTCAGTTCAACTTAAAGAATTCTAACTGCGGTTCAAACTGCTGTAGCAAAAGAAAGAGCCCTAGCCCAAGGAAAAGGGATATCTATTTTAACAGCAGTATCAGCCCTTGAGGCGGTAATAATACCAGGTAATCCTAATGCCAAAGCTCTAGATCGAGATGGATACAATGGGTTAATTCTCTTGCTGCACCGGACGTAGTATACAAATTTGATCCTAACTTAAAAACACAAGAATTTCTACAATATGAATGTCCTCTGCCGACCGAGATTCTGCCTCTGGAACATTATGGTTGTATAATATATATAGACGGCTCAGCACAACCCGCAGTTGGGGGTAAACAAGCCGACAGTGCTGCGTGCGCGATTGTTAAAGGTCGTTGGCACGAAGGATTATGTAAACCGTTGGTAACTAAAACTCAATCACTCGGAGACTGTACAGCTCAGCGAGCTGAACTACAGGCTTTTAAGATGGCACTTGAAAATAGCGAACGAGAATTCCCCACACTAATAGTGTGCGATTCCAATTACTGTGTCCAGTCTTACAATGAATATTTACAGAACTGGGTTCAAAACAACTACAAAGATGCAAAAGGTGGCACAATCAAGCATAAAATGCTTTGGTAACAGGTAGTTCTTTTACAAAAAGAACTACAAAAGACTCACGTGATTCATACACTGAGTCATCAACGTGATGGCGTTCACGTTTCAGGGAATTCATTGGCTGATGAGGCAGCGAAAGCAGCTGTACAAACGGCTTCCGTAGCTGCCATTACTCAATCAAAAACAAAAATAGACGGCGAGATAATGCAAGCTGTAAGTGCTTCAGTAAAAGACAGCGGTAAGACACTCCCGAAAGGCTTTCTTGTAAAGTACTCATACAAAACTGATGCGAACAACGTTCCGTTTGCTCAAATCCCTAGAGTGGGGGATAGAGTAATTCCAAACACGAACCGGAGAGTCTTCTTGATACAAGAAGCACACATGGGATTGGGTCTTAGGCACCAAGAGATCATGAAATCTCTAATAGAATTACAATCACAATACTGGTGGCCCGGGATGAGCGTAGAAAATTATAAATTTGCAATAAATTGTCAGGACTGCAACAGAGATCACAGTTGTGAACCGGACCAGACACCAGTCCAGATACCACTATTAGACAGCATCAGGCTATCTATGCGCAGACGTCCAACCGGAAAAATGCCGTCCCATTTGCATGTGGCCCCAGCGCTCGGCTGACGCCAGAACTGTTATAAAAGATTTGCAAGTCTTTATCGGCACATACGCAATTGGCATGCTACATTCCGACCAGGGTCCTGCATTTAGCTCTCGGGCTTACAAGGAGGCCATGGCTAGCATGGGCATTGCATTGCGGTATTCTAGTCCATTCCATCCCGAGGGAAATGCGGTAGTGGAGAGAAAAAAACGGGACATAAAGCAATCTATAACAGCGAGGGTATTAGGTTCGGTTGACGGGTGGGTCAAACATCTAATAAGTGTCCAACATAGTCTTAATAATATGCCAAGAAATTCTCTAGGAGGTATCAGTCCGTATGAACTTTTATTTGGTACTAGAATGATCATTCAGGACTTGGATTGTCAGACTTCAGTAGTGCAACAAAAAGCCTTTGATATCAAAGATTGTTTGGCTGTTTTACAGGACTTAAATGAAACAAGAAAAAGTCTGAGTAACGAAAAGCTAAAGCCAACTACCACTGAAGAAAAACCACCTGTCCCAGCAAGACCTGTCTGGATTCCAAAGACTGAGGATCTGGTCAGAGAAAAGATTGCGGTGAAGAAGGAATTTGGGCCTTCTTACAGAAAAGCAGTACCTGTCTTAGCTGTCAGCGGAACAAGATCAGTTGTACTACCGCCCCTTGCTGGAAAAAAGGAGAACCGAGTTGTGTCAATCGACCTGGTGAAACCACAACCATGTGGCCAATAATAAGTAGTAGGCCCAGTGGACTCCTGTTAGAACTGGCTGTTTCTGGTAGGCTAAGGCCGACGCCAAAGCCAGGCAGAAACCACCATTCTAGTCAGGGCAAGGAAGTCACACGCCAAGATAACCTCTGCTCACCCCCTTGGTAGCTTGGCACAAGCAGTAAGGCTAAACTCGGAGGCAATGTGTAAAGCATTTGCGCCAGCGCACAACAGCAACAACATACTAGGCACACCACAGAAGAGACCCCACACAAGGTTATTATAAAAATAACTTTTGTATTGTAAAAACACATCAGATAAAATCACACATATACATGGTGCCAACTGGCACGGGCAATATTCACAGGGATTATGTACACAAGACAGGGCCACAAGGGCCACTGTCATATTCAGATATAGCACTTCTAGATAAAATGTAGAATATCAAATCACTTCTAGAATAAAGAATAAATGTAACATAAAATAATAATCAAAGATAACCACCAGTATCCACTGGTAACAGGAACCAGGACCTTACTAGGACCACCTGTACTAAGAAAGAAGAACCACCTAAGTATCACACAGCATTAGGGGTCTAAGAAAGGATACATTACCCATGATGTAATAAACCTACATTCAGAGGAGTAGAAAAGACAACCACCTAAGAATAACCACATTTAGGGGCATAAACCAGAACACCTTACCCATGATGCATGAACACATTCAGAGGAGTAATAAAGAGAAACACATGATGACTAAACATTCAGAGGTGTTAAGAATAGGGCACATGATGCAATAAAATACATTCAGGGGTGCAGCGCAAGAAGACACATGATGACTAACCATTCAGAGGTGCAGCGCATGGAAAGGAAGACACATGATGCAGTAACACATTCAGAGGTGTTAAGAATAGGGCACATGATGCAATAAAATACATTCAGGGGTGCAGCGCAAGAAGACACATGATGACTAAACATTCAGAGGTGCAGCGCATGGAAAGGAAGACACATAATGCATAAACATTCAGAGGTGCCTAATAAATCAATAGCGCAAAAACACACACAAGCAATAACTATTAAAAAGCATAGAAATCACATTGCGCCAACACTACATAAGCCACTACCTGTGGCAGTCCCTAGGCCAACTGGCCTTGTTGGGGCAAGGATGCCCTGGGTCCAAAGTCAGGGCGCGCTGTCATGCAGCGCCAGTCCAAAGTACAAAAAGCCTAAACGTGGCAGGTGCCCACAAAGTGCTGGGCACCTGGGCATCGCAATAAAATAAACTGCGACAGGGTCCTCACTGACCCTTGGGCGCAAACTGCGCCATGCTGGAGCCACACGGGCTCTGGGACACATACACTGTGCACGTTGGAGCCACACAGGCTCTGGCCAACACTGGTCAAACGTTGGAGCCACACAGGCTCTTAAAAACACATATGGCCCCTCTGAGCCACACAGGCTCTCTCAGCGTTGGGGCGACCCACTGCCATCTGGGGCCGCCCTGACTCTCCATTTACTTCACCAAATGCCCCCCAGAGCCTCTCAGGGCTCTAAATACAATAAAATGGGGCGGGGAGCCTCTCCGGGCTCTGTGCACGTTGGGGCGACCCACTGCCAACCGGGGCCGCCCATGAAGCCCTCATGGCTTGACTCGCGTTGGGGCGACCCACTGCCAACTGGGGCCGCCCATGAAGCCCTCATGGCTTCCCTCTGACATGAAGCGCGAGCTCGCGCTACCGGGGGGCGGGGCGGACACCGACAACGTGTCCCGGCGCCCCTCCCCTTCTCCGGCCCCACTCACCGGTCGGTCAGGCGCTCGCCGGTTCTCCTCCTCTGGCTCTCCCTCTAGTCGGGAAGCCTCGCGGTGGGGGCAGGCACCGGCAATGTGCCTCGCGCCCCCTCCGCTCGTGTCTGCAGGCCGCTCCTCTCGCTGCAGGGCTCCCTCCGCTCACGGGAGCCCTGCCGACCAGCCGCCATCACTCGTCCTTCTTCTCTCCCCAGGGCAGCTTCTCTCCTCTCGGGCTGCGGGGGCGGGACTTCCGGCCGGCCGCGCTGGGATTGGCCGGCCGGCCATCCACTTCCGGGTCGCTGCGGGCAGCGCAGCGGCCCTTCTCCTTTAGGCAGGCAGGCGGGGAGGCATTTTAAAATATCGGTAATACCGGCGTGGGCAGCCGAAGTTAGATAACAAGTAAGAATAAGCGAGGTGGGCACTCGCCAGGCTGGCAAAGCGCTCCTCAGCGCTAGAATCAAAAATAAAGCGCTCGAAAGCGCTATGGGCAATAAAGTGCTCCCAAAGCGCTAGAACAAAAAGTACAAAGGGTCCTTCCAGAAATGCAGCTCCATCATGCTGCACAAAGGTCCAGAGAGTCCCAGGGGGCAAAGCTAAGTCCCCCCCATCAGCCCAGCAAGGCAGAGGGGTCCCCCAGGAGTCCAGGAAAGTCCATCAGGTGCCCAGGGCTGGGCAGAGCCAGGGATTCCCCTGAGCTCAAGCAGCAGCAGCCCCTGGCAGATTCAAGTTGAAAACAAGAACATTTTGGAAGGGGATACAACCCCTTTTTATACAGTGCAAAACCTTTGAAGTCCTTTGAAGCAGGCAGTGTGAGAACCAGCTGGACTGGTTTAGAGGGAAGTCCCCTTCAGTATCAGGGACAGAGGTGTCAGTCGCCCAGCGGGAGGTGGAGCCAGCTTTGTAGTTACACAGGAACAGCCCTTCACTATCAGGTGCCATCTCCTCCCACTTCCCTGGCAGCAGATGCTGCCTTTTATCCATGGGCTGACTTCAGACAACCTCCTGGGCTCTCCAGCCCCTGTCATCCTCAAACCAGACAGTCAATCCACAAGCAGGCCCATGCACTCTGGGCCAGGCTCACCAGCCAATCACACGCTAGCACCAACTTGCACAAATATGCCAACTTCCAAAAGTAGGACTTCTAGACTAGACACAGCCATGTCGCATACATCATTTTGCGGCATTCATTCTCACGAGTTCTCTCATACCAAACTCGCCCCTGCACTCCCCACGCATCAGGAACTACCATGGGCATACATATTCCCCATTCATTCCTATGGGAGGGCAGGTCACTCACCATTCATCCACAGAGAGCTCAAGCACTTTACACTGTACCACAGTGAAAAAGTGCGCAGAGGCCTAAAATCACAAATACCAGGTTCCATAAATAGGCTAGGAAAACGCAAAAAGTCTAGGGGTGAACCTGCCTAATGGGCCGGGTCCAACACAACCCCCTTCCAGCCAAAACGCAGGGTAGACCAATCACACCACTGATGGGCTTCACTGCTTTGGGCGACAAAACCACGGACACGGCCTCGCACAGCAGGGACTCCGTCCAGTTTTTCGCCACTCTGAACCTACATGGTTTCCTCCAAATAATAACTCTCTGACTCAACTAGGGTACCCCATTGGTACACACTAGTCATCCACAGCCAAGACCAGGCCATAGGCCATCCAAATCACAGGTCCTAACTAATCCACAGAGTGGGGGGTAGTAACCCCTGGCACACAATAGCCATTCTCCACTCTCTCTCTCAGTGTAGCTACAACTACCACTGATCCAACAACCTAGGGACCATACCCTCAGGCTGACCAGAGGTCACGGGCAAGAATGCCCCACCCTACCCCTACTTCTGGGTTTCCGCACCCTCACAGAAAAGCACTTCACCAGAACACAATTCTCCTACCAGATCAGGACCTCACTCCATCACTGGTCTACCACCTGGAAACTATTTCACTTCTGAGGTAAAAAGCACACAGCACAGTCCCTCTTCAAGCAGGTGGGGGGACACAGCACACAGCAAAGCCCCCTTTCCTCTACCTTGGTGGAAACAACAAACTGCAGGTGAGCCCCAGAACACACAGCAAGGGCAGCCCCCTCAGTCTCTTCAGCTGATCCACTTTGGTAGAGATTCCTCTTGACCTAGAAGTTTCCTAATCTCCCAACCTAAGATCTAACCCCTCAGGTTACACCGGGGTCAGAAGTAAGGACACCGTCCCTCTGCACCCCCTTCCAGTTCCAGTATGTCTCAGGCTAGACAGAGCACACGCCAGCGGCGTATCAGCGACACACTCTCCTCCAGTACTCCTTCCAGGTCAGGCCACACCCCAACCTGGCTTTCCCCCCTCCTCGGGGAACGACCTCCAGAGGCCCCACAAATGGTCAAGCACTCTAGACGGTCAAATGCTCAGCGAGCCAGGACTTCTGCACCCTCCACTTAGGAGCGGTACTGCCCAACACTAGGACCGCCGGAGTTCTGGTTACAGACACTCCCCGTCCTCTAGACACAGGAAGATGCTCCTCAAATGACCTATGTACAGCTTAGGCCCCTGACCTGGCGCTCCCTTAGGGAACCCTCCAGGCCCTGAGATAGGGTTTCAGGCCAACGTGGGACACACCGTCCCACACTCACTCTGCCTCCACTGAGACAGGGCGTGAGCCCCTACACCCCTACCATACTACTGGGACCTAGCTGGGTTACACAGTAACCTCTTCCCCTTCACAGGATCATCAGATACACAAGCCACTCCTTTTGGAACCACTCCCTAATGCCTCTGCAAGACATCTAGCACACCGCCAGACATCCACCTTCTTGTCCAGTGCCTCTGCATGACCTCCTGCACACCACCAGAGGTACACCTCTCCTGCAAGCTTTTTAACAAAAAGAAAACTCACACCAACTCCTCCAGTTCAGCACATCACTCATTCGCACACTCCCCCCCCTCGGACTGGTAAGGCAGTTACTACCACCCCTGATCACTCAACCTGACCACACGTGACACAGGTACCAAACTCTGGGAGCGGGGAATGGGAATTAACACACTGGACACATTAAAGCTGCCACCACTGGATCCTACCACACTGGGGAATCCAGACACACACACTACACTCAGGGAACAACCACCCTCCTGAGCTAGTCATTTCTCCTCACACTCCCTCTCTTCCATCTACCCACACAGGGACAGGATTTGGGATTGGACACGGGACCCAGCAAGGGATTCCTAATCTATGGGAACCTCCCCCCTCTAATGGCGTCCCGCCCTGTCACTTTCTCTCATCTGCCACTAAACATAAAGCGCAGAAACACATTTGAAAATGACACTCTTGAGGAAAAGAATCAAAAACAATAATCCCAAACATGTGACTATCTGAAAAAAACAATTGCAGAGTTTTGTAATGTAGCCAGTTGTCGCTATGGCACTGCGCAAACACAAGTCCAAAATCCGCACCGCTGACCAACAATGTTAGAACTGGCTGTTTCTGGTAGGCTAAGGCCGACGCCAAAGCCAGGCAGAAACCACCATTCTAGTCAGGGCAAGGAAGTCACACGCCAAGATAACCTCTGCTCACCCCCTTGGTAGCTTGGCACAAGCAGTAAGGCTAAACTCGGAGGCAATGTGTAAAGCATTTGCGCCAGCGCACAACAGCAACAACATACTAGGCACACCACAGAAGAGACCCCACACAAGGTTATTATAAAAATAACTTTTGTATTGTAAAAACACATCAGATAAAATCACACATATACATGGTGCCAACTGGCACGGGCAATATTCACAGGGATTATGTACACAAGACAGGGCCACAAGGGCCACTGTCATATTCAGATATAGCACTTCTAGATAAAATGTAGAATATCAAATCACTTCTAGAATAAAGAATAAATGTAACATAAAATAATAATCAAAGATAACCACCAGTATCCACTGGTAACAGGAACCAGGACCTTACTAGGACCACCTGTACTAAGAAAGAAGAACCACCTAAGTATCACACAGCATTAGGGGTCTAAGAAAGGATACATTACCCATGATGTAATAAACCTACATTCAGAGGAGTAGAAAAGACAACCACCTAAGAATAACCACATTTAGGGGCATAAACCAGAACACCTTACCCATGATGCATGAACACATTCAGAGGAGTAATAAAGAGAAACACATGATGACTAAACATTCAGAGGTGTTAAGAATAGGGCACATGATGCAATAAAATACATTCAGGGGTGCAGCGCAAGAAGACACATGATGACTAACCATTCAGAGGTGCAGCGCATGGAAAGGAAGACACATGATGCAGTAACACATTCAGAGGTGTTAAGAATAGGGCACATGATGCAATAAAATACATTCAGGGGTGCAGCGCAAGAAGACACATGATGACTAAACATTCAGAGGTGCAGCGCATGGAAAGGAAGACACATAATGCATAAACATTCAGAGGTGCCTAATAAATCAATAGCGCAAAAACACACACAAGCAATAACTATTAAAAAGCATAGAAATCACATTGCGCCAACACTACATAAGCCACTACCTGTGGCAGTCCCTAGGCCAACTGGCCTTGTTGGGGCAAGGATGCCCTGGGTCCAAAGTCAGGGCGCGCTGTCATGCAGCGCCAGTCCAAAGTACAAAAAGCCTAAACGTGGCAGGTGCCCACAAAGTGCTGGGCACCTGGGCATCGCAATAAAATAAACTGCGACAGGGTCCTCACTGACCCTTGGGCGCAAACTGCGCCATGCTGGAGCCACACGGGCTCTGGGACACATACACTGTG
This sequence comes from Lissotriton vulgaris, assembly GCF_964263255.1. Lineage (NCBI taxonomy): Eukaryota > Metazoa > Chordata > Amphibia > Caudata > Salamandridae > Lissotriton > Lissotriton vulgaris. The sequence continues at coordinate 863,694,827 of NC_141698.1, read as the reverse complement.
CACGTTGGAGCCACACAGGCTCTGGCCAACACTGGTCAAACGTTGGAGCCACACAGGCTCTTAAAAACACATATGGCCCCTCTGAGCCACACAGGCTCTCTCAGCGTTCGGGCGACCCACTGCCATCCGGGGCCGCCCTGACTCTCCATTTATTTCACCAAATGCCCCCCAGAGCCTCTCAGGGCTCTAAATACAATAAAATGGGGCGGGGAGCCTCTCTGGGCTCTGTGCACGTTGGGGCGACCCACTGCCAACCGGGGCCGCCCATGAAGCCCTCATGGCTTCCCTCTGACATGAAGCGCGAGCTCGCGCTACCGGGGGGCGGGGCGGACACCGACAACATGTCCCGGCGCCCCTCCCCTTCTCCGGCCCCACTCACCGGTCGGTCAGGCGCTCGCCGGTTCTCCTCCTCTGGCTCTCCCTCCAGTCGGGAAGCCTCGCGGTGGGGGCAGGCACCGGCAATGTGCCTCGCGCCCCCTCCGCTCGTGTCTGCAGGCCGCTCCTCTCGCTGCAGGGCTCCCTCCGCTCACGGGAGCCCTGCCGACCAGCCGCCATCACTCGTCCTTCTTCTCTCCCCAGGGCAGCTTCTCTCCTCTCGGGCTGCGGGGGCGGGACTTCCGGCCGGCCGCGCTGGGATTGGCCGGCCGGCCATCCACTTCCGGGTCGCTGCGGGCAGCGCAGCGGCCCTTCTCCTTTAGGCAGGCAGGCGGGGAGGCATTTTAAAATATCGGTAATACCGGCGTGGGCAGCCGAAGTTAGATAACAAGTAAGAATAAGCGAGGTGGGCACTCGCCAGGCTGGCAAAGCGCTCCTCAGCGCTAGAATCAAAAATAAAGCGCTCGAAAGCGCTATGGGCAATAAAGTGCTCCCAAAGCGCTAGAACAAAAAGTACAAAGGGTCCTTCCAGAAATGCAGCTCCATCATGCTGCACAAAGGTCCAGAGAGTCCCAGGGGGCAAAGCTAAGTCCCCCCCATCAGCCCAGCAAGGCAGAGGGGTCCCCCAGGAGTCCAGGAAAGTCCATCAGGTGCCCAGGGCTGGGCAGAGCCAGGGATTCCCCTGAGCTCAAGCAGCAGCAGCCCCTGGCAGATTCAAGTTGAAAACAAGAACATTTTGGAAGGGGATACAACCCCTTTTTATACAGTGCAAAACCTTTGAAGTCCTTTGAAGCAGGCAGTGTGAGAACCAGCTGGACTGGTTTAGAGGGAAGTCCCCTTCAGTATCAGGGACAGAGGTGTCAGTCGCCCAGCGGGAGGTGGAGCCAGCTTTGTAGTTACACAGGAACAGCCCTTCACTATCAGGTGCCATCTCCTCCCACTTCCCTGGCAGCAGATGCTGCCTTTTATCCATGGGCTGACTTCAGACAACCTCCTGGGCTCTCCAGCCCCTGTCATCCTCAAACCAGACAGTCAATCCACAAGCAGGCCCATGCACTCTGGGCCAGGCTCACCAGCCAATCACACGCTAGCACCAACTTGCACAAATATGCCAACTTCCAAAAGTAGGACTTCTAGACTAGACACAGCCATGTCGCATACATCATTTTGCGGCATTCATTCTCACGAGTTCTCTCATACCAAACTCGCCCCTGCACTCCCCACGCATCAGGAACTACCATGGGCATACATATTCCCCATTCATTCCTATGGGAGGGCAGGTCACTCACCATTCATCCACAGAGAGCTCAAGCACTTTACACTGTACCACAGTGAAAAAGTGCGCAGAGGCCTAAAATCACAAATACCAGGTTCCATAAATAGGCTAGGAAAACGCAAAAAGTCTAGGGGTGAACCTGCCTAATGGGCCGGGTCCAACAACTCCCAAGAAATATCAAAAGACTAAATCTTGCTACAATCCAAGAGGTTCAAACTGAGAGACTAATCAGGTTGAGCCACATTCAAGGAGAAGTGTGGCTCAACGGTTAGAGGTGGCAGACCCGGAGGCAGAGTTCGGCCCGGGGCCAGGGTTCAATTCCCGACGTGGGTGGGTGCAGGACCAATGTCAGCGGGCTCGATAAATCTCGCCTCGGTGCTACTCTAACCATGGGGTCCCACGCTGCAACTCTGGGCAATAGCTTGCTTAATCTCCACTCCGGCCCCATCACAGCGGGGGTTCCTGGCTGCACCTTGGGGATGCCCAGTAAAGGGACCATCTCACAGGGAAAGCCAGGACGGGTTTCCCAGTGGTACAGCGCTGGGACGCTCCAGGGTAACCACACGCTCTATAAATCCAACATTCATTCATTCATTCATTTGATAAACCTACGGTGATTAAAAAAGGACTGTGCAAAAAGCCATGGAACTTGTGCCTCTTGAAACCCAAATTGCAACAATTCATCAAGAAACACCAGTCTACAACGATGTAGCCTCGGACTATACAAATGTAACAAAAGAAAATGCAAAGATCAATGGAAACCTGGAAGCAATCCCACCAATTGACAGAACTGAATCTGGCTACTTTTTCAACTTTGATGACTTTTCCGATGATCCAAGTGAACATGGAGACAAGCCAGCAACAAAATCTTTCAAAGAAAAAATCACAGAACTCTTTCATCAACTCAGAGAAACATATCTAACTTCACAATGGATTAAATTATGGATTGTGTTAGGCGTACATTTCCATCTTCTATGGCTCATCTTGGGTTTAAGTTTGGGTAGATTTATTGATGGAAAATATAGTAAAATCGACACAGCAAGTCAGAACATCAACTTGGTCCTGAAACCACACAGATCATCAAACATCGAAAAAAGAGAACTGTCATCAGTAAACATCACAGCCCTCCCTATACCTGGTGGTATAGCATTGGACAAAACTGACTATGAAATGTATGGCCCGGTTGAGCTCTTGAAATATCCACACCAATTTAAGATTTCTTTAGGTGGCTTTGTATCACCTAGTACTTTCTCTGATGATTGGGACTTTGAAAATATTAATAATATGATGTCAGATTTAGAAATGTCAGCAAAATTTACTGCACATTAATATTTACAGGGTTCGTTGAATTATGAGGAAATGTACTGTTTCAACCACTTTGGGCATCATTATCTGCATAAATCTGCAAATCCTAGAAATATTTCCAGTTATAAACAATGGGAACATTGTCCAACCCCACCAAAAGCAGCTCAAAAACATTTTATGAGAAATTCCCATACTTCTCTGGGTTTAATGTCGCTGATCCTGAAACATTCTACTTCAAAATGTTAAATAAGACATGAGTGAAAAACATGTTGACAAATACTAAACTGATTTATTCTGAGAAATGTTATGAAAAAATGTCTACATTTGGTTTTGAATTTTGGAAAAACAACATTGAGACAAAAACCATCTGGGGTACAAAAGAATGGCAGGTACAAGGTTTGGAAGCATTGTTCAGAGACTGCATGATCCCAGAACAAATAATGTTCCTGAATGACACAATTCAGCAAACAACCTGTCTTGGTTTAGCCAAGATAAAAGATTTAAACAACCCGTCTATACCAAAGCCAATGCCTGATAGAAACTCCACTACAGATGAAGGGTTAGACGTGGCCTATATTTTAAAACAAAACAGAACACTTCCTGATTTGAACAAATGGTTGATCTGGCCCACCGACACTAATAATAACTGTCATGATAGATTCCTGAACAAAATACAGGGGTTTAAACAGAACAGGCCAGACCCAAGATATTCCCAGAGACAACATCCAGGGATAGTTACAACATACAGTGTAGGAAAACTATGCCTCGACTGGCTACAGAGATCCACACTTCCCGAAATTAAGCAACACTTAACTTCACTTAAAGACGGTGCTGACTTGCGAGATTTCATACTGGGACCTCTCAAACAGCGCCAAAAATGTTTCATATACACCGGTATATACGCAGCTTACAATGAAGCTTGGTAATTAAATCAAATTGAAACTGCTGAAAAATACGAGAAATTGATCGTATTAATTTGGAAAAAACACTTTCTGTAGTGGACAATGGGTTAACGACTCTGTCCTCCAGAATCTATTTACTGGACAGCATTGTATCATCTGCTATTGATATAATAGAACAGGATATGATAATGTTACAACATGGTCAGTCCCACTTGCGTTCTATTGTACAGCCAGGCTGGACGTTACAAAACCTCCGTTCAGGTCACGGGCCATGGCGTTTAATCAACATAACGTCATTATTTTCTATCTTTAACCTTACTGATAGACAAATCTCGTTGGCACAAAAAGGAGCAGACTATACGGTGCTGAGCATTGAAAAACTTGAGAGATTACCGTTGACAATGTCAGAAAGACCTGTCATTGAATGGATAATACATGGCACCATTACAATCCTGATAACAACTTTTCAGTTTCAATACTGCCAAGAGTATATACCAGCAGGCCTGTATGAAAGGTTGGGTAAAGGATACATCAAATCAACCTGGAATTTATCCTATACACACAGATGTTTAAGTGGGGGAAAGAAAGAGGTATTTCTTAGTGGTAATAATTGTAAAACATCACTGAGCGGTACACTCCTATGCGAAGGTATAAACTTGCATGGATCTTGCAAAGGTTCATCAAACAACCTTTCATGCCATCTGCACGGCACCCTAGCTACACAGATAGAGCCCTTTTTCATACATCTTTCCAACGGTAGCTATGTTATATTAAGTGACCACAGCTGTTGTGGCATGATGCCAAGAAAACCCTATCTGATGAGCGTTACTTCCAGGGTCATTTGTTGTATGCAAGTATTGTATCAAAATAGCAATCTAGACATGGAGGCAGCATTATGACCTTCTGTAAATATCTCTTTTATTCAAATTGATACTTTAAGCAGAATAAAGTCTATTCTTTTACAGACAACTGTGCCTTTAACCTCGTCCAAAGAGACGTATGACCTGCAAGCTGCAAGGACAGCGGCAGAGATACATACCCTATTATCAACAAACTGCCCCGTGCATTTCGTAGAAATGTTAAGCCAAATTTTAAACATGTCAGATACCAGTGGCATCGCACATGTATTTAAGACAATATTTTCAGGACTGTTAACACCTTTTGAGATGGTTTTGGGCATCTTATCGAATTTTGTGCACTCTCTTTTCGGTGGCCTGCCTCTTATTTTGGGACTCGTAGCAGGAATTTTATTTTTGTTCCTTCTGCTCCGATATGGCAAACCAAGTCAAAGGCAAAACTCAGGCTATTATGGAAGAAACGATCCTAGCAATACGATACCGAGACTGTATCACTAAGGTCCTCGGATTGGCCGGGCTAAGAGATCTGAATACTACCTGGTTTCTTTCATTCAGACCGATCTGGCAAAATTGCATCTTACCTGTGCTTCGATGTCTGCTATGCGGAGAAGAATGCGTGTTGGACGTTTGCCTTACATTACCATCAGCAGTACAATGGATATCGACGCTTTTCTTTGTCCAGTAACAACTCATGCAACGTGTTGTACCCATCGGTACCGATTCTGATGACAGCATTTGTTGAGACTTCACCATTACGATTAGGTGGCGGTGAAGTACGAGATGAAAGCGGCAGCACACAGGTACAACCTTCTGTGAACATTGCTGATCTAAACACCGATGATGGCAATGCATCGCATATATGCACTATTTCAGATTTTTCAGCGTTGGCCCAACTTTCACCTACTGTTGTAGACAAATTTTTTGCTGGTCTAGCTGAGGTAATGTTCTCTCCTAACAACGAGAATAACAATTGAAATAGCGAGCACACAGCGTTCCCTGAACTCTGAATTCGGCCTTCAGTTTTTATAAGCAACACTGCTGAAAACACTTGGAACTATTTTTTCCCTTGAAAGAAAAATTGTTTTTCCCAACTTCCAAAATATTTACCTTTTTTTGGCACAAGTACCTCTGCTTAAAGTAGAACTATTCTTAGAGAACAGAGCTTCTATTCCTAGTGACTCTAGAGACAATATTTTGAATCAGCCTCTAGCACATGTACAATCTTGTATAAATATGTGATGAAATGGTCTCGACCTTCTCTTCTGTATTAAGAGCTATTTCATAAAATGTAATTTTCGCAATTCATTCAGCTGATATTTATATTTGCATTATCTGAATGATACCACTGCTTGAAAGCGTACAATATAATACTCATTTTCATGTATCTATACCATTTCAGATGCATTTGATGTATTTTGGGGTGGGCTGGAAAACACATGCATACCTATATGTTTATATATTGCTTAGTATTTAGTAATGATGGACATTATACGAGGAGTGGGTGTTTTGATCGTATCTAGGACTCTAATTAAATAGTCCCGATTTATGCCCTTATGTGGTTATAACAAATCATACCCTTATTAAGGCATAAGAATCAAATCCATATTTAGTAATAGCCCATGCAAACCAAATACGGCAAGGCTACTTCCTCAAACTCCTAGAAAGTACAACAAGTTCTTTCAACAAACCAAACCTCCAGCAACCTGGGAATTCCCCATGCTTTTGTTTTGATTTGTCCTAGAACTCCTGTGAGCACTGGAAGAATGGCCTGTTCTTAGTGACATCTTTTATTGACGTCTTATGTCGAACCTTACGTCAAACACGGCACCTTCCAGGTATAAATATACCAGCGTTTGCCTTAAGCAACACACGGTGGTTTGGAGCTGAGCGGCTATTTACTTATCCGAAGCCAAGCTGATGCGAGTGCCGAAGGAAGCCGTTCTTCCCATTTGACGCACTGAGAAAGACGCTGTCTTTTTCTCCTGCTGAGAAAATCCAACTCCAGTGTTTCCAGTCACCCTTGCGGGTTACTGGGAGATCAAGTCCTGAGAGCGAGATACAAGACCGCCTTCATTCTAAAACCAAGGTACGGAGCTGATTAGATCCTTAGAGAATTCTTGAGTCAGATTCTTGGCAAAACCTAACTTAACTTAAACTGCTGCTCACTTACTCTTTCCCACTTACTAGGCTTAGGTTAGGTACATCGGGGTAGGCGTATCTTAGAAGCACCAGTTGAGTACGTTTAGTCAAACTTTTATCATTGTATATAACTGTATATATTTTATACCTTTTAAGTATCATATGGCTCAGAAACCATATCAATGCTTTTACAGTATCATTTCATAATACTCCTTTTACTGTACGCACTTTACTTTATAAGAAGTATTGCAATTATGGCAATTCATTTCTCTTGCATGAGAAAGAAGACTGCTCAATAAATAACACCTTTTATTGAAAACGCCTGTCTCTCTATTTCTCTGCACTCTGGTGAAACTAAGTATGCACAATTGACTGAGTGAAATAGCTTTCTATTGTTTTCACATGACTCTGGAGATATACTCCTTATTCTGGGGGAGCAAAGTTGTCATGTTTATGCGGTTGTCAGAAGCTGAATCCCTTCTTGCCTAATCAGGGAAGTTCACTCCTCCCTGTTTATTCGAGAAAGTTTCTAGTGACCTCTGAGCTAGCTGGCAAACCTAAATTAAGTCTAACATATTCAATAGATACCTAGTCGACCTCAGTCCTACGTCTAAACTATCGTTTATGTTATTCCAATGCGCAGAGCCTACTGGGAAAATAGGTATTACACTACATACCGAATAATACACAAACCATGCCGGCTCTAGCAGATAGAATAGCCAAAATACAAGCATTCCAAGAACACATTAAAAAGATATTAGCCAAGAATAAAGTCAAGATGAAAGAATCGGCTGACAGACATGGGCTACCCGCTCCGCCTTATAAAGAAGGAGATTTGGTCAGGTTGTCCACCAAAAATGTTCAGCTAGAAGGTCCAAAGAAGTTAAAACCACGCTTTGTCGGACCATTTCCCATAGAGAAATGTGTAAATCCAGTGTCCATTAAACTGACCCTTCCTAAGGACTACTCAATCCACCCTGTTTTCCATGCATCGCTTCTAAAGCCTTATGATCCGTCAACACGACCTGATAATCCTCCTCCTCCAATAGTGGTGGGTGATCATGTAGAATACGAGGTAAAGAAAATCTTGGATGCTAAACGTATACAAGGTCGTCTTTACTACTTAATTGACTGGAAAGTTTATGATTCTTCTGACCAATCTTGGGAACCTGACCTAAACGTTCATGCTCCCCGATTTATGAGGTCATTTCATGCTCTTCATCCAGATGAACCTAGACTCATGAGGCGGCCTTTGGGGGGGAGAACTGTCATAGGTTCATATGCTACAGTGTAGTAATTCAGGATATACACACTCATTACCTGTAAATACATACATTCATTTTAAATACTCCTTTCATGATTGTTTGATGATGCAAATGCGTAAAGGTGTTTAAATATTGAGTTAACTGATTGATTACAGCTTAGAAGCCTTACAGGTGGCAGTGCTTGTTTTGCTATGGTTGCTCTCAGCTCCGCTCATGTGTAGCCACCGTTAAAACGGTCGCAGAGTCCAACGTTAGACAAGAGCAAATGCCCAAACCGCTGTGATCATGAGACTATTTAAGCCTGCTCAGCCCTCGTAGAGACGCTTTGCTTCTTGCTTCAGCGTCGCAACGAGAGTTCCTGTCTCCTGCAGAGAAGACTTCAGCTTACAGCTCCGCGTCTTTTCTGTTCTTCCCCCCGTGTGCCTTCCTCCGTCCTGAGTACCCTCCCTCGGTGCCATTCTACTGGCCTCCAGACACCTTCGGGATCATCACTGAGTGGTCCGCAGTCCTCCGTCATTTTCAAGGTTCCAGTCTTCTTCATTCCTCACAGGTTCCGGTTCCTGAATCGCAAGTAAGAGAGAAATTAGTTGCTGGGGAACCGGAGAAACATTGTTTTGGGAACTAAAGCCTTTACAAAGAAACATTTGAAAAAACAATTGGCAATAATTGTGCATAAAGCATTGGTAAGGCATTGACAAACATTGTGAATAAGAATTGTGAATAAGCATTGCTAAAAATGGACAATCATTGACAAACATTGAGAATAAGAATTGTGAATAAGCATTGCTAAAACTAATGGGCAATCATTGTGAATAAGCATTGATAAAATTATTCATCGTTGTGAAAAAGCATTGGTAAAGCTGTTGTGGGCAACTATGATTGTTTATCATTGATAACAGTGGTTCAAGGACACTACTTCCGTATGGAAAGAGATATTTGGCCAATCTTTTATTGTTTTTCTTTCTTGTTATCTCCTCTCATTTCAGAACCTCTTTTTGGAACATCATTCATAGGTAGGACAGTTAAAGATTGTGGTTGTGAATTACAACCAATATACTAACCGGATTACTGTTCAGTAAATATTGCTCAGATCATACAGAATTATACAGTCATCAAGTGGCTAATTTACATATTTGATGCTTGTATTGTTTAAGGCACATCCAGGAAGAACTGGGCGATTCAAAAGCCTTACATTTGTAGAAGTGTTGGTATGAGCTCCGCTAGAAGTGGTACGTAAGAGCAAATAAGGAATGATTTATATATATATTTTGACGTGTAGAACAAAATTGTAATCAAGTATCACTGTTTATAGATAGTTTGGAATGACAATTGCAGTATCACAAGGAGCCCAGAACACTTCATCCTGAGAAACCGCATCTGGAATCAGCAAAGAAGAGATCCAGTGTTTTGTCTTGTTTCTCACTCCACTTCCCCTTTCCCTTGGGGACTAATCTAGTTAGTCAAGTGTTACTACCATGTTAATTGGTTAGTCTTCGAAGGAGTTGGGCAATAGCTTCATCAAGAAGGAAACAACAGGAACCTTGTGAGCCATCGCGCAACAGTTGAGAGCCAGACAGTAGCCAGGAGGGGGTGAGTATGTGCCTCGATGAACTTTTTACAATACCATGCATGAACACATTGCAGCCAGTGTCATGGTTTTTAGATTTTGTAACAATCGATATACATGTAATCTGTAACATGTAGCATGTGCAACAATAGTTATTGTTGCTTGGTTAGGTCCCTTGAATCAGCGCGATGTAAGACTAAAAGAGGCTGGGTATTACCAGTAGTGCAATTCCATTGTATAACGGGCACATGACAACACAATGTACAGGAAAGAGACCATTTATTTAATTCTGGGATGCTCAACATAGTTCATCCTTAATATCATTGTTTGCCATGATCTCTGTATTGAGACAGCAAACTTTTGTGTTATTTGATGCTTGTGAACTTGACTGTGACATGCCATGCAGTACAACCAGGTAGCAGGCACTGTTTATTGCAGGTCTTGGTGAGTGGAGATTGAGCTGTGTTAAACATTTAACAAACAGCACTGGCGCTATTTGTTGTCCAATGTAGTAGCTGGCAATATGCAGATTTATGTGTACTGTTGTCACATGTCAGACTAGACCTTACCATAAGTGAGTGACAGAATACATCCAATCTCAATTTGAGCAGATTCAAGGTTTTGGACTATGACTAGTTGACAACAGATGTTTGTGAGTGCCTAACAAAGTAGTTGTTAGGTTGTATGGGGAGGGTTACGTCCATGGAAGTGGAAGTTACACATTCCCAATGGTATTGACGGTTGTTACAAGGGACATTAACTTTTGTGTGCAAATAAAACTTTGGTTTAGCACTTAAATCAGATATCTGGAAATGGGGCTTCACCAACATCTGAGAAAGGCATATATATTCAGGTGAAGAACACAACGGCATCTAAGCTGGACAATATGTGACTGATGATATTTATCAGGGAGAGATAGGCTGACTTTTCCTTGTGAGATGTGAACATCAGCATAGTGTACAGAATAAGAAATAGCGCTGGCAAAAGATGTCAGTTCAATGTTGTGCACTACAATTGTGGCCACACAATGATTCTACATGTCCATGAAGTAATATTAAGTCATTGACATTGGCAGTGTGATAAACTGTGTTTACAAGGTAAACGTTTAAAAGTGTTGCAATCTGCTTTTAGTACATTTGCTTGTTGCACTGTGCTGACAAGACACAATACTTGGAGACAAGCATTTTTGTCTACATTCTGTGTGTAACCTTTATATGAGTTATAAATGTGACACTTAGAACTGCTTCATCTGCTAATGGACAGATGTGCAACAGTGTGAACCCTGTGAAATAGCCTATTCCATGACTCCTCCATCTTGATGGTGACATAAGGTGACAGATAGACACACACTCACTCAGCAGACCAAAAAACCCCTTGCTTCCACACCCACTGACTTGCAGGCAGACATAACACCCACCTCACCACATACAGACAAACAGGCAGATAGCACACCGTCACACACTCACGACAGGCACCACACCGGCACACACAGACATGCCACATACCCTCTGCCTCCACACTCCCTACTCTCGCCTCTCCTTATACCCAATTGGCCCAGAAACTCCACCTCATTGCCCTTGACCTCTTCCTTTCCCAAACCTACAAATCCCCTCCCAAGCATAAAAAGAAAACCCTATGCGCTGCCATACCCTTCAACATTCCCCTCAAAACACCTAGCCAGCCCCCAACTGAAACTCAAAGGCAACAGCAAGAAAGCCGGGAAAGGAAACCTCCCGCCACCACCCCACACACTCCTAAACCCAGAAGATCATCTTCGCCATCATACCCAGTACCTCTATGCGAAGAAATTAAAAGGCAAAAAGGTCCCTCCCTCCCTAGTCACTTGTCCACCCTTCAATGGTATAAAATACCCAAAATAATGAAGCCCAGCCCACCCCCCTACATTCGGCCCTCCCACTAACTGAGCCGAACACCCTAAACCTGAGCCCAGACCTCCCAAGGAACAACCCAGTCCACCCTATCTATTTTATTTCGGTACCTGGCATGTCCCCTAGATGCCCCTTCCTAGGGGCTGTATCTAGCAGAAGCATTACTGAAGCAAGTTTGGGTGAGCCACACTTTGCTGGGCCACATCATGGTCATTTGTACTGGCCATTGGCCTTTGTTTTCATACTTGAAGTCTACATGCTGAATAAAGCTATTTTTATTTTGTTTTTGGTATTCCAGTGTCCAAACTTATCTTTTGCTGTTAACTGTTATTCATGTGTAATTTGAGATGTGTGAGTACAGTTCTGTCATTATGACAATGATAGCATATGGTTCCTAGAGTAGGTAACTCTAGTGGGATGGTGTGTCGATTTGTGTACCTACATTGGCTGGGTGTCAATGTACACATGAGGTTTATGTAGGAGTGTGGGGTGAAGGGCCAAACCTTTCATTGGATATTGTATGCATTCATAGTTTAGTTAGATTTCTAAGTCCGTTGTGCAAGGGTGTCAACAGACCAAACTCAATGAGATGTATGCTGCATATGTATTTGATGTGTACAAAGTGAATCTTCTTGTCAATGCGCTTGGAGGCGTTGTGACTCTACATACATGATAGTTACTTTAGTAACACATGTACACAGATCAAGGTTGTTGTTCCCTCAGTGGATCTTGTAAACTACTTCCAAAGACAAATTTGCCAATTGTGGATGCCAGTTTGTGGCAATAGCCATTACTCCCAGTTGAGACTGATTCTCAATGTACTGTTCACATGGAGAGTGTAATCTAGATACAAATCAGACTGCGTCATGGCGTTGTTATAGATCCATTGAATGTAGGGTGTCTATGCACTATGTCCTCCTATGTAGTAGAATTCTGACTGTAGTAATACCATTCATATCAGTTGGCTAGTTTATGTGGATCGTGTATGTGGGTCCATGACAATGCTTAGTAAGTTAGACTGTGTTTATGTACTTACTAATTCAAAACTGATGTATGTGTTAGATGCAGGAGGAGCTGGCTTACGGTACAGGAATGGGTGTCACAGGAGTTGATAGCTAGTTATAATATGGTGTGATTGTTGAGTTGGGCACTACTCTGCAGACTAATGTACATCAGCTTCAGGGCTTAACACACAGTTAGAGTTTGTGAGTCTGTGCATGTAGATGGTTAGTAAAATTAAAATATGGCCACATCATACTGACATAATGTGCCTTTATATTCTGTCTTGATGCACACTTGGTCCCACATTTGATCTTCCACCCAAAGATATTATGCACCATTCTTGAACATGGTTACCTGCCTGATAGGGGATGTATTTGCTATCAGAGGGTCATGTTTGTTGTAAAGTGTGGGCCAGGGTTGTCAAGGTTCGCTTGTGTGTCAAATTATGTTGAGTGTATGTATATGTCCAGGTATGATGTGTCACATGCTGAACGTGGCACAAACACTAGCGTTAGGACTTCTGGGTTGTGGTAGAATGTATCAGTCTAGTGATTGTTGCATTTTGACTACTTTATCTTTTTTGTCGCAAAATGAGCTGGAGTAGCTTTGTTTAACAAGCATTCCTTCTTTAAATAAATTAGTTCCAATATGAATAAAAGCTATATCTACACTTAAACCTTGTGACTTATGGATATTTACAGCATATACAAGAGAGAGTGGGAACTGCTGGTTCCAAACATATATGTCTTTCGCTAGCAAAAAACGTACAAAACATCAGGAAATCTGTTTGATGACATTAATCTGATCAAATTTTATGGCCAAGTATTCAACTTCATCTCTATTTGGAAAATTAATGAATCAATAACTTTACCCATTGAACCATTTCCTAACTCTTTTTCAACATTTAAATTATGCCATAAAATTACACAACTGTTCTTGCACACCCATAAATGCTTTTCTAATCCTGCAGTCCTGGATACAGACTTCTCCAAAGTATCTAATTTTGATTGTAGTTTTTCTTTGAGCAGGAAGTCATTCCCTGATGTTCCATTTAGTCGATAATTGTAATTTCCAAAATATTTTCTTTCTCTAGTTTAGGAATTGTTAGTCATACTTTGGATTTCAGTTGTTCAAAAAAATTGTACATTCGTTTTGGTGCTGTAATCTTACATGGAAATAGTTTCTTGATAAAACAACTTTGTAAGGCACATTTTCCATTTTGTTAGAAGTCCTATTCTAATGTTCTTAAGAATATTCCCATTGTACTGGAAGTGTAACCAAATATTTACGTTGACATACTCCCCAAAGAAGTTCTTGTTTCATTATGGACAAGTGTTTATAAAACAGGTTGTCCTTTTGTGTAAGTTGCAGTAGCTCACTGAATACAATCAAATGCTTTCCTCCTAAGAGTGCATCATAGTTAGTTCTTAAAATCTGCTGCATTCTTAAGTGTATGAAGGCAAGCATTAGGTTTGATACCATTCTCACCTCAGCAATCATCAATAATTAAAGGCTACAGTTTCTTCATTACCTCATGACAAGCTTCACCAGAAACTTCTGGTATTCCAGTTTATCGTCATTTTCAACAGATAGCATAAGTACTTGATGTAAAGTAATTGCTTTAAAATTATTTACAGCTAATCCTGTTAGTGCTGTTACTTCACATGACAACTCTGATTCTGTAGTCTTCTGTAGATAACCAGTGAGAGATTTAGGGGCATATTACCAACAACTAGCGATAATTATCGCTATGTTGGTTTAGCTGTGATATTTTTATCGCTGAGCCACACCGATTTTTATCGCTTAGGAACCTTGCTATTATCTAGCGATAAAAATCGGCCGAAATGCATGAATATCGCTGAAAAGTCAGCGATATTCATCCATTACTGAGCTAATGCTCTTAGCCATGTTATCCACCTACCATTGGATAACATGGCTAAGAACTGCTCAGGGGCAGGTGTTAGCTTTTGGAGATGTTCGCGCTTAGCGCGAATATCTCCAAAAGTTGGTAATAGGAGATAGCGATGTTAGCGACTTTTTCCAGTCGCTAACATCTTGGCACGCCCACTTTGCATGTCATTAGTGATAAATATCACTGACATGCAAAGCGGGGCCCAAGATGGTCGCTATCTCCTACTAGATGTCGCTAACTGGTGTTAGCGACAGCTAGGTAATAGGGAGATCATTTTATCTTCGCTTTCTTGGCTTTTAAAGCCAAAAAAGCGGAGATAAACCCCTTGATAATATGCCCCACAATTAGGAAGTTTTTGCAGAGCAAGCTTGACCACTGATGTATAGTAGAATTGGTTTCAACAAAGCACATTTGCATTGTTTCGTCTCATGGAGAAATCCATGCTCGATTTTATTTTTAACGTTGGTGTAAATTTCTTTCTGTTTTTCATTCAGTTGTCCTACTAACTGTTCGAAATTAACAGTTTCCTCTCTTGCTTGCTGCATTGCACTCTCCACCTAATTAATAGCTATAGCTGCTTCATGTTGAATTATTGGTTCTCCAAGAGGATCTGACTTAGTGGTTGAGAATTTAAGCTGCTTTGTGACTTTTCCTCGGCTATCTCAGCCGTAATAGTTTCTTTTTGTTCAATCAACATTTGCAGTATGTTGGAAAGACTCAACACTCAAAGCTGTCTTTCACAGCATTAAATGAGTCTTTGTAAAGTCAGAGTGTCCAACTAAATCTGATTCAGTATGCCATGGCTTGAACAACTGCAAATGTGCCAAGTAGAAAAACTCTCTTTTCTCTGGAGTTTAGCAACTAAGCTTTCTGTGGTTAGTTACGTTGCCTTTATGTGTCTCACCAAACAACCGTCATATCTAAGTATTGCATATCTCTCTTCTTCTATTTTCTCAGTTAGATTACTTCTATATACATAGGGGCCGATTCCGATTTCGGTTCCGATTTCGGCCAGAAGGGCTCCGAACCATGTTCGGAGCCCTTCCGACCGAATCGGTCACTGCCGGCCGGATTCCCTTCCGACCGAGCCATTCCGATGCGCTCGGTCAGAAAGGAATCCGACTCGGATTTCCGGATTGCAGACGACAGGCTCGGAGAGCCTGCCCACAGTCCGGAAGTCCTTCAATACTCCCCCGGTCGCCTCTGTACGACCGAGGGAGTACGATGGCAGCTTTTCACTGCCTTTTCGTGCCGGTCTGTCTGGCACAAAAAGGCAGTCGGAAGCTGTCTCAGGGAGCCCCCAGCAGGGCCCCCGTGGGTGTGAGGCCACCGGTTGGCAGCCTGTGGGCACCTATGTTGCCCCTCTGTTGATCCCTGTACCCGGTAGCAGGCACCTTGGGGTGCCGGCCACAGGGTGCAGGGATGAACTGCACCCCTGCTTTCTACATTGCAAGCATGCTTTCCGGGTGGAAAGCCTGCTAGCATTGTAAGGTATACGAATGCGACCGAACCCTGTTTGGTCGCATCTTACTAGCAGGGCTGTAACCGACAACAGCAGGTCGGTCGGTGTCCGCTCCTGCCCAATTTCAGACGGACTCAGGTCCGTCCGACATCGGAAGAGGCCCCCATAGTGTTGAAGTACTTCATAGAGGTACATATTTTGAAGATGTTGACTCCTTCTTGGGTAGTTTGTATCCAACATATTATATTCTAGAATGTCTCTACTTTCTGGATAAAATTCTGCTGAATACTGTATTTCGGGGAAAGACTTTAATACTCTATTTCGACTGCTGGCAAGGTTTAGACTAACCCATACAATTCCCTTTGACTTTGAGAAAAAACAAGTTGAGCTCAAATGGTCTGAGTACTCATAGGATCCTATCACTCTAAGGAAAAGCATTTTCAAGCTGAAATTGTGCAATTTCTTGGTAAGACTTTTTCCTGCAGAAATCTCCTCCACATTTCTGTGATCTTTGATTTTGTTTTATATGAAGTGTCATAGTGAGCAACAGTGATGGAGTTGTCTGCAACAAATTGTAGATCCATATTTGGGTTCCACATCTTCAGTATCATAGGTTGTAGTCATAATTATACTTGGAAGCTTCTGTTCTTCTGAGGTTGTCTGTATTTGTTGGTGATTTCCATGTTAGTGTATGACTGACTGCAGACAAAAAGCTGTTCACTCTTCCTTGAGAAATGACAGGTCTTAGGAATCTAAAGCAATGTCTCCTGTAAACATTTGTTTTGCATCAGTATTTTCGATGACAGTACTTCTCACATCTACGACTTTAAAAGTGTAACACTTGTTGTCTTAAACTCTTTTCACCACCGTCTTTTTGAGATGGCACATGCCACATACTGTTCTATGAAAGATAAGACATACTCATCACTGTTCGAAATTTCCGTGCATCTTTTACCCATAACAAAAGTCACACAGATGATGAACGGAATGTAGAGCGAATCAAACATTCACCCCCAGTCAAGAGATCTGGGTTAAATCCATTGTTCTTTTGCTCACCATCCTCTTAAACTATCAGGAGCTATAGAGGGAAATCACCAGGCCACCCTTCTCTCACAAATTATTCATACAAAAAAGGCCTGACTACAAGAGAGTGTCACTATAGCTCTTGGAGATTGCATCAGACGTGGGAATATCACTTTGACCCCACTATTTGGCACCATGTCCACTTGTTCGCAGTCCCAGTACTCTCAATCTAATAAAGTCTTAAAAAACCTTAAAAAACACCCAAACCGCTGTTAATCAAAGTGTCTACAAACATTTCCAGGATCCAATGAACAAAGTTCTCAAGCTGTCTGCACTTTGATGTCCTTTATGTTTGAGTTCGCTTCTCGCAAGAATTCAAGCAGGTCATCCCACGCATACTCAACACAACTGTTAGAAACCAATAAGGTGCTCCCAGGTTTCTCAACATGCATTTTAGCTCACTATGATCACGATACCAATACTCATTAGTGCCACGTTAGCACACCATCAAATTAATCAAGTTGTATTCCAGGTTTTCTTCTTTTCCTTGAACTTTGTCAACAAATTCCCTTGCTGTGAGATTTTGCAGTTTAACTCCTGTCTTGAGAATGTGGTTTACTACTGCATAAGATAGTCCTGACAAGTCACTCTCAAGTAAAATACAGAGTATATGGGGAATATTCTGGTGAAATCTAGGGTCCTCTGAATATAGTCTAGTTGATCTGCACTCAGCTGCTGGTATCTGTACAAGTCAGTAATCATACCTACCACCCACTCCAGTGGAACACAGATGCGGAAATCACAGAGCAGCTAAACCTTTCTTTCACACCCTCAAGGGAGCTCCTTTTGCTTTTTTCATTTGAAAGACATCAATAGCACCACCAACAATCTCTTTAAGATGCAGAGGATGGATACTGTAGTATTCATACATTTCTTCTGATCTTGATTGAGCCACCTTTTCAGTCTGGCCTCTAGATGGTAATGTGTCATCCTCCATTTGTGTTATATCTTGAATAATATCTATATTTGTATAATACATATTATTTTGTAGGAGATACAATGTTGCTTTTCTTTAGTTTACTAAGATCCACTAACCCTTGCCATAATTGTTTGATCTTGGTAGGGAAACTATTGAATAGAATAGGTGGTCTTTAGAATCTCTGCACCCCTACAGTTTCAATATTGTGTTTGAAATCTAATGTCAAGATTGCAACTTTACCTGTAAGACCTTTCTGTAACTCTGTTAGAGTAAACTTCCCTTTCATTGGCTCTATACGAAATATAGCTTGGAATGGATGAATACATTGTATTAGAATTGATTCATAAACATTTAAATCTTGAAGTTCTTGTGGATTTGAAACTTGTTCTAACTTGTTGTGGACTGCTCTAGCTGGCATTTTATTATCTTCCAACTTATAATACAGTACATATAATTTGTCATGTGGAACAATCAAAGAATTCCTCTGCAAATAAATACTCTGCAAAATCTTGCCACTAATCTCTGTTCCCTCCTTTAGCTTTTTCAGACACAACAACATAACACGTTTTACTTTTGTAGTGAATATGTCAACAACATATACCAACTTAGTTCAGTTTCTCTGAACAAACTGTGTTACACTTTGTAATCTTTTTTCAAAGGTAACAACAGTAATACCTGTGTCTTGTTCTTCTACACCTGCAAATACCAAGTCCTCATTTTCCTTCATTCCTGTTCAGGACCAAAGTCCCTGAGATATTTTCAAAGGACTACTTGTCTGGATGGGTAACTAGCTTGTGTTAGTACTTCTCTACATATCTGAGTGAGTGTAAGAGTGCACCTACAGGACTGTCATTAGATGTTTAAATAAGGGTGCCAATATATGACTGTCTGTTTTAGTAACTCTGTGGCTCGCTAATGTCTTTGTAAGTAGCTGAATGACTATTTGAGTGTCTGTGTTGGTGAATAGAGGGGTAGGTAAGTGTGGCTACAACTGCCTTTGATACTATTCTCAGTAAGTGAGTGAATATATAAACACTTCTGTCTCTATGTGGCAATGAGAGAACCTCCATGCTTTTGAAAACATTTCTGTCACTAAGATTACAGGTGATGTACTCTATGTAGTTGTTAGCATACGGGTCTGCAAGTGCATGAGAAATTTAGTGAAACTGAAAAGCACACCTCGTACCTTTTAAGCACAACGCAAGGTTTTGTGCGTTTTAGCGAGCTGCTTGTAGCGCAACGGCGCGAAGTTACCCTGACGGTCGTTCACGGGCGTGGCCATCTTGTTTGCATGACGTATTTCCATTTCCGGGCGCGATGTGTAATCTCGCAAAGTGTGCTGCTCGCTAGTACAATTTTGCGTGTGATCACGAGGAAAATCTTGCGCGAACTTACCCACGCGGTCGTGAACGGGCGCGGCCATCTTGTTTCTCATTCATTGCTATGGTTCTGGGCATGCTTTCTGTATCCTCTCTGAATCTCTGCCATCCTTTGCTTATTTGAAGTTTTTTTTGATCCATTTTACTTATTATCTATCCCTCTATTTTTCTAGCTCTATTTTTGTGTTTACTGCTACTTTTGGTTAATTTTAAACTACTTTTTTAAACTCTTTTCTTTTCTTCTTCCCTATTCTATTTCTTCTTTATTATTTAGTTTTTTTTCTGCCCAGACCATGGTAAAGGGAGCCGGGAAGCATCCTGAGAAGGGGAAGGGTTCCGCACCCCGTGCCCGGCTCCCGTGCAGGCGTTTGAGGGGGGAGCAGGTCACAGCCCGGGAGATCTTCAGCGCGGAGGTGGTGGCCGCACTAGTTTTTTATGTTCAGCGCCGCCTCCCCAGGGCCATCATGGCAGACGGCAGGATCGCTAGCGGGTACAGGATCCAGGAGCGCCGGAAGTGGTGGGAGAAGGTGTGCCGGGCCATGTACCAACACTCTCGGGTCCGGCACACCTACAACCAGGCCACCCACCGTTGGACGGATCTCCTGGACCGGGAACGCGATCTGCTCGACCTGCTCGGCCTTGAGATCCCCGGGCTTGGTGAGTAGTAGTAGCTATTTCTTTACTACTCTGTTTTCTCCTGCTCTGTGTGTTATTATCTTGCAAATGTTTGTTTTTTACCAAGAGCAATAATGCTGCTGATCACATTGTAGGTAAATTATATTTCAAAATCTTCTGTGCATTTCAGGTGCACTGCTCTCCTTCTCAGTAGCGCTGCTACTATGCTTATTTGTTTTCGATTTTGTGTTCATTTCATTGGCCTGTGAAATTATGCATGAGTGTCGTTTAAAGAACTGCGTAATGCTAGACACTAAGGGTCAGATTTTTAATTACCGGCGCATCCCTGCAAAGTAGCAAGGATGCGCCAGTAATTGTGCGCCACGCCACCACCACCCATGGTGTGCCGTATTTACAATGCGGCGCACCATGGCCCCAAAACGTCACCAAAGCGTTACGCTTCTGTGCCGTATAGGCGCATTGCTGAAGTTGCGTCGCAACGATGGAGCAGCTCCAACAATGCTCTGGGGTGCCCTATCTCCCCAATGCTGTGTCAAGCCATACGTCTGCTTCAAGCAGGCGCAGGGTTAGAGTCACGCATCATTGTCCTCAAAGTGACTGATTGAAATCTTGTAGATTTCCCTCAGCCACTTTTAGGATGCGTTCCTGCACAGGAACGCCCTCCCTTGCGCCAGAACGCCCCCTGATGGCGCAGGGCTTTACAACGTGATGCATCTCCCATATGCGTCACGTTGTTAATATACGCTGCACCATGGCGCCTCTTTTGTTCTGCTGCTGCGGCCCCGGGAGCTTGTTTCCTTCCCAGTGTAAGAATTGGCTTCTGTAGTTTGGTTTGTCCTGTTCCCATCATGCACTGGGACAGGAACAGACTAATTTGCATACAGCCAGGTTCTGAAACTGGGATGGTGCAGTGAGCTAAAAAACTGTGTTGGATCTAGCCCTGATCTTTTGACTGGGTGAGAGCTTTCTGCTTAATTCAGAGACTCTGTCCCTCACCACCCCTTTTTGTAAATATGCTGCGGCACAAAAAACACGCAACAATGGAGCAAAAGAGCCGCAAGGGGCTTCTAAATCAGCCACTACAGACTCAAGTCCAGTCCTTCCTTTGTACACCTGGCAATAACAAGAAATAGTGGTGGTGGATTGATAGTTTGAGTATTTTAATGACTGGTTAATGTAGTAGGAAACTTTTTAGTGTTGTCGCTGATCTGCAATCACGATGGACTTTGTCCTGCCAGTCATAGGTGAACCTTTTTAGTAGTTTGTTTAGTGAGTTACATAAGAACTTTCCAAGTCGACGGTCCGCAAATCAAGCAATACTAATAACGTAGTAGACCACATGAGATAGGTCAATATATCCCATGGATTAGTTGTCTATTAGCTATTTCGCCAAAATATTTTGTTATTGTTCTTTTGAAATGTTTGATTTGGTTGACAAATATCATCCTTGTTTTCTGGTCTTTCTTTCTTTCATGTTGTACATCAGCTCCCCCCAGGGGCAAGAGGGCATTGGAGGAGGCTGCTGCTGCTGCTGAACAGGATCGGTCAGGCGAGGGCTCCTTTGCTGGCCCCGGTAAGTTTTAATTTTAATATAGAGTACCTATTTTTTTCTAGCGTTCCTCATTTGATTTTTTCTAAATCGTCTTTGATCTTCTTGTAGACTGTATCTAAATTATTATCCTGCCTCGACTATGTCTCCCTGTGGTATTACTAGATTATTCTTATTAGTCTGTCTGTGTAGCTAACTAAGATTGCACATTTGGCAATTCCATTGGACTCCAATTCTAATCAGCAATAGCTATATGCACTGAGTGCATTCCTCAGGGATTGTCCATAATGTCTTTTCAAGTCTTCTAAATGTTTATGCTTTGACAATTGCCAACAATAATTAGGTGAATGACCACCAAGAAAGAATAAGATAATACTTTACTCTTGGTTTGGATAGGAGGACAATCCATTCTACTACTGTTGCAGGGACAAATCTGCACAAACAGAACTATGGACATAAAATAGTGCATTGTTTATCAAATATAATAGGCGCAGGTAGACTTTCCACATACCTCAGTGATATCAGACTTTGAAGAACCCCCAATCTCCTTACTGACTAGATAGTGTGGCAGAGTCATTTAGCTCCCGAATTCATTGATGATTGATCCCCAATGATGATTATCCAACGCAGGACAAAAGTACGGAGTCAGAGTCCAGAAGTGTCAGAGGCACGGACTCATGCTTGCAAATTGCAAAACCTTTTGCTCATTCACTCATGACCAAAAACCACAGAGTCTATTTAAGTTTTAAAGCTTTATTAAAAGTAAAAATATTTATTAAAATACAGCTTGTCATAAAACATAAATGGTTGATTAAAAATGGAAAAGTGCTTATACTCATTTTTTATTTCACACATTTACTGTGGGTGAGCCGAGCCCTCACCTGGTTTGAACTTTCATTTTTCTTTTTGGTGCTGAATCATTGGTCCCTTCGTCCTAATAATTTGTTCTTAGAAGTGAAGCTTCTGTCTGTTATGAGGAAAATGGAGCATGTTAAAAAGCAAGCATTCATCAGTTGTGCCAAATAATGCTGAAAGACAACACCCTTCCCGGGAAAAAGGGACATTTTTACTTCAGAGTAGACAGTCACAAATGAGTAGATTGGTTTCTGTATTCACATTTCTTGATTCCTAGACAAAATACTAGTGAGTGGTGTATGTCTATGACATCTAACATTCTTAAATGTACTTTGTAGGTGGAGCATCTGGTGCTGGGCCCAGCGCGGAGGTGGAGGGAAGCTCTGGGGAGGAGACGGAGCAAGTGCCGGACCAAACTGCTGTGCGGGTTGCCACGGTAGTGGCGGGCAGTGGTAAGCTCTTATATTCCTTACTTATTGAGATTGAAGACTGCATAGTGTGCTGCTCCCCGTGAGAAAATGTAAGGTTTGTCCAGATGAGAGACATGAAGAAGAATGATTGACATTTCGGGGCCTATTATGATGGCGGACGGACCTGAGTCCGTCCGCCACCATAGAGTAGGAGGGACCATCTGCAGGGGCAGTGGTGGTCCGTCCGTGGTAATTAGGATTTGACCGCCACCCTGGCGTCACATCCTGTATTTTTATCATTGCTTGAAGCAGCACCCGCAGCAATGATAAAAATGCAAGTTGTGCATTTGCATGCACAAAGCGGCAGGCACCGCGCGGTGCCTGCCGCTTTGTGCAGGCAAATGCAGGGGGGTACCATAGTTACCCCCCATGTGCACCCCCACACCCCCTTCACCTCTTGGGGCCCGCAATGGGCCCCCAAACAAAAATCCGTATGCCTTTGCACGTCGGAAATGCCGCCGTGTAATAGCATGTTCCTCCAGACATCCTAATCTGGCGGGGGTCTTTTTCAGTCCACTGCGGTTTTTCCGCATCCTCCAGGCCGGTGGATTCTGCCGGCCCGGAGGATGCGGGAAATCCACAATCCTAATCTGCCCCATAGTTTGAATGGATGGATGGATGCCTGGATCATGGTACTATCTGTTACTTTGAAGAGCATGTAACACCGCACCCGCACGTCCGTCCCAGTGTAGAAAAGGCAAGGAAAAGAAGTTGTAATTTTGTCTGAATACTACCATGAATAGTAGCAGTAGTTTGTATTACAAGCACAGCATATATCCGGCTATTACGATGGCCATTCACTACCTCTTTTAATAAGTTTAGTAGAACTCGGTCATTCATGTGTGGATGTATCACTGTTCACTCAATAAAAAGCAAAGCACCTAAAGTCATCCCATATGTAAGTAAATACATACCATGTGCAGTGATAGATAATCAGATTATTTATCTTCTTCATTTTCCTTTTCTAGTATTCATTGGCACTGTAGGGTGAAAGTTAAATTAATTAAGCAGTAGCCCTCGTAACAGAGTATTCTCAGTGCCACCCGTAATAGAAAAGTAAGAGCATCACCACCTGCATGTACTGGACTGGTACAGTAAAGCAAGTCTGTCTCACTCATCATGGCGGGCATCAGTTTTCCTCGGGTGCAAGTTGACTGCGCTGGCATTATGCCGGCTTGCAGAAGTTAACGTACCAATTTTGCTAAACAAGAGAGAAGAAGAAGAATAAGACTGGTGTACTGTCATAGTCGACTCTAATAGAGTGAGTCCATAGTGCTCGTAGAATTGATTCCTTAAACTCCCACTAATGTTAGAGCAAGGGTGAAGAAGTGGGAGGTTAGATAGATACTGGCCACAATAGTTATGTACTGTACTTGCAAGTTGCTAGTTCTACTGTGACACAACTTTCTGCTGAATAATTTTTTGTTAAACTTAAAGAGCATTGGTTACAGACTATGTCTTTCTTTCTTCTTATAGATGCTCCTTCCAAACCAATTCGGAAGGAGCTGGCTAGACAGGCCCGGCAAAGGAGGCTGGAGGCCCCTGTCGCTGAATATCGCCGGCTGGTGGCCCAACATCTACCGGGACAGCTGCATCCTCCTCCGCGCTCCCTGGGTCACCCAGACGGCTCAGGTCTCCAGCGGTACTGAGCCGGGGTAACGCAGCCACTCGCCACCGCCGAGCAAAGAAATCAGCTGCCCCCCACAGCAGTTGCAAGAAACGCATGCACCGCCTTTCCCTGAGGGTTTCCTACCTCGAGCGGGAGCTGCTCAACACGAAAACCCTGCTCAAGACCCTCCGCAAGGAGCATTCCGACCGGGCCCGGAAATTCAACAGCAGCAGCCAGCAGTAGGAGGAGACTGTCCCTTGCCCCTTTTTTAAAGACTTCTGGGGGGTGGGAATTGGGAGTTGGGTTTTTTCACTTTTTTGGACTTTTTACGGACATTCGTTAGGGTTAGGGAGTGGGGGTGGGTTGGGTCTTGTGGGAGATTATTGTAAGGGATATAAATATACTTTAAACTTTATCTTAGCATACGTGTTTTTTTACTGCTTTTGAGGCTGGTAGGTGGGGGTTTAACAGTAACTTTGTTTTGGTGACACTTAAGTGGAATCTTGATTCAAGTTGTGTAATTAATTGCCCAAATGTTTTCAAAACTAAGTGCCTCTCACAGTGAGTGAATTCAATAGTCCTAGGACTTTACTAGTACTAGCGTCAGTCTCTTGTCTCTCCTAATACTCCATTATACTTCCTCCCCCCAAACGCTTATCTTACCTGTAATTTGTGTTTGGAAATAGGGCTAGGCACAGGCAAATGGCGATTAAGGTTGGCAATCCTCGGCGGATGAAATGTCATCATTGCGTTGGTACTAGTGGTGTTACACAGTGGCAGTTGCAGCATCTGAAAAAAAAGAAAAAGAAACCTTGTTTGTCCTTACCGTAGCATTAGAACGGTACAATAGAGAATATAGCAGGTGACAGTACACTAGAACAGTGCCACAATGTAGCCTAACAAATGGTAAAGTATTGAAAGTATAACTAGTACTTGCGTTGAATTTCTTTGACATTGGCTACTACTACAAGAAATAGTACTGAAGGTGAAGGACACAGCAGCGTAATAATTTGCCACTTCTAGGAGGAGGATGTTCTTGATGACCTATCAAGTTGATGGCGGCATGGCGCACATGAAAATCTGCTTTCATTTGCCAATAGTGACTGAGTGTGAAGCTGAGTAAGTATAGAATATATCCTCGGATTCCTTTACCAGCCTGTTGCTATGACCTTATCCTCCCCAGCAAGTGTGTGGAATTATTGCTGTCATTTAGTCACACATCAATCAAAACCACACAGCCCGGGGGAAGAGGGTTAGGGTTTGTAAAATGGATGGAAATGGGGGATTTTGGGAAAGTTTTTTTGAGAGAAGAAAAAAAAAAGCACAGCATGGACAAACAATAATTGAAGATAAAGAAATCTTTGGGTACAAAGCTAACCATAAATCTTTTAAGTGACATAAAGGAAGTGCATGCACTACTGCATGCACGGTTACTGAAAAGTAAGTAGTACTTTTGACAACCGTGAATGACAGAATGCGACAGTACAGGGCTGCAGCGTTTTCACTTGCCTATCTCTGCACTCAGAGAAACACTTCTTACATTAAATTAGGTTTAAAAAATAGCCGAAGTAAAACCTATAGGATGGCTGTAGGGATCAATTTAGAAGCAGAGAGAGATCCAAGAAATGCCGTCACACTCATAGAAGTTCACAGCAATAACATTACTTAAAAAATAATGAGAAAAGAACGGATACGGTATCTGTATGTTGTTGTAGTTGTCCTGTTGAATTTGGTAAGTAAGTTGCACGCATCAAACCATTCCTCTTATTAGCGGCACTCCTCCATTCCAGCTGATGCTTCGTCCATCAATGTTGGTGACCAGAAGACACCCGGTCCACTGCCTGCCTGGCGGATGCTGAATTGCGGCTCGCTAATGTGAAGCCTGACTTCATCCTTTTTTTCCCATTGCACAGACTGAAACCCGGCCTGTAATTATTGATGGAAAAACAGGAAGTGATATTAGAACACCACTGACAAATAAATATAAGGTATGTACGCTGTGTAGTGCAAAAAGTCACACTGAGTTTCCTAATAGACAGTACAATATTTTTGAAAGTATGTATTCTGTCTGAGTCTCCTTTTGAAGGATAAATAAGCATGGGCAAATTAATTTAGCGGATCTTTCCCCTCAAGCTAGGTGTACTGTAAACTGTGTTTTAGAACAAAATTAGACCTTCCCAGCAGTGCTCCCACCCAGACCCTTACTAAAGCCAGTCGCAAAAATGTAGAAGACCCCCAATCAGATCTCAAAAAACGAGGCCTAGTAGAAAACTGGTGACAAAACGTACTTTGAAAGTAAAAGTAGACCCAAATCCCCATTTACCCACCGTGGATTGTATTCAAACCACTTGCAAGCAAGCAAAGGTATCCATACCCAGCATCGCTCCAAGACTCGCACACCCCCCACAAACAGCCCCCCACCCAAACACATGCAATACAAATACTGCTAACCCTAACGAGCCCTAAGTTAAGAATAGTGGAAACGCTTTCTTTAACTATGCCAAATCCCCCCTTTCCCACCATGGATTTTCTTCAAATCACTTGCAACCAAAATTACACATTCCCACGAGTACTCTAAGAC
The DNA here is from genome assembly GCF_964263255.1 of Lissotriton vulgaris. NCBI lineage: Eukaryota > Metazoa > Chordata > Amphibia > Caudata > Salamandridae > Lissotriton > Lissotriton vulgaris. Next base: position 863,667,795 of record NC_141698.1, on the reverse strand, counting down.
CCCAGAACTCAGTTACAAAAACCTAGAACACCCCGAAACAAATATAATCCTGCTGCTAGGGCTAACCCTAACGAACCCTAAGTTGCAAAAAGTGCCAAAAGGCTTTTTCGCATGGATTTTCTCCAAACCAGTTTTATCCAGTATTAGACCTTCCCAGGAATGCCCCAAGACCCGCCAACCCACCCACAAAAAAGCACAACACCCCAAACAGCCAAAAAGGAAAATCTCATACTTACAATATTTTTCGGCCTTCTGTCCAAACGCACTGTGCAGCTAGGTCATAATTCCTGTTTTCCACCATGGATTTCCTGAAAAGCAAATGCAATCAGAATTAGACTGTGCCAGCAGTGCTCCCAGACCCCAAAACCCACACACAAAAACCCCCGGAACCCCCCCAAAGAGCACCTCAAAGACAAGCAAGTCAGCAAAAACGCAAAAAGAATTTCGCCTCCGATTTGGTCCAAACCACTTTTATCCGGTATTAGAGCTTCCCAGCAATGGCCCCAAAGCCGTCAACCCAGGGGAAAACAAGTAGAAGACCCCCAAACAGCCAAAAAGCAATAGTACAAAAATGGGGACTTACTCATTTTCATGGCAATTTCCAAAATCACTCCGCGCGCGCTCTGCAGCTAGGCCCTAACTCCCCTCTGCCACCATGGATTTGCTTCAAACCTCTTGCAATCAAAAGTATCCATACCCAGCAGTGCTCCCAGACCCCGATACCCACCCACAAACACCAGGAAGCCCCCCCAAACAGGCCCCCGAAAATGCTACATTGAGCGAAATGTCAGAAATAGCAAAAACCTTTTCTTCATGGATTTTGTCCAAACCACTTCTATCCGGTATTAGACCTTCCCAGCAATGGCCCAAGAGACCCGCCAACCCACCCACAAAAAAGCACAACACCCCCAAACAGTCAAAAAGGAAAATCTCATACTTAATATTTTTCGGCCTTCTGTCCAAACGCGCTGTGCAGCTAGGTCCTAACTCCCCTTTTCCACCATGGATTTCCTAAAAACAAATGCAATCAACATTAGACTGTGACAGCAGTGCTCCCAGACCCCAAAACCCACCCACAACAACCTAAAAGCCCACCAAATAGCACCCCAAAGACAGGCAAGTGATCAAAAGCGCAAAATCTTTTTCTGCTCCGATTTTCTCCAAACCCCTTTTATTCTGTATTAGACTTTCACAGCAATGCCCCAGACCCGTCAACTCACCCGCAAAGAAGTAGAACACCCCCACAAGTGCAGAGTCTTTCTTTATTGGGCGTAATCCAGCCATCTGCTTTGAGGGAAATAGGAGTCTGGAGGAGGAGGATAGAGGAGCATGTTCTTGTGAACTTGTGAACCAGAGGAATGCAGACTGCGGCACCTTCAAATCAATAAGCAAATAAGTGAAGACCGTTCTGCTGATGGGCTTGTTTTTGTGATTAGGTGATTAAAGTTTTAATTATATTAACTGTGCAAAACAAAGAAAGACAGACACACAGGAATAAAAGTGAATAAGGACGAAAAAGAAAGTTATTGATTCATTGGCTTATTTTCAGGGCTCGGTGTCAGGGAATAAGAGTTCGTCCTCATACTCTGCGAATTCAGGCAGGAGTAGGTCAGTGTCACCTAACAGAGAAGAAATTCCCTCATCTAAGTTGCTGTCCATCTCGTCTTCTTCCAGCGTGTATTCTCGTACTTTGTAATCTGGTGGTATGAGGTGCTGATTCATCTTGATCATTGTTAACCTCTCCACATTTTTGGGCGAGAGGCGGGTCCGTTTGCAAATTACAATGCCACCAGCAGAACTGAAAATTACAAAAAACAATTTGATGGACAGAATGTAGATCAATGTCTTACATTCACCCAGTACAAGGATCTGGGCCTAAATCCATCGTTTTTTGCACTCCACACCACCCTGGGTCAGATAATGGCTTTATGCAAATCAGCTCTGACTCTGTGCCCCATGGGAACAGTCCAGTCCGAACTACAACAGCCATATCTTTCCCAGACCGGAATCAAGCATCCGAGGACCGGACCGGTTTCGAGGTAACACCTCTCATCAGCCCGGCTAGCTTGACTCCAGTGGTGTGGAGGCTCTGGGACCCACGTCTGAGCTACCCCAGTACACTCAGGGAGAAAATTACAAAAAACAACAAAAAACAATTTGATGGACAGAATGTAGATCAATGTCTTACATTCACCCCAGTACAAGGATCTGGGCCTAAATCCATCGTTTTTTGCACTCCACACCACCCTGGGCCAGATAATGGCTTTATGCAAATCAGCTCTGACCCTGTGCCCCATGGGAACAGTCCAGTCCGAACTACAACAGCCATATCTTTCCCAGACCGGAATCAAGCATCCGAGGACCGGACCGGTTTCGAGGTAACACCTCTCATCAGCCCGGCTAGCTTGACTCCAGTGGTGTGGAGGCTCTGGGACCCACGTCTGAGCTACCCCAGTACACTCAGGGAGAAAATTACAAAAAACAATTTGATGGACAGAATGTAGATCAATGTCTTACATTCACCCGAGTACAAGGATCTGGGCCTAAATCCATCGTTTTTGCACTCCACACCACCCTGGGTCAGATAATGGCTTTATGCAAATCAGCTCTGACCCTGTGCCCCATGGGAACAGTCCAGTCCGAACTACAACAGCCATATCTTTCACCAGCAGAACTGAAAACACGTTCAGAAGACACGCTTGCGAGTGGGCAAGACAAGTAGTTTATAGCAAGGTTGGAGATCTGTGCCCACAATTCTTTTTTCCGATGCCAATACGCCAATGGGTCAGCATTAACATAGACCTCTGTTGAATCATTCAGATAGTCCTGCACCATCGACTGAAGGTTCTCCACGGTTCCTCCACTTTGCTTACTTTTTGCTGGGACCTTTTGAGAACCAAACCCAAGCTGAGTTAGCCAATCCTCTTCTTCACCCAATGTTACTGTTGTGTCTGGTGCAGATGATCCGGTTGCCGGTATATTTAACGGCTGATAGGTCACTTCTGCCAGAGCCACAGGTGCAGAAGTGTATTCTTTTGACTGGGGATAGCCTGCTGATGCTGATGTACTGCCTTTTCCTTTAATTTTCTGCCGTTCTCTTTCAAACCTCATGGCTGACAAGGCTAGCCAACGTTTGTACTTTGTAACATCTTCATCACCAGAAGGAAAGAATGCTCTGCCTGCCAGCGCCTTTTTGTAGCGTGGATCCAGAATAGTAGCACAAATGTAATACTGTTCTGAGTGGATCATTTCAAGACGTTCATCGCCAAGTAGGCGCACTAATAATTTCTCCGCCAAAACAAAAGCGTCTTTCTTTTCTTCATCTTTTTGAAACATAGAAGACACCGCCTTCAGTTGGTGCTCCAGCATGCGCAACAATGGGATAGCTTTTCCCAAATTACTGTCCTCCCTGCTGACTGCACGCGTGAAGACCTCAAAAGGAGCATGTCTGGCAGGCTTTTAACTAGCTTCCATTGCACCGCATCTAGCCTCAGGTCCTTCTGAGCTGTACCCAGTGCTAAGAAATACTGATCGAGTACCGTAAACTGCTCATACAGACGCTCGAGCATGTATAAGGGTTGAGTTCCAACGTGTTGGCACCTCCTGGATGAGTGCTTTCACTGGCATTCGACGTTCATGTAGCAGGCCCCTCAGATGCTTCCGGGCCTTAAAAAAATGGCTGAAATGGTTGCACATTCTTCGGCAGGTGGCCACTAACTCGCACGCTGGACTGTCTTCACTCAAGAATTTTTTAACAACCAGGTTTATACAGTGGGCCAAACGCGGCACTCTGAATTAGTTACCCAGATCCATGGCCTTAACTACATTGGCGCCATTATCCGTGGAAACATAATCAATCTTGCGTTTTTTGGGGGGACAGCCAGTGAAAGACCTTTGTGTTAAACTCATTCAAAATGTTTTCTGCTGTATGACGTTTCTCCAAGCCAAACATGGCTAGTGTTGCATGTTTCCGAGCAGCTTTAAAAACCGGGTCAACACCTGCGTTTAGCTTTGCTTTAACCCCTGAAAAAGAGACCCAGTGTGCAGTGATGCACAGATAATCAGTGCCTGCGCCACTGGTCCACATGTCTCTTGTCAGATGTATAGTCTGAACAGCACTCTTCTGCAAAGCTGCCCCAATCACCTCCAGCACATCTTCATGTAGTGCTGGAACGGCAACTCTGGGAAAATAGAACCGGCTAGGAACCTTCCATTTAGGGCAGAGCGCTGCCACTAATTCTAGAAAACTAACCCCTTCTACAAAAGAAAAAGGGATAAGGTCCAGAGCTAGCATTTTAGCCAGCTTAGTGTTATACAGACGCGTCAGTGGGTGGTTGAGTTCATATGGCGCTTCTGAAAACAACATGGTTCTAATGTTGGCCTGGACCATTTTACGGGATGATGATGACTTCTTCGACCCAGTTACGCTCGCTAATGAACTTTTTTGCATTGGTGTCTCACTCTCTCCCACACTCTTAGTGTGACTCACAGGGGGTGTGCTGCTGACAGGGGTACTGGGTGTAGGTGAAGAAATGTTTGACGCTTCTTCCTCCTCGTCATCATCAGATGAAACATCAACGGATACAGTTTGTTGACTACAAATTCGAGCTTCCTTGATCTCCTTTAGGTGCGCATGCCATTGGACAGTGTGCTGTCTCTCAAGATGACCTCTCTGGCCTCCGGTACCATAGTTGGTACCAAGCTTACCACGACTAACTGCAAGCTTACAAATGTTACAAATGGCTATGTTTTCCTTTTTTGGGCAAACACTAAAGAAGTCCCAAACTGCGGACTTGAAATGTCTGTGGGGGCCGGAGGAGGCGATACTGGTGGTGGTCATGCTGCTAATACCAGATGAAGTGGAGGATGTGTATTGCCGAACTTTACTACATTGTGCACTTTCACCACCACTTATTGAGGTCGAGGTGGATGGAGGTCCCTTCTGGCGAGGAATAAATATGGAAGCGGTAGGTGGTGGTGTACTAGTTAACTCCAGTGATTGTGGTGTTCCCATTGCCTCCTCATCGACAACATCATCACGCTCAGCAGCTTTTCGGGCTAGGGTCAAAATGTCTGTTTGCTGCATGCCCGCTGAGGCTGGAGTCAAGCCTATGATGACTGCGTCGTCGTCGTGATAGTCTGCATCAGCAGGAGTATACGCCACTTCTTGTTGAGCGTCATCACACTCCATAACTATGAGAGTTTCGACGACCTTCCTTTTACGCTTAGCTACCTTTGTCAGATCATGGTGTGCCTCACTCTCAGACGGCAGTGGTGGTTCCCAAGTTAGATCCATATCATCAGAAGGCGGTGGGCTTGAAGAAGATGTAGACACCACCCTTGATCTTTTCCTTGCTAGGGATGTGGAAGACAATGAATGATCATCAGGAGGAGTGGCTTCCTCAAATGATACCTCGGCTTGATTGTTGATTTCCTGATGTGCCCCTACTTCGGGAGGAACAACTATTGTGGGCACTTGTGCCCCTCCATGCACCTCTGCTTGCGCATCTCCTTGCGCTGCCTCTCCTTCCACATGTACTTGGGCTTGTACTTGCACATGTGGTTGTTGTTGCGGCTCTGGCTGTTCAACACTCGTCAGATGAGTTACAACAACCTGTGTTGATTGAGGGACATTGCTGCTACTTTCTTGCGATGAGCCAACATCACTGGTTGATGGTAATTGAACAACTAGACTAAGTGCCTCTGCAGCACTCAAGGGCTTCGACTTAAGTTGGCGTGGTGGTGGTGGCACTGAGCCCAATGGAGCGGGGGTGCTGCTCCCAGCTTGGTCCCCAGCAGATCCCGCTGCTGCTGCAGGCGTACTTTTTTTTTTATTCCCAAAAAATGTGGCGGGCGGCACACCAGTCTCCTTGGTAACTTGCTTCTTCTGCTCCTTACTTTCTTGCTAGAGGAGCTACGGGGAACTTTTTTTGGGGCCATCTTCTTCAGAGGTCAGAACAGCAGGCGGCAGTTGCGCGAGTTGCAGAGTTGTCTGTGGCCAGACGTGACTTCGCGTGACGTTATGCTGCACACACACACCGCTGCAGGACTTCTTCCTAGCACTGGTGGTTCTCTTGAGTCTTGTGCACCTAAAAGCAATGGAAGACAGAGGAACATCAGTTCAGTTATACTCCCCAAAAACTTGAAAACACATAAAAATCAGCACAATCCCATGCCATCCAAGCCCTCAATAATGTTTAAATTCAAGACACCCCACAGAAAGACTAGGCCCATGCACCACTCACTACCCCTGGGCATAATGGATGAAAGCTAGGCAAAATTAATAGTTTGCAAGTATGCATTTTTATTATACACACTCCCCAAAATGGACAGACCAATAAAATGCACCACTGACAGAGTCCCCCTGGGCATAATGGATGAAAGTATGGCAGACTGGGTGCAGCCCTATGGCACAACAAAGCACACTGCCTGGCTTAAAAATGGCCCCTTGACCTCCACCACATGGCCAGGCCCTGCCTGTACCAGTCCTCAAAATGGCCCCCACCCACATGGCCATGCCCCATCAACACCCCAAAAAATCGAAAAAACACAACAAAATCACCACAATCCAATGCCATCCATGCCCTCAATGATGTTTACATTCAAGACACCCCACAGAAAGACTAGCCCCATGCACCGCTCACTAGCCTTGGTCAAAAGGCCCCAACAACAGCCCAAAAATTGAAAAACACACAAAAATCACCACAGTCCCATGCCATCCATGCCCTCAATCATGTTCAAATTCAAGACACCCCACAGAAAGACACCACTTACTACCCCTGGGAATAGTGGATGAAAGCTAGGCAAAATGGGGGCAGGCCTAAGAATACTGCCTGCATTCAAAATGGCACCTTGCCTCCCAGCACATGGCCAGGGCCTGCCTGTACCAGCACTCAAAATGGCCCCCACCCACATGGCCTGTCCCCCATGAACACCCCAAAAAATCGAAAAACACAGAAAAATCAGCACAATCCCATGCCATCCATGCCCTCCATGATGTTTAAATTCAAGATACCCCACAGAAAGGGATGTATGACGGTACCACGCGTACTTTTACAACGCGTAACGTTACCACGCTACTTTTACCAAGCAAGTCGTTACAACGACTTGCGTGGAGGGGCGCTGGATAGTAAATTATTTTATTTACTATTCCAACTCCAGTCCCCGTGGACTCTAGGGAAAGGAGTTGGATAGTAAATTAAAGTATTTACTATCCTGGAGCGCCCCCCAGTGCATGTCGTTGTAACGACTTGCGTGGTAAAAGTAGCGTGGTAACGGTACCGCGTTGTAACAAATGCGTGGTAACCGTTGTATACCCACAGAAAGACTAGGCCCATGCACCCCTGAGTACCCCTGGGCATAATGGATGAAAGCATGGCAGACTGGATGCAGGCCAATGGCACAACAAAGCACACTGCCTGGCTTCAAAATGGCCCCTAGACCCCCACCACATGGACAGGCCCGGCCTGCACCAGTCCTCAAAATGGACAGGCCCATGAACACCCTAAAAAAATCGATAAAACACACAAAAATCACCACAATCCCATGCCATCCATGCCCTCAATGATGTTTAAATTCAAGACACCCCACAGAAAGACTAGGCCCATGCACCACTCACTAGCCCTGGTCAAAAGGCCCCAACAACAGCCCACAAATCGAAAATTCCAAAATTGTAGTTGCAGCAACTGTAATGCCCCAAACAAACTTACTTGTGAAATTTCTAATCCAAAGTGATCCAAAGAAAGTCAGAAAGGCCTCAAATCCAAATATCCAGCAGCATCCACAAAAAGTAATCCTTCCAGGTCAAGATCCGAATGAAAGTGACCAGCACATGAAGAAAGCACTGGGAGGAGCCTGCTGGACAGGAACAGGAAGTTGGAGACTGTGGGGCACTTCCTTCTTCCCACCCCCACCCCCCAAATGGACTCCTTGCAAAAAAAAGTGCAGGCAAATGTCAAGCTAGGGAGTTATTCATATAAAAATCATCATTTTCAGAAGGTTTATGCTGCTTGCTGGTGGATTTCTTGTGCAGAATGGCAAATTTTGGAATTTCGCGAGTGCGAGATTGTTGCTGCCCGCCACATCTACGGGTTCGCAATTGCGAACTCCTGCCATACGTGATCACGGCGTACTGGCGTTGACAAACTCTCGCTGTGCAAGGTGGCAAGCCGCGATGACGTAATCGCGGTCGCCAAACTCCCGCGGGATCCCGCAGCAAGATCCAAAATGGTGCAGCACTCGCAAAATATCTATAAAAACAACTCGGCAAACGCTGAATGACGGTAAGAGAACGCCGCCCGCCGCAATATGGCATCACCAAGCAAAAAAATTGGCCGCGTGCGAATTTGCGGATTTTATGCAAATTCGAGAGAGTTCGCGAATTGCGAATTTACCGAAAATCCGCAAAATCCACAAGCGGAATGGATTTTACGCCCATGCTTAGTCATGAATGATGCACTTTTTGTGATGTTCCGGTGGCGCAGAAGACTGAGTGATATTTATCAGGCAGGACTAAGCCACTTTTTGTGGCATAATCCTGCCTGATAAATATCAGTCCCTTTAACGAAGTGTCCTGCGTTAAAGGGGTGTGCAATGGGTGTTGCTGGGGGCGTTCCCAGCAGCATCCATGGACTTGAGTAATTTATAGCATCCTCAAAGTCAGTCTTTCAAAAATTCCAACGTATAGGACATGATAATCCAAATCTAAATGTTTCTCAAGAAAAGTCATAAACCGTGTCCGTGGGCCATATCTGCCCAAACGCCGATATTCCGAATGATTGTAAATGACTTTTCTTTTCTTTTCTCCGTGTCCCTAATAGAATTGAAAATTCTTGGCGCGAATGCTAGCTAATTTTTTATCCCCTTCCAAACCACTGTGGGAGAAGCATTAGATGATAGTTTTCTTTCAAACATGATTCATGATATCCCAGCAGAAGGCTTTTTCACATGGTAAAATCACCTTAGAACACACCACAATTCCTAAAATGAGTATGGTACCATCAACAAATGATTTATAATGTAACTAAAGTCCTAAAACCTTCTATTAACTGCAATGCTTTTTAATGAGGTGCTATCATGTACGCGTACCCCGTGATTTAAAAAAAAACATTTTGGTGGGACTGGGGGGTCCTTGTGGGACCCCCTGAGCAGGCCTAGGGGGTCAGGGTGCTTCTACCCTGCTCCCTTTGCGTGTTTTGCACCTTTGTTTTTCTGCTTTCCTGTGCCTCAGTCTACCGAAGCACAAGATGCCTGCCAACACTTTCTGGTTTGGAGTGTTGACAGACATTGGCAGCCAATCAGCATTCAGCTCGTGCTCGGAATGGTACAGAGTACAGTAAGCTTACAGTAAGCTGCTATAGATATATATTTTTTCTCTTTTGATTTTCTCAGGAACTACTAAAGAGATTTACACCATTTAAACAAAAGGCACTTCTGCGTACCAGCGGTTCGGGCTATAGCTGTGTCTAAACGTCCTATGGAAATTAACATGGGGAAAACATGTTTTGGGACCCCCCTTTTTTCTCAGCCCCCACTTGACGTATCCCCCAAAAATTTTCGGGGAAGGAGCAGAACTGAGCTGGCCAAAATTTTGGAAAATTGCACGCAAATTCCTCAATCGAGGCCAAAGTCATTCTAAATAGAATGTTGCGGATTTCCTATGGAAACTAGGTCCTAACTATATATACTTACTGGCGACCGTCAGTAGGTAATATATAAAAAGATATTAATTTATATAAAAATTCAGTTATTTAGAAAAGACAAGAACCTTAAATATGTTGGACAGCCAACCGCTCCACTGTATGAATCTCTACTGTAGTCTATTCCACTGTACAGTACTCCACTCTACGCAACTCTATTCTACGCCACCATACTCAACCGCCTTCCACTGTATGCCACTCCAATGTATGCCATTCCACTCTACGCTACTTCACTCTATGCAACTCCACTCTATGCTAGTCCACTGTCTGCAACTTCATTCTATGCAACTCCACTCTATGATATTCCACTCTACGCAAATTCGCTCTATGGCCATTCTACTGTATATCACTCCACTATTCACTGTTCCACTCCACACTGCTCTACTTCACGTCACTCCACTATACGCTGTTGTGGCACCGCCAAGCATATTCTGGCTTTCCTCACTGCCACATTTTTCATGGAAGTGAGCCCACCATTAAAACTGTGGCTGTGAGGAAACTTAGGGGCCCCTGCAGGGCTCGCTGTTGACTCAGGTCCATGGGGTGCATGCAGGGGGCACATGTGTGCCCCCCTGTTTGCATGCAGCCCAGTTCCTGCATAGTATAGACTGCACCTTGTCCATGCTGTGCAGGAATGGTCTGTGGTGCTACCACCGCACTGCCCTGTTAAGGCTCCCATATGAGCCTTAGCTCGGCACCACCGTGAGACTTCCAAAGCACTGCCTGCCAGACCTGGAGGAAGTCTTGATCTGGCGGGAGGTGAGTGGATGACTCTGGCGGTGTGAGAGCAGGGCGATGGTGTGGCAACCTGCTCCCACACCATCAAAGTCATAATCAGGCCCTTAGTGTCAAATCTGGCATAATAAACATAAATATGTATTTAGATTTTACTTTTAACACCCGGGTGTAGCCAAGACTGCTGTAAGGCTGCCTGTAAGCTTATCTTGCCAGGTTTACTCCAGATGTGAGTGATGGAATCTTCTGTTCAAGCTCAACTTTGGAATTTGTCATTAAGATAGTTGTAGTAAAGGAGGTCCACACGTTATAAGGTTCAAGAACATTTATTCAGTTCTAATACACATAGGTGCTCCCAGCTTGGCAGGATCGTAATAACCACGAACCGTCTGTTGCTGTCCTCGGGTGATAGCACGGGGCATTCCAAGTGTGGATAAGGCATGGGGGGAACCGAGGGGGAAGGAAGAAACCAAGGGGTAAGTTACAACACATCATCCTCCCTAGGAAAATCAAGGTAGTTTGGGGAAGGGTGGGCAGGAAGCAGCAGGTGGGCAGGAGCGGGGTAGAGGAAGGGAAAGGGCAGGGGAGAGGTCGAGAGAGAGAGATAGAGAGAGAGATGGTGAATGAGAAAAAAGCAGATGAACACAGGAGGGGGTGGGCATAAGATGTGCGCCAAAGAAACGCAACTATCAGTCTTGCACAGAAGACCCTTTCCCTGGGATGACCAGATGGGACAAGCCCATAGCCTCTACCAAAGGTGGCAGAGTAACCCTAGATTCACGTACGCTGTATGTGCCAGGAAGGGGTGGTTACATTGTCTGTGACTCACACTTCAATGCCCTCCCCTGTCCTGCCAATAGTTAACTGACTCAAAACCCCTTTGACCAAACAGTTTGGAGTGCCAACGTAACAGATCTCCTTCCGCAAGAACAGAAGGAAGAAAATATAACGAATGTAACCATTGTTACCAGCGATTCTTGTACTACATGAGTCTGTTCTTAAAGCGGCCAAGTTGTCAGGTGAAAAAGGTTACATTCCACCTTCTCATATACTGCGTTACGTCCAACATGTACGTTTAGTTCTCACCACTACCCAATTCACCTGTGGTGTACTGTACACAACGTTTGTTTGTTCCGTGCGGGCGGATGCCCAGTTCTGTCCCTTCCCCCACGTGGATGAATGGGCTTCACCAAAAAGGTTACGCTGGAGTCTGCAGAAAACCTGAACTTTGCTCCCCCCCCACAATTCCTATATTCAGCAAGTAACTCCCTAAGTAAACTTCATGGTGAGGGTTTAGTATGGGTTTGGGTACCTTCTTATACTATTCCTCTAACTCCACATGTGCCATAAAGCCCAAACCCTCCTTTTCGCTATTGTGCTCTAGTCCCCAAATACTCGTATCCTTCTCCATCCTGGAGAGAGACAACAGCCTTAGGACCCTTTTTCTTTGGAAATTTCCTGGACCATTTTACGCTGCTTCTTATCCTGCTCATCCAACCGGTTTCCTTCTCCTCGTCATCGTCAGCATTAGGTCTAGCGTCCATTCTCTTGTTGCACACTGTACCTGAGCCACTTGTGCATCCTTCCGTACATGCCTCCTCAAGGACCAGTCTTTCCTCCGGTTTCATCAAATGAGTTCCACTTGTGAATGTGGCTGAGTCTCCTGTGTAACTGAACGCATATTCTCTCCAGCCCTCTCTAAGCATCCTGTTCCTTCCTCTCGGAACTTTGGGGTGCGGACCTCGTACGTTTTTGTGTGCCTCCTCGCTCTCCTTCTCAGACACTTCGCTATATAAGCAATCCAAGTACTCTCCATGATTGTTATTCTTTGACTCAAACAAACTCTGACAAACTACTCCTCCCAGATCCATATCATCAGCATATTTCTCACTTGTCATAGGTTTGGATTCAACCAGTGCCGTAGAGCTCGACACTTTCTCACCTTTGAGGCGGGTAGACTTCAAAAGGTCCTCCTCTACCATCGTGGATTGTGTAACCTCACATGTTCCCTTTAAGACAAATTCTTTTTTTTCCACAACATCATACTCACTGATTTTTTCCCCGAAATTTCCACTTAAATTGTCTTCAACATCCTTTCCCAAGAATGTATGTTGATTTCTTTTGAATTTGACAATTGCTGCTTCTTTTATCCCCTCAATTCTCCAAACCTCCCTTGTCCCTCTTACATTGTCCATAGATGGTGGCGTTTTCACCCTCATCATCTCCACCTTGGTACTTTGCTTACTGTTGTTTATTGCCAACCCCTTCATGGGTTCTGAACTATTGGGATTTTGCGTTATTTCTAATTCCATTTGTTCATTCCCATCCAGTACAGCGAACTCTTCTTCTGAATTATATATTTTACTCCATGTAGCTCTCTTCCTGTAACTCAATTCCATCTCTCTACCTTCACTCCAGATCATGTTTACCCCTGTGTAAGTTACCTGGGACGTGCCTGCTTCTTCAAATTCATTTCCTAGCGTTATTGACAATTTACTCTTCCATATATTCTTGTCTACTTCTGTACTATGTGACCTTGTGTAAGCGATAATGCCAATAGCTACTCCCCTTGTATTGATGTTAAACACTTGTTTAGGTTCACCTTTGTTCACCTCCATTTTGTTATCTCCATCCTCTCTGCATATTTTGTTCCATAGTGCATTGGCCCTCCTTACTTGCTTATAATGTTCATCGAACACATTCCTGACATTTTCAAATACATTCCTATTAGTTTCCTTATTGATTTTCTTTTCTGCGTTGTAGTACACTTTCCATCCACCAGCTCCTAAACATTGTAACAATATTTCCACCTTTTTCCCTGTTTTTTGTGGTTCTACCTCCTCGTCAAGTATGGTAAAATAATTGTAACAATACTCCTTCCACACTTCCCATTCTGCGATACTTGTACCATCTTCTTTCATAAATGACTCAGGTGGCGATAAATTACACATTACACATATCCATGTGAATTACTCACTCAGTTCCCCTTATATTCACGAGTACAGTTACTTCTTCCTGTTATATGTTTTCCGAACACCACAGAAAATTACACTTTACCTTGTATTTTCTTTAAAGGATACAGTCTTATTGCTCTACCAGCTAATGATGCTCAGAAGATTTTTGTCGTGTGACCCGCACTTTGTGATGCATCCTGTTCAGACGTTCCACCATACACCATTCACTAAGCACGATCATGCAACTCAGCTTGAATTGCCGTTCGTATTATAACTTGTGGTTAAAGTACTGATAAATGACCCTTTACTACTTTTTTTTCCACTAGTAACGCCTAAGATATATATTTCTTTCCCTATTACTCATGTAAAGGTTTCTTCTCAAGATGGTGTCTTTCACACTCAAGATGGCCTCTTTGAGGCTCTTGCGTAATAACGAGCGTTCCTAATGGCCGTCCAAGTTCTGGGGAGATAACGCCTTACCCGCTTGACGCGCTGTCACAGAACTGTTTTCAATGCAGGTTTAAGAGAAATGATTTTGTTCCCTGCTCCGCTTACTACTTCTCACCACTGCATCCGAGTTTACTTCAAAAGCTCTGCGGAGATTTCCTTGTGAATTAACTACGGGTCTTCTTAACAATTTCAAAAGTTTAACTTTACACTTGCTTTTCAATGGTTTCACTAGAAGGTGATTTTCCCACACCAAAAACTGCACATTGACGCTAGTATTTTCCAAAGTCCTTGTTAAGCTTCAATTAAAATTCCGAGGAGATAACGCACACCACGCTTGATGCACTGCTACAGATCAGTTTCGAACGTGGTGTCAGTCGTTTAACTTCACACCATTGTCCACTCACATCTCCTCACGCAGCTTCCAAGGCTCACCTCATGTACTTGCGCAGTTACCAGTGTTCTCCGACTTGGATCTTACTTCCCTGTACTATTCCGATTTCAGCGAGAACGCCCATGGTTCCATCAGAATTCACGAGTCCCATTCAATACGTACTCAGTCCCAGTGAAATTACATCCACTCACTAATATGTCAGAGTTTGCCCGAATTCCCGGAGACGGCACTTTTACTACAATCCAGTAATACTTCGTGTTTGGTGGTACACGCTTCTCAATGCCGTCAATCACTTCCACTTCAATTGCTTGACGCGCTGCCTCAGATCAGTTTCAAACGCGGTGTCAGAGATTCGTTTGTTCCCTGCTCCGCTCACATCTCCTCACTTAGCTTCACTTGCTCACCTCATGGACTTGCGCAGATTCCCGTGTTCTCTGACTTAGGTCTTACTTTCCAGTACTCTAACAATTTTACGAGAACGCCTAAGGTTAAATCAAAATTCTATGGTCTCCATTAATTCATTCCAAGTCCAAGGGAAAATGTTATCAACTCATTCATATCATCACTTGCCGGAATTCAAAGCACCTCAATTCAGAAATCCTTTTTGTCTGGAAACCCGCTCTTCCCGATGCCGTCATATACTTTGTTTCTTCATGTAAAATATTCCTCACGTAGTGGGTTCTCCGGTGTGCCGTGCTTCTCACCGTTCAGGCTGCGACCAGCCGTCCTTTCGAATCAGGATATCACCAGAGAGCCTCTTCATCAAGCTTCGATTCATCCCTTTCCTATTTGAAGGATAGCGGCCCCACTAGTGGGTAAGTCCTCAATTCATTTCCCTTTTATTTCCTTTTTTTCCTCGTCCAAGCTCATACTCTTCCAGGGGAGAGACACCTCACTGACCCTGGCTCAGCTCCGTTACCTCGTTGCCAAAAGTGTAGTAAAGGAGGTCCACACGTTATAAGGTTCAAGAACATTTATTCAGTTCTAATACACATAGGTGCTCCCAGCTTGGCAGGATCGTCATAACCACGAACCGTCTGTTGCTGTCCTCGGATGACAGCACGGGGCATTCCAAGTGTGGAGAAGGCAAGGGGGGAACCGAGGGGGAATGAAGGAACCAAGGGGTAAGTTACAACAATAGTCTTTTGTGAATATCGCATAATGCAGAGTAAACGTTTGCGAACCATCAGCAGCGTTTGCTGTTTGCCGATCGAGTACGTTTACTCTGCAATATGCGATATTCCCCCTGATGAAGAGCACTCGCTCGAAATGCATAGGGGATGCATTTATGAACATTGAGAAAAATGTACAGCTTCTTTGTAATGCAATAAAGCAGCGATTTGTTTTGAGACATTATTACATTTGATTGATAATTTAATGAAGACTGGTTCAAAATAAACTATTTTTGAACAGAAAAAAGATTACATTGGTTTTTACAATTCAAGGCGCACCATTGCGCTCAGAGGTTGCGAGATTCATCTTACTCATTTGAAGGCCCACACTGCCCAGAGGACAAACATACTAGCTACTCAGGCCAAAGAAAATGGTAACTTCACAAACAAAGGCAGATTTAATTATTTTACTTGCACACAAAAAAGGAAACTGGTCACTGATATTTGCAGACAATGTAAACAGTTTGATTGTACTCTATTTTCTATTATTTAAACCATACGTTTAAAAGCAGGAAAATTCTGAATCACATAAATGCATTTTGGTGAGGTATTACAAAATGAGGGGACTCTGTTAAGAAAAAAAAGGCAAGCTTCTGTATTTTTTGTGTCTACCATTACATTTTGAGAAAAAGCACATATGTGGATTATAGTGTAGCATTTATTTCAAAATATGACTGTAGTGGGCTTTTAATTTAAATCAGGTTTACTGACTGAAACATACTTTTGGTTGATGGTTAACCTAAGCAGGTTCATGTTTACTTATAAGGAGTGCAACTAACCTGAAATACCTTCAGACTTTATATCAAGAATTGTAGTTTCTGATTTTTAAACAAATAAACACATCCCTTCTGCTCTTCTGTGTTCCATGTAGGCCAGGGCAGAATAGGCAAAGTGGAATTCCTCTGTCACTTTGGTAAGCAAAACATGTCTCTCAAGCTCCTCAAACTGAATTATTACTGAAGGTTGACATCTGTGGAAAAGGCAGAAATCTGTTAACTCTGTGAAAAAATGCTCAGCAAGGTTCCTGACTGTCTCTACTTGATTCAGCCAAACACTCAATCATTCAATCAAAAAAAGCCTCATTTAGCTACTCGAGAAAATGCCTTAAATCACAAATAACAGTCACATCGATATATATTATAGTGTAGTAAACAAATTTAAGAGTACTCAAATCAAATTAATCAAAAAAATATGTTAAAGCATCAGCAAGTTAGGATTCCTAACTTTAGATTTAAAAAAAGAATCTGCCACAAAACAAACATTTAAATTAAACAGCGCCTGTAAATGCTTTAAGGCAGGTCTATACCTAGTAAAACCATGTGCTTTAAGCAAAGGGATTCAACAAAAAAGCAACCCATTTGTCTCTGTGAACTGGGTACAACTAATCAGCTTAAGCACAATTGTTCACAAGGAACTCATTTCAGTATGGAATTTATGTATTTTTTCAACAAGTTTCATTTATCTTGCAATGATTTAAGCAAAACAAATATTTGTTTAATAAAATGTCTGGAGAGAAACAGCGAAACCAATTTACTTATTCAACATTCACTTCAGCTGAAGACTGCTTTTTAATTTGCAACAGCAGAGTTGTCGTGCAGCAGCCAGGGTGCCTGACTTCGGACCATGGGGTTCACGGTTCGATCCCCGGCGGCAATTAGCCCAGCACCATGTGATTCAGGGCAATAGCTTGCTTCATCTTCCTGACTGCCCCCAGCGCCAGGACACCTCTACGGTGGTACCTGTGCGCTTTACAAATGTTAGTATTTCATTTCATAAACAATTATCCAAAAAGTAGCTTTTGCTGTGTATTGACAATATGTACATATATATTTATACGAAAGAGATTGTGACTCATGTGACCCCAGTGGAGTGACCATAACCAACAAATGAGTAAAGTAAAGTGACAGTTTTAAAACAAATTGGTTATTGGAATTAAAGGATGTCTGTTGTGTTTTTTTGAGTAAATCATGTGTTCTAGAGAATAGTCTAGTGTTCTGGACTATCCTCTGTATATAGTTGATGACGTTTCGATCGAAGAATACAACCGGGTTGGCTGCATCAACAGTTACACCAGCAATTGACAGCGGGCAATGGGATTGATTCTGACGTACCCTTCCCCATGTGGATGTGGACTTACAATTAACTAGGATACTGCCCATGAACAGTACCTCAACTAGAGGGAGAATTGATCACGCCTATCCAGCCTATACTTACCATAGAAGCGAGTTATTACTACTTTAATATTGAATTCTGATAATCTTCCTCCAAACAACAGTCTTGGACGTCCACCATAGACCGCACAATAAATGATCCTTGAAATTGGACGATATACATGCCTGAATCCACGGCATACATTCCTTGCCCTGGTCCCCAAAATTTCTGTCCTGAAGAGCCCCCGCCATCGACAAAGGGTCCAAACGTCATTGACTATAAACAGAGTCGATGACACTAGAATATTCTCTAGAACACATGCTTTACTCAAAAAAACACAAAGGACATCTTTTAATTCCAATAACCAATTTGTTTTAAAACTGTCACTTTACTCACTTGTTGGTTATGGTCACACCACTTGGGTCACATGAGTCACAATCTTTCTTGTATAAATATATATATAAATATACACAGTAAAATACTAATTTGGGAATAATTGGTTATGTTGTTGCTAATAAAAAAGCATTCACTTCGGGGTGAAGTGAATCTTGAATAAGTAAATTGGTTGGGCTGTTTCTCTTCAGACATATGCTATTAAACAAATACTTTTTTTGCTTAAATCATTGAAAGATAATTGAGCCTTGCTGACTGAAATGAGCTCCTTGTGAACAAGTGTGCTTAAGCTGATTAAGCAAAAGGGTTACACAAATCTTACGGAAAAAGATTTATAACATTTACAGATAGATAAAGTGCAACAGAGATTGGGGTGGAGTCTTGTCACATGGACAATAACAGATGAATAATAGCTTTATTGCCCCATAGGGAAGAAATAATGAAGCAATATAGCCCAAGCAGATGTGACAAAGGAGCTGTTCATACCAGGGGGGAATAATGGCTAATAAATGTAACTCCAGGCCAAATAATAACTGCAACAAAACATATGCATGAATTGAAGGTTTAGGAAGCTCAGAAGCCTCACTTGAGCTGATACAATTCTTAAAAAAGGGCTGCCCAATCCAGTTTGTATCTAACTTAATGCAGTTCCCTGAGGCGATGTGCAACAGTGGCTACACTTTAACAGCCCATGCCGGTTAACCTTCCAATTCAAGAGGAGTAGGTGTCCTCATTAAAAATGCTACACCGTTTGTTCCCACTAATACATGCAGAGACACATGCAGAGACACACTAGGTAAGTACATTGCACAGTCGGGACATGAGATGGTAACACAATCCCTGTGTGTTCAGTGTAGATTCCATCTCATCATCACCAAATCACCTTTCTGATGACTGGTGAGCTCCTCTTTGGCTACCACAAGGGTATATTGATACTGGAAGGAGCCTTCAATGCTGTTATGTCAGAAGCGGAAGATAGACTGACAGTCACCCAGCGGATAGAATCCACATCCCCACTCCACTGCCTTCATTTCAGGAAGCCATAGGTCTGAACGATACATAGAGACACTATATATTCATCTATGGGCCCATCACAGTGCCTCATGATTAGACCACATTTTATAAACCACATGCATGTTTTTCAACTGGCCATGCCCAAACACCTAGTACGGGGCATATCAGACCACTCACTAGTTTGGATAGAACTCAAGGGCAACTCCAGACCACTCCAGGCTTGAAAATAATAAACCCTTGGCACATAAAGGATAGGAGACCGGACTCTAACACACTCCAGAAGAGAGCAGGAAACATCACTTTCCACTACTCTCCTCTAGGAAATTGGTTTTAACTAAAGCAGTGGCCCTCCTGAATAAAGTGTCTCCGGTACCACTAGCTTTATTTTATCTCACTCCACTACGTCTACCCTAAATCCTGGCCCCATACCCGCACTTCATCTATATGGCAGTTGGAAAAAGATCTCCGCCAAAGAGCCCCTCTATGAGGTGTTGCCCGTTGGGTATTGCACCGCCGACCCAACGAGGAGCAGGCCCAAATGATGAAGCATGACACCTGAAAGGGTGTGTGAGGGCATTAAATCCAACAAAATGGATTCCCAGGGTGACCACCAGGCTACCCTGTTCTAATCCACTTGCACTACAGACTGTACAGACACCTTACCCTGTCTTTAGGAACATCGCGACAATCTTTGTATTTTGTGTTAATTGGGCATGTCGTGTATGGACCTTCTGCTCTGATAAGAGCAGTAATAGCCCAAGACTCCTCTCTTTTGATACTAATTGAAAATAATAAACCCTTGGCACATAAAGGATAGGAAATTTATGGCATTGTTGCGGCAGTCAAAGGACCAGTATTTCACAGAAAAACTAGGATCGGTAACCTCGCCGGTTATTATTCAGGAAGCATATAAATCAGTTTTGAGAGGACTGGCTTGCTATCTTGGAAGAAAAAGATGAGAGCCAAGATGGATTGCCTTGATGGAGAAAATGGGATATTAGAACAGGATATGCAGATGCAGGAATCAGATGTGCAGGCACACACACTTAAACTGAAGGAAAAAGAATACAGAGATTTAGCGGGAGACACAGCGCTTAATAGTCGTATCCTTACACAGAGGAGAGTATATTACATTGGGAATTAGGCTGGCAAGCTCCTTGCATGTCTAAAAAAGTGGGAGCAGGCGCAAAATTGGGTGCCAAGATTGGTGATGGCTGAAGGGGAGGTCAAGACCATGGAAGAAGATATAGCGTAGGAATTTGCACACTATTACTACAAACTCTACCGAACAGGAGTATCTTCCAAACATATGAAATTCAATAATTCCTTGCAAATGTAGCAATGCCCTGGCTATCGGAGGAACATAGGTAGATGCTAGATAGTGACTTCTCATCTAGGGAAATTGCACAAGTCATCGGTTCTGCTGCATCAGGAAAAGAAATGGGACCTAACAGCCTGCCGATCAAGTTATATGAAAGACTGGCAAATAAAGTGGCCCCACGTCTCCTAAATATGTGGACTTATGTTAGGACAGTGGGACAATTAACTCAGGACCAGTGACAAGCCACAATTGTGGTGATCCACAACGTAATCAAATCCTCAGATTGTTGTGGGTTGTATAGACCCCTCACCCTTTTAAATATAGAGGCCAAAGTTCTGGCTAAGATACTTTTGACTAGTCTTAGACACATCATACCCACAATAATTCATCAGGATCAATCGGGCTTTATGTCCAAAAGAGGAACAAGACTTAATCGAAGGGACTATTTGGGATGCTAGCTATTCCTATTCATGGAAACCTCCATGGCATTTGACAAACTCTATTGGGGATATTTGCACACAGTCCCTTTCTTTTTAAGATGTGTTAGGCTTTTATACCAAGGCCCAGAGTCACAAGTGAGAGAGAATGCGGGGGAGACTTTGCGAACCTTCACACTGCATCGGGGAATGCATCGGTGCTGCTCGCTCTCCCCACCAATATTTGTCCTGGCCTTAAAACCTTTGGCAATTTGGATCAGAAGGGACCCCTAAATACTGGGAATTGGCTGGGGGAGCCATGAGAGGAGCACATATCTCTGTATGCAGACTACATATTGTTCTATGTCACAGGCCCTACATCTACCATCCCCAGACTCTTGAAAAATATTCTGTATTTTGGCAAGTACTCAGGATTTACGATTAATTGGCAAGAATCACTCATGCACCTCATCCCGGGGCCACCACCGGCTCTATTGGGTGAGTTTTCAATGCCCCTAGAGCAAAAAAACAGTCACCTTCCTATCAAGATAACCTCAAACCTATTCTGGGACATTTGAAAAGAGATGTACACTGACGCACCTTGCCTCTCTCCGAGCCGCAATGTTCAAAATGATGACCCTCCCACACATGATCTATGCATTACAAAATTCCCTGTACTTAGTACCCATAGAATATTTTCACAAGACAAAAGCGACCCTTCGGCTCTTACTTGGGGAAATAGCCCACCTCAGAAACTTACTGGGGGTACTAACTTGACTGGGTCTTTTCGCCTTGGGATCATCCAGCGACACATCTGGATAGACTAGCATGGGGTAGAGAGGACTATGAAGGGGCACTCTACAGGGCTCAACTAAAGCTACATTACCGAGCCCCATGAAAGCGGGCGATCAGATCTGGAGAAAGGCCACCACATATTTTGGATGGAAGGGACAACTGACTGAGATGAATGCTCTCTGGCCCAGTGATCTATTGACTGAGGCAGGCGCACTGCAGGGTTTTGCTGAATGAAAATTTTTGGGAATAGCTAACCTGGTCAATGTATGGCACGGAAATGCTCTGCTGATGTTGACTGATAAATACCAGCTAATAGCTACAGGACTTTATAAATACATCCAACTTAAACATGCAATTGCCGCGCAAATACCAAAAGGCACACCCACTGAAGAATCCTCCCCATTAGAAGATTGTGTCATGATGGAACGACTATCCATGAAAGCCATCTCCCTGATCTATAGGAAAATTATTAACAATGCCCCCGATCCCACGTTGGCCCTTAGGATAACTGGGTAGAGGATGTTTGACAGTTTGAGGAGGGTGAGATTGGAAGAAGTGCTGGGAGCCCCTTGGGAGATTGCAATCAAATCGGGCTTCTGGCTGGTTCAACTGCGCGTATTGCATCAATCGTATTATACCCAAACCACACTTCACACTATAGGTAGAACTCCAACAGTGAACTTCCCACAATTCTTGGGAGGGGGTAATCGCCTTAAACAACTACGTGTCCAGGAATCCCGCTATATCATCCGCCTGGATTCGAGGAACCCCTTTGGCCTGAACGAGGATGAAGAACTGTACGTGCACATTGGCTGAAACTTTATGTTGAGCCGAAAGATCTGCCTTTATACTGCACCAGTTCAACCTGTGTCCTATATACCTCTGTTACCCAGATCCCTCAATTTGGGCGTCTTCGTTTGTCCCCCCTTCCCTCACTAACTGGTATTCTGTGCAGAGAGGGCTCTCTCTGACACAGATGGGTTAATTTCATCATTACCCCTGAACCCAAATATGGGATCATAGTAACTAACTTTGCCAAAACCGTCTGAATGTCTGATTTTGAACTATGCTACTCTTATACAATGAGAATGAATTTTTCCCTGTCCAAATGAGGGTACCTTTGTAAATACTATTCATTTTACTTTCTCACAATCACACCATTGTGTCTGTCTCTGACATGTCTGGCTAGGCAAGTATTTCAGGCAACACAGGGTTCACTTTTTATAGTTCACAGGGCTGAAAGAAGCATTTCAGTACCCTCTCACCCTTTAACTTTCTTTACTTTTTTAGTTTGTATTGAATGGCTCTGGCATAACGTTGGAAATTCCCGTTATGGATTTTGGGGTGTTTCCCTACCCCACCTTAGAGGAGAGGAGGACTTACTGCTTAAGTCTTTGTAACTACAAGACTACCACTCTGAAATATATCTTGTACCATGAATTGGCCACTTGGCCGTGATGATATAACCCTTAACGTTGTTGTGAATTGGCCACTTGGCCGTGATGAGATAACCCTTAACGATGTTGTCAATTTCAGATCCATCTTACGATATACAGGGGTAGATGCGAATTGGACAGACAACTGTGATACACTCTAAGTGGTCTCAGAAACTGTGGTGCAAATAATTTGAGATTATATTTTTTCTCCACACATGTAATATCTAAATGCCAGCATTGAAATTGATATTTACATGAATCATGTACTGTCTGAACATAAGGAGCTTAATGACCGTGTGTGTTCTAATTATCATGCTGCCTTTAACTGAAATTTCAAACATTCTTTCTTCATCTCACAAATGCGCATTTTATTTGCATTTTATTTGCACCTTATATGTATGAATAACTTTTGTAAATAATTATTTTTCACTTGAGACTATTTTTTGTACAGTCTGTCTTCTACCTCACTTGTAGTTCAATTGAAATGTAGTCTGGAGAGACAAAGTAGTCCTACCTCAGTTTCCTTTACTTTATGGAGCACTGTTTGTTGTATAAAATGGTGATTGTGTTTACATGTGGTTGGCTTTGGAAGAAGACCGTTTGGTCGAAACGCGTCGCCATTAAACGCAATTGAAACACAGACCCTGGAGTGCGAGTCATTTGTGTGGTTCCTGAAAAAACGCTGGTCGGGAGCCCTTTCTAACATATTTCCGGGTTTTCGGCACCCGGGACTTGCACCAACCTCGAGAGGACGAGAGCGAGTGGAGTCGAAAGCTTTTCGGACAAACCGACCCTCGGGTCACGTAACTTGCTCCGAACGCCTGACTTGAACTCAGGTAATTGACTGCTGCTGCCGGTGACCGTGGCCGGGGGTGTGATCGCGGAGACGGGCTGCGGGAGTGGCTTGTTACCGCGTTGAACGCTTCCCAGCGGTGGACCCGGATTGTGCGCAGGACACCGGAGGTTTGTAAAGTGATTAAAAGGGCAGAGGTACCGCGCTGCCACTCGCAGGAAGCGGCGCGGCAGGGTTTCAGACTGTGTCATTATACCAGAAGCATTGGTACCTTCAAGGAGGAACGGGACGTATCGTCGTGAAACCATGACGAGGGGCTCGCAAAAAGCGGCGGTGGCAGCTGCGGCAAATACTACCCAGAAAAACATCACGGGAAGTGAAGTGAACACCAATGCTGAATCAACAAGCATGAACGTGAGCACCAGCGCAAGTACAGTAACAGTGAGTCGCCGGGCATAGAATGGAAGAAGCACGATCCCTATTTTGTGAGGATGAACCGGCAAACACAGGACCAGCGAACAACAATGAAACAGTGACAACTACACCAGATAAATCGGTAAAACAGCTGCTGTTTCAATATGAGAAGCTGTTGAAAAAAGAAATTAACAGGTGGTGGGAGGTGACGTCGCTGAACAACTATATAGAAGTGGGGAGGGTGCCAAGGGGCCTCAGAATCATGATTACCCCAACATATTAAAGTCCCCACCCCAAACTGATTGAGGATTGGTCTGAATTAATGGCAGGGACCTGCAAGAATATGCTTGGCCTGCTGTCAAAATATGCGGGCATGGAGCTAGAACAAGTGATTTCAGACATTGCCAAATTGAAATCCGAGTTGGATAAACTTGATGCCAAGGAGGAAATAGCCAGAGCCATTGAGCAGATGGAGAAGAGGCTTGACAAGTATGAGAATGAGATCAAACAGAAGAAAAAGACCAAGTTCTTAAGAGACAAACAATACTATGCCAGTGGGCGTATTCTTACTTTTGGGAAGAAATATGATGCGGCAATCAAACAATTTAAACAACTGGCAGGGCAACAACGGAATGTGACGGTCTCCGAATCTGGGTCAGAAAACTATTCGGATTTTGAAGAAATTCTAGATACTAACGGAAGAAGTTTGCTTTCCTTTAAACCTATGGAAGAGTATGATTTTTTACAGTCAACACTGACATTGAGGGCAAGACCACCAAATCGAACTTACGGAAGAGGAAGAGGAGGAAACGCAAGAGGAAGACAACAAGGCGTGGGGGGAAACAGCACAAGAGGGGCAATGTCGCATGGGAAAACGCAACGACAGAACAAGCAACAATATGGGTGAGCCCAACTTGACTATTGTTAACATTTCCTCCCACGTTTTCACTGAGGCTGAAAAATCGGTCTTGGAGTTGGGCTTGACTTTCTGCCCTACAGCCAACTTCGATTACAGCCAAACCAGGATTGATGTTTTCCTTTTTGTCCGTAAATTAAAATTGATGAAAATGTTCGCACTAAAGAGGAAACGTGTTTTAGAACATAGAAGTAATGATACCATTTGGAGCACACAGGTGTCAAAAGTCTTACAAATACAGGATGTTGACAGCTTGGCGAGTGCATTTGAGTTGTGTGGGGAAGATGTGAGTGGTTTGGATGATGAGGAAATTTTGGACAGGATGGGATTAACACTGGGAGGAAGAAGTGTCACGAACCATAGACCCAAATCCACTTTCAACCCCACCACTCCCCATGACAACCTGGAAACCTTCCACGATATTGTCAATAGGGATCTTCTTGTCCTGTGGGAGAAGAGCAAGAATAGGCATGCCCACAATTTGACACCACAGCAAAGGGAAGCTCTAAAAACCCTTAATGGGGATCGAAGCCTCATAATTAAACCCTCAGATAAGGGTGGCAACGTTGTTTTGTGGGATATCAACCTGTACAGACAGGAAGCCAGAAAACAACTAGAGCTGTCAGGCAATTACAGAAGGGCGAACAGGGAGGAATACATGATGAGTATTTCTACTTACCATGACAAGTTGAGAAATTGGAGAGGCAGGAATCTGTTAGCTGAATCTGAGTTCAGGTTCCTGCATGTACAACATCCGATCTCCCCCTGTTTTTATATGCTACCCAAGGTCCACAAGGACAAGGATGACCCCCCTGGAAGGCCAATAGTATCGGCAAATGGTAGTCTCCTTGAAAACACTTCTATTTTTCTGGACACTTTTCTTTTTCCTTATGTTTTGAATCTTCCCTCATATTGTAGAGACAGCACTGATTTTATCTCCAAGATTGAGGGTATCAGATGGGAGGACAGCTACTGTTTGGTTACGATTGACGTGGTCTCTCTGTACACGTGCATTAAACACAGTGATGGTCTGAAGGCTTGCAGACACTATATGAGGGACCGGTCAATATTCTATCTTAACCAAACGGAAATGCTTTTGGAAATGCTGGAATTTTGTCTTACCAACAACTTCTTCCTGTTTGAAAACATCTGGTACAAACAGGAAGTTGGGACTGCTATGGGGATTTGTTTTGCACCTAGTTTTGCATGTATGTTGATGGGATGGTGGGAGGAACAAATTCTATGGTCTGAGGACAATGTCGATATAACCCGTCATATTGTATTTTACACCAGGTACATAGATGACATCTTTCTGATTTGGGATGGAACAAGATCTGACCTAAACAAATTCCTTCTTAACAACAATAAAAATGACGTGAATCTTAAATTCACGAGTAAGGTAGATCCCTTAGAGATGGACTTTTTGGATGTCACAGTCAGGGTAGTTGAAGGGGTGATTGAAACAGACCTTTACAGGAAACCCACTTCCGGGAACAGCATTTTACATGCCAGAAGCCACCATCCAAACAGCTTAAAAGATAGCATCCCATATGGAGAAATTGTAAGGGCAAAAAGAAACTGCAGCTCCAAGGATAACTTTGAAAAGGCACAGGACAGTATGATTCAAAGGTTCAGAGTCAGGGGTTACTCAGACCAGACACTAATGACAGCTAGAGAAAAAGTAAAATCGAGGAACAGGGCATCACTTCTAACCAAGAGGGTTAGTAAACATCCCGATAATTCTGGGTCTAGTAACGTGAGGATGATAACAACATACAATGTTAAAGCAGGCAGTGTACGAGGTATTCTTAAAAAACATTGGCACATTGTAAAAAGTGATCCGACTATTGGTAAACTGGTCAATAGTTCACCACAGGTTACCTATAGAAAGGCACGGTCTCTTCGAGACATGCTTGTCAGGAGTTACTTTGAGGGTCCTGTGAAGAAGGGGTACTGGCTCAAAGAACAAAAAGGGTTCTATAAATGTGGCAAATGTAAAGCCTGTGTCACCAGTAAAAATGTGAAGTCCTATTTACTCCCTACGGGAAAAACTGAAAGTATAGGCAAATTTATGAACTGTAACACTGATCAATGTGTATATGCAATTGTGTGCCCGTGTTCAAAGCTTTATGTGGGTAGTACCATCTTCCCGATAAAAAAGAGAATCCTGGAGCACATGCGAGCTATCAGAAATGTTGATATGTCCTATGCTACTGCACGACATTGGTTGCGTGTCCACAACAGTGATGTCAACCAATTTTCCTTTTTTGGTATTGACAGGGTCCCAGCAAACCCCAGAGGGGGTAATCGCCTTAAACAACTATGTGTCCTGAAATCCCGCTATATCATCCGCCTGGATTCGAGGAACCCCTTTGGCCTGAACGAGGATGAAGAACTGTACGTGCACATTGGCTGAAACCTTATGTTGAGCCGAAAGATCTGCCTTTATACTGCACCAGTTCAACCTGTGTCCTATATACCTCTGTTACCCAGATCCCTCAATTTGGGCGTCTGCGTTTGTCCCCCCTTCCCTCACTAACTGTTATTCTGTGCAGAGAGGGCTCTCTCTGACACAGATGGGTTAATTTCATCATTACCCCTGAACCCAAATATGGGATCATAGTAACTAACTTTGCCAAATCCGTCTGAATGTCTGATTTTGAACTATGTTACTCTTATACAATGAGAATGAATTTTTCCCTGTCCAAATGAGGGTACCTTTGTAAATACCATTCATTTTACTTTCTCACAATCACACCATTGTGTCTGTCTCTGACATGTCTGGCTAGGCAAGTATTTCAGGCAACACAGGGTTCACTTTTTATAGTTCACAGGGCTGAAAGAAGCATTTCAGTACCCTCTCACCCTTTAACTTTCTTTACTTTTTTAGTTTGTATTGAATGGCTCTGGCATAACGTTGGAAATTCCCGTTATGGATTTTGGGGTGTTTCCCTACCCCACCTTAGAGGAGTGGAGGACTTACTGCTTAAGTCTTTGTAACTACAAGACTACCACTCTGAAATATATCTTGTACCATGAATTGGCCACTTGGCCGTGATGATATAACCCTTAACGTTGTTGTGAATTGGCCACTTGGCCGTGATGAGATAACCCTTAACGATGTTGTCAATTTCAGCTCCATCTTACGATATACAGGGGTAGATGCGAATTGGACAGACAACTGTGATACACTCTAAGTGGTCTCAGAAACTGTGGTGCAAATAATTTGAGATGATATTTTTTCTCCACACATGTAATATCTAAAAGCCAGTATTGAAATTGATATTTACATGAATCATGTACTGTCTGAACATAAGGAGCTTAATGACCGTGTGTGTTCTAATTATCATGCTGCCTTTAACTGAAATTTCAAACATTCTTTCTTCATCTCACAAATGCGCATTTTATTTGCATTTTATTTGCACCTTATATGTATGAATAACTTTTGTAAATAATTATTTTTCACTTGAGACCGTTTTTTGTAGTCTGTCTTCTACCTCACTTGTAGTTCAATTGAAATGTAGTCTGGAGAGACAAAGTAGTCCTATCTCAGTTTCCTTTACTTTATGGAGCACTGTTTGTTGTATAAAATGGTGATTGTGTTTACATGTGGTTGGCTTTGGAAGAAGACCGTTTGGTCGAAACGCGTCGCCATTAAACGCAATTGAAACACAGACCCTGGAGTGCGAGTCATTGTGGTTCCTGAAAAAAAAAAAAAATATATATATATATATATATATATATATATATATATATATATATATATATATATATATATATATATATATACTTATTGTTTGGGGTGAAACACCACCTTCTCAATGTACTCAAATATGGCTCTTCTTGGACTGGGCAAAGAGGAACAATGCTCAAAGGTATGGGGCACCGGACTCATCACAGGCAGGGCCGGCTCCTCCATTTTAGGGGAGGAGGGATGCCTCACTTAAGTGCCGTCCCTAAGCCCCAGAGATGAAAAGTAAAATGGTAATTCATTACCATTTTATTTTTCATAGTGCCATCTGGAACTGAGCATCAGGATGGGGCGGGGCCTGCTGAGTGACAGTGCTGGGCAATGGACTGCCATTGCACTGCTTAGAGTGTGTATGTCCCTTTGGCCAGCCGTCTTGTGACAGCCAGCCAGACAGGCGCACTTTCAACCTCTTAACCCATCTGTCTTAAGACAGCTAGGATGAGAGCAAGTTCAGGAATCCAGTGTCTTTGGAAGCACTAACAGAGGCCGCTCCCACCAATCAGGGCACTGCTCAAATTCTGGTTAACAGCACGTTAGCAGGCCGGGATTGGTCAAGGGAGTTTGCTGGGGCCTGCACTGCAGTCCCAGCAGAAGAGGTCGGAGTGAGGAGGACGTCACGCTCCGGTAAGTGTTATACTTTTTTCTTCTTTTGTTTGCCTACCTCCCCTTCCCCCCCCCTCACTAGATGCCAGCTGCCACTGTAACTACGGTACACCCTTCCCTTTGTGCTCAGTGCCATTTTTCTGTAATCAATCTGGGCAGCAGCGTGAATTAAAAGAAGAGATAATCGTGCCAGAATGATTCATGTGCCTCTGCGCAACTAAGAATGCACTTTTGTTTAAACAGTGCAAAGGCAATAATGATAATAATGTAGTTTTGTCCCATGACATTTTAACTAATTTACAAAGTTGAAAAATAAATTGATGCCTTAGTCAAATAAGCTGGCACAAGTTACTGCAAAAACATATTGTTTAAACACTTGATTTAAATAAAAAATGAGAGCTCACACCAGGTAGATGAAGGGGGTCTCTAACAACAATGCGCTGTTGGCTTTCCTTATTTCAATCAGCGTCGACTGGTCAGGGCGGCAAAATGCCTAGGAGCATCAACGTTGAAGGGAGACCTGATTTCTCCACTACTGAGTGTAAACAGGCTACCTACAATAGAACGCGCACAATGTCCCATTCACTCCTCCTATACTCCCCTAGAAGTCTTAGATACAGGTTATGTTGTCCAAGGAGTAGCCTTCTTTTATTCACATCAAACAAGGTAATTCAAAACCACAAACCCATACGAAAGTACAAGTACCCTACTAGTATAAAGTAAATATTTAAAACTTCACACTTTAGCGGCATCAACATGTCAAAGGCAGTAAGGCAATTAGGCACGAGATTAAACTTGAACCTGGCCTTTCTCAACCCAACAAGCACAACATTAAACTTGATCTTGAACTTGGCCTTCTCAACCCACCAAGCCCCCACTCTGCTGTGCACATATTGCCAGCAAGATCCAACACGCTACAGCAAACTGTTGCACACCATGAAATCCAGGGCACCGCCTAGCGCACCGGCTCACCAGGGTACCTGAAGCAAGGCTATCTCCCCAAGGTTCTAATCAGTCCATATGTTCCGGGTTATGGCAGGAGAGTCCAGGACCACCAGCAAGTCAGTCCCCCCTCCCCGTCTACCCATTGTACATGCCAATCCCACCCCCTTCTGGGGTCCATCCAGCCACTGAACCTCAATTGTTTTGCATCCCCATTTGTTGTTAACTGTCAGTGCTCCGCGAAGGCCTTGCTCTTCTGCCGGGTGGGTGGGTGTTTCCAGATGCACTGATGCTGCTTAATTGTGGTGCAAGGGGACAAAGGGGTGGGAAACCCTGGTGCGCAGCCTTAAATGGCCATCCAGGTTCCTCCGGCGCTCCTGATGACGTCATCAACCTGCCCCTTCCCTTGGCCCCTCTTCCAGTCCCGGATGAACTCAGACCCGTGGCGCGTCTAAGGGCACCCCTCGCCTAGGTTTGGGGGGCGCATGATCATAATACGCACACAACTTGCCATTGACTCCTCCCATACTCCCCAAGAACTCAGATTCAGGTTATGTTGTCCAAGGCATAGCTTTCTTTTATTCACATCAAGCAAGGTAAATCAAAACCACAAACCAATACGAAAGTACAAGTATCCTACTTGTATAATGGAAATATTTAAAACATCACACTTTAGCAGCATCAACATGTCAAAGGCAGTAAGGCTATTAGGCACAACATTAAACTTGAACTTGACCTTCTCGACCCACCAAGCCCCCACTCTGCTGCGCTCATTGTGCCAGCAGGCCCCAACGAGCTACAGCAAACTGTTGCACTACATGATATCCAGGGCACCGCCTAGTGCACCGCCCCCCGGGGTACCTGAAGTCAGGCAATCTCCCAAAGGTTCTAATCAGTCCATACATTCTGGGTTATGGCAGGAGAGTCCAGGACCACCAGCAGGTCAGTCCCCCCTCCCCGTCTACCCATTGTACACACCAATCCTACCCCCTCCTGGGGTCCATCCAGCCACTGAACCTCCATTGTGGTGTATCCCCATTTGTTGTTAACTGTTAGTGCTCTGCCACAGGGTAAGATGCTCCCTGGTGCCCTTGTCCTTTCTCCTGGCACTTACTGTGTGCCGTAGATGAACTCAGTATCATCTGGATAAAGATCTCCTGCCCAACAGATGCACCCTGTCCTGATGGAACAGCTTGCTTTTCCCTAGCTGGAGCAAATTAATGCCTAATTGTGCCCATGGTGGAACCTCCTAAGATTCCTTTGACTGAATGGTTCAGCTTCTTTAATGACTCATTCATGGCCCTAACAGGAGCCTCCCAGCCAATACCGCCCGCTGTATTACTTCTGACCACAGTATTGATGTTGTCAGTAAATATTTTCTAATCCTGGACATGGCTGCGAATAAGGACTCCCTCACCCCTCGCCTGCCTAGTGGTATCATATCATTCCGTCCTGCGTGAAGGACCAAAATGACCGGCCTAGGGACTACTTTTGATTTGATCGCTTATTCGAGCCACCCAACCAGATCCTGCAATCTTAGTCCACACACCCCCACCCAATGGTGCGCAAACCCAGCCTCACCCTTGGCCTTCTCAAGGATAGAACTGCTGAATTGCTGTTCTGCTCTGCAAGTAAAAGAATGTCTGCACCAAAATATGTGATCTGGCCCGCGCTCATCAACTGAAAGAGAGAGAGAATTGCTGTAATAATATTGACTTGTGGCCCCTGGGCATCATTCCTCCATTTACACAAGATTTAGCTGCACGTACCGCTCAAAACATACTGATCGCCATCAACCCACCCTTTTGATTGCCTCTGCTGACGGCCCATGGCTTCTGCTGTGGTGGCCGTCCCTATGAGAAATGAATGGGAGCTAAACTGCTCTGAATCCTCACCCAGGTGGGCCAGTGCCCGCCTACACAACTGAGTGAACTGGTATTGAATCATTGGTGCCCCATCCCTGTATACTAAAAGCCTGTTTGAGGCCACCACTGGGCGTTCCCTGAGGAAATCCCTTGCCAATGCCACAGGACAATACGTGGTGTTGGCTTCTGTGTGTAATTTCACCCCTGTGCCTAGCGGGTCTTTCTTTGATGTCCTGACCCTGAGATGGATCGCCCCTACCTCCAGGAGCACATCTGCCACGTCTAGCCACCCTTCTCCTTTCTTTAAGGAAGCCACCAACTCTGAGATGCAGAGGGCCCCAACAAAAGCCAGCGTGTAAGCGAGGCTGAATAGTTTTACTTCATACTGGGACCTGCAAACCTGCTGCAAGACCCCCAAAATCCTCCCCAACCTCTACAAGTTTATAGGTCATTTGTTGTCCTCCTGGCCCGGGACCATGCGTTCGCAACCCAGATGGCCTTTCATACTCTAAAATCCTTGGTGGGATCCTGGACCCCTTTTAACCCTGCAAGAAGGCCATGGCGGACAGTTGCCTACGCACTAGCGGCAAAGATTTTCCCTTGCCCCTCTGACCCCCTTCTGGGGTAAACCTTTCAGTTTTGTTGTCTGATCTAAATGATGCATCATGCCCCCTTCAAGCCTTTTTGTACATACGTTTTGTCTTTGGTGCCAGCACTGCTGCAATTAGATCTGTGTCACTGGGGCACCAAGCCTTCACAACTCCTCTGGGAACTCCGCCATCACTTCGTCCGCTTGCGCCACCGTGCCCTGAACTCTGCCAACTTAGACCAAGACAAAGCATCAGCAACTGCACTATCCACCCCTGGTACATATTTGGCAGAAAAATGCACGTTATGCAAGAGACACAAGCGAATAAGAGTCTTTAGCACCCGCAACACCCAAAGACATTTTGCGCTTTTATTATTGATTGCGGTGACCACTGACATGCTGTCTGACCAAAATATGATCCTGCTGTTGGCTACAGATGCACCCCTAATGCCACAATGATGGGAAACAATTCGAGAAAGGTAACATTGTGTGTGATCCCATACTCAATCCATTCCCTTTTCCAATGCTGCATGCACCATCTAGAGCCCAACAGTGCCCCAAACCTGATGCTGCCCGCTGCATCTGTGTAGAGGGCTACCTCCTTGCTGTTCTGTGCTGGTTGCTGCCACAATAGTGTTCCATTGAAATTATCTAGAACCCCCCTCCAAGTCTCTAAGTCCTTTCTGACATCTGCAGACAATCTTGTGTGGTGGAGCTTTGCCAATAGACCGGTCATTGCTCGAGCAATGTTCTTTTAGAAAACTCTTCTCATGGGTTTCACTCTCAAAGTGAAGTTCAATTGCCCTACCAAGACCTGCAGATGATGCAGCATAACCTTCCTGACTGTTAAACAGGTGTTAACCGCCTCCTCAAAAGCCTTCACCTTCTCCTGCGGCAACCTACACTCCTCTACTACTGAGTCTATCTCATTGCCCATAAAAGACAAGCATGTTGTGGGCCCTTCCATCTTGTCCTCAGCCACATATACACCCAAAGCCTGTGCCAGTTGCTGGAAGTCCTGTTGAGCCTTATCACATTCAATATCAAAAATAGACTAGGACACTTGTAACTACGTTACAAGACGTAGCTCCGTATTGTATGAGCTGAAACATGTTGACTGTATGTTTTAAGTGATATACCAAGATCCAGTTACTTGATCTGATAGTATATATAATTTCAATAACAAATCACACCCTTTGGAATAAAATAGTAATGTGGGTGATGACTTGTCTTTTACTATAACTCAACCTTCAAAGTGGTGATACCTAAATTCATCTCTGGACACTGCTACGCTGCTCCAGAGTGGTCCTCAGGCTTGAGGCTGGCATGTAGCACGAATAGATCACCCGATGACAATTGCCACGAACGTCTATGTGGGGCGGAGAACTAAGATACACCGCACTTACGAAAAATCATAGCGTTTATGAGGGTTTTCTATACCACTTCGTGTAACGTAGTTACAAGTGTCCTAGTCTATTTTTGATATTGAATATCTCATTTGGGGAACTGACTAGACACATATTCCTCCTCCCTAATCTTGATTGACACTAAGCCTTATCACATGCCCGGTTGCCTGGGGGACCCATGAACAGAAAATCATCTAAGTGATGGATCACATTGTTTAATGACCCCAAATCCCTCACCGCCCACTCCATAAATCTGCTGAATGTAAATACTATGGAACACCCCATGGGCATGCACAGGTTGAGGAAGTACTGGCCCTCAAAAGTGAAACCCAGCAAGAGGGTATCATCTGGGTGCAAGGGTAGAAGGTAGAAGGCCACATCTATGTATGACTTAGCTATCAAGACCCCTCTGCCTAATGGCTGCAGTTTTGTAATGGCTTCATTCAAGGTGGTATACCGCACTGTGCATTGTTCCCGGTCCACTCCATCATTTACAGATAAACCAGTGGGGTAAGAGAGGTTGTGAATCAAGCAGAATTTGCCTAACTCCTTCTTTGAGACCAGCCCCAGGGGCATACAAACCAAGGACTCTCAAGGTGGAAAACTAAAAGGACCTGCCACGCTCCCCGCACGCACCTCCTTCATAATATTGTCCTGCACCAGCTCTTGTAGCAGGACTGACAATTGATTCTTGGCTGGAACTGATGTTGGGGGTGCATGAAATGGAATGCAAAACAGCTCTTGTTGTAGCAGGACTGACAATTGATTCTTGGCTGGAACTGATGTTGGGGGTGCATGAAATGGAATGCAAAACCCGTCCTTCAAACCATAGCAGAGCCTGTGTGCAACATTGCTATTTTTATATTTGCTGAGAAGGACCTGAAAGCGGATTGGTGACTGTAGCTTGCTAGCATTAGGTGGGCTGTCGCGCCTTAGGGGTTGTTTGTCCTCAATGATTCCCAGGCTTTTTATTACACTTAAACTCTGGGTGGCCTTGCCCCCTGCAGAAGGAGCAAATGTGTTTAAAATCTACATGCTGCCCCCTTGATGCATTCCTTCTTGTTGTACTGCGAGTAAGCCAGTTTTTTTCTCCCCTGCTTCTGTCAAAACAAAAGGACTGAGCCGCCTTCCCAGCTGCCTTAGACATATTTCCGACCTAACTGCTTTTATCTGCATAAACTTGATGTCGTACTCAAGCCACGTTGACCCTTGGAACTCAGAGGCTGCCCATGTATGAGTGTAATGTACCCAATTAACTATAGTGCTAAAGAGGGGGATTTCTCGGTCAGAATAGCCGGGGCCACCCCTACCTGTAGTGAACACACGTCTGCTGTTGTCAGTGAGATCACCATTATGCTCTGCCACACCACACCCACACTTGTGTTAAGCACTGTCGCCCACGCCACCTGGTCTGAGCTGTGAGCAGTCGTAACCTGAGAAATCCACTCGCCCACCACTGCAGATACTGATTCAGCCTGTGTGCTGGGGCTGTCCTGCTGCACATCCCTATAATGAACCGGGACCTTCCTCCGCCATTTATGCACCCAATCATCTGGCCGCTGCTGCTGCTCTGGCCCCCCTGCCAACTTCTGCAGCACTGCCTCCTTGCCATGCCGCTTTGTCCCCTTCCACAGCTCGCTGAGGGCGTGGAAGTCCTTGTGAGTCGCCAACTTCCCAGGGTTTGAGTGTGTGCCCTACAGTGCCATGTTTCTGAGGAATACCAGCTGGAAACAAAGAAATGACATGTTACACACCTGGTATCCAAGCACTCTGCCATCTCTGGGCCATGTACCTTTTGCCCAAATTATTATTATTTTTATCTATAGCCACACCCTTTTCACTTACTGAGTCTGCGCAATATCCCCGTGAACACTGCCTGTGGTGAAATTTCCCTTTTTTGCCCCCTTTTTCCGGTGGTCCATGTCCATGCATCTTGCCCCACCACATGAGATGTAAACCAGTGCTTGTTTGCTCCCCAGGCATTGTTTGCCATTATAACCATATATCCCTGTTCTTAGGCTTCACACTATTGCGACCGAATGAACAACGTCCTCATACAAGGCCTGCCCCCCTCTCCTCCCTCTAGCTCCATGACTGCATATACCCCTGCTTCCCTAAGCACGGGAGTAGCCGTACCATTGCCACACTTGCGCTCCTTTGCGCTACATTCCCACATCTCTACGATGATCTGGCCCACAATTACTGCAAATGGTCAAAACCCTGCTGCCCCCGCATGCGGGAGTGAGCTCTTTTGCCTCTATGACACTTCCTGGGGCTCATGCGCTCAACGGTGCGATGCACTCCTTGGTTCCCTCCTGTTAAAACGTGATGGCTCGCTATACAATATGCCTCGGGTAGTTAGAAAGCAAACGCCTAGGCACACATAAGAGAGAGTCAAGTTCATGTGAAAAAAGTAAAAGGTATCATCCAGATGGAAGGAAAAAATCTTGAAGTGATTTAAATATGAAGTTCAATCAAGTTGAATCTTTTTATTCCTTTCCAACAGTAAAGGCATGTAGAACAAGCCAGCCGACACATGTTTTGTCGGACAATGGAGTATTGCTCCGCGACTTCTTCAGGGCTGGGAATACATACAATAAATATACATGATATATATATTGTTGTGTTAAGCAAAGGATGTAATGGGCTTTACAAAATGAGCCCTGTGCATCACTGGTTGGAGTGATTAATGCACACGTGGAAACCCAACCAACCTCAGGTGAAACATGCAACTTTGCGTGAGAAAAAGAGTGATCTACCCAGAAAAGTGAATTAAGGTGTCCATTCGAATGGGTATGATGAATCGAATGAGAATGTTACCATAACGAATAACACTTGCCATAACGTTACCATAACGAATAAGACATTATAAATAGTGTAAAGTGCAGTTAGCGAAAAGATGGCACACAAGAAGAAACAGTGGATATCAGAGGATCAAACAGTGAATATAAAATAATACCTGGGGAACAATATATGGATCTGTGACGAAAAAGAGGTGAGAGAGCACATAGTGCATAAAGGTAAAGAAGAGGATTTTATATCAAAGCGTAATGTGAAAATGTAATATTTAAAGAAAGGATAAAAATGTATAAAAGTGTAGATAGTAATAGAAAAGCCATGTAATAGAAGAGGATTTTATAGCAAAGCGTAATGTGAAAATGTAATATTTAAAGAAAGGATAGAAATTTATAAAAGTGTAGATAGTAATGCCCGGTTACTTACCGGTAATATCCATTACTTCGAGTCCTGGTCTCCCCGTCCCATTCCTGACAAGATAGCAGCTAGTCTGCTCTACAGAAACCCCTACCTAGCTGAGCTGTTTGCACTTCCCCCTAGGATGACGTCACCATCACATGACTATAAAGGGGAAAGTGCATCAAGAAACATCCTGAGAATACCAAAGAAACCAGAACGAAACAGACAATCACCCAAAGAAAACCAAAACCAGGGAGGGAGGGAAGGGCTCAGGAATGGGACGGGGAGACCAGGACTCGGAGTAATGGATATTTCCGGTGAGTAACCGGGCATTACCTCCTCGTCCTGTCTCACCGTGCCATTCCTGACAAGTGAGCCCATACCCAAGCACACAGTGATTGTAAGAAGAAAACAGACCAAACAGTTTGAGAAAAAACAGGTCCAGTTTTAATCAACAGAAAATAGCACAGATCACAAATCATGCACCGCAGAAAGGACACTAGCCCCAAAAGCAGCAGAGGCCGCCATCCCCAACTGAAGTCGATACTGGGCAACAAACGTATGGGGAGAAGCCCACATTGCAGCATTGCAAATATCCCTCAACGAGGCCCCCTTGAACATGGCCCAGGAGAAAGACATGCTCCAAGTCGACAGAACCTGAACAGAGGAAGGCAGAGGAAAGTGGGCAGAATCGTAAGCAGAAACCACAGCGCCCCTGAACCAACCAGACAAGGTGGACAAAGAAGGCCGAAGCCCCAGCCCCGAAAGGCCATAGGTGACAAATAGGGAATCAACTTTACGGAAACCAGCCGTACGCTCCAAGTAGATACGGAGAGCCCTCAGCACATCCAACAAATGGAGGAGCACCTCCTCAGGAGAGGCAGGAGCCGGAAAAAACACCGGGAGAACAATATCCTCCTGACAGTGAAAAGAAGACACCACCTTAGGAAGAAAGAACTGACACAGGCGGAGAATGACCTTATCATCGCAAAAGCGCAAGAAGGTGGGGGGAAGCCATCAGTGCCCCAATCACACCAACCCTCTGCCCAGAAGTAATGGCCACCAGGAAAATAACCTCGGCAGAAAGGAATTTCAGGGCCACGGAGACCAAAGGCTCGAAAGGAGGACCCGTCAAAGCCCAGAGAACCAAGGGAAGATCCTAATGAAGCACAGGAGAACAAGAGACAGGATGCTGAAGCAAGAAACTCCGCAAAAGGCGAGCCACCAACGGGGAGACAGAGGAAACAGAGGAACCCAGAAAAGCAAGAACGGCAGCCCATTGGGCCCGCCGGGAAGAAACTCTAAACCCCAAGATGAAACCATCCTGCAAGAAGTCCAACACCCTCACGGTCTCACAGTAGGCAGAAGAGAGACCCCTCACAAGACACCAGGAGGAGAAATTCTTCCAGTGACGGTCATACGACTTCAAGGTGGAAGGACGACGAGAAAGCTGGAGACAACGGGCAACCTCATCCGAGCAACCCAGACCCAGCAAACTCAACCTCTCAAGTGCCAAACCCCCATCCGGAGGCAACGCAGGGAGGCTACCCCGAGAAGAGGAACCTGCAGTGGGGAGAGAGACAGGGTAAACCTCCAATGAGGGCAAACAGAAAAGGTCAGCAGAAGGGGGAACCAAGACTGCCGAGACCATTCCGGAACCACCAGAAGAACCTCCGCCGGATCCAATTGAATCTTCCAGAGGACCCTCGGAATTAAGGCAAATGGAGGGAAGGCAAACAGCAGACCCCTCGACCAAGGAATCGAGAAAGCCAACGGAGAAGGAACTATGCTGCAAAACCGAGGAAGAAGGGCGGACTCCTCCGAGGCAAAAAGATCCAGCCAAGGAAGGCGGACCCGGAGGACAATCAGATTGAACAGATCCGGGGACAGACAGAGGGACACTGAGGAGGGGAACACCCTGCTCAAAGAATCCGCAGGCCCATTCTCCTTCCCCGGAAGATAGACCGCCGTCAGAGACAGGAGACTCGACTCGGCCCAAAGGCCGATCTTCCGGGACAGGAGAAACAGAGCACAACACATGCCCCCCTGGTGATTCACATAAGAACGAACCACCTGATTGTCCGTCTGCACAGAGACCACCAGACCTGGGAAAGAGAGAGAGGGGACAACCAGCACTGGAGATCCGCCCACATCCCCGGAGTGACAGGGATCAGAGTCTCGTAATCCAAGGAGGCAGGATCCCAGTGCGACAGGACGTGATGCAACAGGGGGTACAGATGTAGCCTGGACCAAGGAAGGAGATGCATATTAGACGCCATCTCCCCCTGACTCCGCAACCAGAGACGGGCAGACATCCGGGACTGGGACAGAAGCCAGGAAAGGTGACAAAACAAAGTCAACTGGCGCTCCTGTGAGAGAAAAACCATGTCCATGTGGAAGAGAGCCCCCAGGAATTTCAGGGACAGGGAGGGCACCAGGGAGGACTTCCTGTTGTTGATAAGGAACCCAAAGGAACCCAGCAGATGACACACCTGGTCCACATCCGACAGAGCCTGTGAAAAAGAAGGAGAGACAATCAACCAGTCATCTAGATATGGAAACACCAGCAGCCCCCTGGAATGAAGGATACCCACCAGAGGGGCCAAGAGCTTTGTGAACACTCTGGGCGCCGAAGAAAAGCCGAAAGGGAGCACCCGGAACTGATAATGTAGGGCCCCCACTGCAAAGCGGAGAAAACGCTGGTCTTGCAGGTGGACAGGAACGTGCAAATAGGCATCCATCAGATCCAGGGATGCCAGGAAGCCCCCCGGCAGGACCAGAGGCAGGATGGACTGGAGAGTCACCATCTTGAACAGACGATGGACAACGAAGCGATTGACCCGATTCAGATCCAAAACAGGACGAAGATCCAAACTGTCTTTCTTTGAGACTAGAAAGAGGATTGAATATCAACCCCTGCCCCTCTCCAGAGGAGGAACCTCCACAATAGCCTTCTTCTCCAAAAAGAGCCGCACACCTGTCAACAAAGCATCTCTTCGCAGAGGAAGATGGGGCAGGGTAGTCTGAACAAAACCCGGAGGAGGAGGTGAGGAAAACTCGAGCCGGCAACCTTCCAAAACAGTCTGAACCGCCCAGGCATCCGGAACTGACAACCACTGGGCGTGTATGGACTGGAGGCGACCACCAATCGGCAAAGGCAGACAGTCATTGAGAAGAGGAGGAAGCGGGGTGGCAACACAGGCAGCGGACCGGGGCTTGGCATTTCCAGGGGCCCCCCGACCACGACCCCTGCCACGGGCTGAGGAGCGCCACGAGCAGGAGGCCCAAAAGCACGACGGTAAACAAACCCACGACCCCGAGAAGGAGGGCGGACCGGAGCCACCAGCTTGTGGTTCTCAGCAGACTGCTTGACCATACCTTCCAGCTGAGAACCGAACACCTTGGAACCTTCAAAAGGCAATTTAAGGAGGACCAACTTCTGGGAAGAGTCCGGCTTCCAGGAACGCATCCAAATATGTCGACGGGCAGCAATGGAAGCACCAGAAGCAGCCGCTGCTGCCCCCAAATTGTCGAAGGAAAGATCCGACAGGTAACGCACCTGTAACTCCATCAGAGACAAAAGAGGCGTGGCATCCTCGCCGTCGTTCAGCAGAACCGACAGGGACTGGAAATCCTTAAGGTGCGACTGAACCATATAGTTGGAATATGCAGTCGCCCGGACAGAAAAATTAGAAGCAGCATAGGAACGCTTCACCGCCCCTTCAACACGCTTATCCACAGCATCCACAGGAAGGGCGTCCTCAGAAACAACGAAACCCTGAGAGGAAAGGCCAGCCATCAAATTGTCAACTTTCACAGCCTGAGGGAACTCAGCAACAAAACCTTTAAGAGGGTAACGCCTATACAGGAAATGAGGAAAAGAAGACTTGTCCACCTCCTTCCATTCGTGAGACAGCACATTGCGCACCATCCCATGCAAAGGAAAAGAGTCAGGAGCAGGCTGGAAATACTGCGTAAAGAAGTCATCCTCCAAAACAGCTTCCGCAGGAGGAGAAAAGCCCAAATTGGACCTCATATGGGCGAACAGTTCAGCGAGCTCAGCACCCTGAACAAAGAGACCACGGACACCCTCATCATCATCAGGACCAACGTCATCCTCAGGAGCAGCCTGTGGATCCAAAGAAACACAAGGCACCTTGGGAGGAGGCCCAGCCGCATCCCTAGCAAGGAAAGCAGCAGCCACAGCCTCATTTATAATCAGGCGCAGGGCATCCAGAGGGGCCGCAGAAGAATAAGCCTCAGAAGCCATGAGACAACAGAAGACAGCGTGCACAGCACCCAAGTCCAAAAACCAAAAAGGGCACAAACAAGGACAAAAAACCAGCCCTGAAGGACCCCATATATAGGGCCGAGGACCCGAGCACCCGTGGGCGGAGGAAAATGTGGGCCGGCATAAAAATCCCAGCCGGCTGCCAAAATTGCCCCCAAAAGCACAAGAACCTCATCACAAACTCCACAAAGCCCCCAGGCTGCTAATACAGGGCGAAGCGGGACCGGAGACCACCGAGGAACGGCCGCTGAAGCAGGCCAACACACCCGGTGAGTGAAAAAATGAGCAGAGACGACCGCTAACGTGAACCGCGTATAAACACAAATGCCATAATACAGAGGCAGCGCGGGGGAAATGACAGCGGGCCGCCGTATAAACAGCAAAAAACAACAACAGGGAAACTTACCCCTATCCAGGCAACCCCGAACAGCACAGCCAGGCAAACTGGAACGTAGATTGCAGAAAAAAAAAGAACAGGATGTTTCTTGATGCACTTCCCCATTTATAGTCACGTGATGGTGACGTCATCCTAGGGGGAAGTGCAAACAGCTCAGCTAGGTAGGGGTTTCTGTAGAGCAGACTAGCTGCTTTCTTGTCAGGAATGGGACGGGGAGACAGGACGAGGAGGTAATAGAAAAGCCATGTAATAGAAGAGATGGGTTCGGATAGAGGCAAGGGAGCACAGAAGGCACTAGGATAAGTCAGTCCAAATGTATCCGAAAAGATAGAAAACGGAATGACAAAGAAACCCTAAAATTACTCAGATTCTCACCGCTCAGCCGGTCATAATTCCAACCTGGCCGAGCTAATGCAGGTAAGGTGAAGTATTCCAGATAATCTGATAGAAAAAAATAATTAAAAAATAAATAAATAAATAAAATAAAAGATAATGTAAGGGAATATGGAGATTGGCGTCGTAACCTAAAAGACATTAATCTTTGTCACAGTACATCAAACCAAAGAGGGCTAGAGGCAAGTGTAGCGCTTATCAATGTTATAATTGATTGCAGACAATACACTGTTAGAGCTCAATCGTGCGCAATAACTGGTCTGTGGTGAGACAAAAATCAGAAAAGAACACACTCGTTTAGCCACTGCTCAAAGAGCCAAAACTCTGATTCAATAATGACACCCCAGAAGTTCAAAAATCTACCTTGTGCCAGTTGTAAATATCTATGTCATGTGGGAGTCTTCAAAGTTATAGATCATGTTCGTCTCGTCTCTGTTTGAAGTATTCAGTCTACAAGTACA
The DNA here is from genome assembly GCF_964263255.1 of Lissotriton vulgaris. Classification (NCBI taxonomy): domain Eukaryota; kingdom Metazoa; phylum Chordata; class Amphibia; order Caudata; family Salamandridae; genus Lissotriton; species Lissotriton vulgaris. The sequence continues at coordinate 863,624,853 of NC_141698.1, read as the reverse complement.
AGCAAAACCACATTACTACGGAATGGGCAATTCAAGTTTCAATACCAATAAAAGGATGATTTATACCGGGAAAACTTCTAACAGTCTCACCTTATTGCTGTATACAAAACGCAGCCCCATGACACGTCACTCGGTACCAGCTAGCGGACGAGTGAAGGCTGGACCTGGAAGTGAATATAACTTGGGTACCAGATCGCTCATTGGCTGAGTATGGCCGCAAGAGCTGGAACGCCAACCATGATCATACTAAAGAGGAAAAGATGAAACTGAAACTCCAGAGGAAAGACTATCAGCTAGATTCATCAAAGACCCGTTTTGCGAGTCTTTAATAGCGATTCATAAGGAATCGCTACTAAGGACTTGCAAAACTGGATTCATGTAGGAATTGCAAAAAATATTGTGATTCCTACATCTTCCTTATTTGCGATTCCAAATTGCTAATCGTAAATAAGGAATAACTCCCCATTCATTCCTATGGGCCTAAAGGCCCATAGGAATGAATGGGGAGTATTCCTTATTTGAGATTAGCAATTAGCTAATCGCAAATAAGATAGCAATTTCAAGGGTGCCAGGGGTGTCCAAAGGACACCCTGTAGCACCCCTGAAATGCAAATTTACACAGGTGTTGCGCACACACATGTCCAAAGGACATGTGTGTGTGTAACATGCAACAGAAAAAAATGCACTAAAGTGCTTTTTTCTAATTTTTCGCTATTTACCACAAAGTCAGACTTCGTGGTAAATAGCGACCAAATATTGCGAATTCGCAATTTCAAATTGGTTAATGAATTGCATTTAAGGAATCTGTAATAGAGATTCCTTAAATCCAATTCCTCGCAAATATGCGATTTCGCAAATAGCGATTTTTGCATTTGGGATGATGAATCCCAAATGCAAAAATTGCACTCGCAAAGGGCCAGATTCTCCGAATCTGGCCCTTTGCGAGCGCAATTTAGCTTGATGAATCGGGCTGTACGTGATATAGCAATAGTCCCGCGGACAAAATTTTATGATAAAATGCAATAATTATTCCAAATGAATCTGAAGGATGATGCCGCCATCCATATTAGTGACGGTGTCACACCGCACAGGCGTAACTTGTATAAATATAGAGTTAAGCAATACAACCAGGTTCGTACGGTTAAATGCAAAAGCACCCATAGGTTCTCCCCATTCTTCCAAATACACAGTAGCGCAGAAAAGAGAAATAAGAGATATTCGGATTAAAGAAATGTATACTGGTGAAGAAGATAGTTTTCAACCACTGTAAATAAAACCATGGTGTTAGTGCGTGTGTGAGCTATATAAGTGTGTTCAGTGAGTGAATCCTATTGTGATGGCCCAAAGTATACATCAGATACATTTTTAAATTGTACAAGTCATACTCATGGTTGTAGTACTTGAATCGTCTCTTCAATGTATGCTCATGAATGAGGAAATATTATTATTAGAAGACAAGGTGTGTGTAAAGCATTGCGTACCTTGTAACATTGAGCTGAAGGGAAAGACAGTCAGTCTGTAAACATTATCTACATTGCAAAGATCATATGTAGCTACTGTTCATACATTCACAAAGACAATGGGCCGGATGTAGGTGTCCAAATACCTGTCGGAAACAGCCGAAAATACAAATTTTCTGCCATTTCTGACTGGTATTTGGACATTGGTATGTAGGGGCTCAAAATTCATACAGATTCGGTAATTTTACCGAATCTGTAATTATACCGAATCGGTAAAATTACAGAATCGGTAAATTTACCGATTCTGTAAATTTTACAGATTCGGTAATTTTACCGATTGGTAAAATTACCGAAACTGTATTTTCAGATGTAGGTAGCACTTTTAACAGTGCTACAGGCCTTTCAGGATTCTGTATTTACCATGCAATACAATTGCATGGTAAATAACGAATTCTTGTGTACATGTACATCTGTGCATGTACACCTGTGCCATGTGGCACACAGACATGCCCTTAGGGCATGTCTGTGTGCCACATGGCACACTAGTCAGAAACAGGGGTGCAACAGGGTGTCAAAGTGACACCCTGCCCCCCTTGCCAATTCTGTATTTTTACCGATTCGGTAAATACCGAATCAGTATTTGCTATTGAATCCTATGGGCTTCAAGGCCCATAGGAGTCAATAGCAAATACCGAATCGGTATTTTCCGAATCGGTAAATACCGAATCTTACCAATTCGGTATACCGAATCATTATCTACATTAGATTTACCGATTCTAAAATACCGAATCTGTAAAATTCGGTATTTTAGAGTCGGTAAATCTAATTTACCTACATCTAGCCCAATAAGTGGTAAACAGACTCCATCCCTTCCCAGGTGATGAAAAGAACACTAGTCCTATTGAATACCAGGGGAAGGACACTACAAATAATTGGATGGACTTTTAGAAAAACACAAGTGGTGAACATGGGGTACCACACCTCAAATACACAAATATGTAATTCACAGTCTACTTAGGGTTCGTAAGTATAAAAATTGTTTCATGCTTATGGTAACATTACAGGCTGTACCGGTAACTTGGTGGTAATAGATTGTACTGCGATCGGTTTTAGTTCGGCTAAAAACCTAATAGTTGACAGATTAAACACAGTAAAGAGGATAATGGCATGCAGGTACAATGACTTTTATCATAACATCTGGAAAAAAGTACTTGCGCAAAAACATATTGCATCTCATGATCAAAGTTGAGGCCATGTTCTACCGTCCGTAGACGCATTATCCACATGACCTCTGCTCTTCTCAGTCTAAGCTACTATTACCACCCCAAATGTTGGGATGTGTGATCTCAATACCAATAAAACTAAACTTTTTTCTCCATTCCTTTTGATGGACAAGTTGCTGCATGTAGTGCTATTGGGTATTTTGGATCACCTTTGTGTATAGCTCTGACATGCTCCATTATCCTTTCTTTGAGCGGCCTGATGGCGCTGCCGACATAGATCTTATTGTAAAGGCATTCCATAATGTAGGTGACAAATAATGGTGCAATTGATATTGCTCCTAATGACATAGTTCCTGCCTGCAAAGTCTGTGAATTATGTGTGGGCATGTTTCGCCCACCTGCACATACTGCAAAACCTGCATTTGTAGAAACACTATGGGGCTAATTATGATTGTGGATTTCCCGTATCCTCCGGCCGGCGGAAGCCACCGCCGGCCCGGAGGATGCGGGAAAACCGCTGCGGAGCCTCCACAGACCCACCGCCAAATTAGGATGGCTGGTGGGTCTGATATTCTGCCCGCAGCTTTTCCGCCGCAGTCGCCTTCCGACCGCAGCGGAAAAGCACTAGCGGAAAAGTAGCCAGAAGACCCCTCACTTGTAACTTACCTCTAATCAAAAGCACCCGTTGCGGGCCCCCTGGGTGAAGGGGTGGTGGGGGGTGCACATGGGGGGTACCTATTATACCCCCCTGCATTTGCGTGCACAATGCAGCAGGCATCGTGCGGTGCCTGACGCTTTGTGCATGCAAATGCTGTGCATGCATTTTTAACATTGCGGCGGGTGCAGCTTGAAGCTGCACCCGCCGCAATGTTAAAGATTGAGGATGTGACCGCCACCCTGGCGGTCACATCCTAATCTGCACAGAGGGAACGCCGCAGCCCATGCGGATGTTCAGCAGTGCAGCGCAGCCTAGTATAGTGGTGAGTGGAGCGGGCCGGCGGTACCGGGGTATACACACCTTCTCACTCAATCTCTGCTAGTTGCAACTTCCTCCCAATGTTCACGCAGAATCTGCTGCTCAATCTTCTCTCACTGCTCCCCACACTTTCACACACTCACAACCCTCGCCCCCGTCCACCTCCACCAGAAGCGCCTGCATCCGCTATTCTGCTGTGCCCCCACAGAACACGGCTCCGCCATGGCCTGCCGTTCCTGTGACCCCCCTGGACCCGCCCTGCCTTTCTCTGCCCCGGCAGTCCACAAGGCGACAGGCCTATACTCCAAGCCCTTCCAGCCACGGAGCTCCTTTCCCCTCGGAGGGGAAGAAGGCAGAGATGGCACAGCATCGCAGTGACAGAGGGAGCGAGAAGGGGTGCCGAGATGGGTAGCAGAGGCCTAGCTCTTAATTGTGTAGTGGGTGCAGTGGCACCGAGACACCGAAGGGTCCAAATATAGCTCCACTTTTTACTACACAGGGGCTGTTTTCCTTGCTCACAGTAGGGCCCTTGGCACCTTGCTAAGGTACTAGTCGGCAGGAGGGGGGTCTAAATGAGAGGACTAAGGCAGCAGCAAGTGGAGAATGGTCTCGCAGGTGCATGTGGGAGAGGCAGCGGGGCTCGAGGCGGTGGCAGATGAGAAAGGGGGTGAGAGAGCTGAGGAGAAAGACGAGAAATCAGGAACTGCTAAAGAGTGGTGAGTGAAAAGAGCAGACCACGCAAGAACCAGGGACACATCTGGTGCATTAGGGAAGCAAGGAAGGGCAATGCAACACGAAAGAAGCAGGGTTTGAGCAGGAACCACTGAAGGCATGCACAGAATCAGGGAGAAGAGAAGCTAGTGGGGGATGGCAGGCAAGAAAGAAAGGTTGAGCAGGACCTGATGGATGGAGGGCAGGGGTTCTGAAGGAAGGGACACAAGTGAGTAGCCAGAAGGCCCTTTACTTGTAACTTAATTCTAATCACACCGAGCTCGCAAAGCGTGCAAATCCAACCCTGCTTCAAAGACTTCCTTTCATCTTTTCATATTCTTTCAGAGGGTCAATCCAGTCCCCCTGCCTTCTACTTATCCATCCACCCCCTCACCTTTCCATACACTAACCTCTTGCCCCATTCAGCCATACTGTTTCCATCCATCCATCTGTCATTGCATGTGTGCATCCGTCCTTTCACACACCTGCCCACTTTCCTGATATTCCCTAACGCTGGTATTTTGACTTGCAGGCAAAAGAGGCCCACAAACAACGTATTCACTTTTAGGTGGGGACCAGTTTGCCAGTCCATGGGGTCAGTGCTGCCTCTGCTTAAGCTGCTAGAGTGGGGGGTTCCCCACACCATTGGAGGCACAGCTGAGAGAAGCAGTGAGCTCTGCAGAAAAGAGTATATTAGAGAAGCGGGAGGGTAAGGGTTGAATTAAGGCGAAAGGTGAGGACCACTGATATCAGGAAGTGATGAAAGGTGATGGGGAGGCATGGGTTAAATAAGGGGGAATATTGAGTACTATAAGGTCAGTGGAGATGAGAGACACCAAGAGAAGAGATGAAAGAGGCGATGAGGGAATCATTGCAGGAGAAGGAGATATGAAAGGAAGTATCAGGAGTGCAGGGCCTGTGAACAAATGCGAGCTGGTGAAACAGGAAGGACCGGACCTTTTGAATAGGGCCAGGGCAGGGTGGGGGGGTGGAGAGGGGGTTAGAACAACATGGAGTGCTGGAGGGAGAGGGACAATTGAGAACTAAAGAGAGAGTAGGGGGGAGAGGCAAAGGAGAAACGCAAGGGAACGAGGAACACTGGAACAATAGGTCATAGACTCAGAGAGAGTTAATGAACCAGTGGAGGGGTGAGAGGTGCAGAGTAGGGAGCTCCCAAGGGAGGGCTCGACACATGAGAGAGAAGTCCCTGAACTTTAGAAGAGAGATATGCGGAGTGAAGGTAGTAAAAGGAAGGGGGCAGCATTTTTCAATTCTCGCCTAGGGCGGTAAAACACCTAGAAACGGCCCTGCCAAGATTCTAAGTTGCTTGCTGTACATAAATGCCAGCAATTGCACCAGACCCGTTCTCACAACGTACTGTTTACCTTTCCAGGTTTCTGCTCGAAGAAAGCAAACTGCATGTTTGTGCAAATTTGCTTAACTTTGCGAGAGAGCAAAGTGTGTTCCATTGAGGTCCACATTACATAAACTGCCCAGGTGGTGTTACTCACTTACCTCTGGTGTTAATTAGCATCAGGTTATTTCTTGTAAGTGTGGTTTAAACTTCTTCATATATTTTATGGTGGCCACTGGCCAGGCGACCATGAAAGTGACCAAGCAAAAGGAGAGCAGCCTGTACAGCAGTAAGCATGTCTGCCTAGCTTGTTCCATCTTTTCTGAGCAGGTATTTTACTCCGCACATCTAGCAAACACCATCACCATACTGCTTTGAGCCAGTTAAGCCAGACTGCCCAGTTCTTCTGTCCAGTTCAGTCCTTAGCTCTACAAACCTTAAGGGACTTAACAGAAAGAAAACCGAATCATGTATGGCACGTGGGATTGAATAGAGCACTCTAAAGTGTGTGTGACTCATACTAAGGGGCCTCTTCAACTCATGCCACAGACTGCAGAAGAACACAGAGGAGCATGAGCAGCCTGTAGGTAAGAATCTTTTAATTTTATTTGATTTATTTCAAAATATTAGTGTAATGTGTGTCAGTGTAGTGAGTCTGTTTTTATATTGTATGATGCTTTTTGTTTCACTGGAATCAAAAGTTTCAAAGCAATATCTTGTTTCTGCTTGCCTGGCGAACAGAGTGAATGAGAATGTGGTTCAAATACAAGCAAGAAAAAATGAACTTTCATCAAGATGGATGGACGGGCAGATACATGGATGGATGGATGGATGGATGGATGGATGGATGGATGAGAGATCGTTTGGTGATGCCTGGATGCTCTGGTGATTCACCAATGGTGAAGGGGTACATATATGGATGGGTGGGCAGAAGAGTTCCAGGAGAGTGTGTCCAGAAGGATGAGTGTATGTGTACATGAATGAATTAATGGATGATTATCTAGTGAATAGATTCATGGATGGATGGGTGGGAGGGTGAGTGAATGGGAGCATCTCTAGAAGGATGGATGGATGTATGCATGAACATATGAATTAAGTGCAATGATGGAAACAGGGATGCATTATGGGGGGATGATTGGGTGAATGGTGCATGGGCTGAACGCTCTTATGTCGGTCAGACTTGCCTGCCACATAAAATAAATCCCCATTGTTTATCCTCACCTCTTTGAAATGTCACCAGCCACCACTGACCACAGGGTTGGCGAAAGACATGGATTGGTGCATGCTCACAGGAAAAACAATATACAAGAGCAGCGGTTGTCTCAAGAAATTGGACAAGGTATGGTACACCTGGAGAGCCCAGAGAGGGGGTGGGAGTGATCTAGGTGAATACACTTCGGAGGATGGGTGACATGAAGACCTGAGGGGAGTGTATTTTCTGATGATACTGTACCTGTCATATGCTTTGGAACTAATATATATATATATATTATTTCCTGATTTGTGCTTAAAATGACATGACGTTTTCTTTGTATGTTGGTTTTTTTTTCCTTTCTAAAACTCAATAAAAAGAATTTATTTTTTAAATTACGTTCGCAGGGTTTACAAACAGAGACAATTGTTGAGGTTGCTAAAAGAAGATTTAATACATTTCAGATAAGTAATTTGAAGTGCTTCAGAGTAGGGGTGTGCATAACTTGCAAAATTAAGTGTAGCGTAATCATGCAGAATTACCTATGCATTACGCAAGATTATGATTGAATTACGCAAGAAGAGTTATTCCACTATAGACATGAGGATGCCTTCTGCACTGAGAAATAGCGTTAGGTGGTACAGAACCTGAATATCCAGTGAAAGCAACCGCTTACAGTTGCTAAATGTGCTCTTGGAGTAGGACTTTTTCTCCCAAATTGCTCTTAATTATGTGAGCAGTAGTAAATGCGCAATTATCAACAGTTCCGTGCCATAGAGTAACACATACTTACTGAAATTACTCAATTTATTCTGCTGAATTTTAAATTCTGTCTATGCCTACTTGAGGGCATCAAACAATATCAATGTCCTTGTTTAGGAAAACGTTAGGGTTAGACCAAATTGATAGCTATAGTAATAAAGAAGCCAGCAAAGTAAAATCCTCAACATAGATATAGAAGACCAAGCTCTTCAGGCAATAATTGAAAAGTGTTGAGAGGCTGACACAGTAACCTGCAGCAGGAGCATTTTTCTCCATGTTGTAATTTGTCACTGGAAGAGAAAACCCAAATACCAGTGGAATAACACAGAATGGGAATGCACTCAATTTTGTAAATAAGTACACCAAGCTTCATACCAACATAGCTACTTAAAGAAAAGAATTAATTATTGAGATGAGCCTATAGCATTTTAGATTTCTATGATTGCTCTTTTTGAATACAGGAATGATAATTTATTTGGTCCAGGAACACGGTAATCTCTAATGTCTGGAAAGAAGATGCTAATCAAAAAAAGGGGGGGGGGCAAGAGCTCTATTTTGGAATTAAAGAGACCTATTAGAACATAGTCTGGTAAAGGAGCTGTAAAAAAAAATCCTAAAGTAGAAATGTTACTGGGTTTATCCCAGGAAGAAGGCATGTGGACTGCTGCAATAGGGAATGTGAAGTGGACTGAACTTCCACCATTTCTTCAACAGTGAGCCATGTTCAAAAGCATGGGGTATTTATTTTGAATAACTGCAATACATTGACAGTCAATGAAACTGATGCTGTTGAGATCCATTCAGAATCCTTAACTGCCTTAACTGAAAGGAGAAACATTATATATATATATATATATATATATATATATATATATATATATATATATATATATATATATATATATATATATATATATATATATATATATATATATATTATTTTATTATTTTTCTTAGGACCAGAAAGGTTTCACCATGCTTGGGCAACAGAGTATTCCATAGTCAACTGTATGCAGATGTTAATATTTTAGGTCTAAAACCATTGTCCTTCTTGATCTTGATTTTGAGATTCCTATGAACAAAAATCCATTTTGAAATTGAATGTTGGTAAAAGTACAGTGGTAGTCTGTTCTAAATATAAAAAAATCTGTAGTATTTAGCCGGAGACAAGAATATACTGGAGAGAGTTAAGTAGTATACCTGTCTTGGAGTTGTTCTAACACAGACCGGCTCTTATAAGCCTCCATATCCAGAAGACTACACATGAATTATTGCATGAAGGGGGGATGCAAAAAATGTGTAATGCAATGGGAATAGACTCCTTTGGCACTCGCTGAAAATCTATGCAACAAAGGTGCTTTCAACTCTCCTTTATGCAGATGAGCTCTTGTCTGAAAAGTTAGTTTTAAACTGAAGGAGTCATCCGACAATAATTGATGACAACGCAGAAGAGTTTGCCCAAGCACCTATTTCACCTAGAAGTTGTTTTAACAAGCACCTCTCGTAAAGCAATTGCTTGAATTGCCCATTGAGACTCCGGTCTCCTATCTATTCTTTAAGATAAATATGTCAAGCAAGAACTTTTAACTAGTCCAGGACACTTTTCCAGATTTTCACAAACATTAGGATTTGGTTTGGAACAATGCAAGAAAATAGGTTCTTGATTGGGGGGTGAAAGACCTACTGAAGCAACAACTGCAATTCTTGTCAGGGTTAACCACAAAAATCACTAAATTAACCTGTGTTTAACTCTCGGGGATCTTATCACAAATGCAGTTAGACTTAATTTAGAGGCAATCTGAAAAGTATTTATGCAGCACACAAACAGTAATAAAGTGAAAACACAACCAAAGAACAAATCCACACCAACTTAGAAAAATATAGTATAATGTAATCAGTAGAACCGAATTCATGAATTTTTGAATTTGTAAGTGTAAAATAGCGCCTGAAAGATCAGATCGCCAAATGTGGGTAACTGGTAGAGTGAGACAGGGGCAAAGTCAAAAGTTAGGGATGACTGCGATGTAGAGCGCTTCAGCTCCATAAAGTGGATTCGGCCAGGTCTCGCTTGTCTTCAGACTTAGAAGATCATTTGAAGGTAAAGTTCAGTAGAACAAGGCAGTCTGAGAAGGAGGCGTCATCACAGAGCAGCTGCTGGACTGAGTTACGATGAAGATTTTTACCTTCGGATATTGTCACTTTTTTAAAAGTTCTAAACTTCCACTGGGACGAACCTGCAGGCTGCAGCAGACCGGGGCTCCACAAAGCATGATAACTTCAATGAGAGGTCCCACTGAACAAGCTTAATGCCACAAAGAAGAACATAGCAGGGACTACTGTGAAGTCAGGCCAGCAGGTAGGTTCAAGTCTTCTCTTGGTTCTACATGCAATTTTTGATACCAAGACATGTAAAACTTAACAACACATGTCCCTTTTTTAAATATATTGTGCCCTGCCATATGTGCCTTAGTATTGACTTATATGTATTAAAAAGGAAGGTTTAGAACTAGCAACAGGTTAAAACTAGACAGCAGGCTGCAATGACACACCTGAGTCATGTTTTAAAGTACTTTAGAGGGTAATACAATGAGTGCTCCAGACCCACTTGTAGCATTTAATTTCAGGCCCCTGTAGTACCACTTTACTAGGACTTACAAGTAAATAAAATGTGCCAATCAGATGTAGGCCAACCTGACCAGGTTTAAGGGAATGAGCACAATCACTTTAGCACTTGTTAGCAGTGGTAAAGAGCACAGAGTCCTAATGCCAACAAAAACAACATTCAGAAAACAGGACTGGTGAAGTAAAAACCTTTCAGGGAAGACCACACCAAGTATCGCAGGTCTAACATGTGTCCCTCCCGCTGAAAGTAGGGAGAGCTAAACAAACCTCATGAGAGTTTTCATCACTAAAGCGGAAGAATCTGGGGAGACAATGAGCATTGGAATGGTCAGCCCAGGATAGTGTTGTACCAAAAAGAAAATCCCATGTAGGGAGATCTGTCTGAGCCATCTGAGGAGAAGAAAGTCTGTTTGAACCCAGATATGAGTTCCAACAGGTATGGTCTCAACATTTTTAATGCCAAGACTATTGAAAAAGTCTCTCTTTCAATAGCATGCCACCTCTATTCCCTGGGCAGTAACCTCTTACTAATGAAGGCTACAGGTTGGTCTAGCCCCACTTCATTTAGCTGGGAGAGCACAGCCCTTATGCCATGCTCAGAGGCATCTTTTTTTTACAGTAAATTATTTAGAGAAGTCACAGGCCTTGAGTACAGGTGCTATACGCATGCCTCATTTGAGGTGTCAAAGGTTTTCTACCAGGCCTCTGTTCATATCACCTTCCTGGGCTGCTTCTTAGAAGTCAGCTCAATCAAAGGGACAACAATAGTGCCATAGCCCTCAACATACCTCCTATAATATTCACTGAGGAACATGTAAGGCCCTCACTTCAGTCTGAGTTGTGGGGGTTACCAAGCCTGAATAGTCTCAAACTAGGCTTGGAGGGGCTGTACCTTCTCCCCGCCCATTAAGTAACACAGATCCACCACAAATTCCTGCCCTATCTATCACTTACTAGCCTTGATAATCAGGTATGCCCATTGCAAGGCCAATAGCACTTCCTGGTGATGAAACAGGTGATCCTTCCTCCTTTTGCAAACCCAGCACCCATCCAGACGGCTGAAAATTCATTTTTGAAGTATATCCTGGCCCTCCCTAAAAGCTCTCCTAATTATAACTGCCATGCAGAACTGGGTCTTGCTTACATATCCGACTTAATTAAACTAGAGCCTGTGCTATTATGGCACAGGCTCTGGACGCAAGACTCAACACACCTAAATAGAGATGTTCTGACAGACATTTTAAAATTAGAGGGAGCTACAAGGATACCATGGGTGAACTATGTTCATAACTTTTTAAAAGATATTGGGAGAGAGGATTATTTTTTGAATCCTACCAATCTTTCAGCTATCTCACGGAAAGATTTGAAGAAGCAGGGCCTAGCTTTGCTGGACTCTCAAAGAATCGCAATGGAGGTCCTAAAACCTTCTGTTCTGCAGCATCAAATGGTTTTAACGACTTTTAACATTCAGCCCTATCTAATCTATGTATCTAATAACTATGAGTGCTTTTTACTTTCATGTTTTAGATTTGGTATTTTTCACAGATTAGTTAGTTTTCCTACGATTAATAATTGATTGCATGATTTACCTCCATGCCCCTGTGATAATATTTTACCCTAGAGTACTATTCATGTTTTTCTTTTCTGTAAATTCTATGATGTATTAAGAAAGAATGTTTTACTACCATTTTTAAGAGAATTAGGACATCGTCAGTGTCGTGAGGCTATGCTCAATATTCAATGTCTTGACAATCATCTATGTGTAGCAACAACAACACTGTATTTAAAAAATGTGATGCACAGTGGGAAAAGCATGTCTATTTAAAAGCACTTTAAATCTTACACTTTCCTCGAGTTTGAATTCCTTGAAATTGATGAATTCCTGTATTGTAAATATGTATCTTTTAATATTGTAATGAAATGTGTTTCTTTTATCTGTACTTTTATGATTGCTTCTAACAATCGTATAAAGATATTTTGATTGATTGAGGTGATCCTTCCAGCTGGACCTGTCAACTGCAATGCTGGCCACGTAGGCGGTGCTTAAAGCGAGGACCCTGTTGAGCAACCTCTCGAAGGTGGCAAGCCATTCTTTAACCCAAAGGGCATCACTTTCAATTGGAAGTGGCCCCCTGTGGTGGGGAATGCAGACCTCCACTATCCCCCTTGGTTAGGGCAATCTGCCAGTACTCATATATTAGAACAAAAGTACTCGAGTAGTTGGAAGCTCCCAACTTGTCTATAAGCTCATCAGCTCAAGGGACAGGGTGAGCATCAGTTTTTATAACTGAGTTGAGCCCCCTATAGTCCACATAGATATCTGAGTTGCAGTTAGGTGCTAGGATGAGGGCCTTTGGGTATAGCACCACTGGGCTGGACCATGGACTATTGGGGTGCTCGCTACTTAGCAGTGAAGCATTGGAACGCCCTCCCAGTGCATCTGCGAATGGAACCCTCGGAAATACTATTCAGAGCTAAATTAAAAACCCACCTATTCCCACAATAATTCCTTTTTGGTCTGTCTTTCCCGGTTCCCTTCCCATGAGAGTTGTCTGTCAGCAGTTAGTGCGGGGATACACAGTTTTGTGCAGCCATGCGCTCTATAAATGTCCTATTATTATTATTTTAATCACCCCTAACTCCAGCATTGTGGACACTTCCTCCTTGATACCAACTCCATTGTCAGACGAACTATAGATTATTATTATTATTATTATTACGTTTCTTATATAGCGCCAGAATCGACCCCCGAAGGGGTATCTCTGCGCTTGCCTTGGGAACCTGTCCTGGCTTTTCCCTGTGAGATAGCCCCTACAGGGCATCCCCAAGGTGAAAGCCAGGCATCCCGCTGCGGGGGGGCCATTGTACTTCCTCACAGGCATGCTATCCCAGTGTCCATATATTGGGTACACAGATGTGTGAGCCCATGAGTCATTGGTATCAGTAGGAAAACTACCCCAGCAAATGGCAACAGTCCCTCTGGGGTCAGAGCAGGGGAGAGGTTAACACTGCCACTAACTCATCCTGTTCCATGGAAGATAGGAGAAAGGGTAGAGGTCCACTCTTCTCTTCCACCCCACCATCTGTCACCTGCAGCATAGTGACTTCAGACCTCTCATAAAGAGGTTTGAGGCAATTAATATGGAGGGCATTTAAAGGATTCCTAAGGGTATTGAAGTCCATTACTCAGGTGATCACCCCTTATGGGGTGATTCAGGCCCTATACAAGTCACATAAAATAAATAAATAAAATAAATCTCCCCTTTTTGCTTCTTCACCACATAATGCTCAGACCACCGGACTTGGGGGCCCTGGACTCTACTGGCTCCATCACTTACACTTTTTGGCCAGGCTGAAACTCAAACTCAGTGGCCTTCTGGTCATGCCAGAGCTTCATCATCTTCTGACTGGTTTCCAGGTTCTCAGAGGCCTGCTTCCAGAAGGGCTGCATGTGAATTCCTAGGGCCACCCTAGGGCCAATAAGTGGTTAAATGAATCCTGGGGAAATTTTGGGAAGGTTACTCCCACCCTTCTTTTACAAGACCAAGGGGGCCTTTTGAAAGGGTGGCCATACATGAGTTCAATAGGACTGAACCCAACTACTTTCTGTACCACATCCTTTTGGCAACAAATTGGTATGTCAAGAGGACGTCACAATTCTGCCTCAGGGGCTCTGACAGGCCCAAAAACATGTCTTTAAAGAACATGTTAAGCCATTAAACAAGCCCATTGATCTGGAAATGAAAGTGTGTGGAGAACGTATAGGTTACTCAGCACTCATCCCACATTATCTTCATGTAGGCTATCATGAAGGTACCTCTGTCAGACACTATTTCTTTGAGGAACACTGCCCATGTACAAATCTCCATAAGGGTCTTGACCACAACAGGTGTAGTCACAGTACTCAGAGTTATAGCCTCAATGTATCTAGTGGCATGGTCCACCAAGATCAGGATAAATCTGTACCCTAGGGAAGTTTTGGGGTCCAAGGGCCCAAGCATGTTGATGCCTAACCTTTTAAAGGGGGTGCCAACAACAGGTAAGGGAAACCTGGAAAGTCTGCAGGTTTTTCCATGACTTCCATCTTGCCTGGCAAGTATGACATGATCTGCAGAATTCGTCTGTGGTCACCTTCATCCAGGGCCAGTAAAAGTCAGTGATAATCCTGGTAAAGGTCTTGTCTTGCCCAGATGTTCTAACAGGGGTACGTCATGTTCTAAACCCTGTAGGAAGGACATATAGTGATGGGGGATCACCAACATGTGGGTTACCCCAGGCTCAGGGACCCTCAGGCTCATAATACAGGAGGTCATTCTTTCAATAGATCGGGTGATCTCCAGCAGTAGTACCAGCAGCCTCGCCTTTTGTCTGTTGTGTAAGATCTTCAAAGGTTGGGCACTCTTTCTCAACCTTGTATAATTCGTCGTTAGTGGCCTTTTCTCAGATTGCCAAGCAGCCAGCTCTTGCAAGTCCTCAGGTCATCAATGTCCTCCCCTGTAGGTTCCAGGGCAAGACCCCCAGGCTCAGTTGCTTCCAGACCCTAGGAGTTTCATGGGCTGTTTTCCCATGCCACTTGCTCTTCCTTCTCTTGACAGCTACATGGGCGATTCTTCTGAGCTCCAGGACTCCTTCACTACCCTCTTGGGCTGCTATGGACCCTGTTTGTCAGCCACAGCCACTCAGGCAACCCTAATATCTTCAGGCAAGACTGGAGCTCTACCTCCTTCTAGAATGTGTTCTCAAAGTAATTCCCAAGCAGACAATTTACAGGCATGAAAGATTTCACTGCTACTTTCAAGGAACTTGAGACCCCCTTACCAGTCAAAGGAAACCAGAGCCACAGGGTAGTGACTCTTTCACTTGTCTGCTACTATGACCAGGCCAAATGTATTGAGGGTTACCTGCAGGGAAGACACCTTATGATACCTGACAGTAGTCATGCTGCCTCCTGTGTCCCTCAGAGCCTCCACCGCTATCCAATGATGATGACCCACTGCTTATCCTTGGTTGTGTTAGAAGGCATGTGTGTATTTAGAATCATCTCCTTGTTGTCCAAGGGCAGTAAGGTAACCTCTGTCCCCTATGTTAATTGGGAAACCTCCTCACAAGGCGCTACACTAGCCAACCCAGGTGTCTCCCCACCAATAGGGTGCTGTGCTCTCTTGGGCTATTTGCATCTCATAACATTTGATGTTGAACCTCCCCGACTCCTTTCTATGGAACCCACTCTTCTTGTGACAAGGTTGGTATTATGAAACCTTCCCCAGAAAACTGTTTGGGTACCTTTAGAGAACTCCTTGTTTTATTTTTTGTCTCTTCTTTCTTTCCTCTGTTTGGACCCTGCCAATACCTTCTTGTGGACCCTGGTGCTGAGCCAGTGGTCCCCCTCCTTAGCAAGCTCCCTGATTTCAGTATGCTTACTATCCTCTTGGTGTTGTTGCAGCTTTGTAAAACAGTTGATCAACATGTGATATATGGCAATCAAATTCTATAGCTGCTTGTAATTACTTACATCTCTGTCCTTCACCCAACCATCAAGTGCCTTGCACAAGTAACCTACAAAGTCCCCCAGGACTATTGGGGCAATGTCTAGCTGTCCCTATACATTTGCCTATACCTTCATACCTTTCATGGATGAGGCCATACCTCCTGAAGGAAGTCCTCATCCTGTCCCACTTCCCTAGGCCAAACAGTGCAACAGAGCCTTTACTGGAATTGAACCTCCAGAAACTGGACCATGTGTATCTCCAATGCCACCTCATAGGCCTCAACCCACCTGTCAATGCCATCCCCCACTTCAAAGTTAGGTACCCGTTCCTAGGGTATATGGGCCCACCTGATATTGTGTGGTTGCTACCACCATTACAACTGCTCTCTCTGTCAGATGCTCCATCTTCAACTCAAGTTCCGTTAGACTCACTTAATGAGCCCACAAAAGTTTATTATGTTCCTTTAAAGCTAGCCCTTCTCTCTTCCGGGGCGAGGGCTCTCTCTCACTCAGCACTATCCTACGCTCTTTATGCTTCAGCCCTTCAAGTTTGTGTAGCCAGTTTCATCTGGGACAGCTACAACTTAAACTCCCTTTCAGCATTCCTGTTCTCTAGTTCCTGAGGGGCCGGTGTGGGAGGACACACTGCTTCCTGTGCTGGACCCAGTAGATGACCTCACTCCTATGGGTCTCCCACTCTCCCTCAGTTCTGGAGGCAAGGGCAGAAGATTCTCAATTCCTTCTAGCTCTGGAGCTATTGCAAAGTTATCCTACTCAGCCTGTATTTAATCCTTCTCTTCCATTTCATCCTCCTTGTCATCATATTCCTTTTTCTGTGCTGCAGCTTGCTTTTTGTTGACCTTCTCCCAGGCTCGGACAGGTATCTCATACTCCAAATTTGGACAACCATTGGCTGGATTCAACCCCTCTCTCTTCGCAACCTTTTTAGCTCAGTCATACTTCAGCTTTCAAGGTTGTCGAAATCCAATTCCATCTTTTCAGGAGAGAGTCACATATGCACAAAATGTGAGGCAAGAATTTAGGGGCATATTTACGAGCCCACTGTGCCACCAATACGTCACTTTTTGTGACATACTGGAGGTGCATTTCACTTCTCCCCCCTATTACAAGGAGATGAAAAGCCACCCTGCGTGACTTTTTCTCTCCTTGTAAATATGGCCCTTCACATGCAGCACTTTGCCTGGAAGGGGTGTTCCATGGGTGTTGCTGTGGGTGTTCCCACTCAACACAATGGAACGAGACACATTTCCAGATTTATGAGGAATCGTAAAGCCGGAAATGCATGTTAATGCTATGCCTCACCAGGGGTGGCGTAGCGAGGCGGAACGAGGAGAAATGTTTTAATTTATCCTCGTTTTTCCTCTTTCGAAGGATGCTGCATTCTATAGCATCCATTGAAAGAGGGAAATGCCTGTAGTGATTGTTTTTGTGCATGACGCAGGCATGATGCAGGCATCCTTGCACCATGGTGAAAGGGTGCCTGTGCCAGCTCATGGCTGCATGGCTGGCAGTTTGAAGTGTGTGCGCCAGCGCAGGGGAGAGCACAGGAATGCAACATATTATTGTAAATAAGTTGCATATCTGTGCTTCGGAAGTGCCACAGCTTGGTGCAGCCGAATGGCTTGCGTTGGTGTGCTGCAGCACTTCCTTTTAGATCTACTCCTAAATTTGGAGCAAAAAAAAGGCAAAATAGCCAATCAGGGAGAATCTAAAAAGAGTTTGAATCCTGTATCAGGTTATCTATATGGGATTTTAGTGAAACACAAAATCACCCAGTGGCACTTTACAAACACAAGTACTGGATTCTACTGCTGCCACCAATGTACTCAAGCAACAATCAGAATCCTTGTCTGGATGAACCATAAAAAGTCATGTTTAACTTACAAGCAATGTGCAAATAACCTATGCAGCACTTCTAGAAAAAATAGAGTAATCTTTAATTGATAAAATGATTCCTAAAAAAAAAATTCATATGTAGACCTGGAGATATGCAATTTCAAAGTATTAGGTAAAAGTTGGTCCAAAAAATGCACAGCGCCAAATGTGGCTATCTGATCATACGTATAGTTAACAATCAGAGGGGGGAGAGAGAGAAATCAGAATGGATTCATTCTCCCTGGGCATATTTAAATAAACAGTTAGAATCCACTCCTTGAGATTAAGGGTGTCTCCTCCACAGTGGGGAACACCTTTATGTTTTTAGGTCCCCTCACACACCAACAGGCCCCTTGGGGTCATGCTTCATCATTGGGGTCATCGTACCCCTCTTAGTCCAGGGGACAAACACATACCTGAAGGACACAAAAGCAGTCCTCCAGCTTTTACAAGAACTGACTTTTGATCCAGAAAATCAACTACTTCTTAGCCTGGAGGTGGAGAGCCTCTACACGAGCCTCTCTCACGATGAAACCTTGGCTATCATAGAAGAGGTTTTATACAGTACCGACTGGAAATACCAAACACCGAGAGGTGTGGTAATGGAGTGCATCTCACTTGCATTAACGATAAACTTTTTTGAGTATGAAGGGACCCTCCACCTCCAACGCCATGGCACCAGTATGGGCAGCACTTTCGCGCCGAGCCTGGCGGGCCTGTATGTCCACCACATGGAGAGCACAAAAATCCTACATACCGACCACCCATACAGACATCACATACACACATGGAGAAGGTACATCAATGATATGCTTGTGATATGGCATGGGGACCAAGAATCTGTATCTGAGTTTATGGTTTGGTTAAACCAGCAGAACCATTTCTTAAAGTTCACTCATACAGTGTCAAGAGAAACATTGGTGTTTCTGGATCTTAACATCTTCCCAAAAGACGGGAAACTACATACCAATTCCCACTTTAAACCAACGGCGAGGAACTGTCTCCTTCGCTATGACAGCTTTCATCCACGGCACTTACGCACCAATTTGCCGTATGGTAAGTTCCTACGCCTGAGACGTAATTGCACACAAATCCAGGACTACAAGGCGCAAGCAAAGGATTTAAACATCAAATTGCAGAGAAGACAGTACCCAGAGAAGGTCATCAACAACGTGATGAAAAGGGCGAGAAATAACCATCGGGAGGCACTTCTGGAAAACAAACCCCAGAGCAATCAGGCATCAGCCAGACCCATCTGCGTGACTACCTACAGCCCCCAAACCAATGAGGTTTCCAAACTTCTGAATAAACATTGGCGCATCCTGACAAGTGGCAAACTAAACATTGAGAAACCCTTATATGACCACAAACAAGGCAAAAATCTCAAGGATATGCTAGTGCACACACGCCCAAAATGGCAACAAATGCCACAACTCCATCCACAAGGGCTGGGAGGCCACTACCCATGTGGTAACTGTGCGAGCTGTCACCTGACTCAGAAAAGTAAGAATCTAACTTTTACTAACGGAACGAGGTGGGAACAACGGAAACTAACCAACTGCAACAGCAAAAATGTCATTTATATGATAACCTGCCCTTGCAATTTGGAGTATATTGGCATGACAAAAAGACCAGTGAAAACACGAATCGGGGAACATAAGAGCAATATCCATTGTAAGAAGACGACGACAAAAATGGCCACACATTTAATTGAGAATGGACATTGTGTGAATGACATCAGGTGGACAGTAGTTGAACAACTCCCATCTGAACAAGGACTCTTTGAGAAAGAGCAGAGATGGGTTTTTAGACTGGGGACTTACACTACACGTCTAAATGACAATATCCCCTGGGGTCCGTTAACTTAGATGATGCCCTGATGAATGTCCTCTTCAATGCGGCGTAAATACAATTTATGTAAACAGAGTGTCTCAGGAAGATTTCCAGACTTTCCCCACATGAGCATCTATCAGACGAACCATAATATGCCCGGGGTTCTGCATCTTTCATTCATCCTTAGAGTATATATCCACTCATCCTGGTAATATGTATTCTCTGCCCCTTGGCAAAAGAAAACAAGCAAACAATGAAACGCAATATTATGAACAAAGTGGGCGTTTTTTCCAACGAAACGCCATGCACATTGTGTCTGTTAGGAGGAAACACATCATTCGTATTGCCATAACTAACCATCATGAGATATGAGACAAGCGCAGGATAGCGCATGTGCATAACGCGTAACAAAGACACCCATAACAGCGCATGCGCAGCAGGACAAAACACACTGCATGGACGCATGCGCGAAGGAAAGACGCGAGAAAACAATGACCGCGAGCAAGGAACCGACAATGACCGTACATGGCCATAAGGAAACCACAATCATGCAATTAACTAAAACCGACAATGACCATATATGGCCATAAGGAAACCACAATCATGCAATTAACTAACTAAAACCGACAATGACCATATATGGCCATAAGGAAACCTTAGTCATGCAATTAACTAATTAACTCCACCCCGGGAAAATGTATAAAACCCCGGTTTCAAAATTCCTTCTGGCATTATCACCGGAGCCACGCAGGGATCGATCGGGAGGTATTTCCTCATAGAAATCGTGAGTAGAAAGGTCTGATGATTGTGAGCACTGCCACCACTACATGAATGTAAGTTAAACCAAGACCTGAATATGCCTTTCTTTCTCAAGCAGGTGCTAGTTAGCACACCAGATCCTGACGTTTTGGCTCATGAGGTTTATCTACAACTCCAAAACAGTATGTTGTAAATATGTAATGGCATGGAATTGACATTTTTCCTCCTCACTTTACAGGGATACAACACAAACTTTGTCCTCTCCCTCTTTACCAACAATAGTGTTACAATCAGGAAATGATTTGAAAACATCTGATCAAAAATGTCCTCATTAAGTGTGTGTGCTCTATGTTGTGTGTCAGTGAGTCTAGTGTGTTTTTTGTAAAATATTTGTATCCCACTATAAGCACTGGAATACAGCTATAGTATGTCACCTGTAACCACTGGATATTTTACCTATGAATATGGAGAGAGAGACCACCAGAAAAAAATGTTTTGTCTTCTTTCCTTCACAGGTTGATCAATAGACAACGTCTTTTTTTTGCTAGGTACATTACTTTTACCTGCACTGTAATTTTTCCTCACTTTTAGTAGAAAATTCTGGTATTAGTTAGAGAAACGTGAGTAAGGTGGGGATTTGTGCACCCCGTCCTGAAGAAGGTGCTTCTGGCACCGAAACATGTCGACGCACACAAAAAGGAGGTAACACACATTGTCAGCGTAGTGACCTCCCACCCTCATTTTTAACAGCACCAGCCCGGGAGTTTATTAAATAATTTTTAGTCACCCTACGAGCCAGGTTCTTTTTAACTATCACTATTTCCCAAACCCCACAATACACTCACATTTATTCAAAATACCCCCTCACCAACACCACACATAGTCTAACAAGTACTCCCACGTCTCCGTAGGTTGCAGCACGCCGTACCCCGTAGAGGGGTACGATGACCCCAATGATGAAGCATGACACCAAGGGGCCTGTTGGTGTGTGAGGGGAGCTAAAAACATAAAGGTGTTCCCCACTGTGGAGGAGACACCCTTAATCTCAAGGAGTGGATTCTAACTGTTTATCTGATCATACGAGCTGGAAGTCAAAAGTTCAAGCCAGCCAAAATCGAACATTGGAAGGGTACATGACTAAGTTCAGATCACTGGATAGTGTACCTGGGTGTACTTGGACTGAGAATGCTAGGTCCTGCATCAATCTGTGTCAAGTAATATAGGCTCCGATGGGACCGCCACTCGAGTTGTGAGGTACTACGTCAGTAATGAAAAGGGCGTACGTCTGGGGCTGCGAGATGCAGCAATGAGAGGTCCTGTACCTAGATGCGTCACGCTGTGTCACCTCAGATGAAGCCGACAGTTGGGCTAGGAGAAGTAAACCCTGATGCCAGCCAAGGGTCCTGGACTTGGGGGGTAACAACTGTTGGGGCTCAATACTCACTCCAGGTATAGTCAGCAGCAGGGCACTGTTGAGAATGGTCAGCTGGGAAGATGCATGCCAGGTCTCTGAAGCTTGTTATATCACTATAATACAGAACAAGAGATCAGTCAGCTAGCCCTTGCAGTCAATCTGGTGGTTCTGGGTTCAAGGAGCAGGCTCATACTTCCTTCCTCGGGTGGCAGGGTAGCAAGGCAGTCCTTCTGCTGAGTCTTCCACAGGTTCAGATGTGATCTAATGACAGTATACCTTGTGCCAGCTTTGCAAATGGGGAAACAATTGTACCGTCCCCACAACTGGTTCTGGAAACTTCTTCCTGTCTTTCCACTGTCCAGGCTCCGAGTAATGTGGGGTCACCATAGGCTGGTGTCAAGTCCTAGTATACGTGTGTGATGGGCCAGACCTTTGAAATGTAATAGAGCCAGGGAAGGCTCTGTCTTCAACCATCTTGGCAGGATGGCACATCCTGCTGGCCCTGCGTCTCACTGTCTGGGAGGAATACACAGAGGCCAACTGCCATCTACCCCTAGTCATGTGACCCAGGACACAGGCAGGTCCAGTTGTTGTGTTTCTATCTAGGACCCTAATTCGATATTCCCGATTCTTGTCCTCATGAGGTTATAATCAATAATGTCCTTATAAAGGCATAAGAATCATATTCATATTCAGTAATAGCCCATGCAGTCCAAAGCACAGCACGGCTACTCCCAACGACTCCTAGAAAGCACAACGCGTTCTTTAAACAAACCAAGCCTCCAGCAGCCCGGGAAATCCCCCCTGCTTTTGTTTTGATTTGAACAAGAACTCCTGAAGTCCAGAAAGAACTGTTAGTTCTTAGTGACGTCTTATGTCCAACCTTACGTCAAACCCGGCACTTTTCAGGTATAAATATACCAACAGTTGCCTTAAGCAAACACACGGTGGTTTGGAGCAGAGCGGCCATCTACTTGCCCGAGAGCCCAGCTGATGCGAGAGCCCACGGAAGCTGCCCCTCCCCTTTGATGCACTGAGAGAGACGCTGTCTTTTTCTCCAGCCGAGAAAATCCAGCTCCGGTGTTTCCAGTCTAGCCTTGCGGGTTGCTGTGAGATCGAGTCCTGAGGAAAGAGATACCAGACCTCCCACATTCTATTACCAAGGTACGGAGCTGACTAAACCCTTAAGAGAATTCTTGATGCAGATTCTTGGCAAAACAATCTTAACCAACTTAACTTAAACTGCTACTTACTTACTCCTTCCCAAGTATTAGGCTTGGGTCAGGTACACCGGGGTAGGCGTAGTTAGATGCACCAGTTAAGTACGTTAGTCAAATGTTTTTATGTATGTATATATTTTATCCATTTTAAAGTATCATATGGCTAAGAAACCATATCAATGCTTTTACAGTATTATTTCATAATACTACTTTTACTCTACGCTCTTTACTTAATGATAAGTATTGCAACTGTGGCAATTCATTTCTCTTGCATGAGAAAGAAGACTGCTCAATAAATAACACCTTTTATTGAAAACTCCGGTCTCTCTATTTCTCTGCACTCTGGTGAAACTAAGTATGCACGGTTGACTGAGTGAAATAGCTGCCTATTGTTTTCACACGACTGTAGAGATACACTCTTATTCTGAGGGAGCAAACTTGTCATGTTTATGCAGTTGTCAGAAACTGAATCTCTTCTTGTCTGAGTCAGGGGAGTTCATCCCTACCTATTCATTCAAGAAAGTTTCTAGTGACCTCTGAGCTAGCTGGCGCAAACCTAAATTAAGTTTAACATAGTCAGTAGAGACCTAGAAGATCTCAGTCCTACGTCTACACTGCTGTTTATGTTATTCCAATGCGCAGAGCCTATTGGGAAAATAGGAACTACACTACACAGTTAAATCTGGTCAGCTGGGAAGATGCAGGGCAGGTCTATGGAGCAGAACAGGAGGCCAGTCAGATAGCCCTTGGAGTCACTCTGGTGCTTCTGAATTCAAGGAACAGGCCCATTCTTTCATTCTCGGGTAGCAGGGCAGCAAGACTGCCCTTCTTGCAGCAGGACAGCAGGTCAGTGCTTCCAGCAGCAGGACAGTAGAGCCATTATTCTGCTGAGTCTTCCACAGGTCCATAAATTATCTGATGTGTAATCTAAGAGGTTCAATATTTTTACCTGGTGCCTGCCTTTGAAGTGATGGGAAATACCTGTACCACCCGACATCTGGTTCTGAAAACCTCTTTCTGTCTATCCCCTGCCCAGCCTCCAAGTAGGCTGGTGACAAGTCCATGCATGTGTGTGTGCTTAGATAGCCCTTTGAAATGCAATAGATGCAGGGAAATCTCTGCCTTCAAAAGGAAATTGTAAACATCTGATTTTAACTCTGCAGAATATATGCTTCCTTTTAATGTTTCTATTTGTGCAATATTGTATGGCTTTTATTAACTGGAATAAAATAAAACTTACTGTCTTAAACAATCTTGGCAGGATGGCCAATCCTGCCGACCCTTTGTCTCACTGTCTGGGAGGAACACACAAAGGCCAACTTCCAACTACTCCTAGGCATGTGACTCAGGACACAGGCAGCAGGCATCAAATGGTTAGGACAAGAAAATGGCAACTTTCTAAAAGTGCAGTTAAAGAATTGTGCCTTAATCCAACTTTACCATTAAATAAGGTTTTATATTACTATCCCTTTGAGTGCAAATATCATTGTCTATCTAATCTCAAACTTAAGTTATCACTTATCGAGAGTAATAAAGCAACCCAATGTTATACCATGGGGAAACAGGCTTTGCAATAGTGAAAAATTACTTAATGGGTTTATCTCTAACAGGACATTTAAAACTTAAACCCACATGTTCTACTTTTTAGTACATTACGCCCTGCCATTTGAACCTTCAGGGCCTACCTTAGAGGTGACATATATATTGAAAAGAATGGTTTCATGCCAGAAAGGCATATTTTGCCAGGTCGAAAGGGAACCTTAAAACTGCACTACAGGTTGCAGTGGCAGGCCTGAGACATGTTTAAAAAGGCTTCTATAGAGGGAAACACAATTGGTGCTGCAGTCCCACTAGTAGCATTTAACTTGCAGGCCCGGGTACCTGTAGTACCTCATTACTAGGGACTTACAAGCCAGTTAAATGTGCCATTCAGGGGTAAGGCAATTGTACCTTGTTTTCAGGCAGAGTGCACACAAACTCTAGTATGGGTTAGCAGTGGTAAAGTGCACAGAGTCCTAAACCCAAATAAATTAATTCAGCAAAACAGGAAGGGCGAAGGCAAATAGTTTGGGGCACTACCAACCAAAGGAGTCAGGTCTAATAATTAGTAGCAGCTCTGTAAGACACTGTGTCATGGCCCACCAATGAGTAGAATGATTTAAGATTATTGGACCAGGTTGCTAACAATAATAGATGGCATACAAGCACACACCCCAGATACATTTCTTCCCCCTTGATAGAGACACCTGAGTCCAGTTTGGTTTCCGCAGTGTTTATATTTTTATTAAAATTACAGTTCAAGGCCAATTACTCCATTGGTCTCAATTTCTTTATTGTAACTTTAAACATGTTTATCAACATCCCAGTTGTTCAAATATTAATATTCACACGTATGTACATATTCATTCTATTTACAGCCCGTTCTCCAAGGGGCATTGCTTGACCTTTGGGCTGTGCCAGCAGGCCACAACCAAGTTAGCCTGCTCCCCTTAATGTAACAGCCCTCCGGTTAACAGAGCCGCAGGTAAATAAACTGCCACCACTTGTGGCACCCAACGGCTTCCAGGGTAGAGCTAGAGAATCCAGGGCCACCAGCAGGTCAACCCCAAATCTCCCGCCAGCCCGGAGCCCATGATGATATTTAAGACCCGTTCTGGGGTAAAAAATGGCACTGACCAAAGGAGTCCCTGTGATAGCTCTTGCCCAGGACCCCGCAACCGCACCTAAAGAAGCCCTACTTCAGGGATGGGTGGGTGGGTAACTTCTTTCTGCAACGTCTGACTCCTGGGAGGTCAAGTGGACAAAAGAGGGCGTCCTCATGTGGGGCGCGGGCTTTTAAGCTTCGCGCTCCAGACTACTTCCGGTCCCATCTACCCTATTGGTGACGTGTTTCCTGTTTTACCCTTCGCTTGTGCCTTCCGGGTCGTGCGACCCAGAAGGGGTTTTTCCTTACCTCGTGGCCCTTTGGCTGCCACTAACGGCGCCACGTCCCTTATGTGGGGTGGCGCCTTGCATAGATGATTGATGATTCAGAAAAGGGGGTGGTGATGAACAGAGTGTCTGAATTAAGCAGACCACTCTTACCCAGTCCAAAGATCAGGGCTTGATCCATCACCGTTTTTTAGCTCACTGCACCATCCCAGCTCAGAACTTGGCTATATGCAAATTAGTCTGACCCTGGCCCAGTGCATCATGGGAACAGGGCAGGCCAAACTACCAAGCCAATTCTTATACTGGGAAGGAAACAAGCTACCGGGGACCGGTTTCTGGCATTTCAGCCATCTTCGGCCCGGCTTGCTTGAATCCTGATGGTGCAATGAGCAAGGGACTCACATCTGAGTATACCCTTCCACGCTTATGGTGGACAAAAATGATACATTTGAGAAATTTTTTCCCCCTTGATAGAGACACCTGAGTCCAGTTTGGTTTCCGCAGTGTTTATATTTTTATTAAAATTACAGTTCAAGGCCAATTACTCCATTGGTCTCCATTTCTTTATTGTAACTTTAAACTTGTTTATCAACATCACAGTTGTTCAAATATTAATATTCACACGTATGTACATATTCATTCTATTTACAGCCCGTTCTCCAACGGGGCATTGCTTGACCTTCGGGCTGTGCCAGCAGGCCACAACCAAGTTAGCCTGCTCTCCTTAATGTAACCGCCCTCCGGTTAACAGAGACGCAGGTAAATAAACTGCCACCACTTGTGGCACCCAACAGCTTCCAGGGTAGAGCTAGAGAATCCAGGGCCACCAGCAGGTCAACCCCTATTCTCCCGCCAGCCCGGAGCCCATGATGATATTTAGGACCCGTTCTGGAGTAAAAAATGGCACTGACCAAAGGAGTCCCTGTGATAGCTCTTGCCCAGGACCCCGCCACAGGACGAGGCGCTTACTGGAGGACTCGACCTCCCCCCCTGCGCTCAAGAGCTTCCTAGATGGCCCCTAACACTGTTTCTATGAAAAGTTAATTGCCCGCCTCTGAGAGGTGCACTCCGTCCCTAGCGTACAGTTCAGACCTAGAGGTTTGTATTAGTTTAAGTCTGATCGTACCAATGTCCGATTTCTGAAGTTTTTCAGCTACTGACTGGTTCAACCTTTTCACTGATTTATTCACAGCCCTCGGAGGCGCGCCCCGTGCCCATACCTGCCTCGGAATGACTTTGGACCATAGCAAAATGACATTCGGTAACATATTCTTGATAGCTGCCAGCGCAGTGAACAATGATTCTTTTACGCCCCTTCTTCCCGCCGGGATCATGTCATTGCCCCCGCAATGCAATACCAGTACATCTGGGGTAGGCATGCCACGGTCCATGGCTGCCCGCAGGCTAAATATTGCCCCCCTACCCCCACCCAATTGTGGTCCAACTCTCGGGCCTCCAGCGACTTTCTCTCCAGCAAACTGGGGAAGGCCAACCCCGCCCTGCGAATGAAGGAATGGCCGCACCAACATCTTTTGGGTGTGGTACCTAGAGCAAAGATTTGAAATGAAACAACGGTCAGTCCTAACTATGTACCATAAGAGGGGGTGCGCTCCAACACTCAAACTAGTTGCGGACGAACGTAACGCTCGTAACATGCTGACTTCCAGCGCCCTAGTCTCCTAATAGTTTCTCGGGGAGCCCCAGCCCTGCCGCTGTAGTAGCCGCCCCAATACAGAATGAGTGAGATGTAAAATAAGTAGAGTCTACACCTAAACTAGTCAGCGCCATCTTTACTACCCTTGTGAACTGAAATCTAGTGGGGGGGAACCGTCCTTATGCAGCAAGACCCTGTCGTCCTTCCATTGCGGCCTGATGTGCAAGAACTCCCCTGTTAATCTAACCGGACAGTACGACATCTCCGCCACACTGCGTAATTGTATCCACGTCCCCTTACCCGTAGGATCTGTCTTTGACCTACGCACCCTGACTTTCAGGACGCCCCTGCCTCAATAAGGTCCCCGCACCGTAAGCCCCCCTCCTTGTCCGCCTTAGAAGGCGGCAGTAGTTCCGAGATCCTGAGTGCCCCGCAAAAGGCTAGCACGTAAGCTACCCTAAACAGCTGGGTTTCGTAAGGGGAAAAACAAATCTTAGGCAGGGTCTCCAGGATGTCTACCAGTCTGGCCACGTCTATGCGCCTTCTTGAATCCGTCACCCCAGGGGCTAATCGTTCCCATCCCGTCACCGCTCTCCTCACTCTCTGGTCTTTTGTTGGATCTACCACCCCACTTAGGCCAGCGTAGAATGCTAACGCCGGCAGTTGCCTCTTCATCATTGCCACTGATTTCCCGCTGTCCCTCTGATACACTATAAAGTCTAACACGCTCAAGGGTGAGAAGACCTCCGCTAAACCTGCCCCTTTCAAGTAATCTTGATAACACTGCCACGACCTCTCATACATACTCTTGGTCTTGGGGGCCACTGATGCAGTTATCAAATCGGGGACTGCGGGGCACTAAGCTTCCATAGCCCCACTGGGAAGTCCGTCATCTCTCTGTCTGCTTGCGGCCAATGTCCGCGGAAGTCTGCCAACTTAAAACGGGACAAGGCGTCAGCGGCATAGTTGTCTACCCCCGGAACATGTCTTGCAGTAAAATGTACATTGTGCCGCAGGCATTGCAACACTACTTCTTTCAGTAGACGCAGCACCCATGTGCAAGTTGCTCTCTGATTGTTAATCGCCATCACCACCATGGGAAACAGTTCTAGGAAAGTAACATTGCGTGTCAGACCCTGCCGTGTCCATTCCTCCGGCCAATACTGCATGCACCACTTGGGACCCAATATCGCCCGAAGCCTACGCTCCCTGCCGCATCAGTGAATAGTTCAAGGTCTGCATTCGAGGAGGCCGGTTTCCGCCATATCACAGACCCATTGAAATTGTCCAAGAAAGCCTTCCAGATGCTCAAATCATTCCTTACCTCGGCTGATAGCCTAACCCTATGGTGCTTTGCGTGGAGCCCCGACATCACCCTTGCTATGCTCCTAGAGAATGCTCTGCACATCGGGATGACTCTCAAGGCAAAGTTCAGTTGTCCTAGCAAGACTTGCAGCTGGTGTAACGTGACCTTCCCCGACTTTAAACAGTCCTCAATTGCAGCCTTGAAAGCAGAAACCTTTGACTTGGGTAGCCTACAAACCCCTTCTCTTGTGTTGATCTCAATGCCTAAGAACCTCAGGCAAGTGGTCGGCCCTTCTGTCTTCTCTGCTGCCAATGGAACCCCCAGAGCTTCAGCCAGGTGCTGGAATCCCAGCAGGGCCTTCCTGCATGACTGTGAACCCCGAGGACCGAGGAATAGAAAGTCGTCTAGGTAATGTACTACTGCATGGGATTTATCCGTTGAAAAGAATTGCTCCACCGCCCATTCTAAAAATCTGGCAAAAGATTCGAATACTGCGCACGCGATTGTTTTGCCCATTGGCATGCACAGGTCAATGAAGTAATCTCCCCTGAAAGTGAAACCCAAGAATTTAGTATCTTCCGGATGCACTGGCAGGAGCCTAAATGCAGCCTCGATATCGGATTTGGCCATTAAGGCCCCTTCACCTAGGTCCTGCAGTTTTTGGATTGCAGTGTCAAATGTTGTATAACGGAATGTGCAGAGGTCTGGGTCAAGCTTGTCGTTGACCGATAGGCCTGGGGGGCTCGACAAGTTGTGTATCAGGCGAAATTTCCCTTTCTCTTTTTTAGGCACTAACCATAGTGGGGAGCAAACCAAATCGAGTATTGGAGGCTGACTGAAGGGGCCCGCCACCCTCCCCAGAGCAACATTAACTTATTTTCTGCTGCTTCCATATTCTGCAGCACCGAGCTCTGGTTGCGCGGGGGGACACAGGTAGGGGTGGCTGAAGACGGGATACAAAAACCAGATATAAAACCATTATGTAGGAACTGAGCCTCTTGCAAATTGTCGTAGCTGCCACGGAGGTGAGTCAGGACATGTGTCTTAATGGGAGTTGGCAGGTTTCTCGGAAGGCTGGGGTGGCTTCCCTTTGGCTGGGGTTTAGGCCAGCTGCTCTCTTGGCCTTCCTGACTTCTTAAAGCACCTAATCTCTGGGTGAGTTGAGCCCCCACAGTAGGAGCAGCAATGTTTGAACTTACATGTAGCCCCTCTAGTGCACTAGTTTTTGTTATACAGCCAGCAGGCCTGTTTTTTGTCCCCTGACCCCCGTCGCTACGGAAGGGCTGATTGTTTGAAGGGTAAGTAGCCTTGTTTGCCGGTGCAGAGGAATAAAACACTGCATGCCATACATTGATCTCCCGATGGTCCCACGCTATCCTGGGATGCACTGCCTTCATTTGCCTAAACTTGGTGTCATACTGTAACCACCCTGTGCGTGGAAACTCAGAAGCTGCTCCGTGTATCAACGATATGTAACTGATTATCTGGGGGACCAACGCGGGGTATCTCTCTACCATGATGGCGGCATAAATGGCGAATCCTGTAATCCAATTCCTTATAGGCCACTAAACATATACTTTTTTCTGCTTGTACTCGGCTTCCTTGCCTTCCCTAGTCTTACCTGGAACTACACCCGCATTGATGAGATCAAATACATCAATATATTCCCCTCGTAGAATCTTTTCTTTAGTGTCTGCGGGCATGTGCCATGTGATCTCTGCGGATGGTGATAAAGTCATGGATGAGGAACCATAGATCAACGGGCTGTAAGCTAATGACGGCTGCCCCGTCGGCACCGGCCCCCCTTGCATCTGATGTATCGCTGGCCCTCCTGCATTTGCGCCGGTGTTTGGTATTTGCCCTTGAGTGGATAAAGTAACTACATTTTGGGCTGGGCCCCTACTAACCCCTTTTCCAACAATTCCCGGGTAAGCTGAGGAAAATACCATTGTGCTAGTAGGGCAATTACTAATTGCCTGCCCGTATGAGGTTGTCGCTGCTACCCCTGGGGATTGCGCTACCCCCCCCCCCCGACTGTACCCAGACTTGGGCTATTCCGCTACCAGGTTGCGTGACTACAGGGGGAAGAGATGTATGAGCGCAGGGCGCCTCCGCATCAGCAGCAGGCGCCACGCCCGGATGAGGGATATTGTTCTCTTTCGTTGCGTTGGGAATCAAGTCTAATGTCTCGAGCACCTCCTTCTCACCTGAGGATGCTGGTTGGGACTCGGCTGCCCTGGGCCGCTTTTCCTTCGCCGCATCTTTGAGCCTTTCTGGGTGCGCCAAGCCCGTTTGCCTCGCCCTCTTTCCTCCTGGGCATCTGCTCTTGCTCCTTCTCTCATTGCTTTTAACGCCCAATCGACGCCTTTCTCCTTTGTAAATTCAAGCAGCTCCGTCAATGCGAGGTAGTCATCACTTTTTGCTGTGGCCCCTTTGCCTTTCGTAGACCGTTTCGGCGGCATTCTGCACTTAAAGATAAAAAGTGTTAGCGCTACTTGGCAATGACACTACCCTTAGTCTATGATTGCCCCAACGTTGTACCTGTCAGAAAGAAAGCTGTATTAGTTTGCCACTGTATGGCCACTGAGCCCGCCAATTATACCGCTGCAAACAGGCCAGTACTCGGCCTTCAATGGATATTCCCCCCACCCTATTCCAGACTGGCTGATTAGTTACTCTTCTCTGCCTCAAATGCTCAGTGTAAATTGCGTTTCTAGGTGGGCAGCTTGGTAATTTATGTTTTAGAGAGGACACGGCTCCGTTTCTCACTCAACGCGCATCGGACCCCCTCAAACCTACGCGCTCCCACACTTTTAGAAACCCCACAACCCACCGCTCAACCCGCCGCGGTGTTCCCAAGATTCTCATTCTGGATCAGCACGCATCGTTTGCATGGGACATCTTCCCACACTCTTTCACACTGCGAGGCCCACTCACCTAAACCTGAAGTCGGAAGATTTCACGCACCCTGGTTCCGCTGTAACTTCTTTCTGCAACGTCCGACTCCTGGGAGCTCAAGTGGGCAAAAGAGGGCGTCCTCACGTGGGGCGCGGGCTTTTAATCTTCGCGCTCCAGACTACTTCCGGTCCCATCTACCCTATTGGTGACGCGTTTCCTGTTTTACCCTTCGCTTGTCCCTTCCGGGTCGTGCGACCCGGAAGGGGTTTTTCCTTACATCGTGGCCCTTTGGCTGCCACTAACAGCGCCATGTCCTTATGTGGGGTGGCGCCTTGCATTTTGTCCAGGCCATTTCTTGATAATTGGAGTGCATTTCTATTTTCTTCCTCTTGAAGTGTTTTTCCCTCATTGATCTGTAGATCACGATTTGGTGTTTGTAGGTTTTTTGGATTTGTTTTCAGGTGTCCGTGGGGTATCATTTGTTCCAGTTCTATAAAATGAATCTGTACTATTGAGGAGAGGACGTATTCTGTCAGTGGTTCTAGATGAAATATAGTTAAAAACTGAGAACAACAGTTGCTCTCAATCTTTACACCAGTCAAATGATTGTTGATCTTGATATTTTTGCATATTCAGTTGTGAGATGATGAACTCTTGAGTGTTCACCAAGGAACCTTTGGAGTTAAAGCCATTGCTTTCTTTTTGGTTTATTTTCATTAATTATCCCTTCGTGTAAAGAGAGCTAAGATTTGTTTTTCCAATGAACCATGATTTGTCGAGAGTTATGATCACTCGCTTTCCTTGATTGATTGATTAATCCTTACATAAGGAAAAATTGGATTAGTGGAGTAACATATAATCAATGATGCTCTTTGAGTTGTGGGAGTATGAGTGGGTTGCACTAGTTGGTCAACTGAAAATCTTGTCAGTGTCAGAAACCCTAGGATGCAGAGTAATTTGGACAGGTGAATGCATTTTGGTTTCCTCTTATTCACCACTTCTAACATGAGAGGGTCCAGTCAAACCTTATTTGGGAGGTCCTCGGGTGGAGGATATTTCCAATGTGGAAGTAAAAGATTATCATTGAAATCCCCTATGATGAGAATAGGATACAAACTATACTACTCCAGGGTGGCTTCACGTTTCTGTAACAAAGGAAAAAACATGGCTTTTTTGTTTAACATAGTGAGAGGTAAGACGATTTCTAATAGTAGCAGTTGCACTGATTGCATGTGGACTATTAGAACTGTTACACTATAATCTGATTTACATTTAGATTTGAAGGCTTGTAAACCTACACTTTTATGTATTATTGTCAAAGGTGCTTCACTTGGGCGGGCATGGAGCATATTTTGGTTGGGATTTCAAGTGTATGGTAATTAACGAAGTAAAAAGTTGAGCTTCCAAGATTCCGACTACAAGCAGATGTCCTGATGATTAGCTAAGAATGATACTAAAATGCGTTCACTAGAATTCATCTACGATGTTTCAAGAATATAGTGATAAAACGTTCTTATGTTGGCCGATGTTTTCCCACCTATGGTTATGTATGCAACAATAATGTCATAGTCCATGAATCATGTTGGTTGGGGGTAGACCTTGTAACATGCCACTCGATGACCAAGATTGATATAAACGTTTATGAATTTGATGAGATTTGTATGGCCATTACGTTTGTTAACTTGCAAAATCTATGTAGCGAATGGGATTTCTGGCTTTTGTGGTTTTGGATAATAAATCAATGACCTATTGAGCATTGAACTTCTTTAGATGTAGCTGTGTGTGCTTACATTCCAAAAGATTGGTTTTGCTGAATAGTGGGTTTGTAATTGAGATTACTCTGGCAGGGAAGACGGAATATATAACGCTATATAAGAAACCATGTCATAAGGTATGTTGGAGTACAGGTGGCCAAGGAACAGTTTTGGCAGTTGCTGGAGGACTGTAGATAAATGAAAATGGCAAAGAAGTTAATGCTACAGATTAGTAAGAAATTATCTCCTTCTATATTTGAGATGGAAGTCAGTGCAAGGCAAAGAGCCCGACCAGCCTTCCAGCAGTGGGAATGGGAAGCTAGCAGGCTACAGAGGGGCTGAGGCTTAAACAAAAAGTGGCCTCCACTAGCACCCTACCACTCACATTTGCCCCAAACTTGGACACTCCACCTCACCAGCACTTATTGGGTTGGAGTTGGCTGCCAGGAATGCCAGAGGATATTTTAGTGATGGCAGCAGTGGTCCCGGGCTTGCTACGTAAAAGGCAAGAACCTGCTCTGCAGTAGGTGGAGGGGAGCAGGAAGCCTCTTGTGGGGTAGTGTGCGCTCAAGATGGCCTGAGGCAGTGGCTGGCAGATCGTGCTGGAAGGCAGTTGGTGATGAGAATCTAGGTGGGCAAGCAGGTGTAAATCTAGGCACAGCCTCTGGTGATCGCTGAGCCTGCTGAGCCAGCCAAGCTCAACGCTCGGCACACCACAGCTTTTCTCAAACATGTTCAGTACAAATCTCCACATCAGTGGAACTGAATCAAGTCTTCAGAGAGAAGAGTGAAAGGGATGAAAAAAAAGAAAACGTGTAACAAGTTCATGGGATGGCATGTTTCTTCAGCTAAAAAAAGCTCATTATTAGGCAGACTTCACGTCCATATGGTCTTCCTCACTTTTGTAACCAGTGCTGCAGGCCCACTAGTAGCATTTAGATTACAGGCCCTAGGTATATGGTATACCACTTTACAAGGGACTTATAAGTGAACTAAATATGCCAATCATGTATACACTATTGTCACCATGTTTAGGGGAGAAGCATGTGCACTTCAGCACTGGTCAATCATATATGCCATTTTTCGATCACGACTCATAAGTTACAGTGACAACTTTGTGCACTTTTATAATGTGAATTCTGTTAGGTGCATGTGTTTTTTTGCAATTTAGCCATCTAGAGAAAGACCACGTTACCTTTCACATATATTTATGGAGAGTTAAGCCATTTCGCATTATCCAATTTTGGTTCATTTTATTTATTTGCATGCCGAAGTCTGGTCAGGAAGGAGATGTCATGCCGAGACCCATTTTCTGATCAGTCCCCTGCTGGTATCTTCTGAGCAAAAACATCTCAAACTAGATACTGGCAAATACTTTTCGAGCCATTCATGCTATATTATGTAATTTCATGGATATTTTGATCAAATTTCATGAAAAAGAAGATGCAATTTCGAACACCTCTACTAATTTTCTTTTTCTACTTTTGAAATAGTTGGAGATGTAACCATTTTGGGAGAAAAACTGAATGCTTTGAGAGAGGAAAAATGAAGAAGTGGTTCTCAAAATCGGTGCCGTTGTAGGCATATGTCTTTCTACATCAAGGAAAATGTTTCCTCCTTAATGTAATGAAAAAAAGTGTAATTTTTCCCTTACGGAAATGTATACCTACATCATTAATGAATATGTTTACACATGTGAACATTGATAGATACCACTTCCAGGGGATACTCCTAACATTTTGTGAGACGGGGTGTGGCTTGCAGCCAAACATGGCAGCTGCCCTCTAGGGAACCTCTGGCGCGCAAAACATATTCATCTGACTATTTGGCATGCTTTGGGTGCAGCCTCTGCTCACCAACCCTGAAAAATGAAGCGATACTTCCAGGCTGATTAACGCGCTAATATTAGTAGTACAAGCTCGTGTCACGAGCTATGGTGGGTGTGACAGTGAGCAAACCCAAGATGATGTGCTGGCCGGCTGAGTAGGAGCCCTCACCCGTCGATCAGGCTTGGTGATGAAAGGCCCCAACTGCAACAGCTTGAAAAGGCCCATTGAGTCAGAGGAGGCTGTGGCCACCATTGAGGTAGGCGATTGCTGCTTGTGCAGACTGGCATGAAGGCCTCAGAGAGTACCAGCTTCTGCATAAAGTCCCAATCGAGTGGAAGGCCCCCCAAGGGTGGATCTCTGCTGTCCCGGGGGTCTCCACTGACCTGGGCCTGGAGCAGTGTGGAGTGACTAGCCAGACACGGAATGTTGCCTGATGCTGCTGGCTTGGGTGGGCACGCTCTGTCCCTGCACTAGCATCACCTCTGGAGAGCTGAGTTTTCTGGGGGAACTGGACAGTGAGCAGGGCCGTGGGAGAGCGCGAGGTGGTGGAGTGTAGAAGGGATGGGTGTGTGGCCACCGGCGAGCCTTAAAGACTTGAGGAAACTCC
Organism: Lissotriton vulgaris; assembly: GCF_964263255.1. Lineage (NCBI taxonomy): Eukaryota > Metazoa > Chordata > Amphibia > Caudata > Salamandridae > Lissotriton > Lissotriton vulgaris. The sequence goes on along the minus strand of NC_141698.1, from coordinate 863,588,964 downwards.
CTGCCTTCTCTCCGCTGCAACACTGTGAACATTTGTGATAATACACTGCCCCCTACATGCCTAACAAGGAAAGGTGATGGTCCTATTGGCAAGCCTGCCTGAGTGTTGAAACCAACCCCAACCCCATAAGAGAGGCTGAGCTAAGTGCCCACGCCCATGAGGCATTGGGGGTGTGAACTGACGAGCTTCATAAACACTAATCAAATTCTATGCCCTACCAAGTTGGTGCTTCGGAGAGATCACAGCACTGAGCTTGCACTAATCACTGCTACAGAATAAATCAGACAGACCTAGACCATGGGTGCAATGTGGCTGTGATCTTATAAGGTTTTTCAGCCATATTTCACATCTTCAACCATACTCTTCTCGTTGACCGTCTTGCCTCAAAGGCAAATTCCTGTATTTTCTCCAATCTTTTCTAACTGGGCGAGTTCAGACAGTAAACTTAGGAGAAATCTTTTTCTTTGCCTTGCGGGGGGCCTCAGTGGTTTTCTCTAAGCCCCACCCAAATCTATATGCCACCCACTATTAGTTGTAATTAAATCTTATGATTTTCCTACACCGACAACACTCAGAATGTCGTGTCAGTAGTCGGGAACCCAGATGCCACCACAGCTAAATTTCATGACTGCATGCTTCAGTTTAGGCAATTGGATGTGGGACAACTGTCTCAAGTTAAACCCCTCAAAAACTGAGGTCTTGCTCTTCGGTATTAATACCTCCTTCTGGTCTCTGATTTGATAGCCTCAAGAACTTGATACTCTTCCCATCTCAAGTGCTAAGCTGAAAAACTTTGGAATTATTTTCAATACAAAACTCTCATTTGAAGGTCGGATAAATCACATCACCTCTTCACTCCTCATGCTTCTTTATTCTTAAACTTCTTAGAAAGGTTCTGCCGTACATCCCAGTGACCCTACAAAAAACAGTAGTCACGGCCTTCATCACCTCAAAATTGGACTACTGTAATGCGCTGTTCAGTAATATCGACAACCACTTTTAGAACAGGCTACAAGCACTTCAAAATGCAACAGCACGATTGCTGTTGGACATCCATAAACCCAAATCTGCGTCCAAAGCCTTGACTCACTTGCATTGGTTTCTTATCAGCAAGGGCATTCAGTTCAAGGCCTAGGCCCTGCCTCTCTATCACGTTTTCAATGTTACACTCTTGTAAAACCTCTTCCCTGAGTGGAAATCTTGTTGTCCCCAAATGTAAAAAGCCAAATGGGGCAGGAGGAGTTTAGCAGCCTACACAGCAAGGTCATTGAACTTGCTCTCCCTAAAACTCAAGACTAAATCAAAACTATTGGAATTCAGGAAATGTCTAAAAACCTGGGGCCTCATTTATGAAAAGTGACGCATCGCTGTGTGAAAACAGCGACGCGTCACTTTTCATTGCGCCCTCCTTGCGACATGCTGAATGCGTCGTATTTACAGTATGAAGCATCATGTCACAAGGAGTTTCAGATACGTCAGTATTTCTGACGTATCTGTAGGCTCAAAAATTGCGTATTGCTAAAGTGTCTCACAAAAGTGACGCACCTTCAGAAAAGTGTCATTTAACATGGACAAGTCCCAGTTCAATGTGCCTGCATCAGTCTCACGCCTGCTGTGAGGCAGGTGTAAGATATTGGCGCATTTGCGTCCTAGAAGTGGCGCAGTGAAATCTCATAGATTTCACTGCGTCACTGCTACGAGGTTTACTTGCATCGGAACGCCTACCCTGCATACATTATACCTGGCGCATGTATAATGTACTATCTAAATACCATAGAGCCACCCAATTATCCCCCAGGGACTGGGTATGATCAATAACAAAATACAATTGTCCCTAAAGGAATTATTTCTACTGCCTTGTTATTTTAGAATTACGTCACAAACGTGATCATTAATGAGTATGTAGGAAAGGAATCTATTTTTATTTGTATCCAAGTTTTTTTCTTTCAATTTTCAATTTCAAAGAAAAAACTTGGATACAAATAAAAATAAATACGATGTTTTGATACACTGGAGTATTTTGCTTAAATTCATATATTCCTTTCCTACATGCTCAATAATGATCAGGCTTGTGACGTAATTCTAAAATAACAAGGCATGTATAATGTGGCGCAGGGGTTTACAAAGTGACGCATCTACACAACAGATGCGTCACTTTGTAAATATGACGCAACATGGTGCATTTTTTACACCGGCGGCGCAAAAGTGACGTAAGGGCTCATAAATAAGCCCCCCGATATTTAACAAGTAGTTCCTATTATCTTGCTGTTGATGGAGCAAGGTGAAGAACAAGATTTACCTGGAAAATCTACGTTAGTGCAGTATATTGATGATCTCCTTGTGGCTGCAAAAAGAAGATATAATTGTGTAACAGATACCATTACTCTTTTAAATCATCTGGCAGATGAGTGACATTAAGTATCTCCTGCGAAATTACAGTTTTGTAAACAAGAAGTAAAATATCTTGGTCACAGAATTGCAAAGGGAATCAGACAAGTGACAACAGAAAGAATAAAAACGATTCAAGCAATGCAACCTCCAAAAACACAGAGACAGGTTAGAATGTTTCTAGGAATGGTAGGTTATTGCCGCCAATGGATTAGTGGGTTTTCAGTAATCGCAAAACCACTGCAGAGACTGAAAAAAGCAGACATAAAAGACCCGATTAGCCTAACAAAAACTGAATTAGAAGCTTTTGAACAGTTAAAGAAAAGTTTGTGTGAAGCTCCAGCATTAGGAATGCCTGATTATGAAAAAGAATTTGAGCTGTATTGCAGTGAAAGAGAAGGATGTGCATTATCAGTTCTGATTCAAAGACATGGAAAACTGAGAAAGCCAATAGCATATTTCTCAGCTGTTCTTGACCCTGTTGCAAAAGCATTTCCAGGATGCTTAAAAGCAGTAGCTGCAACAAGTGTAAGTTTGGAACAAAGTGAAGGAATAATAATGAGATTTCCTGTAAAAGTATATCTACCACACTCGGTTGAAATTCTCCTCACTAGAAGCAAAACACAACATTTGACAAACAATAGGCTAACAAAATATGAAAAGGTTGTTCTTGGCTCGGACAATGTTTCAATTGCGAGATGTGTGAATTTAAATCCTTCCACATTATTACCTGACACTACTGAAACAGAAATCAGGGATGAGGTTGATCATGAATGCCTGGATGTATTGGAATATTGCACTAAACCAAGGCAGGACATTAAAGATGTCCCATTAGCTGAATGAGATTATGTTTTGTTTGTTGATGGTTCATGCTTAAGAACAGATGAAGGTGTTCTGAGTGCAGCATATTCACTGTGTACAGTTGAAGATACGATTGAAGCTTCCTGTCTCAAAGGAATTTGTTCTGCTCAAGTAGCAGAATTAATTGCTTTGATTCGTGCATGTGAATTGAGGAAAAGAGCTAAAAATTACCATAGTGACTGATAGCCAATATGGTTATGGTGTAGTCCATGATTATGGCCAGCTCTGGTCTCAAAGAGGTTATTTAACTTCTGCGGGATCACCAATAAGAAATGCTCAGTTGATCAAAAGATTGATCGATGTAATTCAGCTACCAGAAAAAAACGCAGTAATAAAATGCACAGCACATAAGAAAGGAGAGGATTACATAACAAAAGGAAACTCATATGCTGACTCAATAGCAAAATTCTGTGCAAAACATAATGTGTCCATTAATCAGAAGAAAGAAAATGAACATGTTTTGAACTCACTTATGCTAATATCTGTAGTTGAGACTTGGCAGGGAGTAAAACAGTTGCAAGATGAGGTGAATGATGAGGAGAAAGACACTTGGTTAAAAGCAGGATGCAGACAAAGAGAAGAAGATGAGGTTTGGGTTTACAAGGATGACAGAGCAGTAATGCCAGATAGTATGATTTCTGACATGGCACGCATGTACCATGGTCCAGGACATATTGGAAGAGATTCAATGATTAGATTATTTAGGCAAATATGGTACAATCCAAAATTCAGAATAATTTCAGAGTCCTTTTGTCAAAGATGTCTTATCTGCCAACAGATCAACCCAAACAGAAAAACTGTTGTAAGCATGAGAACCATAGGACGGGAGGTTGGTCCATTTACCAGAATACAGCTTGACTTCATTGACATGCCACCTCACAACAAACTCAGATATCTCTTGGTGATAATCTGTATGTTTTCAAGATGGGTAGAAGCATTCCCAACACGTCTAAATGATTCAATTACTGTGGCAAAATTGCTTTTATGAGAAATCATACCAAGGTATGGTTTTCCAGTGTCGATCGAGACCGATCGCGGCACACATTTTGAATACAGATTGCTAAAATTGATTTGTGAAGCACTGGATATAAAGCAAAAATTACAATGTGCTTACAGACCAGAAGCATCAGGTGTTGTTGAGCAAGTGAATGGTACAATAAAAAGCAGAATAGCAAAAATGTGCTTATCAACAGGAATGAAGTGGCCAGCTGCACTTCCACTTGTTTTGTCTTTGAGAGCATTCCAGATAGAAAAACAGGATTGAGTCCTCATGAAATCCTAATGGGCAGGGTCATGAGGCAAGCATTTGTTCCAGTCGATAAACTTTTGAGCATTAATGATAGCGTCATTATGGATTACTGCAAAAATCTATCTGATGTGGTGACTTCTGTGTTCCATCAGGTAGGAACTGAAGTATTTACAAAAGAGAAAGCACAAGCTCATGATCTGTTACCAGGAGACAGGGTAAGGACAAAAGTACATCGAAGAAGAAATTGCCTAGAACCAAGGTGGCAGAAGGCAAGACAGGTGATATTAGTTACGACAAATGCAGTAAAGTGTAGGGGATTGAAGAGATGGATTCATGCTAGCCACACCATACGTGTGCCAACACCTGAGAATCCCGACGAAGGTGAAACAACAGCTGATTCAGATTCAGAAGATGTGCCTGAAAGAAATCCAGATCCTGAAGATCGACAAGAAGGTCGACATCTGGAAAATTCAAATGAGAATGAAGCATTGAATGAATAAAAATGAAGAAATTGTAATACAAGATTCTGAAGAAGAAAATGATAAATATCTGCCTGATCAAGAAGCAGAAAAGGAAACTGAACAAGAAGTGTTTCAAGACCGAGATCAGGAGAGTATTGAAAAGCAGATTGGAAGCTCTGGAAGGAGGAACGAAAATTCTGAAACTGGTGAAGAAATTCCAAGTACCAGCTATAAGGATGTTGTTCCTAACAGAGTCAAACTGCAGAGTAAAGAAGAACCTGAATCTAAAGAAGAATCTGATACAATTAAACTGATTATTAATGAATCAGTTGATAACACAGAAAGTGAAACAGATGATAGTGGAGATGAATCAAAAGTAAAAAGATCAAGGAAAAGTGCTTATAGAGTGGAGTATAATTTTGCGGAACCAAAAAGGAAATTAACAAGAAAAGGAGATAATGGGCCAAATGAAAACGAAGGCCTAAAGTTTAAATTAATGAATAAAGCAAAGGAGCAGGTGAATGAAATCACAAGTCAAAAAGAAGAAGACTTAAATAAGAAAAAACAAGCAGGAAAGAAAATAGAAGTGATAAACAGCAGAGCAAAGAGAATAATAAAGCAAAATCAGAAGTACAAATCACCTGAATGGACCTATATTATAACTCCACCAGTAGTAGAAGTAAATAGTAGTCAAAGAAATTTAGATGATGAAAGTGATAATGATTGATTTTGTTCATTAGGTGACACAAGGTTGAAGAAATTGTGTTAGGTGACGCAAGGTCGAAGAAATTGTGTTAGCTGGAAAACACATTGATGTATGACATAAGGTCGAAGAAAAGCTGTTAGAAAATAAAGTTATCTGTTAAAAAAAAAAGAGGGGAGTATATTTCATTTTTCAGTTTTTCATTTTTATTGTTAGGGCTTTTGTTTGAAAGTAAAGATGCCTTATACTAATAATAATTTGAGATGCTCAATTTTCAAAAGATGTTGCAAATTGTCTTCAATATGTGTAATTTTGATAATTTTAGTTTGGTTACTTTTTGCTGTCATTTTTCTTTTTGGAATATATAAAAGAGAGGAATAACTAGTAAAATTGTGGTCAATCATGATAAAGATGATAAAACTAATACAATTATTGTACATAAACCAGAGATTCATCAAGATAGATCTGTGGGAGATTTTTCTAGCAATACCTTTTCAAGACTTTTATCTGAATATGTTAAGGTGATGGACACAAAAGACTGCTACATTTGTGTGAAGTTACCTACTTCTGTGTCTGAAGGTGTTACGTATAATATGCTTCCTCTTACTTATGGTATAACATGTAGTGTAATAGCTAGTTTGTTTTATAAAACTGGACGTTTGGAATATCATTATTCCGATTTTGATGAGATTTTTGCTAATTTAAAAGTTGAAGAAAGCTTGAATAAAGTGAAATATGCTAAACAGATGAGGGAATTTTTCTTGGAAACTAGTGAACTTACTTATGAGTATGCTTTTAGAAATAATTTAACATGTAAATTGAGAACAGAAGAGAAGACGTTCATAAATATGGTGGAAGAGAGAAGGGCAATTTACAAGCGAAATGAGATGTTAAAACCTAGTAAGTCAAAATGTTGGCAGATGGAAGATGAAAAGTTTAATGGTAGAAATGAAAATGTTGCAATTCACATAGATAAACCTGTTAGTGGACAATTTTGTATAAGAAGAGATAATACTTTGTTTGATAGTTATTTTGTAGGTGCAAGTCAATGTGAAGACACTTATTGTAGGGGGTTGGGGATTTAAAGGAGACAAAGATCCAATTTTTCCTGGAATTTATTTTGTTTGTGGGAATAAAGCTAATTACAATCTTCCAGACCATTGGTATGGGACGTGTTATGTAGGTTTAGTTTTTCCCAAAAATGTTCATGTAGATAGAAATGCAAAGGGTTCATTTGAAATTAGCAATCATTTGAATAGATTTAGAAGGGAAAGCTTTACAGAAATAATGGGAGATATATTTGGTGCATTATTACCTTGGTAGGAATACCTCTGAATGCAAACAAAATCAGAAAAATGTCTACAATTGTTGATAGATTGTCAACAGACACTGCAAGTGGATTTCAATTTGTGAATACGGAGCTTGTTGCCATGAGAACTATGGTAATGCAAAATAATATTGCACTAGACATTTTGCTGGCAAAAGAGGGTGGAGTCTGTGGAATTTTGCATGTTCAACATTGTTGCACTTACATACCTGATAAAAGTCAGAATATAGAAATGTATATAAAAAATATTACTGAGTTACATAATGAAGTAGAACCCTTAGAAGACGAGAGTTTTTCAGAACGTTTAAGTAAAAGATTTGCAGCATGTAAACACTGGTTTCAAGAGATTGGTAGTTCAATTATAGGTAAAATAGTTTTTCCTTTAATAATCATAGCTATAGTGATACTTTTGTTAAAAATGAGTTGCATGATACACAAGAGAAGAAAATATTTAATAGAAAGGAAAAGAATTTGCAAACTAAGAAAAGAAAAAGAAAAAGAAACAGAATTAGAAGAGTTTCGGAGAGCTCAATATGAAAAATGCAGAAAACCAGATGAATCTAAAGTTTAGAAATATTAATATTTAGAAAGTCCAAAACATGTTCAAGGGTGGAAAAATTATAAATTTGGGGTATTATTTGGTCATTTAGAAATCACCAGATGAGGGAGTTGATGGAGCAAGGTGAAGAACAAGATTTTGTTCAAACTTGTGAGGTTAATCTCCCATAACAAGAAATCAAATTAATAAACTTGTGGTGAAATTACTAATCAACTTAGTTTAAGAATACATTCATCAATACACTTGGGATAAACTAATGTGCTTTATATTGCAAACACAGAAAAAATAATAAACTAACCTTGTCTATTGTCTTTGTCAGTATTAAATGCGGCAGTTAAATTAATGGCATGTGCTTATTTTGTGAGCTTATGTTATGTTTATTCTGTGAAGAAAAGCTAATGGAGTTCATGCTGTTCGAAAAAGGAAAAGTAATTATAATGCTGCCTGAATGTGTTTATTGCTAGGTAACATAATAATAACAGGATTAATTAGTAAAGGGGGAGGGTAACAGAATGGGTCTCAATTCTTTAAATAATTGATGTCTTGTGTTTGTTTAATAATAGTTTCCAAAGTGAGGCCTAAAGAGGGTTCAGAAAACATGGCTGACAGAGCTGCAGACGCAAAAGCCTGTCAAGAGTGAAGTCTTTACACATGCGCAGCTGTGAAGATTTTTATTGCAATGTCATCGTGAATTGAAAAGCAGTTCTTTGGTCGCGTAGAACGTGCTCATGGAGAGAAAGCTCAAGGACAGGAACTTAAAGTCTCTGCCAAGGTTAGGAAGTAAATGTTCGAAACTCGAGGAAAAAGTAACTTTTTTGAGGAAGCTGAAAGATGTGGAAATGAAAGACAATAGGGCTTGTTTGAAGCCTGGACATGGTCAAGAGACAGAGATAACCTACTAATTTTATCATGGACTGACACAGGACAGCCAATGAAAAGCTCGGATTTGTTGAAAAGAATGTAAAATGTAGAAAGTTTAGCTAGAGAGAAAAGTATAAAGTCTGACACTATGAGCAAGGAAAAAACTCTTACTTTCCGATTCCTGAATGACGTGACATGCTGATGGACCTTTGGCGCATGTAAGGACAGCAGACTTTAAAGGATTTTTCCTTTTTAGGTGAAGTGAGAAATAGACAGAGAAATAGATTCAGGGAATGGAAACTGGTATTTTGCTAATATTTCATGTTTCTGAGCTTGCTTTGAAAATTTCAGTTTTAAATTAATTTCCTTATTAAAATGCTGCTTTCTTATTTGCTTATAAAATAAAGATTCTAAAACGTAAATGCTTTTTCCTTATAAAAAATAAAGTTAATAAAATTAGATTCCAAAATACAAGCTGGTCTTGTTCATTCATGGTCTAGTTTCCATCAGTTGATCCAATCGCCTTAGTGGTTCGATTAATAGATAATAAATGTTTTAAACCATGGTAAAGAAAGATAAACTGCAGTTGTATATAAATGTAAATAATATGTGAGTAGTTTTATTAATCATACCACTAGATTCAGTTGCTCAAAAATTATCTCATTGGTATTATGGGCCTTTATAAGTGTTTCATGATTAATGGTGATTATTGAGGTGATAGATAGTGTTTATGAGACAGTTTTTCAATCAGAGCACTGGATCACTGTCATCCTTTACAATCTCATCCATATTACTCATGGCCCTTAGGGTGTCTGAACTCTCCTTTTATACAACCTAAGCCAACTCACATTTTGCGGATACTCTCCCACAATGTATGCCATCCCATCCCGTTCTACGAATTGCCTTCTGGCACTATGTGATTCTTGTCAACTGTGCCAGTATGACTCATCACAATATATGTAATTTATGTCCTATGACTGACAGCCTTATGCTTGCAATCAATGTCTTCACTACCCATGCATTTGGCTAACATAATTGTTTGTTCCTTATGTCACTGCTCCTTTTGTGGGGACCTAAAAACCAACCAGACTCTTCTTTACGCATTAAGCATGTACTACAATGATGTATATATCTAAGCATTTATAACCTACTTGTTTGCTAACTATTGTTAACATCCACAGTGACTGTTTAATAATGGGTATTCCCCCTTGCCGTTTCACAAATCATTATCAGCCAGATTCATCATTGTAAAATCGGCTCGCAAAGGGCCAGATTCTGAGAATCTGGCCCTTTGCAAGCGCAATTTTTGCATTTGGGATTCGTCATCCCAAATGCAAAAATCGCAAATTGTGAAATCGCTAAATTGCAAGGAATTGCATTTAAGGAATCTGTATTTGAGATTCCTTAAAAGCAATTCATGAATCATTTTTGAATAGCGAAATTGCTATTTTTGGCCGCTATTTACTGTGAAGTCTGACTTCGTGGTAAATCGCGAAAACTTAAAAAAATGCACTTTAGTGCATTTTTCAAAGTTGTATGTTACACACACACATGTCCTTTGGACTTGTGTGTGCGCAAAATCAGTCTACATTTACATTTCAGGGGAGCTACAGGGTGATCTTTGGACACCCCTGGCACCCTTGAAATCGCATCCTTATTTGCGATTAGCAAATTGCTAATCGCAAATAAGGAATCACTCCCCATTCATTCCTATGGGCCTCTAGGCCCATAGGAATGCATGAGGAGTCATTCCTTATTTGCGATTAGCAATTTGCTAATCGCAAATAAGGAAGCTGTAGAAGTCGCAAATAATATTGCGATTTCTACATGAATCCCGTTTTGCGAGTCATTAATAGCGATTCCTTAATAATCGCTATTAAGGACTCGCAAATCGGGACATTGATGAATCTGGCCTTATATCCCCTTTCTATTTTACTCATCGTCGTACTTCCCTTTGAAGTCTGTCTTCACTACATCCGATAACTACATCAGTGCACGCTCTAGCATTTTCAAAGCCTTACCTCTCCCACATCATGTGGCTGCTCTAACGCTTTTATCATGCTCTTGCGACTCCTCTGCTCAAACACTGCCTGACTGCCGCTGGCACTTCACGATTCGTTTCCCAACAGATTGACAGACTGACTGGCTGCGCACTGTCCTGATTTCCGAGACTCCAAGTAAGTTTGCCGCTGCCAGGGCTCACACGATTCGACTCACAGGACAGTGAATGGACAACCCGTACCAGCCATTGACTTCCCCATAGTCTCCCATCAACGCGCTACGGTTCCTGAGCCTAGCATACGTCCCCTTTACCCCGACTTGCCCATCACACTGTACTGAGACGCATTGACAGGCCTTTTAACTTTTACAAGTGTTTTCCTGTACTTCACTTTCCAGACGCCTCCCGTTACCGTGCTTTGTCACCATGCTTAGCGAGGTTCCTTTCTTCTTCATCTGCAGCCTTTCACATCCGGACTATCTCCACACCGGAAGTTACCCTTGGTGCCCACCCTTCTGTCCCCCGGCTCCTGTGATCCTCGTTCATTAACTCCTGACTCAGGACGCCATCACCTTACTTACCGATCACGGCTCCCCAGACCCTCGGTCATTACCTTCTGACTCAGGACGTCATCACCTTGCTTACCGATCCTTCGGCCTCCGACCGTCCATGCTTTCACCATGTGCCTGCAGGACAGAGTACCGCATGACAAATGACTTTCACACATGCACCCCCCTCGCCTGCTTGCCTGAGCTCAATTTTTTTCCAGCAGATATCCCTTCCCTTACATGGAAGCTCTTCACTAGCTACCTCACGTTCCAAGACCTGCAAGGACCGTATCCCTGCCTGGAACATTCTTCACTGGTAACCATTAGTGAGTCTCACTCATTACCTCTTATGTACTTATCTCACTTCAATTCATCCGCTTTCATATGCGATTTTTCTAGCAGCGGTCTTTTTAACCCTTGGCTCTATTATGGCTCCACCTCTCCCCCCTCCCTTCTTCTCCTTATATCTATTACCTATTTCTCCTGGTCCACTGAATATTCAGAACCCTCAAAAAAAATCCTTTTTCCCCCTTCCCTTTTCCCTAGCACTGCAAGTAGACATGGCACTAGCAACACCACAGGGCTATTGTATTCAATCCCTACCCCGTCCTCTAGGTAGAGGAGGCGGTGTAGCTATTATCCATCGAGAACACCTTCACTGCAAAATCCACGACGCACAGATTACCGATGCTGAAAGTTTGCATTTTACCATCACGCTCAATCCAACTACTTCTCTAACAGGACTCCTCATTTACCGCCCCCCCGGCATCCCAGGCCCCTTCACCTGCTCTCTTTTGGACCTAGTCACAACTCAGGCCCACTCCTTATCGAACTATTTAATAGTTGGGGATCTGAACATTCACCCAGAAGACCCGGCCGACTCGGCAGGCAAAGATCTGATTCCGGACCTAGCGGCCTTCGATATCCGTCTACTAAACTCCGGAGCCACCCATATCAAGGGCCATTTATTAGACCCTGTATTTACCAACTCGCTCTCAATGCTGGCGAAGGAGGCTCTTCCCCTCCCTTGGACAGACCACTTCTTGGTCTCTTTCCAATTACCTGGAACTTTCACGAAAAACCGTACACCCCCTACCTTTAGCAAGGACAGGACCTGGCCCAGACTCTCCACAGACGATTGGACTCTGACCCTCGAAAAAAACATCCCTGCCCACGCTGATGACCCAAATACGGCAGACAGAAGACTCAGGGACTGGATCACCGCTTCCCTAGACCTAGTACTCCCACTCAGAAATAGGGAAAATAAAAACGGCAAACATGGCTCAGCACCATGGTACTCTGCAGAACTAAGAACACTTCGCAAAAACTGCAAAAAGGCCGAACGACTTTGGAGAAAGACCTGGCAATCTGCCAGCAAAGAAGCCTACCAAGCCACGGTCAAACTTTACAAAGAGGCCATTAAATCAGCCAAAGCTTCTTACTATAACACACGAATACAAGAAGCATCCAATTCAGCCCGAGAATCCTTTTTAATCGTCAAAGAGCTGACCAAGATCCCAACCACCTCCCCCTCCAACACCCCCAAAGTTGATAGAAGTAACGAGCTAGCCAACTTCTTCAACGAGAAAATCACCCGCATCCTGGCCTCCCTCCCACCCCCCATCCCCACTAACTCCACGGAAAGTAGCACTTCCCTCGAGCAGACTGAAAGCATCTGTCGTCCATCACTTCAGACCTTTCGACCTGTCACCCCCGCAGAGGTTGAGCGAACCTTAGCAAAAATGAAAAGTGGATCCCCTCTGGACCCAGCCCCTATAAGGTTCCTCAAGACCGTAGCATCAGTAATTGTGCCTATCATTACGGACCTTATCAACTGCTCACTCACCCATGGAACCGTCCCCGACAGTTGGAAGAGTGCTGTGGTCAAAGCACTCTTAAAAAAACCCCAGCTAGATCCATCAGACCTGTCCAATTATAGACCAATATCGCTACTCCCGGGCATTAGCAAAGTCACCGAGAAACTGGTAAACATCCAACTGTCCCAGTTCCTTGAAACAAATAATCTGCTCCGACAATCTCAAACGGGATTCCGCCCAGGCCATGGAACAGATACCGCACTCCTCGCAGTTATTGAAGAGGCAAGGAGCTTACTAGATTCAGGAGGATCAGTGGCAGTGATCCTCCTGGATCTAAGTGCAGCCTTCGACACGGTTAACCACTGTGTCCTTCTGCATAGACTGTCAAATGCAGGCCTTACCGGAACAGCCATCAAATGGATCGAATCCTTTCTTACAGGACGCACCTTTCAAGTGTGGGACGACAGCCATCATTCATCCACCCTCCCACTCACTAGCGGCGTTCCCCAGGGCTCCTCCCTAAGCCCGATGCTTTTTAATGTCTATATGGCCCCTCTCGAGGACGTAGTAACACCATTCAACATCAAAATGGTGAGTTACGCCGACGACACCCAACTAGTCGTCTCCCTGTCCCAGCTGACTGACCACCCTGAAAATCTAACTAACTGCCTCATAGACATCCACGGCTGGATGAACTCCTCTTCACTGAAACTGAATGGGACTAAGACAGAGGTAATGCTACTCGGCAAGCAATGGACAACTATCCCGCCTTCAATATGGCCCGATGTGTTCGGAGAAATTCCCCCCCCCCAAATCTGAAATCAAGACTCTCGGGGTGTGGCTTGAGCCACAGCTTACGATGAAAACCCAGGCAACCAAGACCTCGGGCACATGTTTTGGACTCATGCGCACGACCCGTAAAATCCTGCCATTACTCCCACCTATGTCAAGAAAGCTCCTTATCCAGGGTCTAGTGTTGTCCCGTCTGGACTACAGCAATCTGGTCTATCTGGGAGCCCCTGAGGCGACCATCACGAAACTCCAGCGGACTCAGAACGCGGCAGCACGCCTGATTACCAACACCCCTTCCAGATTATCCGCCAAGCCAGCCCTCAAAACCCTGCATTGGCTCCCCGTGCGTCAAAGGGTGCATTTTAAGGCAATGTGTACAACCCACAAGCTGTACAACGGATCTGGTCCAGCGATCCTAAGTAAAATGATCACACCCTACACAGCAACCAGATCATTACGATCTCAAAAGGAAAATTTAGTCTGCATCCCCAGATTAAAAAAAACCCGCACAGGAGGCAGACAATTCTCCGTTCAGGCGGCCAAGGGCTGGAATGCACTACCTCGCTCCCTCAGACTGGAATCCAACTACCTTGCCTTCCGCAAAAATCTTAAGACCCATCTGTTTCCCAAATAACACCCTTCGATCACCTTCCCCCTCAATAGGATTTCAAGTTTTATAGCGCGGGGATGCCCTTGGGTCACCAGGCGCTTTAGAAATCGCTTATAATAATAATAATAATAATAATAATTGAACTAATGTAACCTGGTCCTGAAGATGGCCTAAGACTTTTTGCGGGCCGAAACGCCGTTGACTCCCACAGTGGAACTCTTGGCGCCCCTACCCACGGATATCCTATATATTCAACTTGATTGCTCTTGTCATTTGTTGCTATGGATTCTTGACCATGTAAATTGTGGTTTTATCTCACTTGATGTTGCGTTCATCACTCTCACTGTTTATACCACGTCTTGTGTCACTTGCTCCGTCACTACACTTCACGAGCCCTTGTGCACAGTATTTTGTTGGTTACATGCCATTGAGTGTAACGCAGTGCTACTGACCGATGTGCTTGAACATATGAAGTGAATATGTCCAACATGTCTACTATATGAAATACAGTTAGCATTTACATGACTTGTTTTCCCTGGTTTTTCTTTTCAGTGTTACGATTAAATCACTTTTAAGTAATTGTATCATTCCACATATATGTATAATTGCCCCCTGAAACAATACCCTTGAGTCATTGTTGTTTGATACAGATTTTTGCCTTGGTCTCTTTGGGGTATATGGGCTACCTCCTGTAGTCTGTTACTGTTTGTCCTTCCCTTGAAGAAGCAGCAACTGCAGGCTAATCCAGCAAAGCAACACACAGCGAAGGGGCAGTACTTCTCCCTACAGTTCTTCTGCTCTTCTTCTTGACCGAGGTTCCTCTTGTTTCCAGAAGTGATCTAAAGTTCCTGGGTTTTAGGTCTAATATTTATATTCCACGGTCTCTTTGTAGTCTTTGTTGCAAGAGTATCTGAACTAAGTAAAAAACAGTTCTGTCCTCCCTGGTCCAGCTTAACTACAGGAGGTGCAGAGCAGACACAGCGTATTCAGTTGTATAGCAGACACAGCCTATTCTGGTGCTAGTGAAAACCCCTCCCACCACTCTGAATGCTGAAAGGTCTATACAGCTTGGTGAAGAGGAACCAAGGAGAGGCAGGGCAAACCTCAACCTCGCTTGTACTCCAAAACTAGACGGTCAATACACAAACAGCAGAGGCACATAAGATGGTTAAACAAGAAAATGCACTTATCACCATTTTAATTTTTCTGCTCACCCTCAACCCAAACTGCGTTATCCGTTTGGTTCATTTTTCAGGTGCCAGTGATGCTCCTTGAACTTTGACTTAAAGCGTGTTTAATTGTTTTTCAGTATTTCATAGGTAAGCGCCATAGTTTACTCTCGGCGTATCACCATGTTTTCCTTTTGTCACCCTCAATACACACTGCAGCATTTGTTTGGTCCGGTTTTCAGGTGCTGGTTAAGTTTTTGAAATTTCACACAGTTCGTGTTTAAATGTGATGACACAGGTAAGCGCCGTAGTCCACTCTCGGCGTATCACCTTAATTTTTTCATCCTTAACACATATGTTTGATTCTTTCCACAGATTTCGGTAGCTTTTGATGCTGGCTTAAGTTTTCGCTTTGAGTATATGTACTCAAGCGCTAGAGGTATGATGATCACTGTGCATGTTATCCTCACTTTTTAATCTAGTTTTGGCACTTTGGTTTAATGTCACGCATGCTTTTACGGTTGCCGCTTACCGCTCACTTTTTTGGACACCTATCAGTTGTCCAGGTTCCGTTTTTTCGTTACTTTATTCCTTCTCACGATGACTGTCTATCACATTGGATAAGGCTGAATTCTATCAGTGACCATAACAGTTTCTTTCTCATGCCCTCTCGTGAGCCATAATGTTTTACCTTTGCTGTTAAGTTTCATGTTGCTGCACATAGTTTATTAAAACTAGTGTATTGTTACATTTCAGAATCCCCCCCTGACGAAGGGCTCATGTGAAAAGCCCGAAATGCATTGAGATATTTGAAAGTCTGTTGTTTTGCTGACTACAAGCTGTATTATTTGCCATTTCCTGAACTACACTACATCTGGGACTTTCAAGAACAAAGCAGATTATAATCAACTTCATGGTTGGATGATCTGATTCTCAGTTTTGATTAATTGAGCACTGGTTGGACTACTGTTGTTTACAATAAGAATTATAGTAGATCATTAACGATTGTTTAGATAACGTTGTGTACACTACAAAGTGAATTGTTTGTAGTGCACTAGGAATTCCTGGATATATTTCTGGGTACTTTCTTTTCACTTTCTTACAGAGGCATTTTCAAACACACAATTTAAAAACCACATGCACTGTAAGATGTGTTATTAAATTATGAGTTCAAAGAGCCTAAACTCCAAATTTCATCTTGTTGCAATTGAAAGTTACACAGTTAAAATGTTATAGTGAAGCTCCAATGACAGCCTATGGGACAGACTGTTTTTTAGCAGTGAAAAATGGAATACATAGGGGCATAATATCAAGGGCCTATTTCAGCTTTAGCAGCACTTTTTTGCCGCTAAAGCGGTGATAATTTTACTTCCCTATTAGCAAGCTGGAGCTAACGGGCCTCAGCGCGAGTATTTTGGTGATAGCGGGCCATTTTTTATTCTCAAAGCATGTTAGCGACATTTATCGCTTATGACATGCAAAATAGGCGTTCCCGTGCAAAAAGGCACGCAAACACCACTACCCCATATTATCAAGGGGCTCCTTGAAATTATGAAGAGACAAAAAACTGGCTCTACCTGCAGATAGAGCCAATTACTTAAGACCAGAAAATAGCTGGTATTAAAAATGGTGATAAAACTTGGGCCCATATCTCTGCAGGTTTTGGCACTGGCCAGCGCTGCAAGCATTGTTGCAGCGCTGCCCTGCGACAAAACTACAGTGCAGGAATGCACACAATCAATAAGATAGTGCGCATTCCTGTGCCACAGCCATGCAACACTTCCTACTACGCCCTTCTTGCGACAGCATGGATGCGCTGTAATCAATGGACATTGCTCCATGATGCAAGTAATGAAAGATGTGTCAGGAATCTTGACATATATGCCTACGCTAAAGTCACGCATTTCTGCAGTCGTGTTACAACCATGATGCAACTCCAGCAATGCATGTGGCCAGCCTATCCATGTGGCACTGCCTCACCCTTATGCCTGCCATTAGACAGGCGGAAGGTACTGGTGCAGTGCTGTTCATAAAGGGTGCCCGAATGTCTGCGCTGTTGGAGATCCCTCGGTGGTGGTTGCGTGCTGCGGTGTCATCATTTGGAAGCATTGGTAGAGTGTTGGTGCGGAGGGAGTTGACGAGATGTTCTTCACTGGCCTTGATCCAGCTGGGAGGGGGGTTTGATGATGGGGAGGCTTTCTGTGGGCAAGGTGAAGATGTGATGTTACCAATGATGGTCGGTCAAGGAGAGTCCGGTGTTGTGTTTGTAGTTAAAGTACCCGCTGGCGGAGGTGACATGCTCGACCGCGTGTCCTGCTATGTGACCTGTTGAGGTGACCTGCTGCTTGCGTCTGATGTTGGTGACCCTCCTCAGAAGGGGTGATGCTCTGGTCACTGGGGTTGTGCAGGTGGAACTTGAGTACACCAAGTTGGATGTCGTTGGTGTATGGGATACCCTGGGTGCAATGAGGTCTACAATGGTATTGGAGGGTGCCGCGGAGGATCTTCTTGGGCTTGGTCCGGATCTGGAAGTTGACGTGGTCCATGGGTCACCCTTGGCACTTAGGAGTGCGTTGTCAGTCGTTGAGTGCCTCTGTAGGTGACGGCAATACCTCCTCCTTGACAGTCAGGGTGCTCCTTGTGGGTGATACTGCAGAGGTCAGTGAAGGTGAAGGTGATGTTCCGCATGGAACAGAGGTTGGTCCTGGAAGGCGAGGTGGCGTCCAGGAATGATGGCGAGGAGGTCGGGTGTGTCGTAGCAGTGGAGTGTCCAAGAGGAATGCTCCTTGTTGCTGACTGAGGTCCAGGGGCAGACGGACACAAACTGCAAAGCCTAGGGTTGCCTTTGGCATGGGACACGGCCATTACAATGCAGGCAGTACATCGTTAACAACACAACTCTGACAACGCAGGTGGGGTGTTTTCTGGGGGGAAAATGTGAGAAATGGGTTGTTTGTTGGGGTAGAATTTGAGAAATCTGGTGTTTTTGGGGGGAAATGGGGTGTTTGTTGGGGTTAAATATGAAAAACGGGGTGTGCATTTGTCTCAAATGTGATTTTTGTGTGTGTATTGGGGACTCAAAAAAGGAATTCCAGGGTTCACGGTTGGGTTTGTGGTGCAAAGGTTAGTTTTGGGTTGCACTCAATGAAGTGGGACCAGTGATCTCTCTGTCTCCGCTATGCAACATCCACTCTACTGTTGCAATGTGCATAGTATTAGTATGCATTGGAATGGAATGCGAGGTGATGGCATATGTTGCAACTACGTATGTACCTTTGGCACACCTTTGGTAGTATGCCCGCTGTGCATGGGCACACAGCGCCCACCATTGACAAGTGCGCGGTGTGCTGGACTGCTGTGAGGTGGTAAACACAGGAAATAACACTGGATGATGCGTGGACGTGAGGATGTGTGTGAGCGTGTGTTGTTAAAAATGTATTGAGGGAAAACTTACCTCGAAGCTGTATCCTGTATCTTTGTAACTCCTGCTCTTCTGCGTCTGCTTCCAGGGAAAGGAAGTAGGAAACCATGCTATCTCCCCTGAGTCAATCACAATGCTACAATGCAGCAGTGGGATTGGTAATCGGCAATGGGAAAAGTCATGCAGCCAGGGGCCGGAGGGGTGGCCATGTTCTCCATGCAGGCTGTAATGCAGCCTGCATTGTGAACAGGGAAGTGTACATGACTGCTTTGGGCGGCCTGAGTGGGCCGACCAAGTTCAAGTTCAAGTTCAAGTTCAGTAATTTGTATAGCGCACTACTCACCCAGAGGGTCTCAAGGCGCTTGGGGGTGGGGGTGCATTATTTATCGAATAGCCCGGTTTTAAGTTCCTTCCTGAAGGAAATGTGGTTCAGGGTAAGGCGGAGGTGTGTGGGTAGAGAATTCCAGGTTTTGGCCGCCAAGTAGGAGAAGGATCTTCCTCCCATGGTGGATCTATGGATGCGCGGAACTGCGGCGAAGGCTTGATTGGAGGATCTTAGTTGGCGGGTCGGTGTGTAGAAGGACAGTCGTGTGTTGAGGCATTCGGGTCCTAGTTTGTAGAGGGCCTTGTGTGCGTGGGTGAGGAGACGGAACGTTATTCTCTTGTTGACGGGAAGCAAGTGGAGGTCTTTCAGGTGACCAGTAATGTGAGCTTGGCGCGGATGTCCAATATGAGTCTGGCTGATGCATTTTGGATGCGTTGGAGTTTTTTCTGTGATTTGGCTGTGGTTCCGGCGTAGAGGGTGTTTCCATAGTCCAGTCGGCTAGTGACCAGTGCATGGGTGACAGTCTTTCTTGTCTCGGAGGGGATCCAGCGGAAGATTTTTTTGAGCATACGAAGTACGTTGAAGCAAGAGGATGAGACGGCGTTGACTTGTCTGGTCATCGAGAGGGAGGAGTCTAGGATGAAGCCTAGGTTACGTGCATGGTCTGTGGGTATGGGTGCCGTGCCCAGGGCCGATGGCCACCATGAGTCGTCCCAAGCAGAGGGGGACGATCCTAGGATGAGGACTTCCATTTTGTCTGAATTAAGTTTTAGGCGGCTGTTTTTTATCCATTCGGCTACTTCTTTCATGCCTTCATGAAGATTGGTTTTGGCGGTGTTAGGGTCCTTGGTGAGGGAGAGGATCAGCTGGGTGTCGTCAGCGTAAGAGATGATGTTAAGGTTGTGTTGTCGCGCGATGGACGCGAGGGGACTCATGTAAACGTTGAAGAGGGTGGGACTGAGTGATGATCATTGTGGTACTCCGCAGATGACTTCGGTGGCCTCGGAATTTGAATGGGGGGAGTCGGACTCTCTGGGTTCTCCCGGTGAGGAACGAGATGATCCAGTCCAAGGCTTTTCCTTGTATGCCGATGTTGCTGAGGCGTTGTATGAGGGTGCTATGACAGACTGTGTCGAAGGCGGCGGAGAGGTCGAGTAGGATGAGGGCAGCTGTTTCTCCGTTGTCCAGTAGTGTTCTGATGTCGCCTGTCGCTGCAATAAGGGTGGTGTCGGTGCTGTGTTTGGCTTGAAAGCCGGACTGTGAGGAGTCGAGGGAGTTGTTGGATTCAAGGAAGGCGGCGAGCTGTCTGTTGACGGTTTTCTCAATGACTTTGGCAGGGAATGGGAGGAGGGAGATGGGGCGGTAGTGTTTAAGTTCAGAGGGGTCCGCTGTGGGTTTCTTCAAGAGGGCGTTGAGTTCGGCGTGTTTCCAGCTTTCTGGGAAGGTAGCGGAGTTGAAGGAGCAGTTGATGACATCACGGAGGTGGGGTGCGATGATGGAGTCTGCTTTGTTGAAGATGTGGTGGGGACAGAGGTCGGTTGGCGAGCCTGAATGGATGGAGTTCATTAGGCGGATGGTGTCTTCAGTTTTGATTGGGTTCCAGGTGTTAAGGATGTTAGAGGGCAGTTTAGATTCGGAGGTAGGTGGAGTGGATTGTTCTTTGGGAATGTTCTCAAAGCTGGTATGTATGTCGGCGATTTTGTTGTAGAAGAAAGAGGATAACGAGTCGCAGAGGTCTTGGGAGGGAGTAACGTCGTTTGAGGCTGCGGTGGGGTTGGTAAATTCTTTGACGATGTTGAATAGTTCCTTGCTGTTGTGGGCGTTGTTGTCGAGTCGATCCTTGAATGCTGATTTCTTGGCGGATCGGATCAATTGGTGGTGTTTGCGGGTGGCTGTCTTGAAGGTGGTCAGGTTGTCAGTGGTTGGGTTTTTTTCTCCATGTTTTCTCGAGAGTACAGCATAGTTTCTTGGATTTCTTAAGGTCCTCGTTGAACCAGGGGGCCTTTTTGCTACTCTGTTTGGTTTGGTGGTTTTTCAAGGGTGCAAGTTCGTCAGCGCTGTGGGTGATCCATTGTTTGAGATTGGTGGCCGCTTGGTTTGGGTCTGATGAGAGGGCGGGAGGGTTTTGTTTGAGCGATGTGAGGAGTTGGTCGGTGGTGATTTTGTTCCAGTTTCTTCGTGGAATAGGTTGTGGGGGGTTGTGAGTCGAGGTAGTTTTGTAGCTGAAGTGAACGCAGCTGTGGTTCGTCCAATGGAGAGCTGTGGTGTGATCCAAAGAGATGTGCTTGCTGGAGGTGAAGATTGGGTCGAGCGTATGTCCGGCTATGTGGGTGGGGGTGTCAACAAGTTGTTTGAGACCAAGATTGGCCAGGTTGTCCAGAAGGGAGGTGGCGTTGCTGTCGTTTTTCTTTTCCAGGTGGAAGTTGAGGTCTCCGAGTAGAATGTAGTTCTTGGAGGCGAGGGCATGTGGGCTGATGAAGTCAATGATGTCTTCGCTGAATTGTTTACGGGTTCCTGGTGGTCTGTAGATGAGGGTGCCTCTAAGTGTGGTCCTGGGGTCGGTGTGAATCTGAAAGTGGAGGTGTTTGGCGGTTGCAAGGTTATCGTCGAGGCTGGTCGTGATTCTGATGGTGTTCTTATGGACGATGGCGATGCCTCCTCCTGTTTGGTTGGTGCAGTCTTTTCGGATGATCTTGAAAGCGTCCGGTATGGCTATGGCGATGTCGGGCGCTGAAGAGGCGTTCATCCAGGTTTCTGTAAGGAAGGCGACGTCCGGTGATGTAGTGTCGAGTAGGTCCCAGAGTTCAGTGGTGTGTCTGTGGATTGAGCGGGTGTTCAGCAGGATGCACTTCAGGTGGTTAGGGTTGGAGCTGTGTTTGGAGTTAGTGGATTTGGTGTGGGTCTTGATGCTGGTGAACTTGTAGGAGTGGCAGGCGAAGGGACCGTGGGTACGTCGGTGTTTTGGGCAGTCCTACCCATCCCCCTTAGGATACATAGCATGATTACATCAGTTAGTTATGCCTTGTTTTTAGCTTGTGGTGTGTTTTTTTGGCTTCTCGGAGCCTGCACTTACTGCTTCCTGCCGCTCCTGCCCCTGTGGTCCTGCATCCCTGTCGTCACCCAATGCCTCCTCCAGCTGATCATTCCTCCTCCCTCCTAAATGGAGGGTGCTGTGCAGTTGCGCAGTGGACATGCACAGCTGGTGCGTAGAAGGCGCCCCTAAGCCAAGTCATCTGTTACAGCTCAGCCACCATCCAAGCACTCAACCACGGAAAACTCAGAGACTGACAACAGGACTCACCAAACACAACTCATGGCCAGTTCTCCTGCCTACACAGCCACCAGACCTTAACCACCATCCCGGCCTCCAACACATCCGACGACAGCTTCGCAGCCAGAGAACTCCACACATGGAACTCCAACTGCGCATACAAGCTCACTCCGCTACACAAGTTTGACACACAGCACCCCAGGAAAGCCGCCTGGTTCACCACTGATCTCCAAGATGCAAGACGCACCTGCAGATGCCTGAAGGAGAACTGGAGAAACACCAAGATACCCGTAATCTACACCACCTCCAAGGACACCATGATGGACTACCACATCCAAATCCTCAACAACTCAACCAACTCCAGGCAACTCTTCAAGGTCATTTATGAATTCACCAACCCATGCAGTGAAGACACAAACATCACCCCGTCCCAAGACCTCTGCGATAAGCGTGGAACCTACTTTCACTCAAGATAAAAAATGCTCCACAACTTTACAGACTATCCACCAGATGACCCTCCAGAAACACCAACCAGCCCACCATCTCCAACTCGTCACAGCCGAATACACCTCCATGAAAGGCATCCACTCGGGGCCCCCACTGACCCCTGCCCTTCTCACATCTACCAGAGCACTGAGAATGGCATACTCTCCACCACTGATGGCATCCACACCCTCCTGGAGCAAGGCCACTCTGCAGCTCTCATCCTACTCAACATTTTAGTGTCCTTCGACACTGTCTCCCACCGCACACTAGTCGCCAGACTACACAACACCGGCATACAAGGAACAACCCTAGACTGGATCTGATCATTCCTCATGGGAAGAGGCCAAAGGATCAGACTGACACCCTTCCTCTCCGATCCAACCTAAATCACCTGCGGAGTCCAATAGGGGTCATCTCTGAGCCCAACCCTCTTCAACATATAAATGGCCCTCCTCGCCGCCATCGTCCGACAACACGGCCTCAACATCGTATCCAACGCTAATGACACCCAGCTCATCCTCTCCCTCAAGAAAGACCCGACCACTGCCAGACTCAACTTTCAGAAAGGAAGGTATGACGTCAAAGTCTGGATGACCAACAGCTGCCTGTAGCTCAATGCAGGGAAGACATTCGTCCTAGTCCTTGGTAGCACCCGTTCAGCATGGGTCAACAACTGGTGTCCGCCACGCTCAGTAGTCCACCAACCCCCTCGGACCATGCCAAAAACCTTGGCATAGTACTCGACCCATCCCTCACCATGATCCGACAGGTCTACGCCATCACCTCCAGCTGCCTCAGCACCCTCCGCATCCTCCGTAACACCTTCAAATGGAGCCCCCGGAGTCAAGGAAGACAGTCAACCATGCATTTATCACCAGCAAACTGGACTATGGAAACGTACTCTACGCTGGCATTTACAAGTCACTACTCTGCAAACTCCAGACATTACAGTAAACCGCCACCAGACTCGTCCTCTGCATCTCCCTGCACTGACACATCAGTCAACACTTACGTAGACTCTACTAGTTCCCCATGGAGAGAAGAGTCACCTTCAAAATCCTCACTCACGCCTACAAATGCCTACACAACAACGTAACCAAATTCCTCAACGACAGAATCTACTTCAACGTACCCAAATGAGACATCCGATCTAGCAACCTTGCACTGGCCAAAACCCAGTGCATTCACAGAGCAAGAGCATGCAAAATATCCTTCTCCCATATTGCATCCAAGACCTGGAACGAGATTATCGGCAGACATCAGAGGTGCACCCTCCCTGAACACCTTCAGGAAGACCCTCAATACCTGGCTCTTCGGCTAACAGATCTGCAGTCACCCTCTCAGTGCGTTGAAACCCTCACGGGTGAGTAGCACACTTACAATTTCCTGATTGACTGATAGATTGAGTTGTCATCATGTGATGATTGTTCCTCTACTGCACTCCTTGAGGTGGTAGAGAAAATCTCTTCCACCGTAGCGGTAGTGCCGCTAACGGGGGTGCGTCATCTACGTGTGATAGACATGAGCGACTCACCCCCCGGCCCTCCTGAGCGTCATGTCCCACCTTCTCCTTACATGGACATTGACCCTGTGGCACAATCAACTGCTCTCTCTCCAAATCTGTGACTCAGCAAGCAGGAGCCTGACCCAGGTAATCTGCTGGTGGACCTCCCGATGCAGTTGAAGCAGCAGGGCTACCTTAGGCGTGTAGTTGCAGCACTCAGACAACACAAGTTGGGCGTAG
Source organism: Lissotriton vulgaris (assembly GCF_964263255.1). Lineage (NCBI taxonomy): Eukaryota > Metazoa > Chordata > Amphibia > Caudata > Salamandridae > Lissotriton > Lissotriton vulgaris. Next base: position 863,564,373 of record NC_141698.1, on the reverse strand, counting down.
CACAGGGGCCCCAACCTCTACAGCATATGGCCATCCCAACATCATTCGTCCTGTGATGCAGGGAGACGGCACCCATCATTGGTAATCCACTCCATGCACCCCGGTGAAGTGGTGGATTGTAGTATGCGATGCGGACCTCACTACATTGGTGCACAGCAGCGCCTCCACCATTGACTGCTCCAAGATGCGCAAGGTAGACTTCTCGACCAGGTCAGTAACGTGTCTCCATGCGACCTGCCGGACTTCACCACCAGGTACGGGCGATCTTCACACATCAGTCTCCGCCCTCTGTTATATTCGATATCGGTACCCTAATGTAGGTCCAGGGAATATCGTACACTTTCCCATCACATCAGCTCCTGTCATTTCATATGAACGAGCCTGAAAAAGACATAACTCCAAATAAGGAAAGACTGCCTTGTATTGACATAATGCCTTATAAGGTCTGCAGCCTTTTATGGACTAAACTTTTCACCTAGTTCATGACGAGGGTGGGTTCTGCCCGATCTGCTAAGACATCATCCTTAGCACATATGAATAATTAATGAGTACACTTTCCAGGAAGTACACTTCACCTCTCCCATCGATGCACAAGGTTTAATCCCCAAACGTCATCCTCATACTGAACAATGGGTAACACACGTACATAGACTGTATAAATACAGCACCTCTTCCTATCGGTAAGCAGGAGGACCCGAGACTGCAAGGCTGACACACTGACCAGAGACGCTGCGGTTCCCGCGTGCCATTGCTCCAGCTGACAGTGGTCTAACCATCACTTGCGGGGTGTCCAAATCAAGACCAGGAGGGAGTCCCTCACTCGCACTATTCAGGTAAGGGGGTTGGACTAAATCCTAACGGGATTCTTGGCTCTTAGATTCTAGGCTATTAGGCTCATTAGATCTTTCGCACCTACTCACATGGTAGGTACACTTAGGTACATCTAGTCAGGCATCTTAGGAGTACGCACTTTATTTTATAAATGCATTCTATATTCATGTTTTCATGACTGTTGCAAAATGGTAGAACAGTACTATTTCTTCTTATTCACTGTACTGATAGCTCTATATCTCTGTTACTGTGTTACAGTCGTAACAGTGCACTTATTCTACATGAGAAGAACTACTGTACAATAAATTCTCATTGTAAACACGTTTTCACTGTTTCTTCTCTGTATCTCTCTGAGAGCAAAAACAAGCAAGCGCGACTGACTGGGTGAAAAGTAATATATTTAGGCCACAAGTCTGAAGTTATTGCGTTCTAAAATTGCACAAACTAATCTCTCTGATAACAGGAAATTCTAGTGGCACTGCGAGCTAGCTAATGCGAACCATAGGCTAATATATGCGGTGGGGGTGTACACAAAGTCAGTCTGCCACCAGACCCACAGTATATGTTATCCGCAATCATCGTAGGTCCTGCATGACAGGGTACTTTTTGGGACTACACTACACCACAGGTCATCGACTCCACAGCTACTCCACATCCCACTCCATACACCAGACACAGGTCAAGCTAGGTATCCAGGCACCAGGCGCAAATCCAGCGAGGCATCCAGGCACAAGACGCAAGTCCAGCGAGTCATCCAAGATCCAGGCGCAAGTCTAACGAGTCATCCAGGCACCAGATGCAGGTCCAGCAGGCATCCAGGGGCAAGACGCAAGACGCAAGTCCTGCGAGGGACCCAGGCTTCCGGCACAAGTCCAGTAGGGCATCCAGGCTTTCATTCTGGTAATCCTGGATGTTTGGGGGCTTGGGGGGGTTGTTGATGTGTGCTGCACTTGGCACTGGGTTCTCAAATCTGCATTTAACTTTTTTTTTTACTTCTTTTCTATGGTAGGTGGACTGATAGGCTATTTTTTCAAAGACCACCCTTGCGGGTTAGCATGTGCATTTTAATATCGCTAAAAGCTTATCGCTAGATTCTGCTCGCTATCCTCGGGTTACCTATCGCCATCATGCAGCGGTTAGCGGCAGTTTTTGCGGAAGCTATCGCCTGTTAACGGTGTGTTGACTAATACGTCGCTAGCAAGGCGGATTGAAATGGTGATAGACAGCGATAGGAAAACTAACGCTAACTTAGGTTAGCGATAGTTATCACCAGTCCTTGATAATATCCTCCATAGTATCTCACTATCATGACATGTACAACACACTGGTAAATGGCCTACCTTTCATATACACTGCACCCTGCCCATGGTAGTACCATGGGCCTTCCTGAGGGGTGCCTTAAATGTAAGAAAAGGGAAGGTTAGAGCCTGGCAAGTGTGTGCACTTACTAGATCCACATGGCAGTTTACAACTGCGCACACAGACACTGCTGTGACAGGTCTGAGACACATTTGCAGGACTACTAATGTGGGTGGCAGAACCAGTTCTGCAGCCCCACAAGTAGCATTTGATGAACATACCCTGTGCACCCAGAGTGCACTTTACTAGGGACTTACCAGTAAGTCAAATATGCCAATCATGAATAGCCAATCATAATCACAATTTTTGAAACGTACACAGGGAGCACGTGTGCATCAGTGATCAGCAGTGGCAAAGTGCCCAAAGCTTCTAAGCCAGCAAAAATGAAATCTAGCACACAGTCAAAAATGCAGGAGGTAGAGGCAAAAAAGTCTGTGGAAACCATGCCAAGGATGCCAAGTCTAGCACAGGTCCGTTAACTAGAGCCTCTGATCTGACAAAGCTTAAAGTCCATAAATGGCATGTCTGAATTTACCTGTTGCCTTTCCTTTTTTTAGATATGGTATTAGTGCCACCAGCCACGAATAAAGGGTGGTGTGGTGGGAGGGGTTGCGCGGGAGGGGGGAGGTCAGCGGGAGGGAGTTTAGAAATAATAGAATATTTTACCTTTAGTCACCACCAGCGTCGTGTTGTGTCCATCGCCTCTCCTCTTCCTGGGTCCCAGCAGCCCCTGGCCAGACTCCCATCCAATTCCCTCTCTGCAGAGCGGGCTGAAAAGATGCCCTGCTCAGACCAGGTATTCTGTGAGGTGTCTCCAGTCCAGTTGCTCAATGCATCTGGGCCTGATAAAACCTAAGTGCGCATTTGTGTTTGGTCACCGTGAGACGGCTGGCCAAACACACATGAGCACTTAGAGAGTTCAGTGCATGTAGTACTCCTCCTCCTCCTCCCCCTCCCCCTCCCATGCTTAGGCCCCGCCCTTCTCTACAGCACGGGTTACGAGCCAGCAAATGCAAAATGAAATGATGCAAGAACATACTTTTATGTTGCATTTGTTAGCCCTGAACCAGGCAGTGGGGCGATGCGCCTCCGCCATTGGGGAGGAGTCGCTGCTGCATGGTATATGAGAGCAGGGGAGTACGAGATACTCAATTTCTGGGGGAGACAAGGACAACCTTTTGGAGTTTCCAGTGACCCGATACAAATCGACCATTGTCTGAGACCCGTACACTACGTTAAACAAATACAATCACATAGGGGCATATTAGCAAGGAACCTCGTTAAAATTATCGCAGTTTTAGCTACAGGAAACTGCCGCTAAAACGGCGATAATGGGCTTGCTAATATGCGTTATAGACCAAATGTGAAAAAACGTGTTTTTGAAACGTACATCTTCATGCACCAAGCAAACAAAGGTGGGAAGAAAAAGGAAGAATAAACTGAATTCTCTTTGCAACATTCCTAAACTTCAAAATGCAACTGGAGTAATATTGGAGTGTATCGGAGACAGACAAAAAGCACACAGAGCTGTAATATGAAATCCAATCTTACCGGTAAAGAGGATTTATCATTGCCATTCCAAAGATGCAAAACATGACACAGCTTCTCTTTTCTAAATAGGAATTACAGCTCAAAAGAGTATACAGAGGAAGTCCCAATGTTCATCTATGAGAGGAATAGGCTTCACAGAAGTGAAAAACAAATGCAGGTGTTTTTCACTACAAGGACATGCAAAACTTAAATGTGCATGCCCTAACTTTTAGTAACATAGCACCCTGGCCTATGGCCTACCTAGGGCCTACCTTAAGGGTGACTTATGTGTAATAAAAGAGACGTTTAAGGCTTGGCAAGGGGTTTTGAATACCAAGTCGACATGGCAGTAAAATTGCACACACAGGCTGATCTGCATTGGCAGGCATGAGACATGGTTAAAGGGCTACCTGTCTGGGTGGCACAGTCAGTGCTGCAGACCCACATGTAGCATTTAATTTACAGGCCCTGGGTATATGGTATACCACAGTAATAAGATACATGCTCGCACCGGACTCCATCTCGGGTAATATGAGCAGAAACGTACTCACCACAGCACGTGAAACACTGCCTTGGATCAGGGATAGGAGGGCCTTGTTATAACACACACAGCATGAATCTTTTGGTGACCTGGTGACCAGTACGTGGGAGGAGAAGGGTGGGTAAGCATTAGCTCCAAACAGGGACAGGCGCACTGCCTGCTGCCCAGCCCCCCAGTGCTGGATCGCGCCAGCGGGCTGTGGCTGTCAGTAGTGAGCAATCTACAAACTTCATTCGTCCTGTAAGTTCAGACTGCAATCAGCTGTGGGGGCGAGTGATGAGGTGTGAAAACCTTCTTGGAGTTTTTGATGCACAACAAAAGGGAAGGGCACAGGTCAAGTGCAGGGCCATTAGCACGTAAAAGCACTTGCGCTTTGACATACCAATGGCACTGCCACAGACAGAAGGAGGGAGGAGAAATTCATTCATCCCCTCGTCCCCCCACCCTCGTCCCCCGCGTCCCTCCCACTACAAAATCTGGGGGGGATATGTCCCCCGCGTCCCCCACACTTCCTACGCCCATGTCTGAGAGCATGGCTTGGGTATTAGTGACGATCTCATGAAGTTCAAAAAAGGCTGTCGCAAAAGTTGAACGCTTTCTCCTGTTCCTCTGGAATCCATTAAAGAGAATTCGTGTCTGTTTTTACAATTTGAAACTTTATGCACCATACAATCTATTCTTCTAACTTGGTATCATCAAAATAGAGGCAATTTTAAACCTGAACTCCTGGGACTATATTCCGCTGTGATTGATACGGCTCTGTAGGCTTCAAATTGCAGTTTGAATTTAATTCAAGGCATTCTGCACCACCCACGATAGTATTTAGAATAAGATCTCTCCTGATCTCAGTTCCCCCTTTAAGCAATAACAATCATGGCCAAGAAAATTTCGTCATGTCTCCCTCTTTCAAGTCCACCAAGACGAAGTAGGAAAATTCCTACTTTTGGTCATAGTTCACGAATAATCCACTTCGCCTTTGCAAGTAAATGACCGCCACAATTTGGGAATCGTAACTTTTCAATGATCTGTGAACGGAATTACAGCCCAAATCGTTAATACATGAGGGTCGAAATAAATCCTTCTTTGGAAGATATGCACAAAATACTCCAAATCCAGATAGTGATTCGAAAACTATTCTAAATCCACTTAGCAAAACGGGAAAAAGATTTAAGAATCACTAGATGGGGTTAATAGATAAGTAAAAGTGTTATCGCGGTTGCAAAACCTTAAATTCAGCGATTTGCGATCTCTAAAACATTTAATACATCTGCTACTGTAGGACGTATATGATCTTTGATTTCTTCATTTTCAATTTCACATTATAATGTCAAATGTGTTAGCGCTAAAACATATTACTCTAGTAATAGTAATCGCTCATCGAGGAAGGCAATTAAATGCCCGATGCTACATTTAGAGTAAGCAGTGCAGGCTTCAGTCTGCTCAGCTCTTGAGCCGGTGTTCCTGCCTCTCAACATTAATGCAAAAGGCCTCTACTGCCACCTAGTGTTCTTTAACAATCGCTCCCTAAATGAATACTTTTCTATTGCACGTTCTGCAGAGGAGGACATGACAAGAACAAGCGGCTATTAAAGAAAAGAAAACCTCACACCTATGCCTAGGGCATTTTACTTTGTTCCGTTTCTTTACCATTCTCCATACACCAAACATACAGCCTGGTAAAGTGAAAAGTATAAGGCACCGCTGCGGTCAGCTGTACCATGAAAAGGTCTTGCTGTTCCTCTATTGGTACCGGCTACTAACTATGGTGTCATAACCTTGTCAAATTGTCCATGTGTGAGATTGATTTTGGGTCAAATACTGCACAACTCTGATCTGTTCATACACTACGGATTAATAAAGAGTGGAGTCTATCTTCTCTGTACATGAACTGTTAGTTTTACACAGTGGGCATTTAGAATCAATAAATGCTGAACTGTGGCTGCTGCCTCTGGACTTATGAAGAAGTCTTTACATATGCGAGCGAAAAACTTAGAAATGAAAATGTGTGGTTAGTCACTTCTTAACTTCTAAAAACAAACAAGTGCCAAGGCCCAAGGAATCGCTAAGGAAGCAACTGCAGCTTCCACCACCCACTGCCGCTGCCAGGGCTGCATAATCCCAGTACCAATGGCCTGTGGACACACTGCTATTAAGTGTATGTTGCTCTGCTAAACTGATGTTCTCAGAAGAAAATGCGCAGACAATGCCACCATGTGACACGCTGTCATAAAAAGGTGCCAGTGCTAACGGGTTCAATGCTGGTGCCTACACCGGCACAAATTAGGCACTCCTTAGTCCTTCCTTAAAATAGAGAAATGAAGTAAAACGAGACATTTAAAAAGATGGTGCAGTTACTTTGCATTTTCACAACATTTTCATATAATTTTTTATCAACATTAACAAAAAGTTCGGACTTCACTTATTGAGGCCCAGGGTAATCTGTCAAACATACTTGGAAAGCCGTTTTTCACGGCTCTGGTTTATTTTACTGAAGTTCAACGTTGCAGCAGGACTTGAGTAACCAATTTATCCAACGTCGTGGAATGTGTCTCAGTCACAGTTTCCAGATGCATCCTACTGAAGATGTTTGAATTCCAAAAAAGTCAGTAGTAGAAATGTTTTGGCCAAAAACAACCGGTTTTCCATGGCTGCCTTCACTCACACGCCAGCCACAGACAAAACATATGTTCCCATTCAACAGCATTAATGAGATTTCAAACTTTTTGCCAAAAATTTTGCATTTCTCTACAAGATTATACGGAAAACTTTGGGGCACATTACCAACGATTAGCGATATTTATCGCTAACTAGGCAACGATTTTTTTATCGCTAAGCATCGCCGGAAATTATCGCTGAGATAACGTGCTATTAGCTATGTTTATCTACAAAGCGATAATTTGTCCGGCAATAGCGTGAATATCGCTGACAATACAGCAATATTCACGCATTAGCGACTAACAGGCACATGCATCATTCGCAAATTTCGGCCGTTTGCGAATGCAATTGACAAAATTGGGATGCATCATGTTTTTTGCAATTTTAGAAATCGCAATCATGTTGCGATTTCTAAAATTGCGACTGCATTTAAGAAATCGCGATTTGCGATTTCTTAAATGCAATGCAACAACATTTTAAATTTGAGAATTCGCAAATTGGGAGAGGTAAATTACCATATGGCTGAGATACCCGCCACCCCCTCTCAACACACTCCCCAAGGATGGGAAACCGGAAACCGTTCTTGAACTTTTGGAAGTCGGGAAGGGAGTTACCCTTCCCGGCCGTATTTATTAAAATACGAAACAAAATTAAAACATTAAAATAACAGTTTCATATTATGTACAATTTCATTACCATATTGCGATGTTTGGCTAACCTTAACATATCCTCTAATACAAAGGTTCTCCTAGCCGAACTAACATCCTACAAAACATTTACTTGAAATGTTGAAATTGTACATCCTAACGTTTAAGGGCCAACGGCAAGGTCGTAACCGGTGTCAAGATCCCTAACCCAGACATATCCCCCTCCCTTGTGAGGGGCGGCACGGAGGCATACCTCAAGTGCAACTACCAATTTCCCTTGACTTGACGGGGGCCCCAGTAAAACTCGACGCCACTTAAAGGTCGTACGAGGCTCGTGTGAGGTATCTAGAAGGTAGCGTAGACCCCCCCCCACACCCCACACAACTTACCACATCTGCCGTCGCAGACGTCCTGGCCCCGGGAAATTCACCAGGAGGGGGCTGTAACCCCTCCTACCCATGAAGGGGCCTTGACCGCCTTCCCTTTCCTTTCGGCGACCCATCCTTAGAAGGGACCGCCTCCCCGTTGAGGGGCCAATGGCCACCTCCCCCGAGCGCCCCCATCCGTAATGGGTAACGCCCACTCATAGGGATCTTCCAATTAGTGCTCACCGATCATGACCTTACCGCCACAGGTCCGGATAGTTGACCGGCTATCCGGACCCCCCACCAAACTCCTATCTAAAGGTCATGTTTTAACATCTTTAGCCAAGCTATGAAGTCTCCTATGAGTAACTCATTCCCCACCCGAGACAAATGAACACCGTCCCCCAAATACATACTGTCATCATTAATACACCCATGCGAAATAGAATGCAGTGCATTGGACCGGAACAACCTACTCACTTTGTTATTAATTTTTCTCACCGAGTGATTTAAAGCAGAAACAGAAATAGCCCCCCGCCACACTTTTCGTGGGATCATATGGGACCACGCAATTGTGCACCCTGGAACTCTCCTCGCTAACCAACTTACAGTGGAAAGCATCGCCTCCAGGAGAAGTCGTCTACCAGTGGTGACCAAATCATTGCCCCCAAGATGTACTATGACTACAGACGGCGGTGACCTCGTCCGCCCTAGCAAACCCTCGAAAAATGATTGAAACTGGTCAATACAGAGACCGCCCTTTCCGTAGAAGGACACACTGTACCCGTATTCCCCAGCCATGTGCACCATGTCACCTGCCTTGAATACGTCCGCGGCACGCCTCACGTATGAGTGGCCCACGACCCACACCTCCTTTTTCACAGCCGGTGATGTCTGACCGCTGTCCCGGTGTTGGGTCGACTGCATAGTCCGCCCCGCCTCGTAGGCTTGCGTAACTGAAAACCAAACAAAACAAGAAGCGTGAGTACATCATTACAGCTTCACAACATGTGCAAACGCACATACCTTTTATAACAATTGGAGGACCAACGCCCCACACGTTTAACTTGTTCTACATTCAGACCCCTGGCTGTAGCCTCTGTAGCAGCCCCTATCCGAAAGGAATGGGTCCCAAACTCGCCCGGGTTCAAGCCCGCAGCTGTAATTGACATCGCAAGCACCCGCTGAAACTGAAACCTTGTCAGTGGGGTGGCGTCCGCGTGTCTCAACAAGGTCCCCCCCCATGATGCCACCCTTCGTGTTAAATAATCCTCTAAACACTTCACTGGGCACATGGACGACCCGGGAATCCTGGGTATAATTATGCAGTCGCCCATCCCGCTTTGATCGGTCTTGGACCTTACAAACGAGACAGTCATCGTCTCCCCTCTGATTTGAACGTGCTCTGCGCACAGCCCTCCCGTAACATCCTGCTTGTTCCTCGCCACTAATTCGCTTACCCGCATAGCTCCATGAAATGCCGGTGTAAAAGCGGCTCGGAATAACACTGTCTCAAAGTGAGATGAACATGTTGTAGGGAGTCTGGACAATAACTGGGCCAACCTATCCAAACCTATCGGGCGCCTCTCATCTACTCTGCGACCCTCAAGGCGTTGCCACCCTCGTAGCGCTTTTTTGCCCCACGAAAGACGCTGTCGGGTCCTGTATCCCATGAGCCCTAGCAACAAAGGAAATGGCAGCCCGATGCCTCTGGGCCGTGGCCACCGATTTCCCTGCCAGATGTAAAGACATCAGAAAGTTCACTACCCATTCCTCCTGACCCCAAAGCTCCTCTCTAGCAGTCCCCAAAAAGGCTAAATAGGATTGGAACGCCCCTTCATATGCCTTCCTCGTCCTGGGTGCTAAACTCTCTCCCACGAGGTTACGAAGTTCGGGGCACCGAGAGACCAGAGAGCTTCGGGAAAGGGTGCTGGCTCCGGGTCCGCTGTGGGAAGAAAACCCCAGAAGGCCTGCATACGAAAACGAGAAAGGGCATCAGCCGCCTGGTTCATTATCCCCGGGACATGTCTTGCTTTGAATAGCACATTCAATTGCATACACAATAATACGATTTCCTTGAGCAGTCTCAAAATCCATTTGCATCGTGCTGCCTGGCTATTGATACACTCAACCACGGTCATATTGTCAGACCAGAATACCACAGAGTGATCTCTGAACCCTTCAGGCCACGTTCTCAGGGCCACCAAAATGGGGAAGAGTTCCAGGAAGGCAATGTTACTTGTCAGTCCACTGTCGCGCCACCATGCCGGCCATTTTTGTGCAGACCATCGAGTACCGAAAATGGCACCAAAACCTATACTCCCTGCCGAATCTGTCCACAGCCCCAGCTCCTCAGAGGACACGGCCGGTTTGTTCCAGACGACTCGACCATTGAAATCCGCCAGAAATGCCAACCAAATGCGCATGTCCTGGCGGACCTCGGCCGAGAGCCTTGTGCGATGATGGCCCTCCTTCAGTCCGACCATGGCTTGAGCGATCGAACGGGAAAAGGGGCGGGCCATTGGTATAACTCTTAGGGCAAAATTCAACTGCCCCACTAACTGCTGTAATTGATGCAGCTTAACCTTAGCTTCACTCATACACATTTGCAGGGATGCCCTGAACTTTAACACTTTATCACCTGGTAAACGGAAACAACCTTCTCCGGAGTCTAACTCGATCCCCAGAAACTCGAGGCAAGTCGAAGGACCCACCGTCTTACCTGGTGCCAATGGCACGCCAAACTGATTCATTAAAACACAAAATGCAGCCAAAGCTTGCCCACATTCCGGATCCCCGGCTGCCCCCAGGAACAAAAAATCATCGAGATAATGCATCACATGTTGAAAACCCGTCTTCTCAGTGAAGACCCATTGTAGGAAACTACTGAATTTCTCGAAATAGGCACAAGAAATAGAGCATCCCATCGGCATACACCTATCCATGTAATACTGACCCTGAAACATGAAACCCAGGAGACGCTGATCGTCTGGATGTACCGGGAGCAACCGGAACGCTGACTCGATATCAGATTTTGCCATCAGCGCACCGGGCCCCAGGCGATTCAAAATGGCCACGGCCTCATCGAAAGATGCGTACCGTACCGAACACATTTCCGGGTCTATCGCTTCGTTTACGGAAAGACCACGTGGGGCTGACAAATTATGTATCAGCCGAAACTCACCCGGGTCCTTCTTGGGGACCACTCCTAAAGGCGAACAAACAAAGTTAGCATCCGGGGGTACACTAAACGGACCGGCGACTCGACCTCGAGTAACCTCCTTCCGGATCTTTTCCTGTACCACGGTCGTATGCTGCAAGACCGATATCTGATTTTTGCATTTTCCCACACCCTGAAAGTCCCCCACTGGGATGCGGAAACCATATGAAAACCCGTTCCGCAACACCCCAGCAGAAGCACGATCCGGGTATTCACTGAGCCAGGGAATCATTGCCAAGGTATCAATCGGGGTAGGTAAAGGCGCCCCTCGGACTATGTTAGACCTGTTTGGCACCTCCTCTACCGCCGTTATCACCCGTTTTGGCTCTGCATGTGGACTCAGGATGGGATGATTGCCCACACCCACTACATTTGTGTCTAAATTTGCACGATCCCTGGGGCCTAGTACATTTACCCCTGTTAAAGTTCCAACAAACCCCCTTTTTACCTGCATTACCGGTAGGCCTCGAGTGATTGTCGGTACCCGTACCTGATCGAAAGGGCGTCCCCGCATACTGACGGGAGGATTCGCCCACGTTACTCCCTACTAATGGCACTTTCAACATACCAGTATCCTTCATTTTGGACCAGGACACAGAATCATAACAATCCCAAGTTAAGTTTTTATCATGTTCTTTTGCTTTTCTGAAAAGATTATCATAGCAAAACCAATGATTACCCTCGTGTGATACCGAGTACCCCATGATCCGTGACTGATAACTCGGCAATTCGGGTAGCAATTCGGGCCTCCGTTCTCCCAAGATCGATGTGAAAACACCCCACGCCTTGCCCCAATTGCCAATGTTTTCATTTACCTTAAAGGCGGCCATCTTTGCGCGCCAAACACTCGGATGCATGAGGTCCTTCTGACTTTTAACATGCTCCATCTCATAATGATCAGTAAGCAACGAGAAGATGTTTACATATTCCCCTGCCCATATCTTTTCTTTAATAGCTAAAGGGACATGCTGACCCAACTTCTCCCTTCGAGAGGGTGCCGACTCTTCCCTCGCAATCGGCAATGGCCGCTTACCTGAACCGGACGCTGTCTCTGCGACTAAAACCGTCCCCTGTGGCTTCTCTACGGCCGCGGCCGGCGTGGATACCCTCGCTGCTTCTCGAGTTTCCCGCAGTTGCTTCATCAACCCCTGCGCGTCGACAGCCGTGGCGCCCTCGCTACCTTTACCCAACCACGCTGCTAATTGTGCTGCCAGCTCGGGCGGCATATCTTCCCCGGACACGGGGGTGACCACCACGGGAATCGGATTCCTTTCCTCCGGCACAGGAGTGGGTGCTTCGAGCGGGACACTGGGACCCGGGATATCTCCCCCAGCTGCTCCCCTCCTGGGCCTCTTGCCTTTTCCTCCCGGGGCCGTTCCCTCCAAAGGACGTTTCGGGCCCCCTTCCTCATCTTTATCCATTCGCCTCTTTAGGTCGGTCACCTCTTTCATGAGAACACGCAGCATCTGGTCGGTAGTCATTCGCTTTCCCGCCTTCTTCGGCATTCTCCAGCAGAGTATTTAGAAAACAAACAAGAGGATTACAACGCTCAAAATTGGCTCTTCGTTCCGTCTCGAGCTCACGTGCAGCGAGGAGGTGCAGCTTCAGAGCACAGGAACAAGAGGATGCCTTCTGGTCTTGTTTCTCCTTTTATCCGTCTTCAGGGCGGGCGTAAACCCGCCCCTGCCTGCCCCAAGGGCGTGGCCAGCCGCGTTAGTGTCTAGGCCAACCCACTCGAGGGCGGGAAAAGGCGCGCCCCGGCTACGCCGCTTCGGGCATACCAGCCGAGACCCGCCTCCCGCCCAAGATGGCTTCCCGGGGGGATCGTGGTACTCTGCCATACGTTCGGGGGGACCGATTGGTCGCCCCTTTCCATGAAGTTGACCTTCATGGTAATTTGCGAAAACTTTCAAAAATTCACAAAAGTGCATTTTTGAAAGTTTCTTTTTACACAACATGTGTGTGTGAAAAATGCACTTAGTTATATTTCAGGGGTGCATATTCCTTTGGACCCCCCCTGCACCCTTGAAATTGCATTCTCAATTTGCGATTCGCAAATTGCTAATGACAAATTGAGAATGACTTCCTTAATTGCGATTCGCAAATTGTAAATCGCAATTAAGGAATTTTAAGAAATCGCTAAATAAATTGCAATTTCTCGGTACATAATCGTTTGCGATTTCTTAATTGCGATACCTTAATTATCGCAATTAAGAAATCGCAAACGGCAACAATGATGCATGTGGCCGTAAATGTCCTTAGCCATGTTATCCACCTCCCATTGGATAACATGGCTAAGAACTGGTCTGTGCAGGTGTTAGTTTTTGGCGATATTCGCGCTTAGCGCGAATATTGCCATCGCTAAGCCTGCCTTGCTAATAGGCGTTAGCGACGTTAGCGACTGCTTTCAGTCGCTAACGGGTTGGGAACGCCCACTTTGCATGTCATTAGCGATAATTAGCGCTAACATGCAAAGTGGGCCGAAAACCGCTCGCTATCGCCTCAAAGCTATCGCTAACATCAGTTAGCGACAGCTTGCTAATTGGGCGATAGTATTATCGCCGCTTAGCGGCCGAAAACGGCCACTAAAGTGGCATAAATAGCATATAGCCAGCATTGATAATATGGCCCTTTGTTCCTATGCTTTCCTGTCTGGTGACTCTTTTCTTTTTAACATTTGAATCTTTCTTCTGATTTTCTTAATTTCCCCTGCTTTTTGCACCTCATCTTTTCATTTGAGCATACCAGGATTGGACTTTTTAAGTTCTTTATTAGGGGGTTTCCTATCTTCTTCTTAACTTACCATCTTACTTAAACAAAGTACTTACAAGGAACTACAAGGACTGATTGTTTTTGTACAGGAAAGAAGCAGAGCTGATAAGTCCAACCAGGGCTGCCTCTAGGGCAGTGTGACTGGGCGCTGATCTGGAGGGGTGAAACGGGGGGGGGGCTGTGAGAGACAGGGAGAAGGAGAGAGCAAGAGACTTTATATTGACTATATTGAAGAATCATTAAATGTTTGTTTGTGAAACCTGTTGTTACAATCTCTACTTGAAATACAAAGTGTCCGAAGGTTAACCAAAGGTGAGTTACTCAGATTTCAAAAACAAGAAAAAGCATAGAAGGGTAACTACTATAACATATGAGAAAGCAGATAAAAATAATGCATATTTAAATCCAATGGCTTTTGTTCCATGACAAATGATAGACGTCCTCCCCTAGAGGAAGAATCCCAATTGTTCACCTGATCTAACCAAGGCACGGAATATTGGTTTGACAGTTAGATACCCAGATACCAGTTCTCAATGGAACCAACTTCAGTTAGGATTGCCTCAGCATCAATGCTCTGCAATTTTCAAGTACAGAAAGGCATAGAAAAAATCTGAGCCTGGTGACAACCTACAAACACTTAGGGGCATATGAGTCGGAAGTGGTGGAGTGAGGTATTAGCCGTCATAGCTGAACGCCTCACTCCGCCACTTCAGAAAAGCAAGGATGCACCATATGTGCAAGAGTATGGTGCAGCCTTTCCTTTTCCCCAGCCCTGGCACTGGCTAAGTGCAGCGCCAGTGTAGGTACCCTTGCATGATTGTGTAAGGATGTCTGCGTGCAGGGGAAGACTGTTTCTGTGTGGGAAGGTGTCCCTTCCTGCACATAACGAAACATAAAGTGCCATTTTGTCACTTTCATGTGTGCTGCTTAATACAGCACACATGAATGTCACAAAATGGCATTTTCTTTGCAGATTGTTTACGTACAGGAAGGGGGACCTTCCAGGACATAAATAATTCAAGTCATTTTACTTTGTCCATGTGTGCTGCACAAGACAGACTAGTCTACCAAATACCCCCCCCACGCCCCCCCTGCAGCAGCCTCCAAATCTTCTTAGTACAACCTTCCAGGGCCACCAGTTGCCAGTGGGCATCAAGATCTGCCATCACCTCCCTCACTGGCACAACATCATGTCAGACAGGTAGGTTTCACAGATAGTCCGAAGGGGCTACTCTCGCGCCTTCGAGACTGCCCCTCCTTCCATGCTACCAACACTCCATCGCATGTCAGAGGATCATTGAACATTCTCCGCCAGGAAGTTACGTCTCTCTTAGCCAAGGGAGCTATCGAACATGTCCCTGTGTCAGAAGAAGGTCATGGTTGCTACTCCCACTACTTTTTGGTACCCAAGATGGACAAAGGCCTGCGTCCTATCTTCGACCCCAGGGACATCAACTGCTTCCTCCGGAAGGAGCAGTTCAAGATGTTAACCATGGCTAAAGTCTTGTCTAGACCCTGGAGACTGGATGGTAGCATTCGACTTGTGGACTCTTACTTTCACATCCCGTCTTGCCTGCCCACCGGCGTTATCTACAGTCCATAGTAGGTCATGAGCATTTTCAGTTTACTGTGCTCCCCTTAGGCCTTACCAGTGCCCCTTGGGTGTTCACGAAAGTGAAGGCGGTAGTCGCAGCTCATCTGCGCCGATCAGTGGTTCCAGTCTTCCCCTATCTCGACGACTGGCTGTTAAAGAGGGGCTCGCCCCGGGCTGCCACCTCCAGACTACGGCAGACCTCTTGCATTTGCTGGAGTTCGCATGCCCAAAAAAGCACTTCAAACCCCCATCAGGGGTAACAAACGCTATATAAATGCAAACCTTTTCCGTCCGCCATCCTTCTCAATCCAAATAACTGATTAATAGCCACCACTCAAATTACTTTCATATTTCACTAAACTAATTCACCACTAATCCTTATGTGTTCCGTAGTAGTGTGCTACTGGCCAAAAAAATGCTTTAACACCTCATTAGGGGTAACAAGCACAATATAAATGCAAACCTTTTTTCCCTGTTCTATCCCTCCGCTTTCCTTCTCAATCCAAATACCTGACTAATATCCACCACTGAAATTACTTCATATTTCACTGTAGTAATTCACCACTAATCCTTATGGATTCCAGAGTAGCGTGCTACTCGCTGAGAAAGTGCATCAATACCCCATTAGGGGTAACAAGCTCTATATAAATGCAAACCCTTTTCCCTCTTCTGTCCCTCTGCTATCGTTCTCAATCCAAACAACTCACTAATATCCATCACTCAAATCATTTTCATATTTCACTATACTAATTCACCAATAATCCTTTATGGTTTCCGGAGTAGCGTGCTACTCGCCAAAAAAGCCATTTGACAACTCGTCAGGGGTAGCAGGCATTATATAAATGCAATTATAATACAATACAATACATAGAAAAAAAGCAAAAACGGGGAGAAATAATGCATTTATCCTCATTTTGCCATATTAAGACCAAGTGTTCCCTGGTCTTAATTTCGGTGCTGCCTCCTATGTACGCTGCCCTTGTACATAGGGGGTGGCATCAAAATAAATGGGTGTTGCGGTGGAACGCCCATTGCAACACCCAATGACCACCCCTTTCACGCTAAGTATAGCGTGAAAGGGGGCATTATTCACAAGTCTGCATTAAGCCAAGTTAAGGGGCTTAGCACTGCCTTGTAATTAAGGCTCAGCCCCTATCGCCACCACAATGTCATTAGAGGTGATATTGTGGTGGCAATAGGGGCCTGTACATATGACCCTCAGTGTGTCACATGAGGTGTGTATTGCTTATCCCTCTTTAACCAAGGGAACACCATGACAAGACTCAGTCTAATAGGAATCAGGCCTTGAGACACATATGCCAAAGAGAAAAACCAGGTCTGCCAATACAGGAAAAAAGGCATTTCAAAGATCTTAGAATGTGGCTGTAGCTATAAAAGAAAGCATAAGGCCCATGTACTCACGTGAGTTCTTACCTTCACTTTTCACCATGGCACATCACGCTCACTAAGGCTGCGCCCTTTTTACAGTCCAGGTAACCACCTTCATTTAAAGTCCTTCGCGATAGTTTCTCGCATCTGTGCCGGTACATGGGCCTTATGCTTTCTTTAATTTATTGTAGATGTCCGTACATCGTTAGTCCTGTGGAGACCCAACATTGATAGAAGGTTCAAAACGCCATCGACAAGCACACAGAATGGACCATTACCCAGCTTGTATCATTGTATAGCTATGCTGTTGAAAAGGTGTATATGAATGGTCGCTTCTTACAACCTATGGAAACCATTTACTAAATCATTCACCTTGTACAGTCACTTTTTGGTTCCAATTTTCACTTGTGGACACAATGCACAATCTTTTGCGCTTTTGACTTAAAGAAGTGTACATACTATTCACTGGTTTTATAAAATACTATATTGATCAAACTGTGTAGAAGGTTTTTTTTGCCCTCTGACATTACCAGACCCTTTAAATGTTTATTGCGATTGTGCATATTTATTGCTTAAGTCATTTTCTATTATCCACAGGAACCACTGTTTCCCCATATACAGAGGGAAACTGCAACACCGATTCCGGTGAGCGATGCAGTAACTTGCACTGAAGCCTTGGTCACCACTCGTGAAGGGCACGATGCACCACCCTGACTTGCACCATACACCCGATGACTGCCGAAGCTGCACCGCATCAACTCCACAGCCGTCTCCGAGGCCACTGTCTGCACCAGAACTGAGGACACCGCTTGTGATGCTCACGACGCACCATCCCGACTTGCACTGAGCCCCGACTTCACCCCTGCTGGTGCTTCATCAATGTAGAGCTGATACTCGATGTAGGTGACTCCTGAATCCATCGACACTGCCCCGTCATAAAGAACCGATGCCTCGCCGCTACCTTGACATTACCTTCCCAGCATCAGTAAGGAACCAATGCCTCATCTCCTTGACAACAGTAAGGAACTGCTGCCTCACCTCCCCTGCATCGCAGTAAGGAAATAAGGCCTCACCTCCACTGGGGTCGTAAGGAACCGACGCATCACCTCCCCTGTGGTCATAAGAAACTGACACCGCCTGGTGCCGATGAAGCATCACCCCCACCCCCCCGGCGCTGTGCACTGTCGTTGCTTTCATCGTATCCAAGGAACTGTTCTTTTGGAGTCTGTGCGACTCTGGGGCCCGCTGCTGTACTTTGGGATTTTCATCTGTGACAACATTAGGATAAGTCCAGGGGAAGTTATTTGTTGCTACAAAATTTCTTTTTGAGAATAACTTCTTCTTGAGGATATTTTGATTATTGTATTGTGGATTTTTGTTATTTTGGTCATGTCTGGCTTAGATAAAGATTACTTATTTTACCAAACTTGTGTGGTGTCCATTTGTAGTGTTTTCACTGTATTACTGTATGTGTTCTCATATGCTTTACACAAATGTCTGACATAATATCGACAGACAGAATATCTACATACAAAAATATCGACACAAAAATATCGAAATCAAAAATATCGGAGTCATATCTTCATAAAGGTAAGTACAAAAATATCGAAAAATTAATATCGCAGTACAAAAATATCGAAATTAAAAATATCGTTGTTTTAAATGTATTAATAATAATGTAAAAATAATTTTAAAATACATATAATTTTACAAATATTAAATAAAAATATTAAAACATAATTAAAAAATTAAAACTAATACATATACATTTAAAATAAATTAAAAACTTAATAATTTAATGTAATTTTATTTTTTTTAATTTCATTTAATTGATTTAATTTAAATTTATTTTATTTTTACCCTGTACGCCTGTACCCCAAAAACCCAAAACTGACCCTGAACCCTAAAAATATCCCTGTACCCCAAAAACCCAAAACTGACCCTGAACCCTAAAAATACCCCTTTACCCAAAAACCCAAAACTGACCCTGAACCCTAAAAATACCCCTTTACCCAAAAACTGAAAACTGACCCTGAACCCAAAAAATACCCCTTTACACAAGAACTGAAAACTGACCCTGAACCCTAAAAATACCCCTTTACCCAAAAACTGAAAACTGACCCTGAACCCTAAAAATACCCCTTTACCCAAAAACTGAAAACTGACCCTGAACCCTAAAAATACCCCTTTACCCAAGAACTGAAAACTGACCCTGAACCCTAAAAATACCCCTTTACCCAAAAACCCAAAACTGACCCTGAACCCTAAAAATACCCCTTTACCCAAAAACCTAAAACTGACCCTGAACCCTAAAAATACTCCTTTAACCAAAATTAATTAATATTATTTAATTACCAAATAATTATTAATTAACAATAACAATAAAGTAAATATATTAGCACATTAGCTGTAATTAATTTAATTTAATAATTAATATTATTTTTTCTCAATTAATTAATTAACAATAACAAAACATTATATATATAAAAAAATTACTCTAATTAATGTAATTAACTAATTAATATTAATTAATTACCAATTAATTAATAATTAAAAATATGTACAAAATCATATCAATTAATTAACTAATTAATATTGATTAATTACCAATTAATTATTAATTAAAAATATTTACAAACATATATTAATTAATTAATTATTATTAAATTACTTCCCACCCTATTCCCCTATAAACCCACAACCCGCTCTGATACTAAAACGCAAAATGTAAACAAATTTACAAATTTTCAAACATATATTACAAAACATGTTTAACAAACATAAACAACATAATAAAATACATAACACTAAACAAAATTTCGATATTAGTAAAATTCGATATTAGTAACATACATACCTTAAAAAAACGATCTTCTGTCTGTCGATATTTTGGACATCGATATTCTATACTGTCGAAATTAAAACATCGATATTATTGTATATCGATATTTTAATTTCGATATTTTGTCTGCATACCGCTTTACACACTGCCTCTGACATAAGTCTGTCTGCTCGTGCTAAGCTACCAAAGGGGTGAGCTGGGGTTATTTTAGAAGTGTATCCCCCTCACCGTCACTAGGAAGGTGGGTCCCTACTTGGACAACAGTGCAAGCTAATGCCAAGTAGAAACCCTAATTTCTAACAAAGCATATTTAGCCATGTAAAGAGCCTAGAAAAGGTGGTATGTCTTTGACAGTTGTGGGGACTGCCCATTTTAAAACAGTTCAGGCTTTTTCAATGTCCATAATTATACCTTTTCCTGAAATACGAAACCCCAAAGAGGTGACCTGATCAGTTTTAAATACGTACTTCTCATCCTTGGCATACAGCGAAAGTTACTTTAAACAAGACAGTACTACTCAGATCAATAAACAATCAGTTTCCAAAATGCTCAACTGCTGAACAGACGTTAGTGAATTCGAAGGGGCAAAACTACATTATCTCTTCCGGAGTCTCAACAGTTGTTGTTGTATTGATTTCTTTTATTGTAAAAGATAGTTTAAATTTTGAGTTTCATTCTCTTATGATGAAAGCAGTTTTTTGTGCAGTATTCAGAGCAAAACCTAAGGCAGGTAGTTCCCAGTGAATTCATGGGTTGTGATGCTTATGACATGAGGTTCTAAGAATGACACAGAAAGCTGAAGCATAAATAATGGCAAATGCAATAGTTTTTAGAGGGTAGGATTGAGGAGACATGGAAATTATATTTGATTCCTTGCACACAGTCTCTGATGTGACAGCTGCTGCAGCAATTGCCAGAATTTCCACTGGTTCAGCTTTATACTGTGCATAGTTGAAATGCCCTTTACTCTTGAGTCTATTAGAACACAAATCTGTAATGGTGACATAAACATTGAGCGGATTACATCCATGTAATAATGTGTCTTCATGTTGACTGATGAATTTGCAAAATTTAAAATACATTATGCAAGGCGGGACTGCCGCGGTTCGCTGAACATATTACGAGTTTCTCCACTGCCAGCCTTTTCATGGTGGTGAGTCCGCAATGAAAAGGCTGGTGGTGGGATAACAAAGGAGTCCCTAGAGAGCCCCCACGCCCCACCAGCATTGGGATGCATGCAAAAACAACAATTGATGGACATAATGCCGAACAATATCATATATTCACCCCTGTACAGAGATCTGTTTGCTGTAACACCATTGGGATGCATTCAGGGGGCTACAACATGTACCCCCCTGTTTGCATGCACCCAAAAGTTCCAGCACGTCATGGACTTCACGGTCCATGCAGTGCTGGAACAGCTTTTGAGTTCACATTGCTGTGCCATTTTCAGGGCACCCCAGTGGAAAAAGGCAAAAGAAAGTTGGCCACACATGAGTTGAACTGGATATCTGGCGGGTGGGCCATGCGGGCAGCATCGCCAAAGTTGTAATCAGGCCCCTAGTCCTTCTTTCTCTCTCTATTCTTTCTTTTCTGTCAACATTATGAATGCCCCTTATTTGCATAGGTTTTACTTAATGGTTCTTCCTCCCTAAATCTTCCTTGAACACATTCCATTCTACCTTTCTAGATACTGGTGTTGTTTAATGTCTATGATTCTCTTGTTGAGGCATCGATTTGAAAGGTGCAACCAATCAATGCTGCTGTGGTCAGAGGATGGTTAACAACTAATGAAAAGGCGCCATTTATTTCTTACTTCAATCCCTGATAAAATGAGGTAGCCACTTCTCCATCCTTCACAACTCCTCAACCGAACACTTCCAACTTTGACTCCTTTAATTGACTTTATTTGGTTTCCCTGTAACAGGCACACGCACTAACCTGTGGGATGCAAGACCATGTGGGAACAAGACATCACCTAAGATGGCTCTCAACTCCACTGCTGGCTGTTCCCACCCCAGCACCAAAGGCAACTTGAGGATGAGATCAGCCCCACAGGGGAAAGAGGAATGGGAAGAGACAAAAATTAGATATGCTTCATTTGTTGTGTCTAGAGCACATCAGCATCCCAGTCGCACCTATCAGTCACTAATGTTGTGATGTCTGTGCTGAGTTTTTCTGTTGTGAATGGAAACTGGGGTTAAAAAAAACCCTTCCTTTTTTACATTGGTTTAAATTGTATTTTAGCATGTGAAGCCCTCAGGTCTTACCTTAGCATTCCCTCTTTCCCACCTATTGAAAATATCACGGACACTGTCGAGATGCGCTGTTGTTAGCATGCCATTAGGAAAGAAGTGTGCATAATTGGGTTAACCAATTTAGGCTCCCTGCTAGTGTACAGTATCCTTCTCCAACGAGTATTTTTGCACCTGCACTGGGAGGATAAGCACCAACTTATTACTCCTGATATCCATCAACATGAATATTTTCCTGTTCACATGCAATCATATCAATCACTGTTATAATAGTTCAAATTAAGCAACTTTCAAGTTCTTGAGTGACCCTCCCTTTGATAAACAGACTGCACATACTGATTGCGGAGTTCCAAATTCTAGTTTCTAGTTCAGATTTCTATCTCCTGGCTGTAATATTACTTTGTGTCATAGATTTCCTGTCACTGGTTGAGGATTGAGCCTCCTGTTGTCCCGATTCTGCAGCACTAAGTTCTAGCTCAGTGCAGGGTAAGCAATGCGCATGCACCTTACTATGTTGACGTAAAGTAGAGCTGCTTTGGTTAATGTTCTATTTTTCATCCTTTTTGAGTCTTCAAAATGTGTCATGCCATCTGCTGTAGAACTGCTGAGCCACCTGACAACTGGTAAGAAATCCTCACAGCGAGGTTGGAAACCGGGATGTAAGAGATGCTATGCTGCTACCAGAACAGTTAGGAATAGCAAGCAATATGTATGCTTTTGGGAGTGGCTTTTATAGCAGCCGCACCGAAGATGGCTGCCACTCTCATGAGATTATGAAATCTCGCTGGAGCGGTCTTCTTGCATTTTCAAGAGAGAGCACAGAAAAGCTAGCGCCAGCCCTGAAACTATCCTGAACCCAGAATCAACTATCCATCAGTCCTAACAAGGGAATTTGACAACCCAATTGATCTCACTTATGGGCAAGTATGAGTGTTTGCTGTTTTTTCTGGTCATTTTTCTGGCTTTTCCCACGGACCACTAGGAATTGTTAAATGGGGCTGTGTTAGAGAGCCCTTTGTCAAATATGATGATATAAAGGTTACCTTTGATGTAGAATGTAGGAAAGTTGGATCTGCTTCTATGGTTACCTCTACTTTTTGCTTGATGTAATGCTGTTTATGACTAGTCTGACTGGGATCATGCAAATCAGGACCCCAGTCTCTCTGCGATATCCCCTAAATTGTAATGCACAAGTTCTTAGGTACATCCCAGATTGGATACTGGGGTATCCTTATCAGTCCCTAGTATATGGTAGTAAGGTACCCAGGGATTACATACCCTAGAGGTCCCCCGTTGGCTAAAGCATGTATTATGCCAGCTATGGGAGACCATTCAAACTATCTCCACAATCTTGCCATTGCAGCCTGTGTAAGCTGGTGCTAGCGCACTTACGAAAGATGTAGGTTCCCCTATATCGAAGGCCACTGCACTTAAAACCTATGTCACCCCAACAGCAGGCCTTTTCAATCCTGAAGGCAGGGTGCCTGGTTCTAAGTGTGAGGCTGCCCCTGCATGAGAAATACACCCCTACAGCCTTCGGAGTCCATTCTCCCAGGCTGTAAGTGAGACAGCCATATAACATATAGAAGGGCACTGCATCATTACGCGATGACCATCTCAAAACTGGCTGTAACGAACTCTGTCATGTTTGGTACCAAACATGTTGGAATCATACCTGATTGAAAGCACTGTAAAGGCCATCAGATAGGCCCTCAGTGCTCCCAGGACCAGTCTTCTAGACCCGGACAGCACAACTTGGTTGCTGCCGACCAGAGACATGATTTTGCCCATTCTGCTGCTGAGCTAAGCTCGAGAAGGGGAAGGCAGAACAATAGGCATCCTGTCACAGGGAGGTGTGACCAAGTCCCAGTCAGGATTTAGTGTATTAAGGCAGGATGGGAGCTCTTGCCAGAGCCACATAGTCTGTGTGCACTGCACATTTGGTGCCCACCATGCATTGTCCTGCTCAAACTAGTTCAAAGATCCAGCTCTGGCACAAAACGGCAAAGGACAGGGGTGTATCCTCCCCCTTGTCCTGCCCCTCCATAGGGAGGGACCCCTGTATTGTCCCAACCATTTCCTTAGGGTGTTTAAGGGCTTACCTGTGGATGGGCCCCTAGATTCGTCTTGGGACACGATGCAATTCAGACACCACTTCAACTGCACTCTGGACTTCTCTGGACTTTGCTCTGGTCATCAAGGCTGCAACCAGGAAGACTCCTGCTGCTCCTGATCTCTTTGCCCTGCTCGTATGCTGCAATGTCTGTGCTTGTGCTCCATACAGGAACACATCCATGGCCTGTGGACATCCAAGACACCTGAAGGAATCTCCCTTGAAGAGAAGGAGTCACTTCCCTGTATCTGCAGGCACTGCATCCAAGTTGACTGGCCTACTAATCCTGGGCTTCTACGGACTCTGCAAGGCTCAGTAACACAGTTGGTGGTTTTCTCCATTTCTTAAGGCCCGCCCTGTCCTCTCACCAAGTTTGAGGCCAGTATCCCTTGTCGGAGCTGCAGGAACCAAACCCTTGTGCACAGCATTGACTTGCAGTTGCAAAGGCATGTCGGCTTTCTTCCACCAAGATCTTCAGACTCCAAGTACCACACCCTCAAGCATCTCCAGCAACCAAGATCTTCAACATCACCAGATCACTTACACCATGGGCCTGAAACTTTGATGAGCTGCTCGAGGTCCTCTGCGACTCCAGTGCCTTTGGCCTGTGGATCCTCCTAAAGGTCACTTTTGCATTCTTTTTAGCTCCCCTGATTGTTCGGGGCCTGGCCTGACTCCTCTGCTTGTGGTGAGTCTCCTGGACCATGATGGTCCAGACATTGCACCTTCTTCTACTTCTACATTGTTTGTAGTTGCCAAGGCTTGTTGGTGCTCCCACCAGACATCGAACCCTCAACTCTTGACATCTGACGTGGCACAGATCATGAATGGCTCCTGGTCTTCCACAGCATCATCTGGTCCTCACTGCTGCAGTTTCAAGGGTACTGTCAACTCTCTTAAAACACCCAACATTTGTGGACATTCGCCTTCCAGCCTCCTGGTCATGTCCAAGTGGCATAGACTCTGTCCCCTCTGCTTTCAGGTACTTCTCAATTTGAATCCACCTTTGGGTTGCACTGGAAACTTTCACCTTCTCCAGCAGCAGTATCTTCCTGAAGTCCTCCATTGGTTTCAACTGCGGTTTCCGATACCACTTAACACCTATGAACCCGGCTTCCATGGGGCAGGTATCCTGGTTCCTAAGGTATTCACGGGGTGGGGTGGCTCTCCAACCTTTTGTCTTCCACTAGGTTTCTTCAGCGTCCACTCTGAAGTGTCCTTCTTCTTTAAAAGTACAACCACGACTTACACTTTGATTTGTACAGAAAATGCTGTTCTGACACTGCACACAAACACCATGGGGCTCCTTAATACTCACCTGGGGTGGTTCCTTGGGTCCCCAGCACCTCTATGTCCTCTGACTATTGTCTTGACTTGAGTCGTGGTTCACATACCACTATTTTAGTATATGGTTTGGTCCCCCCACCCTGGTGACCACTGTGTATTCAGTGCTACCTACCTGTTTCTATTGCAAAGTACTGTGTGCATTGTGTACATCTCTGGTTAGGAGATATCTGTATGTGTTAGTGAGTGTCTGACAGTAAATAGATATTTTTATAAATACACAGTGTGGTTCTTTTTCACTTAATCTATACCTATAGGAGTATGTTCTGGTAAAAAAACTGATTTACACTCCTTCTGGCCTAACCCTGAAGACTATTCCACAGCTACCACTTAAAGTTAATAGTAATTTGCGATTCCTTAAGGTCAATATGCAATTTTTTTTTTACTTCATACATTGCCTTTAAGGATTCGCAAAATTTGCGATTCCTTATTTTGCACCCAAATTCTTTCATACATACCATTTAGCAAAAAAATGAGTTTGCAAATGCCGAAATTCTGAGAATTTCGGCGTTTGCAAACCCATTTGAGCTTCATACATATGGCCCTATGTGCCTTTGTTAAAAGAAATGCAGAGAGCATTGGACTAAAATGGTATGAAATAAGCAAGGCTCTTCAGTGAACTTACAGGTTGGCATCAAATTACTTTGAACTCCATTGTTCATACCTATATTGCGTTAATGAGCAGAAATAGGGGTTGTTCTGTTCCCACTGCTCTGTAATCTTCAAGAGTAGAGAGAGCGACCAGAAGAGTTTGCAGCATACTTTTCATACAACAAAAGAATACCATTACTAGCCCCAAATCTACCAGTAATAAGGCCTGGAGCCACATTTATGAGAAGAAAACCTAGTACTGCTGGGTGAATGAAGTATGAGAATCTGGGAATGTGGCTGTAACTGTGGTCAAATAGAAGACTGGTAACATGACAGAAGTGCTGTCGAGATGGAAGGTGTAGTGTCCTGCAGGACACGTTCAAGTGCTGTAGAGTGTAATGGATTACACTGTACACCCACCCAGCACAGGCGTCACTGGTCAAGTTACCCTGATAATGAAGAGGCTGGGCGCCTGTGCCCTGGGCCAGTTACCACAGTGCACTTATTATGCATCTGTGTGCATTATTTTAGTAGCATATGGGCCTATGGCCGTGCATGAGGAATAAATAGGCATCAGTACTGCCGCTATCGCCTGTCTGGGGAAAGAGGCAATGGTGTACCACGAAGAAGGTGAACCATTTCCAAGCCTGAGAAAGGAATGGATTTGAGGTGAGCGAGAAAAAGCCTGTTACATTTGCATAAAGTGAAAGTGAAATCAAAGCAAGAGAAAGGGATCAGGCCGGACTTGAGACTCCGGGCTGATGCTCTCTCTTCATAGAACGTGGCTGATGCCCACAAAGAAGAAAGTAAACGGGGTCTAAACAGATTCCCATACACAACTCACCCAGGCCCCGGTGGTGGTTTTACAGTTTTCCACCTCCCTCACTAACGGCAGTGAGAGCCCCATGCTCACCAGGAAGCCAACTACCGGCTGCCGCCGCAGCGGGCAAGTGAAGAGACCTCCCCCAACTTCACTGCTGGCTGTTATGTGGTCAGTACTCTAGTAGCTGGGTGGGCGGAGTTAGTGGGGTGAAAGGAAGAGGAGGAGACTGGACAGGTTAGGGGCAGATAGAGTAGGGACAGGGACTCGATAAGAAGCATGTAATAAAGCTCATGAATGAAGATACCAGTGTCTGTCATCATTAATGGTAGGACACTACAACTGGCGACGAGGGTGGGATGGGCATGAATACAGCCCACAAGGATCCACAAGAGTGCCCTGTCCCGTGTAGCGCTGCCAAGAAGAAAACGCTGCTGTGTGAAGCTGCCGCCTGACAAGAGAGGCCAGCAGCAGGTGACCCTAACCCCCAGTGACAGCAAGGGAGTGAAGAGGGAGCCGTAGCAGTTGAGCGCGGAAACGCTCGAGGGAGTTGCAGCAGCGAGCGCTGGAACGCTTGAAGAGAAAGAGCAATTCGCGCCAAAACGCGACTCCGCCGGATACGTGTGAGCCCACTCCGACTCTGTCTAGCGTCCCTAAAGAACTGCCCTAAGTGAAGAAAGTGACTCCAGAGAAGTCCGGCGGTAAGCGCAGTCGAGCGCAGTGGAACCGGAGCTGGAGGAGCCGCCGGCATTGGAAACCTCACGCCCGATGCGTGAGCTTTGGCACCGTGTCGCCGCGTGATCGCGGCAGTTGACACAGCAAGGCGGGAGCCCACCCCAACCTCACATGACTGCGGCAGTGGCTGTAGAAGACTGAATCCGGAGGTCTGCTGTCCCTTGGAGTCATCTGCTGGTGAGTCCTGAATGACCTGGGTGCCGAGTGAGCAGGGAGGAAACACTGCATGCAGGTAGCAGCAACGGCCATTTTGAGGTCAGGCAGTTCTGAGGACAGACCCATTGGTTGTAGTGGGGCAGCCATTTTGAAGTCAGGCACAATACTTTGACAGCAGAACGACTCACATGAGCCACCAAGATACGAATGAGAAGGGCAAGAGAATTAAAGCACTCCAGAATAAACAAGCACAAGCTAAGCTAACTAAACAGTGGAGGAAAATGACAGCAAATAACCTATCCAGGCACCTACAAACCGGGTGGTTAGAGGCGGAAAGAGGCGGGAAGCGCGTGTCGCCAAGATGGTGACTCCAGATACATCTCCACAGCGAAATGAAGCCAAGCCCGTTGTTGCAGGAGGGTCACACCTGCGGGCCCCGGAACCACTAGCACTGACCACAGGTGGGAGCATGGGTCCCAAGTGGCAAGAGTGGCTTGAGGATTTCGAAGACTACATTGAGGGCTCTAAAGTTACTGTTGACAAGGAGAAATTGATTGCCCTCCCCAACCTGTGGGGTCGAGAGATAAGTAAAATAATCAAAGATCTTCCCCCTGCTGACGCTGAACCTACGATAAAGTACTTGAAACGCTCAAAAAAAAGTTTCTTCATAAGCGGAATGTGGACTATGAACATCAAGCGCGCCAAGGGAAAGAGGAAGCGATGAGCGCATTCATCACCCGATTGCGACGGCTATCAAGACACTGTGAATTTGATAACTTTTCAACAGATGCCGCCATAAAATCGGAAATAATAGAAGGATGTCATTCAGAAACTCTCAGGAGACGGCTATTGAGGAAGCCTCATGAGCTGGATGAAATTGAGGAAATGACCCGCATCTATGACCAGGCCGAGGAGCATGCCATCAGCATTGAAACGAAGCGCAATGTAAGCCATGAACAAGTGCGACGCGTCCAAGCCAAGGGCGGCAGTCGAAGGAGCTCGAGAGACAAGCACTGGAAATCGCGTCCGCCATCTCGTCACAAACACTCAGAGCACAAGAGGCGAGAACCCTGGCAAAGGGAGTAGAGACCCAAGAAGTCAAAGAAATGTTACCGGTGTGGATACGACTACCCTCATGCCGATGCCTGCCCTGCCATGGGTCAGAGATGCCGGAGATGCGGACGGACGAATCACTTCGAAGCAATGTGTGGGGACTATCACAAAGAGAGGCGAAGTGAAACAGCGAGACCGTCCAGATCGAACACCAGAAAACACCATGCAAGAGCTGTCCAAGAAAAATCCACGGTGTCCTCAGGTTCATCACACTCCAGTCAAGAGTCGCTCAGATCTCAATGGAAGCAGAGGTCACCATCCCGGGATTCCAGATCATCTTCCAGAGACTCGGCCTACACCATTGAATATGTAAACATGATCGCTGACCAGGACCAACTCAAGAAGTATCCACGTTTGGACATAAAAGTAGGAAATCATGACACCAAATTTGTATTAGACAATGGGGCTTCGCTGAACTGTATCCCGGTTACAGAATACGAAAGAATGAGACCCAAGCCTCCATTGACACATGCACCAGTCCGAGTTTTCGCCTGGATGTCCAGGAAGCCACTTCAATGCCTGGGAAAATTCCCAACAACACTCAAACATGACACCATCACCATATCGGCAGTCATCCATGTTATCAAGGGCCCAGAAGCCGACTGCCTGCTCAGCTTGCCAACCGCCGAGCGTCTTCGCCTTGTAGAGATTCTCTTCAAAGTCAACGATGACCAGGACGTTGTTAACAAATTTCCCAGGCTGTTTCAAGGGCTAGGGAAACTGAAGGGCTGTCAAATACATCTCCATATCAACGAGCAAATCAGGCCAGTGGCACAACATCCCAGACGTGTACCATTCCATCTACAGGCTGCCGTTGAGGAGGAACTCCATGATCTCCTATCAGCAGACATTATTGAGCGGACGGATGGTCCCACCCCGTGGGTATCGCAGGTGATTATCGTACCCAAAAAGGGCACCCCCAACAAGGTGAGGCTGTGTCGACATGCGCCTACCCAACACTGCGATTGAACGGGAACGTCATCCTGGGCCGCACCTGAGCGACATGATCTCTGCTCTGAATGGGGCGAGGGTGTTCTCAAAGCTGGATTTAAATAAAGGCTACCACCAGCTTGAGTTGGACGTCAAGTCTCACTATATCACGACATTTGCAACCCACTTAGGACTCTTCCGATACAAGAGACTGAGTTTTGGCGTCTCCTCAGCCGCTGAAATCTTTCAAGAGGCAATTCGGCAGATCATTCAACATGTCCCCAACACTCTCAACTACAGCGACGACATACTAGTGTATGGCTCAGATGTCTGTGAACATGATATTGCACTTGATCGTGTTTGCAACGCCTTGCTAGATGCAAACTTGACATTGAACAGAGACAAATGTGAATTCCACCAGTCCACTTTGAAATTCTTTGGCCACATCTTCTCGGGTGCAGGGATGAAGCCTGACCCGGATAAAATAGCGACTCTGAACAATACCAAGAGCCCGCAGGACGTTAGAGAACTAAGATCGTTCCTGGGGATGGCCAGCTACTGCGCTCGCTACATAAGAGACTATGCAACCATCAGTCATCCCCTTCGCATCCTCACCAAACAGGGTCAACCATTTGATTGGACGCCCCAGTGTGAACAGGCGTTCAGAGAGATCAAACATGCAGTGGAGTCTGCTGACAACCTTTCATATTTCAATCCTAAACGGAAAACTGAGATCACAGTGGACGCCAGCCCCGTCGGGCTCGGGGCCATCCTAGCGCAAAATGACAGTGACTCCGACCAGAGGCGCATCGTCTCTTATGCCAGTCGCAGTTTGTCCGATCCTGAAAGGGCATACTCGCAACTCGAAAAGGAGAGCCTTGCTGTGGTCTGGGCCAGATGAGTCTATTCTCCGTGTGGTATGATTACCCAGGAGCATCAACTCTGTCTTAGCTTCATTAAGTTTCAAACATGAGCTGCCCATCCAGCTGGAAACCTTTCCCAAGCATGATGCCAAGCCTAAGGCTGAGTTGTCCACTTGATTAAGTGACACCACCAGCTGAGTATCATCAGCAAAGGTGATCTGAATATCAAAGGGTGTTATTATTTTTGCCAAGGGACTCAAATAAACGTTAAATAGAGGGGGGCTCAAGGACAAGCCCCGAGGGACCCCACACCTAAGAGGCATTGACTTCAAAGTAAATTCCTCTTCAAAGACTATAAAGGGTCGATCCTCCAAAAAAGATTGTAGCCACTTTAATGCTGAGCCAGCAACACCAACATTCCTAAGTCTTTGAATTAGCAGCTGGTGGTTAACCTTGTAGAATGGTGCGCTGAGATTAAGTAAAATGAGTGCAGCGCAGCCACCTCCATCCAGAATTATTCTTAGTTCTTCCACCATTGTCACAAGTGCAGTCTCAGTGCCTTGCTGTGGTCTGAATCCTGGCTGTGTGGGGTGAGGACAATTATTGTTTTCCAGGAAGGTTGAGATTGTGGAATTTACAAGGGCTATTACCATAGCCTGTTTCCAAAGGGGAGGTACTAGACCCTTTTCTAAAGAGGTGTTGATCACTTCTAAGATCACGGGTGCTACTGTCTCAGAGTCTAAATTTAAAATACTAGGGGGGTGCAGCATTGGTGGGTGGTCCAGATTTCAGTTGGCTCAAAATCCCTTGAAATGGGATCAAGTTCAATGGGGGGATTGCCTCCAGCAGATGGTCACCACAATAGGTAGAAGAGTTAGATGGCGGTAAGATTTGCGGAGCTGTCAGAGAGAAGTCTCTCTGTCCCAGGCTCCTTCCAGTGCAGAAGAAAAGGGGTTTGACAGTAAATCCACAAAGGGAGAAGCAGCAAGAGAGGCTGTGCCTGCAAGGAACAGCGTAGCTTGCAGCATCAGGAAGGCTGCCCAGGGCCACAGGGGGGCGAAGAATGAAGCACAGACTGTCAACCCAGGCAAGTACAACACTTAACAATGAAAAATGTTTATCTCCCGCAGAGGACACTGACTGACTATTGTGAGAAAGAGATAGACTAGCCAAGTGGGCAGCCATAAGAGAGACTGGCCAAATGAGCACCAGATGCCCCATGTTGGCTGCCCATTGCTTGTTGCAAGGGGGGACTGGTAGCCCCCCATGGAGCCACACGCAGTGCACAGCTGCCCCAAC
The DNA here is from genome assembly GCF_964263255.1 of Lissotriton vulgaris. NCBI lineage: Eukaryota > Metazoa > Chordata > Amphibia > Caudata > Salamandridae > Lissotriton > Lissotriton vulgaris. Next base: position 863,532,409 of record NC_141698.1, on the reverse strand, counting down.
GGCTAAAATGCCAAGAGTACAGCTAAACCCAAGACAGCCACGCACCAAGCAACAAAGCTAAAGACAGCTAGCAAGCCACAAGGAAAACTGCACAGCACGCACATAGTCCTTCCGGCTGTCTGCTGCCTCTGCAAGGCCTGGTTCTAATAAGATCACACATACTGTTGGAGCAACCGCTAGGTAAATCAAAGAAGGGCAAGAGGGAAACTAGCACTGTCACAACAGGAGAAGGCAGAGAACAAGGGCATCCCCTAGTGGCCATAGGGCACCACTACTCTGCCACCAATAAGGAGATAACATGTGCTATCAAGGAAACACTCAATTCTGAAATGTGTGGCTGGGCCGCCACCTAGTGGGTATGGCAGTGCAATCAAGGATGAGATGATTCACTTAATTCCCCTCAAGGAAGCTCAGCAAGAGACTGTTGACCCCCCACAATAAGGCCAATGGTACCCCAGCCAAGAGAAGTGTCAAGTTGTCAAGTAAAGTCCAACAAGGGTCATGGGACAGAAGGCATCCAAGCACCAAGTAAGCCCCACGAAAAGCACAAGAAAGATTTGCGTTGAGCGTGTAACCGCCAGTGACAAGCAAGGGATTTGCTACACATGCCCTAAGTGGTGAATGGATGTCACCACAAGCCAGGAAAATTGGCACACAAAACACCAGCTGAGTGTGTCCTTGAAGGTGAACCGAGAGTGCGAAGTCAGAGGTGCACTGAGTGCTGCACCAGTGATCTTGACAGGACGGAAGGAGCCTGGGAGATAGAGACTTCTCTCCGAAAAGAAGAATCAGGCATACAGAGAGCCAGCCTAGTGCACCCTCCAAGAGACAATTTTACAGAAAGATCCTGGTTGCCCGCCAGCTGTCTGTGAAAGATAAGCAGCGCAAAGCCATGCACCACCAGCATTGCCCAGAAAAAAAGAGTGAAGGCCTACCGTTGCCTGAACATAGGAAGAGAGACTACACCTCAACTGTAGAAGCACCACCCCTCAGTAGGCCAAAGATAGCACCCAGTGTCTCACCCACACTGCCTCAAGACAGAGTTGCCAGTGACCCACAACAGGCAAGAAGAGAGTCGCCCTCTCCAAGTGGCAAGCTGCCACCACATCATGTGCACCGGAGACATGCAGCATGTGGCCATATGCCACACAGGAATGCAAGTAGAGAAGAGAGTGGCAAAATGCCACATTGAGGAGGAGAAGAGAGTGGCGCGATGCAACAGGGTGAACAACCACCACAGGTGCACAAGAGATAAGGCAAAAAAACGAGGACTTGTACCACCAAAATAAAAGAGTGCTCCCGCGGACAGAACATACCTACAAAGGCGGAGCGACGTCCCTGGAGATGGCAGAACCACATGTAATCCGCTAGCAAGCACAACCTGCTTCTCTCCCCTACACTTCCCAGAGTGACCATCAGTTCCCAAGAGTCAGCAGTTTGAGTTAGGCGGCATCCCTGCTTGAGACCACAGATGCCATGGGAGAAGAACTATAATCAACAAAGAACAAGTGCCTATACTGATAGTGATTTGGAAAGGTTTGGCCACCAGAACAAAGAAGGTTTTTCAGAGCTGGGGTGTGCTAATAAATCGCTTTTTATTATAATTTCTAAATCAAAAAAGTATATTTGTATTAATCATATACTGTTGAACAGAAACAACATTTTTTTGTAAACGCAAAAGAAGTTATGGACAAAAAACAGTGAAGCATTAAAATCCAACATGCATTCCATATTCAGTCATATCACAATCATACCTTGCCATTCATACACAAAACACATACAAATACACAGCACGACTAGATATAAATAAATAACTGTGCTGAGTATTAGGTCTGCTACAATATATACAATTATATATACAATTTATACAGTGATTTTATACAAGTATAAATCAAATAGATCAACAGAATCAAATGTCAAAGTCGAAACAATATATAAGACAATTTATAGCCAATAATGTGACAGTATGTTCACACTAAAGCAAGAACAAAAGGAGCAGCCACTGGACATGAAGGGGCCTACGCGTTTCGAATCCCTAAGGATTGGAAGGGATTCTCATCAGGGCCAGGTAGCTCTGAATAAAGAAAAAAAGAAAATTCTATTGTATACATCTAATAAAAACCAAGAATCTCGAGGGCGTAGCCACCCAAGGTTGCCTATGCTTACCACTATGGAGAATATCCAAGAAGGGATAACACCTGTGTGAACAACAAAAATAATAAGGACTACATAAGTATTGTGTTTGTGTAGCCTTCTCATAACCATCATAGAAGAAAGGGGAGCGCATTTACCTTAGAAGTATGCGGTGACCACATTTATGTGGGTTCAGGTTGGAAAAGGCAAAGAAGAACGGCACCAGCGAAGATACGTGGCCACAAAGTCCCTTTAGTCCTCTTCACTACAAGATATCGCCACCTGTAACCCAAGTCTAAGAAGGCAAACATTATCATTACCCAAGTGCATCACCAGGTATACCAAAGGAGCATTGTACCACCAGAGTGGATTCAAACATCTGAAACGTCCGTAGACCAACAAGATGTTCCTGCCGCCGTGGGAGGTTGGTCACCCAAAAACCTTCTGTGTGCCCCCGTGAACCTGAAGCCTGCCAAAAGGAGCATACTCGACCATTGGACCATTCACACTTATGGTTGCATGAGGCTAGCCATGGCACTGTTGGGAGTCCAGCAGTGACTCCTTGGTGCAGCCTACCAGAGCCCCCGCACAGCCCACACCATCACGTCACAATCCCAGGGCAAGGGCCTAAAAGGGTGAATACAGAATACAGAGAGGTGCATCTGCAGCAACTCCACAACAGGCCCCAGGAGTGGAACCAGAGGGGGAAAATAAAGAAAGTGAGAGTATGTAGATTGAGACTGGTGAACAGAGGAAGTCAAGTAAGGTAAAATTATGAGGATATGGTGCCATGCACTTTTACTGTGCCTGTGTTGATCTTTTATAGTTTAATTCCCAGCCTCAGTCAGTAAGTGAGGTACCCACTTCTTCTAAAGTTAAAGGAGGCTCCAAACCCTAAGGTCTGAAAAAAGATGTGCCCTCCCCCGCGACTGCTGCCAAATCTTCACGATAAATTAACTAAAAGAAAGTAAGAAAATCAGTGCACGAAAATGTAAAAAATGTTAGGAACATTGTCCTACTTGAAATTCAATCTTTGTAATAAGATTATTAAACACAATATAATGCATCATTGCTCATTTGAAAAGCACTCAAAACAAAAGGATGTTACAGCTGTGATAGTAGCTAAGCAAGTTACAGTATTAAACACATATAGGCAGTGCAAGATATGCATCAGACAAAACAAATAAAGATGGAAGCAGCGAAACTTCCATTTAAAGAAACATAAACATTCATCAAATGCAAGACACTGAGGACAAACGTACCATTGCGCAGAGACTAAAGGTAAACCACAGGTTAATTACATAGACATCAATATTATGCGAAAAAGTATAACAATGCAAAACAGAAAGGAATGATATCCATTCGAGCTCCAGCTAAATTCAGAGACGCGTTATGATAATAACATATTGCGATCAGCATTTCTGAAGGCTTAATGTCAGAATGGAAAGATTAAACTGCTGAAGGAAATCGAGAGCAGAATAAACAACGAACACATTTGTAACATGATATTCTAACTCATCCAAAAACTTAAAAAATATTATTACATCATTGAGGTAAGAGCAAACAAAAAAAGGTACTCTAAAAGTTTCCCAGAGGAAACAATGTTTGAATAATCAAGAAGAAGAACTCTGAAAACAACCTTCATTAAAGCCTTAAAACAAAACAAGTAAAGCAATACAATTTACAATTGCAAAAACAGAAACACTGTATTATTTCTCTTATTTTCATGCACTAATGTAACAAAATGATTATAGGTAAAGCAATCTATCATTCACACATTGGAAATCATTCAGAACAGAGTGATGCATTTGTGATAGCAGGTATGTTATTTGTTATAAAATCGCCTTGCAGTCTATATAATAAAAAATTATATGACGCTTGGAGAACAAATACAGTTTCAAATAGTAGATTACATGTCACATCTGCCTAGAGGAGATGATAGCAATATTTTAGTAGATAGAGGGAAAAATATGGATCAGAGTTCTAGACAAAATAATATCTAGACGTCTAAACAAAATGGAAACTATAATTGGTTTTCTTAGAATGAAGATATATACGAATCCTTCCTTGAAGTGTACCACATCATATAAAAATATGAACTGTATTAATACATCGCAGATAGAAACAAGTAAGACGGTGGTTCAGAAATGCAAAGTTAAATATACTTGTGCATATGTTCTCATCTGTATACTCATTCATGTTTTTATTTACTACTAGTCCTGGGTGTAAGTCTCTAATTTTTCGTTAATCTACATTTCTACCTGCAGATTTATAATTAGGAATAGACTTTCTCTATACTTTGCACAATTGCTATGCACAGTGATGTCATGAAAAATGACATTTTCAGATATCATCAGTGATGTTATCAATGATATAAAAAACATGTCATGAGTGATTTAATTTATGAGGGCATATGTAAGGTCATAAACAGTGCATGCTGAGTGTTCAAGTCATAGTTACTTTATTTAACTATAACTGATGAAGTTCATTGTATTTTTAGTTTAACACTTATGGGTCTATTAGGATGTAGGGCAGATCGCCACCGCCTGCATGGCGGTGGTGATCCGCCCTACATCCTACCCCAGTCGACACCCATTTTCCCGGCCATATTAGTATGGCAGAGGGGGACCCCGGTGGACGGAAAGAACATTCGCCAGTCAGGAAAGGGGCTACATATGGTAGAGGTGTCAGCTAGACACCGCCATCCATATTAGCATGGGAGCGGGGAAGAGCCTTTCCGTAAGGCATGCAGAAGCAGAACAATGCAGGGAATGGAGGATGCCACCACCACGGTAGCGGTGGCATCCTAATAACTGGTGCGGGACCATTGCACCACTGGTGGCCGGTCTGAGTACCGCCCGCCCGCCTTCCTAATGGGCCCCTTTATGTTTTAACTTAAATGTTAACGTAACTATAGCATCAACTTAACCTGTGTTTTTCCAGTGAATTTATGAGACTTTTAAAAAATATAAACTAAGATATTTTGTCATACCTAAGTATAACATCACATTTGCCTTTGTTTCGTAATTGAATTTCCAGGTTTCTTTACCATTCCCATCCACTGTGAGCAGCTGAACCACTAAGGTGCACGACCTTTGGCCATCCCATGTGTCATATGTACCATGGGTGGTCGACCCCCACCCTAGTGTAGGATTGGCCTTAGGGCCTGGTCTGTAGCCCGTCTGTGCTCCCAACCCACAGTGGGTGGCTGACATCCAACCAAGCACTGGCAAAGGCCAGGCACTATGCCCAACATCTTCGCAGACGACTGAACCAGCGCTACACACAACCTTCAGTTCAGCATAAGTTGTGCATAATAAGGTTTGGTGAGGGATTGGCCTCCCTGCCTAGACCTCTATACAGGGCAAAAGATGTGTATGGTACAGTTTGGGTTTTATTGGCTGTGTGTAGAAGGGTTTCATAAGGGACTGGCCACTTTGCAGAGACGTCTATACAAGGTAAAGGCTGTGAATTATAGTGTTTTTGTCATGCAGAACTCCCGCAGGACAACACAGGATGCGCTAAGCACTGCAGGAGTGCAGGAGTTCCATGGGACCTGACAGCATTTCATTTTTTTAATGCTTGGCTCTATGGGTGCCCATCTGGAAACATCCCCACCAGAGCTAGGGGGGCAGGGTAAGCCCCGAGTCCTATAATGGTGACCAAACATTTTCTCCATTGTGGCCAGCCAATCACATTAAAACTCCTGCTGGATAAGTCAATCGAATTACATTTTTTCACACACGTACCTACAAGAGTCCTCTGGAGTACCAAGGTTCTAGACATCTTAGCATGTAGATCCTTCATTTCTCAAAATCTACTGAACACATTTACACCCATTCAAAAAAAAAGCACGTAATGTTCTAGTTTTTCTACCAAATGTGATGTATTCCATTCAGTTGTTTTGACTGTAGCAGTTTTGCGACTGCCAATCAAGGTCCTCCCTGGTGAATGTATGATTTATTCAGCATTCTGTCCATCATTTGTTTGCATAGAACTTTTCACCCTAAGTGGGATGGGTATGCCCAGATGTGGGTCCCTTGTTCACTGTGCCACTGTATTCAAGCTAGCCTGGCTGATGAAGGGTAACACCCAGAACCCGGTCCCAGGATGCTTGATTCCGGTCCAGGGAGGACCAGCATTGGCAGTTCGGTCTGGACTGCTCCCATGAGGCACAGGGTCAAGACTGATTTGCATATGGCTGGGTCTAAACTGGGGTGGCATGGTGAGCAAAAGAACAATGGATTTAACCCAGATCTCTTGACTGGGGGTGAATCAATGATTTATCCAACATTCTGCCAATTATTTCTTTGCATAGCACATAATAAATATAATAAATATAATAAGCACACAAAAGGTGATAGGAAGATGGTAGTAATAAGTCTAATTACTGGCAATCGCTCATGGTAGCACTCCAACTGTTGGTCTTTTGCCGACCATGCCCAGTTTCGCTGTGATTGAGGCTCTTTATTGGGGCATAGCTTGGTTTCAGTGGCACCGTGAACAGGGAACCCACGACTGGGCATCCTCTTGGCCACTAAGGGCATTACATCAAACAGGTTAGACCCAGCCATATTCAAATCAGTCTTGACCCTGCTCCTGGAACAGTTCTTTGGTTGCTTGTATTCCAGTCAGGGAGAGGACCTGGCCTGGTGGTTCAGGTTGGACTGTTCAATTGAAGCAGTGTCAAGCCTGATTTGCATATAACTGGTTCTAATCTGTGGTGGCATGGTGGGCAAAAGAACAATAAGTAGGAATGCTACCCTAGTGCATGCCAATGCTTAGATTTATTGTAAGCATCCTACCATCACCTTATATGTTTGATGTTGCAAACGTTTGCAGCATGTCTTTATACCCCATTGACAAGGGATGCATGGATGTATGATGGAACAATGCATTCGTTGTATCACATGCCTTTACCAGACATGCATTACAGCGCGAATGCCTTTACAATGCATAACCTTTACCACACATTTTTCTACCAAAAATATGCCTTCACCACGCATGCCTTTACAACAAATTTTGTTGTAAAGGCATGTATGTTAAAGGCATATGTGTGGTTAAGGTTTTACCTGGCCCCTGCCCTTTGCCTCCAAACCGGTCCGTGATGCCCCCACCCCACACTGGCCCCCAGCCCTTTTTAAAATAACCGACCCCTGCCCTGAGCCCTAAACATAGACCCCACCCCAAGCCCTTGTTAAAAATACCCATCCACTGCCCTGTGATCTAAAACTGGAACCCTGCACGACCCTCCCGTACCCCTGGCCTCCAGTCTTTTTTTCACGCCAGTCCCAATACCCCTTTTCTCATCATGATGATGAGACAGCTCTTCTCAGGCACGGCACAGGTCGTAAAGAGGAAGTTGAAGGGTCTCTCCATTTCCTCAAATGACACAGATAGCCATTACCATGTCATTGCCTTTAATAACATGCATACGCCCTTACCACCAGTACCACACATATGCCATTACCATTCATACCTTTACAACGTTAAATCGTAAAGGCATGCATGGTAAAAGCATATGCATTGTAAAAAAATGTGTGGTAAAGGTTCAGCATGGTAACAGCGCATTCGCTGTAACGCATGTGTGGTAACAGCTGCATTGTAAAGACTGATCCCGGGATGCACATCACATACCATAATGGCTTACAATGCGGGTAGAATGAAAAATGGGTTTGAGCGAAAAGGTCAGCAACTTTGAACTGCACCTACCCTGCTTTTTCACAGCTAGTTTGTTCCAATGGCACAACATTTTGGGATTCCAAATTCAGCTGCAAGTGCCATTTTATACAACAGGAAGTTAACATTTAGTGCAGAGAAATAAACAATTGCAGATAAAATGTTGGTGGTGATTAAGGAAGGCATGTGTGAATGGTAATGTTGTCTAGAAAGAACAAACAATATCACTGCGAGGTAAGTAGCACTAGTAAATTGCAATTTCTGAACTCAACCAAGAGTGATAAGAGTGTTACGGCATGCCAGTTCTTACAGTCACTGTTCTTCACAGAGTATCTTTTGTTTATACATTTTTGGCCTAAATATGGCATCCAAAACTCCTGTCTTCACACATTGGTCTGATCCAATGAAATATATCTCTCATTTTTTGATACCTTTCGGGGTGCGACTCGCGGTCTGAGGTTTGCCGTGCAAGGGACCCGCGGGAGGTCCGGAGGATCACACTGCACCTTGGAGACACTTTGCTGACCTTATTCTGCTGTGGGGAATCGGCGGGTGCGGCGGCCAGGGACTGCGAGTACCAGCATTCCCTGTCATCACCAACAGCTGGTACTCTTCCCCGGCCGGCCCCGCCTCCTGCTTGCTGCCGCCTCTAATACCTCTTGCCGCCCCCGCTTCGCGGGTGCGACTCGCGGTCTGAGGTTTGCCGTGCAAGGGACCCGCGGGAGGTCCGGAGGATCACACTGCACCTTGGAGACACTTTGCTGACCTTATTCTGCTGTGGGGAATCGGCGGGTGCGGCGGCCAGGGACTGCGAGTACCAGCATTCCCTGTCATCACCAACAGCTGGTACTCTTCCCCGGCCGGCCCCGCCTCCTGCTTGCTGCCGCCTCTAATACCTCTCGCCGCCCCCGCTTCGCGGGTGCGACTCGCGGTCTGAGGTTTGCCGTGCAAGGGACCCGCGGGAGGTCCGGAGGATCACACTGCACCTTGGAGACACTTTGCTGACCTTATTCTGCTGTGGGGAATCGGCGGGTGCGGCGGCCAGGGACTGCGAGTACCAGCATTCCCTGTCATCACCAACAGCTGGTACTCTTCCCCAGCCGGCCCTGCCTCCTGCTTGCTGCCGCCTCTAATACCTCTCGCCGCCCCCGCTTCGCGGGAGCGACTCGCGGTCTGAGGTTTGCCGTGCAAGGGACCCGCGGGAGGTCCGGAGGATCACATTGCACCTTGGAGACACTTTGCTGACCTTATTCTGCTGTGGGGAATCGGCGGGTGCGGCGGCCAGGGACTGCGAGTACCAGCATTCCCTGTCATCACCAACAGCTGGTACTCTTCCCCGGCCGGCCCCGCCTCCTGCTTGCTGCCGCCTCTAATACCTCTCGCCGCCCCCGCTTCGCGGGAGCGACTCGCGGTCTGAGGTTTGCCGTGCAAGGGACCCGCGGGAGGTCCGGAGGATCACACTGCACCTTGGAGACACTTTGCTGACCTTATTCTGCTGTGGGGAATCGGCGGGTGCGGCGGCCAGGGACTGCGAGTACCAGCATTCCCTGTCATCACCAACAGCTGGTACTCTTCCCCGGCCGGCCCCGCCTCCTGCTTGCTGCCGCCTCTAATACCTCTCGCTGCCCCCGCTTCACGGGTGCGACTCGCGGTCTGAGGTTTGCCGTGCAAGGGACCCGCGGGAGGTCCGGAGGATCACACTGCACCTTGGAGACACTTTGCTGACCTTATTCTGCTGTGGGGAATCGGCGGGTGCGGCGGCCAGGGACTGCGAGTACCAGCATTCCCTGTCATCACCAACAGCTGGTACTCTTCCCCGGCCGGCCCCGCCTCCTGCTTGCTGCCGCCTCTAATACCTCTCGCCGCCCCCGCTTCGCGGGAGCGACTCGCGGTCTGAGGTTTGCCGTGCAAGGGACCCGCGGGAGGTCCGGAGGATCACACTGCACCTTGGAGACACTTTGCTGACCTTATTCTGCTGTGGGGAATCGGCGGGTGCGGCGACCAGGGACTGTGAGTACCAGCATTCCCTGTCATCACCAACAGCTGGTACTCTTCCCCGGCCGGCCCCGCCTCCTGCTTGCTGCCGCCTCTAATACCTCTCGCCGCCCCCGCTTCGCGGGAGCGACTCGCGGTCTGAGGTTTGCCGTGCAAGGGACCCGCGGGAGGTCCGGAGGATCACACTGCACCTTGGAGACACTTTGCTGACCTTATTCTGCTGTGGGGAATCGGCGGGTGCGGCGGCCAGGGACTGCGAGTACCAGCATTCCCTGTCATCACCAACAGCTGGTACTCTTCCCCGGCCGGCCCCGCCTCCTTGGACTATTTATGCAGACTTTGTGTCGGTCCCGCGGGACGCGCGCGGGTCAAAGCGCGGGGCTAAGCCCGGGCAAAGGGCGGGCCCTCTGTGGCCCTCAGAGGCCTGTGGAGGACGGGACGGGGCCCTCCCCCCTGATTTCGTGACTATATGCTAGGACGAGGTAAAGAACACCTACGTGGCGTTTCATCTACTGATCTTGACTCTGACCTAGGCCTTAAAATTACTACAATGCCCTCTGAGACCTCACAATCAGTAGACGCTGACCAAGCATTCTCGTGGTTAGATGAGTTAAATTTTCTATGTAAAACCACACACGTTTTAGTGGATTCACCGCTTCCTGTTGTAAACCTCTGCGCATCACCCGAGACTCCCAGCTCTCTGCAACCCCTCCCACCATCTAAACAAGATGATATCCAAAATACCCAAAGGCTCGCCAATCCTGATTCCTCATACGTTATAAGGAAATGTAACGGGGTTAACAACATAGGGAACCAACCTAAACCTCAAACACTGTGCCTAAGCCCTACACTTCTTGTCAGCAACCCCTCCACGATATCTGAGTCTGCTGACAAACAAGCTGTCCTACCATCCTCTACACAGGTGGAGCTATTATCTCTTATCGAACAACTGGTCAGCTCTATCATAACACCACTGCTAGATAAAATTACTTTACTAGGGGACACGATGAAGGGATTGGAAGAAACCATCAAGTCCACCAAGTCCACCTTGCCAGCTAGTTCAAACACTGTAGCACCCAAATGTTCCGATCCATCTTCTGTTTCGAAGGACCCAAAGCCAACTATTCAAGGCAAAAGGGTCTTAACCCAACCAATAGCCCCCAATGTACCAGTCCCAATACTTCGCAGAACCCCCCCCTACACCTACCTTCTCGCACCCTGAAGCCCCTAGAGCACACTATAACAAAGTCACTCCCATCCAACTTCCCCCGGAGGCAGCTCCTTTCGTGTGTGTCCTCGCGGGAGTACCAGCACTTCCTTTAGGGAAAACCGAGAGACAACATGACCTGTTGAACAAGGTCAAATTCTGGTTGACCAACAATAGACCCCTGCCACCCAATCTTGTGGGTACAATAATGAGTGTAAGAAGGGTGAGTTGGCTGGGTTCCCTCCAAAAAGATATCGCTGGCGACTTGGTGCTTGTAAGATTTAGGCAAAGATATATTGTCCCGTACCTGCGCACCTGCGCACCTCAAGTGGGAGACAGTCCAATCTCCGTTTGGGATTTGCATGACTTTTATCCTAGAATGTCTCGGTCCCCCACATCCAGTCTAAAGGCAGGGTGTAACACGTTGACGGACAGAAGTTTTCCTACTTATACCCGTCAAGATTTATTGCTCTACAGCTCTAAGTACTGGAACCCTTATTAAATTGATGGTTGATCAAATTCTGACCTGTGCATGGTACATTATAACTAAGACACTTACTCGCATGGGCTGGCAAAAGTTTCTTCTTTTAATTTGCAGATATCATGTATCATTGTATGTATGTTTTATTAACAACTGCTTTTTAAACTGTATGCTTTTATGATTTTTTGCACTAAAATCGAATAAAGCTATATAAAGTAAAAAATAAAAGTAAAGATACCTTTCGGGCTGAACTGTTCCCATGAGGCATAGGGTCAAGACTGATTTGCATATGGCTGGGTTCAAACTGGAATGGCATTCTGCAGCACACATAGAAAGAGGAAAACATCTCTTGTGATTGTTTTTGTGCAGGAAGGTATTCCTTCCTGAAAAATGCAATCATCCCTGCAGCACAGGCACCCTTGCAGCATGCTGCAAGGGTGTCTCCATTGGAGCATGACAGCCAATTCTGTGACAGAGCAGGGGAGAGAGCAGGGATCCATCATATTGTTGTAAATATGATGCATCCCTGTGCTTTGAAATTTATGTTGCTTCAGAGATTGGATGAAAATAAGAATTGCTGGGATGATTGTATTAGTGCAAGACTATTGCCTCAGTAATTAAATAACTGCATTGGTACTGGATGGGTGATAGGTTTACTACAATGGTACTCTCTACATAATTAGGGGAGTGCAGGAGTAGTGCCGGAGTTTTTCAATGACTTTGTGGGTTGTAAGTGGGTGTTTAGACGGCTGCTTAGGTTCTGCACAAATGTCATAATGATTTCATAGTTACAGCCTTGTTAATTGCATAAGTGAATAGTTAGGACCTAGGTTATTAGATGAATCTATGGGTAGTGCTTGCATAGTTCAATGACTACATAATGTCTGCCTGCCTGATTGCAAGAGTACATGTGTAATGTCTGGGTAATTGAATGACTTCATGGATAGTAAATCACTGATTTTATGACTGCCTGAGTAGTGGCTGGGTGATCTAATGAGTGCTTGAATACTGCCTGACTGACTGAGAAAGTAACTTCTTTGTTGTCAGATACATACCAGTTGTCATTATATATCTGACTCATTGGTTATATCCTGTTAGTATCTACCTGTTTTACTGCATATAATCTATTCTTCTGAGCTATGTGTGAGTGAAATCTAGGTATCACACTTGATATATATTTGCATACATGGCTCTCTAGAAACATAAATAGCTTTGTTACTGAGCATGCACATGCATCATTAAGTTTCTAAAACAGAAAACAACATTTTGAAAATGTTCAAAGCACAAAACCTTTTCCAAATTGCATACCTATATCTTTTCTCAAATACTTCTGCTTCTAAAACATATATTCAGCATATTTTAAACAAAAGTTACACTCGAAATGAAGCTAGCACAAGAACTCTCGAGGCATTCTGCACTATTATCCTCCTTAATTTTAAACAAACCATGTTTAAAGAAAAGCACAACCCTCACCATATACATTAAATTTTCATCAGCCTTACTGAACATAGATCACTGTGTAAACATATATACGATTTTTTAATATGTACACCTTCAAGCCATCTTCCCAAAAATATATACCACTGCATCTTTAAGTAAACTCAAAAGTCCTATCGTATATAGCTATGTGCAAGCACAAAAAACATATCTCACAATCTAAGCATACGCAAAGAGGTCATATAAGTTAAAAAGTACATTAACAAAGACTTCCCAATACATACCTAACAAGTATTACTTCTTTCTAATTATTTAACAGGTGGACAACATGTTATCATCTAATATTTCTCCCTATACCTTTCCTGTTTAATAATGTTACTAAAAGTACTACAACTCCTAGAATGTAAACAACTGAAGTATCTATTCTGCACATCATGCTTAAACATTTAAAACAGTCTTAGTTCCTCGTTGCTACTCTCCATAATACTATACTGTTATTTTTCAATACAATACACAATGTAATAAAAAGGCACTAATTCATTTTTCTCTTACTTCCCAAAACATTCACCACTAAACTCTTAAACACATACCCTCTAATAGATACAGTTGATCTCGTATATTTTTTTCACATCACTGTGATACTCCTTTTAATCAAACTCCCATATACATCTTCAGTTCTAATGTACATTTTTAAAATAGTTATAAAGTTATGTACATACCAGTGAATTGAGTTTGTAGATTATATTGTTGTTTTAGTTCTTTCTGGATATTTTTGACACTGTTAAGATTTGTAAAAACTAAGAGCAAAAATGGTACACCACTCTCATAAAAAGGACCTCTAAAATTGCAACTTCTTCAACTTTCCACTGTATCGTCATGAGAAAAGCAGCAAATTAAATCATGTCTTTTATTTTAGTCTACTGCATCTTCACTTTTGAATGGTTAGCATCTGTTAACGCTTTACCTCTCTTTCAAAACAAGGTTCCAGTTGGCGCGTTTCCCAATGGTTTTGGGATCATCATGGAAAAATCGCAAAACAAAACGGAGTTCAAATCTATATTTAGCTTAATTTCTCTGAAATTTAAATAGTACACAACAGTGTATTACATAGTCCCGAGTTGGAAATTAAAACATGCCATTATTTAAATTGTAAAAACCAACAGTTGATAGACAGAATGCAGAACAATGTCATACATTCACCCCAGTACAGAGATCTGGGCCTAAATCCTAAAAAGTTTTTTTGTTCACCAAGCCATCCCAGTTCAGACATGGCCATATGCAAATAAGCCTTGACCCTGTGTCTCATGGGAACATTCCAGCCCGAACTGCAAAGCCATGTCTTCCCTGGACTGGAATGAAGCATCCTAGGTCTGGTTTCTGGCTATCAGCCAGGATAGCTTGACTCTAGTGGCGTGGAGAGCACGGGGCTCACATCTGAGCATACCCGTCCCACTCGGGTGACAATTGCAAAAACAACAGTTGATGGACAGAATGCAGAACAATGTCATACATTCACCCCAGTACAGAGATCTGGGTCTAAATCCATCGTTTTTTTGCTCACCAAGCCACCCCAGTTCAGACATGGCCATATGCAAATCAGCCTTGACCCTGTGCCTCATGGGAACAGTCCAGCCCAAACTGCCAAGCCATGTCTTCCCTGGACCAGAATCAAGCATCCTAGGACCGGTTTCTGGCTATCAGCCATCATCAGCCAGGATAGCTTGACTCCAGTGGCAGGGAGAGCACGTGACTCACTTCTGAGCATACCCGTCCCACTCGGAGTAACAAATGCGAAAACAACAGTTAATGCACAGAATACAGGACAATGTCATAAATCCACCTCAGTACAATTAAACCCAGATCTGTGACTGGGGGTGAATGGTTTGCCATTGTGCAACATTCTGTCCATCAATTGTTTTTGCATTTGTCACCCCAAGTGTGGCGGGTATGCTTAGATGTGAGTCCCGTGCTCTCCATGATGTTTCTATGAAAAACATCTCTAATACCTATTTTATGTCTTCGTGGTGACTCCTGAGGTCACCATGATGTTGGTAATTGCAATCGCCCCCGAACACATTGCAAAAGTGGTAAACAAAAGCAGACATTCAATGGCCACCAACACATCCCCAAAAAATGTGTAAAAGAAATTCATTCTGAACATTGCACTACAGATATTACTATATACATACTTCTTTCAAAGCATGTTTACACACATATTTTTCTATTAAGTTGATTTAAAAACCGTCTTTCAGACTTATTTTCTGCTATCTCCGTTATTTGGGACATCACGATGACGTCGCTAAACGCGACAATCGTGCCTTTTCCATAAAGTGTACAACACATATTACAGTATTTTACACACTAGTGGTTTATTCTGCTATTCTCTAAAGTCATGTTTTTTCTGGTGAGTTTCAATAAAAACCATCTCTAAAACCTATTTTATCTTTTAGCTGTGACTCAAGAGACCATGATAACGTTCATAATCACGATCCCAGCTGACACATCGCGAAAACAGAAAACAAAAGCTGACATTCAATGACCACCAACACATCCAAGAATAATATGTAAAAAAATCCATTCTGAACATTGCCCTACACACATTATTATATACATATTTCTTTCAAACTGTTTCAAAATGTTGAAGCTCATATTTTTGTGCTAAGTTTCTTTAAAAACCATCTTTCAGACCTATTTTCTGCATGTGTGGTTATTTGGGACATTCCAATCACGTTGTTAACTGCTACTACTGCGATTTGTCCATAAAGTGAAAACACATATATTCACATATATTACAGTATTTTACACACTAGGGGTTTATTACTGTACACTTCAAACTCATGTTTTTCTAGTGCATCTCTAGAGAACAACCATCTCTAATCTATTTTCTGTTTACGCGGTGGGGCTGGAGATCGTAATGGTGCTGGTAATCGTGAACCCTGCGATTAGGTCGCGAAAGCAGAAATCAAAACCAGGAACTTAATAGCCACCACCACATTAAGAAATAATAACTCTATAATTAACTTTAACCATCACAGTAGATATCTCACTATTTGAATAACTCTATAAAAAGTTTTATCGATATCTCTATATCAATGCATATTAATGATTCATTGATATATATTTTTATATTCCCACCAATACTCGCGGTGACGTTGGTAGTTGGGACGTCCCCACAACAGTACATTGGGGACAACGCTGGCAGTCTGCCTCGTAACCAAATGATTGCTTCTGTGCCTCAGGGCCCCCAGAGTGTTGCTGTAACTGCTCAAAGTTCCGTCCCTGTTGGCCCCTGGCGGCACTGGAGCAGTATATGAGCATGTGCCTTCCCCCTGCACTTGGAGCACTCATAGCTGAAATGTGTAGAACTCCTGTGTACAGAGCTCCTTGTTATAATCCCACGGACTACCCAAGTCTCACTCTGGCCTTTTTGTGAGGTCTCAACCATTCACAGATTGGGGCATCCCGAAAAGGGCCGGTATTCGATTGGCAGCCCACTAGCTGTGAAACTAGTCTTTCTGAATTTTGCCTGACCCATATTGTGTCTCCGAAAGTCTGTTTCTAGCTCTCCCCATTTTGCCTCTGGGTCTAATGCAATTCATGTCTTGAATTCCTCATCATACTGAGCCTAAGCATAACCCCCCATATGTTATCTGGACTTTGCACATGTACTTAAAGATTGCCACACATCACTCTGGAAACTTCTTACGATAGACATTGGCCTATTTCAAAAACAACATGGTCAACTTCTTGATCATCAATGCTACCCTTAGTATTTGGAGAGTTCATACCCCTCCTCCTAGGACCACTCCTTTGAGCACAATTCTTTACCTCCTCTGTGCCTATCACCATATCAGCAATGTACTTGCCCTTTTGGAGCCGCTTCCCCTGCCCCATTTACCCCCCCTTCTCATCCACACCCATGGACACCCTCACTAGGCCTACCACTGCATCCTTTCTCTTACCTGGCATTAAGGTAGGTACCCACACAAACCTCTAGTGCTGATGCTGATCCCTGTACCCTTTGTTGCCCCTCCACCTTATTTCTTGGTGGCATAACTACCTCTGAGCTGCGTAGCCCTGCATCTGGCGCATCACTGTCTTCCACCTGCCCCTGATGGACCCCTGATGGCCACTGATCCCGCAGGCCCTTTGGGCCCACTCAACCCAATGAGCCTCCTGTCCTCTCTGCACTCTCCAGTACTTATTTTGCGTTGGGGCCCCAGCTTCGAGGAACCCACGACACTGCATACAGGCCACCTATGCACAGAAACTGACCATTACATGGTTGATGTCATGGCCAGCTTATAACTTGCCACCCACGATCTAACATTGGGCCCTTTCCCCTTTCCATCAGAATTGCTGCTCATATTGAAAAGCGCTGGTGGCTCCAAAGCCGCCACCCACGCTTGCCTGTTTAATGCAACAGTGGTCCCGTACACCTGTAGGCCACATGGTCGGGCCGCTGTTGCTGTCGCTCCATGCTTAATTAGGGGCTTCTACCCTGCACATACAGGCTTGCGGGCCTCACTAAGGGTTGGTCCTGCCTGAATGCCACTCTCTGCTTCATTTAAAAGTGGGCTGGCAGGTTCGACTGCAGCCTCTGAAGCCGGGCACACCCTCAAAGCCCCACCTTTCTCCACTCCTCTTAGGGCCCCACAACCCATTGTCAAGTGGCCCCTCATTCTCACTTGTTCACTATTGCTCACCCCGGCCCTCACCTTACGGGGCAGTGAGTAGACCAAGAATGCTGCTGCCATGTGGTCTGATGCCTTGCGCGCCAGGTGGAACGCAGCAGCTTCACGCACCATATCATGGCGCCCTGCGTCCTGCACAACCTTCTTGTGGTGCATCAATACTGTAATTAAAACACCAAGGCAACAACATTAACAGACTGTGACTCCCTGCCACCAGTCACCAGGTCACCTATACTTAAAATGGTGGCAGAGAGCCCAGGAAAACCCAATAAAGAACCCTTGGGCTATGAATAATTACAATTAAATCCCAACAAAATGGCAGTCGGCTTAATTGCACTACCCACCCATTATCCCCGGGTGCCAGACCTCCTGGTAGTCAGCTGACCCCTAAACCCCCATAGTCTTCTATGGTATGCTAAGGAATTGAATTAAAGGAGAACATTCCTCAGCTGTTACTCATTGATTGCAGACTAGTTGTCGATGTGTAAAATCTACAACTCTGTCTTCTCAACACACACAGGAGATCTCCTTTCCAGCTTTACCTCAGACAAAATGTTTTACATACTTCAGGCTCATTGGTGCAATATGCATTTGAGCAGTGTTTTTACAACAGAATCACAAAAATGTAAGTCCCCTAGGACAGTGTATTTGGCATGTGTATAATATATGCAGTGGCGGCCGGCATGACTCGCGGTTGGCGAGGTGGGGGGGGGGGGGGGGGGGGGTGTGGGGAGTTCCAGGGCCTGAGGTTACGCATTATAAAACAAAAAAATTAAAATAAAAATTATACACCTACCTTGCCACCGGGTCCTAAGTCTCTGCTCCTTGCTCCTGCTCTCCTCATGGGACAGGAAACCAGGAAGAACAGCCAGGCTCCCATGACCAATCACAATGCTGCAATGCAGTATTGTGATTGGTAAGCACCCAGGGTCCCATGACCAATCAGAACACTGCAATGCAGCATTGAGATTGGTTTAGAGTGTCCTGGTTCAACACTCAACTATGGAATGGGGGCCTTGGCTTGTTCTCCACGAAGGTTGTAATGCAGCCTGCATGGAGAACGGGGAAAGTGCGCATGACTGGTTTGGGCGGCCCGAATGGGCAAACCACCCCTCCCATGCCCTGCTCTGTGAGCAGAGCAGCCCCACCCACCTGCCCGCCCACAAAGGAAACATAAATGATAAAAACTCAAAAGTATTATCATTTTATATTCCCTTTACTTTACACTGCTCAAAAGCAGTGGAGTGACGCTCCTCCGCCATAGCGGAGAAGCTGCCACTGAATATATGTCCTTTACAGAAAGTCTGACCGAAGCTGGGACGTACTTATCACCAGTGGTGCAGATTGAAAATGTCATGAAAACAGAGGTGGAAGCCCATTAGAAGTGGGCAAGTAATCGCCCCGGCACTCCTCCTTCTCCTCCTACCTTGAAATACAGATTATTTGGCTCTGGTAATTCTGAGGATGATGAGAAACTGATCTCTGATTCCAAGACGATGGATAATTCCTGTTGGTTTTATTGCGTACACCCAGAATCTACTGCGCAATTTTGTTTATAACGTTTTAAATAACTGGACAAAGATTTAGTTTAGCTGCAAAATGCATGCATATAAACGTGCAGTTCCAAACTAATCCATGAATACAGCTAAACTGATTACAGGCATAATTTATAGAGTTGTAAATGATTTGATGAGGCTGAAAACAAGTGAAACACTCGAGCCATGCGCCAAGCAACCCAGATTGATGAACAACATTAATCCTGGGCTCTGACAAAATAAAGTTTAATTATTAAGCACAAAGAGTGGAAATAACTTTGTTGCATTTAGATAAAACTATCTCCGAGAAGCAGCTTGTCCTTTTGTATGTAGGGGGTTCCTTTGTCAATAGACGTCCCATAAGCATGCAAAATTCATTTGTGTTCCTGCTTATATGAGAGAGTGAGGAATTTATTTTTAAAACGTGGCAAATACGCAGTTAATTAGAGTAAACGTACTAAAGGGCTCAACATGCATAAACATAAGGATTAATAAAGTAGTCTGTTGTAATGCTCTCTGAGCTGTAACTGGTGGCCGGCCTGATTCTGGCGGGCATCTTGAATTCTCGTGATCATTCGTCCATGCACCTTTTAAAATATTCTATTCCACCTGAGAGACGGCGAAGTGCCTGAGTCACAAAAACTGCCCGGCAATGATTGCTTATAGGTTGGGCAATGGTTGTTTACATGAGTTTGCAAGCATTTGGTTCTATGATGGATAGCATAATCCATCTTCATTATTCAGGATGAGGATCTTCGTAAAGTGCAGGGTATGACAGTAAAAGATTGAGGGGTATATTACCCAGGGCCTTATCGCCGCTTTAGCGGGAATTTTTCATGCTAAAGCGAAGCGGCGATAATTTTATCGCCCTATTACCTAGTTGTCGCTAACACCAGTTAGCGACAACTAGTAGGAGATAGCGATCATCTTGGGGTCCGCTTTCCATTTCAGCGATATTTATTGCTAATGACATGCAAAGTGGGCAGACCAAGATGTTAGCGACTGGAAACAGTTGCTAGCATCGCTATCTCCTATTACCTACTTTAGGAAATATTTGCGCTAAGCGCAAATATTTCCAAAAGCTAACGCCTGCCCAGAGCAGTTCTTAGCCATGTTATCCAATGGTAGGTGGATAACATGGCTAGGAGCATTAGCTCAGTAATGCATGAATGTCGCTGACTTTTCAGCGATATTCATGCATTTCGGCCGATTTTTATCGCTTTTGAGATAAACCTTGATAATAGCAAGGTTAATATGCGATAAAAATCGGCTTAGCTCAGCGATAATAATATTGCCGCTAAGCCAACATAGAGATAATTATCGCTTGTTGTTGGTAATATGCCCCTGACATTGATAATTTTGTTATTTTTCATCCCAGCAGGGGAAAGTCCCTGCAAGACTCTTAACAACTAGTGCAGTGTACAAGACTGTAGGAACCAAGCCCAGGCCTGCACACACTGAAGGCCAAGAGCTTTCGAAGGTTTCCTCAATATCCTTCAGCTCCTTCATGTCTACGAAACAGAATATGTCCTTACAAGAAACAATGGGGGACTAGCATGCAGCAAGTGCCCTTATCTACAATTAAGACAAAAATATTGGTATTTGCCTGCCTTAACCTTATTCAGATAAGCAGGTGTAGAACCAGGCGTTGTACCAAGAATAAATCATCTGGGTATTAACACTTTCTGTATAAAGGCTGCACATTTAATTCACAAGAGTGCATGAGGTTCATAAGGGGACAGACACCATTCATCGCAGGGGTGCAACCCCCATAGGGCTCAAAAGGCTTCAGCAACCTCCCCCCGTCATATGTATCTGCCCGGAGTGAGACAGCTTCCCGGACACAAACACAGACAGTTCTTTAGTTGCTGTGGGCTGGCTGGTCTGGCACCTTATTGCAGCTGCACCAGAGTATTTCACAGGTCTTTAAAAGACCATTTGCTTGATAACGAGGCTTTGTTGTTTTTTTTGCCCGTTCCTAGAGCCTCTGCAAATTCTCACTGCCTGTTCCGTAAAGTTGGAAATTACTTTTGCTGCCAAAGTGTGAGATTGCATTTTGTGAAAAGTAACCTTAATCTCTGCTTTTTGCAGTTCTGTACAGCTCGAACTCCACCCGAAGGTATTAAGGCGCTTTGCATGAGCATCAGTTTCATTATACACTGACACATTGCTGGAAGTATTACCCCCCCCCCCCCTCCGAAATTTGGCTCTACATTGTTGGAAGCACTAGCCCCCCTTAAATTTGTGCTACATTGGTGGAAGCATTAGCCCCACCACCTCTGAAATTTGGCTTTACATTGCTGGAAGTATTAGCCGATCCCTCCATCCCCCGAAATTAGGCGCTCGTTGTTCCCCTGATTCATCATATCAATTTATTTACAAATCTGGATATTTCATGTTACATGTCTCTCTGGAATATTTAAATTAGGAGGTTATATTATTCTCTTTTACTACTTTTTAGGCATCTAAGAAAGTAGTCTATCTGGACATGAATCCTAGTGATGGTGAACAAATCTCACTGTTCACGACCTATTCATTCATTATTCTATCTACCCAGGTAATGGGGTGTGGACCTTAGACGTCTTGTCTGTTGGTAACATTCCACATCAGCAGAAGAGAAGTAGTGATATGTGAGTGGAAGTGGAGTGTAAGGCACATGTAGATGGCATTTCAATAGCCCAGTTGGGACATTACTACTGAAATGCTACAGGAGGGAAAATGTGATCTTCTGAAGTAGGAGCAGTATGCAGAATGGCAAAATAGTCAAGGATCTGGTACTGCATCCACTTGCAGCATCAAAGGATAAGTTGCCATTGAACAGAACACCTGCATGGTGTGATGTCAGTAGTAGTGTGAGATGGCCTTATATTGTGGCCAATCTAACTGGGGTGTTTGTAGCCCGTCAGACCAATTAGTGGTGTTCAGTCTTGGAACCTTTGAGGCAATGCTGAATTTGGTGGCTGTAAATCTTACATTTTATACATTGTTGATTCTTCCAGTAGAATAAGAAGTGTCATGTACATAGCAATCATTGCCATTAATTGTGGTTGTTGCAACGCAGTTCAGGCACACTTGGTGGCTGAAGGTATCAAAGGCAGAAATGTAGTGTTGATCAATGAGTGTTCAGATATGACCCTAATCTTGCATGGTGAAAAGTTTGTCCTTGATTTTTAGCAGACATGACTTTATCACATTGCTAGCTCAAAAAATAACCAAGGAATCTATTGAGCCCAACGTGCCAAGAGTGCTGTGGAGTGATATAGTCTCTAGTGCCTTGGTGACTCATTGACGGAGCGAGATGGTCATGTAGATGGCCAGTACTTCAGATTCATAATGTATGTATAGATGCAATATTTTTACACCCTAAACCTAGCCAAAAGACAGTGGGCAACTATAGATGGTCAAAGGTAAGCACACAGTCAATGAGTGATAGAAGAGATACCTTGATTCTGGGAGCAGATGTTTACTGTAACCCCATTGTGATGTAATGTTCTTTAAGGGGGCGGATCTTCAGGGGTTCTTAAATTGAAGCATCCAGGTGGCAGTCCTGATGGATACAGTGATGTTGGCCCAGATCCTGGCTGTATGGAAGGAGAAAAGACTGCTGCCTGGTTTGAACATGGTACGGGCCAGCACGGGGGGCCAGTAGACTTCCATCAGGATGGGGGTGATGTGAATATATTTCTTTTGACCCTGGATGAGACTTGCCACAGCATTAGGATGACATTAAGGGGATAGGAGGGATAAGAGCTAGTTAAAGGCCATTCTTGTTTTTTTTGTTTTCAGAAATTTGTTTGAAATGTGTTCCTTTGGTGTGAGGATGGTGTCCAGGGTGAATTAAAGTTGCTTGCCTTTCAATGAAAACTGTGAAGGTCCAAGTTTGTACTATTTCTGGCTTATTGTACTTGGCAATATAAAGAAATTCTGTCTTGGTTGGGTTGAGTTTCCAGTAGGCACTGGACATCCAGGTTAGGATGACATACAGACATTGTTTCAGACATTGCATGTCCTGAGCGGAGGAGATTATCAACCTGAGTTGAATATCATTAGCATATTGGTGAATGTTGATGCTGTGATCTGTGTGAAGAGCCCCAAGAGTTGCAATGTACATGCTGGAGGTTACAGTGGACTATATGAAACCATGGAGGACAGACTCAGCAGGTGATAGGGATCTTTAAGGATCCAGAGGTGCCCAGATGAATAAACTGGAGTAGTCTGCAGGGTAGGAGGAGAATCAGTGAAGGACATTGTGAGTGAATCTTATTCAAGAATCCATGGTGTTTATGAGCATGAGATAGTCAACTGTGTCGAAGGCAGCAGAGAGGCCTAGCAATATCAGGAGGTAGGGGTTATCTTCATCATGTCTACAATGTGTAAGTTAGCAAATTCCATGCTGCAGTATGATCTGAAGAAAGATTGTTAGTCATGCATGAGCTAGTTAGCATTGATGAGTTTAGCAGTTCAGCGTAGACAGTTTTTTGATGAAGTGTAGGTGAGTAACATGCTGATATTAGGCAAAGTTATCATGGTCTGTAGAAGGCTTTGTTATGGGTGGACAGATCTGACCTGCCTTGAGAGCTTTTAAACAGATGTCTTGAGTGGGGGAGGTGCTGCTCAGTAGCTTTGAGGGGATTGAGTATTTTGGCAAGGTATGTGAGCTAGAGGGTTTTGAAGGAGGTGGGCTAAAATGGAACATATAAAAAGTCTGGTTGGTCTATCAATACAAAAAAGATTACGTTATAATACCTGGGCAAGAGATGGACATACTATGAAATGCAGCTTTTGTAAAAAAAATGACATTTCATAATGGATCACAGCAAGGCTGTGTTATGACACCCACCTTATTTACACTTTATTTGGCAGAACTTCCCCTACTTTTATCTAACTCCAGAGCTATATCCCTCAAAAGGGATGGTGTATACATGGCCTGTCTCTTGTATGCAGATTACTTAGTAATAATGAATTTCACCTCAAGTAGGCTTGAACAAAAGCTAGCATATTTTGATATGTATTACCAAACTAACAAATTGACTATCAATATTGTTAAAATGGAAATAATAGTTTTTCAATCCCTAGCGCCGGTGGCAGCTCTGCTCATCATCAATAGCTCAACTATTCCACGACAGCCCCCAGTGCCTTGAGACTATTAGGGGTGATTCGTTCGCACTTAACAAATACCAGATTTGGTTCATATCCTTCTGAACCGATGAACACATTTCTTACACTTCCTAAATGCTCAATGGTATAAGGAAACTAATCATCAATTGTGCTTCTAATCAGCAGGCTTTTAAACCTTGTGATCTTGTAATAAATTGATTACTTCAGAACAGCAGAAAATGTCTTGTTTTTGTAAAGAGAAATTAATCCCAAGTGTGATTAGTTGGGCAAGAAAGTATTTACCTTTATTGGCAATCCAATTTAAGATAAGAGGCTACAATTTAACTCTTACCTTATAACTTTCCAAAGAGAACTGGTGATGTAGGGGGTTGAGATATCAAGAGATGGAGACCAAAAAATACCTAAAGGACAAGGACGCAACTATCCATTTGGGAGAGTCCTGGGAGACTCATTCATCTTTCCCATACTCACAGTCCCTTACAAATCAATAATGCACAGCCCAATTTGAACATTGAGGCCAGTTCTTCAACTCATTATGCATGCATGCAAGGGATAAAAGCCTTTAGAAACTTGAACGGTGCCTGTAACTGTGAGTAGCAAATTGTTGCTATTTACACACAACTAGAGAGAGAGAGAATATAAGACCAATTGCACTCTCATGGAGTGAATAATCTTACACAAAAGCAACTGGAATCATTCCATGGATAAATCCATCATGGATATAAGTGACAGTCCTTTTATTGAACCTCTAGGGTATCCTAAGATATTGGATTAGATGTCTCACTCACTTGATTGTGACAGGCTTCATCATCAGCGCCTATCCACTAACCCTGGCCAAAGTACTATGCTACGCTCGGGTAGTTTGAGAAGTATGCGCTACTTCGCACTACGTAAATTGCAAGTAGCACAGTGCAAACATGCGTAGCGTAGCAGTAATTTTTTTTTGCTTGCTCACGGTCCTCAATGGCAAGTTGGCGACCGCAAGCGAGCAAAATGACATCCCGGCGAGACTTTTTCCTCGTTCGCGATCAGCAACATCAAGTTGCCGATCGTGAGCGTGTAAAACAATCCTCCTGGTGAGATTCTCAATGTGGGGAGGTCAGGTTTCTCGCTCGCGATGAGAAACTACCAGTCCACGTTGAGAAAGCTGCTGCTCGAGTAGAAATCTACTCGAGCGGCAGAAAACAACTGCTTGTACCGTGGAAGATGCGGTTTGCACTGATTGCACAGTGCGGACAAGCCTCCGGCACTGTGCAATCAGTGCGAACAGCATTTTGCACAGTGCACTATGCAGTTCGCGTAGCTACGCGTAGCTTGCGTAGTGCGAAGTGCACTTCGTATAGCTACGCATAGCGCTACTAAGCGAACTACGCCCAGGGTTACTATCCACACCCTGGTAGGATGATACCCCAGGGCGGACTCAACTATAGTCGGAATGGGAGTTCTTAGATAAATCAAAACTGGATAAGCATGGATCCAGGTGGGGATTATATTAAAAATATATGCAGGTATACCCAGCAGTTTCTCTTATACTTCGGGAACCTGGGATATGGTTACGAAAAGCTGTTGAGGTTTTTTGAAGTAACAGCTCAACTAAACCTACTCATATATTTGCCAACATGTTTCGGCCCCTGTTCAAAGACTATCTGGTTATGGGGCCTTCATCGAGCTTGTTGTATGTAGCCCTGCTATACATGCACACCATGCACATAAGTGAGACCTAAGGCTCTCGCCTGTCTCGGTTTTCTTTACTTGGGAATTTCCTACAAGACAAAAATTTTAACGATCATGCTTCCCTATTGGGATTCAATAACCTAACAATTTTTTCATTCAACCTATCTATAACCATTTTTATGAATTATGCTTTGTAAAAACAGTGGGCAAGAGATGGAAGGGGGTCGTGCTTAGGGGAAAATGGACACCTCCATGGGAGTTTAAAGGTGCAAACATTGTGAAAAAATGTGCCATTTCCGTGATAACAGAGGCATGTTGCCTGGTTGTAGGCACTCACCATCGGGAAGCTGAGTCCTCCCTTTGCCTTCGAGGAGGTTACATGTGCAAATGCGAGACGCTGTTTCTTATTGTCCCTTAAGAACTGATTAAGAGGTCCCTGCAGCTTCCAAAGCGCTCCCGGCAGTGGGCTCAAAGAGAGCATTTGGAAGATATATAGGGTCCGTAGTAACACCATCATCTTCACTGCCGCTATCCTGCTGTACCATGCTACTTTGAGATGCAACCAGGCAGCCAGTGCCTTGGTCGTCTGCTCCAGCAACAGGGTGTAATTAAGAGCGGCCGTCCGAGCAATGGACGAGGTCAGACAAATGCCCGGGTATGTGATATCCATGGACACCCACTGGAATGCAAAATCTTGTTGTAGATTCCGCACTTCTGCTCCGGGACAGAGATATTGAGGATTTGCGACTTTGTAAAGTTGACCTTAAACCCTGCTACATTTCCGAAAGTAGTAAGCTCCTTAGTCAGGTACCGCAGAGTCGTTTGAGGTTGTGTGAGTGATAGGAGGACATTATCAGCATACATACTGATTTTATGTGTATCAGCTCCAAATTTAAGGCCCACAATGCAAGGGTTTGAACAAATGCGTTGGGCTAAAGGCTCCATGTAGAGCACAAATAAAAGTGGGGACAAGGGACAGCCTTGCTGCGTGCGCCGGGCAATGAGGAAAAGTGTTGATTTGCAACCATTGACCCGCACTGCTGCAGTTGGGGAGACATATAGACTACGAACCCAACGGATAAAATTATCTCCGAACCAGAATGCGCGTAGCACCGTGAATAAGTGCTCCCAATCAACGCGGTTAAAAGCCTTCCCCGCGTCAATCAAAAGCAAGAAGGCCTGAGTGCGCGATCTGTATATAAGGTCAATGAGGTGCAGTAGTCTCTTAGTATTATCCCATCCTTGTCGCGTCGGTATTAACCCAGACTGGTCCGGTTGTACAATATTATCCATGCGGGGACTAAATCGCGAGGCTAAAATACCTGCAAACAACTTTGCGTCAATATTAAGGAGCTAGATCGGTCTGTACGACCCACACTCATTACAATCTTTCGCAGGCTTAAGGATTACAGAAATCGCTGCCTCAAACATTGAAGGCATCGCTTCCCAAGTGTCGAGGAAGGAGTTAAAAAGCCTCATTAAAAGGGGAGCCAGCTCCGCACAAAATGTTTTGTAGAACAGGGCTGGGAAGCCATCCGAGCCCGGCGACTTTGCCACTTTGAGCCTCGCTATCGCCGATATTACCTCCTCAGTGCGAATAGGGGAGTCCAAATTGTCAGCTGATAACTTGAGTAAGGGAGTGATATCGCATGAGGCCAAATATTTCCTTGGATCATGCAAATGGGTATCTCCCTTCGAATAAAAGCGTTGATAAAACTGACGAAAGGTATCTGCACAAAGGACATCCGTGGTATGTTCTACTGCATTCTGGTCCCGTATGGAAGGGATTCTGGACGTCTGCGCTTGCGCCTGTAGTCTATGTTCGAACATCCTTTCACACTTATCCCCACTGAGGTAGAATTTATGGCGGAGGCGCAGGAGCGCATGCTCAGCCCTATCTAGATCCAGTTGTTTCAGCATGTGGCACTGCATTTCCAGCTCACTCCAAACTCTTGGCGCCCCAGTGCGCTTGTGAACCACCTTTAGCTCTCCTACCTCCTTTTCCAGTTCCGCATGATTCTCTTTGCGGAGTCTCACGAAGGACGCCGTAACAGCATTAAATTTCTCCTGCACTACGAGCTTCAAAGCCTCCCATATTAAGGATGTGCCACCCTGGTCATTCTCAGAGATGTACTGTTTTATAGTGTTCCGAATCTGTTGAGTGCCATCATTAGAGTAAAGGAGGGAATCGCGGAGTTGCCAGCCCTGAGGTGTCGAACGCGCACATTGCGCTGGAAGCTGGACTGAAATGAGGACGTAATCTGAGAGGGAGCGAGGAGTAATATCGGCATCATGCAAGTGAGGGAGAAGAGATGAGGAGGCTAAAAAGTGATCAAGATGTGCATATGTTTTGTGTGCCGCTGAAAAGTATGTGTTGTCGCGCTCATTAGGGTGGTGTACGCGCCACACATCGCACAGCACGCAGTCAGATACCCATTGTGTCCCAGCCCGTGACAGTGCCCCTGCGTGATTAGATCTCTGTCCCGATCTATCCAACTTCGGATCCATCACAACATTCAAGTCCCCCCTATCAAAAGTGCTAAATCAGGAGAAGCAAGAACATCGGATAGAGCTAGGCACAAAAAGCGTTCTTGTCGCTCATTCGGGGTATTTAAGGACCCAACAGTCAAATGTGTATCCCCCCATTGTACCCTGACAGCCAACAACCTACCCTTTATTTCTGTCACCATAGAAGCTACTTTGCATTGGAAACGTGAACTAGAGAGGATCGCCACCCCATTCTGTTTGGACAGTCTTGAGTACCAAAACTGTTGTGGGAAGCGCCTGTCCCTCATACGCTTGGTATCTTTAGCTAAAAGATGGGTTTCTTGGAGCAGACAAACATAGCCCCAGCATTTTCTAAAAGGGAGAGTATTACAGATCGCTTTACAGGATTATTTAACCCCGTACATTCAAGCTAACAGTTTTAAGGTCCCTACCCATCGTAGCAGCGGGGCAGAGAAAAGCTATGCACCGGCCCAAAACCGGGTTACCTGCCTATCTGGTCAGTGAACTGATGCGGAGCTCCAAAAGTACACCAAAAAATACCCAGTGTCAAAAACATAAGAACCCCCTGACGAAAACAAGACAGAGAGAAAAACAAGAAAACATGATAAAAGTTTGTCTCAGTGGTCAGTGTCCAGGGGAACGTGGCACCGGCCCAGTCCGCACCAAGGTTGACGTGTCTAGCACACCGATGCCTAGGGTGTAGAGACACTGCACTCCGTCGAAGGGCCTCCCCCCTCCGATTCCGAATGAAGCACCGAAGTGGCCGCCATGCCAAGTACTTCAAGATGTCGCGGGGTTGTCCATTACTTGTGTAACTGAGGAAGGGGCAGCCTCCCTCTCCAGCTTGCTAGCAGCCATGTCAGGTGCGGGGCTTGGCATTGATCTCCCAACTCGTTGCCATTCAGAGGAGTGACGTCATCTGCGAGAGAGCGGTTGAGCATCCTCTGTCCCATTTGGGAGCCTCTCCATACCCAGCTTGTCATATGCTTCCTCCAAGGACCGGATCTGAAGCAATTTGCCCTGATGTTTGAAGATGGATGGCCCCAGGAGTAAGGAATCATCTGTTCTCGGACATGGTTGGTGATGGGCTTAAATTCTCTGCATTTAGGCAGTGTGGCAGCTGCTAAGTCTTGGTAAAGCGTAGGTTGGTGGCCACGGAACTGCACTGGATTAAGGTCCCTGGCCTACACAGGATGCGTTCCTTTAGTTGAAAACCATGCACGCAGATGAGTATGTCGGGGGGGAGCCTTAGCACCACGCGGAAGGCCCACTCGATCAACACGGTCCATTTGTATCTCTTGTACCTCCTCGTGCCCAAGGATCTTTAGGAACAAGGCGCTGACATAGGCACGGAGGTCATCGCCTTCACCTTTCCACGGAACCGCCTGGATCCAGATATTGTTAAGTCTTCCGCATGGGCTTGCAAATCTATGTTCTGCTCCCAAAGACATAGCATCTCCTGCTGTAGCTGGTGTAAATGGTCCTCCCTGCTCAGATCGTGTTCCTCCAACGTTGCCACTCTTTCCCCAATTCTATCAACATCATGCCAAACCTCTTGAAGATCCGAAGAAAGCTGTGAACGGAGGTTGTGAATCTCCTCCTTGATAGCAGAGAATAGCTTGATTGTTAGACCTGGCATCTTTGGCGTGGTTTCCCCCTATCTTTTTACCTCTACCTCCTGTATTTTCTATGCTGTGCTGGATTTCGTTTTTGATGGTTTAGATGCTTTGGACACTCTGCCACTGCTGATCAGTGCCAGAGTGTAAGTGCTCCCTATGTAAATTGTTATCATGATTGGATATACATGATTGGCATATTTGTATCACCATGAAGTCCCTAGTAAAGTGCACTGAGTGTGCCAGGGCTGGTGATGACAAATGCTACTAGTGGGCCTGCAGCACTGATTGTGCCACCCACAGGAGTAGCTCCAAAATGGTGTCTCAGGCCTGCCACTGCAGTGTCTGTGGGCAGTTTAGAAACTGCCATGCCCTCCTGGTCAGTGTCCCCACTTACCAGGCCTAAACCTTCCCTTTTTATGCACATTAGTCACCCCTATGGAAGGCCCAAGGTACCCCCCTGGGCAGGGTGCAGTGTATGTGAAAGGTAAAGCATGTACTGGCGCAGGTGACATGCTCTGGTAGTGAATTACAGCCATTTTCGTTTTTCACTACTGTAAGGCTATCTTGCTCCATAGATTAATATGGGGGATGCTGGCTACAGTGGCTTCCAGCATTTCTTCTCATAGGAACAAGATAGGACATAAGTATCTAGTATCCCTGAACTCAGAATTTAATAACACATCTTTTAGGAAAGGTTGTTTTTAAATCCTGTGTTTGAGAACAGCACTTTTAGAAAGTTGCTGTTCTCTTGTCTGACCCTTCTGTGTGCCTTGGCCTGTTTGTGGATTGACTATCTGGTTTGAGAGTGACAGGGGCTGGGGATTCCCCAGGAGGCTGGCTGAGTCAGCCCTAGGCTGAATGACTGCATTCGCAACTGGAGTGGTGGGAGGAGTTAGCACCTGGGCCTCAATAGGGTTGTGCCTGCCTTCCACAATGCTGCCTCCACCTCCTGCTGGGCAGCTGACAACCCTGCCCCTCACTCTGAAAGGAAAGGAGCAGCCAGGAAAACAAAGTACTCAGGAGACACCCAGAACTGGTTCAGACCGGGCTCAGGGCCCACATGCACAAAGAGAACAAAGACTTTTAGGGGTATAAGTACAGGACCCCTTACAACAGAAAATTAGATCATCCTGGAATCAAGAAGGAACCTCTGCCAAGGAGAAAGCTGAATCTGAAGAAGGAAGACTGTCCTGTTGCTTTGCTGCCAAGGAGAGGGGAAGGACTTTGCTGCTGTGCTGTGTCCCTGTCTTGAAGGAATCTCCAAGGGCCTGAGAAGAGCTGGCTCCCTGTTCTGAAGTCCCAGGAACAAAAGGACTTCACCACCAGCTTCCCTGAACTCTGCTGAGAGAGTTCTGTCCTTCCTAGAGTGATTGATCCAGTTGTGGGGCCTCTGGAAGTTGTACCTGTGCTGGGAAGCTTGAAACTAAGCTTGAGAGACTTTTGCAATTGAAAAGTGTTGCATCGCTCGCTTGCGGAGCGCATCCCCGACAGTGCGAGAAGTTTCCCGCAGCTACGAAGGTCGAGATCGTCGCAGTGCCTGACGCCGCTGCCAGAGCCGTCGCATCCTTCCTTTGCGGGACGCACCAGACCGGTGCGGGAAAGTCGAAACCCTGGTGTAAAACTTGTAAAAACACCTCTCACTGGACAAGTGAGTGTAAAAAGGGTGGAGCCCCCAGCACTGCAGCCCCTAAGGCAACTGCACCCACTAGTACAGCTAGCAGTGCTGGTCCACAAACCAAGGGGGTAGTGTGTATCACCTTGGGAACTGAAGGAGATTCTGACCTAGTCAGAACCCTTACACAGGCTGTTCTGATTTGTGAAGGGGACATAGATTTGACCCCTGACATAAGTCCCAGTAACCTGGGCAAATACAGACGCCTTTGATTAATAACAAAGTGGCTCAAGCTTACAGGGACACATGTGCCAGTGTCACAATGGTGACACCTAACTTTGTGGACCCTGGACAATACATGCCAGGTGATAATTACCTGGTGACCAACGCCAGCAATGTCACTACTACACATAGTGTGGCACTTGTTAACTTTTCCTGGGGAGGGGTAACTGGCCTAAAAAGAGTTGTGGTTAGTGCTGATCTCCCAGTGGAATGTTTGTTGGGCAATGACCTGGAGAACTCTCTATGGTCGGAAGTTGAGTACAGGACTCATGCAGAGATGTTAGGGATATCATCACATGTCCTTGCTGTGACCAGGTCACAGGCCAAAAAGTGCCTCTCTGAACCTCAGGTCTTGGATCCTGGAACAATGGACCAAGCACCTTCCAAGAAGAAGAACAGGAGGGTTAAGGCTGTGCCTTCCCAACTGCCTGCAAGTGAGGATCAAGCTTCACAGGAAGCTGGTCTTGAGACCCCTGAAGGAACTGTCTCTGAAGAACTTGAACCTGATCAGGTTGAGTTTCTGGGGACAGGGGGACCTTCTAGGGCAGACTTGGGGCAGGCTCAGTTAACCTGTCCTTCTCTTGAACCCCTCAGACAGCAGGCTGCTGCTGAGGCTGCTGGGAATGCTCAAGGTGCCCATAAAGTTTATTGGGATGAAGGACTCCTTTACACAGAGGGTAGAGACCCCAAGCCTGGTGCAACCAGGAGGTTGGTTATACCTCTGCAATTTAGGGCTTTCCTTCTCACCTTAGCCCATGATATTCCTTTAGCAGGACACTTAGGCCAGAATAAGACCTGGGACAGGCTTGTCCCTCACTTTCACTGGCCTCACATGTCTGAAGACACCAAGGAGTTTTGTCGCTCCTGTGAAACCTGCCAAGCCAGTGGTAAAGCAGGTGGAACAACAAAGGCCCCCCTGATACCACTACCTGTGGTGGGGGTTCCCTTTGAAAGAGTGGGGATTGATATTGTAGGACCAATGGATCCCCCTACAGCATCTGGGCACAGATTCATACTGGTGGTGGTGGACCATGCCACCAGGTACCCAGGGGCAATTCCCTTTAGGACCACAACAGCTCCTGTTGTGGCCAGGGCCTTACTTGGAGTTTTCTCCAGAGTGGGGTTTCCTAAGGAGGTAATATCCGACAGAGGTACCAACTTCATGCCAGGATATTTGACAGCTATGTGGAAGGAATGTGGTGTTAACTACAAGTTCACCACTCCTTATCATCCACAATGTAATGGGCTTGTTGAGAGATTTAACAAGACCCTAAAGGGCATGATCAAAGGATTACCTGAAAAGCTCAGGCGAAGATGGGACATCCTACTGCCCTGCCTTTTGTTTGCTTACAGAGAGGTCCCTCAAAAGGGGGTTGGCTTCAGCCCCTTTGAATTGTTGTTTGGGCACCCTGTAAGAGGACCCCTATCTCTGGTGAAGGAAGGATGGGAGTTACCTCTCAAAAAGCCTAAGCAAGACATAGTGGACTATGTACTTGGTCTCCGCTCCAGGATGGCAGAGTACATGGAAAAGGCATCAAAAAACCTTGAGGCTAGCCAAGAATTACAGAAAGCTTGCCATGACCAAAAGGCTGTCCTGGTTGAGTTTCAGCCTGGACAGAAGGTATGGGTGTTGGAGCCAGTGGCCCCAGCAGCACTCCAAGACAAATGGTCTGGACCCCATACAATTCTGGAAAAGAAGGGAGAGGTTACCTACTTGGTGGACCTAGGAACTCCCAGGAGCCCCCACAGGGTGCTCCATGTCAACAGATTGAAGGCATATCGCAGATTGAAGGCCAGTCGCCAGCCCCCTGGTCCAACCAGGCCCCATAGGCTCATACGGTATGACCGCGAGGAACTCCTTGCTATGAACCTTAGCCAAAGATGTCCCGCCACTACTGGCACCATGGGCCACTCGCAACTCCATTGCAACCGCTGCCTTTTCTCCACCAATACTCCTTCTCACATATGGGAACTCCGTGGCAGAACCACAACCCCGTCCCTGACGATACTCCAGCTGAATGTCAGATCCCTCCCTAAACACCATCTAGAGGTAAACTCACTCTTACTAGATGAAAACCCTGACATCCTTTTCCTTTGCGAAACATGGCTACGAGACGGCGTATCTACCATCCCTAACCTGGCGCTCCCAGATGAGTATCACCTTGTCACCATAAACCGCGAAACCCGAGGTGGCGGCATTGCAGTCATTTATAAAAAACATTTTACATGCTCTTTTATTAAGGAAACTCTCCCTGACTGCGAATGCGCCCAATTTAAAATTAGCATTAACCCTCAGTTTACGATGTCGGGTTTATACATCTACCGCCCACCAGGCCCTGCTTCCAGGTTCATCGACGCCCTTCTCGAAACGTCTACGGCGCTCATCACTAAAACCTCCAACTTCACGATTTTGGGCGACCTTAATCTACACCTTGATCTTTCCAACGATCACACTATTGCGAATCTCCTCACAGACATCTCGGCTCTGCAGCTTAACTCCCTCATCCATGGTCCTACCCACATAGCTGGCCATACCTTAGACCCGGTTTTCTCCAACATCCAAGAGGCGGTCACTGAAACCCCAACCCCGATGGGATGGACGGACCACTACCTTATCAAACTTAGAGTCCCAGCCCCAGGACGACAGTATACTACTGAATCCAACCATCGCTTAAAAAGACCTTGGCACAAGCTCTCTATCCCCACTCTTCACGAAACATTAGGAGGTTTCCATTGTGAAGCCAATCAGGATATAGACACAATCTATACCTCCTTCTCCTCCTGGATTACAGACGGTCTTGACATTCTCATCCCAGCTAAACTGACTAAGGGACGACTCACACCCTCTAACCCCTGGTATGATGAAACACTGAAAGCCATGCGTAATGAATATAAGAGAACCGAGCGCCAATGGAGAAAAAACTTCGACAATCAGGACAGGGCTATCTATCTCTCCAAGCTTAAGATGTATCACAAAGCCATCAACACTACCCGTGCAGCTTTCTATGCTGAGAAAATTAGCTCCAACCCGAATCCATCCAAAGTAATCTTTAAACTTGTTAAAGAGCTACAAAACTCTAGGTCACCCTCCCCCAAAATTTCATCCAATGAACATTGCGAGCAGCTGGCCACATACTTCGTGGAGAAAGTCCAAAAAATCTATGCAACTTTTTTGCAGAACTCTCCGCACTCTGAGGAATGCAAGAACCCAGCCTCCATTCACGTCCCCCTTACCCAAATCCCTGCCATCACGTCGACGGAGCTGATTAAACTTTGTAAGAAGGTGAAATCTGGTTCCCCGGGAGACCCTATGAGCCCCTCTCACTTCCTGGACTCAATTGAATTCTTTCTGTCCCCCATGATGGATATTCTCAATCTCTCTTTCGCCTCCGCCTCTGTACCCATAGCCTGGAAACAAGCATGGGTATCCCCTATAATCAAAAAGCCTACTCTGGACCCATCCAAGCCAGAAAACTTTCGGCCAATATCCCTCCTCCCCTGGATATCTAAAATAGCAGAAGCCCATGTCAACGGCATTCTCTCTAAACATATAGACCTAAACGGAATCCTAGATCCGTCCCAAAATGGCTTTAGAGCGGGTCATAGCACCGAATCTGCCCTATTGGCCACGACTGAACATCTCCGGACGATATTAGACTCCGGCCAAAGTGCTGCGCTGGTCCTTTTAGATCTCAGCGCAGCCTTTGACACTGTATCTCATGACATCCTTCTAAAACGTCTGGAGATGGCCGGAGTGTCTGGTCTCGCGCTTGTCTGGTTCCACTCCTTTCTTAAGGATAGATCCTTTAAGGTATCAGCTCCCCCATTCCTCTCAAATTCCCATCCTATAGCACAAGGTGTCCCCCAGGGTTCAGCGTTGAGCCCCTCCCTTTTCAACCTGTATGTCCAGCCGCTTGCGGAGGTGGCTAATAAGTGGGGGCTCACGCTGGTGTCATACGCTGACGACACCCAGCTGGTCGTCACCCTCACAGAAAGCCCATCCACCGCGGCATCCAAGTTCAGAGAGGGTATGGCAGCAGTGGCACAATGGATGACGGATAACTTCCTCCAGCTCAACGCCGGAAAAACCGAGGTGCTCCTCCTCGGCAGAAACACCAGCCTATGGAACGAGCACTGGTGGCCGTCATCCCTTGGTAATACCCCACTCCCCAAAGACTGTGTAAAAAACCTGGGAGTCTGGATGGATGCCGGCCTCAGCTTTCAATCACACACCAAAAAGGTGGCTGCCACTTGCATAGGTCTCCTAAGAAACCTTAGGCCTATACTCGGATTCTTTGACCCCAAGGCCTGACAGCTAATTGTCCAGGCAACCATCCTCT
Organism: Lissotriton vulgaris; assembly: GCF_964263255.1. Taxonomy (NCBI): domain Eukaryota; kingdom Metazoa; phylum Chordata; class Amphibia; order Caudata; family Salamandridae; genus Lissotriton; species Lissotriton vulgaris. The sequence goes on along the minus strand of NC_141698.1, from coordinate 863,496,095 downwards.
CACGCCTTGACTATGCGAATGTCCTCCTCCTGGGAGCAAACAAGGCAGAATTGGCTAGGTTCCAACGAATCCAGAATGCGGCAGCGAGAATGCTGGTAGGACTCCCACGGAGATGCTCAGCCAGAACCACCATCCGTAAACTCCACTGGCTGCCTGTGGAACACCGAGTCAAATTCAAAGCTCTCACTACGATCTTTAAAATAGCCAAACAGGGGAACCCCCCGTTGCTGCGAAATCTGGCATGCCCCTATGTCCCTAGCCGAGAACTTCGTTCCTCCAACCAACTTCTCCTGAAAGTACCAAGAACCAAGCGCTGCCGCACTGGAGGCCGTTCCTTCAGCGTCCTCGGTCCCAAACTTTGGAACGATCTCCCTCTCAGTGTACGCTCCATAGATTCCCTCTCGGTCTTCCGTAAAGCAATTAAGACCCTCCTTTTCCCTGCCCCATAGGCTACCTCTCTGCCTGTCCAGGAAGAAGTGCTTCTGTCTCTCAGCGCCGGGACGCCCCTTTGCTGGGGTAGCTGTTGCGCTTTACCAAACCTAGAATAGAATAGAATATGTCAGCAGGGAAGACATGGGCTTGCTCATGGCTACAGATGAGGGACAGGAGGAAGAGAGTGACACTCTCCCAGACCTGCTCACTCAGAACCCTGAGGATGGCTCAGTTGATGGTGTGGCCTTAGATGGCAGCCTCACTGAACATCAGCAAAATGACTGTAGACAAGTTCTGCAGGCATATGTTCTCATTGACACCCAGTCAGACTAACTGGTGTACCCATGTGGTGGACACTGGTGACAGTCTTCCTGTAAAGAGCAAGATTTACAGGCAGCCTGATCATGTCAGGGACTGTATAAAGACTGAGGTGCAAAAGATGCTGGAATTAGGTGTCATTGAGCCTTCAGAGAGCCCCTGGCTAGCCCAGTGGTTCTGGTCCCCAAACCTCACACCAAAGATGGCAAGAGAGAGATGAGGTTCTGTGTGGATTACAGAGGACTCAATGCTGTCACCAGGACAGATGCACACCCTATTCCAAGGGCAGATGAGCTCATTGACAAGTTGGCTTCTGTCAAATATTTGAGCACATTTGACTTGACAGCAGGCTACTGGCAAATCAGGTTAGCTGAGGAGCCAAGACAGCTTTTTCTACCCCTGGTGGGCATTATCAACTTGTGGTGATGCCCTTTGGTTTGAAAAATGCACCTGCCACCTTCCAAAGGTTGGTGAATCAAGTCCTCACTGGGTTGGATGACTTTTGTGCAGCTTATCTGGACGATATTGCTGTCTTTAGCTTCACCTGGGAGGATCACCTGGTCCACCTGAAGGAAGTGCTTGAGGCTCTGCAAAAGGCAGGCCTCACTATCAAGGCAACAAAGTGCCAGATAGGGCAGAGCAAGGTTGTATACCTGGGCCACCTTGTAGGTGGAGGCCAAGTTCAACCACTGGAGAGTAAGATCCAGACCATCAAGAACTGGTCCCCTCCAACTACCCAGACTCAGGTCAGAGCTTTCTTGGGGCTGACTGGGTACTACAGGAAGTTTGTTAAGAACTATGGGTCCATTGTGACTCCTCTTAATGATCTGACATCTAAGAAGATGCCCAAAAAGGTTCAGTGGACAGAAAGCTGTCAAAAGGCATTTGATGACCTGAAGAAGGCCATGTGCTCTGCACCTATCCTGAAGAGTCCTGACTACTCAAGAGAGTTCATTGTCCAAACAGATGCTTCTGAGTTGGGAGTGGGAGCAGTGCTTTCACAGCTTAATGTAGATGGCCAGGACCAGCCCACTGCTTTTATTAGCAGAAGGCTGACCTCCAGAGAGAAACGTTGGTCAGCTATTGAGAGGGAGGCCTTTGCTGTGGTGTGGGCCCTGAAGAAGTTGAGACCATACTTATTTGGCACTCACTTCAAGATTCAGACCGACCATAAGCCCCTCTTATGGCTTAATCAGATTAAGGGTGAAAACCCCAAACTACTCAGGTGGTCCTTTTCCCTACAGGGGATGGACTTTACAGTGGAGCACCGCCCAGGGACTGACCATGGCAACGCAGATGGTCTCTCCAGGTACTTCCACTTAGAACATGAAGACACAACTGGTCAAGGTTAGTCTAATGTCCCTGCGTTTGGGGTGGGGGGGTTGTGTAGGAGAGTAGGGTCTGCTATCCTATGGTCACCCCAAATTTTTGCTTTTTGCTTCACTGGTTTATGACTTAATGTGGCTGTGGGCCTGCTAATCAGACCCACAGCCTGCTGTTCTCTCTCTAAATTACTGCCAATGCACTTTAGGTGCATTACGAATTGGAACTGGTTCACCTTATTGGCCCCTGTAACAGTGTGCCCTAGGTACCCAGGGCATAGGTGTTTCCAAGGCCTACCAGGGGCTGCAGCATGTATTGTGCCACCCCTGGCCTGGCCTCCATATTTGACACAACTGGCTGATCACTCAGCTGGGGTAAGTTGGTATAAACACCTCTTACTTAGGTACAGTATGCCTGTGCCTAACCCTAAACTGGACACATATGTTCCTATCAGCCACTCCTATGGAAGGCCTCATCAATCCTGGAGGCAGAGTGCTTGGAAATATGTGAGATGGTGCTCTAGCATGAGCTGAGCCCGTCTGCAGCTGTCGGGAACCACTCCCTAAGCTGTTCCGGGATATTGCCATACCATATAGTCTTAAGTGCATTATAATCCTCGCGGTTAAATGCTATCTTTGGTTTGGCTTTATCAAAACATGTCGAGTAAGGTGTCGTACGAATTGGAATACTATCCCCTCGACAGTTCTGTCGACGGGGATAGCATTCCACCCTTCTAGAGGGACACGACATGTGTGTAGCCTTAACCCCGGTTAAAGTTAACCAGAGCCTCAGCATCACAAAATGGATGCTGCCACCACAGACACGAGTCTGGCCTCCTGCTGCTGACCGAAACTCGACAGATGGTGGCCTGGACAAAGGGTTTCCTGCCTTGGGAGGTGCGAGCACCACCCCAGACGGTTTTGTGTATTGGGTAGGACAAGGCTGAATAGAATCAGACATGCCCGGGGCACACAAGGTGTCCCCGTGCATAAGCCAGTCCAAACCGGTCCTGGGACTTTCCAGACCCAGGCCTGGCGAGGAGCTGGACAAAGGAAAGGGGGTGTTATCGCCCCCCTTCCTGGTTCCTCCCAGAGGAGGGACCTAGTAGGTGATCCACCCCTCAGATTGGGAATAAGAGTGGGAGCAGTGCCATTGCACAGCAGATCATCCTGAATCAACTTGAAATAAAGAAGAAGACTGGACTTCGACATTCTGCTGCTCAGAAGACTGAAGAGAATCTCCCTTGTGGCCTAGGAGTGGGCACCCTGTGAATACAGGCACCAACCAGCAACTCGATGTCTGCTTTGCCGCCGCCTCCCGCCGGAGCCCGAGCCCAGAGCCCGACAAGAACCAGACTCCCAGACCTCTCACAGCCCGATCCACAGTTCCTGCAAAGAAGGGACCCGTGGAGGCACCGAGTGACGTGGGACCGGACCTCTTGGAAGACACTCGAAAAGCTGACTGCGCAGCATCTGAGGCATCCTCGACGTTGTGCTTTGGGGACTGAGAACCCCCACCACCGGGCAGTCCTTGCACCGAAGATCAGCCCCCCAGCATCTCCACGATCTGCCTGGGGCCCTTTTGCATTGTGCCACTCGACGCGCCATCCCGGCCACTAGCCACGTGGTCAGCGGCCATCTTGGCGACAAAACCGACAAACTACACAGCGGGTCTGGTTGCTCCAGACTTGCCCAAGCTCCTGTGAAAAGGAGCACTCGCTCTTACCTTGCTGTTCCGAGTGTTAAGCATCTTTCGATTCCTGCATGGCTTGCAGTAGCCAAGGCCTGTTTGCTCCGATCAGGTCGCCGACACTGCCAACAGCGAGAAGCCTGCATGGGACAGCTCGTGACCGACTCCTGGACGTCCTCAACCCCCGGTGTCCACGTGGCTGCAGAGAGAAGCTACACCTCAATGCCTGTTTGCACCCAACATCGCCTGGTTCCAATCTGGTTCCACGGTAGTCACTGGCTAGTGACTTTGAACACTGTCCCCTCTGCTTTCAGGTCTTCACAACTTCAGATCCACCCTTGGATCCACCGGAACTCTTCACATCGAGCCGCCTGCAGCATCTTCAGCTCCAAGCACCATCGACCAGCGTGACGAAACCCGACACTACTTCGACCCTGTGCACCCGCTTCCTGTGGGTGAGGTAACTCAGCTCTGCCGGTGTTCCTACACTGGTACCCATCTCAAGGGCCTGTGTCTTAAGTTTCAACGTTCTAGGTCACTCGGAAGGTTCCAAACTATCTAACTTTGTACTTTTTACGCACCATAGACTTTACATTGGAAAGTGCGTGCACTTTAGACACTGCACCCGAGTCCCGGGGGCCTTTCCCGACTTAATCATTGCTAGTCTCGAATAGCTCCAGCGATTCCCAAGGCCCTAGGCCTGTTCCTGTCCTGATTGGTATCTCTTATACCACTTTCTTAATATATGGTTTAGGTGGCCCCTAGGGCTCATCCATATTGTGCAACTTTTGTGTATTTTAAACTGTCTTGTGATTTAACGCTTGTGCTTCTGTGCTCATAAAGAGTCCAGCGGATTTTATAGTTAATAAATCAATATATATTTTCAATATATATCTGTGTGGTGTCCCTTTCATTTGGTATTCAAGGGGGTTGTGTATGGTAATACAGCTGGCTTCACATGCCTTTCAGAGTTTAGCCTAAGACTGCTTTGTCCACGTTACCACTAGGATAACTGGTCTACAAGTTTGAATTACAACCAATCATCATAAGGGTTGCTTGGCATGGTACAAAGTGATCACTAAGAATTAGTGAGCATTATATACCAGGCCAACTTCTCACATCTAGTATCCCTGAACTCACAATTTAATAACACATCTTTTAGGAAAGGTTGTTTTTAAATCCTGTGTTTGAGAACAGCACTTTTAGAAAGCCAGAAACCGGTCCTCGGAAGCTTGTTTCCGGTCCAGGGAAGACATGGCTTGGCAGTTCGGGCTGGACTGTTCCCATGAGGCACAGGGTCAGACTGATTTGCATATAGCCATGTCTGAACTGGGGTGGCAGAATGGGCTAAAGAACGGTGATGGATTAAACCCAGATCTTTTGACTGGGTGTGAGTGTTTGATTGATTCAGTTGCTCCGTCCATCACCACCCCCTTTTGTACCGCTTTTGGCCGCCATAAGTGTGGCAGGGTATGCTCAGATGTGAGTCCCTTGATAACTTTGCCACTGGATTCAAGCAAGCCGGGCTGAAGACGGCTGGAAAGCCAGAAACCGGTCCTCGAAAGCTTGTTTCCGGTCCAGGGAAGACATGGCTTGGCAGTTCGGGCTGGACTGTTCCCATGAGGCACAGGGTCAGACTGATTTGCATATAGCCATGTCTGAACTGGGTGGCAGAGTGGGCTAAAGAACGGTGATGGATTAAACCCAGATCTTTTGACTGGGTGTGAGTGTTTGATTGATTCAGATGCTCCGTCCATCACCACCCCCTTTTGTACCGCTTTTGGCCGCCATAAGTGTGGCAGGGTATGCTCAGACGTGAGTCCCTTGCTCACTTTGCCACTGGATTCAAGCAAGCCGGGCTGAAGACGGCTGGAAAGCCAGAAACCGGTCCTCGGAAGCTTGGTTCCGGTCCAGGGAAGACATGGCTTGGCAGTTCGGGCTGGACTGTTCCCATGAGGCACAGGGTCAGACTGATTTGCATATAGCCATGACTGAACTGGGGTGGCAGAGTGGGCTAAAGAACGGTGATGGATTAAACCCAGATCTTTTGACTGGGTATGAGTGTTGGATTGATTCAGATGCTCCGTCAATCACCACCCCCTTTTGTACCGCTTTTGGCCGCCATAAGTGTGGCAGGGTATGCTCAGACGTGAGTCCCTTGCTCACTTTGCCACTGGATTACAACAAGCCGGGCTGAAGACGGCTGGTAAGCCAGAAACCGGTCCTCGGAAGCTTGTTTCCGGTCCACGGAAGACATGGCTTGGCAGTTCGGGCTGGACTGTTCCCATGAGGCACAGGGTCAGACTGATTTGCATATAGCCATGTCTGAACTGGGGTGGCAGAGTGGGCTAAAGAACGGTGATGGATTAAACCCAGATCTATTGACTGGGTGTGAGTGTTTGATTGATTCAGATGCTCCGTCCATCACCACCCCCTTTTGTACCACTGCAGTGCCTGTGGGCAGTTTAGAAACTGCCATGTCCTCCTGGTCAGTGTCCCCACTGACCAGGCCTAAACCTTCCCTTTTTATGCACATTAGTCATCCCTATGGAAGGCCCAAGGTACCCCCCTGGGCAGGGTGCAGTGTATGTGAAAGGTAGAGCATGTACTGGTGCAGGTGACATGCTCTGGTGGTGAATTACAGCCATTTTCGTTTTTCACTACTCTAAGGCTATCTTGCTCCATAGATTAACATGGGGGATGCTGGCTACAGTGGCTTCCAGCATTTCTTCTCATAGAAACAAGATAGGACATAAGTATCTAGTATCCCCGAACTCAGAATTTAATAACACATCTTTTAGGAAAGTTTGTTTTTAAATCCTGTGTTTGAGAACAGCACTTTTAGAAAGTTGCTGTTCTCTTGTCTGACCCTTCTGTGTGCCTTGGCCTGTTTGTGGATTGACTATCTGGTTTGAGAGTGACAGGGGCTGGGGATTCCCCAGGAGGCTGGCTGAGTCAGCCCTAGGCTGAATTACTGCATTCGCAACTGGAGTGGTGGGAGTTAGCACCTGGGCCGGAATACGGCTGTGCCTGCCTTCCACAATGCTGGCTCCATCTCCTGCTGGGCGGCTGATGACCCTGCCCCCTGAAAGGAATGGAGCAGCCAGGAAAACAAAGTACTCAGGAGACACCCAGAACTGGTTCAGACAGCGCCCAGGGCCCACATGAACAAAGATAACAAAGACTTTTAGGGGTATAAGTACAGGACCCCTGACAACAGAAAATAAGATCATCCTGGAATCAAGAAGGAACCTCTGCCAAGGAGAAAGCTGAATCTGAAGAAGGAAGTCTGTACTGCTGTTGCTCTGCTAGACTGACTTGTTGCTTTGCTGCCAAGGAGAGGGAGAGGACTTTGCTGCTGTGCTGTGTCCCCTGTCTTGAAGGAATCTCCATGGGCATGAGAAGAGCTGGCTCCCTGTTCTGAAGTCCCAGGAACAAAAGGACTTCACCACCAGCTTCCCTGAACTCTGCTAAGAGAGTTCTGTCCTTCCTAGAGTGCTTGATCCAGTTGTGGGGCCTCTGGAAGTTGTACATGTGCTGGGAAGCTTGAAACTTAGCTTGAGAGACTTTTGCAATTGAAAAGTGTCGCATCGCTTGCTTGCGGAGCGCATCCCCGACAGTGCGAGAAGTTTCCCGCCGCTACGATCGTCGCATCGCCTGACGCCGCTGCCAGAGCCGCCGCATCCTTCATTTGCGGACGCACCAGACAGGTGAGGGAAAGTCGAACATCCCTGCGAGTGTCGTGGCAGAGCCTGTCATTGCTGGGTGAGATTGTCGCACCACTTGCTTGCTGATCGCATCACGTCGCTGCGAGCATCGTCGCAAACCCATCGCATCGAGGAGCTGCGAGAGAGAGGATCACCGCTGGACCGCGCATCGTCGCCCCAGAGATCGTCGCAGCCCCTTCGAGATCATCGCATCGTGCCTTTGCGAGAACAAACTTCCTACAGAACCTACACACCGGAATCCATACAAGTGGCCTTCCTCCCCATACAGACCGGATTCGCCGCAACACGCCCGCTGCTGCAGCGGGGCTGTCGCATCGCCTCTCCAGGGTCTCAGGAGCAACGCATCGCTTGTTTTCCACCGCACCAGCTTCTGCTTTTGGAACTTTGTTGCAACTAAAGGGTACTGTGAATAAACGTGACTCAACTGTGAACTTTTCACGCATCTGTAGATTATTCTATCGCAACCTAAAGAACTTACCTTACAACCTTAAGGACTCTTTTGGAACCATATCCTTGAACTGTGTATGTTGGATTGTTGTCTTTTTGGTCTTGTGTAGTTTAGATTAAATACCTTTATTTTTCTAAACTGTTGTGGAGTCAGTATTTGGTGTTTTCACTGTGTTGCTGTGAGTGTTGGTACAAATACTTTACACATTGCTTCTGGTTAGCCTAGACTGCTCGTGCCAAGCTACCTAGAGGGTGAGCAGGGGTTATCTCAGAGGGTTTCCTCCTTACTCTGACTAGCAAGGGTCCCTATTTGGCCAGTGGTACCTACCTCTGCACACTAGAGACCCCCAGTTCTAACATTATCATGACGGCCTTAGTCGCTGCGGCGTCCTCCCCGTCCACCAGCGCCCTTCCAGCTGCAGGTTGTGCTGCGGAGTACCCAAATTTCGTCGCAGCCACCAAGCCACTGCCCCTCAGTCTGCCACATGGTCACTTGCACAGGGAGGGAGCATTCACTAAGGGCCAACCGGGGCAAGGCCTACTTGCATCCCAAAGCCTTGCTGATCAATGGGGATCGTGGGTGTAGCCTCAATCACTCCAGGCACCACCAAGTTCACGGTACACCAGACCACAGCGGGGAAGTTATGGCAGTCAAGTCCTTCAGAGGCACTTCCCAGAGGTCTCATTGCAGGCTTTCACGCACAGTCTCTCCCCTCATTGGGCTCAGGCCTCCCGCCAGGCCTCTCCGCCACCTCAACACCAGCGCTCTGAGTAGGGCAACACTGTAGTGCACCATTTTTTCCAGCTCCCAGGCACCAGTGGCAGCAGAAGTCGGGTGCCCTTCCATCTGCCGATCAGAGGACTGGGTCTCTCCTACGTAGGCTGCCCACACATTCCCGGCCCGCCACTCCTTACCTGCGGGCCCCGCGGGAGATCGCCGCTTCAGCAATAGCTGTCGCTCCCAGCCACACCACAGTTCCAGGACCGCGCACAGCAGTCGGATATCCAGGCCGGTAGCTCTCTGATAGCTGGCGCATAGGCCCCCACTTTCATGCACCCTAGGCTGCCATCTTCTGAGTAAGTTGTGTAGGCCATCACCGGGACCCCCAAAATGGCGCTGCCTTCAGATTGTTTCCTGTTGCGATTGCGCTGGTTCTCTGCTACAGTTCCAGTGAGGATCCGACCCTGAGGAGGGTTCTGGCGGCTGCAGGTAATAACTCTCGGTGTGGGTCACACCGGGGGTCAAGGCGGTCTGCGCGTCCACTCGGCTGTCTGCACGGCCACTCTTCACCCACCGGGCCGCAGCAACGGGGCCAGGAAGGATCCGCACACCCATAAAAGTCACCTGTGTCCCAAAATTGAGCTCGCCACCGATTCCAGAGCAGCCCCACGATTCAACACACCCACTGGTAAGCATGGATGGGTGCCAGAATTGGCGATATTACAAAGCTAAGCAGCAGCGGCACAGGAGGGATAGCCACGTCCTATCTAGGCGCCATATGGGCCACCTTCGGTGATTGCACTAGAGAGTTTTAAGTCCCTCCTGGTTGCCACCCTGTCCACTTTAGGCCACGCCCACCGGGATTTGATCTTTTACTTGCGGGGGGACACAGCCTCCTTCAATTACTCGGTAAGCACAATTTTTGCTATTTTTTAGATGTTACATGTGCGGTCCGCTTTAGTTTTCAGGACCGCGAGCACTATGTTTGTTTAAAGTAAGCTCTATATTTGTTATTTTTGGTAAGTTACATGCACGGTACGCTTTCATTTTCAGGACCGCGAGCACTATATATATATATATTTTTTTTAAGTTTCAGCACGTGTTGTGTCATATAGGGAGCAGCAGCGGAAAGGGGGCATAGCGGCACTTCTCCTGACGACTAGCATTTTCCTTAATTATGTTGTAAGGCGCTACTTGTCATGGGGACACGTCGTAGCCCTATTCATGTTCAGACTTTTGGCTGTGGCGCCTTACAGACTTGAAGGCTAAAGCATCCTCCTCTCACTGACTGTCCTGACTCATTTCTACGCCAGAGTTAACAGTTCCTTCACATCACACAGGGGAAAGGTTTTTGAGTATAATGTTTTTTTTTCATATGTGACTGGTGTGTTTGATCAGTCTTCGCCGTTTTTATCATGACAATTGTGTCCAAGAAATCTCCTAATTCAACCAAAGCTTAGTGCTTGTGAGTCTATAAGTCCATCTCTGTTTATTCTATGGATGGTCATTTCTCTATTATTGTCCAGGTGAAGTCATTCTCTGAGTATCCTTCCGAAATTTTATTATCACAAGCAAATTTAAATGTAATTTCAAATTTTAGTCAATAATTAGAGTTGTAAATAGTTTTGAAGGGTTTTATTTTTTGAATAAAAGTTTATTACGTTCCACTTCTATATTCATTAGTCAAATATCAATCAGATTACAGAATTTCTAATTAAAATATTGTTAGAGCATATCATTTTAAAATAAGGCATTCAGCGCATTCCATAAAGGACAGAATCCCTAGTCTAAGGATGTGGTGAAAATGGAGTCAATCTGAATCCATGAAGAGTTCAAAAGTGAGAGGCAAGAGTGCGAATAGAGCATGATGCACAAAATCAATAATCAACATGTTCAGTGCTTCCTATTAAGAGAGGTTCTAAAGATTCAGGAGAATCCTAAAACAGCATAAGGCAAATAAGCATTGGGAAATGCAAGAGATAAGGCATAAAGTGTGGGTCTGATGGAGAGGCAAAAAGGTTCTCCTCTCTGTACTAGGAACATGCACTTTTATAAGACAGTAAAGATTAATGTGGCAAATCATGTTGCCTTGTTTTCTCACCTGCAGCCAATGAGAATTCAATATTATCCAAGGAGGACATTTTTCTCTCCGGATCTTACATGCCTTCAGCCATCCATACTGGCTTTATCTCCACATTTGCAACTTTTGTTAATAAACACATGGCACATTTCTAGTTTGAGTCTTTGCTTTCTTTGATTTCACTACATTACCTAACCTTCTAATAAAGCAAAATGTATTTTAACTTAACAATAATCTGTTGTGAAAGCATTGCATAGGCTGCAGAAAAGAAATTATTAAGCAGGAAAGTCATTCATTTAAAACACAAAAGTTCATCAACTCAGCAGATTATAGTAAGATGAGAAATGCTAAAGTGGAAGGTCTTCAAACCCCGGACATTTCACCCTTTGGGTATAACCGTTGCTCCATTCCTCTCAAAGGAATGTTCAAATGTCTCATCTCCTTCAAAAATCGCACTACTGGGGGCAAAGCCTATGTAGTAAAGGAAGGGTTCAACCTTTTGGGGTGGCAACACCAAAAGAAATTAGGGATCAACCTAGACCCCCAATAACCCAGAGCAAGTCTTATCGATCAGTCAATCTAATTCTGGGGACTGGATCTGCGAAGAATTCCCGGAAATATTCAGTGAAAGAATTGGCCTAATCAAAGAATTTCAGCATAAAATGTAACTTAGAAAAGACTCTAAGCCAGTACTGCACAACACCAGACCCATTCCCCACCTCATGAAGGAGCCAATAAATATGGAACTAACCTGATTAGAAAGTCTGGGTATTATTCAACCAATTGATAGTTCAGACTGTTTGGCGCCATTGTGATTGCCAAGAAGGACCGGGGCAAGGGGATATGATTGTGTGTGGACCTGTGTGACCTCAACCGCAACATCTGGATTGACAGACACCCTCTGCCTAGGATTCACAAAATGTTGAGCACCATGGGTGAAGCCAAGTGCTTCTCGGTTGTGGACCTATCCAGTGTGTACCACCAGGTGGATCTGCATCCTGAGTCAAGGTGGTTGGCGGCTTTCACCACTCTTTCATGTTTTGCAGAATGCCGTTCGGCCTGGCATCTGCGGAATTCCAAAAGATCATGCAAAGTATCTTGGAGGGAATCTCCAAAATCCTCTGCTTCCAGGATGATGTTTTAATCTACGGAGCAACTAAAGAAGAACATGACTTACACCTAATAAAGGTCATTTGTAAACTAAGAGAGGCTATACTAACCATTCGGTGAGAGAAATACAATATAGGGGTGAACACAGTTGAATACCAGGGTCATACCATTTCTAAGGATGGATTCAAGCCAAAAATGTGCCTGCTCAAGAGGCAGTCACACCAAAAAACAAAGAAGAGTTGAAGTCCTTTTTAGGACTTGCAGAGTTAATGTCAAAATATGTTCATACATTTTCTGAACTTACACACTGCCTAAGTGAACTTATGAAGATCCATAATAAATTCAACTGGAGGGAGGAGCATCTGAATGCCTTCAATAACATCAAAAGAGCCATTCTCTCAGCCCTATATTTATGTAACTTTGAGTTTTCTAGGAAAACCATTCTCACCACAGAAGCCAGCAGCAAGGGACTGTGGTCTACCCTCTCACAAGTCATTGAAGGGGAGGAGCGCATTGTGGCTTTTGTATCTCGTGCCCTAAATAAATCAGAAGCCAACTACTCCGTAGTAGAAAGGGAAGCCCTGGCTTGTTTTTGGGCAGTCAAACATTTTATGGTTTAAATCTTTTATTAATTTTTAGACAAGAGACAAAACAAAAGCCAGCTCCCTGAGGACAGTGCAATGAAGACAACCAGTGTTGCAAGAGATAACATTACAAAAGTAAAATGAGCAGAGCAGGTCTACGGGGAAAAAAAAATAAGTGGGGGTAGGGAAAATAGAACAAACATTAGAAGCGAACTCTACCTCTCTGCCCTCCACCCATCCCCCCTCGTCCACTAAAAGGAAAAAAGAAAGAGAGAAAGGAAGGATGAGTGCTCAGGCAATCAGCGTGTCTGCTTGGGATTGCGCGAGGAGCCTGCTTGTGGGATTTGTGTATCAGCAAGGCGAAGAAGTCTGAGGTATCGGGGACATGTCAGTTCACTGAATTCAACTGTGAGCAAGGTCAAGAACGGTCGCCACAGCTCTGGAAATTCAGACCCTTTGCCAGCTAAAGTGAGGGTGAGCTTTTCCATTCCCAGTACCTGCCAAAGCCTCTGCAGCCATCCGGAGTGTGTTGGTGGCTGGGTGGAGTGCCAGTTGCCAAGAATATTCTGAGTGTCTGCACCCAGTTCGATAGCTATCAACCGACCCCTCTTAGACTTTAGGGGATATGTGATAGGATTGGGTAGTCCCAGGAGAATGTATGCGGGGAAGCACAGGAGTTGTGTATCAAAGTGGCTGTCTACCTCATCTAGTATGTGAGACCAATATGGTTGTGTTGGATTTGGCCCTTTTGGCCGGTTCACCCTTGAACTTTTTGCCTTTAAATATGATGTGATGTTAGTGATTTCTGGTCTCTGCGTACTTTAGCACTGTGGCCCAGTGTAAAGTGCGTCCGCTCTCTGAGTGCGTGTGGTGAGATTGGCCCGCCCTCCCATAGGAAAGCATGGGGAATATGTGTGTCCATGGTAGTTCCTGGTGTGTGGGGAGTGCAGGGTCGAGTTTGGTATGTGCGAACTCGTGAGATTAAATGCTGCGCAATGATGTCTAGTGGGGAAGTGTCACTTTTAGAAGTTGGCATGTCTGTACAGTGAATGTTAATTGACTGTTTTGCTTGTGATTGGCTGGAGCTGGCTGGTGTGCTGGGCTCCAGGAGTCAGGATGGGTCTGTCCGGTGGTGAATGGAAAGATCTGCATCTTGATGGCAGGGAAGAGTTGCACCTGGGACCTGAATAGGGCTGGGCCTTCCCTCCACAATGCTGGCTCCACCCCCTGTGGTGTGGCTGATGTCCCTGGCCTGTCCTGTGAATATGGAGATGGGCTGAGCAAAACAAAGTGCTCCAGAACCAGTTGCATCTGGTTCGTTCCTTGCCTGTTCCTTTGGAGACAAAGGAAATGTCTGTATAAAAAGGGCTGTGACCCCATGAAAAATGTTCTTGTGATCAACTCAAATCTACGAGGGTCGAGCTGCTGCTGGGGCCCAGGGAAAGGTTTGCCTCCCTGAGCCCTGCCCAGCCCCTGGATGCCCTGAAGGACTTCTTTATGGGGCCCTTCTGCCTTGCCTAGGACGACTGGGGGACTTTTCCCTTGCCCTGGAACCCTTTTTGTTTTACCTTTAAACTCTACAGCACATGGCTCTTTTCCTGATGCAGGGAAGTGCTGGGCCCCCGTCTGCCATTTCTGCAGCTGAGGAGGAACGCCACGATCCCTCCCTTGAGGGAATCCCCAGCGCAGGGATTTCCCTACATTGTGGCCTGGTGTGGGTGCCCTCCCCGCATTTATCGCGGTTTCGCGGGTGCCACCCGGCTCTTTTACCGCCTATTTAATTATATCTAATGCGGGTGCCCACCCCCCTTTTGGCCGCTTCCTGACTTTTATTTTTAACCTGCGTGGGTGCCTACCCGCGACTTTGCCTAGATTTCAGCATTTAAAGCTTGCACGGGTGCCCACCCCGTGTTGCACTGCCGCGGCCCGAGCTGTGAGAGGAATCCCCTCCGGGCCGCTGCCTGGCGCAACCAGGAATGCAAAGCACAGTGACGTGTCTCGTGGGCGGGGCTTCCATGCAGAAAGGGAAGCCCCGCGATTGCTACAACGTTGTCTGGAGCCTCGCGGGCTCCTGGGAGAACCCTTGCCGGTTCCATGGACGGAGGCTGGAGGCAGAAGGGGTCCACGGCACATTGTCGGTGCCGGCCCCCGCCGCGTAGCTGCCCCAGTGCAGACCGGGCAGAGAAGGAGATCGCCGCCACCTTGAGAGCCCGGTACGGTTGGGTCTCTCCCCTGTGTTGGTGCCTGTTGATAGCACAAGCTTGAGCGACCCCATATGGCAGTGGGCTGCTCCCCGTGTACCAGGCATTATCTCACCGAGCCCCGTGTGGCTCCCTGGGGCAGGTTGATTTTTTAGCGCCAGTGCTCTCCCTCTGGGCATATTTGTTTTAGAGCTGTGCGGCTCTACATTTAGGGGGCAAGATCCCTTCTTCATGGTTTCGGGCGCATAGGTATTTCAGGAGCCAGCGTGATCCAAGGGACACACTTTATTTTCCAGAGCCTAGATGGCTCCAACATTGGGCCCAATTTATTCTGAGGGCCAGTGAGAGCCCATGCCGCAGTTTTTCTTCACAGCAGCCCAGCAAGTAGTGGGCAGCTGCACCGTTTAGGTTCTTTCTTTTAGGGGGACATGTTCTTTGTGAACCCAGGAGTGAGACACACTCCCTTCTCCCTACCTTGGCCTTCCACAGCTACGCTGCACTTAGTGCCAGCTGCAGCGTTTAGGCCCCAGTTCATTGATCTCAGCTGCCCAGTAAGTAGTGGGCAGCTGCAACATTTAGGTTTTGGCACAGTGGCACAACCGTGACTTTTGCTACCTAGGCACCACCCCTGCCTCTACGGACATAGAGCATTTGATACCCTTTTTAGATGGCCAGTTGGCCAGGGGTGTTGTTACTTTTATAGGGCACCAGGTCCTAATGTGATTTATGTGCTATTGTGATTTATGTGCTAATGCTTTTGGGTACTAGGAAATGTATGAAGTATAGTATGTTTTGGGCACCCTGTTTTGATACCTCTAGATATGGTTGATGCATAGGAGGTTGTTTTACCTGTTTAGGTTTGTGTTAGGGAGATTATGCTTCCCTGTGTGATTCACGCCCCTAGTGTAATGTTTACTTAGGTGGTTAGGGTCTAATGTAGTTATACTCGTGGGATACTGTTGATGATGGATTTCATGTCACAGACTGTTGCAAAGTACAGTGATTACCAGTATTTACTGGTTGTGCATTTTATGGCCTATCTTACTTTTACCAAGTTATCTATTGTACTATTTCTTTACCAAGTGCTGATGCTGACAGTGGTTCAGGTGGCCATTTCATGTGTGAATAATCCCTTGTAGATATTGCCCGTTTGCACCATGTATATTGTGTGATTACTATCTGATGTATTTTGAGAATACAAAGACTATTTTTGATATAACCTTGTGTGGAGTTCCTTTTGAGTGGGACCTCGGATGTTGTTGCTGGTGGGTGCGTGCGCAAATGCTTTACACATTGCCTCCGGGATAAGCCTTACTGCTCATGTCACGTTGCCAAGGGGGTGAGCAGGGGTTATTCTTGGTGTGTAACTCCCTTGCCCTGACTAGAGTGGTGGTTTCTTCCTGGCTTTGGCACAAGCATCAGCCAACCAGAAATCCCATTTCTAACAGGTTGGATGCGGTCGCAGCTCCACAGAAGATGCGTGAGGGTGCCCACTTCCCCACATCCCCTTCAGCACAAGGCACTCCGTCGAGCATCGAAGAAGTGAAGGTGTTCCGGTTTGTAGTACCAATAGGTGGCTTCCTTAGTCAGTGTCTCTGTGAGTCCCATGTTGAATGCTGAGTGCCGTGCCCTGTGGTAGATGCCATCCCACTCCTTATGGCTAAGTGTTCGTCCCAGTTCGCGCTCCCATCACATTCGACCAGCGTTGCAGGTAAGGGTAGAAGTCAGTAACAAATGTTTGTATAGGTCGGAAATTATTTTTTTATCGGAGGTGCGGGTGATGAGCCCTTTTTTGTAATGTCTGAGTTGGAGGTAGGGTAGGCGTTCCGATTCAGGGTGTCGTGTTTATATCTAGGACCCTAATTCGATATTCCCGATTTATGCCCTTGTGAGGTTATAATCAATAATATCCTGATAAAGGCATAAGAATCAGATCCATATTCAGTAATAGCCCATGCAGTCCAAGGCACAGCATGGCTACTCCCATCGACTCCAAGCCTCCAGCAGCCCGGGAAATCCCCCCTGCTTTTGTTTTGATTTGAACAAGAACTCCTGAAGACCAGAAAGAACTGTTAGTTCTTAATGACGTCTTATGTCCAACCTTACGTCAAACATGGCACCATCCAGGTATAAAATACCAACAGTCGCCTCAAGCAAACACACAGTGGTTTGGAGCAGAGCAGCCATCTACTTGCCCGAGAGCCCAGCTGATGCGAGAAGCCCACGGAAGCCGCCCCTCCTGTTTGACGCACTGAGAGAGACGCTGTCTTTTTCTCCAGCCGAGAAAATCCAGCTCCGGTGTTTCCAGCCTACCCTTGCGGGTTGCTGGGATATCGAGTCCTGAGGAAAGAGATACCAGACCTCCCACATTCTATTACCAAGGTTCGGAGCTGACTAAACCCTTAAGAGAATTCTTGATGCAGATTCTTGGCAAAATAATCTTAACTAACTTAACTTAAACTGCTACTTACTCATCCCCTCCCACGTGTTAGGCTTAGGTCAGGTACACCGGGGTAGGCTTAGTTAGAAGCACCAGTTGAGTATGTTAGTCAATGTATTTATGTATGTATATATTTTATCTATTTTAAAGTATCATATGGCTAAGAAACCATATCAATGCTTTTACAGTATTATTTCCTAATACTACTTTTACTGTACGCACTTTACTTTTAAGTATTGCAATTGTGGCAATTCATTTCTCTTTCATGAGGAAGAAGACTGCTCAATAAATAACACCTTTTATTGAAAACGCCCGTCTATCTATTTCTCTGCATTCTGGTGAAACTAAGAATGCACTGCTGACTGAGTGAAATAGGTGTCTATTGTTTTCACACGACTCTAGAGATACACTCTTATTCTGAGGGAGCAAAGTTGTCATGTTTATGCGGTTGTCGGAAACTGAATCCCTTCTTGTCTGAGCCAGGGAAGTTCATCCCTCCCTATTCATTCAAGAACATTTCCAGTGACCTTTGAGCTAGCTGACGCAAACCTAATTAAGTTTAACATAGTCAGTAGAGACCTAGATGACCTCAGTCCTACGTCTACACTGCTGGGAAAATAGGAACTACACTACAAGGGATGCCATAGTGTGTCTTGAGTTGTGGGAATGGAATAATCCCTTCTAAGTCAAAAAGATGGCCGAGGGATCAGCACTCGGTGGGACGCCATGCTGCGAAGGCCTTGTGGTCGATGCCGGGGTCAAATTCTGGATTATTAAAGAGGGGCACCTGGTGGGAGGGAAAGGAGGTCAGATTGTGGACGGTGTTAGTATGATCCCAAACCTCCATGATCGTGCCCGTGAAATATGCTGCATAGAGATTGGGTGGCCTATCTGTCTTGCAAAGAAAGGGGATGCCCTGTAGGGGCATAGCAGCTACCACCTGGTCTTGAAAGGGACAGTGTTTCTCCGACTCGAGGCAATACTATTCTACCAGATATCGAAGTTGTGAAGCATAAAAGTGGAGCTCTAGGTCTGGAATTCCGACTCCCCCCTTCTCCGGTGGAATAACCGCAACTGTGTGCTTGAACCGGGGCTTACGGCCCTGTGAAATAGAGTTCACCATGTCCGCTTGTGTTTGTTGGATCCAGCCTGGGGGGGGGCGGAGGGGAAGGGTCTGGAAGAGGCACAGGATCTGGGGAACAACGGTCATCTTAGTGGCTGCTATTCAGCCTAACCAAGGCAGTCTGGTGCTTCCATTGCTCCAGCTCCTTGCGAATGTGTGTACGGAGTTTGGAGTAGTTAATGTCAATAGTGGCTGGTATTGTGGGCCCAAGCTGAATTTCCAAATAGGGTATCGGAGAGGTTGACCACTGGAGAGTGTGTTCATCTTGCAGATGAGCTAACGTAGTAGAGGAGAGAGGAATGTCTAGAGCAATGGAATTCTCAATCTTAAAGCCAGAAACCTGTGCAAAGCAGTACAGTTCTATGAAAAGGGTGCGCATCGTGGGGATCGGGCTAGAAAGGGAGAGCAGAATATCATCTGCGTACAGGCTGATGGTATGGGTGTCCCCTCCAAATGTAATGCCTGTGATGACGGGGTGGCTTCTGACCCGTAAAGCAAGCGGCTCCTTATAGAGCGTGAATAGGAAGGGTGAGAGAGGGCACCCTTGCCCACTGCCCCTGCCTCTAGAGAAGAGAGGTGAAGTCTGGACGTTCACCCAAACAGTCACTTTGGGTAAGCGATAACAGTTGTGGATACGAATGCGTAGCTTTTCACCAAGTTCGAACCAAAGAAGAACCTGCTCCAGATAGGGCCGGTGTACTCTATTGAAGGCTTTTTCAGCATCGATGGTCAGCAACATGTACTCCCCCCCATGTGCGTGATGCCTTCTCTATCAGGTGGAGGATTCTCTTGGTGTAAAGCCAGCGTGGTCTGGCTCTATCAATTGAGTCATGTATGGTGTGAGACGAGTAGCGAGGATAATAGTGTAAAGTTTAATGTCTACATTCAAAAGGGAAATCGGTCTATATGCGCTGCATTGGGTTCTGTCCGTCCGGGGTTTCGGAATGACCACTTGTGATGCATCCAACATCTCCTCTGGGATGGCCCGACTTGTGGGAAGGTATTAAATAAGTTGCGCAGTATGGGAGCTACTTGGGTGCAGAAGGTTTTATAAAAGGCCGCTGTGTAGCCATCGGGCCCAGGTGCTTTGCCAAGCTTAAGGTGAGAGATCCCTGCGATAACCTCCTCCGTACCTGTGTCCCTGTCCAGGTAGTCGGCCTGTGCTTTGTTGAGAGCGGGTATTTGCGCTGTCGATAAGTAGTCATTGCTGAGTTGTGCATCTTAAGGGTCGCCTGAGTACAGAGTTGCGTAGAAGTCTCTGAAGGCTTCCGCAATTGCTTTGTCATCTGTGGTAAGCTCCCCCCAGATGTGCGAATGTTCTGCACTCCCTGTCGCTGCCTGGTTTCCCGTAATTTGTGTGCTAAGAGGCGATCACATTCATTGCCCCTGTTGTAATAGGAGTGGCGGAGTCGGAGAGTGCGCTGGTGCATCTGCTCAAATTCAGCTACCCGTTGAGTAAGCTCAGCTCGTTTGCGACTACGCTCTAAGTTTTTGGCTGTGGATATGGCTATTGTTGGACTTGGCCCTTCTGGCAGGTTCACCCCTAATTTTTTTACTTTTAGTAGGTGATCTGTGTTAGTGATTTTTGGTCTCTGCACACTTTTTCCCTGTGTCCCAGAGTAAAGTGTGTGCGTGTAGTGAGGCTGGCCTGCCCTCTCATAGGAATGCATGGGGAATGTGTGTGTCCATGTTAATTCCTGGTGTGAGGGGAGTGCAGGCTCGAGTTTGGTATGTGCGAACTCGTAAGATTGAATGCTGCGCAATGATGTATGCGGCGTGTATGTGTCTAGTGGGGAAGTGCCACTTCTAGACATGAGTGTGCATGTGCAGTGAGTGTGCTGGCACGTGATTGGCTGGAGCTGGCTGGTGAGCCTGGCTCCAGGAGTCTGGATGGGTCTGCCCGGGTGTCAGTGGAGAGATTAGCAGGAGTGATGTGAGGGAGGGGTGCACCTGGGTCTTGAATAGGGCTGGGCTTTTCCCACACAATGCTGGCTCTGCCCCCTGTGGTGCGTCTAATGACCCTAGCCCTGCCAGTGAATAGAGTGAGGGGCTGAGCACATCAAGAGTGCTCACAAGCCAGCTGTGACTGGTTTTTCCCCTCACCCTGAGCAAAGACAAAGGATTTTACAGTATAAGAAGGGGCTGTGTCCCCTTACAATTTGTTCTCTTCCAGGATCCTATCTGAGGGGGGCTGTTGCTGTTGGGCGCTAGGAGGACCGCCACTTGAATTGCCTCCCTGCCTGGAGGCCCAGTGAGCTGGCTCTGGGCCCAGCCTTGCCCTTCTGCCTGCCTCCAAAACTTTGCTGGAGCTTTATTCTTATCCTTAGCACTGAGAGCGCTTTATTTTACTTCTAGCGCTAAAGAGTGCTTGATTTTGCTTATAGCATTGGTAGCGCTTTTATTTTCCTTTCGCGGCTGCCCGCGCCGCGTGTTGCCGTGTGGCTGCCCTTTGTTGACCCCTGACGGGTGCCCACCCTGCCAGGGACCTTGCCTGGATAATTTTTTATTTTGAGGGAGCCCACTCCTCGCTTTGCCGGAAGAAATCATTGCCGCGGGCCCAGGGTCTGCCTGCGTCATCGTCCCCGCTGCTCTGGGATAGGCCAGCCATAAGAAGTGGTGCCCGGCAATCGAAGGCCCGGCTGCAGAGTGAAGCCCACGTGGTCGGGGGCTCGACCGCAGCGCCGCACTGGGACTGGCCCAGCGCAGGAGAGCAATCCAGCCAACCTCACTCGCCTGAGGAGCCGCGCCGGCCAGAGAGACTGCGGGTGAAGCCGTCCCATGACCGGCGCCGGAGAAGAGAGCGTTGGGAAGAGCAGGCAGGGCTACGGTGCGGAAGAGGAGCCCTGCGCTGCTGGAAGGAGACCAGCAGTGTTTTCCGCCCCCGCCGAACCAGCAAGATCCCGGTGACTGCGGGCGCAGTTTTCTCTTTGTGCATTTCCGAGAGGCTCATGGGGAATAGTTGCTTCGAGTCCGCGAGGGACTCTAACGTTGTGGGCCCCATTGGTTCAGAGCCTGCGAGGCTCAGGTGCATTTCTGTTTTCGAGCCCACAAGGCTCCAGGCCCGCATTTTGTGTATTTAGAGCCCGAGAGGCTCAGACCGGCCCATTTGTTTGTCGAGCCCCGAGAGGCTCCAGCCCATATTTGTTCTAGAGTCCTGAGAGAGGCTCAGGGTGCCATTCTGCTTTATAGAGCCCAGCAAGGCTCTTGGGGGACACAAGTCAGTTGTTCAGAGCCTGTGAGGCTCCCACGTGGCCCCACCATATTGCTCCAGCTGCCCAGCACTTAGTGGGCAGCTGCTACGTTTAGGTTTGTGTTCTTGGCTGCCTGCGCAGCCTGCCCTGACATTTTGGACTAAGGGCATTTCAGCCCTTGCGAGGCCAGTTGGCCTGAGGGACAATTCTAATGTTGTGCCTATGTGCACCTTACGCAATTTATGACTTACTCGCCAATGTGATTCCTGCACATTTGTTCTTCTTACACCTCTGAATGTTTTTATGCTTCATGTGTTCTTGCTTCTTTCCCTTTGCTGTGTGTTTGATGCTTAGGTGATTGTTTTTCCTTCTATAGGTCCTGCTCAGTAAGGTCCATGTTCCCTGCGTGATTTTCCTAAGGTGGTTAGGGTGGCGTAGGAGGTACTTACCTTTACCAGTAATTACTGGTTGTGTGCTACATGTACTATTATGGTGCTACAGTCATTATATGTGCTAAGTGTTATACCTACAAGTATTATTATTCCTACTAATGCTAATTACAACAAGTGCTAATTCTAAAAAGTGCATACCCCTGACATTGGTCCATGTGGTCCTGTCCTGTACATAATCCCCTGTAAATTCTACCCTTGCCTGTTGGCACATTGTAAAGTGTGTGTTTTTATCTAATGTGTTTTGCTGTAATACAAAGGCTATTTTTTATATAACCTTGTGTGGAGTTTCCTTTGTGGTGGGCCTTGGGTGTTGTTGCTGGGTGCGCGCGCAAATGCTTTACACATCGCCTCCGAGATTAGCCTTGCTGCTCCCGTCACGTTACCTAGAGGGTGAGCAGGGGTTATCTTGGTGT
Source organism: Lissotriton vulgaris (assembly GCF_964263255.1). Lineage (NCBI taxonomy): Eukaryota > Metazoa > Chordata > Amphibia > Caudata > Salamandridae > Lissotriton > Lissotriton vulgaris. The sequence continues at coordinate 863,473,843 of NC_141698.1, read as the reverse complement.
GTAACTCCCTTGCCCTGACTTAGGAATGGTGATCTCTGACTGACTTTGGCGCGAGCCCTGGCCAGCCAGGGATCCCGTTTCTAACAGCTATACATTCCCCTCATAACCCCGCCTTGAGGGCCATCCATTGTGTCACCAAAGAGGTGTCTGAAGTACTGTTGAGGGCAAGGTAATTTGTGATAGCAGTCGTAACTTGGTCAACTGTGGAGGCCCGGTGCAGCAATGTGCCACAGTGTTGCCAGTGTCGCAGTGGTTGTCATGTAGGAGGGAACTGGAAAGAGGCAATGACTGGGGAGTGATTTGAAAGAGACACCATCAGGATCTCGGAGTCAGCTGCAAGTGGTTGTAGTGGGATGGAACCAAGGAGATAGTCTAGTCTGGCATATGTTTTATGTGCTCCAGAGTAGAAAGTGTAGGCTCTGCTGTGGGGGTGGAAGTGGTGCCATAAATCGACAATACCCAGTTCTTGGAGATTAGCTGACCTTGTCGCAGAAAGAGCACCAACTTGGCTCGTTCGCTGACACAAGCAGTTGTGAATGTTATCAAATACCAAATTCAGGTAACCAACCAAAAGTAGGCGCCTCTCCGAGTTAGACGTTTACGCAGTAAGTGCGTTGTGAAATTGTATTTCCTGTCCTTCATTAGGAGCATATAAGGATCCCACTATGAAGGAAACTCCAGCCACAAGAAACTGATATGTGAGCAAGCGGCCCCTGATCTCATCCTCATTCTGGAGCACTTTACCTTGGAAGGAGCGGGAAACAAGGATGGCAACCCCAGCAGATTTAGTAGGATTAGATGAGAACATCTGTGTGGGAAAGGCGTGTGATTTCATCCTGTGAAGGTCCTCGGGGATAAGATGTGTCTCCTGTAGGAGACATATGTCGGCTTTGGTTTGTTACAAGTAGTGGAGGATTGCCCTGCATTTAATGGGATTGTTTAAGCCACATATGTTAAGTGTCAGAATACTAACAAGTTTGTGTGGCATCGAGGTTAACAGGAAGCGTAAGCTGTATCACATCGTGGGCAGTCCTACTGGCAAAGGAATGGGAGGCTATGAGAGGGCAACCCATACCATCTAGTAGCCGGTCCACATAGCGCATGCGTTGTAACGACATACATCCAACTTACATCGCCTCTGAAATAAGCCTTGACTGCTTGCACCATGCCACCTAGAGGGTGAGCAGGGGTTATTTTGAGAGAGTCAATCCCTTGCCCTGAATAGAGGAGAGGGTCCCTGCTTGTCACCAGTACCTACCTGTGCCAACCAGAGACCCCCAATTCTAACAATATCCTTCAGAGGTTTCCCCTTTCTTGTCCTAGACGTGGACATGCCCTTTCATCGTCGCACAGCCTAGTAAAGAGAGAGGCAGGTGCTAGAGGAGAACCAGCTTGTCCAACAAGGCTTCAGGCGGATGGCACGACAGATACGCAATACGGGTTGCAACTATCACCCAGGGCACCCCGGCCCATTTGCTTCCGCTGTAGAGTATATGTTTCCAAGTGGGGGCAAAAAGCACCATGCCTTGTGCTGCTTCCTTAGATCACCAAGGCCCTGCGGGACTGTCGCCGGAAGGAGTGGTCAGACGGCTGTGACAGGAGGTGAGGTCCAGGCGATCGGGCAGCAGGCCTAAACCAAAAGGGGAGTCGGAGGCCAATGCAGTCTAGGCAGACAGGATCCCCCCAGGTTCTCTTTGAGTTCATGGGGTCTTTTAGCCGTGTGTGCGATAGATTCCAGCATGCAGGGACTGCCTCCACTCAAGACAGGAGGCCTCTCGTCCCCCGACCACCAACAGAACATTCACATCATGAGTCCACCTGGGGGAGAGCTCTTGTAGGTCACAGCAGTTGGCTAGTTCCGTTAAACAGGCAGGTGATGTGATCCGTATTGCAAGTGAAGAGTCACTGTGCAAGCCCAGAGTTCAATGCCTCACCGCCAGAGAAAGCCCAGTCATGGAAATCGGGGGAGCGTCCAGTTGTCCCTATGCCGTCTTACGGGCCCTCTTGAAATCGGGGATCTACAGGGCCCAGTGCGAGTGAGAGCCCATTAGGTGCACAAACTGTGCCCGTATCTGGGCCTGGTGAAGACTAGGAACCAAGCTCAAGTGAGTATGAGTGGCAGCCGATGACGTATGGTGCGATCCCTGGAGGCCAGGCCCCCGGTCGACAACCAGGTAAGCGCTCCGGGGACCCGACCCTGATTGCTGGAGTTGCCAGCTGCAGGGCTATGCGGAAACGGGACTGTCCCCAGAGCTGGTGCTAGGCTCACTCCATTGTGCTCCCACGTGCCGTCCCGGATCTCAAATTAAGTCAGTGGAGCGGGGCAGCGTCACTAGTGACTTCTCCTCTCGAGGCCCCACGCCGCCTCCCACTGCCATCTCCTCACTCACCAAACATGCATGGGGCGCAGATCGCCACCAACGAAGGAGCCGAGCCCCTGGTGTGGCGGCAGACCGCCGAGATGTCAATGCCTTCCGCTGCAGGGAGAGCTCCGTTGGTCACCGCAGCTCCACATGGGGCACAGGTAAGCTCAACCACATTCCTTTGGCCTGCTCGATTCTTTGGGGCCCTTGGCTTGCTTTGCCTGAAGCTCCCTCTACCACTGCGGTCAGCTCTAAAATGGAGGACAGGGATCCTGAGGCCTAGGAGGCTGCTCGTCGCAGTATGTTGGTGCCCGCAGGCCCAGTGGGGTCCCTCTGCCAAATGGTGGAAACATCCGCCGTGTCCCGGGGTGCTCCGGTGCTGTGCTCTTGCCACCAAGCTGTGATTACCTCCGCAGTCCCGGCAGCTGCTCGGGCAGGACCCACACCTCGATCCCGGGCCCGGCACTCTCCGGAGCGGATCAGAGCCCCAAGCAGCTGGGCAGCTTTGCGAGCAACCCCCATGTCCTCCAGTTTATCGACGGGACGGCGGAGTGGAAGGAGGCTGGCCCCTGATGGTCCGGAGCTCGGGACCACCGCCTTGTCACTGCCTCCCACAGTCGTATTCAAGGAGGGGGCCGTGAGACCTCACACATGGTCTCGGTGGTGCCACAGCCTTCGGCGTCTGCAGCGGGGCTACGAGGAAGACCCTCGACAGACAGACCCTCCGGCCATCCCTCAGGCTGAATTTGCACCCCAAAAGAGTCCGGTGGTGCTATATTTGGCGGGCGGCAGGTAGGAGCCGCAAACTACACATCCTACTTTGCCGCCATCTTGGCCACGCCCCCAGTCAAACATCTTAAATGTTATCTGTGGGGCATCCAATTTGACATCAGAACAGACCATAAGCCTCTCATTCACATGTTTTCAACAATAGGTTCTTACAATAGCACACCTAGAATAGCCAGATGGTTGTTGGGTCTAGAGAGTTTTTGCTATGTCCCATGGGATCAAAACAAGGCAGTGGATTTCCTCTCCAGATCTCCTTTAGAAGAAATGAAAGAATTTGAAACATATGAGTGCCCCATCTTAGCGATCAACCTCCCGGCACTCATCAACGAAGAATGGAACACTGCTATCACAGAAGAAGGTGTGCTGGCCAAAGTCAGAGCATATGCTCTTCAGGGATTGCCTAACAGTAGGAACAAGTTAGAAGATGAGGCGAAAGCGTTTTGGGAAGTGCGACACAAAATAAATACCAGCAATAACCTGATACTCGGGAATGACAAAATCATACCCCCTGCAACGTTAAGAGACCAAGTTATCAATCTCGCCCATGAAGCGCTTAGGCAGGAGCCTCACCAAGTCAAGGGTGAGGAAGCGCTTCTGGTTCCCAGGTATGCACAGCATGGTTGAGGCCAAAGTGAAAGACTGCACAATATGTGCCAACAGCGACAAAACCAAGGTTGTCCATAGGGATCCCATATCAGCTGTACAAGTCCCCGACAAACCTTAAGAGAAAGTAGACCTCGACATCATTGGTCCCATCAACAAGGTAGGGGTCACCAAACACTTCGCACTAGTCATGGTAGATTACAATTCTCACTAGGTGGTTTTTAAAATGGTTCACCAATTCACCAATGAGCACATAATAAGTTTCTTAAAGACTCCTTTTACTGTGAAGGCAATTTATTTCTTCTGCCATGGTGGAGTTTCTGGCTCACCTAGATGTTTGCCACTTTAAGACTGCCTTATACGGCCCCAGTGCCAATGGGTTGGTGGAGAGAATTAACTGCAAGGTTAAGGAATGCATCCAGTTAGTCTGCCCCAACCACTTGGACGTAGAAAATGATGTGAAAGAAATGTTGTGGGCTTACCATACCACTCCCAGCTCTGTAATGGGAGTCTCACCCTTCACTGACCATAAAAAGAAGAAAAGTATGTACTAAAATGTTTCCGGGTTGGTTGAGTGGAGGGGATAGAGTTTCTCAAGATCCCGACCTTGGCAGAGACAAAAGTGCACTCCATCAACAAAGTATGAAAACCAATACAATGTCAAACATGGCACCATAAGTCAACTATGGAATGTGCGGGACTGGGTGTATGTAAAGAGGCGTACCGATCGGGAAGGGTCAATGTCCAAATTCTCCGAACCAATGCGCATTGCTGCAAGTAAACTAAATGTCGCCATAATGGTTAATGAACAATGTTGGAGCCTGGACAGACTAGTTCCAGTACTGCAAGGGGGAGTGAGCAAAGCCCCCGTAGCAGTGAGATCAATACTCACTGAGAATCCGAAATGCCGGTCTGGCGTAAAGACTATGTCATGAACACCTTAACTGTTTCAGTTGGATATGTCAATCTTCTCTTTGGCTATCTTCAGTTCTTCTCCTTCTCCCTCAACCCATCCCTTCTTACTTTCTATGCTCCTCTTTTTACTTCCTCTTCCTATTATTTCTCTACAGAGGGAAGATGTGTTGCAATTTCATTCTTCCCACTTGGTACTTTCCTTTCCTCCCTCCTCTCCATTGTTTAATAGAATGTTCCCACTGTGGGATTCTGAAGGCTACCTTCGAATGTTGAGCTTGTGGGGGACCTTTAGGCTGTGACAGGAGTGGAGCAGTGGAGACGGTGAATAAACATACTTGGACCCACCTGGATCTTGTGCTTCGTCCGTCGCAGATCATCTTTGTGACAAACAGGTCATGACATGACCAATGCAATTTGCAATATATGTTTTTTTACTCCTTTCCTCAGCAAGCAAAACAAAGCTTTGGTCAAAGTATGAATGGTTATCTGTGTGAATGATAACATTTACCAGCTTTTAATCAAAACAAAATATCCTTAAAGAAAACATTTTTACATGATATCAGTAAGGAATGTATGTGAAAAGAAGACGTCAAGTTCAGAGTTACATGCTGAAATTTCTGTGAGGCATCTTCATTATTTTCCAAGAACGAAAGACAACATTCCTTTCTATGTTCAATGAAACAGTTTAGAGGTTCCAGCAATCTTTCTTCTCAAAGACAGGGTTTAGCTGAGGTCAGGGTTTCAAGCATTTTGTGCATGATATTACATTTTTAATGCAAACCATTATTTTGCAATTTGTTTTTAGCATATTTAAGATCTGCATTAACAAGAATGTCTGTGTACTGCATTTTTTTTCTTTTCACCTTTAAATTTCATGTCAATTTAAAATGCATTTTTCAGGTTTATATCTAAGGCAAGTTATGATAGTTGTTAATAAATTTCTATGCAAAAGTACTTTAACAATTGCCGTATCTGTTGATTATCTTAACCATCATGTTATCTTTTTCACATGTGAATTCTGCTCAAAGGGCACTCTCCACACAATTCATCTAATGTGACGTTCTCTACTTTGTCCACTTAATATGACCCCTCAGGTGCTGAATACCTCCTTTTTAAAGACTTCAGAAGAGACATTTTAGTACCCACGGTGACCTTTGCGCCCCGATTATTAATGGCAGACTCTAGATATATCCTGGCTGAGGTGTTTAGATTTCTTAACAGTTGTAATAAATGTGTTTACTGGTTGATTAGGCTGTGAGCTCTGGTCAAGTCGCAAACACAATCCTAGTCAGGGTAAGGCGCAAGCAAACCACAAAATAACCTGCTCTCAACCCCCTGACCTCCTGGCACAGAGCAGTCAAGCTTAACTTAGAGACAAATGTGTAAAGTATTTGTACAACACTTCAAACAGTAGCACAGTAAAAACATTACACATAAAGAATCCCACACCAGGATAGATAAATGGAGCTTAATTTAAAATATAAAACAAGACTAAAATGACAAAAATTCAATTAGTAGAACCAGAGATATTGACTTTAACGTTTTTAGGTAAATATAACGCCACAACACGCTAACTGTGGATATCTGGTCATGCTGGATAGGGGAAAAGTCACAGGTTCAGGCCAACTGCGATGGATAGGCTGTATAAGGGGTCCCAGTTAATCCCACTGAACAAAGTACCCTAAATCCTGGATTGCTGAGCGTTGCGAGGATCTGTGTCATAGATACGTCACGCTGCTGAATCCATGTGTCAGTTCCGAGATGTGGAGAGGCTGTGATGAGTGGGCCTGTGTCGTCGTCAACCATCCCGTTGATTGACCTTGCACTGTAAAGTCTGGTGTGGAGGAGCCATCAAGGCAAGGCGTATGTTCTGAAGAATTGTGAGGCTGTGATGCAGAGTTTCATGTCTTTGTTGAGGGTGCAGTCAATGAGGGATGGAATGGCCTATGCAGAGGATACATCACACAGTGGCGGTTCAGAAGGCATTGGGGTTTGCGGCGGCAATGTAGGTCTTTTCAATGGGTCCAATCCACTCATCAGCAGAGTTGTGCCAGTTTTGCCCGAGATTTCGCAATGTAGCAGAGGAGATGTGTTGGTTTGTTGGATCCAGAGTCTGGTAAATCATTGTAAGTACTCTTTCAGGGTCCAGGACTGGAGTGGCTGCACTTGGCAGGGTAGTATCACATATGTCAGATTCCAGGTGCAGATGTAAGGTTGTAGAAGTGTGTTATGTCACTGAGGTTTCAGATCAAGAGGCCAGCCAAATATGTATTGGAGTCACTTTGGGTTCTTGGTTCAAGAAATGAAGGTCCAGCCCTTCTAACTGAGGCAAGATGGCAGCAGGTCAGCAGAGAACAGCAGGAGTCCAGAAGAGCGGCAGTCCTTCAGCAGCACAGCAGTCCTTTTTCCTCGTAGGGCATTCACAGGTCCAAAAGTGTACCGAAATGGTGGTGTCTAAGAATCTTCACAACGAACTGGAGGGGGTCTGCAGCCCTCTGTGCGAAGACAGGACTTATATATTGGACTTAACTAGTTATTATTAGCTATCACTTGGGAAATTTCCCCTAGTCATTTTCCATAAGGGTTTTTGATCAGGGGATATTTTGAACTTAACGCTGTAGCATGACAATCAGGTTTAAATCCAGAGTGTGTACTTATCTGACTGCAAGCCAAATTACCACTATATTATTCCATAACAAGCCTAATACTCCCATTCCTACCCATCTGAAAGTATTATTTTATGGTGGACTAGAATTTGTTGTAAATACATAGACCTATTGGGGTAGTGTTTGCAGTGTAATGAGAAGGAAGGGAACGAGTGTTAGACATAGGTATGAAAAGTGAGATGCAAGGGGGCTATTAAGAGATAAAGTAATTTATTGGTGGAAAAGCAGCTTAGCTGGGCTAGACTGCATTCCTGTCTGTCTTTACAGCTGTCTTGTTAGCAACGGAGTCATATAGTAACATTAAAAGTGTGCAGTAGGGTGGTTCTCACAAACTTATCTCGCAAAGAGAGAATTAAGAATTTCACAGCAAAGGTAAATATATGGAATTTCACTGAGAGAGGGGACAAGGACAATTTATGGTTATAATTGGACAGACAGTAGATCAACTCATGGTTCAGAGAATACTGAATATAATAAAAGACAGGTCTCTATGGCTCTTGTGCAACATCATCTATGTATCACTGGTAAGGGCCCTATTACATGTCAGTAAGAGCAGTCTACAGGGGTATCTGTTCTGCCAGTCACAGGTGGCCCAGTGTTACCACACCCAGGATGACTGGGTGTGGGAACACAAGGCCTGATTTACCTGGAGGAAATGCACCAGATAAAAGAGAACATAGGGCTGTCAAGGTCTGTGGGTACAAATGAGGGCCGCTCTCACCTAATCCCTTGATACAATGTAGGGAAAGCATGGATTGCTCCACTCTCTGCTTACAGAATCTGCCAGCACCTGATGCCCTATTACGGATGGAATAACTCATAATGGAGTGATTTAGGTGTGGGATACTGGCTGGAAATGTTAGCTCTGGTCAGCAGCTCCCCAAACCTAAATCTAGCTAATTTGTAATCAGTATATAAGTGCCCTTCATTTATGGATGTACTCAGATAGGTGAATTACCAAGTGTACTAATAATAAAAACCTAAACAGCACGAGGGCCATCCATATGTTAGAAAACATACAATAGCTTGTGGTCAATGTGACATATACAAATTTGTTCTGTATCTGTGCATGTTTCTTTGGCCAGACATTTCTTATTTTAATTCTTGCATCTTTTTATCGTGTGACTGCGTTTTTGTGCTCACTTTAAGTGAGAGAAGAGGCTCGGGCCATGTCCCACTCCTCTATCCTCCCACAAAGCGATAGAACTTCATATCAGCTCGGCCAGCATCATGAAATATAGAAGTAGCGCTTTAGTGTCAAGATTGATTAATACATCAAAATTGATTGGCCAATGCCATTGGATCATCATACAAACTCAGGCATGTGAATATTAATCATCCAAGCAAACTGCATCTATATTCATGAAACACTATTGACATATGTCTATGGACGCTTGAAATCAAATTTTTAAAAAAATGGATATTAGAGACACCTGTGCTGGCATACTTGAGTAATACTAGGCACCCTATTAGTTTACATTAGGTAATCGTTGCTACAGTGTACTTAATACCGAACGGAACAGTTAAACCGTCCACCATGTTGTTCATTTTTAGACCCAGATTCACGTTTCCAAAAAAGTGCGGTCCTTACCACACGCTCATGATCCACACTAATTGGTAAGCCGTTGAGGGCACGCTTGAGTCGTTTGGCAAACCCTACTGCTGTCATGTCCTGCATTTAATGAATTAGCTGTCCAATTCGTGTCACTCATATTTTCTTTTTTTCTTTGTTTCATTCTTTTTTCAGATATTTCATTAGGCCCTAAAGAGAATCCCCAATAATCTGGTGGGATTCGAAACGCGTAGGCCCTGCCACACATTGGTCTGCGAGAGCCGCTGGTTATCTAACGAACCTCCCCTGCAGCTCCATGTTGTACATTACCTAGTATTAATAATTCCAATGAGTTTTGGTTACTTTCTTTCATATATAGGAATGTACCAGGCACAAAATAGTTTTCCTAATACCACTGTAAAATATTGGCAGACCTTGGCTTTTTCCCTCCAATTCCCTGTATTGTTTTGTATATATATTGTATTATATGCTTTGTGTTTTTCTTTTGATTGTTTGATTGCGTTATGTCTGGTTGTGATATGCGTGTAACTTTTGAATGAATGATTGATGTATAGTTATATTCTAATGTCCTATGTGTCCTTTTTAAGAGAATCCCCTTTTGTATGATGAACTAAAAAATCTGTTTGATATGTTTTCCCGAAATATTTACTAAAATAAAAAGTTATTAACTAGCAATTCTCACTCTTGAATTTTTCTTCTAGTTTTGGATGAGTGTTTGTTCACTTTAATTCACCTATATCAGTACTGGCAATTCTGTTTGTTTTATAAAAAAAAAAGGCATACTTGTGTAGGCAGCTTGAGCTTGCCCACTTCTCCCTATCTAGTTCTACTGCTGACCATATGAAAGATGGCCCATATTAGCCATTGTAGAATGTGTCTATCAAAACAGCAGGTTAAACGTAATGACAATGCAAGCAGGTCTGTGGAAAACATCATTATTTTGAGATACCATCCAATAGGCACTAAGGCAGAGGTCTCCAACCTGGAAGCACGCAGTGGACAACAGCAGTGTTTATTATGCCCCTCGAGGATAGTCAAACAGCATATTGAAACAGTGCTGTTATTTCAGTTAAAGAAAACAGAGTGGGAGTGAGTCAGTAATGTATTTTTTATTCATGTCCTGGCAGGAAGTAGGTGTCAAAGTAGTGGGTGCAAAGGTGAAGGGCTCCAAATGACACTGAAAGTTCTTTCCCCAAATGTATTTTAAAGCATCACCTGGTAGATACGTGAACACTTTTAGGGAGTCCAGACTGCCATAAGCATGCTGCCAATCACACATGTGATTGCATTTTTAAAAGGGATAACTGAACGCAGCGCTGTTTTAATTGTAAAGTGCGTTCAGAACTGACAATTTAGAAGAATAATTATGAAACAAATATCTTTGTCATTCAGGGCACCCTTCTTACCCCACTGATTTTTATCTTCCACATGGGAGGGGCTGAGCCTTAAAAAACTATGAAAACCATTGCAATAAGGTGTGTGGCTAAGGGCACACTGAATGTGTTGAGGCAGCTTAGTTCAATATAGATTATAACCATTAGCCTGAACAGAAAAGTTGGCATAATGCATGCCATGTGCAAATTCAGATACACAGCACACATATTATTTGCCAAGTCTTAAAAGTCAATGAACGACGAAGCAGCATTTTGATGGAAAGCATGAAACATCAAACTAGAGTACATGCAGGCCATTACATAGGAAATCGGAAAAATGTATGTATCTTCGCGCCACCTCAATAGCGTTCAGTTAGGGATCATTATTAATTCGAAAGGAAATTAATGGAAGTGAAATTCTGCAAGCCAGTACATTTCTTATCGAACTGGCACAGACACTCTTGTCAATGTATATCAAACGCTCACAGTTTTGTATTCATGGAAAACACAGAAGCCTAGTACACAATGGCAGCCTCAGCCATTCCATTTTGCATAATCAGCATGTTCTGCTTTCAAAAAAGGAATTTACTTTGAGCAATCTTACCTCACATGCTTTCGCCGCCATCTGAAGCGCTGTAGAAATTATTAGGTTCAGAGGAAGGGAGCAAAGATTCTGGCGGAGGGTGCACTGCATTCAGTAGAGAATCATGTCAGCGTCAGATTTTTCAGTACTAGACAAAATACAGGGATTATGTTTTACAAAATATATATGAGAGTGGAATCAGATTATTTTAAAGGTTTTAAAGGGAAATACTTCAATAGAAAAAAATGTCCAAGGCACCGTTTCAAATTCTATCTTCATACAAAGTATTGCGCCACAGTTGGAAAAAATCAATGTTTTCTACATAGAGTTGTAACTTCGCGTGGATGATCCGCTTGCAAGCGTTGACAAGACAAAATAAAGAAAGGACATCGCACTACACTACACCAATGTCCATTTTTAGGTCTCAACTGCAGGCAACACTCATGCACTGTTGCTTGGCAACGATCTATTGTTAGTTTAAAAAAAAAACTCTAAACAGGGGCTATTAACAAGCCTGTTACTTACCATTGGTTGACTTCTTCATTGCTTGCGTTGCTTGCTCCGCATTGGCAGGCATACATGCATCACTTCTCCTTCGTATGTGTTCCTCTTTTAATTGGAGAATGGACCAGGTACTGATTAATGTTATGTTATCTTATGTTATGTTATATAGAGTTTTATTAAGCGCTCAGCTACTCGAACCGAGTGTCCCGGCGCTGTCAGACCCAACACAACACAACCATCACGGCCAAGGGGAGTTAATTGCAGAACAACCACGTCTTCAGCTCCTTCCTAAAAGACAAACGGGTCTCGCATTTCCTAAGTGACAGTGGCAGTGATTTCCAGGCTCGGGGTGCAAGGTATCCGAAAGAGCGGTCCCCGATGTGAGCACGCCTGACTGCCTGGATAGTGGCCAGTGAAAGGGATGCAGAGCGAAGTGCTCTGGATGGAACGTGAAATCCCAACCGCTTCCTTAGGTAAACTGCACCAGAGCCATGGAGTGCCTTAAATGCCAAGGTCAGCGTCTTAAACTCGATGCGTTTCCGTATCGGAAGCCAGTGGAGGGATTTCAGCAGGCCCGCAGCGTGAGACCTCCGGCCAAGGCCGAAGATTGCACGAACGGCCGAGTTCTGCACCACCTGCAGACGTGAGAGAAGATAATCAGGGAGGCCGAGGTAGAGTACTTTGGCGTAATCAAGCCTGGATCCTACCAAAGCCTGCACTGTACTTTTCCTGTGGGCGATGGAAAGAAGAGGAAGGAATTTCCTGAGCATTCTCAGTATCCTGAAGCATTGACCCGCCAGGCCCAGAATCAGTGGTTTAAGGGACAGACCGGTGTCCAACTTGACTCCCAGATTCTTTGCCATCCTCGTCTCCACAGAAGGGGGGTGGATATCAACCGGCCACCAGGACTTCCAACAAGGGTCAGGTGGACACCCAAAGAAGAGGGCCTCAAATTTTTCTGGGTTGCATTTCAGCTGGTTTATATGAAACCAGCCGAACACAGCACCCAAGCAGTTCTTAATAAGCTCTCCATCAAAGTCCCTATTCTTGCCACAGGTGGATGAAGGAGAGCTACTCCTGAATGAACGAGTCATAAAGGGAAATCTTTAGTGCTGGAGATCCCTTTTGGATGGATCAGCTTCTGCGTTGCTGTGCAAAGAAACGTGGTGTCTCATAGATCACTCCCGAACAAATTCAAAACCTCAGGGTATGGTTCAATTCAGACCATTCCTTTGTTCATCATCGCGCAGCAATGTCTAGAAACATGCATTGTCATCTCTCTAGTTACAGCTGCCTCATTGTGCTGAGTTGGTATTAGTGCTATCGAGACCGGACTACTGTAAAGCTGTTTATGCTGGAGCCCTGGAAACAGCAAAACCAAGTTACCAGATCCTGCTTCAATCCAAGGAAAAGAATTACAGTAGTTACAAGTGGAACAGAGAATAAAGTTCAAAATGCTCTATACTCCTCAAAGCTTGCGTGGGTATTGGCTCACAAAGATTTCTAGTTCCTATTCCCTAACTGAACTCTCAATCGAATGCTGAAAACCATTGGTGTAAATCTACTTGCATGGTCAGATTTAATTAAATCCGCTGCTGGGACATCAATCTGACTGTATCATAGGAGCGTCGCTCCAGGATCGCTCTGCCTGAGCCTCAGGTATCAATCTAGGCTGGCAATGTTCGACAGCATCTGAAAACAAGCATCTTCAAACAAGTATTTCGTATCCTCCATTATAATATGTAGACTACCTACTCTCCCCTCTTTGAGGAGACAGGAGCCCTCTGTGCACTGTCTGGGTCATTCCAAAATTGAAGTTTAATTATCTGATAGTAGACTTCGTTCGTTACTCCAGACAGGATGGGGAAGGTATTTTTGCTCATTTATCTTTTCAGCTATTCCCCTACCGACTTTCCACAAAAATTTAAAAAACGTATTGAAGTTTGTCAATCACATATTTTGCAGCCCATAAGAGTCTCTCTGGCTTTCTCCATTGATATTGGATTTTATGGTCTATCTTTTGGCCTCCAAAGCTTTTAATGCATTGAACTAGATGAGGGCTACTTTAGAAATATTGGCCTCTCTGCTCATGCTGAGTCTCTCCCTCCCATGCATCTTTTTCTTCATTTCGCCCATCTGCTCCTGTTATGATTCTATCTCACCCTCACTCTTTTCTTTGTATGTTTCTCATTGTGCCGCCCTACCATACCTTCTTTTGTTCCTCCCTTCTGCTCATTAGTCTTTCTCCTGTGCGCCCTTCGTTCTTCCTAAATGCCATTGCCTTTCTTTCCTCCTATCTAATCTTCCCTCTTGTTTCCTAGAAATGAAAAGTGGTCTGTATTGAAAGCTGCTTTGTATTAAAGACTGGCCTTTTCTTTTTGCGTGTCAGAAAAAAGGAAGGGTGGCAAGTGAGTCTTCATAATAGTTCTGCCTTTCTTTCTGCCATGCATGTTAGTTCTCCTGTTTTTTGTAACTTTTAAAACTTTGAGAGTCACTTATTTCTTGTGGTACTATCCTCCCCACCCCCCCTCCTGGCACTTTGATTCTGGGCATTAGTCTCACCTGGTCAGGCTGTGCAGCGGAGTTCAGCGCTGCCGCCATTCTGGCGTTCACTGAGGCCACGCCCCCTTTGTGAGGCCACGCCCCTCTATTGAGGCCACGCCCAACGCCGAGCATACATAAGGCGCTGAATACAAGCGCCGGTTGATGCATGTTAGTTCTCCTGAGGCGGAAGCCGGGAGTGTGTGTTTTTTGTAACTTTTAAAACTTTGAGAGTCACTTATTTCTTGTGGTACTATCCTCCCCGTCCCCCCTACTGGCACTTTGATTCTGGGCATTAGTCTCACCTGGTCTGGCTGTGCAGCGGAGTTCAGCGCTGCCGCCATTCCGGCGTTCACTGATTCCCCGCCCCCTTCGTGAGGCCATGCCCCTCTATTGAGGCCACGCCCACCGCCGAGCATACATAAGGCGCTGAATACAAGCGCCGGTTGATGCATGTTAGTTCTCTTGAGGCGGAAGCCGGGAGTGTGTGTTTTTTGTAACTTTTAAAACTTTGAGAGTCACTTATTTCTTGTGGTACTATCCTCCCCAACCCCCCTCCTGGCACTTTGATTCTGGGCATTAGTCTCACCTGGCCAGGCTGTGCAGCGGAGTTCAGCGCTGCCGCCATTCCGGCGTTCACTGAGGCCACGCCTCCCTTAGTGAGGCCACGCCCTTCTATTGAGGCCACGCCCACCGCCGAGCATACATAAGGCGCTGAATACAAGTGCCGGTTGATGCATGTTAGTTCTCCTGAGGCGGAAGCTGGGACTGTGTGGTTTTTGTAACTTTTAAAACTTTGAGAATCACTTATTTCTTGTGGTACTATCCTCCCCACCCCCCCACCTGGCACTTTGATTCTGAGCATTAGTCTCACCGGGTCAGGCTATGCAGCGGAGTTCAGCGCTGCCGCCATTCCAGCGTTCATTGAGGCCATGCCTCCCTACCTTTGTCATCCGCAACTATAAATCATGTGCTTATTTCGGAAGCGCAGCGGACGAGCGCAGCCGGCGCATCGTTGGCGCACCGGAGGTGCGCCAGAGGTAAGCCCGTCTGCGCCCGTCCACGCCAGACCGAGCCAGGAGCCAGGCCTTAGTGTGCAGTCGAGGCTTTCATACTCCAGAGAATCCTTATACCATCTCAATCAGCCTCTCCCACATCTATACTCTCAATCACTTAGAGCCGAGTCCCATCGCACTAATTGTCCCTATTGTCCATTCAAACTCACCCCCTCTATAAACGAGCACAACCCCCAGACGATCATAAACATGGCCCTGATTAACTGCAGGTCTCTGCCCAAACACGCCCACGAAATACACTTACTCATTGAGGAGCACCACCTGGAGATCCTGTTTCTTACAGAAACTTGGCTTGCCCCAGACTCAGACGCCGACATCGTGCAGGCACTGCCCCAAGGCTTCCTTATACAACATTTGAACCGTCCGAAGGGTAGGGGAGGAGGAATAGCCGTCATCTTTAAAGAATCCTTCTCATGTAGATTTCTCGACAGTCCTATGACGGACTGTGAAAACATGCACTTCACTATTCAAATTTCCCCCTGTAACTCCCTTTCATGAGTTCTCATCTACCGTCCACCAGGAGCCATGGGGCAGTTCCATAATTCACTCTTGGAATGCTCCGTGGCCATGGCTAGCACACGGCCCAATTCCCTAATTTTAGGAGATCTCAACGTCCATTTCGACAATAGCAAAGATGACACTGCGACTGATCTGATCCTAGACCTTGCAGCTCACCAACTTCACTTACAAAACAATCTTCCCACGCACAATCTTGGGCACTTGCTCGATCCTATATTTTGCAATTTTCCCGACCTCATGGTGGGAACACCAATTCCAGTGCCCTGGACCGACCACCTGCTTATCCCTTTCAGCTGGCGGATCCAGACCACCTCTCCTTCCATCCAAGCACTGGGCAGACTCTCCCGCTCTTGGCCCAAACTCGACCTCGATAAATGGAAACATGCATTAGAGCATACCAGGCCACAGCTTGAAAGTAACCCTCATTCTGCGGACGCACAGTTCTCGTTCTGGATTGAAAACTCCCTTGATACCGTTCTTCCCAAAAAAACGTATCTGAAACCTAGAAAAAAAGCCACCTCCCTGTGGTTTACACACGAGGTCCGCCTCCTAAAGAAAAACTGCAAGAGAGCAGAAAGAGTATGGAGGAAAAATTTCGATCCCAACAGCAAAAGTGACTACAAACGGGCTATTCTCATCTACAAAAAAGCCCTCAAAAATGCTCAAACAGCTTTCTTTAATGAAAAAATTAGTAAGGCATCCTGCTCGTCCAGAAAAACGTTCCAAATTGTGAATTTTTTTTTAAAAACCCCTGAACCACCCTGCGCGTATAATCTCTCGGACAACCACTGCAACGAGTTAGCCACGTTTTTTTATCAAAAATTACAAAACAACCTCCAACATCTCCCCCCTCTTCCTCCTGTGGACCCCCCACTTATCCACTCATGGCAGGCCCAGAACCGGAACACAGAACTTGATATGTTCTCTCCCATCTGTGAGGAAACCCTAAGGCCCATCCTTCAATCCCTCAAAAGCGGGTCCCGGCATGATCCAGCACCAGTCAGACACCTTAAACAAGTCGCTCCTACCATTCTTGCACCTATGGTGAATCTGATAAACTCCTCTATAGAAAGCGGATCGGTTCCGCCAAGCTGGAAGAAGGCGGTAGTCAAAGCCTTAATCAAAAAACCCAACCTCGACCCCAGTAATCTGGCCAACTTCAGGCCAATTTCTCTCCTCCCTTGCGTTAGCAAGATGGCTGAAAAGTTCATCAACAGCCAACTATTAAACTACCTGGAAATCAACGAATTGTTAAAACCGTCACAGACAGGATTCCGCCCGGGCCAAGGTACGGAAACAGAGATGGTGGCGGTTGTCAAGGAGGCCAGGAAGATCATTGACGCAGGAGGATCAGTGGCAGTGATCCTTCTGGACCTCAGCATGGCATTCGACACCGTTAACCACAGCATCTTGGCTCAGCAGCTCAGAGACCTTGGTATCTCAGGGCCGGCCCTGTCGTGGCTAAAATCCTGTCTCCACAACCGCTCTTTCCAGGTGACGGAGGGTGACTTCATTTCCAGGGAGACCCTATACGTTGTGGAGTGCCTCAGGGCTCGTCACTGAGCCCAACGCTCTTTAACGTGTATATGTCGCCCCTGGAAAGGATTGTTATCCCGTATAGTATCAAACTCCTGACCTACGTGGATGACACTCAGCTGGTTGTCTCCCTCAGCCGGCAGGACAATCCCACCATCGATCTGCGCTCCTGCCTGGGGGACATAGTCAGCTGAATGGACTCATCCCGCCTAAAACTCAATGACGAAAAAACGGAGATAATGGTGATGGTCAACCAGTCCCATTTCCGCCCGGAGTCTCTGTGGCCCCCATGCATGGGCCCACCCCCAACCCCCAAAGCCGAAATCAAAAGCTTGGGGATTTGGCTCGATCACAATCTCACCCTAAACACCCAGGCAAAAAAACTGCTGGAACCTGCCTTGGTCTACTACGCACCACCCGCAAGATCCTCCCACTGCTCCCTTTCCAGTCAAGAAAGCTTCTTTTACAGGGTCTTATCTTGTCCAGACTGGACTACGGAAATGCCCTATACCTCGGCGCACTAGAGAAAGTTACAGCCAGGCTACAGGTTGTGCAAAACGCTGCTGCTCGGATTCTTACTGACACCAAGATCCGCTGTTCAGCTAAACCAGCGATTAGAGCATTACATTGGTTGCCCGTGGGGCAAAGGGTGCATTTCAAGGCCTTGTGCCTAACCCACAAAATCCTTCATGGAAAAGCCCCGTCAATCCTTAAGGACCTTGTTGTCCCGCATACCACGTCCAGAACTCTCCGATCCTCGAACGGTCATCTAACCCAAATACCCAGGATCAAGAAAGCTCGCTCCGGAGGCCGGCGTTTTTCCTATCACGCGTCTAAGCTGTGGAACGCCCTCCCGCTCGACCTTCATGCCAAACACAATCTGCTGCCTTTCCGAAAGCTACTAAAGACTTGGCTGTTCCAGTAACCATCTGCTCCTCACTCGTCTGATCCATCTGGTGCATCTGTTAGCGCTGGGACGCTCACAGGCAGCCATGCGCTCTAGAAATCTCATTACAATTACAATTACAATTACAATAGAAACTAACGAAGGATGTAATTGCCATCCAACCATTATTTTAGACATGAACAAACACAGGGCTATATCGAAGGCAAGGGAGCATGCATTACAGACCACCATTTGTTTTTTTGGCAGCCATTTTTATGCTTATGCTGCTTGTGTTAGTACATTAACCAAGACCTATTGGTTTGGACAATGCTTGTTTCTGTTAGCAGCCATGGCTTTTGCGAATAAAGAATAATTCCCAATTCAAGATGACCACTATTCGGAATCCAGAACAAATACAATGGAACAGTGAACGTGTGCAGTACAGAGCATAGTGAGGTTAAAAACATTTGACTCAATTCAATGTGTGAATGAAAGTGCCCTCATACATAGGTTGTAACAACTAAAAGTGGTATGGGGTAAAAGTAAAAAAAGGAAAGTAGAAGGCTAAACAATGCTACAAAGTCTGGGATGAATCAACATCGTTTTTGGCAAGGAGGTGTTTGGGGGACACAGTCATCTGTATAATAACCAATGGTGGACTCCAGTCAGCTAAAGACGGCAGATCTTCATGACATGTGAATAGACTCAAAATGGGGACCGTCAGATACAATTCGTCTTGAAATAGTCAAAAAAGGAATTTGTACTAATAGCGCGTGGAATAGAGTTCTAGATTTTGGCATCGTGCGCTGAGACAGCCTGCTTCAATGTTTTAGATTTCTTGCAGGAGAGGGTTTCGAAGCAGAGACAATTGACACTTTGGAGAGTGGGGGTCCTCTTGAGAAAATACATTTGCAGTGAACCCATATAATGCTCTGTGAACAAAGAAGACAGACTTGAATAAGCTCCTGGCCTCGACTGGGAGCCATTTGAGAGTGATCAGGAATAGAGTGATGAGGCTAGATTGTCTTGCTCCAGACACTAGTTGGGCCTCATAGTTGAGGCTACTTTTAGTTGAACAATGTGGATTTTGAATATACCTGATAGTAAGGAGTTGCAGGAATTCGGGCTCAGTTGGACCTTAGACTGAATACAGGTTCAAAATCTGGGCACTCGCCTTTGAAATTGTACCTCGTTTGCTGACCATTGATGAAGGCAAAGAGATTCAGCTTCTTGGCCATGATATAGCCTGAGGATTTCCTGAGGATTTCCCGTTTTTTATGAAAGGTTGGCATTGACATTCATTAATTTCGTCATTTCGGCCAGGCATGACCATTACTTAGAAGCGAGTGGAGCGGCTAGCGCTATTTCTGAAACTCTGTGTGACAATTGATTTTAATAATTGATCCCAAATTGTAACTGCGTGTAGCCCCCCTCTATTTTTAACCTGTGTATGACAATTGATTTTAAGAATTGTTTCGACCTTGCACATTGCCCTTACGAGGAGCCAGAACCCTGTTGGACCGTTTACAATCCCTATTGGCAGGTACGTGTCAGAACATGGACTTCTTTCAGTCCGTAGTATACTTGAAGAACGACGTGTAATTTTTCCGTTCTGTTCTTCTTTTTTAATCTCCCCAGACTGCGGGCGGTCTAGCTATAAATAGAATTGGATACGTCAAATACGTTAAATACGTTCAAGACGAGAGACGTAATCCTGATACTGCCGACGAGACAGTGCAATGTATTTTTACATGCATTACGAATAAAATAGAGGTAATTATTTATTACGACTCTTGTACATTGTACTTGCATAAAGGGCTATGTAGGTCGCTGTTAACTACGGAGGCCAAGATGAGCTAGAATAATGGACCCCCGTTTTTTTAAAACGAATAAGTATGCCCAAGATTGAAGGCTACACCTATCATAGTGTAAATGCCCCCAAATTATGCAGAAGTCCTATATGCTCATAATGCGTATGTGTTGTAAGCACAACATGTATCTAAATAGTTGACAACTAAAAGAGGTCAATAAGAGTAAACTACTATTTTTATGTTGCCTTGATTCTGTAGGCACCAGATGGTATCGGATGGTAGCTGAATAAAACAGTAGCACCTACGTGGTAGTTATTTAACTACAATAAAGCTAATTGATTATAATGTCATCCTATTCTTGTAGGAGGGTGTGAACCCCCGGTTTTTTGTAGTGCCCCTTTATTAAAGGAAAGGGGGTTTTTATTAACCTATCACTCGTATATGAGGCAATTAGCGGATTTTCTAATTAAGTTCTCCTTATATCCATCTGAGAGCCTTTTTATTAAGTATATACCTATGACTAGATGACAATTCTTTTTATATAGCAATCAATTGTTATCTGTATTGGAAATATTGTTAATTGTGATAATACCACAACAAAATATGTGTGGATAAACATCATTTTCGATCATTAAATACAGAGGATGAAAATGTTGATTTGTATATAAGTACATTACTCCTATTAGGAACAATATGAGGCTGTTTTGTTGTGAATGTTCAAGTATATACTGTACGTAATGTGTAGGAGCTATATTTTTAGTATGGTATTTGTAGTAATTTGATCAGTCATGCAATGCATAATGTGTATATCTTATATTGTATATGTTTTTATTTTTAGATACATGGTTATAGTGGGATTTCATTGTTATTTCCTGAGGAAGGTTTTTGGCCCTGAATTATCATTGGCCACAACCGAAACGCGTCGATGCTTTAGGGTGGAAATACATTAAGTCATTGGACAAGGAACTCCTGTCAAAGTGATCAACTAAATATTTGGAGTGTGATCCTGTATGATATTGTAGACTATTGCATTACCCTCATGAATTAGGAACCATTTTCCTTATGTTTTGTCCCATTATATATTGTGATTTGTTTTTTAACCTGTTTTTAACCCTGTTTTTTTAATATATCAAAATAAAATGTAAATTTTTTGTATGACTGTATTGGTTACATCATTTACCGCTCCTAAGTTGTGATATGTTTTGGTTTCGATTGTGTGTTTTCAAACTAAGGTTAGCTTAAAAATTCACCCAGAGGGGAATCTTTTTTGACAAGTTGTCTTTTGGTACCCTACCCCTTTGGCTTGTTTGGGTCCCTCTCTTTTGTTAGAGACATTGCCCTTTTTAAACAGCGTGAATTCCCCCTTTTAAAACGTGTATTGTGACAATTTAATTTATAATTGCTGTACATTGCACCGTAGCACTTTAGCACATTTGTGAGCCTATTTGCACTGTTCCTACCTGACACACCACCGCCTAGAATTCCGCCGCTTCTTAGGTGTGGTGGGAGTGCAGGTCGCGCTCTAGCACTGTCAGGGACACGAGGCTACAAAGGCAGGACTCGGCGATGGCGCTTCATTACTTAGAAGCGAGTGGGGCTGCTAGCGCTATTTCTGAAACTCTGTGTGACAATTGATTTTAAAAATTGATCCCAAATTGTAACTGCGTGTAGCCCCCCTCTATTTTTAACCTGTGTATGACAATTGATTTTAAGAATTGTTTCGACCTTGCACATTGCCCTTTTTAAACAGCGTGAAGTCCCCCTTTTAAAACGTGTATTGTGACAATTGAATTTATAATAGCTGTACATTGCACCGTAGCACTTTAGCACATTTGTGAGCCTATTTGCACTGTTCCTACCTGACACCCCACCGCCTAGAATTCCGCCGCCATCTTAGGTGTGGTGAGAGTGCAGGACGCGCTCTAGCACTGTCAGGGACACGAGGCTACAAAGCGCTATGTTCTACCGGAACCGCAGCGGACGGGCGCAGCGGGCGCGCCGGAACTCGCCGAAGGCAAGCCCGTCCGCGCCCGTCCGTGCTGGGCATTCGCTTAGCGCTGGAAACGCTGTCCGTTTACAGGGGCCCCGCTACTCCAAAGCCGAGCGGTGTGGCCTGAACCAGCGTCTATGTGATCATCCGGTGAGAGCATATTTTGAGAATAATTGTGTTACTCCCAGATGCCTCTCTTGCGGATTCCTCATCCCTAATAACCTCCCTAATATCCCACCCAATATGCTGGTGCTTCCTCGAGATAGAAATGAAGGTACTGCATTAAACAACAATCAGCAGACTACCATTCAGAGCAATTATCAAAAGCCTAGGATCGGCAGAAGCAGTAATCTGAAATGTATCCTGCTGAACACTAGATCCATGCCTAAACACAAGCATGAGATCGAAGCTTTGATAACTGATCATGGGGCCGATCTCCTGTTCCTCACAGAGAAATGGGCAAATGATGACTCTGGACCTGACTGGAATATGGCCACCCCAGAAGGCTATTCTGTGGAATTTGTAAACAGAACCAAAAATGTGGGCGGGGAATAGCAATAATTTACAAATCGCACTTTAAACTGCATGCCTGTCCCCAGCAGGAATTAGAGGCGGTGGCCATGACCTTCAAAATTAAAGAGAATAACTGTCTGATTTTTGAAGGACTGCTCGTGTACCGCCCCCCTGGTCCGAGAGGCCCTTTTATTAAAGCACTATACACCTTTTTAGAAACTACCACAGACTCAGTCACCTATACTTTCTTGGGTGACATTAATTTCCATCTTGAGGCGAATAACGATCTGGACTCAGTCACGTTACTGGATAATTTCCTTAGTTTCGGAATGAAGCAGGTAGTTGATAGACCCACGCATTCAGCGGGGCATATCCTCGATGGGATCTTCACCAATAATGACCATATTAAGATGACCTCCGTTCTTTCCATACCATGGTCAGACCACAGTGCCATCTTTTTTAATTTACAACTTAAAAACCTTGTAAATAAGCGTAGGAATTTCGTACCCCCCGAAAAAACACGTCCCTGGAAAAAGCTTGAACCCAAGTCCTTAGCTAAGATATTGGCCAAAAATCCCCCTGACTTTGAAGGTGGTAATAGCGATAAGGGAGCAATTGACTTCCGCAACTGGCTTAACAACGAGGTGGATGAAATGGCCCCAATTGAAACAAAGAAACTCAGAAGGCGATCCGCCACTGCCCAATGGTATACGGCAGAGGTAAAGGTAGTCAAAATAAAATGTCGTAGACTGGAGCGGACGTGGCGCTCGGACTACAGTCAGGAAAACAAACTTAATTATACTAAAAGCCTACAGGAGTATAAACTGACAATTGCTCAGGCAAAAACAGCCCACTTTACGAATAAAATCCCAAAGTCTTCCAACTCTGCTAGGGAGCTTTTTAAGGTAGTAGCTCACTTAGCAAAAACTCCCCGGGACAAAATCTTTGCTCCAGACCAAAACTTCGTGAGCGGTATCGCTACCTTCTTCCAAACTAAAGTGCAAACAGTGTATGACGAGCTCAGCACCATGGTAGCAGATACTGCCGACAATGAGGTGGAACATTCCATTGCGACCTCTTTTAGTTTTTCCAATTTTCCTTCATTAGAGAAAGAGCAAGTGTACCATCTGCTTACCCAGATGAAATCCGGCTCTCCTCTAAATCCTTGCCCCCCCTTATGTTTTGCATATGGTTCCAGAGAGCATTGTGAATGTGCTAACACCCTTACTCAACAAGATTATTGATACTGGTGAATTCCCCAGCAGTTGGAAGAAGGCCTGTATTAGACCTATCATTAAGAAGGAGAATCTGGATCCCTCCGTGCCTAAACACTACCGCCCCATTTCTTGTCTGCCACTACCTGCAAAAATCCTGGAAAAGGCCATGAATCAAGAAATCATGAAATATATAGATGAAAAGAAACTGTTAGATCCCTCACAACATGGTTTCAGACCTAATCATTCCACTGAATCAGCTCTCATTATGGCCACAGAAAAAATACGTAAGACTATGGACGTGGGTGGTCGGACGGCCCTGATCTTATTAGATTTGACAGCAGCCTTCGACACTGTAAATCACTCCGTCCTGCTAAAAAGACTAGTTACTCTAGGCCTCACCGGTAATGCTTTGACTCTTGTCACCTCCTTTTTAGGCACACAAGCGCAACAGGTACTTTGGAACGGGCTACAATCAGCCGAATTTTCTAATCCAGGTGGAGTCCCGCAGGGCTCAGCATTGTCACCCACGCTGTTTAACCTGTATATTACTCCCCTAGCAGCGCTGATTAGATCCTATGGCCTACATTTGGTGTCTCAAGCCGATGACACTCAAATTGTAGTGTCAATCTCTCAACCTACTGAAACCATAGCAGAGCGCTTCAGGAGCTGCCTAGCTGGAGTGAGAAAGTGGATGAGCCACAACTTTCTTAGAATAAACACGGACAAATCCGAAATCATTGAATTCGGCCCAAAGCCGTCCATCTGGAGTGATCTATGGTGGCCTCCTGAGGCAGGGTCTTGCCCTGCCCCAGTTGATAAAGTCAGGAACCTCGGTTTCCCATTCGAAAAGGATCTATCAGGCAAGGCTCAGATCAACCAGGTGACATCTGCCTGCTTCTATGGCATTAAGGTGCTTAGAAAAATCTTGCCTTACATTCCAACTGCATTAAGAAAGACGGTGATGGGAGCCCTGGTTATGTCCCAAGTAGATTACTGTAACTCCCTCTACCTGGGAGCAGGAGAGAAACAACTGACCAAGCTGCAGGCAATCCAAAATGCAGCGTGTAGAGTACTGCTTAATCTCCCCAAGCGGCACCCTACTTCTAAAGCCATTCGGGAGCTTCACTTGCTCCCGGGTAGGCGCCGCATTCAGTTTAAGGCCCTCTTGTTTTGTACACAGGTCATTGCATGGTACAGGACCAGATGATTTCATCAAACTTCTACCTCGTTATGTACCCTCCAGAACTTTGAGGTCAACCAATCAAGACCTAGTGTGCCAGCCCAGAATAAACAGAGCTCGATGGGGCGGCAAATCCTTCTCCCATCAAGCGGCAAAATTGTGGAATTCATTGCCCCCCCTGTTGCGCGCACAAAAATCTAAAATGAGTTTTAGAAAGTCCTTAAAAACCTGGCTCTTCACCCAGTCCTAAATCTGCCCCATTGTGCTTCTTAGTACTCTCAGCGCCAAGACGCTGCGGCATTCGTGCGCTTTATAAGAATTTCAGTCAGTCATGACCTCTATTGGAGTAGTACTGTGAAGGTGGAGAGTAACAAAAACTTTATGTCCTTTTATTAAAACATGTAGCCTAGTGTCAGAGACACGTATTTTGTGGCAGGTAATGGAGAGAAATTCCAAATTTTGTAAACAAAATGCAATCAGTTGAAAGTGGAAACGTTAATGCAAAAATAACACATGTATAATTATCATCTAAATTTAGTAGTAGGTAACTATCTCTATTTCGTATCGGAAAGACGTAAAATAAATAATAATGTATTGACTTAAATCATCCTATTAATGCTATTTTAACAGCAAATTATATATTACTATTAAAAGACCTGTTGTTTTGTACAAGATGTTTTTTTTTTCTTTTGCTGCAGATGCTCTAACTTTCTAGAAGCCTTCTTTTAGTGAATATGCATTTGTTTTGTATTAGACAACTGATAGTGTGGTTCTTACCGAAAGAATAGGAGATGGCAGAAAGCTTGGCGCATGGGAAGAACTGTCTGAACAGCAAGATGTGAACAATGTATCTTTTCAAGGACTTATTTCTGTGGTGCATTGGGAAGACATGAGAAACTGGGGAGTTTACCTGCTCCAAGGGTTATACCGCATCCCTATTAGTTATTGAGAATGGGGAATGTGTTGTTTGTTTTGATTGCTGTTCTTTTGAAAATATATTAGTGTGTTCCTAGAATAGGAGTGGGGGCCAATTGTTTTTCTCCAGCACTCTAGACTTCTAGCTTGCAAGAGCAATTTAGATGCTTTAATGAGGTCCATAATGTTATTTCTCTTCAGGAGAGATTCCCATGTAATCTTTTCACTTATATATGTCTGCCAATTTATAGCTGAGTATAATTTTCAGCTTGAAATTTCTTTGGATTAAATGTGAAAGCTTAATTCTTATGCATCTATTATCTTATCAAAGCTCTTTATTGGCTTTGTGGACTGACACCTTTAATCTTAATATTTGCCACTCAAAACCTTGAATTTAGCTGAGGTACATACTTTATGGAACACCGTTGCTGTATTATTTGAAATTATCACTAATATAATATTTTGTTTTTGCTTTGAAATAGCGAGTAATGGATTAATTGAATATCAAAAAAACGATAACAAAATACTAATTATTTCTAAATAAAATAATTTGAACTTACTAAATAGTTAATAAAATCCTTTAATTCACTCAAAAATCGTTTTATCAACCAAATTAAAAGTAAAATGAATTTGTTAATAATTGCTGCTTTTAATCCCCTCTTCCTCAACGATCAAAGGTCATTAGACCAGTGGTGGGGGTTATATAATGATTATTCCAGAGGATTAAGATACAAACATCCTGCGCTGTTATGTGGTAGCTAGAAGACGGTTTATGCCACTAGAGGGAAAGGAGCTGAAATAAATTGCCCAGGCTTAGAATTGACAATGTCCCTTGAGACCAAACCCCAACCCCAAACTTGAAGATTGAAGAAGTTTGCAATTCCGAAAGTGGTTACAGTAGTGGAGGTGTTAGTATCAATAGGGTTATTTGTCGCCATTGTCCTTATTGAGTTTTCGTTATTGTGTTTAAGAATGGGCGAATTTTGCGAATTCGCGATCCGCGAATTTGCAGATTTGCAAATTTGCGATCCGCAAAATTCACGAATTTGTGCGAATTTGCGGATTTTTGTTTTTTTGCGTGTTCGCTGGGTTTCTTGCGTGTTCGCTGTGTTTTTTGCGTGTTCGCGGGGCTTTTTGCGTCTTCGCGAGCCGCTTGCAAAGCGAAGTTACCCATGCAGTTGTTTATGAGAGAGGGAGAGAGAGATAGATAGATAGATAGATAGATAGATAGATAGATAGATAGATAGATAGATAGATAGATAGATAGAGAAAGAAAGAGAGGGAAAGAGAGAGGGAGAGAGAGAACGAGAGAAAGAAAGAGAGGCCGGATCTCTTAAGGGCCAGATTCCTGAGTTGCCCCTACAAATCATACAGCTTTTTATTTTTAGCAAAATGCATATGAAAATTGTGCTGTAAAGGTCTCTTTTAGTTTAACCCCTCCTGACAACTCAAAATGGGTTTATTTGCCATCCTCTCCCTTCTTCCTGCTTTTTATATCTGTAAGGGCCAGATGTAGGTCGGTCGGTAACGGCCAAAAATCGGTATTTTCGGCCGTTACTGATCGGTAAAAAGGTGAATGGTATGTAGGGGGGATTATTTTACCGAATCGGTAAAATTACCGAATCGGTAATTTTACCGATTCGGTAAAATAAATAATCGGGAAATTTACCGATTCTGAACCACCCATATGTAGGTGGGACTCTTCAGAGTCCCAGGAGCCCTAACGAATCGGTATTTTACCATCAAATCCAATTTGATGGTAAAATACTGATTCCGGTGTGCATGCACATGTGTGCATGCACACCTATGCCATGTGTCAGGCAGACCTGCCCTTAGGGCATGTATGCCTGCCACATGCCACCCAAGCCTGTTATGGGGGTGCCAGAGGGTGTCAAAGTGACACCCCCTGCACCCTTGTGTAAATCGGTATTTACCGATTCGGTAAATACCGAATCGGTAATGCCCATTCATTCCTATGGGCTTTGAAGCCCATAGGAATGAATGGGCATTACCGATTCGGTATTTACCGAATCGGTAAATACCGAAATAATCCGATTCGGTATTCCAGCACATCTGGAATACCTACATGTCAACACCATTGATTTACCGATTTTCAATTACCGAATCGGTAAAATTCGGTAATTTAAAATCGGTAAATCAATTCTACCTACATCTAGCCCCAAGTGCTTCCTGATGAGGTTTAATTCCTTGGACAGGAGCCTCGTTGCCTACTTGTAACTATTCTCTGACCCTGCTTCAAGAGTCAGAGCAGGGTCAGAGAATAGTGGCAGGTAGGCAACGAGTCGCCAGGAAGCAATTAGCAGCAGGTGTCCAAGTTGAAGTTAATTTGTTTGTAACCCTTTTGTAAAAGGTTACAAAGAATTTAGGTTCAACTTTTGCACCTGCTGCTGTAACCCTTGCTTGGCTGAAAAATTCGTCCCCGCTGATTTGCGGATTTTACCGCGATTTCGCGAGATTCGCGAATCGTGAAATCGCGGAAAATCCACAAATTTGCCCGCGAAACGGATTTTACCCCCACCCTTAATTGTGTTGAACCTAATTGCACAAAAGGGAAGCTATATTTGTCAGGGGGATTTCCCACTGGTCCAGACTTCATTTGTGTGTGTGAACATAAAGAAGTCAGAATGTGTTATTTCAGATTGTTTCTTGTATGAATGAACACTTTTGAATTTTTTAGTGTAGCACACAAACGTATTTTGTGTATTGTGCTTGCTTAACGTTGTAGAATTTTGTGAATGAGAAAATTGTAAAGGACGGTTAACAACTACAAGGAGTGAGAAATACATCAGAGTGTGTCACGCTGGCATAGGACAGTTGGTACAATTTGCAACACTGAGATTGGTTGCCAGATCATTTGTTCTTGGGCTGTGGTATGCTCATGAGAGGGATTATTTTCGGAATGGAAGTGAATATTAATTTTTATGGGACTGTAAATTAACTAAAAGAAAAACACTGACACTTCGTGAATCGATTATTGCTAATTAATTGATGGATTTTTGCAATCATGAAATGTTTTAAAGCTCTTAGAGTTTTAATGAGAGGTGGTGTGTAAGTTTCTGTCTGTGAGGGCAAGGAAGCTCAATTAGAATGTGTGCTAGGTCATTATATCGCGAGAAATGTAGGTCTTCATACTTATTTATGGCTTTGACAATGGCATAAAATTGCTGAAAGAGAAGGAGCATTCAGACTTACACAATATGGTACATCAGAAGTCAAGATTATTTAACATTTAAGCAAAATGTTATATGAAATTAAAGCAACTACTTGACCCACACATTTTAAAACAATAAATGCTTGGGAAAAGGCAACTTATACCAATTGTGATGAGGAGACCACAAGAAAAACTGCTGGTGATAGTGATATGGGGGATGACATTTTATATGCTTTGTTGTCCTCACGTCCACCACCATATGTGGCTCCAACAGCTGGTTCAGAAAGTGTTACAACTATTAACTGCACAGTGGCTACAGCCCCTGTTGACCTAAATGTAATTCAGATTGAGGGATCACCTCCGACACTTTTGATTGCAACTGCACCTGCTGAAGCAGTCATTACTGTAATTGCTCCAGGTGCCACAGCTTTTGTTGTGACTGTTCTTGCGCCAGTGTCATACGCTGTATCAGCTCAGACATTAGCAATTCATGTTGCAACTGTATCAATCAATATTGTACCAAACCCTGTTGTCCCAAAAAAAGAGAGTGTTACCCCAATTAGACAAGAAGGGACCGGGTAGCTATCACTTATCAAAAACAAAATTCCCTTATGTGTCGAATTTACTGACCTCAAAGAGTATGCACTGAACCAAATCAATATTAAATGTCTTGACACGTCTATTTAGGAAAGATACATTTTATTTCATACAATACAAGAACAATCTGCATTTGACTGCAATATTTAACATTTATTAAAAACCATCATAGTAATACATCATATATCCACAATGCATGTTAAAAAAAATTTGTCATAAAACAATACAATTGTCTAATTCCCACATCATTATTATAAACATAAAAAGCAAAATGTCAAAGGACAATGTGTCAATACATTGAATTAAATATTCATATTGTCAAAGAACTATGTCTCGACGCAGTGTTTCGGTGTGTCTTTTTATTTTCTTGCCACCTTCTTCAGGACTTCTACAAATTTCACAACTCTTTCTTAAATTTCATAAAAATGAGACAATCCATCTCAGTTTGTAATAAAAGGGAAATTCCAAGTGTGCAGTTACATTTAAATCGCGTTACACTTTTTCAGGGATATAGATTCTCTTCAAATATTATCTTTTATAGTATCTTGAGAAAAGCCGGATTCTTTCTGACTATGTAAGACCGCTTCTTCACCCTCAGTTTTTATCTGTATTTTTCTCCTGTTCCAACTGGGGAGTTGGTTTTAATTGATCATATGTAATCCTTTCTTTGTCCACTTATTGTATTTGGGAGCCAATCTTTAACAATTGATTTGACCCAACTTGCTCCTCATCTAGTCAACAGCAATTTAAGATGCTGAATGTCTGGTTCCAAGTCCCAGACCCCAAGAGGCAGAGCTACTGAACCCTCGACTGGTGCTGTGGACCACAGTCCTGCTTCAGAAAGAACTCTTGACTTTGTCCCGGCCCAGCACAACCTTTTATAATGCTTAAAGCACTATTTGCTTCTAAGCACTAGCTTTACTTTTAATCTTTAAAAAAATCACATCTCTAGTTCTCTATGTTGGATTTTTTTCATTTTAGTGTCACTTTGTTCATAAATTGTTTTGGGATTTTAATTGTGTCTTACTTATTGAATGTGTTGGTGTTTTTAAATGCTTTACACACCTGTCTCCTAGGTTAAGCATGGCTGCTTGTAGCCAGCTGCCATGGGCTGATCAAGAAAATAATTATTGAGACCTTGACTGAAGCTTTTATTGGGTCAGTGGCCTTATTACTAGTGGTAGGTTCCTACTTATCACGACTATTAAACCACTTTGCAACAAGTATTATTTCAAATTCCCGCTGATGCTGAATGCATTCCATTGCATGAGAACAGTCAATTATTGTTTTCCTTCATGTTCAGAAATAGAGCTTTGAAATGGTGCAGAGTTCCACAAGAGTATACAGAGAGTTCTTCAATCTTTAATCAGATTTTGAAAAATAACAAATGTCATGTAATTTAGTTCTTGTGCAACATATTGATTACCTACTTGTGGCATCAAAAACACAAGAAGCATGCAAGCAGGACATGTATGCTTTTTTTAACCCTTTTGCAGAGTATGGACAGAAAGTGTCCCCAAATAAGTTACGATACTGACAGTATGAGGTACTATATTTAGGACATATCATTGAAAAAGGGAATGAGAAAGATATCACATTAGAGAATCACATCAATTTTAAAATGTAGTCTCCCAGAATGCAGAGAGAAGTCAGGATACTACATAGAGAGAAGCAAGAGCGTAGTGAATATTGCTCATCCACACTAAAACCCAGTATTTGATGAACAGAAGACTTACACAATATGAACATTACATTATTGTGGCAGATTATTCTTGCTGCAGCATTGAAGAGATGTCAAATACTCAATCCAGCTTCCCTGATACCATTACCTGAAAATGAAATGAAATTGATGGGGAAAAGGTTGAGCATGACATTCTCGATTTTACACATCTATGCACCAAGCCATAACTTGATATGAAGGAGGAAACCTTTGATGAGCCCAACTATGTATTCTTTGCAGGCAGCTCATTTTTGAGAGATAATAAGAAGAACTTGAGGGCAGCTTGCACTGTTGGTAAAATTCAGCAAGTGGTGGAAGCCTCCTAGCTTTAAGGTGTTACTGATTGCCCTTACACGAGCTTGTTGTGTTTCAGCTCAGTTTCGAGTGTCTTTATTGATAGATAGTCAGTATGGCTTTGATGTGGTCTATGAGTTTGGACACTAAAATGACATGTGCAGATAAGGATAATCTTAAAACAATCAAAAGTACAGTTTACTGAACTAGTTACAAATTTTCATCACCTTCTTAAAACACATTCTGGATTGTAAGACTTAAAAAACATTGTTTCCTAATGTTAAGAAATCACAAATGTTTCCAAGACTATGCTGAGAAATTTGCAGCAGCTTTTGTCCTTCTTTGAAATCATTGTAAATTCCTGTTTGCGTTCATATGATTGTTTTCTGCATACTTTGTCAGTGTTTCATTGTGGTCTGTCTTTGCTTTTGCGCACTGTTGAGTCTACTACTGGCTAAAATCTGTAGAATCTGTTTTAAAAAATATAATTTACCGCTCGTTTGCTCTTTTAATATCCCTGTGTTCTCCTGCTCAGTCCCGCCCCGGTCGCCGCGTCCATTGTGGGCGTTTGCGCGGAGGGTGAGGAGTCCACCACTTCCTGTCTCCTCTGTGCTAGGATTAGCGCTAGCGCTCTAGCCTTCCCTCCCCCTTCCCATTTAATGACGACAAGCCAGCGACCGCGCAGCGTACGCACCAAGTGCGCGCCGAAGGCGTGCACAAGGCAAGCCCGTCTGCGCCCGTCCGCGACCGACCGCGGCCAGGGGCCAGAACCCCCGCCCCACCTCCAAGCGAGACGGTAGGAAGTAGAAGATATACAAGAGATCAACTAATCTACCTTCACCCTACACTTAACACTGCATGCACTTATAGTCTGCTACCTGACGATAAGGCGCAGATCGGTCCCGCCCCGGTCGCCGCGTCCATTGTGGGCGTTTGCGCGGAGGGTGGAGTCCACCACTTCCTGCCTCCTCTGCGCTAGGGTTAGCGCTCTAGCCTTCCCCCCCCCCCCTTCCCATTTAATGACGACAAGCCAGCGACCGCGCAGTGGATGAGCGAGGCGGGCGCGCCGAGTGTGCGCCGAAGGCGCGCATAAGGCAAGCTCGTCTGCGACCGACCGCGGCCAGGGGCCAGAAACCCTGCCCCACCTCCAAGCGAGACAGTAGGAAGTAGAAGATATACAAGAGATCAACTGATCTACCTTCGCCCTACACTTAACACCGCATGCACTTATAGTCTGCTACCTGACGATAAGGCGCAGAAATGTAGGATATGTTATTTTGATCCGTCATTAGCTTTGGTGAACACTAAGAGGGGGGAACAACTCACTATGTTCTTAGTAAACTGTTGCCCATGTAAGAAACATAGTTTAGACATTTATGATGTCCTTACTGATCTTCAGCCTGATCTGTTGTTTCTAACAGAGACATGGTTGGATGAAGCATTGGCGCCGGAGATTCTCGAGGCCCTTCCATCAGCCTACAGCTTGCTGAGAATTGATAGGGTGGCCCAAAGAGGGGGGGGCATTGCAATGGTGTACAATACTAAGCTTGTGTGCTCATTAGAGCAAGTAAAAATTAGTAATTGTGAAGCCGGCCTCTTTTCCATCAAGGTATCCCTGAATGTACTATTATGGGATATCTCTTATACCGCCCCCCCGGGAGCATCAAGCAGTTTGGTGAGAACCTACTGGAATCGGTTGTTCAACCGGCCCTGCGCTACAAGAAATTCCTCATATTAGGCGATCTTAACATACATTTTGAGGATGTTAATTGTGCTGAGGCACAATCTATGATTGTCTCTCTGAAATCACTGATGCTTACACTCTTAGGTGAGATATTCCAACCCATCAGGCGGGTCATCTTTTAGATCCCATATTTGCTAATTGGAATGGGGTGAGGGTGCTAACTCCTATTAGGATTCTGTGGTCTGATCATTTTCTTATCCCACTCATAATAACAGACACGTCCGTAGGAGAAAGATGTAAGAAACCCACCCATCCTAAACGAAGGAATTGGAAAAAATTCTCCCAGAAGGCATTCGAATGTATGCTAATGCAGGATGAGCCCCCGCTTAGTAATACTTTTAAGGATGCGCGGATGGAGTGTGAACAATGGATATCTAAGGCGTTAGACAAGGTGGCTCCATGGACCCTAAAAGCCCCAATCCGTAAGACTAGGTCTGCCCCTTGGTACAACGATGAATTGTGTGCTGCTGAAGCCAGATGCAAAAGATTGGAGTGCCTGTGGCGCAAAGATTATGACACGGCTCGGAAAGAGTCATATAGGAACAGTCTGAAGGAGTACCATTGGTGGATTAATAAGGCTAAGAGAGAATTTATCCAAGAGAGGATCGACACTTCTGAAAACTACTCCAAAGAGCTCTTTCTAATTTATAAGGAGCTCACGGTGCTTACAACAAGGATAGAGACTAAAGATCTCTATTCCACTGAGATATGCAAATCTATTGCAGATCATTTTGTAAGTAAAGTGGAACAGATTTATATGTCCTTTCAGCAGGGTCCAGTCGAAGCAAACTTTGTGCGGGATACCTGTCATGCGCCCCTTAAGAAAGCCTATCTAAAGGAATTCATGGTGCCTTCAAGGGAGGAACTGATAAACTTAATTATGAGTATCCAGTCAGGATCCCCTATGGACGTGGTTCAGCCTAAAATTCTTAGGGATCAGGTTCATATATTCGTGGAACTACATAGGCAATTTGGCTACCCTTTCTTTTCAAGAAAGACATGTGCCTGAGGTATGTAAACTGGCACAGGTAGTGCTGTTTAAAAAGAAGGCTAACCTGAATATTTCCCACTTGGATAACCTCCGGCCCATTTCTCTTCTTCCATTCTCTGCCAAGGTGGTGGAAAAATTGGTGAATAACCAGCTGGTCAAATTTGTGGAGGACAATCATCTCCTACATTCCTCCCAATTTGGTTTTAGGGCCAAACATTCCACAGAGACTGCCCTCCTTTCTTCTACAGAGCTGCTTCGTCAGAGAGTAGATGAAGGACAGACCGCCGCTTTAATATTGCTGGACCGTAGTGCGGCATTTGATACTGTGTCGCACTCTAAACTTCTGGCCAGTCTGAGTGAGTTGGGGATGGACTATGAATGGATGGTCTCCTTTCTGGCGGACCGAAAATTCCAAATACACTGTCCCCCCTTTAGGTCCATGCCTAGAATCTTACAACAAGGGGTCCCGCAGGGCTCTATTTTGAGCCCTACGTTGTTTAATCTATATATGGAACCCCTGGATAGGTTGGTGAATCCTACGGGATGGACATTGTATCTTATGCGGATGATACGCAACTGGTGGTTACTCTATCACACAACCCAGTTGAGACGGCTGATAATTTCTCTGCCTGTCTTGTATCTCTTGCAGCATGGATGAAGAGCAACTGCCTCCGCCTCAATGGCAACAAGACCGAATTCTTGGTGATTGGTTCTTATCCATCTATTTGGACATCTGCATGGTGGCCCATGAAATTGGGTCCTACACCCGTCCCCTCAAATACAGTGAAGAACTTGGGTGTTCTTTTGGATACCAATCTCTCATATTCCCAAAATATTGCCAAGATAGCAGGGAAGTGTTATGGCATATTGAAGGTCCTGCCCAAAATCTTGGATCTCCTACCTATTACAACTAGGAAAATATTAGTACATGCCTTGGTCACATCCCATCTCGACTACGGGAATTCCCTGCTTTGTGGCCTTAGCAATAAGGGCCTGAACCAGCTGCAATATGATCAAAACGTGGCCACCAGGCTGGTTCTAAAGTTGCCTAGGAAGTCCTCAGGGAAATGTGCGTTACAGACCCTACACTTGCTCCCCATGAGAGAACGCATTTGGTTCAAGACCATGTGCATAAGTCATCGGATTGCACATGGCAAGGGCCCGATTCATCTCGATAGGTTACTAACCATATACCGTCCTAAACGCCTTCTGAGATTTATGGGCAGCATGCAGTTCTCGGTTCCCCGCATCTACAAATCACGGATGGGCGGGCGCTCTTTTAGGTTCTTGGCAAGTAAGCAGTGGAAAGATCTTCCTGTTGAGCTCCGTATGGAACCGTCGGAAACGAGGTTCCGACAGAAACTTAAGACCTATTTGTTTCCTGTAGTTTAGTATCAATCCAGTGTCCTCCCACCCTGTCCTTTCCCCTTAGTATGAGGTGATCTCTGTCTGATTTTAGGTGGGAATGCATACTAGCGCGGAGACGCACTGTTTTAGTGTATTCAGGCGCTTAATAAATGTTTTTATTATTCTTATTATTATTACCATTTTCTGTTGTTTTCTCCATTACTTTCCATTACCTAAGTCCTTCTGCTGATCCTGTTTCCCTGCATGCTTCTCTCTGTTTCTCCCTCCCCCAGCCCCTCGCACCACACCCCAGCAAACTTCCCACCTCCCAGGACCTACTTATAGAAGGTCACAATGTGACCCCATTGAGCAGATCCCTGTGTCCACTCCCCCTTGCTAACAAAGGCACACCAAAGGCAAGCCCATCTGTGCCAGTCTGTACCTGGGGTATGCCCAGCACCTCAAACCCTGGGCTGCGGCCACCCACAAATACTGTGCTGGAGAGCTCCGAGGACTAGACCCTGGATGCCACAACAACAACTACTGCATCTCATCTCCTCGATCTATGGTAGGACGTTTTACCTGTCACTGTCTTCACCTGCAACTTAGGCCCTCCCGCCCTCATGGAAACCTGCAACACACCTACCTCATCGACCATGACAACCCCGGAACCACTCTGCTGCCTCCTGATGAATACCAGATCATCTGAAAACATGCCACCAAAATCTGGGATACCACCACGACCCGGACATTATCTTCATAACAAAGACCTGGCTAAATCTCCCCCCCCCTGACATCACCACCATGATGCTCAGCTACTACAACTGATACACTGGACCTTCACCAACAAAAACAGAGGAGGCATCACCCTCATCCACAAAGAAACCATATGCTGTACCACCACCGAAGAGGGCACCACACCAATCATGGAACACCTCAACTTCCATCTACAAGCTGATGGCTGAACTGCCATCAGAGGCACTCTTGCCTACAGCCATCCAGGACAACACTCCAGCTTCTGCAATGCTCTCCCTGAATTTATCGCCCAAATCGCCATTGACTCCAAGCACTACATCTTCCTCTGTGACCTCAACTTCCACCTTGATGAACCCAAAAATGCAAAATACACCAACCTCCTGGAATATATGTGCAGCATCAGCCTCACCCAATTGATCACTGATCCGACACACAGCGCAAGACACACATTTGACCCGATCTTCATTGCAAGTGACAGAGTCAAGTACAGTCATGCCACCCAACTCATTTAGACTGACCATGCCATTGTCCACTTCACAATAGCAGGATCCCCATGTGATACTACCAGGCCCCTCGGCTTCTCTGTCTGCAGCAGGAGCAAAGTTACTCAGATGGATGGATCCCCTCAACACCACACAGCCCGGATCCACAGCCACTCTTGAGCAGGCTATCCAGAACTTCTCTGGCTGGATCACCAACGCGTCGACAGAGTGGCCCCCATCAAACCAGACAAGACCAGCAGATCCGCCAAACATGCCAGCTGAGTTTACACCAGAACTCAGGATCAGGAAACACAAGTGCAAACTGCTATGACCAAAGATGGTACACCAGCAAAGATCCCACAGACTGCACAGAACAAGCTCCAACCACAGCAAGATACTCTTCAGCATCCTCAGAGGGTTCTCATGCCTGTCAGCCAGCTAGAACACTAGCCAGCCTTCCCAAGAAATCTGCAGCATCCTGGTGGACTACTTACACAACAAGATAGCCACCATCTTTAGCTACTTTGAACCCTAACCCATCCTGCATGGCCTCCTCACACTGACTGACATCACCTACAACAACCTGCTCATTGTATGGAACAGCTCACCACTAAGAACACCACTGTCAGCATGAACTCCATCCACTCTGGGGTACGCAGAGACCTCTGCCACCACCACTTTTTCAACCACAGGAGCAAGGAGATCAGTGGTGAACTCACCTCAATCTTCAATGCATCCATCACCAGGGAGACCTTCCCCGAAGGATGGAAGCACACAGGCCTCAGACTCTTCATCAAGAAACCCTCTGCTGCCCCCACTGAACTGAAAAACGACCACCCATCTCTCTGCTTCCCTTCATTGCCAAATTCCTTGAGAAAGAAATCAAATACCAATTCACCT
Source organism: Lissotriton vulgaris (assembly GCF_964263255.1). Lineage (NCBI taxonomy): Eukaryota > Metazoa > Chordata > Amphibia > Caudata > Salamandridae > Lissotriton > Lissotriton vulgaris. Next base: position 863,436,287 of record NC_141698.1, on the reverse strand, counting down.
AACACCTGGGGAGAAACAGCCTGCTAGACTTATCCAATCGGGTTTGCTCACCAACCACAGCACCAAGACTACCCTGATCGCTGCCACTTATGACACCAGAACTCTCCTCGACCAGGGTGTAGGAAGGTGGATATCTGACTATGGTTACCCCCAAACTTTTTGCCTGGTGTTTAGCTGGTTTTTGACATAGTTGGCCTGGGATCCTGCTATTCAGGGCCCCAGGCTGATTGCTCTCTCCTTAAAATGGACTCCATGGACCTTAGGTGCATACCCAATTGGAACTGGTTCACCTTATTGGCCCCTGTAACAGTGTACCCTAGGTACCCAGGGCATAGGTGTTTCCAAGGCCTACCAGGGGCTGCAGCATGTATTGTGCCACCCCTGGCCTGGCCTCCATATTTGACACAACTGGCTGATCACTCAGCTGGGGCAAGTTGGTGTAATCACCTCTTGCTTAGGTGTAGTATCCCTATACCTAACCTAAACTGGACACATATGCTCCTATCAGCCACTCCTATGGAAGGCCTCATCAATCCTGGAGGCAGACTGCTTGGAAATATGTGAGATGGTGCTCTAGCATGAGCTGAGCCTGTCTGCAGCTGTCGGGAATCACTCCCTTAGCTGTTCCGGGATATTGCCATACCATATACTCTTAAGTGCATTATAATCCTCGCGGTTATATGCTAACTTTGGTTTGGCTTTATCAAAACATGTCGAGTAATAATGGTTTTGAAAAAAAAACATGTCGAGTAAGGTGTCATACGATTTGGAATACTATCCCCTCGACAGTTCTGTCGATGGGGATGGTTGCTCCAGACTTGCCCTCGCTCCTTTAAAAGGGAGCACCCGGTCTGACCTTGCTTGTCAGAGTGATAAGCCTTTTTCGATTCCTGTGTGGCTTGCATTAGCCAAGGCCTGTTTGCTCCAATCAAGTTGCCGACACCGCCAACAGCGAGAAGCCTGCATGGGACAGCTCGTGATCGACTCCTGGACGTCCTCGACCCCTCGTGTCTACGTGGCTGCAGAGAGAAGCTACACCTCAATGCCTGTTTGCACCCGACATCGCCTGGTTCCAATCTGGTTCCACGGTAGTCACTGGCTAGTGACTTTTAACATTGTCCCCTCTGCTTTCAGGTCTTCACATCTTCAGATCCGCCCTTGGATCCACCCGAACTCTTCACATCGAGCCGCCTGCAGCATCTTCAGCTCCAAGCACCATCGACCAGCGTGACGAAACACGACACTACTTCGACCCTATGCACCCGCGTCCTGTGGGTAAGGTAACTCAGCAACGCCGGTGTTCCCACACTGGTACACACCTCTAGGGCCTGTGTCTTAAGTTTCAGCTTTCTAGGTCACTCGGAAGGTTCCTAACTAACTAACTTTGCAACTTTTACGCACCATAGACTTAACATTGGTGAGTGCGTGCACTTTAAACACTGCACCCGAGTCCTGCGGGCCTTTCCCGACTTAGTCACTGCTAGTTCCGATCAGCTCCAGCGATTCCCAAGGCCCTAGGGCTCATCCATATTGTGCAACTTTTGTGTATTTTAAACTGTGTTTTGTTTAACGCTTGTGCTTCTGTGCTCATAAAGAGTTCAGGGGATATTTGTAGTTAATAAATATATATATATTTTCAATATATATATCTGTGTGGTGTCCTTTCATGTGGTATTCAAGGGGGTTGTGTATGGTAATACAGCTGGCTTCACATGCCTTTCAGAGTTTAGCCTCAGACTGCTTTGTCCACGTTACCACTAGGATAACTAGTCTATAAGGTTGACTTACAACCGATCATCATAAGGGTTGCTTGGCATGGTACAGGGTAATCACTAGAACTAGTGAGCATCATATACCAGGCCAACTTCTCACATAGGGGGAAACAACATCCCTGATCTTCCTTGACCTCTCAGCTTTGTTTGACACCATATCCTACCACACACTCATCAAGAGACTCCACCACATCAGGATCCAGGGAGATTCTGTTAAATAGTTCACATCCTTCATCACTGCACAAACCCAGAGAATCTGCCTACCACCCTTAACTTTGGAACCCAAGAACACCAACTGTGACATCCCTCAGCCCCACCCTGTTCAACACCTACATGACACCACTGTCCAACATCGTCAGAACCCATTGCCTCAACATTATATCCTATGCAGACAACACCCAGCTCATCTTCATGTTCTCAGAAGATCCCTCCACCACTCGGACCAACTTCCACACCTGCATGACGAGTGTCATGACTGGATAAGGACTAACTGCCTGAAGGTCAACACGGACAAGACGGAAGTGCTGATCTTTTGGAACAACACCTCAACGTGGAACAACTCCTGGTGGCCTTCTGAACTCTGACCACACCCACACCGACAGACCATGCCCAACATCTTGCCATCATCCTGGACAGCAAACTCACCATGAAATGCCATAACAAAAGAGTTTCCTCCTCCTCCTTCCACACCCTTCATGTGCTCCAAATGACTCCCCACCTACTCCAGGAAAACTGTCACCCAAGTCCTATTCACCAGCCAGCTGGACTATGGCCATGTGTTCTATGAAGGAATCACAAACCAACTCCTGAAGGAACTCCAGACAATTAAAAAGGCAGCTGCCAGACTCATCCTCAACCTCCCCAAATGGACCCACTTTACCCCACCCCCCCCCACCTCAGGAGCCTCCACTGGCTCCCCATCCATAAAAGATGCCATTTCAAGATGCTGACACACTTCTACAAAGCCCTCCATGAGCAAGGACTAGCATACATCGACCACCGTTTGAACTTCCACAAACCCCCTAGACACCTGAGATCCTTCTCCCGCTTTGCTGTCAAGTCCTGTAATTACCTTCACAACTGAACAGCAATGCATCCTCTCTTCCAGAATTCAGAAGGGGAATCACGACCTGGCTTTTCGATTGACCACAGCAAGAACTTAGCACCTGGATGCTCTTGGATAAATAGCCACGCTCTACAAATCCAAGTTGATTGATGCGCATTCATAGTATGAAATAAATGAGCCTGAAAACGATCTTCAAATTTATGTAATTCCACTCTTTTGTGCGGTGCCCTCCTAATTCTTCCCTATCAGTTTTGCTCGCTTATGAACTCTGCTCACTTTACTCTGACTATACAAGAGGCAAGTGCCTGGGCTTTCCCTTCAATTATGTGAAAAATGGCTTAAACATGTCTAATGCAATTAACTTTCCTATAAGGTTATAATATGGGGCCGACCTCCTGACCCTGACCAATTACTGCCTAAGCTCTGTGCTTCCCTACCTAGCCAAGGTACTGGAATCCCATTTGGCAAATGCCTCTGCTCCTTTATTGAACAATCTGAATACCTTGACTCCCATCAAGCAGGGTTTCACCCTTCCCACTCAATGAAAGCAGTAATATTGACCGTGCTGGAAAAGCTTTGGAAGGAAGCTGATACAGGCCTCTCCCAGGCCCTGATGCTGTTGTATCTTTTAGCAGTATTTGACACGGTCGACCATAGTATCTTAGTGGACCGTGTCAGAGATGCAGTATTCCAGGGTTCGTCTCTCAGCTGGATCATGTTATTCCTGGACACCACTCCCAGTCTGTTCGCTTATGCCATTTTACCACACCTAATATGAAAACAATGAGCAGAGTACTTCAGAAATCCACATTATCCCCGCACTTGTTCAACTGGTATCTACTCCCACTGATCCAATCTTTGAAAGAAAGAAAGGTGTGCACATTTAGCTATGCAGACGACCTGCAATTAATGTTCACCATTGATAACACACCTGGCTCCTTGTCTGGATTCCAAGCCACTATGCTGCCCATCCATAACTGGATGAACAGCAACCACTTAAAATTAAACCCGGACAAGACCTAACTGATCTTGACAGGGGGCATTTGGAATAAGTGGAGCTCACATTTTTGGCCAGTTGATTTGGGTTCTTCACCTACCCCATCCTCCTCAGCTAAGAGTCTTGGGTCACAATCAATTGTGGCCTTACTATGAAATCTCAGCTCAGATCAGTAATCTCTACCTGCTTCTTTCAGATAAGGAGGATAAGGAAAATCAGCAGACTTCTTACTAGGGAAGCACTGGTGCAGTTTGTTCTAGCCATGGTTATCTCGCACATAGACTATGCCAACTCCTTAAACTTTGGCTTCCCACTATTATTATTATTATTATTATTATTATGTTTCTTATATAGCGCCTGAATCGACCCCCGAAGGGGTATCTCCGCGCTTGCCTTGGGAACCCGTCCTGGCTTTTCCCTGTGAGATAGCCCCTACAGGGCATCCCCAAGGTGAAAGCCAGGCATCCCGCCGCAGGGGGCCCGTTGTGGAGATTAAGCAAGCTTAATGCCCAGAGTTGCAGAGTGTGAACCCATGATTAGGTCAGGCACCGAAGCGAGAATTATCGAGTCCATGGACATTTGAGCTCAAGACCCTGCCGCGTCGGGAATTGAACCCTGGTCCCGGGTTTTGACCTCTGCTTCAGGGTCTGCCTGCTCTAACCAGTGAGCCACACTTCTCCACTATATCTATTCAAAAGACTGCACCTTATGTAGAATCAGGCTGCTAGGCTGATATTTCAGTAGCCCAGATGGCAACACGTTTCCCCTCTTATGAGGAATGTTCATTTGCTTCCAGTACCACAACGCCTGGTCTTCAAAGACGGTTGCCTTATCTTTAAATCCTTACATGCCACCAGCCCAAAATTCGTCCCCAGTCTAGGTGAATGCAGTTTTGCAGTGCTGGCAACTAGATTCTGGAACACCCTTCCCCTTGACATCAGATCCTGCACTGACCTCTCGAGATTCAGGAGACATCTCAAGAAATGGCTGTTCACTCAGGCATACAAATAAAGCACTAGGTCCCAGACAACTCCTAGAAATAGCGCCAAGAAACCAATCAGTGTACGTGCACTCTACAAATGATTTTAACATAACATAACAAGGTAGAGAAATACACCCCTGGCATGAAAAGTTGAATGACACCTATAGACTGCAGCACGTATTGTGCCATCCACCACAGTGGCAGTGAAAACATGGCTTCAAGCCTAATCTGTGTAGCCTGACAGCAGAAGCTTGAACCCAACTGCACAGACCTGTCGAAATCACTCATTTGTTTACCACAAAAGAGCCGCTCCTAGTATGATGACCTTAGTACTACAGTGTAATAGTGTTAACTTGTGAGTGAAGACATCTCACAAAAAGTGAAAGACTGGTCTCACACACCACCTTGTGTCATGCTTCGTCATTGACCAGTCCTCGCCCTCTAAAAACTTGGTTTGATAGAGGGCGGGCATGCACCTGAAGACAGGGATGCACTTCTAAAGCTAAGTGGGGGCCCTTACAAGAAAAGAGTGAGGTTAAAAGGCCATTACAGATGTCATATTTATTTTAATGTAACTGCCATCTGTATGGTGTTTAAAATAAATGGTTGGTGTGTTGCGGATTCTATTGTCCCCCACCATACTACAAGTGGTCAACATGTTTCTGCCTGCTGGCCTGAGGGGTCTGTGGCATTCATCAGGACCTGTACTGCATAAACGGGCTCCACCCTTACCGTGCTATGCTGGTGAGGGTTCCACTGGGTGGAGTAAACACTTTCACATGCCACCGTGTGTGCGGCTAAGGTTAAAGTCTAACTGATGGGACCTACTAGCCCCATAGGAGAGTGAGGAGGAGAGACCCTCTTTGGTTAAGTGTGTGAATGACGAGTGCCCTCTCCTTGGCGCCTACATCTGATCTCCTCGCTTCCTCACTGACATGGAAAGTTGAATGACACCTATAGACTGCAGCACATATTGTGCCATCCACTACAGTGGCAGTGAAAACATGGCTTCAAACCTAGTCTGTGTAGCCTGACAGGAGAAGCTTGAACCCTACTGCACAGACCTGTCAAAAATCACTCATTTGGCATGTAGGAAAACCTGATTTTAATCATTAAATAAGTCACCCCTAAGCACATCTTGCTACCCCTATGGCAGAACAGAACATGTATGGCAATCAAAATGGCATGTTCCTCAGTGACTAAGCCAAAAAATGACATAGCCAATTGTCAGGATGTAACTTGCACATATGAATAGCCAAAGTCTAGATAATACACTTTAATCAATAACTTATGAGTGGTACCAGCTACAGGTTCCAAGACTTATTTTGTATTTTATAAAAACATCCAATCTAATGGTGAGGTAGTATTTTTGTTAAATATATTGAAAATGTAACTTTTAAAAAGTTACATTTACCCTGCCTGATGCAGATGGAGACAAATGTCCATTAGCTCTTCAACTACTGCCCAGCCTGCACTTGATCTGAATGAGATGTAAAAAAAGATGTGAAAATAGCTCCTTAAGCAGAGACAATGGCCTCGGAGTTGAGAGGTATTTTGTTTGCTGTGGTAGGGTCACAAGTTGGGATGGGCCCAGAGATCAAATTAATTTTACGGGGGTCTGCACTGTCATAAGTAAATGTTAGGTGACACCTGGAATGGACCCAGTACTTTGTCTTCAGAGTCAGGCTGGCACCAAACCCAGTGGCAAGGAATCGACCCCCAGAAATGGTTTGGAGTGACCACAGAGAGGGGAATGCTGTTCACCATGGTCACAACTCTGGGTGGGCACACAGGATTTGCACAAGAGGAGAAGGGTTTCTCCATTTTTGGTTTTGAAAATAAAGTACACTGCGGGACTGTTTGCAGTAGGGTAAACAAGATTGGCTGCAAAAGTGGGTCGGGTTTCCCCCTGGAACTTTTACCCAATTGGTAGGGTATGCCCAGGAGTTTCCCCAACCACTATTTAGTACATGGCATTAATGGGGCATCCCAGGGCATCATCTTCAGAACACTTTCCGGACCTTTGGAAGATCAGAATAGGGCTGGACTAATGTCTGTGACATGAGTCAAGCACTGAGAGATTGGACTGGAAAAAATGACTAGGTCCTATTCAGTGTTAAGACTTTTAAATATTTCAGCTGCAGAGCTCCAGCAGGACCATCTTGCATCAGTGGCAGGCACTACGTAGGTGGTGTGAAGGGTATTTTAAAGTACAGGTATCACAAATGCAATACAGATACAATATCCAGTGTGTGTGTGCATTTGTGTGTGCGTGCCTGCATGCGTGTGTGTGTGCCTATAAAATTATGTGGGTTAAAAGAAACTTACTGTGAAATATGGGTTTCATTATAATGATATCTCCCAGAATACTCGGCAGAGCATCGCAGTTGTTAACGCTACTAGAATTATGCAGCACAAAGTAACAAATTGTGCTTCAACTTTATGTAAATGATGTCGCAAAAAAAGGCAAATCCTACGGCACATTCTCTGGCAGTACTGTTTTCATCCAATTAAGCTAGAAGTTTTTTGGGGGGTGAAATCTGCAAAGTTAGCCGATTATAGGGCATAGCAAATTGTCTAGTAAATGCAGTGTATGCAGCAACTCATAATTATGCTATCCAGTAAATGCTGCAGCCACAGAACCCCAATATCCACTGGCCCTCGCCAAGGTCCATTACGTTATCAACGAAAGGTAAAGAAATCTTAAACATTATAATCTCCATCAGTGCAACTTCTAAGCTACACTGTGAAGAAAATAGCTTTTTCAACCTATCTCTACCAAAAGAGCCAAACAATATGTGGATTTCCAACTATGGCAGGCCCCACTCTACCAGGGAAGGAGAGGTCAGGCAGTCACCAAAATCTAAATCACTAAATGCCCTGGATTCCCTTTTATCCTCGTAGGTGGATTCGAAAACATTGTATTTTAGACTTGTCTTAACTTATTAGCAAATTCAGAAATGTATCATAGTTTATTTACCATCCGGGCATCCTCTAGAGTGCATTCCGCCGAAGGATCTGATAAATATTGCATTTGCTAGCAGGCCAGCAACTATCCCCCAGACGTGCGCTGAGAAGAAAGTCACAGGATGCTCTGCGCGGTGCGCGCTTGTCAGTGGGAGGGATACTGTGATGAGATAGAGACAGCCAGTCTAAAGTGATGCAGCGCCACATTTTAAGGTTCACGCGTAGCTGTCAGCAAGAGGCGACGAGAGAGATTTGCCAAAAAATGAACGGAAATGACGGCCGCGTGCAAGAAAAACAGCTTCTGAAGGCAGCATATCCAGTTTTATAATGGGCCACCTTAATCTTTTGCAATCCGGATGACAAACAAATTACACGATTTGTCAACAAATCCTTTATAATTCATCACCATGCGATTGTTTTTGCAATGCTAAAAAAGAAGCACATTAGATCAGAACAAAAGCTCAAAACCAGTGTGGCAGCTGGAAAAGGAGAGACAACAATCCACTGAGCTCAAAACAACACTGGGGTAGGCTCTGGATTTAAGGGAGGGAAGGCTTTTCTTGAGTAAGGAGACGGCTGCATGATTCATGCTCGCTGGTAAAAGGGCTTGCAGCTTGCTCCTTGGACAAGCACTGTAATATTTGGAAAGTCATACCCAGACTACCGAAGTGCTCTGCGATGCCATACTATGGAAGATTGTGCACTACTCAACTGGTAAGTAACAGTAATGAGAAAAAAATACATTACTGAATATGAAAGCCTACCAGATATTATTAACCGTAGCAATATAAAAAAACAAATGAGGTCAAATGGATCAATTTTTCTTCCACTCCTCCATGCAACCATTCTCTGGGTTTTTGTGCTACTTTAAATTGTATGTGGCTGCTGAGGGTACAGGGGAACTTCCAGTACGGTTGAGCTACAATAATCGTCTGTTTCCCTTAAAAGTATTGCAGCTAAATACTTTCACCTTATTTTCAAAAAGGAAAGACCAGGCTGTTTTTAGCATCAGCTCAGTATTTCACAGTTACATGAACATTTTGAAGTATTTGGCCTGGAATATTAAACACATTGTAGAGATCAGTGAAGTAAATGGATCAAGTGAAACTAGTATTTTAAGATATTGCCTGTTTGATACTCTGTTGCTAATGAAAATGAAATATATTTTCAGGATCTTGAGCTACTACCAACAAATCACTCTAAGACCTTCATTGCACCCTCCAGCATCACATGGCACCCACACTGCAGTTACCTACTAATCACTGCACTGCAATGTCATAATATCACTGCAAATTACTGCAGTACCACATTACTATTCCACACCATCATCCTACTACCGTCTGAAAATGAAGTAACACTTCCAAAATGGTGCCTTCACACACCACCTATTAACTACATCACATCCTAGCAACCTCCACATGACCACACAAGGAAACACTGCCCAACCCCATGATCATTCAAACACTCTCCATTATTGCATTATTACCCAGCTCGCCGCATTGTGAGCTTAGAGTATCAGTACAAAATACCACTACCATGGCTACCATTTTACCTGCATTACAGCACTACCATTATCCTGCACCACCTTTCACCTATGGTACTTCATGATAACCCGTAACAATGCACTGCCACACCCTACCAATGGAGAATCTTCCCCACTAAACACACTACCACCACATAGCACTACATCTGACCACACATCTCTTTACAAATACCATACAGTAAGAAATTGGAGTATTAGTTGAGGGGTCTAAGTACCCACCTCAAGTTATAATTCACAACCTTTGCCGGGGGGAACCCTCGAAAGTCAATATAATAACCCTGAACTCAATCCCCTTGTAGCTATGGCACAGAGCAGAACTTAAATTAGAGCAATGTGTAAAGTATTAATGAAATACCAGTAATAAAGTTAAAATGCAAAACAATAGAAATCCCAAAATGAACTAGAAAAGTAGAGGTAAATGTAATAAACAAAATTACACCAAAATGACAAAAGAAATCAATAAAGGGAATGGTAGATATGAATTATTAAAATGTTAAGAAAGAATAGCGTGAAGGTGGACAGGATGCAAATTATAGTTAATGGTCATATTAGATCAGGACATATGCACAATTTAACACTGACCACGATGAAGCATGGGTCAGATACACCAACCAGTTTCTTCCTGGCCAAAGATTTTACTGTCTGACTGTAGTCCTTTTAAGTCCTAATCCGCCACAGGAGCACATTTCCAAAGCCTCCATGACCTCAGGGAAGGCACTTAGAGACTCAAGATATGGAAAACAGACTGCCAATAGGAGAGTGAAGTCCAAGTCCAGTTGCCACTAGTCATGTAAGGAGTTGCAGGAAAATGCCTCTGGTAGCTTGTCATGTCCCTGTAGCTTTACCAGGAGGCCAGCCTTATGACTCTAAGAGTACACTTCTTTGATCAGGATATACAAGGGAGAGCAGATCCAGCCCTTTAGGGTACTTGTCACGTCTCAGACAGCAGGTTCAGTCTTCTTCTGATCGTCCACAGGAATGTTTGGAAGTGGGTGCCTGGAGGAGTCACATTTATGCCTGGCACATGCTAGCAGGTGAGAATGACTCCTGGGCATGTGCTAACCAATGGGGGAAATGTTCCCTAGGCAAACCCTACCCACTTTGGGCATTTTCAAAATGGGAAAGTTTTCAGGCCATGTGTGTGTGAGTGTGTGGGAAGTGTACAATGGTGATCCTAGGGCCTCCCCATATCTAACATTAAAATCCAGTTTGGGGTACTCACTGCACCCAAAATATATCCAGAGACAGAAGTCTGATAGAACAAAAGTAGGGTTTGCAGTATGGGTGGGTGGAATTTGCGTAATAGTGTTACACAAATCTTTGCGAAAACGTCAAAAATTTACGCAAGTACATGGAAATATTGCGAAGACGCGGAGGTGCTTGTCCCTCCTGTCCATGATGTTTTTTGCGTGATTGGGTTGGAAATGTGTCGCCAATTTGCCCATGCGGTCTCTAATGGTGCAGCCATCATATTTTCATTTGTCTGATCGTAATGCCACTTCCTGGTCGTGATCTCAGACTCTTGCAGTATCTGATGGTGAGGTGAATGACGTGATCACGATAGTGAACACTCACGAGATAGCACGATAGGCTACCAACAACTCGTGGAGCACGCGAACGGATCGGAAAACTCGTTGGCAACACGGGGATTCAAAGCACTAACATGAAAAAAATCTCGCAACGCCGCGAATCCTGGAAATTTTGACATTTTTGTGCTCTCCCCAAAACGCGAAAATGTCAAAAATCACAATTTCCACGAGCGGAACGGAATTTGACGCCCATCCCTAGTTTCCAGCAACCAGACAGAGGATAAACAAAAACTGTTTTGGCAAACTGCATCGCAGATCTGTCAAGCAGGATCTGACATTCAAGCAGGATTCAATGATGTAATGTCAAAAGAAATGCTCATAGATCCACCCTGCATATTCTGTCAGGATCAGGGAGTCATTAAGGCCATTTAGGCGAGACTATTGTTTGCACTTCTGAAGCAATTTATAACTTTGTCAAACCTATTCAAACGTAAATTACCGGCAGGCAGAAGTGTTAGAGGAAATACAAATTTAGGCTCCAGGAGCTTCAGGCAGGGAACAGTCAACTTTCTAAAAGTTACTTTTCCTTAATATTTTTTAAAACATCCAACATCTCCATTGAATTAGATTTTTAATAACTATTAAAATAATTTTCTTTTAAATTATTCTACTTACGCCCATTGCTGAGATACAGTCATAGGATATTTAATTTATATTCTGTTTTTCTATATAGGACATCTGACACTGTGAAAAATGGCATTTGGGTGCAAATCACTGTAAAGCCATGTTAACATTGCATTTTTACATGCCCTATATTTCAATACCATGCACCCTGCCTTGTGGGCTCCAAGTCTTAAACAAATGTGATTTATCATTATTAGAAAGGGAGATTTTGACCTGTTAAATGTTTTAGGTTGAATTGCATGAGCTAGTCAACTGTGGAGTGAGTAATGTGAAACCTTCTAAAATGGGGAAGTTTGAGGGATGTTTTGTTTTTATTTTGCAAAGGATGAAAATTCAAATGGAGTTAAAAAATGCAGTTTTCCATGTTAACTAAACAAATGTTTCCTCTCTACTTCAGCAAAACCCGCTGAATAGAATTACATTAAACTCGTTATTATACTATCATCCAAAAAGGTGCACAGATCCCAAATGTGGTTAGAAATCTTCAGCTATCTTATTAACTTGATAGGAAAGTGGAAAAACTATTTAAAGCAGGGAGTGTATTCATGATTCTCAGGCCCACCAAAAGGAGCCCATACCAGTGCACCAGTGTTTGAAACACTGATTTTCATGCAGGACCCATGGAACAAAAAACTGTTTTGTGGTCTTCTGAAACTGCTGATAAGCTGCAGGATAGCTGGTGGTACTCAGTTTAACGAACACAGGTCAGGCCACAAGTACCACTGACAATGCCAAGTCATGCAAATGCCTACAGTGCGGTGGACACGGAGCTTAGCACAAGGACCTCAGGTATTGACAAACTCTATGATGCAGGACCAATGGCCACAAATTGTGCGGGCTAATTGTCCACAATGGTTACGGTGTGGGGACATCTGTTCTTTTTTGGTTGTAAGGACAGAAAGGTTACAGATTTTAACTTCAGTCATCTAGCTGGCTTGTAGAAATTCTGGTTATAAAGCCTAACATACAGCCATGGAATGTGGGGATTCTAAGTACAGTGTGTCTGTCCTTCACTGAGAGTAATAAAACAACTTGAAGGCCAGTGTATGTGATCTTGCCTGTTTGAAAGCTGAAGATGAGGCATTTGTTATGTGTTTGAACTCTGTTTTAGTCTGAGGAGCTCCTTTTATTCACATCACTGTAACAGTTGAATCTAAAGATGACAACTGTGATCAAATGTCCACTTTTGTTCGGGAGTCACAGGAGGGGTTTAATCTTGTCAAATGAAACAGTTAAAATATAGGGTATTGCAAGGCTTCCCATCATCACTGCCTCTACCAATAACTCTGTTAGGCTATTGGTTGACATATCTTTTATCAAATAGCTTAAGGGAAGGTCACTCAAAACTTTGTTTTCTGCCACTGAGCAAATATGATTTTCAAACTGGCTTGTCTGTTGTTCCTCAGAGTGAATGCATCCATTCTATCTACAGTAAAGGTAGTATACTCCAGCATACCAACTGAGGTCAGCCAATAAAATTCTCTATTAGAAGGGGGACCATAGGTACTCCATGTAGGGCTCACAGATACAGAACTCTTGTTCTGACGAGATCAACCTCATGACTACTCCAATGGACAACATTTCACTCTCTGAGATTTCTTTTGGCAGATAGCAATCAGTAATAGACACAGACATTTTGGGTGTTTAATATATGTTTTAGAGCGTGTGGTTTCTAGAGACAATTGATTTTGTGCTGTCTTTCCAATGAAGTAAATAAATCAATACATTTATGAGGCATTAGAGCCACTGTCACTGTCAGAGAGAACAATTAGATTGTGTGTTTTTCAAATCAGCAAAGAAGGGGATTCATTTTGAGACTATGGATTATCTGAGAGTGATGAGTGACCCATTAGCAGATTTTGTGTTTCCTGACTTTGAGGCACAGTCAATTTCTTTGCATCGAATCCTGGACCTTCATTCAATGATTTGCTGTTTGGTTGTGTGCAATGCATTCCACTTGGAACTTAAGGAAGATTTGGACTTCAACTTAACACATTTAATTTCAGGTTCTGTGAGATTCTAGGCCATCTGCGGATGTTGCCATGTCAATATTGAATAGATGAATAGGGAGGGATGAAAACAGCATTACTCCAGGATGGATTCAAGTACCTCTGGCTATGTATAGGTGCAATTTAACTTGATGCGTCCATTTATTTGGACAGAAGCCCACTAGGTTAGCAGTATATTAGACCCAAAAAATATTATTATCATAACAAGGCAATTTTCTCAAATATACCTTAGGTATATGCTTAGAACCATTCAAGGAGGTGGCTATATCATCCAGTACAAACCAGAGACTCTAAATTTAGAACCAAAGAAGTCGTCAACATGCCTATGTAATGGTACACATGTAGGTATTCATTGATCAGCACTCATAATCACATGGTGAAGTTAAACTCCATTGTAAGTGTTCATACAGCAATGACTGCATACATATGTTTACTTTATTTCACATTCCAAATTCATATGATTTTAATACAAAACAAGAATGCACTGAAAAAAAAGCTGCTTATTTGGAGCTACCTCTGATGCTGTTTCCACAATACATATTCAACTGTACACCTAAAAAAAGTCATAATATAAGGTCGTGTGAAGAAACAACAATCATCACGATGAGCCACTTCCTGGAAGTGGTTTTACCCATACTGGCAAAAGTTGTTTTTGTAGACAAAATAAATGCCAAGGATGAAATGGACTCTCGAGGTAGAAGCCAGGTACCCGTAATTAAGGACCCACAATAACCTATTGGACGCTTCCAGTAAAAACTGCATCAAGGGCCACATGCTGAAACCAGACACAGAGTGACCACCCCTATGAAGAAATTCATCACACTCCTTGAGAAAAACTGCAGGAACTAGCTGCCTTAATGTGTCCACAAAGTTTATAGCCCTCAGGGAGACCTTCCTTGAAATACACTCCAGGCCCAACATGAAGGTCGTAACACGTCGGCACACTTATGAATTTGGCAGAAGCTATCATTAATTGTATAACCTGAGTATTAAGTTGTGTATTGCCGGTGATGACATTTATGATCTCATGTGTGCAAAGATCTATGCTCTGACCTTCATTAGAATAGGGGCAAGCAATACCTTTTGGACTGCACACAAGAGGGTTCAAATTGAGCATTACCCAGTAACCCGATACCGTAGGACACTACACGTGTCATTCTGTATGTTTTTTTATATGTTTAATGAATAATTCTTTGCATATGTTCAATGACTAATGAGATACATTTTTTCCTGGTCTATATATGTTTTGTTCTTAATTAATGTGCTCACAAATGTATACATTTCGAAATGTGTTAAAATCGTTATATGTACAGTGTTTGTTTTCTTTACAAGAGTCAAAAAAGCAACGAATTGAGAAACAGGACTCCTTGTTTATTTCCTTAAGTTTAGGGCTTATCATTTTGGTGTGATCTATCTTAGTGTACTCTGTAGAAGAATATCTGAAGAAACAATAAGTCATTTTATTGACGAGTGGAGAAAAAGTATACTTGTTTCTTCAACTAAAGAAAGATTAGATTGGTGTCTTCAGTGTATTTTTGTCATGATAAATTATGAATTGATCCCAGCCCCCAATGCTCCGAACTAGATCACTCTCCGTTATGATACCACTCCTCCCCCCAGTGGCAGCAATCAGTCCTTAGGACTCTGGGGCAACTTCCTATTTTCAACACTCTTCCTCTCCCTTGCTTCTTCTCTCGCACACACAAACCTTCTCTCACTCTCTCTTTCTCCATCTCTGACTTCCTTTCTAGCTTTCTCTCTTTTAGTAGGCCATGCCAGTGTTCATCAGCAACCAATACCATCTATTCATTCC
Organism: Lissotriton vulgaris; assembly: GCF_964263255.1. Lineage (NCBI taxonomy): Eukaryota > Metazoa > Chordata > Amphibia > Caudata > Salamandridae > Lissotriton > Lissotriton vulgaris. The sequence continues at coordinate 863,420,925 of NC_141698.1, read as the reverse complement.
CATGACTCTAATAGTTGTGCATTCCTCTCTTGGAACATTACTATAAATCTCACCAACTGTAATTAGTAAACAACATGAATGTAAGAACACATGAATAAAAGAATAAATGATGAAAGAATGGGATTATTTAAAGCAGAAACTATTACCCATAAGGGAGACCTGGCGCTAGAGAGCTGGGAAAGTGATACCTAATATCAGCATGCCGGGGCACTCAGCTGAATATCCACAATTTCCTGCAATAGAGATTTTTGGGAGCCTGGGAAATAAATAGTTAGCATCATACAAAAGTTAAATTCACATTATAGTCCATTTGGTTACACAGTTGTTAAGTTGATAATGGGATTGAATGTAGGTGTATTGCAAATTCAAAGCCAGACTGATGTGTACAAAGCTCAAACATATATTGTAAAAATACAGAATCATAACTGCCAGTCCAAAACATCAGACAAAGTTTAGTCCTATTAACATGAAGCTTACAAGGAATTCAGCAATAGCAATGTTTAAAATAAGGAACACAATATGATGATCAGTATATTATTTCTGGGCCTGTTGCATAAACACGAGTAAATCTAAATTACCTAACTAAGCCTCAATTAAGTAGCATTTGTTGGGGAAACCGTAATGAGATCTAGTAGAGTAGGAAGGTGTCAACTTTGTAGAAACTTCAGAAATATTGCATAGCATTAAGCCACACAACAAAAATATAACAAAAAAGGTCTGTACCCCTCTATATCTAAAAGGAATCTGCCTAAAGCTAAAGTGTGACCACCCATTAAAACTTCACTGAACATTCGAGATTCCCACATCACGTGTCTCAGTACTTTTCCACCTTTTCACAGTAGAATTTGTCAACTGTATGCAATACTCCCATGTCTTGGTGTGAACATCAGAACGTCCTTGAATTCCTCCTGTCTCCATATATAACATGAATCGAGGTCCTCTCCTTGTTCGCTAGAACCTCTCATCCTTGCCAAAAGTTCTTCTCCCGAGCCTCATTCATTCACAATGTGCCTTTCTATGAAATCTAATGAACACTCCTGCAAAGACGAAGAAAACATTGCAACCAAGCAAACTTTCACATTGAAGATTAAACATTAGAGTACCAATGCTTAAGGCCTTTGAACAAGTGGACATAGCAAAAACTTAAATACACATTTAAATGCATGGTTATGGTTACATATACAGTTATAAAATAGATGCATGATACTACTCAAATGAATACGTGATTATATGGAGAGCTAACGAAATTACTCAAACTACACAAATACAGATATATATTAAAACAGCAATTATGTATAATTATAACGAAAACATCAGTGTGCAAAATCATATAAATGTCTGCATTATAAAGTAAATTCACCTTCAGTGTTAGTCAACTGCACCACTTTACGTTAATGATATTAAGTCACATTATTTAAATTAAGGATACATGCACATATATATGGCATAGTCAAGACCTGAAAGGGTGGAAGAGCCAAGATTTTTTACTTTTTGGGATCTTTAAGTAATTTGATTTTTAATGGAGAGAGCTATGCAGAGAGTTTCAAAGTATGTGCACCACATAAGAGGAAGAGCTGCCTCAAGAACTTGAGAAATAGGATCGAGGCCTGAGGAAGAATAACACATTTCTTGTTGAATAAATTGTGACACCAGATAGAATGAAGGCTGGATCAAGTTTTTTGAACAGCAATGTCAAGAGGTTTGAAGTGCAGTCATTTTTCCTCAAATTTCTAAGATGGGATGTTACAGGAGGAAGGGGCTTATGTTGCTTCAAAGAGATTTGAGGTAACTCCAAATGAAGGGAATTGCCATAATCAACAGGTGACATAACAACTGATTGGACAACTGAACAACTGAGCTCAGAGGAAAGTAGCAGAGGTTTTTTCCTGAGTGTTTGTAGGTAGTGGGCACAAGTAGAAGTAATGGAAGTAAGCCAGGACACACTGTCAGAAAAAGGACCATGATTTTTTTGTCATTAGCATAGGCCATAACAGAAAACCCAAAGCTTTGAATAGGCCCTGATAAATGGGTGAGGTAGATATAAAGAGTGTAGGGCTTGGTGAGGATCTTGTATGACCTCACATCATAAAGATGTGAACTGGGAACGATAAGGCATCCTTAAAAACAGACGTTGTGATCTTTCAAAAAGGAAAGTAGCTGGCCCAATGCTTTGCACCTTCTTACCCCCACCCCAGGCCTAATTTGTGAATCCTTTGGCCGAGAAAAGTACTCAATCAAGGAGAATTAACATTGTGCTCCTTCCCTTGTGGAGTATCATTCATATATCATCAGTGATGGTAAGTAAAGCTGTTTTGAAAGCACTGAATCACATGGAAGACAGTCTGCGAAGTGTCATGGATGTGACTGGATTCTACGAACTCAGAAAGCAGTGAATTTAAATGTACTTCTTTTTTCAGGAGTTTAACATTGTAAGTGAGTAATGAAACAAGAGGATAATTTGCGAGCAGTGCCAGAAAGGCTGTTGGCTTTTTCAGCAATAGAATAATCAATGCCTCCCTCTCTCCCATAATGAAAGTCTCGTGTTCGTTATTCTTGTGACTTGTGTGGTCTATTTAATAGTCTGCAAGGGTTTATAAGCCTGAGGTTTTTCTGAAGAGAATATCTAATATCTTCATGAGACTGTCAGGTGTATATCATGTGGTAATGATGTTCTTGTGGGATCTCTCAAAAGTGGGATTTGCTGGGCTTTAATAGATGGATGGTCCATCATAATAACATGTTGTGCCAGATTTACAAAAGTATTTGTACTTTTAAGTAACTCTTATGAGCGTAAATTGTACAAATACAGGTCCAGATTTGCCTAAGGATTTTGTTGCCCATGAGTCACGCAGGGTGTTGCAAGGGCAACGCAACGCCTAAATTCGATTTACCAAACTACAAAAGGCCACTGTGCGTGGCCTTGCATTGCTGGGAAAATCTGGAGTAAAGCAAGGCAGCGCAAGTTGCTGCCTTACGTTACTCTGCATCGGAATGGCAATGCATGGGTGGAGCGTGGGTTTTCCCAAGCATCCACCCATGCTTTTTGGGGCATTCCCAGATTTCCCAAGACCGATAAACCTGGGGAAGCTTTAAAATTGTACGCCTTCCCAATAGAGAAGCAATGAAGGGGACTATCTCTGTTTGTCCTGGTAGTTTCCTCTTTATAAGTATGTGTCATTCTGCAGCACCCTTAGGAAGAAGAAAACACCTTTATGGATTGTATTTCTGTAGGAAGGTGTCCCTTATGCACAACAACAGTCCTGCCTACAACTCAGATACCCTTCCACGGCAAAGCAAGGGTTGGTGCTAGGCAGCGTAGCGATAGAGCAGGAATAAGTCATATCTTGGTAAATATGGCACATTCGCACTCTCCCCAATCGACTCACCACAGCAAGTTGTCTGGCTGCATTGTGCTGGGCCAACAAAGGATAAAAGTGTTCCTCAGTCTTCTAGGGAGGGAAAGTGAGGCTTTTATAAAAGGCCTCTGGCAATCCCACTGGCGCGGCTGGAAGCCTGCGCCTCGCACAGCTTTCCAGGTGTACTTCTGAGAACGTGTGAAAAGGAACATAGTCATATATTAGCACCTACAGGTAGATATAAGCCGACAGGTGCGTATTTACTGATGAAACACTGTTTGTTTTTGCTTACACACTGACGTTAGAGATTTATACAGCATGTAAATCCTGCTGTATACAGCTTACTGTCCTACTTAAAGCTATCTCTGATGGCGCCATTAACACTCTCATCCGGGGCTTTGGGTGGTTCCACTTGGCCACATCAACACCACTCTGCCATGACTCAAGCCTTTAATTCCATTCGAGGGCAATTACCACTAAGGGAGCCATTTTGTGGAGGGATGAAAGGCTTAATGGCATACATTTCACGATCCCGTTTCTATGGCTCGAAATGCACCATGCTACCTTCCAAATTAAAATGTATGTGAATGTGGGCAGGGGCCATGCCATTGTCTGATATGTAAGTGTTCGCTGATCGGTACCAAGTCGTATCATTAAATCGGCATTAACGTTAAAAGGAGCACGTTGAAAGGGTAAACGAACAACACACCATGCAGCGCTTTTGTGGAAGGAAAATACACAAGATGGAAGCATGGACCGAGCATGGCATTTATTTCTATACTTAAGAAAAGTGCATATGGGTAATATGTGTAAACATTTCCAATCACGCATTCAAAATAAAAATGCTAACATCTAACTGCTATGAAGTGCTTCTATGAAATTTGTTATTTTTGTCATACTTTAATCGTCTGAAAATTTGATTCTGAAAGAACTGAACTGCTCTTTTAAATCTGTGCGCCATCGATGTTGTATTGCAAGCACAGTTTCTGACTAAACCAGTTTCGTATCAAGGATGACACTGACCCTCGTGCAAACAAGGAAAAAGACCCTTGATTTCGTGCTGTTGATTTAGTGTAGGATAGTAACTGTCAGAGTTCAACGGGGCCCTTGGGGCTCTGGGCACCTGTCCACTGCACCTACTGCACCAATGGCAGCTATGCCCCTAATCTGTACACGTGCCACACAGACGGCCACATAGCACGTCATATTCTTACGATCTGTTTTGTGCTTCATCTAATATGAGTTATTAGTTAAATATTTTAATGTTGAAAAGACGAAGCTTTAACTCATGAAATAAGTGGATCGACGTGTTTAGTTACCTACGTTGCTAAGTGGCCAAGATGTATTTAGTGCTAACGTGCTTGGGCTACTCGCAACTAATATAGAATATTAAATAAATACGCTCTACAAATAGACAGGTGCTTTCGGTCAGCTTCCTTCAACAATTAGCTTGTTTGGTTCTAGAAGCTACAGCGATTGACTTGAAACAATGTCTATCAAGTCGTGTGTCAACCCAAAATAGAATTCGAGCCTCACTATTTTGAAATAAGCAGTTTGAAAGTATTGTTCCATCTCATAGAATCCATGAGGGCCTTTTTTAAATCTCACTAGCAAGACTTCATTTACTATGGGAGGCGCTAGGGGGCGCACTGCGGAATGGCTGCCTAGCTTTGCAGCTCCGCCGGGCGCATCGAAGTATCGCCAAATAACCATGCTGAAACGGATCACAGCGTGACGTGGTACATACCACCGTAGATGGGAGAATACAGTGAACAATCAGAGTGATGGCAGAGAACGCCTGAGACGCGGATTCCCCCGATGCAGCCCGATGATCCCACCAGCCGCGCGCTTAAACATGGCGGACGGCACTAAGTTGAGCCTGGGACAGATGCGGCGAGCCCCGAGCGAGTTGTAAACAAGGACTGCCGACGCTGCCGCGGCTCTGTGGACGCGGGGTTTGGAACTGTGGGCTGCTGTACTCACGGCAACTGAGCGGACTCTGTGCCGGAGGAATGAACATCTCCGAGGCGGACTCCCCCTGACAACATGGCGGCTGAACAGGCACAATAGCGAATCACCCCCGCTGAGCAGCGCTTCAGACCGCCGCGTGTCCGGTAAGCCTCTGGAGATTTCCGATCACGTTGTTCATAGGCTACAGGGTCATCTACCCTCTGGTACTGCATAACTCTCATTTCACATGCTACAACCATAAAAGGCGCAAGATGGCGGCGCCCATGTATGAACATTCACACCACGCTGGGGGTTGCAACATTAAGCAAGCAGCTATGGTTTAGCAGGCGTCATTGATTAGCGCTTCCTCATGGGTCATGCAATATCTCCGCTACAGGACATGGTAACATATGAGTGACCCACGGTAAATTATACAGCTAAACAGTGCATGCCGCCACATAGCCGTCTGCAGCAGTGAAGGCGCGAAACCGGCTCAGTACCATTGGTCCCCGCTGCAGCGACCGCGCCTTAGGTGTCCCCGGACTGCTTTGCTGGCATATTGGGCGATTGGGCACATCTATCAACGCATCATTGACGATGGCGCTGTGTGTCTGATGAGGGCGCTGCCAGCGTGAACCAGATTCTTTCACTGGGGGACATACGGGCGCCATCCCGCTGAGCGTTACGGCACACAGCGTGACTCCACCATTGGTACAATGAGGCAGCCACTGGAATGCATCGCTAGTTAAAAAGGAGGCAGTGCACACATCCGACCTGTTCAGTACCGCCGGAACCTACACAGGTTTCCTAACGGAGGAGGACACCATTCGAACGCCGCACACTCCTGTTGTGCGGACATTGACACCTTGTAGTACCGTGCTTGCACCATTCTACTGACTGCAACCACACGAGGCTCATTGCTACAGCAGGACCACGACCACGGCAGGCACCAACCCGACGTGACTGCGGAGTGCACTGTGCCATACATCATGGGTAAACCAGATATTAAGCAGCCGAAACTCACCTTTGAGGCGCGGAAGACGCCGCAAGGCCAAAATGGAGCAACGGAAGAGGAACAAGACACAGACCCTTAAGAAGGAAGCGCTATGGAAACTATCCTGAAAGCCATACAAACGAACCTGCAGGACATTAATGGCAAGCTGGACCATTTAACGGGTAGAGTCGACAGCATGGCGGCGAAACTCGACAAACAAGGCGAGAGACTGTATACAGCGGAGACCAGAATTTCAACGGTAGAGGACGAATCGCGCACCACGACAACTAAATGCGCGGGCATGGAGAAGGTCCTCGAAGTAATAAAGGCCAAGTCGGAGGAGTTGGAAGCCAGGTTGAGGCGCAACAACATACGAATAGCGGGACTGCCGGAATCAACCAACACAGGCCGTATGGAGCCGTATGTGGAGCAACTTTGCAAGGACTTGTTTGGCGCCGATAACCTGTCGTCCATCTTCATTATCGAACGTGCGCACAGATCCCTGGCTCCGCAGCCCAAACCGGGAGCGACACCCAGACCAATAATAGCACGAGTTCTAAACTACCGGGATAGAGATGCTATATTGAGGATGGCGCGGGAAAAATGGCGAAATTCAACACCAAGGCAACAAATTGGAATTTTACCCAGACTTCAGGTTTGCAGTAAAACAAGCACGTAAGAAATTCAATGAGGTTAAAGCTAAACTTCGTGACCTGCAGATTCCCTATGCTATGCTGTATCCCGCAAGACTGAAAGTTACATGGGATGGCAAACCAGTCTTCCTGTCGACGCCCAAGGCTGCGATGGACTTCATCAAGACAACGGTCACCAAAGGTAAACGATCGAATCGCAAGGACAGGCATACAGACTCAGAATAACGGTAAGCTTATGGGGTATACTGTTTTCAAACACTTACCGTCTGCTGCCACAAACAACTCTTTTTGTCGAAGACTGATATCCTACGCCCAGACTTTGCTCTCATGGCCTGGTGACATTTTCTGCTACAGTGAACAGGGAACGTTATGGCGTAGTGATATCCGGCTAACTAGCTGCAGATTGGGGTTATTTGTATATTTGAGTAGATACCCATTCGCTCCTCCACGACAGAAGGAACCGTAATGCAAAGATGTGTGGGCTCATCACAGACTCATGACTGTCATTTTTGCAACCGCCCTTGGCGTTCTCAATGTCTCATTTAATGATGTGTATGACTCTACTGGTCACCATAACTGGCTGATACATTCCAATATGTCAGTTTTACTAGATGGCCAGCTGTCGTCTGTTGACGAATTCTAGATCTGCCCACATCCTTTAGTTAGGATGGTGCAAATGCGTCCTCGGCGGACCTCTACTAGGACGGTCCCCGACCAGTTATGTTGATATTCGTTGTTTTAAGGGTACAATGGCTTCGGCAGATTTGGGTTGCTGGTGTGGGAGGGACATGGGACAGTTGGGGTTTGTTGATTTCTAAACAACCAGGACGATTGAGAAGCACTGCTGGAAGCCGCTTATGGATGTGTATTCTTAGGTCGGAATCAAATGCTCTATTGTTATGCTATACTGTGCTAAGTGTGGGTAGATCAATATATGCTGGTTTTTATGGGAAGATAATCGAACAGACATCGTGAATAGTGACAATTTGAATCTCTTAACATGGAATGTACATGGCCTCACAAATCCTAAGAAGGTGCGACAGATTTTTGCCTGTCTACACAGACATCATATTGACATAGCGCTACTACAGGAAACTAGTTTAGATCCCACATTGCGCAGAACTATTGGAACACGTTGGGCGGAGACGTGCACTTCGGCAGCATACTCCTCGTACTCTAGGGGGGTCATGATATTGGTCAAGAAAGGCACTGATTACAGGATTGAACGCACAATTGTAGATAGAAATGGTAGATATGTGATTGTATCAGGGAAGTTGAGGGGGAAAATGATCACAATAGTGAATGTGTACGGCCCGAACACTGACTTCCCAGAGTTCTTCCAGGAACTCTGGGATCAATTACTAGATTTCAGTGATACTACCCTGGTCTGGGGGGTGACTTCAATGTGACCTTGCGAAACGCTGAAGATCGCTGGGTGACGTCCACAGAACCTCATAAGAAGGCCAGGGAGAAATTGTGGGACATTATGGGAGACAGGGCACTCAGGGACCTCTGGAGGGTGTACAATCCAAATAAACCGGGTGAAACACACGTCAACATGGCACACAGGAGTTAGTCCAGGATCGATTTTTGGCTGGGAACAGACACAGCGGTACTATGGGCAACGCAGATAGCAACACTTCCTCGCACACTGTCTGACCACAACCCTGTGGTGCTCTCGCTACAGATTCCTCACCATACACCTCCACCCTTCAGTTGGCGCTTTAACGCACGTACATTATTAGACCGAACATATGTCACTGCTGTGACGGCTGCCATTAAAGAGTACTTCCACTTAAACAAAGGTACAGTTGAGGACCCTTGTGTCCTATGGGAAGCATTCAAGGCGACACTTCGAGGGGTGTGTATCAGCACCTCTGCTGGGATACTAAAAGATATTAGAGCGCAGATCACCAGACTTGAACGCAAATTGAAGGCACTGGAGCAGGAACATGCACGCACAGGTAGAGCCGAATTGCTAGGCGAGATTAAACAGACACTTACTGAACACCAACTGTTTGCAGATGATGAACTGAAATACATCACCAAACGCCCTCAGGCTAGACAATTCGGAGAGGGGGGGGCGGCCTGGCAGAGTTCTGGCGAGGAAAATTTGTGGGGAAAGAGGGGCGCAAACAATTACTCAGATTCGTGACAAAAACGGTCAATTGCACACACAACCTGCAGACATACCTCGTAGCTTTGTTCATACATACACAGACCTCTACACCTCACAGCAACCAGCACCAACTCAGGAAACACTGCGTTATCTGCAGGATATAACAATTGCATGGCTGTCAGATAGTCAAAGAGAATATTTAGCACAACCCATAACTGTTGAGGAGGTGACCGCAATAATTCTTGCGCTCCCCAATGGCAAGGCACCTGGGCCTGACGGATACACCTGCGAATTTTACAAGAAATTTGTGGACCTGCTTGTCCCCCATATGGTCGCAATGTACGGTGCTGCCTTTAATCAGGCGACATTGCCCCCGTCCCTGCGGGAGGCAGTGATTATCACCCTTCTAAAACCAGGTAAAACACCTGACAACTGTGATTCCTATCGTCCACTATCCCTTTTAAATATAGACTCAAAGATCCTGGCTAAGTTGTTGGCGGACCGCCTGCAACCCCTGATGACGAATCTGGTCCTTCCGGACCCAGCTGGATTCATCCCAACGTGAGACACTTCCCATGATACTAGAACATTATTTGCATTGTCCCACTACCTAACTCCCCAGACCAAAGCGGTGGTGGTGATGCTTGACGCAGCCAAAGCATTCGACTCCATTGAATGGTCCTATATTCTAGCGATCTTGAAGAGAATGGGATTCCCGTCGAGGTTCATCAACTGGGTGACACTGCCATACACGAACCCACAGGCAAGAGTGAGGGTGAATGGGTTCGTTTCTGAGCCCTTCCCTATAGCCAGGGGAACAAGACAGGGGTGCCCACTGTCGCCGCTGATCTTTGCTCTGGTCTTGGAACCCCTTGCATGTATTATCAGACAGACACATAACCACTCGGTCCTGCACTTCCCCGGGAGACCTTTACATATTTCGTTATATGCTGACGATATGCTCCTGTATGTGCGAGATCCTGAACAAAATCTTAGCCCGTTGTTGCGGGAATATGTGAGATTTGGTCGCCACTCTGGGTTGCAAATCAATTGGGAGAAATCCATAATCATACCACTTACTGACTCCACCGTCCCCTTTGACCCTGAATTTCCCTTAGACTGGCAATCTGACCCTACGAGATTCTTGGGAATCTGGTACAGTTGAAATCCGGAGGAAGTGATAAGGACCAATTATGGCAGGGTGCTTACAGAACTTGAAGTAAAAGTGGCTTGGTGGATACAACTACCGCTATCCCTTGCGGATAGGATAGCCATAGTCAAAATGAATGTCCTGCCCAAATTCCTCTATTTATTTAATAACATACCAATTACACCACCCAGGGCTGTCTTTAAAAATATAACATCATTGGTACTGAAACTGATATGGGTGGGCAAACAAGCACGTATTGACCTACGCACACTCACGCTACCTTACGAGAAGGGCGGTTTTTGTGTGCCAGATTTTAGACTCTATTACTTGTGTGCACAAGCCCAATATGCAGCGCATTGATATCACCTCACCCCTTACCTTACACACATAGCTGTTGAAGAGGGGGATGCACAACCAATACCGCTCACTGCGATAGTAACACATGAGAGATCGCCATTACACGCGAGGGACATTAACACGATAGATACTACTGCCCGAGCATGGAAGACACTAGGAAGAATGGCTCAAAAGTTGCCAATATATGCCCCGGCGCTACCGCTACAACACCACCCTGCTCTATAAGTGACGAACGAACAGGTGGGCATGAATATACTGAAACAAGTAGGCATAGACACGTTCGGTGATCTGTATCACGATGGCAACTTCTGCAGGGTAGAGGACCTAACTTATATCAGCAATCCCACACTACTTTTCAGATTTATGTATTACAGACTGCAGAGGGCAATCCGGGAATTATACACGACCTACCCAGCGGAACCACCGACCCGGCAAACACTACAACTGGTTATCGAGTCATCCAACATTTCACATCTGGTATCTAGACTATATACGGTAGCCCAAAGCGAAATACCATATAATTCAGATAAAGCGATGCAGAGATGGAATGCTTCCTTGTCAGAGCCACTAACAGACAGGAATGGTCCACGGCCTGCACACTCCTTAAACTGCTCACCCCGAATGGAAACCTCCGGATCACACATCTCAATTATCTACATCAAACATACCACACACCACTAAAACTGCATAAATATGGGTTGCGTGAGGATGCCAGGTGTAAACGATGTGAATATGGTGAGGCGGATTTTGTGCATCTGGCTTGGCATTGCCCAAGGATACACACATATTGGGAGGCAGTCACAACTTTGCTTGGTACGATGGTGGGCGTTGATATAGGATGTACCACAAAAATATGCCTGCTAGGTCTATTGTCAAATGTGAAAGCAGAGAAACGGAAATTCTGTGCCATAGCTCTGTTATTAGCTAAGAGACAGGTCTCCAAGTGTTGGGAGGGAACCACCGTGCCGAACATCAAGGCCTGGCTCAATGATATGACATACTGCAGGGACAAGTTGCTCACGTATGAAGAAGAATTACCCAGCAGATCATGTCCCAAAGACTTTTGGTGCTATCTAACAGACTATTTACTTAGCACTGAGGTGGATGAGGCTGCTGTATAACAGGGTGTTGATGGACATGGTAGAGGGTGTCAACGCAGGAATGGCCAACTCTGAGAACAACAGGATAAATCAGACCTACCTACAACGTAATTAATGTTATGTAGAACACAGGTGGCGAACGAGTGCAGTATTGTCCTGGTTTTCTTAGGGTTACTGTTCTGTAGATTTTCATCCAAACCCCCCAAAAAAAAGAAGTTACCACACACGTCGTGCACAATTGTGAATGTCTCGCAAGTCATGAAACCATATCACTAGAGCAAGATTTGCCGCCGGACCCCTCGGTTGCCGGCTGAAAGGCTGTGTAGTGAACAATACTGTCTATCTCCCGAATGCCACCGGCCCCAGGGTTGTAGGCCATTGGCTGTGTTCATGTGTGCAACTTTATGATAATAAAGATTGATGTTGAACTTCAAAAAAAAAAAAGACTTCATTAACTATAACTCGCACCTTCATCATGCACTGCAAATACCCGTACATATTACATCCCTTATAGCATCTTAAATTATAAAAGTCCTAACAAGACTCATGACATGTCCAATGAACTCATTTATACACTGTTGGATGTGACCCTTTTTGCAGATGCATCCCAGAACTTTTTGCCTTCCTCCAGTATTTTTTTTTCTGCTGTTCAGTGCTAAAGTGAATGTGCTCTCTATTGTAAACTTGGTAAGATTGGTCTACACATGTTTGGCATATTTAATTTACCTGTAAGTCCTTTGTCTGGTGGTATCCCATTTACCCAGGGCCTGTAAATTAAATGCTACTAGTGGGCTTGCAGCGCTGCTTGCGCCACCCATCGAAGTAGCCTTCCAAACCTATCTCAGGCCTCTGCCGTTGCAGGCCCTGGGAAGGCTCTGGACAGGCTGCATTGCTAGTAGGGCTTGTGAGGGAGTGGCGGGGTACTTGACACCACCCGACAGTTGCCTGCTTGTGTCAGGCGTAGACTGGGTGCGTGTTACACCCCCCCCCTTTTACATGGTGCGCTAGGGCCATTCTTTTTTGGAATGACGGTGGCAGGCCTCTATGGAGGCCTCTGATTCCTGGTTTAGGAAGTCACCTCCTCAACATTACTGCATTCCCTGTGGTGGGAGGGCAGGTGGCCCAGGAGCTTACTAATGGAAAAACACTACCATATCTAGTAGGAGCGCAGGTGCCGTAGTGGTAACCCATGGTAATGGGTATGCTGGTAATTCTTACATGTCATGCCTCACTCTAATTGCCTCATGTTCGTGCCCTGATGTTATTATGCATGTTGTGTTACATTGTCAGGGTTTGCACCATATGTACAGTGATGTGATGGTTGTCTTTGAAACGTGTGTAATATAGGAGTATTTTTCCCTATTGCACTATCTAGGTTGTTATGATTCTTCCCCGATTGGCAAAGCGATTGGCAAAGAGATTGGCAAAGTGATTTATGATCTATGTAACGTCAGGACATGTGCCTAGTACATAGTAATTTATGTGATTGTGGTCTAATGTGTTTTATGAACAATACAAAGGATAAGTTTATATAGCCTTGTGTGGGTCTCTTTTTGTGGTGTGCCTAGTGTGTCATTGGAGTGTGTGTGTGTTGAGCATATGCATTACACATTGCCTCTGGGATAAGCCTGACTGCTCTGCCAAGCTGCGTAGGGGGTGAGCAGGGGTTATCTTAGGTGTGTAACTCCGTTGCCCTCACTAGAGTTGTTGACTCAACCTGGCTAAGGTGCTTACTCTACCCAACCAAAAACTCCATTTCTAGCATGCACACTGTGCTTGGTAGAGTGGGGAGTTATAGTTGATCTAATGTGGCTAGCAAGTTTCCAACAGTTTGCAAGTTATAGTATTTTGAAAGTGGTTCAAAAATTGTAAATTTAAGGTATATCTATAACTTTAGAATTTCTAATGTCTGTGAATTTTATGTTTGGTTTTAATAGAAAGAACAAGTAAAGTTATAGTAATTGGAAGGTGGTGTTTACATTAGAAACTGAAGATCTAACTATAACTTTAGAATTTGTAATATTTGTGTAGTTTATGTTTGGTTTGTATATCTTCTATCTATATATATAAAAACTAATGTATGTCTGTCTGTTTGTCCTTTATGCATTACTACACCATTCATCCGATCGGCATGAAACTTTGGGAAGTTGTTGAGTACACTCCCGTAAGGGTTTCTGGCAAAAAATACAAATAAATAAATAAAAAATTAATAAAAATAAAAACAAAATTGTTAAAAGTTGTTGAGTACACTCCCGCAAAGGCTTCTGGCAAAAAAACAATTGTTAAATATTGGCCCCCCTGGGCCATCATAAACTTTCCAATATAGAATGTTTACAGTGCGACTCGCTTTTGCAATGACCATCAACAAAGCACAAGGACAATCGCTGCAAATGTGTGGACTAGATTTGGAGAATCCGTGCTTCTCACATGGACAACTGTATGTGGCCAGCTCATGCGTCGGAAAACCTTCTGATTTATTTGTGTACGCACCAGACGGAAGAACAAAAAATACCATGTATCCACAAGCACTCGAATAAATAAACAGAATTAAAACAACACTTTAAAATGATTTCCATATTAAAATGAATGAGTTTCAATAAAAATGACACAATGTAAATTGAATGTTATCATAAAAAGTTTCCTTAAATTTCCTTTCTTCTGAGATTGCAGCAACGCGCGACGGGTAAGCTATTCTCTATATATAAAAATGAAAGTACGTCTGTCTGTCTGTTTGTCCTTTATGCATTACTACACCATTCATACGATTGCCATGAAACTTTGGGAAGTTGTTGAGTACACTCCTGCGAAGGTTTGTGTCAAAAAAACATTTTTTTAAATTGGCCCCCCAGGGCTCTCATAATCTTTCGAATCCTATAATAGACAGCAAATTTGCAAGCATCGTCGACGGTTATGACCCCCAAACGGAAATTGATTGGTCAATCTACATCAGAAGCACGAAAGAAAAAGGCATTACGAGCTTCAGAAACAGATGAGCAACGGGAAGCAAGATTAGAAGCTGTTGGAATACAAACTGCTCAAGTCCGTAATGCTGTTCGAATACAAACTGCTCAAGCCCGTAATTCTCAAACGAACGAGCAAAGAGAATCAAGGTTGGAAGCCGATCGAGTACGCACTGCTTAAGCCTGTTCTTCTCAAACGAACAAGCAACGAGAATCAAGATTGGAAACAGATCGATTACGCACTGCTCAAGCCCGCTCGAATGAAACAGGAGAGCAACCAGAATCAAGATTAGAAGCCAATCGTGGACGCACTGCTCAAGCCACACTTAGAAATTTTTTTTTTTAAATGAATACGTTTCAATAATAATGACACAATGTAAATGTAATGTTATCATAACGAGTTTCCTTGAATTTCCTTTCTTCTGAGATTGCAGCAACGCGCGACGGGTAAGCTAGTAAAGTATAAATAACTTTTCCCTAACTATAACTAATCTTTGACCTTTGATTTGTTTCACAGAATGTTAATGTTTTGTATTTTTAATGAAAATAAAAAATAAAAAATCGTCGACAGTAGTTTCAAACAGCCATGTGCCATACAATAGAGGTGAGTGGAGTGGTGTACAAGGGTAGAGAGGAGTGGTGGAGAGTGGGAGGCCACACAGTAGATGGCACAGGTTGGAGTGGCTTAGAATAGAATAGTGCACAGTGGCTTGGTATAGAGTGCAGTCTTGCAAAGTGGAGGGGCATACAGCAAAGTGGTATAGAGTGGTGTGGTGTAGAGTCAATTAGCATAGACAGGAGTGGCGTAGAGTGGAGTCCCATAGTGTGAAGTGGCATAAAGTGACGTATAATGGCGAGACATGGGGTGGAGTGTCTCAAAGTGGAGAGGCATGGAATGGTGTGACATTGAGTCAAATAGTGTAGAGTGGAGTGGCATAGAGTGAGGTTTAGTAGAGTGGAATAGTGTCTACTTGAGTGGCAATGAGTGGAGTGGTGTAAACTGGAATGGCATAGAGTGGAATAGCATATAGTGGAGAAGTTTGGAGTGGAGTGACGTACTATGGAGTGGTGTGCTGTATAGTGCCGTATAATAGAGTGGCATAGACTAAAATAGCATAGAGTGGATTAGCATAGAGTGGAGTGGCTTAGATTGGAATAGCATAGAGTAGAATTGCATAGAATCAAGTGGCATAGAGTTGAGTGGTGCATAGTGGAATTGGCATATTAGGCAGTGGACTAGAGTGGCATAGAGTGGAATCCCATAGAGTGGAGAGGCAAAGATAGTGGCATAGAGTTGAGTGGCATACAGTGGAATAGCATAAAGTGCAGTGGCATAGAGTTGTGTAGAGCAAACTGGTGTAGAGTGCAGTTGCATGGAGTGGAATGTTCTACTAGCTTTATAGCCTGCCATAGCAGGGCTACAACAGCCATAAAAGTATCTCGCCTTGTTAATGGCCCATGACTTCTGCATGGCCTTTAATGGCCAGTATAGTTTGCTACTGCGGTCTATAAAGCTATAATACAGTGTATTCAAAGATTTAGGTAAGGATAGTGCCCAAAAATACAAAGAACAACTCATGACTGTCTGTTCGTGTTAGACAAGGGGAACTTCACAGGTTCAGGCTGACAGTAATGGAGCATGGGTCCTATACAGGAACCAGGTTAGTCCTGCTGGAAAACGGATCTGTTCAAATTCGGGTGTGAACAGTCCAGTTTGCGGTGGTTGAAGGCTGTGAGGGGTGAGGAGAATGTCCTGGATGGTCGAAGCTGCAGCGCAAAGAGCAGGACTGGATTCACAGACGATCATCGCTGTAGTGCGAAGATCCTGTTGGGTGCCATGGGGGTGGGGGTGGTTATTGCTAGAGATTCGCATTGAAAGTTATTGCGGGCTGTTGTCATTGTAGAGTAATGTGCAGATCTTTCTCTGCTGGTAGCTGGTGCCATTTCCTGTAGTGAGAAGAGTCTGGTTTAACCGTGCTTTATGTCAGAGGTCGTCATGGGAGGCAATATCTCAGCACAACATGCCCATTCACTGTCTAGTAGAGGCCACAACTTCTGAATTCCTCCTTTTTCTTCAGAGGAGTGCACTCTGATACTAACCGAGGGTCTGTGATGGGAACATACACCACCATAAATGGCACTTGTTGTGATGTGCATCCCTGGACATGCGCTTTGCGATCTTGGAGAATACACTATGCACAAACCCACATTTATAAGCCATGAGCATCTGTGATCTATCTAATTCAACTGTGAAACTAGTGGGTCACTGGTTCCATCCTTATGTGCACACTATCATTCCTCCCACAAAATAGAGGATTCGTAGTCTGTTATACATGTTCAAATGTTTGTTATTTTATTCCGTAAGTAATTTGCAAACATATTCCACATTTAGCATTTGATAATCAGTCTTTTTTTCATCATTTTCAACATGTGACAAAGTCCTTCAGACAGATCCAATGCATTTCGGGCCAATAGTTGTGCCCTTCATCAGGGAAAAGACACTATGAAAGTAAAACATAAGTAAACAACCTGTCAGTGAATATCCTGTATAATCTATGAATAATGGGGGTGTGTGGTGATCTCATCATGATGGGTCGTGATAGTAATATGTGAATAGTTAAGGTGCCACCTTAAGTACCCTCAATGCCCATGTGTATAAAACAAAAAGTTATATGGGATCTCTTACATGTCACTTTTGCTGAATTAGCGCGGTTGTCTCTGTGGGTCAGAAATCGGAAAAACAAACTAGTAAGAGAGCGTGCTGGATACGATTACAAGCCGCATTATTGCCATATCAGTGCCAATGTTGCCGAGAAACTAACATGAAGGTTCATCATGGTGTCGGTACGATCTTTCTCTTCTTGTGAACGCTGGTCAGAACGTATCCGCCATTGACCGCGTTTAATGAAGTTGCTTGGTTCCGATCACGTGGCAACTGGAACCGAAGATAGACTCCGATTGTCCGAAAGGGCGAGCATGTGTAAATGTGTGTGTTAAAGTCTATGCCCGTGTCTAACGAGTTCTAGCATGAATATGTACAACTACATAATTGTAGATGAAAGATAAAATAGTGTGAAATAACAATTAAAAAATTAACGGAATGGAAAATATGTAAATGGTGTAAGGGGGGTTCGAACCCGGCGAGGTTAGCTTTGGTCAACTAGATCTTAGCCAGGTACGCTAGTAGACCATGAATAATGATGTGGGGTGATTGAAAGGGTATGGGTTTGGAGATGTGGCAGTTGTTCACAGTACATAGGAGATACATATTTATAAAAGAACATTAAAAAAACAAACATATAAACGTATAAACGTGAAATCTCACAGAGGTTACTTATTCGACCTCGGAGCAATTTCAAAGGTAACAAGGTAGTTCGATTCTGTCGTTTAAGCCAAACGGCTTATGTGTTGAAAGTTTTTGTATCCAGGCATTTTCTCTCTGGAGTAAAAATGTAGTATTATCTCTGCCTTCAACTTTGGGGATGGTTTCCAGTATAGTAAACTTCATTTGGGAAATGTTATGTTTTTCTTCTATGAAGTGGATTGCCACTGACGATTTCATATTGTGTGTGCTTTCACATGTGCATCTGATTGTGTTGGTGCTCTCACCCCATATAGTTTGTGTGTAGTTGTTGTGTTGACACCATTACCTCATGGTCAGGGCCTGTTGATTATACAATCAGGAAATGAGTCACCCAGATTGGGCCTGATGATTATTCAATCAGGAAATGAGTCACCCAGAGCATGTCATGGTATGAACCTGGTGATTATACAAACAGGAAATGAGTCACCAGTCATGGCATGATCCTGGTGATTATACGATCAGAAAATGAGTCACCCACTTAATTGGACAGTGAATATAAAGGCACTCCCCATCTGCACCCGGTTGCTAGGTAATCAGGAATCGGTGCAGCCTCAGTCACATCTTCAGAGCAGTTCCAGTTGCTGTTGGACTTCATAATAATGGCATCTAGTGAATACTGAGTCAAGAGCCTTCAGAGGACATTGGTGCATCATTCTGTGTCAGGAGTCTGCAGTGGACGTTGTCATTCTGTGTCACAAGTCTGCAGTGGACGTCAACAGGTCATCCTGTGTCATGGACCTGCAGCGGACATCGGCATGTCACAAACTGTACAGTAAGTTGCGCTATCAGTCACGCACCCCCAAGAGAGCATCTTAAACACTGTACTATAGATTCTCAGCAGAGCAGCTCTGGACAAAGGTAACAAGTCAGTGCATACAGGACTACAATTGCTTACGCAAATGACACTGCCTTCAGCATCTAATGACCAGCTTGCTGCAATGTTTAGGGATAGCTGCTAGGGATAGTTGGAGGGTGAAGTAAACCGAAGGTTTACATGGTTCAGGTCTGAACAGTTCCTTTTTGTGGGGCACATATGTAAGGTGCCTTACAGCACTTTCGGATTGGAGAAGGGCTCCATTCCTTCAGGCGATTATTCAGTGACTTAACTGAAGGCAACACCCTGCCGTCCTCCTGAGCCAAGATCCTAGGCTACCTACTGATCTGGTTGTGTGAAAACGTAATACAGATACTGACGTGAATGTGGTGAGATGTGCAGGGAAGTGCTTAAATTAGGTGTGATGATCTGTGAGTAATTCTGTCTATGTTTATATCACAGTGTGCCCCACATCCTCAGTGCCCACCTGTTATTAAGTCAAGGACAACACCTACCCGGCAACCACAGATGACGGTGCCCAGTGAGCCAACAGATCTTTATTATTTTGTCCCATTTCCTTCATTGTGACACTGGCCGGCGGGTCTGAGGTCCGCATTGCAGCAGACAAGCATGCAATCGTGGTCGGACAAGCATGAACCGCTGGGTTCAATACATCTCAGTTTAGTGCATCTAACAGGGCCTAGAACCTGGTGAGGCACCTATTGGGGATAAGAGGCCAGCAGGGCTCAAACAGGTCCATTTGCAGTCCCAGGAAGGTCCTGTTGAAGCAAGTCAGCTGGGCAATTGCAGGGAGTCCTCTTGAGCTTGTCGTGCCCCTGGAGCTCAGAATAGGAGGTCAGTCAGCTGACCCTCTGAGTCACTTAACCTGAAATGAAGGGAGGAGGTCCAGTCTTCCATTTCAGAGAGCAGGCCAGGCCTCAAGTAGCACAGCAGCCCTCTGGCAACAGGGCAATCCTTGTTCTGTAGTATTCACAACTCCCTGCCTATGCTACACATGGTCTGGGGTCACAAAAGGCTAGTGTGAAGTCCTTTCTGTGTGTGCTGAGGCAACTCAATGAAATGTTAGTGGGGCTGTGTACAGTTCTGCCCTGACCATCCTGATAAGATGGCCCATCCTGTCAACACTTCGTCCCCCTTTGTGTTTCTGTTTTGGAGGAATACAGAAAGGCTAGCTACCAACTACACCTTGGCATGTGACCCAGGAAACAGGCTGCAGGCACCAAATAGTTAGGGAAAGAAAAATCCAAATTTCTAAAAGGGGCATTTTCAGAATTGTGACTTAAAATATGACTTTACCGTTAACAAGGATTTTAAACAACAATTCTTTAGTCTTTAGACACCAAACAGGACATTGCTACCTATACCCAACCAAAGGTTAGCACTAATAAATGTAACATGTTAACCCAGTGTTATCCTTTTGGAGAGGTATGCCTCACAGAAGTGACAAACACATTTGTGAGTTTTCACTACCAGGAAATTTAAAACTTAAAAGCGCATGTCCACCTTTTTAAATATAATGCACCCGCACTATGGGCTGCTTAGAGCCTACTGTAGGGGTGACTTATATGTATTAAGTAGTGAGTTTAGGCCTGGCAAAATATTTATTTTGCCAAGTCAAATTTGCAGTTTTAAACCACACACAGACTTCAATGGAAGGCCTGAGGCATGTTATAAATGTTCTGGGGTGACCCTGCAGAGAGGGCCAAGTCCAACAATCCCATTTTCCTCCTGCTAGGAATTAGGAGAGGTCATTTTGGGTCAAGTATATTATTGAGTCAATGCAGTGCTGATCAAAAGCATTGATTCAGAAGTAAACATTGCCTTGATATGGCTGGTAGTCCTTTCTTTAGAGAAAATGTCAAAACACCATAATGTGGCCAAAACAATGTTTACACACATGCTTTTAAATTACACAAACAGGTCCAGAAATTTAGCATTTAGAAATGAGAATTAAATTATATGAAAAGGGGATTTGTTATGTGCCGCAGCTAATCAAAAAGAGTTTACCGGTGGTATAAGGAGAGCAATGAGAAGATGGGAGGGCTGAAAGATTGATATGCAAAAAGCCAGGAATTAAGTTTCTTACTGAAAGGCCCCTTGTCTTCAATTTGATGCAGTTCTAAAGGAAGTTTAATCCAGCTTGTGGGCCCAAACAGGTGAAACATCTGCCACCAGCTTTAGAGAGGCAGACCCTAGGAACCATGGCCATATGGCTACTCGAAGAATGCAAGCTTCTCTTGGGATTGTAGCAGAGGACAGATACGTCAGACCCAAGTGATCCAGAGCTCTGTGTATTAAAAGTAAGATTTTGAACAAGATCCGTTTATGTACAGGGAGCCAGTGCAAGCCCCTCTGATGCAGAGAGACATGAACTCTTCTCAGGAGATTGATCATGAAATGAGCAGCTACATTTCAAACAATTCCCATTGTCCTCACCAGCTACTTTGGGAGACATGCACACAGGGTATTGCCATAGTCCAACCTTTACATAACCAAGGCCAAGAACACTGTTTTTCTAAAAGGGACAGGGGGCAAATCCGCAAATTGTTTTGAAGTGCACAGAAGAGCACAACACATACCCACTACCGTGTTTATTTGATTGTGAAAGGTCAGGCGTTTGTGTTGGCCGACTTTAACTCCCAAGTTTTTTACAGCTTCAACTTGCAGGTTGTTTGGAGAGGCCCCCTCTGGCCAATGGACTTGCAGGTTTAGGTTGAAATTATGTCCAAAACTGAGAACTCCTGTCTTTCAATGTTACACTTAAGTTGGTTGATATTCATCTATTGATAAACTGCAGATAGGCAGGGTTTAATGGTATCAGGGGCAATTAATTCACATTTCTTGAAAGAAAAGGCAAGCTGTGTGTCATCAGAGATTGTCCTAGCCCCAAAAGGCTCAACCAGTACCCAAAGCTGAGTAATTTAGATGTTGAACATCGTGGGGCTAAGGGCCGAGCCCTGTGGCACTCCTACTGAGACTTCTCCACTGCCAGACGAATAGGAGGGCAACCAGACTTCCTGACCACTACACCCAAGGATAGATTTCATCCATTTCTAAGCAGTGCATCTGATTCCTAAATCATCAAAGCAAGCAAGCAGCATGGAATGGAGAACCATTTCAAAAGAAAAGAGCAGTCTCTGTGCAGAACTGTGGTCTGAAGCCGGATTGACTGGAGTGTAATAGCTCATTTGAGTCAATGTAGTCAGACAACTGCTGATTAACATACTTATCCACACTTTTTGATGGCACTAGCAGCAGGGAAATGGTTCTGTAATTACCTGGGACATTGTGTTTTGCATTGGGTTGTTTATTGAGAGGTTAACTTGTGGCCTTTTTCCAGCAGGTAGGAACTGTGGCAGTTGTCAATGACTTAATTATCAGGTTATTCATCACTCAGTTAATAACGTTAACTCACAGAGATAGACTAAAAGGGAGGCAGGGATCAGAGGGGGAGTCTTACTTTACTTTAAATTGGCTACTCTGGTATCCTCCAAAGAGATCAAGTTAAAGGCAGATAGAATATTTGGGCTTGTAGCTGAAATGAGAGAATCAGCTCCCAAAATCCCTGTTATGTTTAATCTATTTGGATTTTATGTATATTATTATGAAAGTAAGAGGCCAATTGTTTTCACCTTTCACCACTAAGCTGAGGGTTCCATGCTTCTATGGCAGGCAACCGTTTCTGAGAAAGTTTTTACATTTTAAAAAATGTCTCTAAATCTGTTTTCTTCCCTTTAAACCCTACCCCCCTAGAATTAACTTTTAGTGGAATTGACCTCAGCACACCCCTGCCCCCACGCAGCCGGAGAGAGAAGAGGTTTGCTGTGAGGGGCGGGAATCGTTGAAAGTAAATGGCTATCCGCCGTGGGCTGAAGGTGAGCAATTGCGCGCTTGGAAAGGGAACCCTGGCAAGCATCTGCCACCATCGTGCTAAAGACACAACGGAAGCGGAGCTCACCTGCTATGAAAGTGAACAGTGCCCCATAGCAGCTCCTATCCCTCCCCGCGCAGCTTATAAGCCGTGAGAGGCTGCGGCGGCAGGGTAAGGAGAGAGGAAATACCGTCTGGTCGGCAGCCATCTGAGGCGACAAAGGTGAGAGTGTCCCGCATTGCCCGAGGGAAGAAGGAGAGTTCTCCAGAGGCCGCTCCAGCCCTCACCCATGCAGCGAAGGAAGTAATTGAGGCTGCTGCGCGGGGGAGAACTCAATGAGACTGTGTGCAGCCAGCGCCGCTGAACCATTGAAGTCAAAAGTCCGGAGGGGGAAGCGGTGCCCCACCCCTATGCATTGTGACCACCTGCACTGGCCCAATTTAAAGAGGGAATAAACGGGGTCACTCACCAGCCGGGATGTGGGGCAGCAGGCAGAAAAGGGACTGGGATTCTGAGAGTAGATTGGAATAGAGCTGGGGAGGAAGAGAGGCAAGAAAGCCCTAGCCCCTCACTCCTCCCACTATACACACACCAGCGCTGCACAGCAGAGTGCAGACAAGACAGGTATCTGGTCTTTAATGGAAGAGCTGAGCAAAGCCTGCAGCATGGCAGAACTGCCGACGACAGCAAAAGGAAGTCGGATCAAGGCAACACTGCCATCTAGTGGCCGTTTTGTGCCACTGCAGTTCGAAACGGGAAAAGCCCATGGTGGAAAGTCAAGCCTGCAGCAAAGAGCACCTGGTTGTTGTAGCCCACAATCAGTGCCAAAGACAGAAGAAGCCATGTCTAGGCTCTAGAAAATTAGTGAACATAACCAGTGCCAAGGAAATGCCAGCAACAGCACAGGTCCAGCTGTTGCAGTACAACACAATTGAGGAACAAAGAGCACTAACAGAAAGAAAAGAAAGGCAACACTGGACAGGAACACAGTAAGGACTGCCAAGGGCATAAAGTGAGTGCGCAGTACAGCTGCCATGCTGGAGTGATGCCAAGTCACTACACAGCCAGCGAGGATGATGTGACAAGGCGCACGAAGGAGCCAGAAGTACAAGAACACGCAGACCCCTAACACATTGTCATTCCGCTGGAAAGGAAGTAAGCAAGCCCCGCTTAGGCAAGGGAATACCAGAGACGCCTGGGGATATCAAATGGAAGTGTGAAAGGTTACTCACAGCTGAACAGAGACTTCCAGGGCCGGAGACAGAGAGTGCAGTGATGCCTAGTGGCCACAGGTGATCACCGCAGAGGAAAGACTACAAAGCAGCAAGTCATTGAAGGGACAGAAGAGCGCAGTCATAAGCGCACCAAAGCAATGCGACTGTGAATAGAAGGAGGAGTGGTTGCACAGACCACCAGAAGCATGGAGACTCGCAAGTAGGAAGAAGCCAACCAGCCAATTGGTCGCAAGGAAGAAGAAGCTGACCAGCCAGTTGGTCACAAGGAAGAAGAAGCTGACCTGCCAGTTTGGGCGCAAGGAGAAAGAAGACGACCTGCCAGTTTGGTCGCAAGGATGAAGAAGCCAGCCTGCCAGTTTGGTCGCAAGGAAAAAGAAGTCGACCTACCAGATGGTCGCAAGGATGATGCTAACCTGCAAGAAGTCAGCGAGCGAAGTGATTTGACAAGAGGTCTGCAAAGAGGACCAGGAAGAGACTGAACAGAAGTCTAACGACATCAACTAAAAGTCAGAATTAATCAAGCAAGAGAAGGTCGCGACAACAGATCCAGTCACAGAACGAAGTGAAGACAGTGTCCTAGTGCTTGGACAAGACCAGGGGGAAAAGTGTGGCGTGCACGCTACACGGAGAAGCCTGGTTAAAGCGAACAGGCATGAGAGACGGGCAGACTGTGTCACGAAAGAAAGCGAAGACAGAACTGGAGTGGCAAGACACCATGGCGAAAGATGAAAAGGAGAGGAGAAGAGTAAAGAGGTGTGCATGATAGATCAACACACACACCAGAAGTGGAAACATCTGAAGAAGAAAGTGCAAAGGTGCGAGAACATCAGAATATGGTGCCTGGAAATATCAGTATCACTGGAAGTACACATCTACTTGCGAATCCCAAGATCACTCGGTGACGACAGAGGGGAGCAAGCCGGTCTACTGGTAACAATCACCTCTGGGATGGAACGGACACAGGGCCATGGAAATCCAAGGGGCAGAGGCCTCTGGGACAACGGTGGCAGCGGTTCCCAACTTGAGAGATGGACTGTTGAAGCTTGCTCTGGAAGTCCTGGGAGAGCAAAGGTAGCATGCAAAGGAACGAGTGCCAACAACACCCTTTTCAGGTGGAGCTTCGGACACGGAGAGGGGACCCGTAGCAATTCCTCCAACGTGGTTGGAGCGACAAGGCGGCAGCCCACCGGTCCAGTGGAAGCCTTGCAGCAAAGGGCCTCCGGGTCGTCCAATTAGAGGGGACACCCACGAGAGAGGGGTATCCATGAGAGGGATATCCTGCAATTGCAAATCCTGTTGGAGATTATCACCAGTTAGAGAAAATACCTCAACCAGGACTATACAGTGGAAATTAACAAACAATGATCCACCATTATTCCATTTGCACTTTCACTGGATGTGGAACAGAAAGAGAGAGACTGTAGATCCCCCTTCCAGGTTGCATGTCCAAGAAAAGACTACATCCACAGAGCACCCTGACATCATGCCAAGGAGATCTAGTGGTCCTGGAGGCAAGAACACCATAGTCAGTTGTTGACCAGCAGCGAAACAGACTACGTGGGAGTCGTCATTATTGTGTTATGTTTTTGTTTGCAAATTGTAATCTCTCCCACAGGTTCGGACTTCATTTGTTTGGACCTTCATTAAAGTTTGGGAGGGATGTAGTATCCGTCTGGATACATTCTAGTGTTTGCCCTTCTGTAAGACACACTAAACACCCACCCACCACAGGCGTCACCAGTCAGGTGACCCTGACAATAAAAGGGGCTGAGCGCACGTGCTCTGGACCAGTTATATACCTATACCAACTGTGTCTGTGTGATCGTTCTATGAGTATGTGGGCCTAGCGCCCACACACTCTACAGAGGGGTCGGAAGGGAATACCTCCTTGTGATAAATGTCTTAGTCTCAAAGTCACGGAGGGTTTGTTTAGAGGCATTACACACCTCGTGAGGGTTCATTTTCTTGGAGTAAGTAACAGAAGGGTTAAGGGCTAGTACATCTGGTTTAGAGTAGGCCTTTCTTACCTAGTATTCCTCATAAAATGGGCTTAGTGGTTGACAATGGTCACTTCTGGGACTCTGATGGGAGCAGACGAACTTGCCTTTGTGTCTGTCCCCTCAGCATAAACAAACAGGGGGTCAAAGGTTCGTGGAAAAAAAGAATGCCACCCCTCCCACTCACAACACCTGGAGCAGAGAAGCAGTGGTGTATTAGACCGGCACCATCACAGATTCAATGTAAAATAAAATGCAGTAACACTGTAATGCAAAGTAAATAGCATTCTTCAAAACAGCTTTGACCAACACACAAGTAAAAGAACAAAAAATGATAAGAATTGGAATTTTGATTCAATAGCAAATAATAAGTTCTTCTTACGCTCCACTGGCTGTGTAAGCTAAAGGACAAGAAGCAATGGCAAATCCCTTAGACTAGCAATTACGGTCTTGTTTTTTTCCGAGCTCTCCTGTCACCGTGACATGCACTGCTTCGTAGATATTGCAAGTTAATGTATGCCCTCAAGACACCATAAGGAAGGTCACGGACCCCGTATGCACTGCTGCGACACAGAAAACAGCATCATGATAAGGCCCGGGACATTCACTTAAAATGATTGTCTTATTTGGTCTAGTGAGAAACCTCAAGCAACTGGCAAGATCTTTGATGAGGTGAAATTCCACCAGCAGGAGCCTCTCCACATCTGAATTGTGATGCACTTCACCACCTGCCAGCAGAAAGATTAAAAAGGAAAACATTTCTAAAAGTAACTGTTGAAAGAATTTTGATGTGGTATTAAAAAGTGTTCTCCTGCAAACCTAATTAAAGCTAACTGAGAAATAAGATGCTGCTGATGATATTGTGAAATTGTCATAAGAGAGCATTTCCAGCTTCCTGAAAGGGCAAAGATATAGAAAATTAGCTGCTCCCAGAAAATACAGTGAAGAGAAACAAGTGTATTTTTCGAGGTCAATATCTAATTTTGATTTATAACATAACTTTTTGCTCATTTAGGGATGTGGACAAAGGATATTTCATACCACCTAAACAGTCTCACTATAGTAGAGAACAAAGGATGGAAAGAGGTTATTGATGACTATGATAAGAAAGAGTAGATCACATTGGCATGAATATCACTGAGGAGTGTTCAGTAGCCAGTGACCGGTATTTATAGTCTGGGCTGTGGTAGTAAGTTATTTTATGTTAAAATCGGAAGGGTCAACAGTGTTATCGTGATAGGGAATTAAAACTCATGCCCTCTGTTGTACCAAGTGTATCTGAATTAACATCATCAACAATTGTCTGAATGTCTCCTGTTTATTTATGATAAAATTTCTCCTATATGTTGTGTCTTTTTACAAAAAAAATGTTATGTGTATAATTTTTATGAATTTGTGTATTAGGGATTATTGTATAGTGATTAATAAGTGCCAATACAGGGCAGCAGTGCGTGATCCGGTGTCCCTGTTGAATGCTGCGGGAGAGGTCTAGGGAAGTGCCTGACTGCCCAAATAATATTCCCGGAAACGTATCCTTAATTGACCGAGTACGTGCAGGAAGTGAAGTTTACCGCAGGGGCAAGCGGCCCGTCTGGAAGGTGGCTCGCACATGTACATGCGCATTGATAGTAGAGAACATTGCACATGCTCGCATTGATCAGTGACTTTCCACAGTCCAGACTATAAATACCGGTCACTGGCCAGCTCACTTTATCAGCGAGGAGCGGAGGCATGCAGACCTAGGCACAGAGGCTGTGACCAAGTCATTGAACCGTAAGAGTATGAATGTAGTGCTTGATGGTTTTTTCCCTACAGGTCATACGATCCTTTAACAGCATAGAGACATTAGTGTTGTCCTTTTTGACATGCCCCCTGGGGCCTCTAACATAGTGATTTTCAGTGCTTTCTCCCCCACATTTTTCTAGTTCTGGGACCTAAGTGTTCTTCTGCCCTCTCCCTTCAATGGGGCCATTTTGACCCCATCTCAGGGTAAGCGCGTTGGAGATATTTTCTCCAGCACTGGTGCACAGGTTCTTTTCACTTGACTGCTGCACTACTAGCCACTCACAATAGAACCATGGTGATTGTGGCTTTTTTGCTTTTTCGTTTGTGTGTCTTTAAGTGATGTGACAGTGTTATTGGTTTTATATATACGTTTTTTTCTTTCAGGCATAAAGGATCTAGCCATATTATAGTGGAGTGTGATCGCTATCATCCCACTGAGTGGAACCCTCCTGCCATACTGTGGTAGGAGTGGAGCCCGTTCTCTCATGGTCCTGATGAATGCCACGGACGCAGTTGGGCCTTTAGGCAGAAACATGTTGACCGCATTCATGGCGGTGGGGGGACATTAATATCTCCATTACACCGATCACCTTATTTTAAACTACCATATGGATGCCAGCACTATTAAAATTTAAGCTGACACCCATAATGGCCTTTTAATCCACTTCCTTTTTCATGGGCCCCCACGTAGTTTAGAAGTGCATCCCTGTAGTCAGGTGTATGCCGCCCTCTATCAAACCAAGTTTTTAGAGGGCGAGGACTGGTCTATGATGAAGCATGACACCAGGTAGTGTGTGAGACCAGTCCTTCACTTTTTGTGAGATGCCTGCACTCACAAATTTAAAACTGCACTAACACTAGCGACACTTAAACAGGGAGTGGCTCATTGTGATACATAGTTTATGTTGGAGGCTGCCGTCTACCAGTAACCCGTGCCTCTGGTTCCCTCAACCCAGATTTTATCTTGTTTTCGTGGTTATATTACAAAAATAGGGTGCCATGAATAAAAATTCTGGAGGTCATTGCTGATGCTACCAAGACGTTTTACGACTGCTCTGGAATCAGGCATAAGCTGCAATCCTATACAGGGTGGATTTCAAATTGCTCCAATTAAACTCAAATATCAAAAATATTAAAGTGGCAGAAGAAAACTTAGCAGACAAAGCTTGGGCAGAGCATTTCACTCTCAAACAAAAGACAAAATGGGCCATCTGCTAAGAGAAAGAAGACAAGAGGCTAGGATTAGTTCTACAAAAATACAACAGAGTATTGGGGGGTCCTAGGGGAGTTAGTTTATAGACAATGTGAGTACCTTGTCCCCCAACTACTACTACAAAAAACAAGAGAGGTACTGAGAGTCTGTGAAATGAAGAAATGACAGGACCAGGTTGTGTCCAGTATAAGTGTTCAGATCAAACCATTGATCTTGAGCACATGACACTATTATGTCATAGAGGTGAGGATAGGAAGATACAGGGTTTAGAAAGTAAGAACATAGTACCCATCCGCCCACTCATCAGTGGAATTTCGTCATCTGGGTTGGCGAAAAGAAAGGTGTCCTATGGGCTTCTCCTCAGGGAGAGTCTGAGGTAGCCAGATGTTGGACCCTTAAGAACCACATCCAACCAGCAGAGGATAGTGTGTGAGTGGAAGGGGCAAATAAATTTGCAGTGCTCAGAAAAGAAAAAGGAAACTAATCCTAGTGATTAAAAATACCTACTTTGATGACATAAGAAGACTTTTATTCGGTGTGACCATCAAAGTGGTATTGTTAAAAACAGTAAGCTGATAGCATGTAAGGAATTGCTATCTATCACGTGTATTAATCGGTCGACATGTTTCAGCCTATACCGGCTTTCTTCAGGACCTATGATAAGCTACTGCAACATATACTTATCGTGAGTTGGAGCTTGAACATGAACAATCTCCAACAATTGAAGGTGTATCTCCTCCTGTGCATAGAAATGTGGGAAACAAAAAGACACAGTGTTAAATATATACAAACTATGTAGTGTTTACCTCAACCTCTTGAAATGCAAAGAAAACATAGTCTTCACTCACCCCAATTGTAGGGAGAAAAAACCTCACCTCGCCTGGCAACAGCTCAGGTTGGAAGGAGGCCACGCACTAAAAAGATAAGTGCGATAAAAGGAATTAGTAATGCAGTAACTAGATAAGTCCTGCATTTTGTTGTAGACTTTTACAAACAGTGACACCAAAAGGCATAAGGAGGCGGCTGGATTGAGAAGCTGATGTGAAATTCATCTCTAAAAATTATATCAAACCCCTTAATGTTTCAAGGTTGTACTATCAGTAGAGTTA
This sequence comes from Lissotriton vulgaris, assembly GCF_964263255.1. Lineage (NCBI taxonomy): Eukaryota > Metazoa > Chordata > Amphibia > Caudata > Salamandridae > Lissotriton > Lissotriton vulgaris. The sequence goes on along the minus strand of NC_141698.1, from coordinate 863,390,877 downwards.
TTCAAGGGTGGCAAAAACCGCCATATTATATTGTTAGCGTTAAGTTAAATCAAAGGGAGATGGAGTCTTCCTATTCAGAGCCCTCTCAGAAAGAAGCGCAGCATAGAGCGCTAAAGAACTCACCTCTCCGTCGTTACCTCGGGTAGAATCCTGAGCCGAGGGGGAGGTGACTGGCTCACTGAGAATGGCTGTTAATAACAGCCGGTGGCGGACCTGAGAGAGAACTCTCAGTATATGCGTTGTGATAGGTTGTGAGAAATCGACCAATGGTGGCGATGCAAGTTAAGCCTGCAAAGGCACAGACCTCTAGGCGCGTTCTCATTGGTTGAGACTTAAACCAATGACAGCGGATGTAGGCTATTTTGCGGAGCTGTGTAAAATGCGTACCGCTAGTCTTTTTATCAGTCATTTATGGTGATCATAAGTCTGTTTAGGCGAACGACCTCATCTTAGGACTGCATGTAGAGCATTCAGCATGGAAAACGTATATCACCCAATGACTCTGAGAATATCAGGGAAATGTCTAAATGGGTTTTGGCACAAGGTGCGTGATTGGTGAGCTTGCAACCAATCATGCAATAACAGCCGGTGGCGGACCTGAGAGAGAGAACTCTCAGTATATGCGTTGTGATTTCTCACAACCTATCACAACGCATAACCGGCTGTTATTGCGTGATTGGTTGCAAGCTCACCAATCACGCACTTTGTGCCAAAGCCCATTTAGACATTTCCCTGATATTCTCAGAGTCATTGGGTGATATACGTTTTCCATGCTGAATGCTCTACATGCAGTCCTAAGATGAGGTCGTTCGCCTAAACAGACTTATGATCACCATAAATCACTGATAAAAAGACTAGCGGTACGCATTTTAAACAGCTCCGCAAAATAGCCTACATCCGCTGTCATTGGTTTAAGTCTCAACCAATGAGAACGCGCCAAGAGGTCTGTGCCTTTGCAGGCTTAACTTGCATCGCCACCATTGGTCGATTTCTCACAACCTATCACAACGCATATACTGAGAGTTCTCTCTCAGGTCCGCCACCGGCTGTTATTAACAGCCATTCTCAGTGAGCCAGTCACCTCCCCCTCGGCTCAGGATTCTACCCGAGGTAACGACGGAGAGGTGAGTTCTTTAGCGCTCTATGCTGCGCTTCTTTCTGAGAGGGCTCTGAATAGGAAGACTCCATCTCCCTTTGATTTAACTTAACGCTAACAATATAATATGGCGGTTTTTGCCACCCTTGAATAACTCTACTGATAGTACAACCTTGAAACATTAAGGGGTTTGATATAATTTTTAGAGATGAATTTCACATCAGCTTCTCAATCCAGCCGCCTCCTTATGCCTTTTGGTGTCACTGTTTGTAAAAGTCTACAACAAAATGCAGGACTTATCTAGTTACTGCATTACTAATTCCTTTTCTCGCACTTATCTTTTTAGTGCGTGGCCTCCTTCCAACCTGAGCTGTTGCCAGGCGAGGTGAGGTTTTTTCTCCCTACAATTGGGGTGAGTGAAGACTATGTTTTCTTTGCATTTCAAGAGGTTGAGGTAAACACTACATAGTTTGTATATATTTAACACTGTGTCTTTTTGTTTCCCACATTTCTATGCACAGGAGGAGATACACCTTCAATTGTTGGAGATTGTTCATGTTCAAGCTCCAACTCACGATAAGTATATGTTGCAGTAGCTTATCATAGGTCCTGAAGAAAGCCGGTATAGGCTGAAACATGTCGACCGATTAATACACGTGATAGATAGCAATTCCTTACATGCTATCAGCTTACTGTTTTTAACGATACCACTTTGATGGTCACACCGAATAAAAGTCTTCTCATGTCATCAAAGTAGGTATTTTTAATCACTAGGATTAGTTTCCTTTTTCTTTTCTGAGCACTGCAAATTTATTTGCCCCTTCCACTCACACACTATCCTCTGCTGGTTGGATGTGGTTCTTAAGGGTCCAACATCTGGCTACCTCAGACTCTCCCTGAGGAGAAGCCCATAGGACACCTTTCTTTTCGCCAACCCAGATGACGAAATTCCACTGATGAGTGGGCGGATGGGTACTATGTTCTTACTTTCTAAACCCTGTATCTTCCTATCCTCACCTCTATGACATAATAGTGTCATGTGCTCAAGATCAATGGTTTGATCTGAACACTTATACTGGACACAACCTGGTCCTGTCATTTCTTCATTTCACAGACTCTCAGTACCTCTCTTGTTTTTTGTAGGATTAGTTCTAACCACCCGAAAATCGTGGATAATGCCAACAAAAAAGATGAACATGGCCATCAACAAACAGTTAATCAAATTGCAACTGGAAAATAAACTCAAAACTTTAGAGAACTTTAACCCAGTATGTGTTCATATTTTTTAAATCTCTTAATTATAATTTATATATTACCTACTGGCAGTTGCCAATAGGTAGTTATAGTTAGGACCTAGTTTCCATAGGAAGAGCATTTTTTCTTTTGCTTATAACTTTGGTGTCGTTTGATGAATCTTCATGAATTTTTCAAAACTGATTCTTTGTTCATATCAGCTCCTATGTTGAAAGTTTGAGGGTGATTCGTCAAGGGGGGCCCGAGAAGAAAGGCGGGTCCCAAAACATGTTTTCTTCATGTTAATGTCCATAGGAAACTTTAGACAGGGCTACAGGTCGAATTACCCCAAATTTGGCAGGGAGAAAGGTCTGGTATAGAAAGCACGCTTTTGTTTATTTGGTATAAATTCATTCAGTAGCTTTGGAGAAATATCGAAATTTACAGATATCGATGTTTGGGAATTCTGTCATCTGATTGGTTGAGGCGTTACCAGCAGGTGCTTGCTGCTTATTTGCTGTGAGCGGTGCGAGTGGTTGCAATTAGGAAGTGTTGGCCGTCATTTTGTGATTTTGTTGAAGAGAGTAAGGGGAAAAAAGGGCAAAAAAGAGTAGGAAAGAGAAGGGTAGGAGCGCTGTGAGCTCTGTAGGGTGGTTAAGGGTGTGCTACAGAGGGAGTGTGAAGTGAAGTATTTACCCTTACCAGTGTGAAAGTGGTGTTTTTCCCAGAGTGAGATGGTGGTGAGGTGAGGTGCCGGTAAACTCTGGGATGAAAGCGTACGCCTATAGCGTGAGCTGAGTGCTGTAAAGTGATGCGCTGAAGTATTTACCCCAACCAGTGTGAAAGTGCTGTTTTGCTCAGAGTGAGATGGTGCTGAGGTGAGGTGCCGGTGCACTCAGGGATGAAAGCGTACGACTAAACCGTAAGCTGAGTGGTGTAAACTGATGTGCTGTGGGCGCTGAAGGATACTGGCCGCAGTACCATACCTGTGTAAGTAGTGTTAGTATGCATTTATACTATACAGGGAGTGGGAAGCGAACTACTCTCCCCTACCGGTCTGAAGACTCGAATGCAGTGTTTTAGCAAGCAGGAATAAAGAAAAAAAAGTGAAGAATTTATTATAGAATGTTGCAATGCCACAGAAGACAAATGGGGAAATCAGGTGTGGGTTAGAAAGTGCCTGTGTGTAATAAAGCGATGGAGTTTGAAAGTTATATAAAAGTATCTTTATTTAAGTGCCATAAATGGACCCACTGGTGCAATAGCTAATGCATCCAGCTCAGGCAAACTGTAAGCTGTTTTGCTGGTTTCAAAGTAAGCTCCTGTATCAGTGAATTCCACATTATAGTTTCATGTGACATCAACAATACCTATTAGAAATGAATGACTCTAAATTCTATAAGTAAAATAAAGGTAAGATACGACTACCACATATATCCTTTAAGAAAACTAAGGAAAAAAAATTACAAAATGTAATCATCACACTTTTTAGGTACCCTGGTACTGCTTTTTTGTAACACAAAATTATAAACAGTGGAACAGTCAGGAATCTGTTGTACAGTAGATTCTATCTGGTGCCTGTCAGAATTGGTAATAGTTCTACCCACATTGGAAATTTGACGTGGTTTGAATAAAGCACGTAAGATTGGGGACTGTAAACTTCGAAGTGTCGTGCAGTTGGACATTCTTGGATAGTAATGAATGATTGCCATTGTGGTTGCACTTTTCACCTGTGAGAAAAAGTTCTGTATCCTCTTTAAGACAGAGATATGTAAATGGGAGAAACCACTGATCGTGAATAAATGTGGTACCTTATATAATGACATGCAACTTGACGATAACATGTTCACCTAGTAGACACAACAACAGTACATACTGTGGGAACCGGGGCTAGCCATGTATACAAACCAAACATGGCATGGCGCCTCTGCCACACAATGCAGAATGTGGGGAGAGATGGGAGCAAAGTAAATGCAAAGGTGGGAAGTCATTCTCTATTATGAAAGTATACAATGCAAAGTGTTGAGGGGATGTGCCGCACAGACTTGAGTATGCAGAGCACATACATGTAGCTGTGAACATACACTTATGTTCTATTGAGTGAAGTAGACAGTGGACGCAACCATGATAGTACAGTCAGTAGGGAAGATTACGAAAACATAGTGCCTCTGTGCCCTCTCCCCACTCCAAATTTTTAGCATAGTGGGCTGACTTGGCGTATGCAAGGCTAACGTAGGGGTATGAATAAAAGGCACTTTTGTGTGGGTGTGGTTTTGCTCAGGAATGGCGAACGTGTCTGCCAGGTCTGCGCAGCTTACACCGCCATGAGGTTGAACCCGTGAGCGAAGGTGGCTGCGTGAATGATGCTCTCAGCCTGCTGGTATCCAGAAATCGTCATGGCCGCTGCAAAGCACATATGCGCCACAGTTCACTTTTCGCTACCGCATTATGTGAAAGAGGGCCCACCACGTGCCGGCGGAGGCTCCTGGGCCGAGGTCTGCGAGGTCGGGAGGTTCCTGAAATCAACACTGGCTAACACGACACCGGCTCACAGCGCCCAGCCTGAGGCCCGATTCAGAAAAGGCCCAGCACCGTGAGGTGCTCTGTATACTACTAACAGAGTAGTCCAACAGGTACCAACAGTGAGACTGTGCTTTGATACCATAGTGGACGATGTTAAAACTGTATCTGAGAGTGGAGATGAAGGTACTCCCTTCGACCAGGTGCAACCAACTCTAGGTCCCAACAGTGGAACTGTGTCTTGATCCCACAATGGGTGGTGTTAGAACTGCATCTGAGAGTGGAGATGAAGGTACTCCCTTCCACCAGGTGCAACCAACTCTAGGTCCTAACAATGGAATGGTGTCTTGATTTCACAATGGATGATGTTAGAACTGCATCTGAGAGTGGAGATGAAGCTACTCCCTTCGACCTAGTGCAACCAACTCTAGGTCCCAACAGTGGACTGGTGTCTTGATCCCACAATGGACGATGTCCGATATTACCTCCTGCTTGCTTTTCACAGAACTCCCTCCATTGAGGTGCATTACACTCTGTGCTTTGGTAGTTAACTGCTGCACATATTTATTGGGCGTGGCTGATGGCAGTCGCTGGACTACATCGCAGTGCAGCAGGTCCGAACAATGAAACGTGATCTTTATTCTATTATTGAGGATGTCAGAAGTTAAAGTCTCTGATAATATTTGTGTATCCCCTCTGACCAGGTGCAACCAACTGTAGGTCCCAACAGTGGAACAGTGTCTTGATCCCACAATGGATGATGTTAGAACTTCATCTGAGAGTGGAGATGAAGGTACTCCCTTCGACAAGGTGCAGCCTACTCTAGGTCACAACAGTGGAATGGTGTCTTGATCCCACAATGGAAGATGTCCGATATTACTTGTTGCTTTGTTTTCATAGAACTTCCTCCGTTGAGGTGCATCAGATTCTGTGCTTACGTAGCTACCTGTTGCACATGATTTTTGGGCTTGGTTGACTGTAGTCGCTGGACTACACTGCGGTAGAGCAGGTCCGAACAGTGAAACAGGGTCTTGATTCTGTGATTGAGGATGTCAGAAGTTAAAGTCTGTGATAATTTCTGTGTTCCCCCTCTGACGAGGTGCAACCAACTGTAGTCCCAACAGTGGAACGGTGTCTTGATCCCACAATGAACGATGTTGGAACTTCATCTGAGAGTGGAGATGAAGGTACTTCCTTCGACAAGGTGCAACCTACTCTCGGTCATAACAGTGGAACAGTGTCTTGATCCCACAATGAACATTGCCCAATATTACCTGCTGCTTGGTTTTCATAGAACTCCGTCCGTTGAGGTTTATCAGACTCTGTGCTTGCGTAGCTACCCGTTGCATATGATTATTGTGCTTGGTTGACACCAGTTGGTGGAGTACACAGTGGTACAGCAGATCCGAACAGTGAAACAGGGTGTTCATTCTATGATTGAGGATGTCAGAAGTTCAAGTCTGTGATTATTTCTGTGTACCCCATCCAATCTGGTGCAACCAACTCCTTTCTTTCGAATTCAATGGTACGTGGCTGTGAGGCGTTAATGAACAGTGCCTCTGGCCTACACTGCGGTCAGCAGGGCTCACAATTTAGATCCAGTGGTGATTGTTTAATTAAAGAATCCAATAGTCAAGTAACTAGAACGTCTATTGAAATATACACAATATCCTTTTAGTATACTTGCTTGAAGAATTTTTTTTAGATGACTTTTAGGTTTACTACAGTGACCAAATTCATCTTGCAAGTCCAAAGGAACACTGACTAGTCTACACTGTGGACAGCAGAAATCGATAATCGAATTGGTTTCATTTATTTATTGTAGAGTTTTCTGTAATTTGTGTTGTTGTATTTTGTGAAGAGGAAGTGAGAAAAAGTGTTCATGGTTGTCTGTGTGAGTACTGCCTTCAATTAACACTGCAAACAGCAGTGTTCAGAATTCAGATCAAGTTGTTATTGTAGATGACGCAGTGCTGTAGGAAAAGACATTGCTCCAGTGCGCTCTGTCTGCACCATGCATATGTATCATTACAGGCTCCTCACACACTTTTTGTTGCTTTGCTTATAACAAACTGGGGAGCTCAAGTCCACGTTAAGTAGCTGTGGATCCTTGCTGACCACTCTTTCTGGCCTACACTGCAGACAGAAGTGTTCACAATTCAGATCGAGTGGTGATTGTTTAATTACAGAATCCAGTAGTCAAGTAACTACAGCGTCTCTTGAAATATACACATTATCCTTTTAGTATACTTGCTTTAAGAATTTTTTTTAGATGACTTATAGGTTTAGTACAATGACCAAATTTATCTTACAAGTGGCAAGGAACACTGAATAGTCTACATTGTGGACAGCAGAAATTGGAATTCGAATTGTTTTGATTTATTTATTGCAGAGTTTTCTGTAATTTATGTTGTTGTATTCTGTGAAGAGGAAGTGAGAAAAAGTATTCATAGATGTCTGTGTGAGTCCTGCCTTTAATTAACACTGCAGACAGCAGTGTTCACAATTCAGGTCAAGTCGGTATTGTAGGTGAGGCAGTCCTGTAGGAAAAGACATTGCTCCAGTGCGCTCTATCTGCACCATGCATACGTATATTTACAGGCTCTGCACACGTTTTTTTTTGGTTTGCGTATGAGAAACTGGGCAACTCAAGTCAATGCCACGTGGCTGTGGGCCCTTGCTGACCGCTCTCTTTGGCGTACACTACAGACAGCAGTGTTCACATTTCATAATGAGTCGGTCTTGTAGATGATGCAGTCCTGTAAGAAAAGACATTGCTGCAGTGCGCTCTGTCTGCACCACTCATACGCATCATGGCTGGATCGGCACATACTTTTTTGTTGCTTCCCCTACTGCTAACTGTGGAGCTCAAGTCAATGCCATGTGGCTGTGGGCCTTTGCTGACCAATCTATGTGGCCTACACTGCAGGCAGCAGTGTTCACAATTCTGATCAAGTCGCTATTGCAGATGATGCAGTGTTGATGCCAACAGATGTTGCTCCTAGTAAGGCCCGCCCGCAGCATGCATCATCGCTGGCTGCGCACATGCTGAATGCTTTTGATGTGGCTATGTGAGTGCACTAGAACTGATGGAGCATTTTCAATATAATCTTTTTGTGTATTATTTCAGATCTATTGATTGTGTCTTAGTAAACCACAAGTTGTGGTTGGTTTTATGATAGAATTTTTTCTGTATTATTTCACATCTACTGTCCCTACCTTACTACAGCACAAATTATTTATTCTTTTAATATTGAATCTCTGTGTGTGATCTAATGATTACTGTTGTAGGTGATGCTAGCAGCAACCATTCCCTCAGGGCTGCTTTAAACTCACCCCACATGCATCCAGCACAGACGTCACTGGATATGTGACCCTGGTAATAAAAAGGTGTCGAGCCCACGTGCCTGTACCTCCTTCCACTATCTATTTGTGTATGTGAGTTTATTATCTATACATGATACTGCCTCTGGGCAACCATATTACATCTGGTAGTGGAGAAAACTTCAGTTATGTAACTTTTTGGTGTATGGCTATCACAGGTGGAAGGCTACTTTACAAAGTATGAACATTGATGAAGATGATTATTGCATGTTGTGTGTAGTGTAGGATATGTGCACATTTCAAAAAGTTTTGAAAAAAGTTCTCTAAGCAGAAGAGGTGTGTCTTATCAAATGCAGTGCAGATATTGACTAAAATGGGTGGCGTTTTCCAACTGTTACAATGGGAAATGTTATAAACTAATGAAATGCTTTTTTTTTATGGTCAAATGACAATGGCGAACCCAGAGTGCAAAGAGACCACACCCGACATGATTTTGAGAAAATATATTTACTATAATGTAAGTTTATTACATTTAAAAATATATAAATGTTTAAAATATTTTTTTCATTATCGCTTGCTCTCATATACACTTTAAAGTTATTTAGATATAGTTTTGAGACAAAAAAAGAGGGAATGGCATAAGCGGCAAAACACCGCACGTCTATGATGTAACACAGGGTATGGCAGCGTGCACTCGCGGCATACGCAACGCACAGTGAGCGCGACCCCATACGTATATGATGTAAAGCGTGGCTTGGTAGTGTGCACCGATCGCATACCAAAGTGGTAGGTGGCGTGACCTCATATGTAAATGTTGTTACATGGGACGCAGTGCCACAAACCCGTTGAATACGAAATGAGCATCATTTAAATGTGGTGGATAGGATTCGCGTGCTGATAGAGCTTGGTAGACTACCAGTACGGGACTGTAGTTTTCTTTAAAAAAATATATATAATTTTTTGGGGGAAGATATAAAATATTATATCATTTTTAAAGTAAAAAAAAGGATGATAGAGTTGCAAAATATTTAAAAACAATGGGAACATTTATAGGTTTTATAAATATTAAAATATGAAATGAACATTTAAAAAACCATAGGTTTTACAGACGTTATAGTTAGGAATTAGCATTTAAAAAACCTTAGACATTCACTGAAACACCCATAGGTTTCAGGGACGTTATAGTAAGTTGAACATTTGACTCATATAAAACCATAGAAATTCACCAGTTATAGTTAGTTGAGCTAACTATAACTCACGCACCCGCAATGCACTGCTGGTGACGTCACATATTACATCACTCATGACATGGGCAGGGACATCACTGATGACATCTCAAATGACATCAATGATGACATCACTGATGACATCATCCATAAGATAATCTGATGCACATACTGATGCTCTAATATAAACTTTGATACACTCACTCTAAAATACAGACTACTATTTTTGAAACCATACACACAACAATCGCGGATACTACATACCGCCGGCTATTTCCTAGGTCTATACACACATGCAGTGACTTATACATACAGTTGCTCATCAATACAGTACTATAATAAGTACTCATACACCTATACATACAGTCACACTCTACTACTCATCCATAGAGTTACTCACACACCTAGTCAGTCATGCAAAGAATGAATTACATACTCATTTACTTATGTATACAGTTATACAGACCAACTGAGTTAAATATACACACACCACATCACTTATCTATGCAGATACTAACACATACTTAGTGTCTTATACAATCAGTGATACAAGCAGGCACTCATTTATACACCCACTCCTTAAATCACTTACTCTCACGTATAGTCATTTATATACTCCAACACTCACATATACTGCTTTAAAACATATGTGGTTACTCACACTTACACCGATGAGACATTCATTCACTCACAAACACACCCATACACACACTAACTCACCCATACAGCCCTTCCCAGATGCACTTTTGAATCCATACAACCAGTGAATCACCCACTCAGACATCTGTGCACAGAGTTACACCCTCATCCACCGACCCACACAGACGCTCAGGCACCCATACAGATACTCAGACAACAAATCAATGATATATATAGACAGTCATGTAGCTACTCACCAACCCATGCAGCCGCTTACATACCAACTGGGAGACTTATACAGAGCTTCACACAATTTAGTCACTAAGCCATGTATTCAGTAAGACACGTTCAATTACTCAGTTACACAGTCAGTCACGCACCTACTAAATAATCCATTTAAGCACTTGCAAGCCCACTCATTCTTTAATACACCTTGGCATAGATATATATGAAAATAATTTAAACTTTACAGAAACACACATTCACCGGATGATGTCATCAGTGATATCATTTCAGATGTCATCAGTGATATCATATGTCATGTCACTGACCATTTCATGAGTGATGTAATATGTGACGTCATCAGCAGTGCATTGCGGGCGCGGGAGTTATAGTTAGCTCAACTAACTATAACTGGCGAATTTCTATGATTTTATGTGAGTTAAATGTCCATCTAACTATAGTGTCCCAGAAACCTACAGCTTTTTCAGTGAAATTCTGAGGTTTTTTAAATGCTAATTCCTAACTATAATGTCTGTAACACCTATGTTTTTTCAGTAAAAAAAAAAATATATATATATATATATGGGGTATGTGTCGTCCTTTAATTCAGCATGCCCAGCCAAACGGTAAGGAAGAGACGAGACCCGTTTCTTAGGTGTTCGCCCAACACCAGTCTGCCATGACGTGTTTCGGCTACCAAAAGCCTTGATCACATGACGCAGTCATGGGGGCTGGCCACCCGTTTTAAAGTGCAAGGTGCCTGCCGTGTAGTAAACATAGAAAAAATACTACATGCATAAATGCATTAGTGCCTTGAAGCAAACTTAGCTTACAATAATAGATTTAAAATACATGATAAGTTGATATTGGCTGTATAAATGCAAATATGTCACTTATTGTGGCTGAAACCTTTTTGCATCTGAAATAAAAGCACAAGTTTAGATAGGAGGAGTGAAACGGTCATTCGGAATAAAATACATTAAAACACATAAATAGTTAAAAATGTATTAAAATTATATAAATATTCCTAATCCGTGCTGGAATCATCTCAAAACAAGATATATATATATTACCTACTGGCGGTCACCAGTAGGTAGGTATAGCCGGGACCTAGTTTCCATAGGAAATCCACAACATTCTATTTGGAATAACTTTGGCGCCGGCAATTAATCTTTGCAAAATTCTCCAAGAAGATGGTCTGCCCCGCTCCTTTCCTGAAAGTTTGGGGGTGATTCGTCAAGTGGGGGCCGGGAAAAAACGTGGGTCCCAAAATGTGTTTTCCCCATGCAATTTTCCGTAGGGACCTGTAAGACTGGCTACAGCCCGAACTGCTGAACGGAAGTACACCAAATTTGGCAGAGAGGTAGAGTTTGGTTTGCAGATGACGCTTTTTGTTAAAAGGTGTAAATCCGTGCAGTAGTTCCTGAGAAAATCAAAAGTGAAATCATCGAAATATTTATAGACGAAGTAGCGTCTAAGGATTATATGCGTACCATTACGAGCACGAGCTGCATGCTAATTGGCTGTCAACTGTTTGTCAACACTCCAAACCAGGAAGTGTTGGCAGCAATCTTGTGTCTTGTGCACTGCGCACTTACTTCCTCTTGTGTGGCCTCCCCAGCCCCGGTCCACCACGGCTGCTCGTGCCGATTGTGTGGAGGACGGGCGCCATCTTGGGTGTAGCCTGAAGGCTGCCTAGACCGCAGTTAGCGGTCCAGCTGCTCGGGGGTGAACACCATAAATCGCAATGTGTCCCCGTGCGCGCAGCGGACGAACGCAGTGGGCGCGTCGAATGCGTGCCGAAGTCGCGCCTAAGTCAAGCCCGTCTGCGCCCGTCCATGGCCAGACGGGGCCAGGGGCACGTCCTAATGCCCCTCTCATCTCCTACTCCTCTGAGGGCCTTAAATCTATACAGGGCAATTGGTCGCTTCCGAATTCCACTATTAGTATTATTTCCTCCCTTGGTCTCACACCCTCATCACCCCCGTCCCCTCCTTCTCTATTAGCTCCCCCGATGCAACCTCCCTCTGGCGACGGCCTTTCTTCCTCCCGCCCCCTCCTTTGTCTATTATTTTTCTCAACACCAGGTCAGCGGTGAAACACCATCAAGAATTGTTTGTCCTACTTGATTCCCACAAGCCGGACATACTATTCCTAACCGAGACCTGGTTTTGTGAGTCCTCTGCCGTCCCTTCTAGCTGCCCTTCCCCCTGTCTATGTGGCCCTCCGTGCTGACCGCCCGGCGGGCAAGATAGGGGGTGGCGTGGCGCTTATCGCCCAGTCTGAGTATAACTTCCAACTTCTACCCTCCCCCCCTATTGACCCCACCGAGCACCTTGTGGTTCGCTCCTCCACTTTTTCACCCCCGCTTATTTGTTTACTAATGTATCGACCACCCCAGTCCACTCCTCTGTTTATGCCAGCCTTTCAGGACCTACTGGCCACGCTGGCGGTCAATTATGCCTCAGTCCTAGTGCTAGGCGATTTTAACTACTGGCCCACAGATCCCCTTGAATGTACATCCTCCAAGCAATTCACAGAACTACTCCAATCTTTGAATTTTATCTCCCACATTCAAGTTTCGACACATACACATGGACACGTGTTAGACCAAGTCTGGTCTCTCAACTATTCCATTCCTTCTATATCCGTGTCCCCATGCCCATGGTCTGACCATGCTCTTATCTCGTTCTCCCATCACCACAACCCTGTAACTAAGGTTCCGCTTGCTAAAAACACCTGGGCACGGAACTGTAATCATGTTGATCTTCCCTCACTCTCATCTTCTCTCTTGAACTCCTCACCCAACCCGGTGGGCCTATCCTCCTCACTACAAGCCACTGCGATTGATACTTGGCTCGCTGGAGGCTGCGATTCAGTAGCTCCCTTACGTCGGATTTCAACCAAAAGACCTAAGGAGTCCAACCGGTGGTTCAGCGAAGGCTTAAAGGAAAAAAAGCTGACCCTCCGGCGAGCTGAGAGGCTGTGGAGAAGGGAATATTGTCCCCTACAGAAAACTCACTACCTTACACTATTGCATGACTACAAAAAGCCATTCTAGGAGCCAAAACTGCCTATTTTTCATCAAAAATTCTGGCGGCAGAGAACCAATCTAGGGAAATTTTTACCATCGTACACGATTTTGCCTTTTCTGAGAGGACTATTTCCAAACCCCCTCCTACCCAGTCCCTGTGTGACTCACTGAATTATTATTTTCTGGATAAAATTCCAAATATCAAGACTAACATCCCACCTCCCTGCTCTACTTATGTTGATCCCCTCCCTCCCACTGTCCAGTCTTGTCTGTCTTCGATCCCCCCTCTCACTGAAGAAGTATTCTTGGAAACTCTTCTTAAAGTAAAGTCAGGTTCTCCGGCCGATATCTGTCCGGCCCGCATCCTCCAACAGATTTATTCCATCTGCACTCAGCCCCCAATCACCTTCCTTAACAGTTCCCTTGCGCAAGGGGTTGTGATTCCAGCTCTCAAATCTGCCTCAATTGTGCCTATTTTAAAGAAACCTGGTGCAGACCCGTCCGCCCCAGATAACTACCGCCCCATCTCCTTGCTGCCCTACTTGGGCAAGGTGCTTAAGCGCCATGTCACCTCGGTGCTCAGCGCCCACGTGGAAGCAACCGGGGGCCTGGCGGGGGCCTGGCGCCTTGTCAAGCGGGCTTTCGGCCTAGGCACTCTACTGAGTCCGTCGTGGTGTCGGTCCTGGACAACCTTTAGGGAGGGCATGGACCAAAATAAACATCAGGCCCTAGCGCTCCTCGATCTCTCCGCCACTTTTGATACGGTGGACCACTCCATCTTGCTTTCACTTTCAGAGCGGCGGGAATCGGGGGCTCAGCCCTGGTCTGGCTATCGTCCTTCCTGGGGGATCGCACCCAGGCAGTCCGGCTGGGGGATTTCACGGCAACTCCACTCAAGATCACTTGTGGTGTTCCCCAGGGTTCCTCTCTTTCTCCTCTTTTGTTCAATCTTTATATCTATCCTCTAATTTTCGCCCTCCAGCAGCTGGAAGTCACCGTATATACCTATGCGGATGACCTCCAGCTCGTCTTCAATCTTTCTTCCTCTTCCAATTCTATCTCTAACTTTCAGACTACTATGATTTTCATCAGGGACTGGATGAGCCACAACCACCTGAAGTTGAACCCGGATAAAACCGAGCTGGTTCTCACTGGTGGCTCTTTCAGTCCCTGGAACTCTTTATTTTGGCCCTCTTCCCTAGGTCCCCCTCCCACTCCCTCTCCTACAGATAAGGCCTTAGGCATTAAAATGAATAATCACCTCACCCTTCACTCACAAATTAGCTCTGTCGTCTCTTCCTGCTTTTTTACCCTTCGTACTATTCGCACTGTCTCTCGTTTCTTTTCTCCCTTTGCACTAAAGTTAATCATGTCTGCCCTAGTGATCTCCCGGCTGGATTACGCCAACGCCCTGTACAACGGCATTCCAGCCTACAGTTTACGAAAGCTCCAGCTGGTGCAAAATCAGGCGGCTCGGCTAGTGTACGGCCTCCTCCGCTCCCATCATTCAACGCCGCTACTGAAGGCGCTACATTGGTTGCCTGTTAGGCAACGTTCACTCTTTAAAACTGGCTGCATGGTTTTCCAGGCACACCAGGGATCAGCCCCGGCCTTTATCATCTCCCTGATAAAGGAATATGTCCCCACTAGAGAGCTTCGATCATCTTCCCAATCCCTTCTACAGGTACCCCGCTACAAGAGAAAAAAGTGGGGAGGGGCCAATTTCTCATTTTTGGCACCCACCTTTTGGAACTCCCTCCCCGACCATCTGCGGTCGACCAAACACTACTCCCTCTTCCGCAAGGGCCTGAAAACCTTTTTGTTTAATCAAGCTTTCCCGCAGTAATCCATCCATTGCTTTGCTCCTGCTTACTATGCCTCCTAAGCGCCAAGAAACCGTTTGGTGAACGCTGCGCTATACAAGTATTTTAAATTCAAATTCAAATTCAAATTAGAACCGAGGCACAAGAAAACAGAAAAAGAAGTGCACAAAAGACGCAAAGGGGGCAGGGTAGACACACCCTGACTCCCTAGGCCTGCTCACGGGGTCCCACAAGGACCCCCAAGGCCTAAAAAAAATATGTTTCTTTTAAATCGCGGCATGTGCGTAGAATACGCGTATGGCGTGGAAAAAATAAAGCAAACCTGAAGCCCGCTTTAGTGCTAATTAGCCCCCTTGGGGCCAAGTCCCGGGGGCGATGTAGTTTATTATAATGGGGGGCCCAGACGGGCCCCCAGCCACAGGGACCGCTACTCCCAGGACTTTGTTTTACATATATGTGCGGCGGGGGCACATGGCCCCCGCAGTAAATGTATATGTGTGGGGGGCTCTTAGATTCCCCCACTCCCTGGGTCTTTAAAACATTCATTGAGGGGGGCTCTGAGGTCCCTTCATCCTTGGGGACACCACTATCTGGGGCTTTAAAATATTAATTGAGGGGGGCTCCGAGGCACCCCCAGCCCCGGGAACTGCCACCCCGGGGCTTTAAAATATGAATTGAGGGGGGATCTGAGGCACCCCCAGTCCCGGGGAGCGACACCCTGGAGCTTTAAAATATTCATTGAGGGGGGTTCTGAGGCCCCCTCAGCTCCGGGGATTGCCACCCCAGGGCTTCTTGAAAGTGTTGGAGGGGGCCACGTGCCCCCCCTCCTGGAGCCCAAGATGGACCTGGGGACTGCCACCCACCAGGGCCTGATCCTGCAGTGTCCTGGGGTGCACAGCCCCGGGACACTGCTGTTTGCAATGTCAGGGTGGAAACTGCTTTCCTATAAAGAAGAGAGAGCTCTCTCTTCCAAATAGGAACTCAGATTGCTTTTTCTCAGGGAGAGCAGCATGTTAGTTGTTTGGATTTTGAAACTGAGACCAGATTTCACTGCTCTGTCTTTCAAAATTCAAACTAAGTATGTTATGCGAGGGCGGGATCCGGGAGACTTCTGCGCTCTCATAGCAAACTGCAGTGTCCCAGGGGTAGGCACTCCGGGATACTGCAGGAACCAGCTCTGGGCTTGGCAGTGTTCTGGGCTCTCGAGGGCACTAGACAGAGGGCCACGCAGCCCCCCTCACACAATACAGAAATCTCTGGGGGGTGTCTGTTTACAGGGTTTGAGGGTGTAACGACCTGGCACTCCCGGGATCGGGGACAGACACTCACAAAACACACTACAGCCAGTTATAGATGTGGTATTTATTGTTAAGAATAAGTGATACAAAATAAAGTAACTCAAATAACGTAGCTAGAACCTCCAGTCAATGTACGATACCCAATCACAGCACCGGAGGCTCTCACCGACCTCCGCATGTACACCGGTCCCGATGTACTCCAACGGAGGGCACTGTGCTAAACAACGGCCGACAATGCCGCTCGACAGCTGTGATGGGTTTCTAGTCTAGGTGTCAATGTAGAGGTCTTTGAGGGACGTGGTAGTCACCCAGCCGGGCTCTCGACCACTTGTTCTAACAGGAAAAACAGGGAGCAGCCGCTCTAATTGTTCTTCTAGAATCTGGCCCCTCAGTAGGCCTCGATATACGGGGACGCAGCAAACACCTCCTTGGTGTGCGTCTCAACGTATCTTGACACTGATGAACAAAACAATGATGCCGCAGAGTGGGGCAGAGAGCAGCCGCTCGATCACAGGGAATACAGGGTGGAGAGTGAGTACTAGAAAGTAGTAGAGAGCGAGTAGCAGAGAGTGAGTAGTAGAGAGTGAGTAGTAGAGAGTGAGTAGGATAGACCAAGTAGTAGAGAGAGAGTAGTAGAGGGTGAGTAGTAGAGAGTGATTAGCAGAAAGAGAGTAGTAGAGAGTGAGTAGTAGAGTAGTAGAGTGAGTGATAGAGAGTAATAGAGAGTAGTGAAGTGAGTAATAGAGAGTAGTAGAGAGTGAGTAGTAGAGAGAGTAGTAGAGAGTAGTAGAGCAGTAAAGAGTGAGTAGTAGAGAGTGAGTAGTAGAGAGTGAGTAGTAAAGAGAATAGTAGAAAGTGAGTAGTAGAGAGTGAGTAGTAGAGGGTAGTAGAGAGCGAGTAGTAGAGAGTGAGTAGTAGAGAACAGTAGAGTGAGAAGTAGAGAGTGAGTAGTAAAGTAGTAGAGAGTGAGTGGTAGAGAGTAGTTGTGAGTAGTAGAGAGTAGTAGATAATGAGTAGTAGAGAGAGTAGTAGAGAATAGTGGAGTAGTAGAGAGTGAGTAGTAGAGAGAGAGTAGTAAAGACTGAAAAGTAGAGAGTGAGTAGTAGAAAGTAGTAGAGAGTGAGTATTAGAAAGTGAGAAGTAGAGACAGAGGAGTAGAGGGTGAGTAGTAGAGAGTAGTAGAGAGTAGTAGAGAGTAGTATATAGTGAGTATTAGAGAGTGAGTAGTCTAGTAGTAGAGAAGGAGTGGTAGAGAGTCGTAGAGAGTAGGAGAGTGAGTAGTAGAGAGTGAGTAGTAGAGTGAGTAGTAGAGAGTAGTAGTAGAGAGTAGTAAAGAGTGAGTAGTAGAGAGAGAGTAGTAGAGAATGTGTAGTAGAGAGTGAGAAGTAGAGAGAGTAGTCGAGACTAGGAGAGTAGTAGAGAGTAGTTGAGAGCGGGTAGTAGAGAGTGTGTGGTGGAGAGTGAGTACTAGAGAGTAGTAGAGAGCGAGTAGCAGAGAGTGAGTAGTAAAGAGAATAGTAGAAAGTGAGTAGTAGAGAGTGGGTAGTAGAGGGTAGTAGAGAGCGAGTAGTAGAGAGTGAGTAGTAGAGAATAGTAGAGTGAGTAGTAGAGAGTGAGTAGTAAAGTAGTAGAGAGTGAGTGGCAGAGAGTAGTTGTGAGTAGTAGAGAGTAGTAAATAGTGAGTAGTAGAGAGAGTAGTAGAGAATAGTAGAGTAGTAGAGAGTGAGTAGTAGAGAGAGAGTAGTATAGACTGAAAAGTAGAGAGTGAGTAGTAGAAAGTAGTATAGAGTGAGTATTAGAAAGTGAGAAGTAGAGACAGAGGAGTAGAGGGTGAGTAGTAGGGAGTAGTAGAGAGTAGTAGATAGTGAGTATTAGAGAGTGAGTAGTCAAGTAGTAGAGAAGGAGTGGTAGAGAGTCGTAGAGAGTAGGAGAGTGAGTAGTAGAGTGAGTTGTAGAGAGTAGTAGAGAGTAGTAAAGAGTGAGTAGTAGAGAGAGAGTAGTAGAGAATGAGTAGTAGAGAATGAGTAGTAGAGAGTAGTAGAGAGTGAGTGGTATAGAGTAGTAGAGTAGTAGAAAATGAGTAGTAGAGAGTGAGTAGCAGAGAGTGAGCAGTAGAGAGAGAGTAGTAGAGCGTAGTAGAGAGTGAGTAGGATAGACCAAGTAGTAGAGAGAGAGTAGTAGAGGGTGAGTAGTAGAGGGTGAGTAGTAGAGAGAGAGTAGTAGAGAGTGAGTAGTAGAGTAGTAGAATGAGTGATAGAGAGTTATAGAGAGTAGTGGAGTGAGTAATAGAGAGTAGTAGCGAGTGAGTAGTAGAGAGAGTAGTAGAGAGTAGTAGAGCAGTAAAGAGTGAGTAGTAGAGAGTGAGTAGTAGAGAGTGAGTAGTAAAGAGAATAGTAGAAAGTGAGTAGTGGAGAGTGAGTAGTAGAGGGTAGTAGAGAGCGAGTAGTAGAGAGTGAGTAGTAGAGAATAGTGGAGTGAGTAGTAGAGAGTGAGTAGTAAAGTAGTAGAGAGTGAGTGGCAGAGAGTAGTTGTGAGTAGTAGAGAGTAGTAAATAGTGAGTAGTAGAGAGAGTAGTAGAGAATAGTAGAGTAGTAGAGAGTGAGTAGTAGAGAGAGAGTAGTATAGACTGAAAAGTAGAGAGTGAGTAGTAGAAAGTAGTATAGAGTGAGTATTAGAAAGTGAGAAGTAGAGACAGAGGAGTAGAGGGTGAGTAGTAGGGAGTAGTAGAGAGTAGTAGATATTGAGTATTAGAGAGTGAGTAGTCGAGTAGTAGAGAAGGAGTGGTAGAGAGTCGTAGAGAGTAGGAGAGTGAGTAGTAGAGAGTGAGTAGTAGAGTAAGTAGTAGAGAGTAGTACTAGAGAGTAGTAGAGAGTAGTAAAGAGTGAGTAGTAGAGAGAGAGTAGTAGAGAATGAGTAGTAGAGAGTGAGTAGTAGAGAGTGAGTGGTATAGAGTAGTAGAGTAGTAGAAAATGAGCAGTAGAGAGTGAGTAGCAGAGAGTGAGCAGTAGAGAGAAAGTAGTAGAGTGTAGTAGAGAGTGAGTAGCAGAGTAGTAGAGAGTAGTCAGTCAGTGTCAGTCAGTGTCAGTCAGTGTCAGTGTCAGTCAGTGTCAGTCAGACAGTGTCAGTCAGTCAGTCAGTGTCAGTCAGTCAGTGTCAGTCAATCAGTCAGTGTCAGTCAGTCAGTGTCAGTCAATCAGTGTCAGTCAGTGTCAGTCAAGCAGTGTCAGTCAGTCAGTATCAGTCAATCAGTGTCAGTCAATGTCAATCAGTTAGTGTCAGTAAGTCAGTGTCAGTCAGTCAGTGTCAGTCAGTCAGTGTCAGCTAGAGCAGCTCTGCTGACCTGGTTCTTTGGCTCTAGAGCAGCTCTGCTTACCTGGTGCTCTGGCTCTAAAGCAGCTCTGCTGACCTGCTTCTATTTCTCTAAAGCAGCTAGGCTGACTTTGTTCTCTGGCTCTGGAGCAAGCATCTCTGCTGACCTGGTTCTCTGGCTCTAAAGCAGCTCTGCTGGGTTGGTTTTCTGGCTCTAAAGCAGCTCTGCTGACCTGGTTTTCTGGCTCTACAGCAGCTCTGCTGACCTGGTTCTCTGGCTCCAGAGCAGCTCTGCTGACCTGGTTCTTAGGCTCTAGAGCAGCTCTGCTGACCTAGTTCTCTGGCTCTACAGCAGCTCTGCTGACCTGGTTCTATGGCTCTAAAGCAGCTCTGATGACCGGGTTCTCTGGCTCTAAAGCATCTATGCTGACCTGGTTCTCTGGCTATAAAGCAGCTCTGCTGGGCTGTTTTTCTGGCTCTAAAGCAGCTCAGCTGACCTGGTTTTCTGGCTCTACAGAAGGCCTGCTGACCTTTTTCTCTGGCTCTAGAGCAGCTCTGCTGACCTAGTTCGTAGGCTCTGGTTCTCTCGCTCTACAACACTTCTGCTGATCTGGTTCTCTGGCTCTACAACAGCTCTGCTGACCCCGTTCTATGGCTCTAAAGCACTTCTGCTGACATGGTTCTCTGGCTCTAGAGCCGCACTACTGACCTGGTTTTCTCCCTCTAGAGCAGCTCTGCTTACCTGGTTCTCTCCCTCTAAAGCAGCTCTACTGACCTGGTTTTTCTGGCTCTACTGCAGCTTTGCTGACCTGCTTCTATGGCTCTAGAGCAGCTCTGCTGACTTGGTTCTCTGGCTCTGGAGCAGCTCTGCTGACCTTTTTCTCTGGCTCTAAAGCAGCTCTGCTGACCTGCTTTTATGGCTCTAAAGCAGCTCTGCTGACTTGGTTCTCTGGCTCTAGAGCATCTCTGCTAACCTGGGCCTCTGGCTCTAAAGCATCTCTGCTGACCGGGTTCTCTGGCTCTAAATCAGCTCTGCTGGTCTGGTTCGCTGGCTCTAAAGTAGCTCTGCTGACCTGGTTCTGTCCCTCTAAAGCAGCTCTGCTTACCTGGTTTCTCTGGCTCCAGAGCAGCTCTTCTGACCTGGTTCTCTGGCTCTAGAGCACCTCTGCTGACCTAGTTCTCTGGCTCCACAACAGCTCTGCTGACCCAGTTATCTGGCTCAAAAGCAGCTCTTCTGACCCGGTTCTATGGCTCTAAAACAGTTCTGCTGACCTGGTTATCTGGCTCTAGAGCAGCTCTGCTGACCTGGTCCCTTGGCACTAACGTTCTCTCCCTCTAAAGCAGCTCTGCTGACCTGGTTCTCTTGCTCTAAAGCAGCTCTACTGGCCTGGTTTCTCTGACTCTACAGCAGCTCTGCTGACCTGGTTCTCTGCGTCTAGAGGAACTCTGCTGACATGGTTCTTAGGCTCTAGAGCAGCTCTGCTGGCCTGGTTCTCTAGCTCTACAGCAGCTCTGCTGACCTGGTTCTCTGCGTCTAGAGGAACTATGCTGGCATGGTTCTTAGGCCCTAAAGCCGCTCTTCTGACCTGGTTCTCTGTCTCTAAAGCAGCTCTGTTGAACTGGTTCTATGGCTCTAAAGCCGCTCTTCAGACATGGTTCTCTGGCTCTAAAGCAGCTCTGCTGACGTGGTTCTCTGTAATCAACCAAGAGTCTCTGGATAGGGGAAGGACAGAACAGAACACAAAGGAAGGCTTCACTACGGTGCTTTCGAATATAGTTTTAATGGATAAATGTATATAAGAAATGAGGAAGAAAAACAATGTAATTCCGCTACTTCGCGGTAGGTCTACAGCCTTCAGTACGATAAAGTATAATCAAAAATGCTATATCAACGATACCCATTAGCAGCCAACTCCACCTGTAATGTTACGGTCCAACTGTCCTCCGCATGAAAACCGGTCCCGGTATTCCCCAACGGAGGGCACTGTGCTAAGTAATGGCCAAAAATGCAGTTCGATGGCTGTTGCTAATGTGGCTTTGGCCATTTGATCAAAGTATCTCGTATGAGGATGTGCTCTACAGTGGATATCAGTTCGGGAATGCCCAGCCGGGCACTCGACCGTGTGATAGGGCCGTTGACCAAGGGAGCAGCCGCTGGACCTAAGTGTACCCCACTCCACTGCAGAAAGGCAAGGTCACTTGCGCCCCTCGCGCCGCTATGCACTGGGCAAGAGTACGTAACGGATTCAGGCGGACATGCGGCAAACACCTCTGTGGTGTGAGTCTCTGCCGAGTGACTCTCAAAGGGTGGTGAAGAGAGCAGCCGCTTCTCTCACCCTCCAAATGATGATGCTACTGGAAACAAATCAGTGACAATGTACAACGGGCTTGGGTCCATAGGAATCAGGAACAAGAAGGCCGGCAAGGATCAGAATATCCGACGCCTTCCCTCATTCTTTACCTCTTTTTATGGGCGTTTCTTGACTACGCGCTACACGCACTAGGCATGCTGGTGCCTGTAGTCTTTGTGTGTTGGTAGCTCCTGACGTTTTCGTGACTCTCTCGCTCTGCTTTCTGTGAGCGATAGGGGTGCGGGGGGATTCTTGACATTCTCTCCCTCTAAATCAGCTCTGCTGACCTGGTTCTATGGCTCTAAAGCAGCTCTGCTGACCTGGTTCTCTCCCTCTAAAGCAGCTCTGCTGACCTGGTTCTCTTCCTCTAAAGCAGCTCTGCTGACCTGGTTCTCTGCCTCTAGAGCAGTTCTGATGACCTTGTTCTCTGGTTTCTAAAGCAGCTCTGCTGATCTGGTTCTATTGCTCTAAAGCAGCTCAGCTGACCTAGTTCTGCTGACCTGGTTTTCTGGCTCTACAGAAGGTCTGCTGACCTTTTTCTCTGGCTCTAGAGCAGCTCTGCTGACCTAGTTCGTAGGCTACAGATCAGCTCTGCTGATCTGGTTCTCTGGCTCTACAACAGCTCTGCTGTCCTGGTTCTCTGGCTTCAAAGCAGCTCTGCTGACCCGGTTCTCTGGCTCTAAAGCAGCTCTGCTGGTCTGGTTCTCTGGGTCTAAAGCAGCTCTGCTGACCTCGTTCTGTCCCTCTAAAGCAGCTCTGCTAACCTGGTTTCTCTGGCTCTGCAGCAGCTCTGCTGACCTGATTCTCTGGCTCTAGAGAAGCTCTGCTGAACTAGTTCTTAGGCTCTAGAGCACCTCTGCTGATCTGGTTCTCTGGCTCTACAGCAGCTCTGCTGACCCGGTTCTCTGGGTCAAAAGCAGCTCTTCTGACCCGGTTCTATGGCTCTAAAACAGTTCTGCTGACCTGGTTATCTAGCTCTAGAGCAGCTCTACTGACCTGGTCCTTTGGCTCTAAAGTTCACTCCCTCTACAGCAGCTCTGCTGACCTGGTTCTCTCACTCAAAAGCAGCTCTACTGGCCTGGTTTCTCTGGCTCTACAGCAGCTCTGCTGACCTGGTTCTCTGGGTCTAGAGGAACTCTGCTGACCTGGTTCTTAGGCTCTAAAGCAGCTCTGCTGGCCTGGTTCTATGGCTCTAAAACAGCTCTGCTGACCTGGTTCTATGGCTCTAAAGCAGCTCTGCTGACCTGGTTCCCTGGCTCTAATGCAGCTCTGCTGACCTGGTTCTCTACCTCTAAATCAGCTTTGCTGACCTGGTTCTCTGCCTCTAGAGCAGCTCTGCTGACCTGGTTCTCTGCCTCTAAAACAGCTCTGCTGACCTGGTTCTCTGGTTTCTAAAGCAGCTCTGCAGATCTGGTTCTATGGCTCTAAAGCAGCTCTGCTGATCTGGTTCTCGGGCTCTAGAGCAACTCTGCTGACCTGGTTCTCTGGCTCTAAAGTAGCTCTGCTGACCTGGTACTCTCCCTCTAAAGAGCTCTGGTTCTCTGGCTCTACTCTGCTGACCTGGTCTCTGGCTCTAGAGCAGATCTGCTGACCTAGCTTTTCCGACTCTACAGCATCTTTGCTGACCTCGTTCTCGGCCTCTAGAGCAGCTCTGCTGACCTTGGTCTCTGGCTCTAGAGCAGCTCTGCTGACCTGAATCTCTGGTTCTAGAGCAGCTCTGCTGACCTCTTCTTCGGCTCTAAAGCAGCTCTGCTGACCTGGTTCTCTGGCTCTACAACGGCTCTGGTGACCTTGTTTCTCTGGCTCTAC
The DNA here is from genome assembly GCF_964263255.1 of Lissotriton vulgaris. NCBI lineage: Eukaryota > Metazoa > Chordata > Amphibia > Caudata > Salamandridae > Lissotriton > Lissotriton vulgaris. The sequence goes on along the minus strand of NC_141698.1, from coordinate 863,366,993 downwards.
AACAGCTCTGCTAACCTGTTTCTCTGTGCTCATGATGGACAAACCTGACTGCGAAAATATATTTAAAAATGATATAAATTTATTATAAGTACAGATATATAATTTTTATGAATATCTTAGATAATCTCTTGCCCTAATATGTATATTAAAGACACATACATATAATTTTTACATATCATTTTTTTTTGCGGGAGTCCCGCACCCAGCGCGCCCCAGCACGTAGATGACGTCACACGGGACCCGCCCCCGTGCAAGCGTCTTGTACCGTAAAGCGCATGTGTCGCGAATGCGTTGTAGCAGGTGTCACAGACTGGTCGCATACCAATCGCGCACATCATGTAATATTAAATGTATATGATGGAACTGAAAAACACGCAGCCATCGCACACTGTATGCGGGTCCTTTATGACTTTTCTCAAATGGCAGCAAGAATCCGCACATCCACCGTGGTGTGTATGCTTTAAGTGCGCAACTCAGAAAAAAAAATGGAAATTATTTTTTTTAAAGAAAATAATATAAATATATTAAAATAAAAAATGAAAACAAAAAAAGTAATCAATATTTCAGTTTGAATTTTTGTTAAAAAAAATTTGGGGCAGTTTTCAGAAAAATATATATTGTTATTTAATGAAGAAACGATTTATAAATAAACAGTTAAGAAACTGTTGAAAATCAGTACAAAAAAAAGGTATAACTACTATCACACTTAAAAATTCGCTTTTAAGAAACCTTTGAAATTCACTGAAAAAACCATAGGTTTCAGAAACGGTAAAGTTAGAAATTAGCATTTAAAAAAGCTTTGAAATTCACTGAAAAAACCATAGGTTTAAAAATGAGAATTTAAAAACCTTGGAAATTCACAGAAAAAAACATAGGTTTCAGGGGTGTTATAGTAAGCTGGCCATTTCACTCATACAAAACTATAAAAATTCCTCCGTTATAGTTAGTTCTGCTAACTATAACTCGTGTGCCCGCAATGCACTGCTGATGATGTCACATATTGCATCATTCATGACATGGTCAGCAAGTATGATTAGTCAATCTCTTCGGAACAGCAATATCTTTACTTTTTCTTCCAGCTGGAGTCTTCAGCAATTTAAAACCACCTGCATACTGTATCACACTCCCGAAAAGATCTCAAAATGGTCAATAAATGCTCTATATACTGAACGAACTAAATGCCCCAAGTGTGCTCTGGTCGCAGCGGATTTGGAACATATGTTATTTTCGTGTCCTTTGCTATCTGAATTTTGGACGGCTTTAGACAAAGTAATGAAACAAAAACGGACTTACCCTCCATCTCTTACTGCACCCTTAATTTTACTGGATATTTGCTCTGTTAACGTACCCCAGCAAACATTAATTTTGATTATGTTGTCATGTGTTAAGTTAACAATTGCCCGTGCATGGATCTCTCCCATTCCTCCACATATCATGGAATGGTGGTCTTTTCTTAACGAAATTTGTGTGATGGAATTTGCTCTGGCTAAACAAAGAGGCACAAAATCGTTAATGAAATTTGAGAAAATTTGGGACTCCTTTCTGTAAGTGAAACCTTGTAAATGTTCTAATTGCTGTTATTGCTCGCAACATCTGGTATGGTTATATGGCTTTCTGTTTGGATTTATATGTATGAACTTTGTATCCAATCTGATTTCCATTCTGTATTCCTCTTTTTGTGTTAATTCCTTTTTTTTCACAATGTGTATCTTCTGATCCACAGGATGCAATAAAAAAAGTAACAAAAAAAAGACATGGTCAGTGACATCACTGATGACATCTCAAATGGCATCACTGATGACATCATCCACGTGACAATCTGATACACCTCATTATACACTAGTATAACCTTCATCACTCACTGTAAAATACAGAGTACCATATTTGAAACCATTGACACACCAATGCCAGTTACTACATTCCTACTCACTTATTCCTAAGTTTACACACACAACTACCCATTCAACAACATAATCATTTATACATGTAGTCACTAATTAATAGAACCAATAAAAATGTACTTATACACCTATATAGACATTGACACATCAGCAGTCATCTTAGTTGGTTATGCAGTCATCCTACTCACTCATGAAAAAAACTGAATCACACTTACATTTACGCACTTACACAATTATCCAACAACACCTCATCTATTCAAACACATAGTAACTCATAGTTAATATGTTAAACAATCACCATTACAATTATATTCTCATTCATATAGTTACTCTCACAATCACTGACTTACATATACTTTGTTATATACATCAACTCTCACATACATTGCCTTTTGTTTTTTTACTTTGTTGAAGATGTACAACTAAAACATATATTCGCTCATTAACCCACAAATAAATACATTTAGTCACCCAAATAACTGTTTCCACATGCACTCTTAAACCTATACATCTAGTCAATCAACCATTCACACATCTAGGCATAGAGTTACACACACCCCATCCAACCACACACAAACTCAGTGTCCCATACAAATCCTCACCCACCTAATCAAAACTATTATACACACTCATGTAGTTAGTGACCAACTGATGCAGCATATTATACAACAACAGAGACAGTGATGCACACATTCACATAGTTTAGTTACTAATCCATGTATTAAGTGAGACACTTTTAATTACTCACTTAAACAGACAGTCAGACAGCTACTAAATCCTCCATCCAGACAGTTAAATATCCACTCAATCTTCAATACAGGTTAGTTTATATATTTAAATTTCAAACTTAACCACATTCACTCGATGATGTCATCAGTGATGTCATCAGTGATGTCATTTGAGATGTCATCAGTGATATCAATCACCATGTCCTGAATGATGCAATATGTAACATCATCAGCAGTGCATTGTGGGCGAGCGAGTTATAGTTAGCAGAAATAACTATAACAGAGGAATTTCTATGGTTTTGTACGAGTGAAATGGCCAGCTAACTATAACACTTCTGAAACCTATGTTTGTTTCCTGTGTAAATATACATGATAACATCGATGTGTTCAGTGATTTGGTAATATCAGAAATGAAAAAACTGAATAAACATATTTTGACAAGTAAGAGCAATGCTTCGCAGTGCAACAATCCCTTTGGCAGCCTGATGAAAAAATTACAAACAGATGAAAATACTGTGATCAGGCAATCAGATAAGGGAGGAAACATTGTTCTTTGGCCTTTATCTGCATATGTAGAAGAAGCACTAAAACAACTCAATGATAGACTCTGTTACTGCAGATGTGACCGATCAGCATTTAAGCAATCTTGGGAAAAGTTAAATACAAAATTGTACACGTGGAGGGGACAAGGACTCCTGAGTGGGGATGAACTAAAATTCTTGAAAACAAACCACCCCATAACTCCAGTATTTTATCTGATTCCCAAGATTCATAAAGACAGTGCAAAGCCACCAGGAAGGCCCATAATTTCAGCTTGTGGGGGGACATATGAAAAAGTGTCCAGATACATTGATCACTTCCTCCAGGAACATATGAAATCCTTGCCCTCATACATCAGGGACACTATGGACTTTCTGCAGAAATTAAAAACAGTAGTGTGGAGCACGGAATATTTGTTGATCACACTCGATGTCACTGCACTGTACACAAGTATCAATCATGTGGACGGAGTGAGAGCAGTAAGACATTATCTTAGCAGAAGGCCCATGTGTATGCTGGAACACAATAACATGCTTGTGGAAATGTTGGAAATGTGTTTGTATAATAATTACTTCATGTTTCAAAACCAAATGTTCCAGCAGTTGCGAGGTGTGGCAATGGGGGCCTGCTTTTCCCCCAGTTACTCGTGTTTGCACATGGGGCTGTGGGAGGAGCAGGTCCTAGGCAATGCCTTTAAAGAGGTCATGAGCAGTAAAGTGCTAGTGTGGTACAGGTTTATCGATGATCTCTTCATCATTTGGAAGGGGACTGCAGGTGAAGCGGAACAATTCATTGAAGAAATCAATCAGAATGAGTTGAATCTGCATTTCACAAGTACCATCAGTGATAGGAAAGTAAATTTCCTAGACGTTGAGGTTTTTGTAGATAAAGGGGGACTGCAGACAAAATTACATCGGAAGGAGACTGCAGGTAACACCATCCTCCATGCCTCTAGTCAGCACCCCAACCATCTGATCCGTAGCATCCCTTATGGGGAGATGCTGAGGATCAGAAGAATTTGCAGCACCGATGAAGCCTGTCTTGAAGCACAGAAAGAAAGCAAGACAAGGTTCCTACAGAGGGGCTATTCTGAAAACATAGTGTCTAAAGCAATGGAAAGGGCAAACAAGACAGCATTAACTCCTAAAACACCAATAGGGGCGGATGCAACACTGACCAATGTGACTGTGGACCAACCGAGATTCATTCTTGGTTATAGTTGCCAGCACAGACAGCTTCAGAGGATGGTGAGGAAAAACTGGCACATAATCACAGGTGATCCTGTGATTGGGAAAACCGTGTCCACATGCCCGGCTATCACCTATAGCCGTGCTAGATCCATGAGTGACATGCTAGTCAGTAGCAGCCCTGAGGTACCATCAAGAGGCAACTGGCTAGGCAAAAGCAAGGGCTTCTTGAAATGCGCAGTATGTAAAGCGTGCACGATAGGGAAAAGTAAAACCACCTACTATTCCCCTTTTTGTGAGAGAGAACTCCCCATTAAGAAGAAAATAACCTGCAAGTCAGACTTTGTGATCTATGTCTTGGAGTGTGTTTGTGGACTTTGCTACGTTGGTAGTACTAAACTACAAGTCCACAAACGCATACTGCAGCACATGAGGGCAGTTGTGAACAAGGACGATGCTTACCCAGTAGCAAGGCATGTAAATCTCTGCCATAAAGGCGATGTCAATTGCCTGAAATATTTTGCAATTGATATGGTGGAGCCGCTACGGAGAGGTGGCAATAGAGAGGCACGTCTGCGCGTACTGGAAACTAGATACATTCTGGAATTAGACACTAAGGCTCCGAGTGGTTTGAACGCGACAGAAGACTTGTACACTTGTCTGCACACAGAGTCTTGAAATTGGTTAATGGTAATAAGTTGTTGGTCATCTGTTAAGGCTGTTTTAGATTATTTATTCATTATTTCCTGCCGGATTTTTAATATGGTAAAATGTATCAAACACACTTTCTTTTGGGTAATCACACATTTCTTTCAATAGTGCTGGAGTCAACATGAATACCTAAGCAGTATAGACGCAGTGGTCCAGATGAAATTTTAACCAATGCCCACTTGGGCAATATTAACTCAACCCCTTCCTTTGTAAATTTTGCACAAAAGCACTTTACTCATTTGCTAAATATTGCACAGGAATAGTTTGTACATATGACGTCCACTGTGATTGTTTGTACATAGCAATAATGTCAATTGGTATATTTGTAAATAGTATGTTTTTACATATTTATTGCGCAAATTTGCACATTTGTAAGGATTTTGTCTCGCTTAATAAGTGTGACAATTGGGGTCAACAGAACATTACAAATAATACAACAGTAAAATGATTGTAAATAACATTGGTTACTATGTCTGGTCCAGGCTGAAATATTTTTTCTATTTCTATAGGCTTGGGACCATGTGACCGGGCAGGCACTACAAATCACAGGGTGGAATCTGACCATGTCATGTGATCAAGGGCTCCAGGGCCCGAAACGCGTCATGGCAGTCATGAGGGTGCACAGTTGTAAATAAAGACGCTTTGAAATATCCTCATTGGGTCCGTCTTCGTTATTTGGCGCCTACTGAGTAGCGAAGTTCCAGTCATGTTTTACACACCGGCAGGCTTCTAGGTGTGGAACGGATCCCCCCAGCGACAAGGGTAAGCGGCAATTGAAGCACAGCTGACGGAGAACCGGAAGCACTTTTCTGTTCCGGTAGGAGCAACCGCTTGTGACCCCCGCCGCTCCGACTGAGCGAAAACACCAGCAAACGCCGTTATCCTCACGGCTGTGAGGGTTTACTGGGCACAGGGAGATTTCGCAACGTGTACAGCGGAAACGGCGGTGCTGGGGAAAGAGGCACGCGAGTGAGCGAAAGACCGAGTGAGGACACAATAAGCTCGCAGCGTGAAAAGCAAAACTTCAGCAATTAAGTACTGTCCTGTGCATCAACATGGACGCCGACGACGTGGTCAGACGCAAGAATAGAGAGGAAGCGGCAGTCAGTCTATTTGATGACAGTCTTGCAGCAGTAGCCCAACAAGTGAATGCCAGCGCAACTTCAGGGTCCGGTAGCACTCAGCTGAGGGAGCTATTCAAACAACTTGAAAAGGCAATGAGAACGGAACAGGCAAAGTGGTGGGAACAAAAATCGCTCAGCAGGTACCTGGAAGTGGGGCGGGTCCCCCGTGGCCTGAGGATAATGCTGGCTCCCAGCTTCGAGAATCCTGACCCGAAAATGGTGCACGACTGGGCTCAGTGCAATCTTGACAACTCCAGCCGTCTTATGCGGATCTTGGTGGGATACGCCGAGAGTGATGGGGCCAAATTGCAAATGCAAGTCAAAGAACTAAACAACCAAATAAAAGCACTGAACGAGGAGGAATTGGAGAAGAAGCTAAGAGAGGCGATGACAGCGAGGCTCTCTAAGGAGGAAGATATAATTATGAAACGGAAAGCCTTCAAGTTCCAAAGGGATAAACAGGATTACTTGAATGGACGCATATATACTTTCTCCAAAAAGTTTGATCCTCCTATGGCAAACAAGACATCGAAACAGACCCAGGCGAGGAAAAATCAGAAAACTCCGTCAATGTCCTCTACGGATGTGAGCACGATTCCGAGTAGTGACTCTGAATTCGATCAGGATCCAAGTGCTGCGGAGGCGGTTTTTGCGAAGCGGTCGTTGGGACAGGAGGTGGAGTGCCTCCAGAACGACCGAAAGAAGTCGCTGAGGTCCCATGCCGCCAGACCGGCAAACAAAGGCACAACAGAAAACGCAACCAACGGAGAAAGCACACCGCAGCCAGGTCAAGGAACAGCTCCTGCAATAACAACAAAAAAGAAACCATACAGGAGATGGAATCGGCGCTAAACCAGCAAGTAAGTGACAATATGACGATTGTAAACCTTACTAACACTCGCCTTAGCAAGAAGGAACAAAAAATTTTGTCATTAGGGTTATCTTACTGTCCACCATGTAGGTTTGATTATGCCAAAACTAGAATGGATTTTTTTAAATTCGTGCGGAAACTGAAGCTCAGGAAACTGTTTCTAATTAACAAGCAGAAAGCACGCAAACCGAGAGCGATAGACATGGGGACAGATGGTGGTTTAACGGTGAGGGAATACGAACTGCAATGTGATCTACAGGACCTGTTGAAAGAGGGAGACTTAGACTACATTCAGGAGACAGCGGAAGAGACAGTAACTAATGCACCAGGCAATACCTCCTTTAAACCTAAATCAACTTTTAACCCGATATTGACACATGATAACATCGATGTGTTCAGTGATTTGGTAATATCAGAAATGAAAAAACTGAATAAACATATTTTGACAAGTAAGACCAATGCTTCGCAGTGCAACAATCCCTTTGGCAGCCTGATGAAAAAATTACAAACAGATGAAAATACTGTGATCAGGCAATCAGATAAGGGAGGAAACATTGTTCTTTGGCCTTTATCTGCATATGTAGAAGAAGCACTAAAACAACTCAATGATAGACTCTGTTACTGCAGATGTGACCGATCAGCATTTAAGCAATCTTGGGAAAAGTTAAATACAAAATTGTACACGTGGAGGGGACAAGGACTCCTGAGTGGGGATGAACTAAAATTCTTGAAAACAAACCACCCCATAACTCCAGTATTTTATCTGATTCCCAAGATTCATAAAGACAGTGCAAAGCCACCAGGAAGGCCCATAATTTCAGCTTGTGGGGGGACATATGAAAAAGTGTCCAGATACATTGATCACTTCCTCCAGGAACATATGAAATCCTTGCCCTCATACATCAGGGACACTATGGACTTTCTGCAGAAATTAAAAACAGTAGTGTGGAGCACGGAATATTTGTTGATCACACTCGATGTCACTGCACTGTACACAAGTATCAATCATGTGGACGGAGTGAGAGCAGTAAGACATTATCTTAGCAGAAGGCCCATGTGTATGCTGGAACACAATAACATGCTTGTGGAAATGTTGGAAATGTGTTTGTATAATAATTACTTCATGTTTCAAAACCAAATGTTCCAGCAGTTGCGAGGTGTGGCAATGGGGGCCTGCTTTTCCCCCAGTTACTCGTGTTTGCACATGGGGCTGTGGGAGGAGCAGGTCCTAGGCAATGCCTTTAAAGAGGTCATGAGCAGTAAAGTGCTAGTGTGGTACAGGTTTATCGATGATCTCTTCATCATTTGGAAGGGGACTGCAGGTGAAGCGGAACAATTCATTGAAGAAATCAATCAGAATGAGTTGAATCTGCATTTCACAAGTACCATCAGTGATAGGAAAGTAAATTTCCTAGACGTTGAGGTTTTTGTAGATAAAGGGGGACTGCAGACAAAATTACATCGGAAGGAGACTGCAGGTAACACCATCCTCCATGCCTCTAGTCAGCACCCCAACCATCTGATCCGTAGCATCCCTTATGGGGAGATGCTGAGGATCAGAAGAATTTGCAGCACCGATGAAGCCTGTCTTGAAGCACAGAAAGAAAGCAAGACAAGGTTCCTACAGAGGGGCTATTCTGAAAACATAGTGTCTAAAGCAATGGAAAGGGCAAACAAGACAGCATTAACTCCTAAAACACCAATAGGGGCGGATGCAACACTGACCAATGTGACTGTGGACCAACCGAGATTCATTCTTGGTTATAGTTGCCAGCACAGACAGCTTCAGAGGATGGTGAGGAAAAACTGGCACATAATCACAGGTGATCCTGTGATTGGGAAAACCGTGTCCACATGCCCGGCTATCACCTATAGCCGTGCTAGATCCATGAGTGACATGCTAGTCAGTAGCAGCCCTGAGGTACCATCAAGAGGCAACTGGCTAGGCAAAAGCAAGGGCTTCTTGAAATGCGCAGTATGTAAAGCGTGCACGATAGGGAAAAGTAAAACCACCTACTATTCCCCTTTTTGTGAGAGAGAACTCCCCATTAAGAAGAAAATAACCTGCAAGTCAGACTTTGTGATCTATGTCTTGGAGTGTGTTTGTGGACTTTGCTACGTTGGTAGTACTAAACTACAAGTCCACAAACGCATACTGCAGCACATGAGGGCAGTTGTGAACAAGGACGATGCTTACCCAGTAGCAAGGCATGTAAATCTCTGCCATAAAGGCGATGTCAATTGCCTGAAATATTTTGCAATTGATATGGTGGAGCCGCTACGGAGAGGTGGCAATAGAGAGGCACGTCTGCGCGTACTGGAAACTAGATACATTCTGGAATTAGACACTAAGGCTCCGAGTGGTTTGAACGCGACAGAAGACTTGTACACTTGTCTGCACACAGAGTCTTGAAATTGGTTAATGGTAATAAGTTGTTGGTCATCTGTTAAGGCTGTTTTAGATTATTTATTCATTATTTCCTGCCGGATTTTTAATATGGTAAAATGTATCAAACACACTTTCTTTTGGGTAATCACACATTTCTTTCAATAGTGCTGGAGTCAACATGAATACCTAAGCAGTATAGACGCAGTGGTCCAGATGAAATTTTAACCAATGCCCACTTGGGCAATATTAACTCAACCCCTTCCTTTGTAAATTTTGCACAAAAGCACTTTACTCATTTGCTAAATATTGCACAGGAATAGTTTGTACATATGACGTCCACTGTGATTGTTTGTACATAGCAATAATGTCAATTGGTATATTTGTAAATAGTATGTTTTTACATATTTATTGCGCAAATTTGCACATTTGTAAGGATTTTGTCTCGCTTAATAAGTGTGACAATTGGGGTCAACAGAACATTACAAATAATACAACAGTAAAATGATTGTAAATAACATTGGTTACTATGTCTGGTCCAGGCTGAAATATTTTTTCTATTTCTATAGGCTTGGGACCATGTGACCGGGCAGGCACTACAAATCACAGGGTGGAATCTGACCATGTCATGTGATCAAGGGCTCCAGGGCCCGAAACGCGTCATGGCAGTCATGAGGGTGCACAGTTGTAAATAAAGACGCTTTGAAATATCCTCATTGGGTCCGTCTTCGTTATTTGGCGCCTACTGAGTAGCGAAGTTCCAGTCATATATATATATATATATATATATATATATATATATATATATATATATATATATATATATATATATTACCTACTGGCGGTCGCCAGTAGGTAGTTATAGTTAGGATAATTTTCAATGTTAAATCTCAACATTCTATTTTGAATAACTTTGGCGCCGGTTGACGAATCTGCCTGAAATTTTCAGGAAAATGGTCTCATGGCGGTCCGGTCCTTCCCTGAAAGTTTGGGGGGGATTCGTCAAGCGGGGGCCGAGATAAAAGGGGGGTCCCAAAACGCGTTTTCCCCATGTTAATTTCCATAGGGCGGTCGATTTCACTTTTAGCCCGAACGGCTGAATGGATTTCCACCAAACTTGGCAAAATTGTAGGGACTGGTAGCCCGATGTGCCTTTGCTATGTCTCAAGATATGTGCTCCAGTGGATTTTGAGTAATTTAGGTTCAAAAAAATATATATATCTATAGGCGCTCTCCCGTGCGCGCACCCGAGTGCGCTCCAGGCGCGGCACGCGACTTGCGCGCAGGAAGCTGATTGGCTCTCAGTTGTCTGTAAACATTCTAAACAGTCCGGAGCGGCCGCCATCTTGTGTCTCGGTAAAATCGAGACACAAGGGGTTTGAAAAAAAAAGGGGCAAATGACCATAAGGGGGAAGAGTAGACCCCCTCTGACCCCCTAGGTTTGATGTAGGGACTAAAATAGGGTCCTGCAGGGCATTAAAATTTTTTTTTCGTTTTGCGCGGGGGAAGCGCATGGTACGCGCACCGGCGAAGCACGGGGAAAATCCAGGATTATATTTATGAAGGCCTTGCGCTGTTAGTTTTGCGCATCCTGTGCGTCAATTTTTGTGACGCACCAGCGGTGTAAAAAAATGCGCATTGTTATGCAATATTTAAAAAGTGACGCATCTATCTAGATGCGTCACTTTTTAAATATAGTGCAACGAGGTACATTTTATTACACTGCTGGTGTTATGCGTCACTTTTCTGTGCGCACTCCTTATGACATTCCAGATGTGTCATATTTAATGTATGACGAATCATGTTGCAGATACAATATGGCGCAGAGTTTTAAAAAGTGACCCATGTACCTAGATGCGTCACTTTTTAAAAATAGCGTCAGGTATAATGCATGCAGAGGGGGTGTTCTCCCGCAAAAAGCTTTGTAATAGCGACGCAGTGAAATCTTTCAGATTTCACTGCGTCAGTTTTAGGATGCTGTTGCGTCAAAATCTTGTGCCTGCTTTACAGCAGGTGTTAGACTGAGGCAAGACCTTTCATATGCTGCTTTCCCCATTTGAAAGGACACATTACTGGAGTTGCGTCACTTTTGTGACGCACTCCAGCAATGCGTTACTTGGAATGTCATAAGGAGTGCGCACAGAAAAGTGACGCATTGCACCAGTAGTGTAAAAAAATGTGCCGCGTTGCGTTATATTTAAAAAGTGAGGTATCTAGGTAGATGGGTCACTTTTTAAAATCAAGCGCCACATTATATCTGCGTGAGGTATAATGCATGCAGAGGGGGTGTTCTCCCACTAAAAGCTTTGTAATAGCGACGCAGTGAAATGTTTGAGATTTCACTGCGTCACTTTTAGGATGCTGTTGCATCCTTTAAATATAGTGCAACGAGGCACATTTTATTACACTGCTGGTGTGATGCGTCACTTTTCTGTCCACAGTCCTTATGACATTCCAGATGTGTCATATTTAATGTATGACGAATCATGTTGCAAGGAGCTACAGATACGTCAGTATTTCTGACATATGTGTAAACATAAAAGTGATGCGAGGCCGGCGCAAAATTTTGACGCAATAGCATCCTAAAAGTGACGCAGGGAAATCTCATAGATTTCAGTACGTTGTTATTACCAAGCTTTTTGCGCGGGATTGCCCCTCTGCATACAATATACCTGATGCAGATACAATATGGCGCAGAGTTTTAAAAAGTGACCCATGTACCTAGATGCGTCACTTTTTAAAAAATAGTGTCAGGTATAATGCATGCAGAGGGGGTGTTCCTTGCAAAAAGCTTGGTAATAATGACGCAGTGCGTCACTTTTAGGATGCAGTTGCGCCAAAATCTTGCGCCTGCTTCACAGCAAACCTTTCACATGGTGCTTTTTCCATGTGAAAGGACACATTACTGGAGTTGCGTCACTTTTGTGACGCACTCCTGCAATGCGTTACTTTTGTGTTTACAGATATGTCAGAAATACTCCAGTTTATTCACTGTGTCATAACTTTCTTTTCTAACACTCACCTTCTTTCATTCCTCCTACTTCACTTCCTTTCACCTCTCATACCTTTCTGTTCTTTCTTACTCATTCTCCTTTCAATTATCAATGCACTATATTTCACTTACTCTTCATTTTTTAAGATTATAGCTCTTTGATGAGAATTGGAGGTAGTTCTGAAAAGAACTTTTGGTTTTCTTCTTTTAACTGAAGAGGAACAAAAACAGGGAATAGAAACTGCTCAACAGGAGCAAAAAGAAAAGAAAAAAATTAGGGGTGGGAAGGGCAGTGATGGTTCTCCAATGCCCGAACCATGAGCAGGACACTTTGCTCCCCATAGGTGAGGAGTTGATTGCAGTATCTGCATTTGACGACCCCATGGTTGAATGCAGGTTGAATGTTTGCTACCTGCCCCTGAGATTGTTCTCTTCCAGAAGAAGTTGCTCCTCCTGTTGATGTAGAGGCCCCATCTCTGGGAACCTCCTGTGCCAGAGCCCTGACACTTTCCCGGGCAAAATTCTGGGGGTGCCTCCTCTCCACATGTCGGATCATCGTAAAGTTCCCAAAAGAGTATTTTTTTTGGGGGTTACCCCGTGACAGGACCTGTTTGCAGATCCTGCACTCTACTTTTGGTGCATTCACCTTCTTCTGGCCTTCTGGAAACTTAAAAAATTTCCAAATGAAATGTTCCTTCACCTTTGGGGTAGGAGGCTCTTCATCAATGAAGTCATCTTCACTGCTGGATGGTCTGGCAGCCATGATGAATCCAGGAATATGGAGCAGCAAAAAAGGCAGGTCTTTCAGTCACAAAAGTGAAAGAAGAAGTGAAGGAAATGGGTGGGGATTTCATTCATTGTAAAAAAAAACTGTTAGCAACCAATGAAAAGTGTTATTTGAGGGTCACATGACCCGACGCGTTTACGCTGCGCGCTCCGGAGCACTTCCGGGTGCGTTTACGCAGCGCGATCGTAGGCGCTTCCGGGGCGCAAACGTGGCGCGATCGTAGGCGCTTTTCCGTGCGTTTATGCGCCGCGCACGTATGCGCTTCCGAGGGCACTTACGTTGCGCGCCGAAGTGACGTCATCAATCTTTTATAGAAATGCATAATCATTTTCCATATTAAAAAAAACTAATTTTATTTGTATGGTACGAAATGTTTTGCATTATTATTAACTTTTCATTCATATTTTTTTTTCACGAACGACAGTTGCGCTCTGGGTGCGCTTTCAGATGAGCTCTCGGAGAAGCTTACAGGAGAGCTTAGCTGAAAGCTTCCCGGAGCGCGCACCCAGAGCGCAAAAGAAAAAAATTATAAGAAAAAATGAATACTTAAAAAAAAACAGCAAATTGTAAAAAAAAAAAAGGTTAGAAACTCGATATACAAAGGAATTAGCATTTAAAAAACCTATGAAATTCACTGAAAAAACCATAGGTTTCACACCAGTTATAGTTAGGAATTAGCATTTAAAAAACCTATGAAATTCACTGAAAAAACCATAGGTTTCACACCAGTTATAGTTAGGAATTAGCATTTAAAAAACCTATTAAATTCACTGAAAAAACCATAGGTTTCACACCAGTTATAGTTAGCTGGAAATTTTACTGATATAAAACCATTGAAATTCCCACGTTATAGTTAGTCGGACTCACTATAACTTGCGCGTGCAATGCACTGCTGATGACATCACATATTACATCACTCATGACATGGTCAGTGACATCACTCATGACATCACTGATGACACCATCCTTGTGACACAGTGACAGACCTCCTTTCAGTGTAATGTAACCCATGAAACACATATTCAAAAATAGAAACTAATATTTTCAAAAAAGTGGATATACCCATACCAGTTACAACAACCAATTCAGTAATATCACCATCTAATACACATCCACTCATGTGTATGTATATGGGTTATTAGATATTTTTATTAGTATCAGTATGAGTGTCTATATGGTTTGGTGGGGGTATTACTTAGCACATAGATGCATGAGTGACTGACTCTTTGTTTGTATGTGTTTTGAAGACAACATATGTACAGGACTGTATGGGTGGATGAGTGTCTATATGTGTTTGTTAGTGAGTGAATGACTGTCTCACTAGTGTCTTTATCAGTAACTACATATGTTTTAATCTAGTATATATGAATATTGATGTATATAAGTGAGTATATGTGAGAGTAAGAGATTGTAAGAGTTCCTGTTTAAATAAGTATGTGTTTCTATAAGTGATTGTTTAAGAGAATAAATATGTGTAATTTTAAATAGAAGTAAGGTGGAAGTGTGTGTATAACTCTATATTCAAATAAATGGATGTCCAATAGTTTATTTGCACGTGTGAATATGTGTGTGAGTAACTTTTGGATGAATGTCGGTGTGTAACAGGATGTATAGGTGTATCACTTCATATGATGAGTGAGTATATGTATGAGTGACTATATAGAACTATTGGTGAATGAGTGGATGTGTATATAGATAGTGGAATTACTGAATTGCTTGTTGTAACTGATATAGGTATCTCCATTTTTTAAAAAATTTCAGTTTCTATTTTTGAATATGTGTCTCAAGGGTTACATTATAGTGAAAGGAGGTCTGTCACTATGTCACAAGGATGGTGTCATGAGTGATGTCACTGACCATGTCATGAGTGATGTAATATGTGATGTCATCAGCAGTGCATTGCACGCGCAAGTTATAGTGAGTCCGACTAACTATAACGTGGGAATTTCAATGGTTTTATATCAGTAAAATTTCCAGCTAACTATAACTGGTGTGAAACCTATGGTTTTTTCAGTGAATTTAATAGGTTTTTTAAATGCTAATTCCTAACTATAACTGGTGTGAAACCTATGGTTTTTTCAGTGAATTTCATAGGTTTTTTAAATGCTAATTCCTAACTATAACTGGTGTGAAACCTATGGTTTTTTCAGTGAATATATATATATATATACATATATATATAGATAGATAGGTGTTAGATTGGGCACTGATTAAAGTCTTGAAACTTGGAGTTGCTGAGTGCGGTGTCTTTTGCGCTAAAAAACTGACCTTGGCCACTGGTCTGGCCCAACTCCGGCACCCGCTGCAGAGCGATCCTGTGAGCAGACCACATTACAGAAAAAAATATATATATATAGATATAATATATCTCGCATGAGACCACCGCTTGCAGAAAAGATCTTCCAGCACTCCAGGGGAGTAATAATAACTCAGATTTATTTTAGTTTTAAACAACAACATCTACGTGTTTCGTGTAGAAGCGCTATTTTTTCCACATTAAAATTCTCATTACAGGTATTGACATAAGTGAAAGACAACAGTTTGCTCAATGGAAAGGAAATTATTACACTGTCACACCGGGTGCCATCTTAGAACATGTTGGGCTACCAGTAATATATAGCAATCTGCCTCTTTCCAGTTATTCATTTGGTTTTAGAGCCAATTTAAAACAATTCAAAGAATTCTTTCGGCACATATAGAATTGATTCATTTATACACTCAATTTGAAAATGTTATATTTTTAAGCAGCAAAATTAATTACTTGCATTAAATTACAGAATACCGTGCTTTTTATTTTCTATTTCAATGTGCCTTGTGGCTGTTGTTGCTTGTTCCCCTAGGTGACAATATTCTTTCATAGCTATACACAGATTCTTGACATTTTAAAGTGCTGATGCTTATTTTAGACATCCACTTTATAAATAACAAATCAACAAAAAAGTTCTAGTGCTTTTGTTGATACAGTACTCTCTTAGTAAAAAAGTGCAAGTGCTTAAGTATACCGGTTACCATTTCATTACAATCAGTACAAGTATACTTGTCTACAGTACTAGATCATCATAAAGTGCAAGTGCTTTCCCGTATATTATTTATATATAAAACCATAATAAATATCTTCATATGCTTTACAAAATACACTTTAAAATATAAAATTATATCTTTTCCATAATAAATGTTTTCTCCGTTTTATTTCTTTTAATTTCACAGATGGTTACTAAAATAGTTTTACACTGCCTCATCCCACATATAAAGTGCTATGTCTACAATTTTTTTAACTAGTTTCCTTTCCCTATTCCCTTCGCTCTTAATCCAAGATTTTTAAAAGTTCAACATAGAGACTTGAAAATAAATGGTACTTAAATGTGCTTGCTCGTTCTCATTTCATTAATCTTGTTCGTTCTGTCTCACACTCAAATCACTCTAGACAAGTGTGCAGGTCCTTATCTATATTTAACCCATACACACTCCAGTACAAAATAAATTTCTAATCTACGGAGTTCCTTCTCCCTATTTCCCCCTCTTTTCTTTCTGGGTACTTCAGCTATACAGCTACACTGTAACCCTGTGGGATCACTCTGATGAGGTATTTGAAAATGCCTCGTGATAGGGTATGACTTATCCTGATTGACAATCGCCCTCCGATGTTGCAATATTCTTTTAAATATAGGTACTCCCTATATAGATCTTTTTACAGGGGCATTGTAACATGTAGATCACAAAACTTGATATACAACTTAAAAAGCCCCTGACTGCGATGGTTTTATTAAAAGATGTTTTAAAATGTGTGCGATTTGATCCATGGGTACACGGCTTGCACTCAAATTTCTTCTTAAAACCCATTTTTTGCTGGAGCCAGGAGGGGGCTCCCCCCCCCTTGGTTCTTGATAGTCACTTCTCACAATCCTGTCTTTCAATGATTTTGACTTTCTAAAAACTAGATTTGAATGTTTACTCACTTTGTGGCCCACTACTGGATCATCTCTCACTAGATACCAATGTTTGTTTAAAATAGATCATACTTCCTTATGTTTCACGTTAAAAGTCGTTATAAAAAAGTGGTTAGCTGAATTTAGTCCTGAAGTTTTATGATTATTCTTTCTCCTTTGTGTTCTGGATGGTCGAGTAAAATTCTTTGTCTTTCTACATTCTTGGCTTTTATAGCAGCCCAATGTATAATCTTAGGTGAATAGTCTCTCTGCAGGAATCTGCTGATCATCTCCTGCTCCACTTTATGGTATTCATCATCGCTACTGCATGCCCTTCATGCCCCATAGAATTCCCATAAGGGTATACTTCTTATAAGAGGCACTGGATGGGCACTTTCTGCGTGCAGAATGGTATTACCCGGAGTAGGCTTCCTAAAGATGGTTGTTTCAAATCACCCTGACACTTTCCACAAAGCTGTCAAAGTGACTGGCACATTAGTTTTGGAAAACTTTGTGAAGATTTTTCAAACTGCGCCAAAGTTACTAGCAAGGAGAAAATGTTTTTCTAATGGAAACTAGGTCCTAATTGTAAATACCTACTGGAGACCGCCAGCAGGTGACACATGACCTGTAATTGCGCCCATATAAATGTGTCACCTGCTGGTGGTAGCCAGTAGGAATTTATAGCTAGGACGTAGGACCTAGTTTCCATTAGAGAAACATTTTTGTTTGCTAATAACCTTGGTGCAGTTTGCTGAATCTTCACAAAATGTTCCAATACTGGTGTGCCAGTCACTTTGTCTGCTGTCTGGAAAGTGTTGGGGTGATTCATCAAGCAGGGTCTGAGAAAAAGGGGGATATATATAGCCTCTCACAACTTATGACATTGATCTTCTATGGGCTCGGGCAACCCTTAAATCTCAGCCATAGTTCTCTCATTCAAAAGAACGTTCACAGACCCTCCTTAGGATTGCAAAAGGTGGTTTATTACACACAATGGCTCCTAAACTGACACATTACGTCTGAAGCCTTTCTTATAAGTCGGAGTGGTGTATTCAAATCTAATAGAAATACAAAGTCTGTGGTACTGAATAAAAATAAAGGACATACAATGAACAAGGAGCTGATCGGTATAGATTAGCTGCAGCCATATTGTAAAGGGTTACAAAACAAATGTGTATGTATGATTAAAAAATGTATTTGTCAACTGAAAGTTCAGTTTAACACATATGTCCATGAATCCTTTGAGCACTATGACATACATAAATGTTCATAAATCTCTTACACACCAAGAAAACTCATGGTTTGGGGCATGAAACAAATGTATGGTTCAACAATTAATTATTCAACAGAAAAATTCATTGTTTGATACATAAATGTCAATGAACTGCCTGCATACCATGAAACTCATTGTTTTCTTTACAAGTCATAATTCGGCCATAACAAGGACTAAACAAATACGCTGTGCTGAGAAGTAGTTAAACAACGGTGGCCATTTTGTAGTGGTCTCAAAATAAGAAAACTATCTTCAGCATCATCTCTGTAACATAATCTGTCCACTACAAAAAAGAAAGATAATAGGTATGTAATTCATATCAAATGTAAATGAATCTCAGGCTTGCAATATAATACCCTGTTACTGTTATACTTCGAGCCATGGCTTGTCTATAAAAGACCTGATAAAGCATGTTATGTTGAAAAATTCATGGATGTAAGTATATGAAATAATATTAATTTGTTCATTTGATCTAAAACCTGGCCTATGAAAATACACAATATGAGTACATATGAGCAAGGAATTTTTACTTAGAAAATTCTTGACTTGTAACTCAGATCATTGTGTGTATTGTCTCTTATGTCCATGCACAAAATTTATATTTTTGAAGTCGAACCTCCAATAGGAGAAAGGAAAGTACCTAATGCAGCAAGGTACGCAGCTGAAAATTGTATTGCACAAGAGATAGATGCCTTGATTAAAGAAGTTGAAACTATCAATAAGGAGAGGGAACTGATCAAAAATAAAGTGTCCACAACTAAATCAGCTCAATCATATAAGGAAAACACCATAGCCTAAACAAATTGTAGATAACAAAAGGTTGCCTGATTAAGCTAATAACCCTGGGGTTTCCTCTATCCCAAGTCTGGCGTCGTAGAAATCCCTGGTGAAGTTACCTGTACTCAAGCTCAAACCAGCACTAGGCAAAATAGATTACTCTTGTCTATAATTAGTAGATTGCCCATACAGGCAGAACAACTCAATATAGAGTCCTTGATTGTTGTACTGATCCCTTTGTCCTTCTAAGGGGACTCTGAAGTGAGTCCCAGGACATCTCAATGTCTATATTCCATGGTTGCATGCAATGAGACCGATAGTAATAAAATATTGGATTCTCTGCCCAAAAATTTAGTTATCAAATTCTGTAGTATTACTACTAAACTCCAAGCTCTATGAAGTTTTTGGGTTGAGTAGTTAATCCACAAAGCCACCATTCCATACAGCCTGTGAAGGCATGTTGGGGTGTTATATTCCCAAATTAGGTCCATGTAGCGAAGCAGCTTATTTTTTACATTGTCCTCCCAAATAATATTTTCAGCTGTGACCTTTTGCACATATTTGCGTGCACGACAATGTTGGATTAGTTTCCCTGAAACATGTAACTTCGCACAACATTATCACAAAGCCCGGAACATCATGGAAAAGGTCTTGTTTCGCACTATGTACAAATGTCATCTCTATCTTCATCCACGGGGCGACAGGCCTATCTACATATCCATAACATCACTAAACTATACTCACATCCCAAGGCTGCTTTAAATTATAAAAGATGAGCATCCTGATAGATTAGTAGTGTAGGCACTTCCGCTGACATTGAGGTCCCTGCATGCTGAGAAATCACCACGCAGCTGTCTGACATCTTGTGAGGGGTGTCCAGTTCATGATGAAGACGGGGTCCTTCACTCTATCCCATCAGGTAATGGGGATGGATTATCCCTTGGGTGGATTCTTGGCTCTACACCTACACACACTCTAAGTACTCTTAGAGTAGGTTTCGCATGGTAGGACTATGCTCAATTACTGCCTTGTTTAATATGCCTGCATATATACATTGTTTTAGCACCATGGTAAAATGATATCTACTATTTACGCTTTTGATGCTTGTAATCACATTTATCTGCTTCTGTATACTAATCATTGCAGCACATGTGTTTTATGTAAGAATAACGTTGGTTTAATAAATATTATAAGTGTGTATTCTCTGTATATTTCTCTGAGAACAAGTGAGCACGAATGACTGAGCGAAACGTTCACTACTGTTTCCACAATGTCTGAGTGTAAGAAATTGGCTCTATTTATACCGTACCAAAGTGAGGTACAGTGTATATAGAGTCCAAGGGTCTCAAGAGGTTTGGCAGAGGCTAAAGTTAGATAAAACCTTACTCTCTAAAGTGGTAGCTTGGTCGAGCAGAAAGGCAGTATCAGAAGACAGTGTAAATCATTTGATGTACACACACAAGAACTGAACTCTAGGCCAATTGTTTTGCTTAAACAAATACACTGTTGTTTTATTTTTAGAAACAAGCAAGCCTGGTGCAGGTAGGCATAAAAATACTTTTCAGTATAGTTACAGTTTTAAGAAGGCTGTTTGCAACACATTGCAGGTATAGTATATTCAATTAAATGGGCTTTTTGAATAAAATGCTGTTAATTACTTTTAAGATTACTTTTGCTAACACAGGACTGAATCCTAGATTCAGCCCTGGTACATTTCCTGAAAACAGGTGAGTAAATGCGTTTTTGTGAAAGGTACGATTTTTAAGGAATATTATTGCATTTCAAAAGTTGACACTTCAAAAGACGGGGATCCAAAATGGCGGAGTGAGGGTCCGTGCCAGCTGACTCACCTGTGTGCTCCACTCTCCTCTCCTTCCTAGAACCTACGTGGGACGGGGAACTTCAATGGAAAATTGATGAGGTTACAGAGCTGATTCGTAACGACGGCTTCTGTGTCCCGACTAACCGATGCTTCTGCTCTTTGAGGCTGCTTGGCTGCTACGGCAGCTGTTGAGAGTGCGGATCAGCAATTCTGGGATCGGCTGCTCTGGTCCCATCATCGGCCGGAGAGTGACTGCCGGCGTGTGCGGGACCCGAAGGATGTCTCCGAAGAACCCTGCACAAATGCCGCCACGCCAGACACGGAATAGCAAACAGGCGGTAGTGGCAGCTACGGCCACGGCGGCAACTGCGGCAGTGACTGCCTCGATCTCGGCAGTTACCTCTTCTCCCTCTTCAATTGCTACCACCACTGCATCTTCAACGGCAGTTTCGACGGCAGCCGCCACCCCCTTGCAAACTTCTGAGACACACATTAATGGCGCCTCACCGGAAAATAGCGAGTCCCCTGCTTCAGCTTCTGCCTCAGCGGGTAAAGGAAACCTTCAACCGGCGCAGTCAAACAGGTAATGAGGCCACCCATTTTTTCAACCGGGTCGCAGATTAAGGGCTTAAATCCTAAAGCGGACAAAACTGGGTCAAAAATGCAGGCAAAAGCAGGGGGGTGGCAGAAGAGACTTTCCCACAAGATCCAAAAAAAACACTTATGACTCTAAGTAACCAAGATGCTGACTCTAACTCCAAAAAAATCTCTATCGATCCCCTGTGTGTACGAACTATGGCATCAGAGGTATCAGAGCCCAACACTGGCAAAACATCACAGACACTCCCTGAACCACTACTCAATCCATTACCCAAGCTAGCCCCCGGCGATTTCACCACAACTAACCTAGAGGTGATACCAGAAGACCAGGGTAATGAGCTCGGGGCACTAAACGAAAACATAGTACACACGCTGATTTCAGCGGATACTGAGCTGGATTCCTATGAGGACTACGAGGTTGAATCAGAAACCGAAGATGATATGTCAGCTGATCTATTAACGGGGGGTGCACTTCTAAGAATAAAATTACGGGCAAACCAAAAGCAAAGAAAAGCAGCAAGGCTGGCGCTATCTCCAAACGGCTAAAACAAAAGACAAGCAATAATCTAGCCCTGAAGAAGCATATCTCAGAGAAAAGCCCGCTCAGAAATTGGATTGTAGCAAAGGGTTTGGTTAAAACTATGACATTAAGGTTATCAGGTGGAAGCCCTACAGATTCTCTGCCAATAACGATCTCCCCGGAAAAAAGCATTTTGATCAACCCTGATATTACATCCCTGGCGGATCAGATAGAAGAGTTACAACCTCAAGAGCAGGCCAACGGGTCACCTAACAACTTGGAGTTAACCTCATTAGATGAAGCTAATAATTTGCCAGCAGCCACTCAACCGTCCCCCCATGCAACAGCAAGTTCCTCTTCTATAATGGAGACACCCTCGGGCCCTGCCCTAGCTTCTCCTACAACGGTCTCAAGAAGCGTGGAAGCTGATATTCCCTCCCTGGATGAAAAACTTACGATTCTGAGTAAACAATTGAGCAATCAACGGGCAGAAGCACAGGAATTCTATCTTCAACTCAGAGAAGACAATAACAAGATGCAATCTTCTTTACAAGATCTTACCGCCAAAATTGGGGGGATTTCTCAAGAAACTATAGAACTACAGGAACAGGTGGTACAGGTGGAGGAGACAAACACCAAAATGGTAGGAACAGTGGAAAAACACGACGACCAGCTGAAGGTATACAGCTAAAGGTTGAGGACTTGGAGTATCGCCAAAGGCGTTCCAACCTAAGACTTTTTGGTATTCCAGAGAGATCAGAGGGCTCAGACCCTAGAGCTTATATTGTAGGGGTCCTTCAGAAGGCCTTTCCTGACTTGTCAGATTTGGGATTGGGACTCGCAAATCCAAAGGGCTCATCGTTTACCTCTGTTTCAGAAGAATAGAGAAAATCAATTCCCACGTCCCTTTCTAATTCATTTCGGCAACTTTCTTCTACGCCAAGCGGTTTGGCAGAGAGCCCGCCCTAACTCCCCAATAGCTGTAGGAGAGTTTTCGTTTTTTACACGTTCTGATCTCAGTAGGGATACCATGGATAAGAGGTGGCAGTTTCGTAAATTGATGGATCCAATTAAGGCCCACGGCGGGCAAGTATTCCTCCAAGAACCTGCTCGCCTAAAGGTTATAAGAAATGGACGAACACATACCTTCAACAATGTCAAGGAAGCAGAGAATTATCTCTCCAGCATTATTTCTAGTCAGAGCTAGACATAGAAATAATTAACACCAGTATGAAGGCTGACGAACAAGTTATCTAATGGGAGTTTGGGGGCACAAATCCACAAATCCACGAAATTAGAGGGGGGGAAAATGTGAAAAGAAAAGAAAAAGACTTATGTTACTTTTTTTAGCACGTACAACAAAGCTTGCTCTAGGAAGGTGGAGGGGGTGAGAGTGACATAGGGTGCGTCACCACACGCGCTGCCTCACTAACGGCAGCGTTCACTGGAGGGTGGTTCTTCCCCGGCCGGGGTGAGAGCCAGGGGGGGGGGGGAGGGACCATATCTCCGCAAGATGGGGGCAAGGGGAGCTAGGGGGGGGAAATATAGTAAAATTTGTGTGCAGGATGACAAGGGGAAACAATTTGATAAAGTTTGCAAATTATTGTTTTTTGATGGCATTATTGTTTGCTTTAGAGGCTCGAGAGAACAAGCTTTATTATTTGGTTATCTGAAGAGGGAAGTAGCATCCCAACTGACATTTAAATGCATTTAATAAAACGTCTAGCTTGGAACGTGGCAGGGCTTAATAGCAAAAACAAAAGATCTTTAGTATCAGAGGAACTGAAATTACATAATCCTCATTTTTGCTTATTATCAGAAACCCATATCATATGGAAAGATAGGAAAATTCTAAATCAATTGGGGTATGAAGTTTTGGTTTGCTCTACCTTCGGGAATCCTACAAGAGGAGTTGCTATCCTTAAGGATAAGCGATTTAGGGTAGAGGTACTCCAAACTGCCCATGATAAGGATGTCAGATGGGCCATAGCGCAAATTAACTATGTAAATACTAAATATGTTTTATGCGCAGTCTATGGCCCATATGTAGATGATCCAAAGCACTTTGATCAATTACATGTGAAACTTTTGGACTGGGAGGGGGAAATCATTATAATGGGGGATTTTAATTGCATTATGGACTACAAAATTGACACAACTAAGCCGTATGCTCATCAAAGGATGCACAGGACCAGGTTATCCATATTAGATATATGTCGGACACATAACATTAAAGATGCTTGGAGATATCTGCACCCAACTGTACCTGGTTTTACATACTACTCTGCACCCCACAAGATGTGCACCAGAATAGATATGGCCCTAGTCAGCGACAAATTATTACAGGCTGGCTCTATGATCCTTTGCCCCCGGATAACATCCGATCATAATGCACTTATAATGATATTCGATACACGAAGCACGTGGACACCACCTAGGCCATTTTCTTTTCCAAGACATTTACTCTCAGATCCAAATTATGTGATGCAACTTAAAACTCATCTCAACAAATTTATAACTATTAATAGAAACTCAACTGGGTGTTGCATGGTATGGGACTCCTGCAAGGCAAGCATTAGGGGGTTTACTCAAGCCTATGCTTTCAGGCAAAATGCAGAACAGAAGCAACACAAGGTCACATTACTAGATAGTATAACCAAACAAGAAGACTTACTTGTTAAAGCTCTACAGCTTAATTCCCCAGCAGTTATGGAAATTAATTTAAAGCTTAGCACATTGAAAACTGATATAAAATTTAACTTTATTAGGAAAAACAGTGCAAGGATTCATAAATTTAAAATAGCTCAATATGAGGGTGGAGACAAAATGGTAGAGTCCTAGCCTATAAAGTAGCAGAAGATAGAGCAGATACTTTAATTTCTAAAATCCGAGGACAAGGGAAAAAATTATATAGCCAGCCACAAGACATACTCGATCAATTTGCTGAATATTATAGAAACTTATATACTCCAGATAGCCCTGCCGATACAGGTCTAATTGAGGAATATGCAGAAGAATACCCAGTGAATACAGGGAACTTATTAGGCTTGGGTGCACTCTCTAACGTCATATCACTGGTTGAATTACAACAGGCTATCAATTCGCTACCAACAGGGAAAGCGGCAGGAGAGGACATGATACCTTTGGAACTCTATAAAATTTGCAGCCTAGAATTAGAACAGCTATTATTAGAAGTTATACAATCGATTGGACCAAATGGAACGGCTCCTAAATCCTGGAACAGGACAAAAATAATCTTTTTTTAAAAAAAAAGGAAAACCTAAGGAAGAGAGAGGGTCATATCGACCCATCTCTCTGATAAATACTGACGCGAAAATATTCGCTAAAATCATGGCAAACAGATTAGCCCCACTTATGCCCAAAATTGTTAACCCGCAACAACATGGCTTTATCTCTGGGAGAGACACAACAGTGCATGTAAATATGGCGATCACGGCGTTTGATATCGCGGAGGTTGAATCCACCCCACTCGGCATGATATTACTAGACGCCGAAAAGGCTTTTGACCGAGTGGGGTGGACTTATCTCTGGTGTGCACTGTCTAAAATGGGTTTTGGGGGAAACTTTTTGAAGGGTATAAAAGCACTTTATCAGCATCAGTTATGGGGGCCTGACCTCATCAGAATTCCCTATTATGCGCGGGACTCGGCAAGGTTGTCCTCTTTCACCCCTTTTATTTGCCCTCTCACTTGAACCTTTTTTACTTGCCCTTCACTCTCAAAATCTGATTATCCCATTCAGCTCCAGCTCACAGGAGCTGAAAATGACAGCTTATGCTGACGACATTGCTGTATATACTACGGACATTGCCAAAGCACTAAAAGGAATTTATATCGAGGCTGAGAAATTTGGGAAGGTGTCAGGCTATAAGCTTAACTTTCAGAAGACGCAAGTCTTAGCGAATTACTCCCCTACTGTCCCTATCCCCGAGGTCTGCAAAAAGGCTACGTATTTAGGGGTTAAATTAACAGCTAGACTACAAGATATTAATAATATAAACTATAATGATCTGACCAAAAAAACTACTCTTATTTTGAAAAAATGGAACAAACTACCTTTAAATATGATTAGTAGAATTAACCTTATTAAAATGAAAGTCCTACCAAAATTTGTATACCTATTCCGATCTATTCCGCTGGCATTAAATGATAAATTCTTTCAACATCTAGACGGGCTCCTGAGTAGCTTTATATGGGGCTGCAAAAGGGCCAGAAGGTCATTAAAAATAATGAAAAATAATTTAAATAAAGGAGGGCTGAATGTCCCAGATTTTAAACTATGTTTTTGGTCCTCATTTTTTACTCGTATACGTTCTCTATTGCATGGAGATAGAACTCTTTTTTTTCACTCTTTTATGTTGAAACAAGACTCATTATTTTTCTTGCTCAGAATTAACGACCCAAACTACTACAAAAGGGTAAGATTTAAGTCTGCCAGAGATATCGCTAGGATTTGGGATAATATATTACAATTCTGCAAAACAAATTTCTTTCACACAAAACTTCCGTTGTGGGGTAACCCAGGTCTTCCGGCTATCTTTACAGATCCTATCACTAATAGCTGGGCATCTTTTGGGATTAGGACTTTGGAGGATCTATACGGTTCGCAGGGGTTTTTAGACTTTAATACACTTAAGCAGTTGTATGATTTACCGGAAGCTTCAAGGTTCAAATACATGCAAATTCATGATTATTTGATCAATAATAAAAAGATACAAAATATTTCTGAATGTGATATCTGGACATGTCTCTATTCAAACAAGAATACATCAGTTATTAGCGAATCTTATAAAATACTCAGCATGTTTAGAACTAACGATAGTGATAAACTGGCCGCGAAATGGAGTACTCAACTAAACCTAAATATCACTCCTAATCAGATAGAGCACTCCCTTGTCAATATAAACAATCTTGTACGCTCATCTAGTCTCCGGCTGCAACAATACAGAACGACCTGTATGCTATATTACACACCGGAAAGAATTGCCAAATGGTCCTCGAACCCCTCCTTTAGTAGCCGTACCAAATGCCCCAAATGCTCGATAGAAGCAGCTAATTTAGCTCATATCTTGTACTCCTGCCCCAAACTTAAGAACTTCTGGGGCGATATACTCAGTGTACTTAGACTCAAAAATATTTAGTTTCCCACCATTACGGCTGCTTCGGTCCTACTAGATCTTAACCCTTCTTCATCTCCACAATCATCCCTAATTAATATACTCTTTTCATGCGCCAAACTAATTCTGGCCAGGGCTTGGATAGATCCGGAACCACCGACGGTTTGGAAGTGGTGGACTTTAGTAACAGAAATACATGCTATGGAGCTAGCTTTAGCAAATCTCAGGGGAACACGCTCACTGATTAAATTTAATAGAATTTGGGGCACCTTTTTAGATTAAAAACTTTATTGTTATAATTTTGTATGATTGTTAAGCCTCCTTGGTTTAATTCTATAAATGGAACTCCCTTTTTACCGTGTTTTTTACACCATAATTATTTTGTCTATAGCATTTATAATTTACTGGTTTCTTAGTATGTACATTTGCATGAATCTATCAATGAACTTTTGCTGTTTTCGTCTTATTTTGTCATCCTGCTAACATCAATAAAAATATTTTAAAAAAAAATAATCACCAATGTTATCCTAGGGGAGGAAATTCACTTAGCAGGTAAGTTAGGTCATCGTTACTTTTTCTTACTCAGTGCTGGATCCTGGATTCAGCACTAGAATATTTCCTGAAAACAGTTGAGAAAAAGTGTTGTGGTTATTCGTCTGATTTTTAAGGAATATTTGGAGTTTTCAAAGTTCGACACAAAAATGTTTTGGGAGAAAAAGTGTCAATGTTATCCTATGAGGAAAAATGAGTTATCAGTTTCAAGGTAAGTAATCGGTCTTTTGAGTTAGGGTTCTGGGGCTAGACTCAGGGGTCTCCCAGGGTCAATGTTGCACTGTTGTTGCACCCTCAGCAGCACTTGGGTGGCAGGTGCAGAGTGTTGAGACCCAATGTTATCCTATGGAGTATAGGGGGCTCTGGTTGGTGGCGGCTGGCAAGCAGGCCACAGGGTTGTGGGAGCAAAGCTCCTAGGGTTAAGCTCAGGGCAAGTTTGGGGCCAAGTAAGTACCAAAAGGGCACCCCAGTGATTCTAGGTCAGCAGAGTGCAGAGTGCTGTTTTGAGGTCAGGTGCCCTGTTGATTTCAATGGGGATTCTCCGGAGCAAAGAAACACTGCAGGCTCGGGGACGAGGATCTTCAAGGAGTGACCACCACTTTGAGTGGTAAGTTGTGATGTAGAGAGATGGTTAGTCACCACTGAGTTGGGCTTACAAGCCTGTGGGTCGTCGGGTGCAAGGGTGCCTTTGGACGTCGGATTTTCTTACCCGTTCTGGTCGCAGTAGGGGGGTCCTCTGGATTGAGGCTGCAGGCATCGTCTGGAGGCTTGAGGCAGGTCAGGGGTTACCAGATCTCGGGCCAGGATCGCCAGGGGGACCTCCTCGTCGTGTTTGTTCACTCAAACACAGGCCGGGCTCAACAGGTGCAGTGTGCTGGATTTGCGGTTTCTGGCTGGCACCAGAAGCTGCAGTTTAAGCACATCCGGTGTTCATGGGAGAAATAGCTTGGAAAGTGAATGCAGGCAGGTCCTCCGGGGTTTTTGAGGTTGCTGGCCGCTGGACACGCCGGGGTTTCACAGGAGCAGGTTCGGGGGGAGACAGGCTTGTAGGGCTGGGGCCAAGTCAGTGGGCGTTGTCCTCTTGTCAGCTCAGCACTGCTTCTCGTCCCTCTTCTTTTCTTGTTGTTGCTGGATCTGAGGAAGGAACATTCAGGGTGCCCCTAAATACTAAATTTAGGGGTGTTACAATTAGGTAAAGTAAAGGGACCAATGGGTCCCTTCCCTGGGGTGGGTACACCCCCTATTCTGCCACTCTCCAGTCGGAGGGGGCAGGAGCCTGTCCCTGGTTGGCTGGCTCCCCCATCCTCAAGATGGCGGGGACTCAAGGTTGCACTTCACCTCGCCTCCCCCACCTTAGGGGTGGAATTGGCAGAGGTGGGCACACCTTTTTTTCATCACTTTGGTTTTCCTGCCAGGTCTCCCATCCAAAGTGGGGGGTAGAACCAGTGGGGACCAGTTGCTGAATACAGCAAGTGGTCTGAAGAGGCTCACAAAAGCAGCATGCTTTTGAAGCTTCTCCTTCGTGAACCCAGCCCACCCTAGGGGAGGAGGCTTGGCACCTTGTCACAGGATGTGCATTGTTTCAGGGCCCTCAGAGCAGCAAGCTCTCGACCCAGGTGTCCATAAACATGTCTGGTGATGGCAGCCTAGGCAGCCACTCAGTCAGGTCACTGGGAGTTGGTCGAGTTTCAGGGGGTATATCTAAGATGCCCTCTGTCGTGCATTTTACATTAAATCCCACACTGACATAAGTGTGGGTTTAATGTGTTGAGAAGTTTAATACCAACTTTCTCAGTCTTCATTGCAGCCATTATGGAGCTGTGGACAACCTCCCAGCACCATATACTCTTAAGGGCAGCACTGCACTTACAGTGCCCAGGAATGGACCTATGTACTGTAGGGATACAGGGCTCATGCACCTGTACCCTCACCATTGGCATTGTGCACCCAGCTAGAGGGGTGACTGATGTATGTCAGGGCAGTGTTTTGTGGGCATGGCATACAGGGATGTGTGCCATGTCGACTCTTTGTTTTGTTCTGCACCAAGACAATCAGCCTTCAAAGGCAGTGTGTATCAGGACACAGGGCCTCTAAGGGTGGAACAATAAGTGCTGCAGCCCTTAACGGCGTTCTCTGGTCACAGTGCCCTGGGTACCTATGGTACCGTTTACCAGGGGCTGACATGTGGCCAGAGATGCCAATTGGGTTTAGGCTTCAATGCAGTTTTTAGGGAAGGAGCACAGGTCCTGGGTACCCGATAGGCAGGAGCCAAGGGCACACTCTGTCAAAGCACATCATCAATTCAGCAAAAAGTGAGTTCATACCATGCAAGAAAGAGGGCACTTTCTCACACTGAGGGGTCAGAGTTTTCATGTTCAGTGGTTGCCAGAGAACCATTCACTCCCTGATAGGTTAGGGGGGCCTACAGTGGCAATGTGAGCTAGCTGGTCTATAGGCCAATATATCCTGCAGGGGTGTCTGGAATCATTCTTGGCACCAAGCCCATAGTTTATGTTGCCCAAACAATGTGCAGATCCCACAGATTAGTAGGCACCACACAACAGGGAATATTCAAATAAAGAGCGCTAAGAGACAACTAACAACCCAATGGTTGCTGATTCATATCTAATGGTCAGTGGTGAAATAGCAAAACATAGCATCCCTAGATCCTATGATCAGCCACATTGGGACAAAAGCATTGGGTGAACTTATGTCACTTCAATAAATCAAGAATAGTACCTCATGTGAGTGAATATTCCACCACTGACAACAATATACTCCACTAAATATATCTTAAAATAGAATGTTTCTTTATGTTGTTGTTGCACAGTTTAAATAAATTGTTATTTTTAATATTTAAATAACATTGTGGCTATATTTATTGTTTTTATTTATTTATTGAACTGATTTGGTGCTTGGACTAGGGCTAAGATTGGCTGTAAGGTCCTGATCTCCCATTGGTTCTACATTTTTAGGGCTAGTGTTGTGATTGGATAGTGTTAGGGCTAGGGTTCCCATTGGTTGACAGGGTCACCTGTTTACTAGGGCTATAAAAAGCCAGGCTTAGGGCATCTCAGTCCGGGCGTCGAGGCTAAGGGTGGCGAGGACAAGGGCAGTTGCCTGTTTGAGCCTCTTAAGGGCGCAGAGGACAAGGGCAGTTGCCTGTTTGAGCCTGTTTGAGCCTGGTCAGGACCGGGGACAGAAATGCTGCCCAATATACTTACTTATTTTGTGTATCTATATAATTTCAATGTTCTTATGGATCTATATATTTATCACTTTCTTCTAATTTAGCATTTCAATGCACTTCCCTATTTCTCAGCCTATACTTCGCTCAATATATCCTCTACATCCACTCTCTCATTTAACCCCATACCACTACTATGATCCCCAAAATAACCCTTTCTAGACTCTCTCCTACTCTGCCCCTCCTTGCATCGTCTTACCCCTCTTTTACTATACTGATCCCCAAAAACAAACCTTTCTAAACTCTTCCCTCTTTTCTACCCCTCCCCAGCCCTTCTCAATCCAAATAACTGACTAACATATCCACCACTAAAATTACTTTCATGTTTCACCACACTAATTCAACACTAATCCTGATGGGTTCCAGAGTAGCGTGGCACTTGCACTTCAAAACCCCCCTCAGGAGCAGCAAGCGCTATATAAATACAAACCTCTTTCCCTTTACTATCCTGCCACCTACCCTTCCCTACCCAAATAACTGAATAACATATCCACTACTAAAATTACTTCATATTTTACTAAACTAATTTTCAACACTAATCCTTTATGAGTTTCGGAGTGGCTTGCTACTCGCCAGAAATCGCTTTAACATCCATCAGAGGTAACAAGCGTTATATAAATACAAACCATTTTTTCCTCCTCTATCCTTCTGCTATCATTCCAAAGCCAAATAACTGACTAACCTACCTACCACTTAAAATGTATTTGATTGTTTCACTATACTAATTCAACACTACTAGTACTCCATGGGTCCCGGATCTAGCGTGCTACCCACCGAAAAAGTGCTTTGACGCCTCGTCAGGGGTAGTAAGCACTATATAAATGCAAATACAATGCAATACAATACAATACAATACAATATATAATATTTTAATGTGAACATAATATTTTATAGAATAGTGATATGATTAATGTATTTTAATTCCATACCAATATTTTAAAAACATGTTCCAACATTTTTTAACTGTAAAAATTAAGTATGGCTAAATAAAGAAAATATTTTACAACATATATATATTTCAAGTCTGTATTTTGGTTTTTGATGGTGGGGTTATTTTTAATGGTAATATAAGAAGCCTATATTACTGCTATCTATGTTTTGGGTTTTGATATTTTTAAAACTTTAGATATTTTTATACGACAATATTTTGAATTCAATATTTTTGAAGGATAAGATTTATTTCTTGAAGAAATGTCACTCAAAGATAGATTGTACCCTGAACATTGCAAGCACCTAGGCCCCCAGAATGCAACTAATAAGATGCTAATAAAGATGAACACTGTGCTTCAATGTGGTCAGGTCATGTATTCTCGGACTTTGATTCCCAAAGCAGTTAACTGCGAGTCAAGAACCTTGAAACAGAACAGATTGGCTAAGGTACAAAGCTATATAGGCCATTTGGTTAGTTTGGAAGAAGTGAATCTTGTGTAGAACACTGCAGCAATCAAATTGGGGATAAATTGAGGGGAGTAAATTCAAAGCATCAGTTGTGCACTCCTTCTCATGTCCTATAGCCGAGATACCCGCCACCCCCTCTCAACACAATCCCCAAAAGGAGTGAAACCGGAAACAGTTCTTGAAGTTTTTGGAAGTGGGATGGAGTGACCATCCCGGCCGTATTTATTAAAACAAAATTAAAGCATTAAACGTTTCATATTATGTACAATTTCATTACCATATTGCGATGTTTGGCTAACCTTAACAGATTCTCTAATACAGAGGTTCTCCTAGCCGAACTAGCAACCTACAAAACATTTCTTGACATATTGAAATTGTACAACCTAACGTTTAAGGGCCAACGGCAAGGTCATAACCGGTGTCAAGATCCCTAACCGGACTTACCCCTCCCACTTGGGATGGGCGACAGCACGGAGGCGTACCTCAAGTGCAACTACTACCAATTTCCCTTGACTTGACGGGGGCACCTAAAACTCGACGCCAGTTAAAGGTCGTTCGAATACTCGTGTGAGGTATCTATAAGGTATCGTGGCCCTTATCCCAACCCCACACAACTTACCGCATCTGCCGTCGCAGATGTCACTGGCCCCGGGAAATTCCCCAGGAGGGGGCTGTAACCCCTCCTACAAAGGAAGGGGCCTTGACCGCCTTTCCTTTACTTCCGGCGACCCATCCTTAGAAGGGACCGCCTCCCCATTGAGGGGCCAATGGCCACCTCTCCCGAGCGCTCCCATCCGTGTTGGGTGACGCCCACTCATAGGGATCTACTAATTAGTGCTCACCGATCATGACCTTACCGCCTACCAAAATAAATACGACAGTGCAAATTAACCTAAGAATACATTGGCCACTATGACCGAAAAAGCATAGATCAAAATTCGACACTAACTGAATATCTTTTAATGGCAAACATACTCAAAACGAACATTCTTTATTAACTCAAAATCAACATGGCACTACAACCTGGAAACGAAAACAAAAACAAAATTAATCAACTTTATTATACACAACTGGCTGTCTTCAGGGGCTGGTGGGTGGGTCAAAATTGGCTCTTCGTTCTGTCCCGAGCTCACGTGCAGCGAGGAGGTGCAGCTTCAGAGCACAAGAACAAGAGGATGTCTTCTGGTCTTGCGTCCCTTTTTATCCGTCTTCAGGGCGGGCGTATACCCGCCCCTGCCTGCCCCTGAGGGCGTGGCTGGCTGCGTCGGTGTCTAGGCCAGCCCACTCTAGGGCGGGAACGAGCGCGCCCCAGCTACGCCGCTTCGGGCATACCAGCTGAGACGCGCCTCCCGCCCAAAATGGCTTCCCGGGGGGATCGAGGTACTCGGCCATAAGTTCGGGGGGACCGATTCGGTCGCCCCTTTCCATATAGCCGAGATACCCGCCACCCCCTCTCAACACAATCCCCAAAAGGAGTGAAACCGGAAACAGTTCTTGAAGTTTTTGGAAGTGGGATGGAGTGACCATCCCGGCCGTATTTATTAAAACAAAATTAAAGCATTAAACGTTTCATATTATGTACAATTTCATTACCATATTGCGATGTTTGGCTAACCTTAACAGATTCTCTAATACAGAGGTTCTCCTAGCCGAACTAGCAACCTACAAAACATTTCTTGACATATTGAAATTGTACAACCTAACGTTTAAGGGCCAACGGCAAGGTCATAACCGGTGTCAAGATCCCTAACCGGACTTACCCCTCCCACTTGGGATGGGCGACAGCACGGAGGCGTACCTCAAGTGCAACTACTACCAATTTCCCTTGACTTGACGGGGGCACCTAAAACTCGACGCCAGTTAAAGGTCGTTCGAATACTCGTGTGAGGTATCTATAAGGTATCGTGGCCCTTATCCCAACCCCACACAACTTACCGCATCTGCCGTCGCAGATGTCACTGGCCCCGGGAAATTCCCCAGGAGGGGGCTGTAACCCCTCCTACAAAGGAAGGGGCCTTGACCGCCTTTCCTTTACTTCCGGCGACCCATCCTTAGAAGGGACCGCCTCCCCATTGAGGGGCCAATGGCCACCTCTCCCGAGCGCTCCCATCCGTGTTGGGTGACGCCCACTCATAGGGATCTACTAATTAGTGCTCACCGATCATGACCTTACCGCCACAGGCCCGGATAGTTGACCGGCTATCCGGGCCCCCCACCAAAAACTCCTAGCTAAAGGTCATGGTCCAACGTTTTTAACCACGCTAAGAAGTCTCCTATGAGTAACTCATTTCCCACCCGAGACAAATGCACACCATCCCCCATATACATACTGTCATCATTAATACAACCGTGCGAGATAAAATGCAATGTCCTGGAACGGAACAACCTACTCATTTTGTTATTAAGTTTCCTAACAGAATGGTTCAAAGCAGGGATCGAAATAGCCCCCCGCCACACTTTTCGTGGGATCATATGAGACCACGCAATTATGCACCCCGGAACTTTCCTCGCCAACCAACTTACGGTGGAAAGCATTGCCTCCAGGAGAAGTCGTCTACCGGTGGTGACCAAATCATTGCCCCCTAAATGTACTATGACTATAGACGGCGGTGACCTCATCCGCCCTAACAAACCCTCAAAGTAAGCTTGAAACTGGTCAATACAGAGACCGCCCCTTCCGTAGAAGGACATCCTGTACCCGTATTCCCCAGCTACGTGAATCATGTCACCTGCTTTGAATACGTCTGCGGCACGCCTCACGTATGAGTGGCCCACGACCCACACCTCCTTTCTCACAGCCGGTGATGTCTGACCGCTGGCCCGGTGTTGGGTCGACTGCATAGTCCGCCCCGCCTCGAAGGCTTGCGTAACTGAAAACCAAACAAAAGACAAGAAGCGTGAGTACCTTATTACAGCTTCACAACATGTGCAACCGCACATACCTCTTATAACAACTGGAGGACCAACGCCCCACTCGTTTTACTTGTTCCACATTAAGACCCCTGGCTGCAGCTTCAGTGGCAGCCCCTATCCGAAAGGAGTGGGTCCCAAACTCACCCGGGTCCAAGCCTGCTGCGGTAATTGACATCGCGAGCACCCGCTGAAACTGAAACTTTGTCAGTGGGGTGGCGTCCGCGTGTCTCAACATTGTGCCCCCCCATGATGCCACCCTTTGTGCTAGGTAATCCTCTAAACACTTCACCGGACACATGGAGGACCCTGGAATCCTGCGAATGACTATGCAGTCTCCCAACCCACTTTGATCGGTTTTTGACTTGACAAAGGATACCGTCATAGTCTCACCCCTGATCTGAACGTGTTGCCGGCACAAACCCCCCGCCACATCCCGCTTGCTCCTTGCCACCAGCTCACTTATCCTCATAGCCCCGTGAAATGCAAGCGTAAAAGCGGCTCGGAACAGACAAGCCTCGAACTGAGACGAGCATATGTCGGGGAGTGTGGCCAGCAACTGGGACAACCTATCCAGACCTATCGGGCGCCTCTCATCTACTCTGCGACCCTCAAGGCGTTGCCACCCACGCAGCGCTTTCTGTACAGCAAAAGACGCTGTCGGGTCCTGGATATTATGAGCCCTGGCAACAAAGGAGATGGCAGCACGATGCCTCTGGGCTGTAGCCACCGACTTCCCAGCCTTACGCAAGGACATCAGAAAATGTACTACCCAATCCTCATGCCCCCAAAGTCCCCCTCTCTCAGTCCCCAAAAAGGCCAGATAAGCCCGAAACGCCCCTTCGTATGCCTTCCTTGTCCTTGGTGCTAGACTCTCTCCCACGAGGTAACGAAGTTCGGGGCACCGAGAGACCAGAGAGCTTCGGGAAAGGGTGCTGGCTCGGGGTCCGCTGAGGGAAGGAAACCCGAGAAAGCCTGCATTTGAAAACGAGACAGTGCATCAGCAGCCTGATTCATCACCCCCGGGACATGTTTAGCTCTGAATACCACGTTCAGTTGCATACACAGTAAGACAATTTCTTTAAGCAGCCTCAAAATCATTTTACAACGTGCTGCCTGACTATTAATGCATTCTACAACGGTCATATTGTCAGACCAAAATATGACAGAATGATTTCTGAATCCATCGGGCCAGGATCTGAGGGCCACCAAAATAGGAAACAGCTCAAGGAAAGCAATATTACTCGTCAGCCCCTCATCGTGCCACCATGTTGGCCACTTTTGTGCCGACCATTTTGTGCCGAAGATGGCGCCGAAACCCATGCTTCCCGCTGAATCCGTCCATAGACCAAGCTCTTCAGAGGACAAGGCCGGTTTGTTCCAGACGACCCGACCATTGAAATCCGCCAAAAATGCTAACCAAATACGCATGTCTTGGCGGACCTCGGTCGATAACCTCGTGCGATGGTGACCCTCCTTTAGGCCGACCATCGCCTGTGCAATCGAGCGGGAGAAGGGGCGGGCCATTGGGATCACCCTTAAGGCAAAATTCAACTTCCCCACCAATTGCTGCAGCTGATGCAGCGTAACTTTAGATGCAGTGATACACATTTGTAGGGCTATCTTGAATTTCGATACTTTGGAAGCTGGTAAACGAAAACAACCCTCACTAGAGTCCAACTCGATCCCGAGGAACTCGAGGCAAGTCGTGGGACCCACAGTTTTACCTGGTGCCAACGGCACGCCAAATTGATTCATTAACACACAAAATTCAGTCAAGGCCCGGGCACATTCATCATCCCCAGCGGCCCCAAGGAACAGAAAGTCATCGAGATAATGCATCACATTCCGAAAACCTGTTTTCTTCGTGAAAACCCACTGCAGAAAACTACTGAATTTCTCGAAATAAGCACAAGATATCGAGCACCCCATTGGCATACACCTGTCCATGTAATACAAACCTTGAAACATGAATCCCAACAAACGTTGATCATCCGGGTATACCGGGAGCAAGCGGAACGCTGACTCGATATCTGATTTCGCCATCAGCGTCCCGGGCCCCAGGCGATTCAAAATGGCTACGGCCTCATCGAATGATGCGTACCGCACCGAACACATTTCTGGATTAATTGCATCGTTTACAGAAAGGCCATGAGGGGCTGATAAATTGTGAATCAATCGAAACTCACCCGGGTCCTTCTTGGGGACCACCCCTAAAGGGGAACAAACAAAGTTCGGTACCGGGGGGACGGGATACGGGCCAGCAACCCGACCTCGGGTAACCTCTTTCCGGATCTTATCCTGTACTACAGTAGTATGCTGCAAGACGGAAAGTTGATTTTTGCACGTCCCGACACCCTGAAAGTCACCCACCGGGATGCGGAAACCAAATGAGAAACCGTTTCGTAGCACCCCAGCAGAAGTACGATCTGGGTATTCGCTGAGCCAGGGAATCATCGCCAGGGTATCAATTGGGGTTGGTAAAGGCGCCCCTCGGACCATATTAGACCTGTTTAGCGCCTCCTCTACCCCCATTCTCACCCGATTTGGCTCTGCACGAGGACTCAGGATGGGGTGCCCCACAACCACTACATTCGTGTTTGAACTTACAAGATCCCGGGGGCCTAGTACATTTGCTTCTGTTGAAATTGTAACAGAACCCCCTCTTCCCTGTATTGCCGGCGGGTCTCGGGTAATCGTCTGTACCCGTACCCGCCCGAAAGGGTGTCCCCCCATTTTGGCGGGAGGACTCACTAACAACACTCCCCACCAATGGCACTTTCAACATTCCGGATTCTTTCATCTTATTCCATGTTAAAGAATCGTAACAGTCCCAGGTTAAACTTTTGTTATGCTCCATCGCTTTCCTGAAAAGGTTGTCGTAACAGAACCATTGGTTACCTTGGTGTGATGTCGAGTACCCCATAATTCGTGACTGATATACTGGAAATTCAGGGAGCAAATCAGGCCTACGTTCCCCCAAAATTGCAGTGAAAATTCCCCAAGCATTACCCCAGTTACCAATATTTTCATTCACTTTAAAGGCGGCCATTTTTGCGCGCCAAACACTCGGATGCATCAGATCCTTTTGACCCTTAACAGTTTCGACCTCATAGTGATCAACGAGCAGGGAGAAAATGTTAACGTATTCCCCCGCCCAAATCTTTTCCTTTATTTGCAAAGGAACATGTTGCCCCAATCTTTCTCTACGAGAGGGTGTTGACTCATCCCTCGCAATCGGCAATGGCCGCTTACCTGCACCGGACGCTGCTTCCGTCCCTCGTGGCTTGTCTATCGCCGCATCCGGCGCGGGCACCTTGGCTGTATCCCGTTTCTCGCGCAACTGCTTTATGAGTGCTTGCGGTTCGGTAGCCATGGCGCCCCCATTACTGTCCCCCAACCATGCTGCTAACTGTGCCGCCAACTCAGGAGGCATATCTCCGGCAGACGTCGGGGTGACTATCACGGGAATCGGATTCCCCTCATCCGGTACCGGGGCCGGTACCGGGGCTGGCGCCTCGAGCGGAGAACAGGGAACCGGGACGTCTCCCCCGACCGGCCCCCTTCTCGGCCTCTTTGGCTTCCCTCCGGCCGGTGGACGCCCCGATCCCTCCTCGCCGTCTCGCTCCGCCAACCGCTTCTTAATTTCGGACATGTCCTTCATGAGTGCCCGAACCAACTGGTCAGTCGTCATTCTCTTTGCTCCTTTCTTGGGCATCCTTCCGACGAAGTATCTAAAAGACAAAGAGAGAGATTAAAACGCTCAAAATTGGCTCTTCGTTCTGTCCCGAGCTCACGTGCAGCGAGGAGGTGCAGCTTCAGAGCACAAGAACAAGAGGATGTCTTCTGGTCTTGCGTCCCTTTTTATCCGTCTTCAGGGCGGGCGTATACCCGCCCCTGCCTGCCCCTGAGGGCGTGGCTGGCTGCGTCGGTGTCTAGGCCAGCCCACTCTAGGGCGGGAACGAGCGCGCCCCAGCTACGCCGCTTCGGGCATACCAGCTGAGACGCGCCTCCCGCCCAAAATGGCTTCCCGGGGGGATCGAGGTACTCGGCCATAAGTTCGGGGGGACCGATTCGGTCGCCCCTTTCCAAAAGCGGGGTTTCTTGATTAACTCTAAAAAATGTTCTAATTATTAAAGGAAATAAACCAGCTCCTGTTAGGGCAACCACCCTGCTTTGTAGAACTTGGCTGTGATATTGTGTCTATTTTATGCTTTAAACCTATTGTTCAAAAGAAATGTTAGATTACCCCTTTGTCTGAGTGGGATACTCCTGACTGGTATTAACTTGCTGATCAATTCCATGATGATGCCTCATTAGTTACCTGTCAGAACATGTATTTGCTTTATCTAGGGCAGCAGAGCATACTTTTTTTTCCTTTTTGCACACCACTAATTACTAGGCTCTCCACAAAACTACTCAGAAGTGTTCCCTCAAGGTTTAGTAATATATAGAATATCTAAAGATACTGCCCTTGAATTCAGACAAGTTGTCTGGCGTCAAAGTTTCTTATACAATGGGCCCTATGAAGGAAATCATGAGATGTCCCAAAGTTGCAAACTCCATTCAAAAGTATAATATGCATCACTCAACTACTAATTACAATAACAAAAATAAAAACATATGGCAAATCGAACTGGTATCCTCACATATATACATAGAAAGCACGCAGAAGTATTGTCCCCCCCCCCCTAACGGTCAGATTACGAGTTCCGGTAGTCCTGGAGCGAGCAGCACTCCACCGCTCCACTCAAGGACCGACGAAATTCACTGCCGCCAACCCCCCATATTACAAGAAAGTTTGTGGTCTGATGGGCGGGTGGTGTTGTGGTCCAGCAGTGGTGCTGTTTAAACGATCATTGTGAGCCTTAAGCAGCACCGCGACGGAACCACCAGTGCACGTTTCTGCACAGGAAGGAATGCACCATGTCGTGCATTCTTTCCTGTGAGGGTGCAAATCTACAGGAGGGCATAACATGCGCACACCTGCATGCACCCCCAGGCACAGGGGCAAGAGGGGGCCTTCCTCCCCACTAGCAGTTACATCCAGAAAGAACCTCCTTGATACCGCTGGGTGTGAGGAAAGTTGTAATACGCTTGGTGATGCCTCAGTGCACCTCCAAGCATATTGCAGCCCTCAGACCACCGCCGAGTTCCCTGGCCGCTGCGGCAGTGCAATGGCAATTCAACCGCCAAAGTCCAGATAGGGTAGTCGAAACGACGGTGCAGCAAGTGGCTAGACTGCTAATGCCATACCTCCGCGAGTCTGGGGATCCTTGGACTGCCAGACTTGTAATTAGGGCCTAAGAGTCATCATTAATGCAACAGTTAAGGTGGCACGTACTAAAAGTTATAATTTCATTTCTGTACTGTTAAATGTTCGCAAGTATAGACCAACACTTGCTGTATGTTTAATGTCGCCTTCTCTTATAGTTATTCAGATTTGGATAATGTACGTGACAGTGTTTGCTTTGGGGAGAATGGCACAGAGGTGGGTGCAGAAGGTGACCTTCAAGGTACTTAGGGTAAGATAAAGGCATACATAGGATTACAATTGCAGATGAATTGAAGATTTCCAGCAAGGACAGCAAATCAAATCTAATAAAATAGAGTAATGTAAAGAGACAACAGTTATACTGGCCTACAACCTACGTACTCAATTATCCTTTCAATTGTATCTTTTTTGTAGGCTGCCCCACATCTTCCTTGAGGGAAGAGAGGAAGCTAATCTAATTAAAACAATAAGTTAGTTCATTGGATAAAGGGAAATAGATTTTACCATTCTACCTTTACAGGTTACACAGTGGCTTTACAACATGTACCAGACCTAAAACTGGAAGTAAAGTCACCGGACGATGACAATGATGTCTTGGAGCTCTGAATAGGTTAAGGTGTGTGTCAGAATATTGGACCTCATATACAAAGCTCCTTTATAATTGCAAACCCGACATTTTGCAAAATCACAAGATCTGCAACCTCAAAAGGACTTTTCTTTATGTATAAAAGTCCCATTTACAAGCCAGAAAATTCTTTACAACTTGTAAATTGGCTTTTGCAACCCTATTCAAACAGGAGTAGTATGAAAGGGACATCACCACTCATATTTGCAAAGTCGGAGAGGAATATATCAACTGTTTGTGACCACAATTGTACCCGCAAATCAATAATCAGATATCAACAGCTCAAAAGGGGTGGTATCTGATTCGCGAATGCAAAGGGCTACCCCTTTAAAACACTTTCCATTTGTGAATCTTCAAAAACATTTCAGGGAGAGTTGGCAGTTGGTTTTAAAATACCAAAACATTTCTGTAAAATATAGTCCCATTTCCTTTAAAAAAAACAGGGTACATTACAAAAAGTTTTCTTTTTTGAAACACAATCACATACATGGTGGTCTGCTGACCCTGCATGCAGGCCAATCGCAGGAGGCAAATTGGGACCTCCCAAATTAATATTCTTTAAGCAGGGTGATGGAGCAGATTTCTTCTGCAGTCAGGCATTGTTTATTTTTGTGCTTAAGACAGGCTGCATTTAAATTGCCACACACATTTTGGTGCAAATTAAAACACATGGCCCATGAAAAATATGAAAGTAAGGTCTAGTGAGTCTGAAATGCTTGTGCCGAATTAACATGTGTTTTTGCAGTGTAGAGAAAAGTGTCCTTTTTAGCTTTGAAGATTAATAGAATGTGTTCTCTCTTTGCAGCTCATTCCTTGTAATCTAAATTCACTATTTCTGTCTTAAGAGACTTTGGCTTGTTGCATATTTGAAAAATATATATATATATATATACACTTCAGTTTAAAACACCGCTTTTTATAATGTGTGTGAATTAACAATGCACCAAACACTACACAAGGGCCTAAATGCTTTTGCATGAAAAGATATCTAAAACGTTAAAAGGATGTTGCTGTGTGCACTGTATTAACTGTGTGCGCTGTATTAACTGTGTGCTCTGTATTAACTGTGTGCGCTTTTAAAATTTACACTAAATGCATAATAATGTTATGTTGTACATTGCACATTTTTGCATGTTGTACACAAATAATAGAAAAAGTTGCTTTAAACTAATAGCTTGGCTAGGTAAACATTTATAAGGGGTATTAGTATGAGGGAGGGAAACATAATGGGCTGATTTACATGAAATTAATATTCTCTTTTGTGTCTGTTTTATTTTTGGGGCCTAAGAAAACATGGCTGCCTGTGAATCCAGCAAGGCTATGACTTGCATTAAAGAGAAAAGAGCATGCGCAGACTGTGCCAGCTTTCCTCATGACAAGAAGGAGTCAAGGCCACTTTGAACATTCTTGTGATTGTGCCAATTTACCAGTTAGCTTAAGTATCCTTCTAGCCTGTGCTGTGACAGGAAGGAAGAGAAAAAGATAGAAACATTTTTCTCACCAAATGTTGCTGAACATATCAAATGTATTCATAATTTGCGCTTCTTTTGTTAAAACTGGTATGCTCTAGAATTTTCAATGAGTCAGGATAGTGAGACCTTGAGCTATTGTGGCTGACCAATCAAGTACAAGTTTCCCTGAACATGAAACATTTTTGTGTAGTCTGCAAAAAATTAGAGTAAAAATAATGACCTCTTTGGAGGCGCGGCTGGCTTTTTGCTCATTTTGGCTTCTAGGCTCATTAGGCTTTAGGCTCCTAAATTTGAGGGGGGCGTGTGAGGTCTTGAGAGAAGGAACAGATTAGACAAGACATTCTATGGGTTAGGTACAAGATCGTCAAGGGTGCAGCCTTGGGCGTCCGAGGAGAGTCAGGTGGAGGGTTCCCTGCTCATTTTCCTTGCGTGTCATATTTTGGCGCCAGGCCACATTCCTTTAAGGTCTGGTGAAGAAGGGGTGCTTTCAAGGAGCACCTCCTATCAGAGTGGCAGAGATGCAGAAGAGCAGCAACAGATAGAAAGGTTTTTTTAGATTTAGATACTTAACTTTAAGTTTATGCTTTGACTAATTAATTAGGTCAGGAAAGATTTATTTGACTTATGCACTTATTTCTCTTAATGGGAGATGTTTGCAAACTATTTAATTATTGATTAGCCTTGCAAGGCTATTTTTTCTTAGAAACTCTTTAAGAGTGTTGACTCGCACTTTGCGCCACATTTTCTTTTCTCCATGTGTTGCTTATATGCAGACTTTAATGTGTTCTGTATTAATGCTATTTTTCCTATTTTCCAAATTCTGTAACCTGGTTGATATTTTACTAATGAAAAAAGGGTCAGAGAAAAATTAACTTTTGACTAGAAAATAAAACCCTTTAAAAAAACTCAACAACTCTCTTCATTGGCTTAAATATTAATTGCATTTTGACTGTTCATGATTTTTTTAAGTCTCCTGAAGGTAATACATGGTGTGAAGGGTAAAATAGAGGTAGCATGAGGGTTTTGCATTGAGAAATTAGCAGATGAAATTACCGCTCTATCAAGGGTGTGGTGAGACCCCCCTGTAGTGTAGTTCATATAGTATCCTTCATGCAGGACCTGCGCTGTTTTTGGATAACATATACTGTGGTGCTGGTGGCAGACTGACTCTGTACAACTCGCCGAGTATGTTAGCCTATTTCTGCATTAGATAACTCACAGTGCCACTAGAATCTCCTTTTATCAGAGAGATTCGATTTTGGCAACCTCAGAACACAACTAACCCTGATTCCTCAGACTCGTGGAAACAATATACTACTTTTCACCCAGTCACTCGTGCTTGCTCATTTTCTCTTAGAGAGATACACAGAAGAAACAGTTGGGCGTGTTTACAATAAGAATTTATTGTACCGTTGTTCTTCTCATGTAAAATATATGCGTTGCTACACCTGTTACACAGTAGCAGAGATTTATGCTCAGCAGTACAGTGAATAAAAGGGAATAGTACAGTTCTACCACTTTGCAATAGTCATGAACATATGCATAAATATAAAATGTATTTATAAAATATAGTGTGTAGTCCCATGATGCCTGTCTAGATGTACCTAAGTATACCTAGCATGTGAGTAGGTGCGAAAGAGCCTAAGCCTAAGAGCCTAAGAGCCTAAGAGCCAAGAATCCCACTAGGATTTAGTCAAACCCCTTTACCTGGAATAGTAAGAGTGTGGGACTTTGTCCTAGACTTGGGTTGGACACCCCGCAAGGGATAGTCAGACCACTGTCAGCTGGAGCAATTGCATGTCGGGCCTCAGTGACTCTGGTCAGTGTATCGGCCTTGAAGTCTCGGTTCCCTCCTCTTTGCTGATAGCAAGAGGTGCTGTATTTATACAGTCCATGTGCGTGTGGTAGCTATGGTTTAGTATGAGGATGACGTTTTGGATAAAACCTTGTGCATAAATAGAAGAGGTGAAGTATACCCGCTAGAGGGTGTTCTCATAAATTATTCATATGTGCTAAGGATGACGCCTTAGCAATATCAATTGGGAAAACCCCACCCTCTCAATCAA
Organism: Lissotriton vulgaris; assembly: GCF_964263255.1. NCBI lineage: Eukaryota > Metazoa > Chordata > Amphibia > Caudata > Salamandridae > Lissotriton > Lissotriton vulgaris. The sequence continues at coordinate 863,322,163 of NC_141698.1, read as the reverse complement.
TCAATCAAAGCATTTATATAGCGCACTACTCACCCAGAGGGTCTCAAGGCGCTACTCTGCATGAAACTAGGTGAAAGGTTTAGTCCATAAAAGGCATCAGTCCTTATAAGGCGTTCAGTCCCTATAAGGCAGTATGTCCTTAATAGAAATTATTTCCTTCTAATGCTCGTTCATATGAAATGAAGGGGAGATGATGTAGGGAAAGAGTACGATGTTCTCTGGAGCTATATTAGGGTACCAATATGAAATATAACACCCCCTGAGATTCAGAAATTGATGAGCTAAACTATTTGTACATAGGATGGTTCACAAATCACTATTCTTAGTACATGAGGGCCATTGATATAAACAGGGCTGGCTTTAGAGCTGGTAGCGCCCCCAGTGCGACAATCTATTTTAGGGCCCCCCATGACTTCCTCCTCAGATGACCTTACTCCCACCCTGCAAAAGGGCCCATCATCATTCTATAGCCCCTCTCTTGCATACATTTCATTGTATTAAAGTGCTGGAAAATCCACTCAGCTGTCCACTTTAAATACAGATCTGTTCTTTGCAGCAAGCATATTAACCCTCTGTTCTACTTTATGGAGAGTCAAAACTGCTACTAGACAAAACTCCAATCTCTCTCTCTAGCAGGAACACACGAGTTATCTTGACAGTTTTAATTCAGCCGGGAATCTGGAGGCACAAGAAACTCTGCATCAGCTGCTTTTAAATAGTAAGATATTGTGCCCCCACCTGAGGTCAGTGACTCCCCTCCAGGTCAGCGCCCAGTGCGGCCGCACAACTCACACTGCCCTACAGCTGGTCCTGGCTGGAAACATATCATCTAACAGAAATATTACATCTATTACATTTCAAAAATATAGTCCAATCAGGTTTAGATTATCAATTATTAACTGCAACCGGGTGCCACCTTTTTCAACAATATTTAGGACACTATATTTTTTCAAGACGATATTTTGATTACAATATTTGTGTATAAATCTTTGCAAGCAGATTTGGGAAACATAGAGTTGAAAACAGTTTCATGAAGAATATTAATATTGTTATTCACAGTGAAGGGTATGCCTTCTGTTGTGAAGCAAGCAAGATGTGGGATGTGCAGGGCCTGGAAGGAACATGTTAAGCATAGTGACTTACTCTCTTGCTCCAAAGGCAACACCCATGCCATTCAATCTCCCAAGGAAATAAGCATGGGTCTTGTGCAACTGTATTCACAGACAATCAAACAATCTTTAAAAAGGACTACAGATTCCTAACACATCTATACAAACAGGCAACGAAAGGTATACAACTTTTATAGACTTTAATGTAAACAATTTTCATGCAAACTGATGCTAGTGGGAGGAAAAAAATGACCCTCATAAATATGCTAAACGAGGGGGATACATTTTTAGGAGGGTACACCTGTTTTCCTGTAATAGTTCTCCTGTCAGCCCAAGCGTCATAGTATACCCTGCTACAATAAAGTGTGCTTTGTGGAGCCATCTTGAGGGGCCTGTGTTTCTTTTGGATTGAGGGTGCTCTATTAGAGAGGAAAGCCTGAGCCAGCAGGGGACCCTATAGCCTGAGACCAGCAGGGTGAATGCTTAAGGAGACATAGAGGAGAGAACAGCTGGGGTCGGAAGTTCAGGGCAGTGCTTGCTGATGCAATCAGGCTGCGGTAGGAGAGGCCATTGCCCTGTCAGTAATGTCATCATACTGTGTCATTAGTAGTGGTATTTCAGGAGGAAGTATCATAAGTCACGCTGGGAGTCGCGCGCAGTGATTAGCAAGCATACTCTTCTTGAGGCGGAAAGCCGGGAAGTTATTGGACACAATTTTTAACTTTATACTCTGGTGATTTATTGTATTTTTTTGTGCTGATTTTAAAACGTCATTACCGTCGGGGACTCTGCTCTGAGACTGCATACTTCCCCACTCTACTAGGCCCTCGCAGCCGAGTAGGTGCTGCTAAGGGGGACACACAAAACTAGACGCCATCTTGGGGGTAGGTCGTGGGTTGTGCTTCAGTGGACATGCCACTCCCGACATCCCCTGCTTGATATGGCCACCCTCAATCGGCCACGCAGCGGACGAGCCAAGCGGGCCCGCCGACGGCGGGCCAAAGGCAAGCCCGTCTGCGCCCATCCGCGACCCTTCCGCAGCCGGGGCCAGAATCGCTGCCCAAATTAATTGTGCTAGAAGGAACATGTACAGTTAGCAGGCATTAATGTCTCTAAGACCTACAGGGGGACCTCACACTATGCGCAATACTCCGGAAAACTCGAGTACGGTCTCCCCTTTTGAGACCTGTGGTTTCTCCTGGAATAATGATTCACATAGATGTAGACTGCCTCTATTGAACACCTTGCCTCTGACCCATAGTCCTGGTGTGACAATAAAGCTCACAGCCGGCTTAATAAATTGCAGATCACTGGTAAAAAATGCTCTAGATATCTTCCAGTCCATAACAGATAATGACTGGGATCTCTTATTCCTGACAGAAACTTGGCTCAGTGAGGTGACAAACCGTGCTCTTTCCCTGGCAATCCCTGACAGCTATAATATCTAATGTGCCAATCATCATAACGGAAAACAGGGAGAAGGGGTGGCAATTATACATACATCCAAATGGACAATAACGTTGCCTCACTATGAACAAATTGGTAGTATTGAGGGCCTTCCCTTTTGTATTAAATTATCGGCCTCGACCACCTGTTCTGGCCTTTTGATCTATCGACCCTCCAATTCCAGTTCTTCCCATTTAGCATCGCGCATGGATTATATTATTCAGGCTTGCTCACGGTACTCTAGTTATACGGTGTTAGGAGATTTTAATCTTCATGTTGATGATGATACCTGCCATCTTAGGTCGAATTTTACTACCACATTAGCAGCTGGTTATCTTACCCAGCTGGTAACTTCCCCCACTCACAAAGCCGGTCATACGTTAGATCTTATTTGCTCTAACCTTACTGATATTTTGTTCAAAGACCCTAGACCTGTGATATGGTCAGATCACTACTTCATACCATTCGTTATTACTATGATTCAGCATGATAGACCCTCTATTCTGCCAAAGGAACTTGGCAGAAATTGGAGCAAAATTTCCCCGGAGCTTCTTCTTGAACTCACTAAAGATTCCAACCCTCCCGGACCTTGACTTACGCATTTGCAAATTCAATGAGTGGTTGATTAAAGCCATCAATTCACTAGCACCTCTGAGACCAATTAAAACCTATAGATCCGCTCCAGCGGCGCCATGGTATTCAGAGGAATTGAGACAAAAAAGTCTGACTGCAAATCTTTAGAACATTGTTGGAGAGTAAATTTCACAGCAGAAAGCAAACTTACGTACCCTACTGCCCTTAAAGAATATCGAAAAATGATTATTCTGCACAAAAGAAATTATTTATCGGACAAAATTGAGAAAGCCACTAATTCCTCTAGGGAGATTTTAAATATTGTTAGATCTTTTACGGATCCACAGGCCCTGAACAGTCGCCCTCCTGTGTCTCAGTCTCTATGTACACAACTTTCTGAATTCTTTGAAGAAAAAATCGTCCTTTTTTATGCTTCCTTCCCGAAAATGGATGGTGGCGAGGTGGAGGATGACCAGTTAGCTAACCCTGCCTCAGCTTCAGTCTTTGCGGAATTCTCTGAAATTCCGGAGAACCTTTCTCTCCAGGAACTTCTTAAATGCAAATCAGGGTCACCTGGTGACCCATGGCCAGCGAAGCAATACAAAGCCTTAGCAGCAGATTTTTTAAATCCTCACCTTAATTCCATATGGAATGCATCCCTGAGCTCTGGTACTTATGCAGAGTCGTGGAAATATGCTTTCCTAGTACCATTATTGAAAAAGGCTAATGCTGATGCAGAAATCCTGGGAAATTAAGACCAATTTCCTTACTCCGCACCCCGGCTAAGATCATGGAAAAGATTGTTCATCAACAACTGTCTAGTTTCATAGAATCTAATGACCTCCTCCATGATTCTCAGCATGGATTTCGCGCAGGCCATAGCACTGAGTCGGCCCTGATTGAAATGGCTGACTCTGTGCAGTGGACCCTGAACAGGGGATCGAGGGCGGTGTTGGTGCTTTTGGATCTTTCAGCAGCATTCAACACCGTCTCTCATCTGATCCTCCTGAAACGCTTAAGATCCATTGGAGTCCAAGGCACGTCCTTAAATGGATTACATCATTTCTGTCTGATCGAAGACAACAAGTGCATACTCCCCCAATTACCTCCTCAGCAAGGCCACTCAAGAGGGGTGTCCCGCAGGGCTCAGCGTTGAGTCCGCTCCTTTTTAATGTTTATTTTACTCCTTTGGCTGAATTACTTTCTCAGTCTGGTACTAAAGTGACATCATATGCTGATGACATTCAGATTCTCTTCACTTACAATGACTCATCTCCTACGACTTTTGATCCCCTAAAAGTATGTTTGAGGAACATTGCAAAGTGGATGGATCACAATTTTCTGAGACTCAACGCCGGCATGACCGAGGTCTTATTTTTTAATCAACCATCTCCCCTCGACTCTAATCTCTGGTGGCCGGATGACTTGAGCCTTGCCCCCTCCCCTAAGGACTTGGTTAGAAACCTGGGGGTTAGATGGGATAATCGTCTGTCCTTTGACAATCAAATTCACACAATCTCGGCTGCCTGCTGCACTAAAATTAAAATGATAAAAAAATAATTAATTACATGCCCAGCAATATTAGGAAAACTGTAGTCCAGGCCCTTATAACATCGCACCCGGACTATGCCAACAGACTTTATCTGGTATTGACAGCAGGTTTGTGTCACAGACTCCAAATGGTCCAAAATGCCGCCGCCCGTCTGGTCTGCGGCATTCCACTCATTCCACATCATATCTCTCCTAATCTACGGAAACTACATTGGCTGCCTATCCCCAAAAGGATTGAGTACAAAGCCATGATTTTGGCTTTTTGAACCAATAAAGGTTCAGGTCCAGCCTATCTAACTTCTTGTCTTCTCCCATACAGTCACTCCAGAACCTTGCGCTCCAATAATAAACAGATACTGATCATTACCAGATTAAAAAAAGCCCGATCTGGAGGTAAAACCGTTCAAGTTGGCGCCACCAACTACTGGAATAAACTTCCGTTTTCTCTCCGTCTAATCCAGTCAGAACCTGAATTCCGTAGATCCCTCAAAACCTTCCTTTTCCGTTAGTACTCTGTTTCTGTTGTTCTTTGCTGTCTGATCACTAGCGCCGGGACAACCCGTTGGAGTAGCTGCGTGCTTTACAAAATACACAAATAAATAAATAAATAAATTCTGAAAGTAATTGTCGGAATGCACGTGTAAATCCAATTTTTAGTATGTATGTTTGCATCTGCAGAAAGCATGCGTAAAATGTACACGGTAATGAGCAATTAGGGCCTAGAAACGGGTGAAGGTGGGATTAGTCCTGGTGCTTTCAAGACCTACATGTTTTTCTCAATTTCAAGTGCATTAACTTGTGATGGCTAGTAAATGGGGCAGAGATACCCCTTTGTATTGGTAACACCTGAATCAGTTCCCACTCTCCAGTTTACAGTCACCTTGAAATAATTTAATTGAAAAAATAGTCTACAGCAAGCACACGACTTTCAGGTAACCCAGGAATCTGTTGGTACTACTCAAATTGCAAATTTAAATGACTTTTGTAGGGCCAATTAATCTGATTGCATATTAAATAAAAAAAATATTATAATCATAAAACAATTTGATATTTCAGTCTTATCTAGCAAAAACTTAACAACGCAGTCAAAACACTGCAATACATTTATTTTGCTGCCTTTACAACGCAAGTTGTTACCACGACTTGCACTGAAGGGCACTCTAGACTAAGGAATAGTGTGATTTACTATTCCAACTCCTTCCCTACTGTACGTAGACTGGAGTTGGAATAGTAAATCATACTATTCCTAAGTCCAGCGCTCTACAGTGCAAGTGGTTGTAACGCCATACATCCAAACAAAGATGAAATGTTAGTCACCAAAAGCTACTTCAAAAACAAGAGTGCTACAAGCGATTAAGAAATTTAGATCCCTTTCTTGCTTTCAGCCTTCAGTATCAGAAACTGTAAATCAAGAAATAACTGTTTTATGTGATAAAGATCTCAAAATACACCTCCGCAATGCAGATTTAATTGCACTTCATTGACTCACTTTTTTACTGTAAAGAAAATGAGGAAGAACTAACAAGTCTGACATTAATTAGTGGAAATGACTCGTAAACTGTGGATTAATACGTTTAAAGCAGTAAAGCACAACTTCAAACAAGTGCGCAAGGCAGTAGAGAAAAACACGAGGTGTCTTATGTATGGCATTTTAGTGTAGGGCAGCGCAGCTAGGCAGCTGGCTGTGCTGCAATAATCCCAAAGTGAAAGGGCAGGAATGCACCTCATTTATGTAATACAGTGCATTCCTGTCCTTACTGCTCGCACTGATGCCGTTTTGGCAGCTTAGCACCATTGTTGGCACTCTTGTACCATTGTGAACGGTGCCTCTGTTGCAGGTAGGACTGCACAAAGGGGCACAAAAACAATCTTGCGAATCATTTTCCTCTTTCTATGTGTGCTGTAGAATGAGGAAAATATGAGGAGAAATTAGCATTTTTCTCCTTGTTCTGCCTCACCTTGGGAGGCAGACGAATTTGACCCTTACACAGGTTTAGATCACTTTGCAATTGTGGGGCAGGGTCAGATTTCATATGGAATGCCTCCTGGGTGCAGAGTAAAGCGACGCAGCAATTTTTGCTGCGTCCTCTCACTCATGATTTACGAGGCCACTCAACACCATGCAGGGCTGTTTTACGTGGCTTCCTAAATCTTTATGACAGCCCTGCGTCACGCATGCACCACTTTACGTGGTGCAAAAGTGACGCAGGGCTCTCATAAATAAGCCCAGAGGTTTCAGTGATATTCTCCATTTTTTAAATTGCTTGGCAATGGGTCGGCTCTCAAACCTTTTCTGACTGACGTTATTTCATGTCCTTGGTTTGAAATTAAGGCTGTATTTGGTGAGAACAACTTTTACCACCTTATTACAAAAGTAGGCTTCTAGAGGTGGCAATCAATGACAAAAAATTTTGTGCATATTTGTTCTGTTTCATTTTGTTGCAATGGCAATGTGCTTTGTTTTTTACTCTGATTTGCAGGGTTACTTCAGATTCATGGTATTGCACTGTGTTGTGTTGTGTTTTGCCTGCATTGTTGTATTATATCCTGTAAGCTTTTAACCCCTTGCATGTGGCGCGAATTTTAGCATTGCGCGGGGTTTTACAGAGTGGGCGGGATTTGGAGGGTGGGGGCCATCCTGCGCACACGCCCACCGTGACGCGTGACGCTCCCGGATATCGCAAGCATGCAAGGGGTTAATGGTCTTTTAATGTTGCTTTGCATATGGCGATGCGTTATCGATCAGTTAAATACTGTTAACTTTTGAACTAAAAAGTAGCAAATGCCTTTAAAGGTCTGTTGGGAAGCTACCACTTACCACTATGTAATTTGGAAAATAGTGTTGCTCTACTTCTTCCATGATTTAGGGCATAAGCCTTCTCTGCTCATTTTTGCTGTTAATCTTGCCTACTTGCACAGCGGGACCCTGCTGAAAGTCATGAAGGAACTGCTGGAGGGTCGAGGATTCCAAGGGCACGCCGCATAGACTCTGTCACCGGCCACACTCTGGGGATTACTGCTACCCCCAGAGTGCATCACTCTCCACACAGCTGCCTTGAGTGCCATGAGCGAGGGGGAGGTGGGGTCATCGCACTCATAGTGCTGCCTCTCACCCCGTGGAGCGGGAGCCTTCTCTGCTCATTTTTGCTGTCAATCTTGCCTACCTGCATAGCGGGATGCTGCTGAAAGCCATGGAGGAACTGCTGGAGGGTCGAGGACTCAGAGGGCACGCCGCATAGCCTCTGTCACCAGCCACACTCTGGGGAGGACTGCTACCCCCAAAGTGCATTACTCTCCACACAACTGCCCTGAGTGCCGAGAGCAAGGGGGAGGCGGGGTCATCACGCTTACAGTGCTACCTCTCACCCGGCAGTGTGGGAGCCTTCTCTGCTCATTTTTGTCATCAATCTTAACTACCTGCACAACGGGACCCTGCTGAAAGCCACAGAGGAACTGCTGGAGGGTTGAGGATTCCGAGGGCATGCCACATAGCCTCTATCACCGGCCGCACTCTGGGGAGGACTGCTACCCCTAGAGTGCATCCCTCTCCACACAGCTGCCCTGAGTGCCGCGAGCGAGGGGGAGGTGGGTCATCGCGCTTATAGCGCTGCCTATCACCCGTGGGGCGGGACGATGCCCGGACGAAGCCCAGACCAAGGGTGGGCCCGTCTGAGCTCATCAGAGGCTGGAGGAGGCTGGGCTGGACCACCTATTGACATTTGCATGGTAACATTTAGCCGTATCACTGTTGATCTCCCTATACATTTTGATTTTCCACTCAGTTGACTGTTGTTAGACTGTATATTCGTAAGCAGCCCCCTCACAGGAACTTGGTTATATCTGAGAACATACCAACTCGCCTCAGAGTCAAAATATAGAAAGTGATTGAGGATGAGCAAGCGAAAATCCCTTATGGGGCAGGGGTGGTTGGGACCCTCAACGCCTTTTTGCAAAGGGCTGAGTCGGTCCTAAGGCATTAAATCATCATAACAGAGCGTAGGCTATCACTTGAGCCACCAGTTGGTCCCCTGTGCCCATTAATTCACCACTCAGAAGTATTATCTACTACCCCAACGGGACCCCCAAAACCTGACCCACTTAAAGAGGCCCCATTGCCGACACCGCCCCAGGAGGAGGATACTATGCCGGCGCCATCAGCCCCACCAGTGACTGCCCGAGAAGAACCTAATCAAGCTATAATAAATAATCCCAATGTTCAAATGGGAGGCCAAAAACTGAAGATCAGCCAGGGCAAAGGATTAGTGCCCCCATCAAAAAAAAGATGTGGGAAGGGCCTTAACACCCATAAAAATAAGCATTACAGGCAAAATAATATGGGGACAGAGACAGAAAACCCAAGTATAGCCATTACAGCAGTAGCTCAAGAGAGCATAGGGGCCACTCTTGTAATGGGGGAAACACCCGACACAATCCAGCCAGTCTTCTGGGAAAAACTGGAGGGTATCTTTTCAACCCTAATTAGACCAGTGTTAACTAAGTTAGGTGCTATAGAATAAAGGCTACCGAGCCTGGAAGGGGCCATCAAATGTTCATTGGAGTACCCACATCCATCTGTACAGATATCCAGCGAGAATGAGTTCACTCCCAATAACCCTCTGTGTATCCCTGGCCCGAGCATCCAGCATAACACATATGTAAGTAATACCGCCCGTGCAGCGAGACCCATAGTTAATTCTGAACACGAACTAGTTCGAATAGCTCCCAGCATGCGGTCCACCCTACTGACCCACCAACCTCATACAGAGATTGGTGGAGTAAGCCGCAGTGAAGTAATTCCTGCGTGCCCTACTACTCAGGTGAATCAGATGAATTCTATCAGGCCACAGACCAAGGAGCAAACTAGGGTGCTCATTGGGAGTCAGAAAGACAACTATCTATCAGAGCCGACCTTTTTACATCTCCCACCAGAGGCTACACCTTATTCTGTTGTTCTAACCTACCCCCTCTACAACAGGGAGCTTTGAAAATTGGTCCTCCCTGAAGAACAAGGCACTGCACGCACTTGCTTTCAAGACGGGCCATACTAATGCTCTATTCTCAGAGTCTAAGATAGCTCGCCGAATCCCCTGCGTAGGCAATGCACCCGAATCCATAGCAGGGGATTGTGATGTGATTACCTTTAGATTTCGGCAACTGGTCAGAAGTATTCTTGAACTGTCCAGGAGCCACATGGCTAGAAATGGGGGATGGGTGTGGTTCCTCTAGGCTTTTTTTACCAACCACCTTTATGGTCTGAGCAGGCTCCTGTATCTGATACCAACAGTAGTATCCCATATTACAGATACGGCATCCCAATTTTTAATTCCTTTGACCGCTTCTATAATTTGGATGGGGTAGATTGGCTGGTGTCACCTCCAGGTAGCATCAAAGGAATGAGGGAGCTACAATATGGTACTTCCATGGAGATTACTCAACTTATGGGTTCCCCGTGGAATGTGGAATTAACTAGGGCCCCAACCCCTAAATATCTAGAGGGATGCCCATACGAGAAGGGAATTGCCAGGGGTTCAGATTATATCCATCGGAGCAATACTTGGAATTACTGGGGACACCCAAAACATCTACTTTGGATCCCCTTAATACAGTGGGGCCGCTCTGTAATATATCTTTGACAGTATCAGATCTTACAACTTGCACTGTGGTCTTGGAACATCTCTGGGCTACGTTCAAAGGTTCAGAACCCAATTTGGGAGGCCTTTGTGGAGAACATAGAAATGATATGCCTGCAGGAGACATGGGCAATTGAGCCTATACATATAAATGGTTACAAAACATTTAATACACCGACAGTGAAAGGTCTGGGGGGGAGGCCAAAATGTAAATGTAAATGTGGATGTACTTGTAAAGCGCACTGCAACTCCATGGAGTATCCTGGCGCTGAAGACCGCTGGGAAACCCGTCCTGGTTTTCCCTGTGAGATGGTTCCTTTCTGGGTATCTCCAAGGTGAAACCAGGCATCCCCGGCATCTGTGGGGGGCCGTTGTGGAGATAGGCAAGCTTAATGCCCAGAGTTGCGTTCCATGGTTAGAGTAGGCACCGAGGCAAGAATTATCAATTCCGTTTTGACCATGGTCTACAACCCTGCCGCGGCGGGAATTGAACCCTGGTCCCAGGCCGTTCTCTGCTTACGGGTCTGCCGCCTCTAGCCAGTGAGCCACACCTCTCCACAAGGTGGGATTTCGACATACATTTCAAATAGGCTGCCTTTAGCAAGATCACATTTCATCAGATGCTTGTAACATCCTCCTTAAGATTAAATCGAAATATCACAGAGGTCAAAACAAAGCAGGAAAAATTTTAGCAAATTATTTAAAAATCAAATCAGAACGTAAAACTATCGGACCTATTCACTCAGAATTGAATAACTCAATCCTATCAACTGACTCTGATATTATTACTACATTCCAATCATATTACAATCTTTTATATACAGAAACTACTATTCCCTCTGAAGAAGACTTTACAACTTTTTTCCGTGATATTCCCAAACCTCAAACTTTCCCGGATATTTTCAAACATCTTGAGGAGGATATTACTCTTCAAGAATTATCTGATGCTCTCAAATCTTTGAAAAAAGCAAAGGCTTTTCAGTTGAATTATTTGTAGCCTTCTTCTCAATTTTTACCCCTAAATTATTAGAACTTTTTAACTCTTTCATATCTAACTCTAAGGCCTGTGGCTCTTTTTTGGAATCTCTTATTATTGTAATCCCTAAGCCAGATAAAGACCCATCATTTTGCAAATATTTTCTTCCTATTTCACTAATCAATTATGATTTAAAATGTTTGCAAAAATCTTGGCATCTCGTTTAGAGAAAGTTATACCCTATATCATTAACCCGGATCAAGCTGGCTTTGCTAAGGGGCGTCTGGCTTCTGATGCTAGAATGTTTTCCATTATTCTGGCTCTTAGAAAAATATCCCTCCCCATTAGCAGCGCTATTTTTGGATGCTGATAAAGCCTTCGATCAAATTAATTGGGATTTCATGATTCATACATTAAAATGGTTTGGATTTGGTCCAAAGTTCATCTCATATGTCAAAATATTATATACAAAACCAAAAGCTTGTGTTTTTGTTAATGGTCTTTTTTCTCAATATTTTTCTCTTCAAAGAGGTACTCGTCAGGGTTGTCCCCTTTCCCCGTTACTTTTTTTTGTTGTGCTTAGAACCTTTTTTGGAACGTATTAGAAGTAATCCTCTCATTACTGGTTTCAAAATAAAATCCACTCAAATTAAATTTTCGGCTTGCGCTGATGATGTTCTTATTTATATGTCCAATCCTATGTCCTCCTTACCCCATTTCTACAAGAGATCTCTGCATTTTCTAAGGTTTCAGGCTATAAATTAAATGTTTCTAAAACCGAGATTTTACCCTTAAATCCTTCATGTTACAGACATATGTTTGATTCAACCAACTTCACATGGTGTCCTTAAAAGTAAATATTTAGGCACATGGTTCTCCTCTAACATTCGTGATACATTACTCTATAATTGTACTGCCTTAAAATTGAAAATGACCAATTTGTTGAATCTTTGGTCACCTTTATTTTTATCATGGTGGGGCAGGCTTGATAAAATTAAAATGATGATTGCTCCCCAGATACTGTTTTTATTATGTATGTTACCATTCAAAATCCTTAAATATCACTTTACTCAGATCAATTTGTTATGTATTAAATTTCTTTGGAATAATAAACATGCACGTATTGCTATATCCAAATTGTCTCGTCCCATGAACGAGGGAGGTGTAAGATTTTCTGATTTTGAAATGTACCATAATGCTTTTCGGATTCGTCAATTTTATGCTCTATCTAAAGATTATCAAGATCGACCTAAACCTTCATGGATTAATGTTGAATGTTCATTGCTAAACGATTTTTCAATTCGGGATATTGCATATTTGACTAATTGTAATTTTATTTCTAGCACAATTTTGAAAAATTCTCAATACCTCTTACATACACTTTTCTTTAAAAAGTTTGACAAATATCGATCTTGTTTAGCCTCCTCACTATGGTTTAATAAATACATTAAGTTTTGTCACAAATCACTCTACTACAAACAATGGAAAGAAAAGGGTGTGGTTTATGTCAATCAAGTGATTGTTGATAATGTATCCTTCCATCAGTTACAAGAGTCCTTTCACCTATCTGATTCCTGTATTCAGTAGTATAATACTTTAGCTCCTATATTACAGGATTGTGTACAGAAATGTTTCTGTCCCCCAACTCCGACTTCTTTCACACCTGATACTCCTTTATATCACATTTCTACTGATACTATTCCTAGTGCCTCCTTTATATATAAAATTGTATCCACACCAGATGGCACTAGGGGTAAGTCACAGGTTGAAATGGAATGGGAACAAGATCTATCATTATCTGTATCTCAATGGGATAACTTCTAGCAAAAATTGTTCAAGACTTCCAAAGCTGCAAATATCACGCAATCTTTATACTTTATTTATAATGGAGTTGTTCATACTCCCCTAATTTTACATAAATTCAACCATTCTATCACATCAATTTGTTGGTTGTGTCTTAATGCTGAAGGCTCTTTAATACACTATTTATTTTATTGTCATAAAGTGCATATTTTTTGGGAAAGCTATTTGGTCAAAATTTATGTTGATGTTATTCGTATGAGATTCAATTTAACATTCATAATGTTTTTCTAGGTACTATGTCTCCTGATTTTGATCAAATTAACTCCAAATCTCTGTTATTTGATCTATTTCTTGCTGTGGCTTTTAAAGTTATATTAACTTGCTGGAAAGATAACTTTAAACTATCTTTTTTACTTTGGTGGAACTTAATATGTGATGAACATAGAATTGCTTCTGTACCTCAATCTCTAATTTATTTACAAATTAAATCTGATTTATTATGGTTACCTTTCACTACTTTTCTATCAACATCATCCTAATATTTACAGCTTATTAATTTATATTTCATAACTCCTCCTCTTTCTTTCTCCCTTCTCTTTTCCTTTCTTATCCTTTCTCCATTTCTTCTTTCTCTATCTTTTTTTCTCTTTGCTTCTTTTTCTTTTCCTCTTTCTCTATAAAAAACAAACTCTTTTCCTCTTCACATTATATTCACTCTAGTTTCTCTACAGGGTATTTTCTATATCAGTAAAATATTATATGTATTGTTGTTTATTATGTATTCTTGTTTTACATGGTCACTGTTATGGAACTTAAGTATAATAATTATAAATTATTGTACCTCCTTATTTTATACTTCATCTAGTTTACGATTACTAGTTATATATACTTGTATACTTAGCTCTATATCAGAACTGATAACTATTTATTTCTATTCCTGTGTGTTTTCATCTTCAATAAAAATTATTTAACCAAAAAAAATATATATATATATATTAGTGAAATGCAGGTCCATGATAGAATCCTGCCTAAGCGAGGAAGCCTTGGATGCAATAATATTGAATTGCTCTGTCGGAATTACCAGGGTGGTCAGAAAATTACTGACAATTCATTAATAAACCGAAACATTATGGTTGGTTTAACACAAAATGCTCTAGGGCATATTCCAACTTAAAAAAGGCACTGCATACTAAGCCAAGATCACAACCTAACATCAGCCAAGCTAGACTAGCCTATAGGAGGATATTAAAAGAAAGAAAACAAACCCTTTGTAATGAGGCATGGGATTCCTTACATAATGCCACAGAGCAGAAAGACAGTACTGCCTTCTGGAAGATTTTGAGAATCCTCTTCTTAGTCTCAAATAAAGGTCCCTGAGTGGAGGTAGCCATCATGGAAGAAGCATGGATTACCCACTTCTCCAAACTATATATTGATCAAGGGAACTTAGGGAGTCATCTAGAAGTCGGGAATTTAAATAATTGGGAACATATTGATCTAGAAAGCACCCTGGAGGAGCTGCCTAGGGCTCTGGCACAAAGTGCGGGTGGTAAAGCTCCAGGGCCCGACAGGGTACCAGTTAACCAGTATAAACATAACGTTACCCTGTGGGGGCCTATACTGACACATGTTTTTAATGCCAGTGTAAGGTCTACCCTCCCCTCATATGAGCAAAATCAATAATAATTCCATTTTTTAAAAGGGTAATTGTGAAGACCTAGGATGCTACAGACCAATTTCTCTCCTATACTCCATGGTTAAGGTGCTAGGGAGGGTTATATGGGAACATTTAGCAGACTGGGCTGGGGGAAACTAGATTTTATCTGACCTGCAGTATGGGATTACGAGATGGCCTCAGCACCATTGAGCAGCCCTTAAACTTCACAATATCGATAGGCAAGTGCACTAGAGCAAAAAAAGGCAGCCTCTTTCTGGCCTTTTTTGACCTCAACAGGGCCTTTGACTCAGTCAAGCATAACAGGCTGTGGGAGGTCTTGGAAGGTGTGGGGGTTGATTTACAAATTATCACGCTCCTACGCTGACTGTATAGTGGCGCGTCAGCTAGCATCCGTTTTGGCCAGAAGGGAGAATGCACTGAAGCCTTCGCATTCAGGAGAGGGGTAAGACATGGTTGTGTGCCGGCCCCCTTCCTTTTTAACCTCTATATAAACAGACTTGAAAATGCTCTGCTTTCCCAGGGCAAAGACTTTCCTCAAGCTGGTGGCCGATCCATTCCTGCACTTCTTTACTCGGACGATGCCGTATTGATGGCTCGTGCTCAAAACGGCCTCCAGAGAGCCCTGGATATTTTTAGTACATTTATGAGCGATCTTGGTCTTCAAACCAATATAACCAAGACATACATTATGAGGTGTAAGCAAGGGACGCAGAAGACTTGTGAAATGTTCATTGATGGGAAAAAGTTAGCATCCACAAAAAACGTTTCTTACCTAGGTGTATTTTTTAACTATCAGGATTCCTGGCCCCCGCCATATCTGCCAAAAAAAAGCCTTTGCTAGATCCACTACCGCACTATCAAACTTTGCTAAGAAGTTAGGCAGGAAACCGCCCACAGAGTAGCTGCATATATATGTAAAGCAAAGTGTGTCACCATGGCAACCTATGGAGCCGGGGTGTGGGGCTTTGTAGACATCGAACCCCTACAAACGATCGAAAATGTCTTTAAAAGGTACATTCTCTTTGTTCCTCCCAGTACTTCTACTTTTATCTGCCACGAGGAGTTAGCTCTCCATCATAGAGCAGATCTAGTAAAGCTAGAGCCTATTCTTCTGTGGCATAGAGTCTGGTGTAAGGAGCAGACAGAGCTGAACAGAGAGATTTTAAAAGATACCCTAAGACTAGAAGATGCCCATAGAATCCCTTGGATTACATTTGTACATGACTTTACGAATGAACTGGGTCACCCTGATTATTTTTCTACCCCATCTTCAATGATGGATATTTCAAGAAAGATTTTAAAGAATGAAGGCATACAGTTCTTAGAAGCCAAAAGGTTACACGGAGAATCAGTAACGAAAACAACCATGAGAAGCAATCAATTGTTACGTACAACCCTAGGGATGGAGCCCTATTTATCTTTTGTACCAGGAACTTTTGACAGATTCCTTCTTAACAGGTTAAGATTGGATGTTATCCAAAGGATGATGACATTCCCAAAAATGAATTGGTTTCATACTCTCTTACTGTGCCCATGCGACAACATCTCAACCCAATTGACCATGCATCTAGTCCTATTTTGTAAACTTTATCATGAGCAAAGGAAAGCATGGATCAATCCATTGTTAAGAAAACTTGGGCTTAGGCAGTGCCACCAAGCAATGCTTTTGCTCCAACTATAAGAGAATGAGCATATAGCATGGATGGTAGCTCAGTTCTTAAAAGCTGCATTTTATATAAGGAAAAGTATTTTATTGGAATAATATTGTAAAATTAATTGCACTATGTAATTAACTGTACTATGTAATATATGTAAATAATATGCTGTGTTTTTAAGTGTTGTGCTTTTATATAGCAGCTGAATAAAGCTTTCCTTGACTTGTAGCTAGCCAAAACCTGTGTGTTGATTTAAGACTTTCTGTGCTCAGTTGTAATATGGCTTTCATTTTTGTGCTTTCTTGTATTAGCAGAACTGACATTCAAGAGTGCAGGGTCCGATGGAATGCTGAAATCACAAAATAGCATTGATACATACTACAACCCTTTTTAACGGCCAGAAACAGCCCAAATTCCCATTTGCGACCTCCTAAAATGGTTGTGCATGTGGCCCACCACACCAATTCAATTTTGTTATGTTATGTTATGTTATGTTATGTTATGTTAAAGTTTGTCTTAATATAGCGCTCAGCTACTCCAAAGGAGTGTCGCGGCGCTTCATCAGATTGAGAACAGATGCTTAGGAGCAGGCAGACCAGGCCAAGGACTATTGTACAAAGAGCCATGTCTTTACCTCTTTCCTAAATTTCAAAAGGCTGGTATTCTGTCTCAGGGGGACAGTCAGGGAGTTCCACAATTTGAGAGCTAGATAGCGAAAGGAACGCCCGCCCAGTCGGGCCTGTCAGACAAGAGGAACAGTTGCCAAGGCCAGAGAAGCTGACCTCAAAGTGCGTGAAGACATATAAAAAGCCAGCCTGTTTCTAATACATTTGGCTCCAATGCCATGGAGCGCCTTGAAGGCTAGCGTCAGAGCCTTAAAAGCCACACGCTTTTTGATGGGGAGCCAATGAAGTTTTTGTAACAGTGACGTCGCGCTTGTTCTGCGATGGAAGCCAAATAATGGCTCTAGCAGCGGCATTTTGTACAACTTGCAGACGAGAAATGAGAAAATTCGTCAGGCCCAAATAAAGCACATTAGAATAATTCAGGCGGGAGCCTATCAAAGCCTGGACCGTCACTTTCCGGTGACATTGAGACAACATCGGGAGGAATTTTCTGAGTATTTTGATGATGCCAAAACACTTGCCCACAAGGCCCATGACCTGGGGTTTCAGTGTCAATCCATCATCAATCTGTACACCCAGGTTCTTAGCCCTGGAGGACACAGCCAAGGGAGGGAACATATCTGGTGGCCACCAAGACTGCCACCTGGGGTCTGATGGGCAGCTAAAAAATAGCAGCTCCGACTTATTGGAATTGCATTTCAGGCTGTGTTGCTCAAACCATTGGAAAACCGTTCCTAAGCAGCCACTGATCTGCACACCGTCAAAATCAGCACCCTTCGGGCAAGTAAAAAGAAGCTGGGTGTCGTCAGCATAGGACACGGTCTGGGCACCATGGACTCCGCCAGAGCCGCCAGGGGTGCCATGTAGATGTTAAACAAAGTAGGGCTCAACACAGAGCCCTGCGGCACCCCGACCTCCAATGGCATCATCTCGGTGGAGAACGGAGGGGCCCAGACCGTTTGTCGGCAACCAGCAAGGAAGGACTTAAAGCAATTGAACACCGCTCCCCTCAGCCCGATCTCCTTAAGTCTGCACAGCAGTCCGCCGTGGGGAACGGTGTCAAAGGCCGCCGACAAGTCCAGCATAACCAGCAAGGCCTTACCTCCCGTGTCCAGCACCTCTCTGATGGCATCTGTGACTTCAAGTAATGCCGTCTCCGTGTTTAAGTTAGCACGGAAGCCCTACTGAGTGTCATGCAAGATGTTATTAGTTTCCAAAAAATTGGAAAGAGAGCCGTGGACGTGCTTCTCCACGACCTTAGCCAAGGCCGGGAGAAGGGAGATAGGCCTGTAGTTGGCATGCAGCAAAGGATCCAGACCAGGCTTCTTCAGAAGCGGCAAGATCAGGGCATGCTTCCATGCCTGGGGGACCACACCCTTGCTGAGCGAACAGTTCAGCACTGGGTTGACAAGATCCTTTATCACTGGGGCCATTTTGCCCAGGCATGTTGCAGGACAGGGGTCCAAGGGTGAGCCAGATTTAAGCTTGGACAACAGATCATGAGAAACGGTTAATGAAAGAAACAGAAAATTGGCAAGAATAGGACCATCATCAAGGGAAAGAGAGGGGGAAGGGGCACAAATTTTAGAAGGCATAATTGGGATATTGGTGGGAAATGATATTTGAATAGTTAGAATTTTAGAGATAAAGAAAGAGGCCAGCTCCGACACCCAAAGTTCAGAATGTTGGTGAGTGGGCAGAACAGAACTAGGAGCAGTAAATTCTTTAAATATAAGAAAGATTTCCTTGCTAGCTACAGTGGCGGCCTCAATTCTCCTAGCGTGGTACGCTTTCTTTTCCAGGATGATGCTGCCGTGATATGCCTTGATGGCCTCTCTATAAGCAATTTTCTCCTGGCGATCATAATGACGGCGCCAGGATCTATCCGCTTTTTTACAGCTGCGTCGCAAGTCCGCAAGAGAGGCTGTGAACCATGGGGCAGATGCCCGCTTGCAGCTTTTGCGGGGGGTCAAGGCAGGAGCAAGTTCATCAAATCTCTCCACCAACCAGTCTTGCAGGAGGGCAAGATCTGTCTCAAGGCTGCCCGACAACAGGCATGGATGGTCCACGAGAGCTTGTGTCAGCATAGGTGGAGTTACTCGATTGTATGCTCTTGTTGTCTGGCGCGCGCCCTCTAAGGGTCGTGGTAATGATTTGTTGGTCACAGGAATCCGGAATTTAACAAGAAGATGGTCTGACCATAAAACCGGGCACGGAGGAGACACGGCAATAGGTGTGGTGGAGAAAACTTGGTCTAACGTGTGACCTTTGCTATGTGTAGGAGTAGTGATGTAAGGAACCAGGCCTAACGGGGTGGTAACATCTAGTAGCTTGATAGTATCGACATCAGTGTTTATATCCATATCAATATTAAAGTCCCCCAGCAATAGACAGTGGTCCCTTTTTAGGCACAGAGCTGCTACAGCAGTGTTAAGCTCTTCATAAAAGGCGCTGAGGGGGCCAGGGGGTCTGTAGAGTAGGATCCCTGTATAAGTTTGATGTGGGGACACAGCGAGAGAAAACCCAAGAGTTTCACAGCCTAAGATGTCGACTATTGAAATAGTGGTGCAGGGAAAGCGTTTATCCACTACCAGGGCTATGCCACCCCCTCTGCCTTGTGCTGTGTCTTTCCTAATGATGACGTAGTTGGGGGGATAGCCGACACAAGGTCGGGCCCGAATTTTCACCCAGCCAAGTCTCCGTCAGGAAAAGGCACAGAGGGTTCATGTCCACCAGCAGATTGTAAATATCCAGAGAATGTCTGGAAAGCGATCTTGTATTCAGCAGAAGACAAGCCAGGTTTATAGGCGGGTCCCGGGGGAAGGACGCTGTCAGGTCACCGCAGCTCCAGCCACAGGCAGAGCAACGTTTTTTAAAAGCATGTCTCCCAGGAAGAAGCCTATGACAGAAGCCCGCCGTTCTTCTAATAGAGACAAGCTCTTCAGATGTATAGGTGAGCATGCTGGGAAAGGCTTCGGTTCGAAAGAGGGACCAAGAGCAACTGCCCGCACCCGTCCGCCTCCGGGACGCTGACGGGCACAGACGGGCTTAACTTAGGCGCTCCTTTGGCACGAAAGTAGGCGCGCCCCAACCGCAAGACTGCTGCACGGAGAGAAAGGCCCCTAGCTTTATAGCCAATCCTGGGAAGGTGGGGAAGACCGCACCACTGGTCCGCCGACCAGCGTGCCGGTAATCCTCCAAAGATGGCCCCTGAACACTAACTGCAGCCTACTGGCCTACAGGACCCAGAATTCCTTGCGTGCCCAAACAGCCAAGCAGGTCTGGGGAAATGCGCGCGATAATCACCCACGCTGCAGTTGCCACACCAGCAGTCTGGGAGAGAAGTGAGGAGTAGGAAAAGATGCCAAAGTTGCGGGCAGGAAAACACCCGGCTTTCCGCCTCAGGTCCGGAGAGTGAGGAGATAAGGAGGAGGAGAAATGAGCGTCAGGTAGGTAGTGTCACAAAGTAGGCACAAACGCTAGTAGTCAGCACACAAAGGAAAATAATACACACGCTAGAGCAGCCGCCTGACGCGCTAGCAATCAGCACGCAGTAGCGGTGAATAAAGCACAACAAACACGATTTTAAAAGGTTAAAATGCACTCTAGATCAGCGCAATTAGAAATGTTTAAGATTTGCTCTAGTAACAGTACAAGAACAGTACTTCAAACCTCCATCCTACCACACCCAGCATCCACTTCAAAATGCAGCAGGAGGGTGGTCAATTAGTACGGGGGAAAGTCTGGGCCAGCTTTATAGCCAATCCTGGGAAGGTGGGGAAGACTGCACCACTGGTCCGCCGACCAGCGTGCCGGTAATCCTCCAAAGATGGCCCCTGAACACAAACTGCAGCCTACTTACCTACAGGACCCAGAATGCCTTGCGTGCCCAAACAGCCGAGCAGGTCTGGGGAAATGCGCTCAATAATCACCCGCGCTGCCGTTGCCACACTAGCAGTCTGGGAGAGAAGTGAGGAGTAGGGAAAAGATGCCAAAGTTGCAGGCAGGAGAACACCCTGCTTTCCGCCTCAGGTGGGGAGAGTGAGGAGAGAAGGAGGAGGAGAAATGAGCGTCAGGAAGGTAGTGTCACAAAGTAGGCACAAACGCTAGTAGTCAGCGCACAAAGGAAATTAATACACACGCTAAAGCAGCCGCCTGACGCGCTAGCAATCAGCGCGCAGTAGCAGTGAATAAAGCAAAACATACACGATTTTAAAAGGTTAAAATGCACTCTAGATCAGCGCAATTAGAAATTTTAAAGATTTGCTCTAGTAACATTACAGGAACAGTACTTCAACCTCCGTCCTACCACACCCAGCATCCGCCTCAAAATGCAGCGGGAGGGTGGTCAATTTGGGAAGGACTCCCTGATCACTTCCCTTTCAAATACCAAATAGCAAATGTAAAATGTGAATGACATTTTGCATTTTCTACATTTAAAAAAACATTTTTCAAGTCGCAAATGGAATCTGGCCATTTGCGACCAGAAAAATGCTTTGTACATCTGGGGCCAACTGTATGACCGATAGATTTAGCGGCTCGCAATTTGTGAAAAATAGCGACTCGCAAATTGCAAGTCACTAAATCTAAGGTACATAACAAACCGGCCCCCAAATTGCGACACAGAGTTGAGTCGCATTGCTATTACCAAACTCACATATTGCAAGCCGAAAATTGCACAAAAATTGTGAGCATGGTTGCATTTAGCTTTTGCAGTCTTATTTAGAGATTAGTGGTCACAATTAGAGTTTAGGAAGTCACAATTATTGACCGGGGTTTAAAAAATCCACATCTACTTCCTGTAAATACTGAAGGACCCCAAACCAGATAGTGGTGGTCTTTGAGAATCCTGATCAGAAGCGATAGCACATTAGGAAGTCTGCAGCACAGTCCAAGACTGCTTCCAGGTACCAACTAAGCCCTGCAATGGCCAGCCAGCAGATTGAGAAGGGAGCAAGAGAGTGCCACCGCAAAATCAAGATTTCCGAAAGGAAACTTGAAATACTAACAAATGTTTGCAGCGGGGCTGTTATGGACTAATTCTCAATATGTCCCGCAGTCTGAGAAGACAAAAATATGTCAAGAGATGCAGCCGCAAATAAATGCCCTGGGTTTTGCGATAGGTCTATAGATGAGCTGGAAAAGTGGTGGTATGATCTGCTCTCCTGGGAAAGGAGAGGGTGGTAGCATGTCTGGAAGAAGACCAGAAAAATGGAGAAAGTACTTACCACCCTCATCTACAGGACACTGATGGAGGTGACACAGGAGACAGAGGTAGTGTGTGCCTCAACACATCTGCACCTCCTATATCATGGTAAATGCAAACTTACTACTATTCCAACATACCTGCCAAAACCCTGCAGTCCACATGCATGCAACACACCCTGACCCAGTTACACCTGAAGCCCCATTTACATGCATTAAAAGTCACAGGTTGTGCATTATAGAAACTTAGTCAGGTACATAAGCTGAATAACATTGTACAACCACTGAGGTATTATCTCACATGTTTATTTATTCATCTCCCAATTTGCCACATATATACACCTGTGTGAGGACAGGAAAGCCAAGAAGATGCCAAGAAGATGCAGGCGACAACCAGGACCAGGCCCAGATGGATGAAGGGCAGGCTGGGCTGACAGAGATAGGGCAGTTTGTGCAGATAACCAGGTCAGTGCTGCATCCATGTCACCTTAACACAACATGTGCATTTGTATAGCGCACATTCACCCTTAGGTAACTTGGCGCTGAATAACAGATGTTTATTGTTATCCAACTCATTGGTACTCATTTCATTGAGCTTAGATGGATGAAAGGCTGAGTGGACCCCCCCCCCCCCCCCGGATTAGAACCTGTGACCATCAGGCCAAACACAGGACCCTGCGGTGGATGCAGTAGTCCACTGAGCCACCAGACCCCCCTTCAACATCCAATGATCAGACTCCAACATTCCACCAGCCAGCCATACTGACATGCAGTCCTGTCGCCAGAGTCCTGCAGCAGCATCCAATGCAGCAATCCTAGAGGCATTATTGTACAAGGCCTTATGCTCACACCCAGGCAGAAACCTGCAACCAGGCAATGTTTGATGGGCTAGAACAGGCCATGCCGCATAAGTAGTGCCTGCAGGTAAAACAAATGAGGCTTATCAATAACAAGCTGGCCTAGAGCTCCAACAACATTTTACTCCAGTTGGCTAAAAAACAGAGTAAGCTGGATGCCAAATTTGATACCCTTACAGAGGCAATTGGGCAACTTTGTATGAAGCTGGTAGAGGTGTTCAGAACAGAGGTGGGCAGCCAGGATAAGGTTAATGACCAGGGAAATAGGGAGCTTAGTCTAGGCAACTACCCTACACTCAAGGCTAGGAGTGGGCGGAATTTGCGTAGTCGCGCTACACAGAGCTCTGCGAGCACGCAGAGTTCTGCGAACACGCGGAATTGCTTGTTCTGCCTGTTCATGATGCTTTTTTCCTGCTAGCGAATGTTGTTTGCGTGCTCGGGGGAAATAGCTCACGAACACGCATTTTAAAGCGCGAACAAGCAAAAAATTCTGCGAAGCCAAGGATCACAGAATTTCTGTCAATTTCGCGTTCTGCGCGGAACGTAAAATTACCCAAATTACGTGAGTGGAACGGAATTTACCGCCCAGGCCTACTCAAGGCGCACACTGGACCAGCAGGCTAAAATGGGCCACTACAGTGGTGACGTTTTCAAAGGCCTGCAAAGAATTACGGCTACTGGAAAGGCCATACAGACTGCCAGTTTTTTGAGTGGGCCAATATTAGATGCTCCAGATAGTGAGATCTCCAGCTGCAGCAGTGTCTTTGCAGCAAGCACACATATGCTGCGTAGGAGCAGCAGCAGCCCACCTAATTCTCCAACTCCCAAATCCACCTATCCCAGAGGTAGAGGGAAGCAAGGACTGCACAGTGACAGTGTGCCATGCAGTTTCCCTCATTATTTGATATGTTGGCGGTGGTGTAGCACAGCATACCAACATTCATGTTATGTTGTTCATGATAGACAGGTGTTGTGCACTTCCTCCCAATCAGTAGGATATGTCATTTGTTTTATTTATTTATTTATTTATATGCTTGTATAGCGCAAGAATCCAGCCCGAAAGGGTTATCTCCGCGCTTTGACAGCAGCAGGTCGCAAGAAACTGTAAAGGCAGCAATCCTAAAGTTATATCTCCTCAAACAGATTCGTCTTCAGCATTTTTCTAAAGGTGAGGTGTGTGGGGACCTGTCTGGACAACATAAACTTTGGGCCAGGTGCCTAGACTGATTCCAGCCACCCCGCAGTATATGTTGGCTTAGAGGCCAGCTAGCTCATAGTGCCACTGTAAGCCCCCCTAACCTTACCAGGGAGCAAATAGTTTCTGGCAACCACTGAACATGACAACTCTGATACCTCGGGATCATGGCAACAGATCAGGACCTTTTCGCTCAGTCACTCGTGCTTACTCGTGCTCAGTGAATTATGCAGAGTACACAGTACAATGTTTTCAATGTATTTATTGAACCAACATTATTCTTGTATAGAATACATGTGCTGCGATAATCAGTAGAAAGAAGTAGACACGTGATTACAAGCACCTAAAGCGCACAAATTATATATGGTTCTACAATGATGCTAAAATAGTGTATACCTACAGGCATATACACAAGGCAGTAATCTGGCGTACTAATACTATGCAAAACCCTACCCTAAGTGTACCAAGAGTGTGTGTAGGTGTGAAGCCAAGAACCCCCCAAGGGACGATCTAACCTCATTACCTGTTGGGAGAGAATGTAGAAGCCTGTCTTGGTCACAAACTGGACACCCCCTTACGGAGATTTCAAAACCGCCCAGTGGTGAAGTCTCAGCATGGAGAGACCCTCGGTGTCAGCTGAAGTGCCTCCTCTACTAATCCTATGGGATGCTCTTTATTTACAACAGAATGCAGCCTTGCAATATGCTTATAGATTAGTGATGTTATGGATATGTAGATTACCCTGTCACCATGTGGATTAAGATAGAAACAACATTTTGTACATACTGCATAAAAGAGCCTTGTACATGATGTTTGAGGCATCATGATAATTTTGTGCGAAGCTAGATGTTTAAACAAAGTAGTTTCAGAGAAACGAATCCAACATTGTCATACACGCAAATATGTGCAAAAGGTCACTGCTGAAATGCTATTATGAAAAATAGGACAATGTAAGAAATGAACAGGTTCACTAAAATGGCCTCCCCCGGGGACATAGCACAGGTTGTCCAGCATTGTTTTGGAGTGCCCTGACAATAAAAGGTTACCTATATTTTAAAATCAACCTGTTGTTTTGTCATTTGTGTATGGTAGAGTGTAAATGCAACCCTCCAAAAGGTCTGGCTATAAGGTTCTTGTGCCTTCTCCTTCTGCTGCTCTGCTCTGTTTGGTTTGCTGTGGGGCAGGTGGACCTGGGTCACCATCTTCTGAGTCTGAGCCATACACTTCTATAGGTAAGCCTCTCCTGCTAACAATGCTGTGGAGTATGCAAAAAACACAGTTGATGGACAGAATGTAGAACAATGTCATACATTCACCCCAGTACAAGGATCTGGGCCTAAATCCATCGTTGTTTTGCACTCCACACCACCCTGGGTTAGACACTGGCTATATGCAAATCAGCTCTGACCCTGTGCCTCATGGGAACAGTCCAGTCCGAACTACCAAGCCATGTCTTTCCCAGACCGGAATCAAGCATCCAAGGACCGGTTTCTGGCTATCAGCCTTCATCAGCCTGGATAGCTTGACTCCAGTGGTGTGGAGGGCCTGGGACTCACGTCTGAGTATACCCAGCACACTCGGGTGAAAATTGCAAAAAACACAGTTGATGGACAGAATGTAGAACAATGTCATACATTCACCCCAGTACAAAGGGGTATGGCACATGTTGCCACAATTTTGAATGCAGTCTGAGGTGCATACTGTAAGGCTTCGCCGCTTTTGTGAAGGCACCAAAGCCGCGATTTCAGGATGCCAGATTTATTTTATTTTATACATTTGTAGAGCACATGGCTAGACCACCAGTGTGTCCCCGCGCTAAGACAGACACTCTAAAAGACCCACGGAGAGTGGAGGTCGGCGTTTAGGCAGAAGGGGCAATCCTACAACCCTGGCACAATAGTGTTTCAGGAGTAGAAGCCTGACCCTGACTCCCATGAGGCACTAATCACTCAATATTCGAGTTTTTTCTTTTTCCTTTCTCCAATTTTGGAGGTAAGGACACCGACTCTAAGTACGCAGTTAGGTCACTGGGGCGGAGGGTTGGATACACCTTAGCGTGTGTATACCGCCCAGGTCTCCCATCACTTGGTCCTGACGAAAGCCTGGCAATTTCCACAACAGGTTGAAACATGTAGACCTTTTTGCACTCACATAGATACTGTCGGTCAACCTAACCAACGCAAGTATTAAATAATTGCTTTTAACATTGTCCGGTAGCTTCATAATAAAGTTTTTTCTATGAAGTTTTACTTGCCCAATTTTTAATTCACTTTTTCACACCACACTCACAAAAAACTACCCGCTCCACTGTAGTCAAGTGGCGCAGCACACCCGGATGGCACTCGTCTGTAAGGGTGGGACCCCAATGATGAAGCATGTCACCAACCAGGTTGGTGAGTGAGGGGTCTTCTAACAAAAAAACTATTTTCTTTTGAACTCTCCATCTCCCTACACTCCATTAGGACCTTGTTAGGTCCAGTGGTGATACTCCTTCCTTTGTTTATAATGTATGGCACATGTTGCCACAATTTTGAATGCAGTCTGAGGTGCATACTGTAAGGCTCCGCTGCTTTTGTGAAGGCACCAAAGCTGCGATTTAAGGATGCCAGATTTATTTTATTTTATACATTTGTAGAGCACATGGTTACACCACCAGTGTGTCCCCGCGCTAAGACAGGGACTCTAAAAGGATGTGACTGCTATCTGCATGTCCCACCGAGTTGCACAGACTATCGGAGATATTGCCTTTATTCTGTTTTTACGAACAGCCAGGACTTTAGCTGTTTACGAAATCTACTTTTGCATGATTCTGTTCTTAGGGCCATCGGTAGGGTGTTCCATGTTTTTGCTGCGAGGTACCAAAAGGAGTGTGCACCCTTTCTTGCTCTAAATATTCTTGGTACAGTCACCAGTGCCTAAACTCCACCCTGGGGTGTATTGGGTTAGCAGTGGTTGATGGTACCTTGGGCCACTCTTTGATAGAATTTCAATCAATCAATCCATTTGTATAGCGCACTACTCACTTGTGAGGGTCTCAAGACGCTGAGGGGGGGATAGCAGCTACTGCTTGAACAGCCAGGTCTTGAGAAGTCTCCTGAAGGTCAGCAGGTCCTGGGTCTGATACAGATGGGTGGGGAGGGTGTTCCACATCTTGGTGGCGAGGCGTTGCCATAGTCCAGTCTGCTGCTGACGAGGGCGTGGGTGACCGTCTTTATGGTTATTGTGGGGATCCATCTGTACATCTTGCAAAGCATGTGGAGGGTGTTGAAGCAGGAGGAGTAGACGGCATTGACTTCTTGGGTAATTGAGAGTGAAGAGACCAGGATGAACCCCAGGTTGTGTGCGTGATCAGTGAGCGTCGTTGCGGCTCCCAGCGCGGCCGGACACCAGGAGTCATCCCAGGCGGAGGGGAAGGAGCCGTGGATGAGGACCTCAGTATTGTCAGAGTTTAGTTTCAGGCGACTGTTCTCCATCCAGTCAGCGACAGGGATAATGGCACAACACACAAAAAACACAACTCATTTTTCCACTGGCAGCCAGTGCAGTACTGTCAGGGCTTTCTTCTTGTTCGCTCATCTCGGGAGGCTTTCTGTCACATTCTGTACCCTCTGTAGTTTGGATAGTCCTTTTTTAGTAGTGCCAAGATATAGTACATTCATGTAGTCCATTTGGGAGGTTATCACTGAGTGTACTATGGTTTTCCTGGCAAAAGATCAAGGACTTTCCTCTGAATTTTCATGGCCCCGTAGCATTTGCCTGCTAACTTCCGAATATGGCTGTTGAATGTCTGTTCGAAATCAAACCAAATTCCGAGGTTTTTCACTTCTGCTTTTGGGGTAGGTAGTTGGCCTACTGATTCAGGCTACCACGCGGATGACCATATGGTTGGTATCTTGCCTACAACCATTACCTCCATTTTACTCCCGTTTAGCTTGAGTCAATTGTTCGACATCCAGTCTGCCACCTCTTCTAAACATTTGGAGAAACGGATTGCTGCCTGTATCCTCACTTGAGATAGTATCACAATTAGCTGCATATCATCCGCATAGGAAACAATAAATACCTTATGTTCTTCCACTCGCTCAGCCAGTGGTCCCACATACAGGTTAAGTTGAGTGGGGCTCAAAATTGATCCCTGTGGGACCCCCTGGTGCAGGGGGATACTCTTGGATAAGTATGTCTGTTGTGGGACTTAAAAGCTCTCTGCGGAGAGAAACAATGTCATCCAACTCAGAGCACTTCGCCTGATGCCACAGGCCTCTAATCTTTGGAGGAGCAGCTTGTGGGATAAGGTGTAAAACGCCGCACTGAGATCCAACAGGATCAGGGCGGCTGTCTGCCCTTTGTTTGCTTATTTTCTCAGTGTCTCTGTGGCCAGGAGTAGTGCTGACTCCGTCGAGTGGGACATTCTAAAACCTGATTGAGAGGGGTGCAATAGATTCTTCCTGTTGATGTGGTCTACCAGTTGTTTATTGGTTACCTTCTCTGCAATCTTGGCCACAAACGGTAATAGTGAGATGGGGTGTAAATTTTCTAATAAAGTTTGCTCTGATGGTTTCTTTTTGAGTTTCCAAACAATTGCCTGTTTCCATTTAGTAAGGACCACACCATTCTGAAAGGAACGCGAGAGGACCTCAGAGATATATAGCATAGTCACTCCATTACTATCTCTGGTCGTGCCGGGTCTAAAGGGAACCCAGAATTTCTAGACTGTGAATTCTTCTAATTCCTGGATCTTAAATTCATCCATAGTCACCCCTGCAAAATTAGTCTGACTTCCATATGTCAGGCTAGTCCCCTGTCGAGCTTCTACCGGGAAAGTGTCATAGATTTTTGTCACTTTATCAGCGAAGAATTCTGCCACCAGTGTAAGCGTCAGCACAAGTCGCATGACACTGCAGAATAGCAGGTAACCAGCTCCCTGGCCGCCCGTTGGAGTCCGTAACTTAGGGCTTGAGGTACAATTTGACCACTTGAGAATCGGGTCAACGCACCCTGATTTATAGAGACCCAAAATAAATATGGTCTCCACCACTTTTTTCTACTTTTTTTCTAATTCTTATTATTAGGTCCTGAAGAAAGCCCACTTAACCGGCAAGGGCAACCACAAGGGCTGAAACATGTTGACCTTTTTTATGGACATTTACAGTGCGTTAGACCACTAACCGGTCTTCCTACGCACAACATTTTAGTACATCTCAAACCCAGACTGATGAAATAAACAAACCTGGGTCTACGAGTTTTTAACATCACTTTTGGAGATTCACTTCACAAAACACTCCCAACCGTTCTTTGATCACTACTGCAATAACTAGTGGTTCACCTCCGGATGGAGGAAGCATACAAAATCTAACACTATGATGATGCTGTCACGTTTTTAAGAGCAGGGCAGAGAATCAAGATATACTGCCTTTTTCGACTTGTATATGTGAATGAGGGATTTTTATCGGTACACTGCACAAATTTTGCAAAACCCTGGTTACTCAGGTCAAGTGATCCATTCCCATTTGATATTTAATCCTCTGCTGAGCAGCCAGGATCTGCATCCTTCTTCCAATCATGTACAGGGCAGCCATTTTTGAAAAGACTCTAGTGCATTCTGGGCCTGTTTTTATAGGTTGGTAGGTTAGGTATTCCCTAATTGCGACTCGCAAAATACGCCCACTTGTTTTTTTGAGTTGCTAATCGGTTACATTGCTATTTCAGATTTGTGAATGATTGTCGTATATTATGTAGGGATGTTTTTGCAATTGCAAACCAGATTGCGACCGATTCGCGATTCGCAAAACGTTTGTACATTTAGCCATAGGGCCCTTATTCTTTATGTTTGGCCTGCGTCATTCAGTTTTTATCTATCTTTTGGTTTTTTGTTCCCTCTTTGCTGCTCTTTGGGTTTAAAAAGACTATTTGTTTCTGCGCTCAGGGAGAGAGGAGGTCGTATGTACCGTCCCCTAAGAACCACTTATGGATAAAATAATTTGCAAAGCAGTAACCGTCAAGCTCCAAACCTGATTGCTCGCCATATTAGTGTTCCTTTTATTTCCTGAAACAATTTTGCCAGTGGAATGTGTTTCCACTGAACTAAATGAGTGGGAGACATCCTCACCCACTTTACCATTTTCACACCTTCCGCTCCACTATTTCTATGTAGAGTCTGTTTACCTCTTGAGTACACCTCTGAAGGCCTTTAAGGTATCTTGAAATCTTCAGCCTTAAGGAATATTCCAAGAGACACAAATTATTAATCCAAAACCACATACTGGTACACAGAACCGTATGTAAAATAGATTGGGATGTGACTACAAGACCACCGCTTATGAACTTGTGCATCTCCCAGTCAATCGTGTCAATGATTTAGCTTCAAGCCTTTGATATTCTCCTGTACATATTTGCCCAATAAATACTATCTTCTTTTTCTTACACTGTTCCCTGGGTTAGGTTGAAATAAAAGTTGTCAGTAATTACCAGAGCAGCAAAATACTGCTCTCTCAGAGTGCTATGAATTTTAAAAAGTCGCTCCACTATCATTTTCTATCTCCACCTTACAGTTACACATTTATTAACCAAAATCATAACATTTTGCCTGTCTATGATTTATAGGTTAACCAACAATTTAATGAGGCTGTGCCACTTTTCCACTGTTTACTGAAGGGGGAGACTATCTTGATCTCTAAAACCGTAGTGCCTTAAAAACATTTAGGCTTTCCTTGGTATGGAGATTAATTTGCAGCAGCCAGTGACTTGGGCTCTATCCAATGCTACGTTTCTGGAATACATGCTGCATGTCATTATAAGTACTAAAAGAAAAAATATCCTCATCTTCAATTATTTGGTAACACACAAAGCGCACCCGTCCACCTGCAGGGGTTTGGGGGGTTCGCCCCCCAGGACAATTTTGAAAGAAGAGTGGGCAAATCGTGCATTTTCAAGCAAATTTGAGAAAGCAGTTAGGTTAATAAAGCAATTGTGAATCAGCTCTAACAAAGACAGAAACATACAGCACCTCTTGAGCCAGGACAGGTGCTCAGTTTCGGACAGACACGAACATACAGCATGCCTTAAGCCAGGACCGCAGCTCAATGCAGGGACAGACACGAACATACAGCACCTCTTGCGCCAGGAGAGGAGTTCATTGAAGGGACAGACACAAACATACAGCATGTCTTTAAGCCAGGAGAGGAGCTCAATGTAGAGACAGATGCAACTACAAAGTTTCTCGTTATCTAGAAGAGGTGCTCAATGCTAGAACAGACTCAACCATACAGCAACTCCAGATGCATTTGAAGGCCCTCCAAATATAACACCTCGCTATGTCGAAGGGACAGTAACACTGCGCAGTGCGTCATGAGCCAGCTGAAGTGAAAATTAGACCACTATGCCCTAGCTCTCAAAGACATCAGAGATGCTGATACCTCTCATAAGATCAGATGGTTACAACAGGTGAAAAGCTCCCTGGTGACTATGGGCATGAGGCATTTATGGGAAGTATTTTTCCTTCCAAGAAAGCATTTAAAGAAGCTTACTGGGCTATGATTAGAACTGTGGTAATCTGTGTCATTCTAACTCATCATCCTTGACCAGTACCTTTCTGGACCACAAGCCAGAAACCCTGTATGAAGACTTTTGGAACTTTATAACCAAGCCCACCGATTGGAAGCGTTTTTTCCATTTCCGGATAGGAACGTTACCAACCAAAGCCTACACCACAACGTGGCACCATTCTCAAGATAGTAAATGCCCACTCTGTCAGAGTATGGATGAAACAATCCCACACATAATATTTGTATGCCCAGCATATAGTTCTCCATGGAGCAAATGGCTCAAACCAATTTGTCTGAACCTGGGTACTAGGTTGAGTGCTACTGTTCTGCGAATATTGAAGACCAGCACACAAGAGGCAATTGTGATTGCTATAGCAAAGTTTTTAGGCTGGGTGTGGAGAATTGTGTACAAGATGGAAAGCAAGCAGACTGCAACAGTGCTTAGTTAGACACTGCCTTCTGCTAGGCTCTCCAGCCCGGTTATTTATTATACTTCTACCAGTATTGGGATCCGCTGGTATAGAATACTATATGAATTGTTATTAGCCTGCACTGATTTAATTTTTTTACCATAACAAAAGACTGTATACGCTTTTTTAATTGTTACATAAATTGCTTGTCTTTTTAACATGTTTTATCATATTTTAATATATAGTCCTTGTTGAAAACTGGATTTTACAATAGTACTCTTCGGTGATGTTAAATATTTATTGTCTTTTATGATCAGTGCAGTCAAAATAAAGACTAATAAACTCAAAGATTATTAAGTGAAACAACCAATTTGAGGGTAGAATGCAAGATGGGCGCACACCGCTAGCCTCTCCACCGGATCGCCCCTCAGCATTCTGGGAGTGGTAGTGCGAGTAGCAAAGAAACCAGAAAGTTCAAAGTGTATCACCTTGGATGGTGCAAATCAGTTCTTGAAGCTTCAGTAATCTCTAGACCCGAGACATGGCCCGGGTTTCGGGATTTATATCCCTCATCAGTAGAGATAAAGTTCAGGGGTGGTGAAGAAAGCCGCTGTAGATCCGTCAAGGGCTTTGTTGCCTGCTCAGCACGCAGGTGCGTTTCCCAAAAGCCCGTTGGCTTAGAGGCTCGCAAAAGCCATTACGTAGAACGCAAGATGGGTGCACACCGCTAGCCTCTCCACCGGATCGCCCCTCAGCATTCTGGGAGTGGTAGTGCGAGTAGCAAAGAAACCGGAAAGTTCAAAGTGTATCACCTTGGATGGTGCAAATCAGTTCTTGAAGCTTCAGTAATCTCTAGACCCGAGACATGGCCCGGGTTTCGGGATTTATATCCCTCATCAGTAGAGATAAAGTTCAGGGGTGGTGAAGAAAGCCGCTGTAGATCCGTCAAGGGCTTTGTTGCCTGCTCAGCACGCAGGTGCGTTTCCCAAAAGCCCGTCGGCTTCGAGGCTCGCAAAAGTCATTAAGTAGAACGCAAGATGGGCGCACACCGCTAGCCTCTCCACCGGATCGCCCCTCAGCATTCTGGGAGTGGTAGTGCGAGTAGCAAAGAAACCGGAAAGTTCAAAGTGTATCACCTTGGATGGTGCAAATCAGTTCTTGAAGCTTCAGTAATCTCTAGACCCGAGACATGGCCCGGGTTTCGGGATTTATATCCCTCATCAGTAGAGATAAAGTTCAGGGGTGGTGAAGAAAGCCGCTGTAGATCCGTCAAGGGCTTTGTTGCCTGCTCAGCACGCAGGTGCGTTTCTCTAAAGCCCGTCGGCTTAGAGGCTCGCAAAAGCCATTAAGTAGAATGCAAGATGGGCGCACACCGCTAGCCTCTCCACCGAATCACCCCTCAGCATTCTGGGAGTGGTAGTGCGAGTAGCAAAGAAACCAGAAAGTTCAAAGTGTATCACCTTGGATGGTGCAAATCAGTTCTTGAAGCTTCAGTAATCTCTAGACCCGAGACATGGCCCGGGTTTCAGGATTTATATCCCTCATCAGTAGAGATAAAGTTCAGGGGTGGTGAAGAAAGCCGCTGTAGATCCGTCAAGGGCTTTGTTGCCTGCTCAGCACGCAGGTGCGTTTCCCAAAAGCCCATCGGCTTAGAGGCTCGCAAAAGCCATTAAGTAGAACGCAAGATGGGCGCACACCGCTAGCCTCTCCACCTAGCCTCTCCTCCGCTGGTATAGAATACTATATGAATTGTTATTAGCCTGCACTGATTTAATTTTTTTACCATAACAAAAGACTGTATACGCTTTTTTAATTGTTACATAAATTGCTTGTCTTTTTAACATGCTTTATCATATTTTAATGTATAGTCCTTGTTGAAAACTGGATTTTACACTAGTACTCTTCGGTGATGTTAAATATTTATTGTCTTTTATGATCAGTGCAGTCAAAATAAAGACTAATAAACTCAAAGATTATTAAGTGAAACAACCAATTCGAGGGTATTTCACTTTTTTTCACTGCACCATTCTGTAAAATAATCTTTGTCCTTAGTTTGCAGCCAAGACTAGTGACTGATAACACGAACTCGGAAGTCAATAGTGTCCAAATAGTTTAACCCCTTGTATGCTGATGACGAACCCCAGCCGTCATGCACTACGGTGCTCGTGTGCTGATGACGGCTGGGGTTCGTCATGGCCCGCCCCTGTTTGTTTGTTTACCGCACAGTGGCGGAAACGGGCCAGCAGCGAAGGGGTTAAAATGTATCATAAAACCATCATGTTCATAAAACCATCACAGCACTGTCTGAACTCGGAAGTCATTATTGTTAAAATTGTTTTATATATATATCATAAAACCATCACTGCACTGTCTGTCTGCTTTTACAACAGTTTGCTGGTGCTGACTCGACACCCCCTTAGTAATCTGGCTTTATCAACAAGCCTGAGTTAAAGCCGGGTATTTATCAGCTCTCAGCCTTCTGCTCACTGTCCGTGTCGTGGTGAGCCTCACCAAGGCCTACCAGAGCTAAGGGTTCGCCCTTCCCTGCACAAAGTCCTCAGACCAATAGGAAAGCAGTTGGCATGGAAACTAGAATATAAAACAAAGTATATATTTTTTTACCTCATGAGGTGGAACGACATTCACACAACACCCTTCGGTAGTGTATGAAGTAGCACACTGAACTGAAGGAGCATGGTCCTTTTATACCCACACAGGGTTCAAAAGAAGGCGGTACAAGTACAAGAAGAAGGTTTTAGGTACAAATAAGGTCATACTGAAAATGTACAATCAACAAGTAGGAGGAGATAACAGTTGCTAATTTTAGTGAACACATCCTGACAGTTACAGACTATAACAGCTGCATAGACAGCTGCAAGGTCAACCGAGCATGTGCAAAGCAGAAGAGGCCAAATATACTTTGTTACTAGGCAGAATACAAGAGCAGATAACAGAAAGGTAGGACAGAGCACATGGTGAGCATGAGGTAGCACATGGCATATAAAATGGTTGTCAAATCCAAGATGGCTTCAGCTGATTGCTAACCCAGTTTGCTGCCAAATTACAACAGTCCGTGTGACTTCAGCAGCGTCACAAAAAAACTGGAAAAGGCTGCAGACAGTGCACATAAATTAAATAAAAGGATAAACCTTTACTGTTTTGTTCATAGGCTATCCTGGCCGAATACAGTGCGTGGCACGTGATGTGAGGCTGATTTAGACAACCTCACAAAGTTCAATAAATCAAGAAACAGAAAGACTAGGAAAATGTTGTCATTTCTTCAACATCAGCAGCCACATTCGTTAAGTGAATGCTTTGCTGTTATTGAGCAGGCAGGAGCAAAATATATCCAAGAATGCCAGGACAATGCTAGAATTTCCAGATAACCAGGGTCTATTTAAATATGTTCAATTTAAATTTACTATTTGTAGACACATCTTACACGGAAACAGTTGCGGGGGGTGGGGGGTAGCGCGTGGGTGGGGGCCGGGGGAGCTTAAAATTTTAATTTAAAAAAATGAAAACTTACCTGACCTGGTCCGCGCCGCATCTGCTCCTGGGCCGGGGCCCCGCATTGGCGCCTTCAACTCCTGAACAGGAACAACCACATCACTGGCAACCTTTCTCAGACAATACTGATGCTGCTCCAGCAGCACAAGGATTAGTTTAGCAGGGATACTCAACTCCTGCTCACCGATTAGGAGACCAAGGATTGAAGCATTGATCTACCTTCGCTCTCATAATACGTGGCCGCCAGCCAGAGCAAACACTAGTGCGCACAACTGGGCTGGTCGGAAAATTATCTGACCTAAACCCAATATGCGCACTTGATGGCTGTCACAGTCAAAGGCACCTAGAAGTTGTGATACACATCGCAAACGAC
The DNA here is from genome assembly GCF_964263255.1 of Lissotriton vulgaris. Lineage (NCBI taxonomy): Eukaryota > Metazoa > Chordata > Amphibia > Caudata > Salamandridae > Lissotriton > Lissotriton vulgaris. The sequence continues at coordinate 863,286,025 of NC_141698.1, read as the reverse complement.
GTTGTGATAGGGCAAACATGAGTGTGACAAATGAAACACGAAGATTGGGAAGCAGCGCCCACCGCATGAATCAAGTCCAAAGACACGAGGTGTCAGCAGGAAACCTAGTAAAGGTCACAAACGTCTGGCTAGAGGGCTTTTTAAACAGGGGCCAATTTGTTCGTAAAGAGACCACAGAACAAAGTGCAGCCACATATGAGAAAACCAAGAGACCATCAAACCAAGAATACATCGGTTTAACAACCAGCTGGAGCGTGGGAGATTGAAACCACAGAACTCAGATATGAATGAGAAAGCCCTGATGAGAGTCATGTGAAAGAAATACCAGTACTCAAAACGCGTCGGCACATTCCTTTAAATTGTCGAGGATTTGTGGTTAAATTCCACTTTACAACTAAGGACTAAATTCCTTTTTCAAACTTTATTGAAAAACTTTAAGGAATATTTGTAAAAATTAGATGACCTAGTGAGATATGATATAAGTAATTGATGTTTGTTTTGTTTTGTGGTATATTGTTTTTGTAACAATTGTCAATCAAAAGTTGTGTGATGTTTTTATAGAGCACAATTAATCACTTGTAAATTCGAAATGTTTTATGAAATGTATTGTTATGTGGTTATGAAGAGATGTTTTCATTCTCCATGTGCTAACATATGAAATTCTAAAAAAAGATAAATACAAGGTAAAAATAAAAATACCAGGATAAACAAAAATCTTAGGTGTGTGTCTATAAAGCTGAAATCATTTAAGCTTTTTGAAAATTCGAGGTATATGTGTACCCCCAGTTGTTCTTTTCAGTAAAATGGCCCTGCCTAATCCTCAACCTTTGGGCCTAACTCCCTTTGTTTTCAAACTTTTAGAAGTTGCCATTTCTGTGTGCTGTGTGTCTGCCTGCCTGATGTGAATTGCATGTCTGGCTTGTGATTGACAGGAGCTGAGAGGTGTGGGTGGCTCCAGGAGGGGCAGGGTGAGCCAGCTAGGCTGAATGGGACACCTGGGATGAGAGTATTGGGAGGAAAGATCCCCTGACTTTGAATAGGACTGTGCCCAGGCTTGTACAATGCTGGCTCCACCCCCTGTAGTGTGTCTGATCACTGAGCCCCCACCTGGCAAAGGGGAAGAGGAGCTTGGCAAAATAAAGTGCTCCACAGCCCCCCGAAACCATTTCTGACTGCTATCCCTAGGCCCTGTGCTGTGACACAAAGGGATTTTGTGATATAAATATAGGGGCTGTGACCCAATGAAAATGTTCTGTACCTGATCCAAAACCTGCAGGGGCTTGCTGCTGCTGGGCCCTGGGGCCATGGGGGCTGCCTCCCTGCTGGAGTGCCCTGTGTGCCTGCCTCCTTGGGCCCAGCTATGCCCCTGGTACTCTTGTAGGACTTAGGCGCCTTGGGAGCGCTATATTCTGATGCCCTGCATTGCCCTTGATCTCTAAGGACTTCTGGCTGCCTGTATGCCCTGGGAGTGCTTGGTTTTTTATTCCCCAGGACGTTGGTTGCATCCTAGTGCCCTGTGTGCATTTTATTCTGGATTTTCCCCTGAAAAGGAGCACGAGGGCTCGGCAGCGCTGAGCTGCCCTCCCATGAGAGGAAATCCCCATTGTAGGGATTGCTCCATGATCGAGCAGGTGCCCACCCCACATTTTTGCTTTGTAATTCGTGGGTGCCTACCCCTCATTGCCCCCGAAAGGAAACTCCCGGGCCACGACTGAGCGTGACCCGTAAGACAGGCACCATTGCCTGGCTGCGGGAAGGGCTGACCAATTGCAGCGCGGCCGAAAAATAAGTGAAGGAGGCATTGTGGGCTCGTTAATAAAGTCTCAGTCCCAGGATAGGGACCGGGCGAAGAAGCAACTCTAGAGGAAGTCTGGGAACCTTGTTGGCTCCCATTGCGAAGTCCTGAGTCGCAGGAGGGGGCCCGGGTGAAGAGAGGATGAAGGTGGGAGATCCAGAGTGCAGCCTGGACCACCGGAGCCGCGCTGGCTCCCTGTTGAAGTCCCGATCCCAGGAGAGGGACCAAGCAAAGAGCAGAGCACCCGGGAGCATTGCAGGAGACCGGAGGAGCCCCCACAGAGATCCGGTGAGTGGGGCCTCTCCAGTGTCAGTGCATATTCAAGACACAGGGCTATCCCCGCATCCTGAGCAGCCCCATCTGGTAGCGGGCCACTCCTACGAGAGGGCATGTTTTGTTTTCAGAGCCAGTGCGCTCCAGCAATCGGCTATTTTTTTCTAAGGGCTACAGTGGGGGTCCTGAGGGCCAATGGTGCCCGTACTTTCCTACCAGTTTGGCCATTTCCTAATCGGAGCACATTGTTGGTGCCCACCTTTCTTTCCCAGCTGCCCCACCTGATAGCGGGCAGCTGCACCGTTGGTCATAATTGATTCAGGAGTCCCTGAGGAGGACAGAAGTGGCACAGATGTGCCAGGCCCACGTTGAGATTCACTGCTGCCCAGCAAGTAGTGGGCAGCTGCTACGTTTAGGTTTGCGCAGTAGCACACTTTGGATTCAGCTGCTAGGCAGCAGCCCTGACATTCTGGACACAGGACATTTGAGCCCCTTTTGCGAAGGCCAGTTGGCCAGGGGAATGGTGAGGTTAATAGGGTGCCAGGCCCAATGTGATAAATGCCTCTACTATGGTCTTTATTACGAGACTATGTGCTAAATGTGATTTATGTGGTGCTAGGAAATGTGATTAATGTAGTATGATTTACGGACCCTGTTTGATGCCTCTAAATGTGGTTTAGGTATGAGGTTATTTGCACAATATGGTTTATGCTTTGGAGGTTATCCTCCACGGTGATTTATGCCCCTAATGTGAGTTATGCTTAGGAGGTTAGGGTCTAATGCATTTAGATTTATGAGATTATTGCATAATGTAGTTATACTGGTGAGGTTGGCGCAGAATGTAATTCACGCCTAATGTGATACTGTGCATAATGTAGTTTATGTTACAGGATGATGCTGAGTACAGTGGTTACCAGTGATTACTGATTGCACATTTATGATATGTCTTACATTTACTAAGCTCACTTTGTGATGGTTCTTACAGTGGTCCATTTGGCCATGTCAGATGTATATAATCCCTTGTAAATATGACCTAGTGCCAGGTGGCACGATGAATGTTATGTGTTTACTATTCTGTGTTATGAGAATACAAAGGCTATTTTTGATATAACCTTGTGGGGAGTTCCTTTTGTGGTGTGCCTGGGATGTTCTTGCTGTGTGCATGCGCAAATGCTTTACACATTGCCTCCGGGATAAGCCTGACTGCTTGTGCCAAGCTACCAAGGGGGTGAGCAGGGGTTATCTTTGGCGTGTAACTCCCTTGCCCTGACTAGAGTGGTGGTCTCTGCCTAGCTTTGGTGCAAGCGTTAGCCAACCAGAGATCCCATTTCTAACAATAGTCTATTACGTTATAACATGATGGGGTACTCTGTTCTCTAAACTCCTCGATTCGCCTTCCTCATTTAGAGATGGGCAAACCTTAAGTTTTCAGTGGACTGAGCCCCCGTTGGATCCATGACAGAAAATTTCCTCTGACTGACGGATGCACTAGGGGCCTTCAGAGGAATTGCATTACAGATTGCTTGTACAAATTTGACAACTCACACACACAGATAGTTCTTTCGAAGACGTTTTAGATACAGTTCATGGGCGTGTGTTTGTCAACATCATCGGTGTGCAGTATCCACAATGCGTTGCACAGCATGGAACATAAGCTGTGTGTTGTATAGATACTGGATATCTACAATGAGTAAGGGTCCAGTGTAATTTTGTCCCTCTGTTGTCTCTTTTTTTGATGCACAAATACAATACACTCAGGGTATTCCTCAGCCGGGTCTGTACTTACTGCATGCCTTGGTATATGTAAAAGTGCTGTGCATTGCTTCATGCAAACAAAGCACACTTTGTTAATTGCTGCTTCTATTCTTGATTTTTCTGTGACACATACGGTCTTAGAGGCGGGCAGATCCTGCAGTCACACACTGCAGGTAAAAAAAAGTTCAATTAGATAAGAATATAATTTCCGAACTTGAGAGCCCATAAATCCGGAATAAAGTGGCCCCTCCACCTACTTACTTCGTCGAGGAATTACACCTGTCTTGTACCTCTTTGTTTCCTCTAAGCTCTGCATGTTACCACAGCTATGGGTCTCTCTCTGTTTTAGCTCCTTGCGGTGTACGTCCGCCTCAGGTGATGGCGGTCACACGATGCGCAATTGTTGCCGCAACATCCTGACGTCATAGCGATCCATTTCTTTGGCGCCCAACATGATTATGTGTGAGAAAACCGCTCGAAGGTTCTGACAGTCACTTTTATGTGAAGACAGATTATTTTGCCTGTGGAAAATTCGGATTGCTCTCTATCTTTAAATGTCGGTGCTTCATTTGGGTTGGAAGTCTCATAAAAGTAAAAAATAAATACAAATGTCACTGCCTTTGGCTGGGAAATGTCATTTAAATAAAAACGTCACTGAAAAGTAATTTATACCTTTGGGTGTACTCTTCATTACGCCTGTCTTCTTATGGCTTTTACTGTTAATAGAAAACACAGTTAGGTTGTTGATGAAAGCAGAGCCATTTATTTATTCAAGTGACTCCAAGGGATGTCCTCGTGCACTCCCTCTCTATAGATGGACACGTCATAGATCCACGGCTGTCCTTATTGCAACAGTGTGCGTTCTACATTTGTGATCTTGTAATCCAGTTGTTCAAAGACTACCCCTCTAGGGTCATCAGCTGAGGGAACTTGTATAGTGCAGAGGTTCACCATGTTTGTTGTATTCCGTTTACATCTCAAATTGCTGAGATGTTCGCACATATGGGTTTTTTATTTTTCTGCACGTCATGCAATACATATGAGATGGCGACAGCATGTATCCATATAGATATGAATGCAAGATGTTTTGGGCCACAAATCAAGAATTTGTATTTGTAAACCTACATACACTGGAATGACAGCACGGGCGGTGTCCAGTACATTTCGGAACGCCCGAAAAATCTGATGTTCCAGCTGTGCTCCTCTTGATGGGCGATCACTGCTTTGTACTGGGGTGTCCTTTACACTACATTCCCTCCGGTAGAAGAACATTTGTTTTTCGAATGAAAATGACCCTTTATTCAGAATACAGCAATATTTATTAATGATTTTCTTGATCTAGTTTGAGTCTATATTTTTGGTGGTTATGCAGATCAGTCTGTTTGTCTGGGATACTTTGCAGCTTTGATTGGTTTCATCAGCGCGACCTCGCTCAGGCAGCTGCGCTCATTTCTCCAGTGTTCTTGTTCATGTACTGATCTCTAAGAACTCGCATTTGTTGTCCCTGTCTGGCTTTCCCCTTTGACCCTCCATTTTGTTGTTGGGATCCCCTGACCCGCCCCTCACCCACACTACCGCCTCCCTGCTGCCCCTCCCACCCACGTTTACCGAGCCTTCCATTCCCCTGGCCAAACTGTGACCACCTGGACTCTCTTCAGAACGGTCGCTCACCCTTGCTCCTCCTCACTCACAGCTGCATCACTCCACGATATCGCGTTGCTGATTTCTTCAATTTCGTGCTCTGGGTAACATCTTACTGTAGCGCTGCTTTACATAGAATAATAGCGCTGTGTATCCTCCAATTGTACAATTGTAGCGCTGTTTGACAGAGAATTGTAGCGCCTTGTAGCATCCATTTGTAGCGCTGTCTTATATAGAATCGCTACGCTGTGCATCATCCTATTGTAGCGCCGTTTTTACATAGAATAGCAGCGCTGTGTAGCCTTCACTTATAGCGCTGTGTAACATTCATATTTAGCGCGGTTTAGCAGTGAATTGTAGCGCCGCAGCTTTGATTGGTTTCATCAGCGCGACCTCGCTCAGGCAGCTGCGCTCATTTCTCCAGTGTTCTTGTTCATGTACTGATCTCTAAGAACTCGCATTTGTTGTCCCTGTCTGGCTTTCCCCTTTGACCCTCCATTTTGTTGTTGGGATCCCCTGACCCGCCCCTCACCCACACTACCGCCTCCCTGCTGCCCCTCCCACGCTCCGCCCCCTCCACTGTCCATTTATGTCAGATGGTCCCACGCGCAGCGTCCACGCGCTACGGCCTCGCCGAAGGTGCGCCAAAGGTAAGCCCGTCTACGCCCGTCCGCGCCTGGACCGCGCCCAGCGCCAGACCCCCTGGTCCACGCATTTCCCAGCCCTCCCGCATTACCTACGATGCCGCCACCCTCCTGGCCCTTAACCCCGGTCGCGCCCCCAACTGTGTCCAAGCCGCTCCTGGACACACCCATGGACCTTTCTCCTGCTACTCCTGCAAATTCAGCGGCACCGACAACATCTCCGCTACGACCACACCACAGACTCCCGACCCCAACCACCTACAATGCATCCTTCTCAACACCCGCTCGGTCCACAGACATGCCATTGACCTATGGAATCTACTAGACACCATCTCCCCGGACGTCGCCTTGCTAACAGAAACATGGATGAACGCTTCCTCAGCCCCAGACATCACCATTGCCATCCCGGAAGGCTATAAGATCACTCGCAAGGACCGTACCGGCCACACAGGAGGAGGAATCGCCATCGTCCATAAGAATTCCATCCGAATCTCAACCAGCTCTGACGCCAACCTCGCCAACTCCGAACACCTTCACTTCCAGATCCACATCGACCCCAAGACCACACTCAGAGGCACCCTCCTCTACAGACCACCAGGACCCCGCGCAAAATTTAGTGAAGACATCACGGACTTCATCACTCCTCACGCGCTCCCCTCCAATGACTACATCCTTCTGGGAGACCTCAACTTTCACCTTGAAAAGATCAACGACCGCAACACCACCACCCTCTTGGACAACCTCGACAACCTCGGACTTAAACAACTGGTCACTTCCCCCACCCACATCGCAGGTCACACACTCGACCCCATCTTCACCTCCAGCAATCATGTCTCCTTCAGCCACACTACGGATCTCCTCTGGACTGACCACAGCTGCGTTCACTTCACCTACAACAAGCCAAAACCCATCAACCACCTCCAACCAACTCTGCAAAGAAACTGGAACAAAATCACCATCGACCAGATCTCCTCATCGCTCCTTCTAAACACCCCAGCCCACTCTTCTAACCCAGACCAAGCCGCCGCCAACTTCACCCTATGGTTATCCAACACCGCCAACACCTTAGCACCACTGAAAAAACGTCAAAGCAAACCTGGCAACAAGAAGGCCTCATGGTTCAACGATGATCTTAAGAAGTCCAAGAAACTCTGCCGCTCCCTTGAAAAGGCCTGGAAAAAAGACCCAACCACTAGCACCAAAGACGCCTTCAAAAACGCCACCCGCACTCACCACCAACTAATCCGAAAGGCCAAGAAAACAGCATTCAAGGATCGACTTGACAACAACGCCCACAACAGCAAGGAACTTTTCAACATCGTCAAGGAATTTTCCAATCCCTCGGCCAACTCCAACGACATCACCCCCTCTCAAGCCCTCTGCGACTCCCTAGCCTCATTCTTCCACAACAAGATTGCAGACATCCACAACAGCTTCGACAACCAACCCGGAGACCAACCCACCCAACCATATGCTGAACACTCTCCCCCCGTGAACACCCTTAATGACTGGAACCCAATCTCCACTGAGGACACCATCCGCCTGATGAACTCCATCCACTCAGGATACCCCACAGACCCATGTCCTCACCACATCTTCAACAAAGCAGACTCCGTCATAGCACCGCACCTCCGAGACGTCATCAACTGCTCCTTCAACTCCGCCACCTTCCCGGAAAACTGGAAACACGCTGAACTCACCGCCCTTCTGAAAAAACCCACAGCGGACCCCACCGAACTCAAAAATTACCGCCCCATTTCGCTCCTTCCATTCCCGGCCAAAGTAATCGAGAAAGCTGTCAACAACCAGCTCGCCACTTTCCTCGAAGCCAACAAATCCCTCGACTCCTCACAATCTGGCTTCCGAGCAAAACACAGCACTGAGACCGCCCTCATCGCAGCAACAGACGACATTCGAACTCTACTGGACAATGGAGACACAGTCGCCCTCATCCTCCTCGACCTCTCTGCAGCATTCGACACAGTCTGCCACAGCACCCTTTTCCAAGCCTCAGTAACATCGGAATACAAGGAAAAGCACTTGAATGGATCACCTCGTTCCTCACCGGAAGAACCCAGAGAGTCCGCCTTCCACCATTCAAGTCCGAGGCCACTGAAGTCATCTGTGGCGTACCACAAGGATCCTCACTCAGCCCCACCCTCTTCAACGTATACATGAGCCCCCTCGCGGCCATCGCCCGCCAACACAACCTCAACATCATCTCTTACGCGGATGACACTCAACTAATCCTTTCTCTCACCAATGACCCCAGCACCGCCAAAACTAACCTACACGAAGGAATGAAAGAAGTTGCCGAATGGATGAAACACAGCCGCCTGAAACTGAACTCAGATAAAACAGAAGTCCTCATCTTAGGTACATCCCCCTCTGCATGGGACGACTCTTGGTGGCCGGAAGCCCTTGGAAAAGCACCCATCCCGACAGACCACGCACGGAACCTAGGCGTCATCCTGGATTCTTCACTCTCAATGAACAGACAAGTCAGCGCCGTATCCTCATCCTGCTTCAACATTCTTCGCATGCTCAAAAAAACATTTCGCTGGATCCCCACCGAAACCAGGAAAACTGTCACCCATGCTCTGGTCACGAGCCGACTGGACTACGGAAACACCCTCTACGCAGGTACCACCGCTAAACTCCAGAAGAAACTCCAACGAATCCAAAACGCCTCAGCCAGGATCATATTAGACATCCCACGCAACGAACACATCTCTGGTCACCTGAAAGACCTCCACTGGCTACCCGTCAATAAGAGAATCACTTTCCGACTGCTAACCCACGCACACAAATCACTCTACGACATCGGACCAGAATGCCTCAACTCACGACTGTCCTTCTACACCCCCTCCCGCCAACTACGTTCTTCCAGCCAAGCCCTCGCCACTGTACCTCGCATCAACAAGACCACCATGGGAGGCAGATCCTTCTCATACCTGGCTGCTAGAACATGGAACTCACTCCCCACTTACCTTCGCCTTACCCAGAACCACCTAGCATTCAGAAAGCAACTTAAAACATGGATATTTGACAAGTAATCCTCCTCCCCTTCCTAAGCGCCTTGAGACCCTCTGGGTATGTAGTGCGCTATATAAATTCTCTGACTTGACTTGACTTGACTGGATAGCCTTAATCCCTTAGATTGTGTGCGAGAGAGTGTACTTATTTTTTAAGGTCTGCCATCTTACTGCAATTCTTTATCAAACGTAAGATTTGCTGATAAAGGATTTTCCCTTAAAGGACAGCGATGGAAACTGTCCAACTTTAATGCATTCTTTTTTTTACTTATGGCATGTATCTGTGTCTTGTCCCCCTTTTTCTGGTAACATTCCCACATATAAAGAAGATTGCTTCTGTATTGCTGATAGTGTGAGTGAATTTCAGATGATCATCACAACTATTCATCTATGGAAAATGCAACTCTGTTGATTCTCTGTTACCTTCCCAGATGACCGCTACGTCATCTATATACCTTTTCCAGGTTAGTACCTTAGATCTGAAGGGGTGAGTGATGTATGTATAACCCTGCTATACTAACTTTACACAGGACAGTGGTCCCTAGATAAGAGGAATTTTCAAGGAATAAATATAGACTAAATAGCAACTATATTCATTGTCCAGCCGGACAGTTTTAATTTCTGATGAATAAATTATACAAGGAATTTAGTGTGATAACAGCAGGACACCAGCCGATGTCCAACTAACACACTTAGGAAGGAGAAAAACAAGAAGTATAAGAGGCAATTCAAACAGTCTGTGTATTACAATTCACAATCAGACAATACAAAAAACATACTATTGCTAGCGTCCAATAGCACAATTCATATACATATAGTGTGACAAGGTCGACGACGTTTCGAACCTATTACTTATTCAAGGTTCATCTTCAGGACAACCAATGTATGCCTTCATTAAAAAGTCAAATTAAACTTTTAGGCCCGTACTGTGGGCAACAATTGCCACAACATGCAAGAGAAGGGGGGAGAAAAAAAAAAACAAGATACACAAATTAGGGCATTTTTTAGAAAGGAGGATCACACACTTAAAATACATTATTGGTTACACCTAAAAAAGAACATGTATCAGCCGTCTATAACCAAAACCCAACATACAATTGTGCTAAATTACAAAGCCACGTATACAGGTGTGAAGAAATTAAATAAAGGGTTACAGATTGGGACAAGGAACAATTAATACGAGAAGTGGCGTAACAACGATGATTGTGCCCAGTGAAGTTAAGTTACAATAGTGGTGTGATGCACAGGAGATAATAAAATGCCAGCGTGTGACTTCTTCTCTCGTAAGTGTGTCCAGTGGTGGGGCAAGGAGTCCTAACCAATAACGCAAGCGGACCCCATAAACCATTAAACCCGACACCTTAAACTAGTGATGCCACATTAGGTATGGAGGTAAAAAATACCTGCAGGGCTAATATGAAGGGCCCAAGGCCTGGATGTTATTGAATTGGTCCGCCTAAGCCAGGCAAAAATAATAATATTGAGAAAGGTAAGCATATCGCCAATGTGACAAAAGGCAGATTAGAAATTGATTAGAAGTCCTGCTTACCGAAATTACAGCAGGACTGCAGCAACGTGATAGAAGTAATACTGAAAGGGAGAAAACCAATAGGGTAATTACACAAACGTAATTGCAAAAATTACAGAGGTCTAGATGAGGTCGGGTTGGGCAAGGCAGAAGGAATATCCTAATATGCAAGGCTCTTACCGAAACGATGCGAGAAACGGGTCGACAATGCGATCGGCGTTCGAGGGAGAATCACCCACACCAGAGCGATAGCCGGTAACCAGGAAGTAAAGGTCCAGAGGCCATGTGATTTCAAATAATCCAATCACGCGTGTGCTTCGCGCGGCCATTTTGGGACAGTCAGGAACCGGTAGAGAATAGAGATAGGGCTAGCATCGGGCATATTTTAATTCTTGAAAATAGCCCATACACGCGTCGGGGCCCGCTGCCAGTTAATGCTCAAGCGAGGAAAAATAATTACGCTCGAATAGTAGGTCCTAGTTAGGGACCAAAACGAGGGCCACGTGATTCCCGGCAGCCAAACCACAATCAAGTACTATTTGGGCGGACATGTTGGAACGGTCAAGGATAGAAAGTAAGTTCATGCAAAGTGATCGTGTCACATTAAAAATCCTTCACCCATCGTGACATAATTCATTAAAATCTTACTGATTTACACATTCATAATAAAACAACCAGTTGGCTGAGCACAAGGATGTACAGTTCTAATTTGATTGGTAGACAGCGTGTAACAAACTGCATTGGATTGGGACTACATAATTACAGTTAATTGAATCCTTAATTAGAAGAACAGTTCTTGGAACAAAATCAATACCAATTAACAATGGTTATGTACATAATCATACCACACATCCCACATGTATATACGGAGTCAAACATTATGTCAGGAATTGCAGAGTACACAGTATTTAAGACAATTTCCAATGTGTGATTCATAGTAGTGAAGTCCAGTCCTCGGCCCGGATTTGAACCCATTGTGAATACCTTTAGTCTTAAATATCCAGTGGAGTTCTTCTTTGTTTAGAAGCTGCTGCACATTCGCCCCTCTCGGTGGTATTTTAATTGTGGAGATGATAGTCCATTTAAAATCCAATTCTGTGTGAGCCAGTGCACTAAAATGGTCAACCAGCGATGCGTTGGGCGTCTTGCAGCGTAAGCGACTTCTATGTTGACACATCCTAAGTCGTACTTTTTGGGTGGTGTGGCCTATGTAGATCTTTGCACATGGACAAAGGATAGCATAGATAACATTTACGCTGTTACAGTTTGTAAAATGTCTACGTGTGAATTTAACATCCTCATAGGTAAATTCTTTCCCCTCTATGGTGGTATCACACATAGAACAATTTCCACATTTGACATGGCCTGTCAAGCGAGGAAGGCCCCATAGGTCATCTAGTGTTTCAGTGCTGTTAGCAGAAGGTAGAGCAGCCCTCACTAAATGGTCTCTAATATTATTAGATTTTCTGAAGGCAAACAATGGTTAGTCCACAGTGAGCACTCCTGCATTTACCACTGGCCAGTGTTTCTTAACACTCTTGGTAATGAAGTTGGATGCAGGGGAAAAGGTTGTAACACACACTAGTCGATTTTCAGTAGTTTTAGATTTAGGCTCTAATTGGATGTCCCTGGGACAATACCAGGCTGTTTTGAGGGAGCTCTGGATGAGTTTGTGGGGATAGCCTCTCACCTTGAGTTTCAATCTAAGGCATTGTGCTTCACAAAAATAGTCTTCTTTCATATAACAATTCCTGAGTAACCGCAGGAACTGAGAATATGGGAGAGAATCGCGTAATGCGCGCGGATGATGGCTTTAATAGCTTAGCAGAGTATTGCACTCCGTGGGTTTTCTATACAATCCTGTAATGTCTCCCTTCATGGAACTGGATGTTAAGGTCTAAGAAGGCAATGGTAGAGTGGCTAGTGGATAATGTGTATGTAAGATCACTGCAATTGCTGTTGAGCCAATGCAAGAATTGGGCAAGAAGAGTTTCAGAATCTTGCCAAATTAAGAAAATATCATCGATATACCTCTTCCATAGGGCAATGCCACTATGGAAGGGGTTAGTCGAAGCCAGGATCCAGTCACATTCAAGATGATCCATATACAGAATGGGCAAATTGGGGGCAAAAATTGCCCCCATGGAAGTGCCCTTAATCTGGCCATAATATTGGTCATCAAAAAGAAAAAAGTTTTTGGTCAAACAAATTTCGAGTAATTGCAAAATAAAAAGAGTGGGAACCTGATGAGGCCGAGGGCGGCTGTCAAGAACTTTTTGGATGACCAAAATGGAATCACTCTGTGGGATGTTGGTGTATAATGACTCCACATCCAGAGTACAAAGTACTCCGGATGTGGGATCATATGGATATTCCTCAATAATATTTATCATGTGCATACTGTCACGAATGTAACATTCAGTGACAGGCACGAAATCCTTAATAAAGTAGTTGACAAAGAGGCCAAGGGGCTCTAGGACCAAGCCACACCTGGATATTATTGGCCGTCCAGGAGGTTTTGCAGTGTCTTTATGAATTTTCGGTAAGGTATAAATTACCGGTGTTCTGGGTTTTTTTTTGTTCAAAAACTGATATTCATTCTGACTAAGGAAGCCAAGTGCAAGACCATCATCAGTGACTTGAGTTATAAGTTCCTGAATTTATTTGGTTGGGTTGCTATACTAACAGCAAATGTGCTCTACAAAGACGTCTCATGAATTTTGAGATATTTTGTCTCTTCAAATTTGAAGAAACTAATTTTTTGATAAGGCCAATCTAGCACATTCCAGTACACAATGGTGGGAGGTTGAATATTACCAGTTTTCAGAGAAAAATAGTTCTTGCAGCACTCTCAACGATTCTCCTTGCAACAGACTTGTACCTAACTTCTCTCTGTTGAGACCTACCGAGGAGTGCCTTGTTTGATTAAACGCTACATTTTCCTAAATGACCAGCAATTCCTTTGTGTCCTTTAGATATGTGGGGTGTCCTATGGCCCAAAGGTCTTCAACAAAAGTTACATACCTGTGATAATGATTCTAGGTCTGAGCTTATCCCTGAAACTATGGGGTATCCCAGAGGGGGGTTCTGTATTTGAGTATTTTAGGTACGGTGTGGAAGTAAGGTATCACTTTATTCATTAGGACTTTTGTTTCTTCTTTGGATTTCCAACCCTCAATCTCTGCTTCGTCTACAATTTTACAGATTTCCCTCATCAGGGATGGTGTAGAATCCTTCTGAAGATGCAGTATTTTTTCATGGCCCAATAAGCGCTTACATTGCTTTCTGTAGTCTGAGGTTCATTATAAGACTATACCATCAACCCTCTCAGCTGGTCTTAATATAATTTCAGTGTTGGTCTTAAGTTCTGCTTATGCTCTTCTTTCTTCTAGCGACATATTATGGAATGTCTTGTTCTTGTTTTCGAGGGCTATCATGCAGCTTCATTCTTAGAATTGCTGTTTTTGTCTTTTGATTGTTTGGTATTACTCTGTATTTCACATCATGTTATTGCTGAGATCTTGTTAGTTATTTTTTAATGTTTGTTTTACTGTTTACTGCACCTAAAGCCTAGGCGGCTGGGATTTTTGAGTGAATTACAAATAATAATTAACACAGCACTACAGTTCAGTACAATACACCATGATAATAATGAAATGCAACTTCCTTTCCTTATCCAAGAATTAACATGAGTATTGAATGTTGTTAGACCTGGCATTTTTTTGTGTTTTCTCTGAACTTTTTGCCTTCTGACCTTCTGACCTCCTGATTTGACATTTTTTACTGTCTTCATTTTTGCTAGCTTTAGGAATCTAGGCACTTTACCATTGCTACCTGGTCTAAAGTGCACGTGCTCTCTGCCAAAAACATGATAACAATTGGATTATCCACAATTGGCATATTTCATTTACCTAGAAGTCCAAAATAAAGTGTATTTCAGGATTTAAGGCCCTGGACAGCCCATGGGCAGAGTATTTAAAAAGTAGAACGTGTACCTTTAAGTTTTACATGGCCTGATAATGAAATACTCTTAAATTTGTTTGCCACTACGGCAAGCCTATCTTTCCCTTAGGATAACATTGGGACTGCTGTATGACAGTTTATAAGTGTCGGTTACAATGGGAAAATATAGGGAAACCAAATTTGGAGTCTCTGGACTAACACTTTAAAAACACAATGTACAGTGAAGTTTATTTTTAAATTGCAGTTCTAAAAATGCCACTTTTAAGAAGTGGGCATTTTCTTTCGTCAACAAATTGGTGCCTCTGCCTGTCTCTGGAATACACGTCTGGGGTTGGTGACAGCTGGCTTCCTGTATTCCCTCTAGACAGCCACACACAAAGGAAGGGTAGATGTGACTGAGCAGCATCTACATATTGATGGGTCATCCTGAAGCATGATGAAAGGGAGGAGCTTACATTCCGCACCCGAAAGGGCTCTATGTCCTATCCCCACACAAAGGGTTGTATACCCCCATAGTGAGTCTGGAGCCAGGAAAGGAAAGTCAGGGTTGTGTGCACTTAAAAGCATCTCTTTGAAGTCTCCCTACTTCAAAAAGCCATACTGGATACTGCACCTCTCACATCTCTGACACCAATATCGAGGAACACTGCTGGAACTGAGGATATTCTGCCAGAAAGAAGTGCTGCTGTGCAGTAGGAGATACTGCTGCTCTGCTAAACTACTGTTGTGTGTTGGCCTGTTTCATGCTGAGTGCTATACTGTAGCAGGGAAGGCCACTTTGCTAAACTGCTTTGCTGTGCTGACCTGTTTCCTGTTGCCTGGAAGTGAGACGGACTGGGCCTGCTCTCTACATCCTTGAACTGAAATTTCTCCAAGGGCTTGTTGGCTTGCCTCCTTCTGCTGAAGTGTCAGGGATATCAAAGACTTCACCTTTCATCTTCAACCCAGCACCTGGACTGTGCTTGCTGTAAGTTTTGCTCTGCCAAGTGGTGCCAATCCAACCCATGGCCCTTGAAGTGAATTTAAAGTGCTGCATCTGCCAAGAACGTGGACATTTATGCCTCTCCAGGGACTGGGACCAGCGTATCACACTTGAAACCGCCACATCACCTCCAGACTCACAGCACCAGAACCAAGGCACCACCGCCAAAGTGTGGAGAAGATCAATTCATCGCCTGATAGCATGGATTAACCTGGCACAGAGCCTTTGGAACTACAGCACTCCGGAGTTAACCATTGTTCCGCTGAACAGACAAATGGCCACTACTAAAGTTTGTGTTTCGAGCAGGATTAATGTACTTTCCTCAGCAGGCTCTGCATGGGTCTTGTGTCTGGCCTAAGCTCCATTGTGGTCTGCCTGAACACTTGACTTTGTCCCGGTCCAGCATAACCACTTTACCCCTTTAAGCACTCTTTGCTTCTAAGCACTATTTTGACACTTATTCCTTAAAAATTCATATCTTGACTTATCATCAGATTTTTGTCATTTTGGTCTTGTATTCTTCCGAATATAATGATCTATTTTTCTAGACTGGTGTGGCGTCTTTTTGTGGTGTTTTTACTGTGTTATTGTGTGTCGTGTGCACACATACTTTACACATTGACACTTAGGTTAAACCTGCCTGCTCTGTGCCAAAGTACCAGAGTGTGAGCACAGATTCCTTTTTGCTGTGTATGTGACATACCCTGGTTAGCATTATTGTTCCTGATTGGGTAAGGTGTACACTCTGCCAACTAGAAACCCATTTTCTAACAGATCTGTTTTTAATTCTTTTAAAGGAGTGTTTGTAATTTGAATATCTAAATTATGTTTTCATTTTATTATGAAATGTACAGTGTTATCCTATTTTAAATACGCAAGGTGGGTTGTCTACTTTGTATTGTTTTAATCGAATTTGAGGCATATTACCATATTTTACATGCATTCATCCAATTTATATTGGTAAAGCTAGTGCAGTAATTTATACTGATGAAAAACACATGCGTCGCCCATATTGGTGCAGCATTTCCCCGCAGAGTACAGGGTACCTTGAACTGCATAGATACATCCATCATTGGCCAAATGAGGAAGCAAGATGCTGCCTGAATAAAACACAAACGACTTTCATGTATGCTTTCTTGCCCCAAGATTGGAGATGCAAAACGTTGTCTATTCTGGTTGGTAATTCCAAGATTTCACTTCCATTCACCGTGTATAGATATATTTCTTTCTTCAGAAAAACAGCATTCCAGATAATTGTCCGCCTTTTCGCAAGGTGAATCTAGAAGTCACTTACACATTTCAAACCATTTTCCTTTGCTAAATGTAGGCTTATTATATATGCTCTGACGTGTTTCATCACGTCAAAAACATAAAAGCTCAATGCTTTTAATTGACTTTCTGTCATTTGTCACCATGTGGCCTCCATTTTTGGCGCTCTTGTGTATCTAGGCCCCTAATGCTCCTTGATATTGTGTTCTATATGAACTATAATTCTTTATCAATACCTTTTGTTCTTGTTTAAGTGTTCAGCTGTTGCTAAAAGCGTATATTTTCTCTTGTTTACTCATCTCACTCTAAGGCGCACATTTCGCGCTTGCTGTATTGGTTAGAAGGACCTCTTCTCACACGTCAATAGCACTTGCACATTGAATTGATCAATCAGAGACCTAGGTAAAGGGCATTCTTAATAGCACTTTGTTATCTTCTGATATGTACAGTAGTATTCTGTAACTTAATGTTAGTAAGGAAGTTATTAACTTGAAAAAGAATACCAGAATTATTGCTAGACATTATCGTGGGTGTTATCTATCATAAGTGTAGTAGGTGCAGTGGCACTGGGACATAATAAGACTAGGGTGTGAGGGCCAAGGCATACAAATTACAACACCATTTAATGCACAGCTAGAGGTCAGTGGGTTAATTTTCCTTCCTTAGATGACAGCCAATGTCCACAACACTTTCCGCATTGTCGGGTAAAAAAAGAATTCTGATCGTAGAGCGTTGTTAAAATTTATGGCCGAAAAATGAACATGCATTATTATTAAATTAATTGTGTTCTGCCTCCTTTAGCGCTGATTCTTAGTGCACAAATGCATCCTTGCTTCCATTTTGGACACAAAGGTGCAGTTTACATTAAACAAATAACGCTAAATTCTGGTAGTAATTTGGGGAAATATTCTACCCCAAGAGCATATTTAGCCTGCAAGGGCGGCTGTTCACACTCACTAATCATGGTCTGCTGCAATTAGCGCTATTTCTTAGTACAAAAATTCATCCTCATGTCTATTTTGGACATTAGGGGGCATTTGTGCACCTAGAAACAGTGCTAAATGCAGAATTACTCTTCTCTCAGAATTCAGAGTAATCTCGTAGAATCCTTTGGTAATGGCACGTGATTAACCTACAGGGAACTACACGAGTTATGTCCACCCCTACTTGTATGAGGCCCTACTTGTTTGTTAGCCATTCCAAGACAAGTACATTTTTCTCTGGGTTTTCTCAGTACTAGTCTGTCACAACATAGTCTGATGGTTTTCAATGCCTGCAGTGTACCTCCATCCTAGTGGCGTTATTTGTTATCTGTTCTCTGTTTTGGTTACAGGAGGTATTGTGGGATATTTACTCTGTGGAATATGCATCTAGTCCATTCTATATGGAGGGAGTTAATTTGAAAGGGCGTGGCCCCGTGGCTTAATATAAAATGGTGGGACCCCCCTACAGAATGTGAGGTGGAGCCCTGAGTCTCCCATATCTCACAAATATCCATTATCATTTAACTGAGTGGGGTCCCTCTTGAGGGTTTCTGGGTTCCCGAACGGTTGTTCCCTGTTCTAAGCCCTTGGTGTGGCCTTGCTCCCGGCATGGCAGTATCCAAGGTGGATGGCACGGTGGGGAAAGACCTCCATGAAGATAGGGGCAAGCACCTGTCACAATCTAAGGCAAAAGGATGGTGGGGGCACAGCAAGCATCAATGCAAGGGCATCAGAGCATTTTGCCTAACTTCAAAGAAATGTGCTCTCATGAAAAGTGAAAGGAGCCCAAGCTGATGGATGTCAAGGCAATAGTGCTATTACTAAAAATGTGCCCACCAGCATTTATATCCACCAGAGAAGGAAAGTGGAAACAACATGAGGTGCTATAGACTCACAAGGCAGAGTCCACTTTCACTGACAGAGTGGAGAGAAGGAAAGATCACTCAATATTATCTTTACTTTTGAACACCGCTGAGCACTACTGATTCCAGAAGAATGGTTACAATAGCAAATAAACGATGCAGCGTTCATTTATAATAAAACGTGACAGGTTTACGCCAGGTGAAGGATGAGGAAGAAACACCAACTCGTCCAGACTGTTTCCCTCAAAACAGAAGCCACACCGGAGAACAGTTCTAATTATGGGGAAACATGATGAGAAATATTACCCATTACCCAGATTGAATCTGAATTAGAGAATGAGTGCCACCCAAACATCCCCCAATATCGGATCAAACGAATTTGTTAAACTAATAGGCATGTCTGAGCTTGAAATCAATAGAATCCAATTGGAGTGTGGACTGTCGCACACCGGTATGTAAATGACGTTATCAAAATTACTCTAGGTAGTGGGTGCCATGTTGGTAAATCTTCCTGGGCATGAGGGTGAATAGCAATAGCAACATGCGTTATTTCCCGTAGGAGTAACGTCCCCAAGTAGGCACACCTTGTTTGAGTTTCAATAAGTTTCAATACATTTCATTGAAATCTTGTCTGATTTTTATTCTTGTATATATTTCATACTATTGCCTTCAAGGTGTCTCTGCTTGAAGTGGTGCATGCAAACAAGCTTAAAACATAAGTATTGTGTCCATGAGGCAGGCAGCTAACTACGGTAAATTGTTAGTTTCACATGCGGTACCCGCTCTGTGAATAAACTTGGCAGGTGCACGACGGACGGGTGCACCAAAGGTGAATCAAGTGGAGACCAGCTCCATACATAAAAATCTGACCTGTACCGAAGTCTTGTGAGTAACGGTGAGTAAGATCACTTCACCATAGTGAAGCCGAAGGTCACAAAATTTGCAAGATTACCTGCAGGTAAAAAGCCAGGTATTATCATAGCATCCTGTGTACGATTTGAATTATAAAATATTCGCCCCTTTTCCTTACCGTCAACTGATTAAATGCGAGTGTCAATGTCCGTGTTCCTGGCATTCTGTGTTTGAACAACGCAAAAAATATTCAAAAAAGTTCCGGTCATGTGATCCCAGCATAGTGAGAAGCGAAGACGTGCTGTTAGAGGAGTTCCGGTCACGTGTTAGAGACAGTGAGAAAACACTACGATATGTGACGCTGTCGGTGCAAAAAGTCCATGAGAAAGAGATTACTTGTGTTCAAAAACACCCGATGTGCGGGAAGTGATAAATAACTAAAGTGAGTATGTAACACAATGCAATCCCGATGAAGTCGGAAATAAAGTGTACAAGTGGCAGAAACATTACCATGCCCTGAATACACAATACATACTTCAAATTTCTTTAAGTTTTCTTTCAGCAAAATCATATAAAAGCCATAAAATAACATGACATTATAACTTATAGATATTCAGGAGAATAGTAAGCGCGAGATACAAAAAAAGTCGCGTGACTCTATGTGACATGGTAGGAACATCTACAAGAAGCAGCTATGTTCTAAACGTTCATTTAGTCCTCTTGGTTGTAAGGCAGATAGATAATTTATCCAGAAGGTGTCTCTTCTCAATAAATATTGAGAGTTGTATCTCCCAGGCAGTAGTGGCACATTTTCTAAGATACAAAAACGCAACTGGCTAGGATTGTGATTCAACTGGTTGAAGTGCACAGCAACTGTAGATTTTGTGTTCTTAAGTCTTATGTTACTTTTATGTTCGATTACTCGCGTTTTGTTTTTTCTTGCTGTTTTGCCGACTTAAACTAGTCCGCAGGGCATTTTAACAGGTATATTAAATTGCTGCTATCACAAGTTCCTGTGACTCTGATCCTTATAGGAGTTCCCCTTGTGGGGTGCGATATTACACTTCCTTTAATTATGGCATTACAATTGCCACAGTTATGACATGGGTGGGTTCCTCGATGTTTAATTGCTGGCGCGGTTTCCTTTTCTTTTAACAGTTCCTTGAGGTTGTTGGTGCGTTCATACGCAAATCTAGGCTGGGTTGGAAAAATACATTTAAAGTCTTCCTCAAGTGCAAGTAATGGCCAGTGCTTTAGAATAGATTTCTCAATTCTGTGACTTCTTTTAGAAAATTAAGAAACAAGGACGGACCTTTGTTTGTTACTTTTGTGTTGTGAAGTTAATAAGTGAATCCTTTCCAACTTTTGTACTCTCTCAGTGGCATAATTCAGTATGGATTCCAGATATCCTCTCTGTGTGAATTTCTCAATTGTGAACTCTTTCTGTTTATTATAGATTTCCTCCGTAGAAGTGATTCTCGTGATTCGAAGTAGTTGTGAAAACGGCAGATGCTTTATTAGTGATTTTTGGTGAAAACAGTGGTAGTGTAGTAAATTATGTCTGTCAGTGGGTTTCTTAAGTACACTGGTTTTTAATATGCCATTGTCTTTTTTGATCATAACGTCTAGAAATGATATTTGCTGTTTGCTGATGGTAGATGTAAACACAATCCTGTCATTGACTTTGTTGAGATTTTGAATGGCAGTCCTTAAAGTAGTTTCCGATCCTTTACAAAGAATAAAGATATCATCAATATATCTTTTATAAAGAATTACATTTTGATTCCATTCCGAGTGCTGTAATATATGATCCAACTCAAAACGGTACATGAAAATGTTGGCATAATTTGGTGCTGCACAATTTCCCATTGACTTACCAGATGATTGTGCAAAAAACTGATTATTCCTTTGAAAATAGCTGTGAAATGGAGTAACTCCACTAAAAAAAATTTCAATCTTCCTCTTTGTCACTCTGTAACAAAACAATGTCCACTGCTGTTAATCCCAAGTCATGTGGGATCGAAGTTTATAGTGCCTTGACGTCAATCATGCTCATAATCATGTCTTTGGTGAAAAACTCCTTGTGATATTCCAAAATGTTCAAAAAATTGGTGGTATCTTTAATGTACGTCGACATATTCTGAACAATAGGTTGTAGATGCCTGTCGATGAATTTGCCAATGGGTTTGTGTATTGAATTGATAGTTGAGACAATTGGTCGGAATGGTGGTGAAGTGGCGTGCTTGTGAACCTTCGGGATCATTTAGATATATGGAATAGCAGGATTGGTCTTAATCAAATATTCCTTCTCTTTTCCACTGATTGTACCGTGATCAAAGGCGCTGTTTTTAATTCATGTCGGAATCTTCAAAGATTCATTTGTGGGGTCTGTATCCAGTTTCATGTAGGTATCTGTATCATTGGCTTGTTCAATGACGTTCCTTTCATAAAAATCAGTGTCCATGATTATGAGAGCTCCACCTTTATCTGCTTGTCGTATGGTTATGTCTTTGTTTGAAGCTAGTTGTTGTAACGCTTGTATCTCTTTTTGCGTGATGTTGGTTGTTTTCGATCTCGGTGATCTGAAAATTAGATTTTTGTCTTTGAGAATTACTTTTTCCAAAGCATCCAGTACTTTATGACTGACAGGTGGTAAATATTTGCTTTTGTTCCTTAAAAGATTTAATAATATTGATCCTCGAAGAATTGGCTAAACTGATCGAGGACCTAAACAAAGAGATAAATCAACTTAAAGAGGAACTGAGTACGACGTTGAACAAAGAAGAATGGGATGAAGTTCTGAAAGACATAAATCAACAGTTGGACAACTACACATAAAATTAATGATCGCAAAATAATAAAATTTAAAAGAGATACAACGGATTACAGACTAGGGGAAGCGAACACCTGGGCTGACATATACGCTGACATATACGCACGGTGCCGGCAACAAAAGTCAACCCCAGACAGATCTTCGGAAGATACATCATCGGACGATTCTCAGTTTAGAAAAAGAACACCAACAAACACGGCAAGTGTGAGGTCTGAGCATACTGATCCTTCCACATCTCGTAACCAGAGACCACATACATTGACTACCATGCCTTTTTTATAGATAGGCACAGGACAACAGGAAGAACCAGGAGGGGCAGGACCAAGAAGAAAATCTATTCCGGACACAGTAGCAAAAAACACAAGGAGCCAGAAACCCTAGTCATCAACATTTCCAAACAACAAATCACGGCATTCCAAATCCAAACTTTACAAAAAGGTACCGTGTTTGTTCTAACATATCATTCCATATCCTTGAAACACAAATATGTGTGTACAAGTTTGAAAGATCTTTACAACTTAGACACTTCTTCACAAACAAAGTAGAAAAAACTGAAAAAGCAGATGAACCAAAGCAAGACATTCTAATGGGTTTAAGGAACAAAAGCTAATATTTTCCACCAGTCAGTCATAAACTACTGGATGCTTTTGAAAACGTCCTTCTCAAAGACATCAATCAAATTTTCAGATCCCCGAGATCGAAAACAGCCAACATCACGCAAAAAGAGAGACAAGCTTTACAACAACTAGCCTCAAACAAAGACATAACCATACGCTAAGCAGATAAAGGTGGAGCTCTCATAATCATCGACACTGATTTTTACAAAAGGAACGTCATTGAAAACGTCAATGACACAGAAACCTACATGAAACTGGATACAGACCCCACAAATGAATTTTTGAAGATTATGACACAAATCTTTAACTCACCATTGATCACGGAACAATCAGTGGAAAAAAGAAGTAATAGTTGATTAAGACAAATCCTGCTATTCCATATATCCATGCATAGATATCCTCAACCCTCTGATAATTCTGCACCAAATCTTTGGGTATGTACACCTTACCCACCTGCACTGGCTGTGCGCTGCCACCATTGGAACTGGACTCCACTTGTTTAGATCTGAGATCCAGCTCACTAAGACTCAACTCATGGGCCCACTGGAGTTTCTTTTCCTCCAAAGCGCGAGCGTTCCTGCTCTCTTCCGCCCTTTTCTCAGTGTCAATACGTAACTTCCTTTCCTCTGCTTGGGCCTTGAGCTTAAAGAGCTCTAACTCATGAGTCCTCTTCCTCTGATTCTCCTCCAGCACCTCTGCATCTAAACCAGCAAAAACAAAATCCAGCACAGCATCAAAAATACAGGAGGCAAAGGCAAAAAAGATGGGGGAAAACCACTCCAAGGGTGTCAGGTCTAACAGTTTACATCTACCATCAGCAAACAGCAAATATCATTTCTAGATGTTATGATCACAAATGACAACGGGATATTAAAAACCAGTGTATTTAATAAACCCACCGACAGAAAAAAATTACTACACTGCCACAGTTTTCACCAACCATCACTTAAAAAGCATCTGCCGTTTTCACAACTACTTCTACAGAGGAAATCTATAATAAACCCAAAGAGATCACAATTGAGAAATTCACACAGAGAGGATATCCGGAATCCATACTAAATGATGCCACTGAGAGAGTACAAAAGTTGGAAAGGAATCACTTATTAACTTCACAACACAAAAGTAACGAACAAAGGTCCGTCTTTGTTTCTAAAATTTCTACAAGATGTCGCAGAATTTAGAAATCTATTCAAAGCACTGGCCATTGCTTGCACTTGAGGAAGTCTTTAAAGGCATTTTTTCGACTCAGCCTAGATTTGCATATGAACGCACCAGCAACCTCAAGGAACTATTAAAAGAAAAGGAAACCGCACCAGCAATTAAACATCGAGGCACCCTCCCATGTATTAACTGTGACAATTTGTAATGCCATAATTAAAGGAATTGTTATATCGCACCCCACAAGGGCAACTCCTATAAAACTCAGAGTCACAGGAACTTGTGATAGCAGCAATTTAAAATACATGTTAAAATGACCCTGCGGACTGGTTTATGTTGGCAAAACAGCAAGAAAAATCAAAACGCGAGTAATCGAACATAAAAATAAATGTTAGACTTAAGAACACAAAATCTACCTTTGCTGTACACTTCAACCAGTTGAATCACAATCCTAGCCAGTTGCCATTTTATATCTTAGAAAATGTCCCACTACTGCCTGGGAGAGACAGCTCTCAATATTTATTGAGAAGAGAAACCTTCTGGATAAATTATCTATCCATGCTACAACCAAAAGGACTAAATGAACGTTTAGAATGTAGCTGTTTCTTGTAGATGTTCCTACCATGTCACATAGAGTCACTCGACCTTTTTTGTATCTCGCGCTTACTATTCTCCTGAATATTTATGTTATATTGTCATTTTTTTTAGGGATTTTTTATGATTTTGCTGAAAGAAAACGTGCAGAAATTTGAAGTATGTATTGTGTATTCAGGGCAAGGTAATGTTTCTGCCACTTGTACACTTTATTTCCCGACTTCATCAAGATTGCATTGTGTTACATACTCACTTTAGTCATTTCTTACTTCACAGCACATCTGGTGTTTTTGAACACAAGTAATCACTTTCTCGTGCACTTTTTGCGCCGACAGCGTCACATATCGTAGTGTTTTCTCACTGTCTCTAACACATTACCGGAACTCCTCTAATTACACGTCTTTGCTTCTCGCTATACTGGGATCACATGACTGGCACTTTTTAAATATTTTCCGCGTTGGTCAAACACGGAATGCCAGGAACAGGGCAAGGACGATCGCGTTTAATCAGTTGACATAAGCAAAAGGCGCAAATATTTCATAATTCAAATCGTACACAGGACGCTATGAAAATACCTGGCTTTTTACCTGCAGGTAATCTCGCTAATTTTGTGACCTTCGGCTTCACTACGGTGAAGTGATCTTACTCACCGTTACTCACAAGACTTCGGTACAGGTCAGATTTTCATGTATGGAGCTGGTCTCCACTTGATTCACCTTTGTTGCACCTGTCCGTCGTGCACTTGCCAAGTTTATTCACAGAGCGGGTACCGCATGAGAAGCTAACAATTTACTGTAGTTAGCTGCCCGCCTCACAGACACACACAGATTTATGTTTTAAGCTTGATTGCATGGACCACTTCAAGCAGAGACACCTTGAAGCAGCGTGTGTCATTTTTCACAAACATTGTCATTCTAGAGACCAGAGGAGTTTAATCAGCACGACCTAGATTGCATTGTTTTTAACATTTCAGTGCAATATATGGCCACCTGAAGAAGGCTAGCCAGCCGAAACGCGCGTTGTGACCTACCTTGCCATATTGCATAAATCACTCGTTGTGTCCGATGTTTGTCTTCTAATGGTTTTTAATGTCTATGTATTATAAGTAATTATAAGTAATTCCATTCAAAAGATATATTTGTATACAATGAACATTTTCAAAAAAAATAAAAAAAATGAAAACATGAATTCTCAGGCTAAATAAATATATATAAAATAATGCTTATAATTTGGTGAGTGGTGAGTTCATCTGTTAGTATATATTGGTGTTTACATTATTTGTGGTTCATTACTTTTGTGTTTTCACTTGACTATAGACCTTTACCAAACAATATTCACGATACAACCCATTATTCCTGAAAAATGTCAGGGCAGTTTGTACGGATTAGACCCTGTGTCTCTGTCGAGGTCCTCGCAACTTGAAGTTCAAATATTTCTCCTGAGAGGTCAATGGCATGGTTTGTTGTAAAAGCATGGCTATCATTCTGCTTAAAGCATCAAACTGTATAAAAGAAACATTCAGTGAAGGCCATAGTGGTGCCTCCCTGACTATTCACCAGAGGAAACAATACTTGCATACAGAAAGTAACCCTGCTGTTTACGGTGACCAGATAGGCAATACCCGGGTGCATCCCACAACAACCTTGATCGTTCAGAATCAAGTAACTCCCATTGGAAAGTAACTCGAACACTGGTGTTATCACAGCAGCTGGTTCTACTTTCATGTGGAAAGACAGATTCAAAACTGAACCATTACAGGCTCCGTGCAAAACGGTATCTTGGCACATGAGAGAACCTCTTAAAGTGCTCGTGCAGTTAGTACCACTAAAAACACTTCTTGATCCCCACTCCTGAATCAAAATCTATATGGTAAATGCCAGGATTTCTTAATGTATTATTTATCCAATTTATCATTTTTGCCTGCCTGCCTTTGCTGAAGGCAATAGTGAAACTGAAAGGTAGTGACCGGGAGAGTGATTTGGCCATGGATTAGCCACTCTGTGGATGGTAATTCAGCCACTGTGAATGGAAACCTGTCCAGTTTTTTAATTTGCAGCATTGTATATTTAGCTTCCTTTTGTGCCATTTCTATCTGTGTATCATTTAGATTGTATTCTGAAAACAGAGACATACTGTTCATAAAACGCCAAAGGCACCAAGCCTGCACGCATAGATTGTAGTGCCCAGCTAAATAACATAATAGAACGTAACTGTGATTGGCCATGTTGTATTATGGCTAAATCCTGTTCCAGTATGTCTATAGCAAAAGACACAATGTTGCCCAGTGAATATGCTCTGGAGGTCAAAGTTATTAACCTATTATCCACCACAGATAAAGCTTTTTCTAAGTTTATATGGTCTATCTCCCGTACTATCACTGCGGCTGCTTGTTTGGAAATTTCCAGATTTCATTATAGGAAGCAAAAATGCCTGCATACATGAAACGTTTTTGACCTTGTTTCCTAGGTACTAGCAAAAATTCCCTAAGATCCATGTTGTGGGAGAGTAAAGATAAGTGTTGTTTCACTTCTGCAAGTGTTGAGGGTTCTAGCCATTCTAGGAACAACTTCCCAATACTATAGCATGTCACTACCCCTCGATGTTCTTTCTGTACAAAACGTGGATCTGGCCTATGCATACTGAGTCCCTTGGTGATGTGCAGGAACCGTTTATGGTATGTGTTTGTGTCTAAGGGCCAAACTACCCACTCCTTCCAAATTGGGACTGATCTATTGTACTTTAGTATGTCATCAACTGTTACACCTTCCTTTGTAGAATAATTCTGCCACCCCTGTGATGGTGTAGGAATTTATGGAGTGTTCAGGTCCTTAATTTTGGCAATTCCAAGACAGGATTTCTGTTGCACAGTATCATTTAAAAATATCATCCGATTTGGAATAACGTATGCTCTAAATAGTGCCTATGTACCCTGTATTTGCCAGTTCCATGAACCCCAAATTGATTTTGTGTCAATTTCGAGGTTGAAACCCTGTTCATACAATTGGGCCAAAAAGGAAGCAGAGTAAATCTGTTTAGTGTTTGTCTACATCATTTTCAGTGCTGATGTTGGTGCAACCTTATAATAAAATGAGGCTGGGTCTGTGGTGTTAAACCCTGAAAAATATGCAACTTTCTGTGCAAACTCTTGTGAGCTACTTTTTAGTGGTGTTGGGCAATGTTCCCACAGTTGGTATTCAAAAACATTCCTTGCTGAAATGGATTTGTGCAGGAAATGATGACCAAATTGTTGGTAACAGTACAATTTGTCATAGTCTAATGAACCCTCTAACATTTAATTATTAGAAAATGCAGCAGTTTTCTTTAAATCAGACAACATGTTATTTTCTGTTTCAGTGTCCCAATCATCAGGAAATGACCTGGAGGTAATGAAATCACTTAATGAGATTTTAAATACAGGATTCATTTTTTAAAGTTTGGTCGGTCCAAATATGTTGATATCAACCTTGCCCCATACTATACCATCCGGTATAGGAACAGCTGTGATGTTCACTGATGACAAGTCTCTTTATTCATGATGTGATGATGGATGGGGCTTCAGTAGGATGTCGACCTTTTGGGCTGTGGAACCTTGTTGAAAGATAGTGTCCATTGATAAGCATATTAAAAGTCAATACTAAGCCTAGCCAGAAAATAAAAAACATTATCCCAGAAATTACCCAGAGTTCAATTCAAGGTGATACCAGGTATGTCTTTTGAATCAAGAGAAGAAAGTTCTTTAATCCTTGCTTGAATGATGTTTTGGATGGCACAGTTTCCGGATAGCTTGGATCCAGAGAAAACGTATCAAAGTTAATGAAATAGAGAGAAGCTGTTCGATCAGTTGTTGGAATTGCATTGGGATGAGTTGAAATGTAATTTTCCTCTCAACGAGGCATGTTGATGTAGACTTCTGTATTCGGTCTAATTGTAACTCATGAATTATTTTGATTTTCATCTTGAATTTGAATGTCTCGTTCAAGTGGAACAAGTTCCATAGCATTGCTGCTTAGTCCTTCATAACTTACAGGTTGCTCCTCAAACGTGATGAGTCTGTGTCAACTTCTTAGATTGTAGCCAAAGGAGGGCATCTGCTACAGCGGAGTCCACTAGGCCTACTGTTTAGTATCGGCCGCATGGTGTGGTTTGATTAAGTCGATTGATACACATCTTTTCACCTTTTTTACGGCGGGAGCAGCACAATTCTTTTTCTGTTTACTGCAAGGATTGGTACAGCTTTTCTTTCAGAAGGTCCAAATTCCTTTTTGTCCGCAATTTTCTCTCTGTCCAGATCCCCGGCTTTTGGGATCCAGACAGGTCTTGCTCTGACTACCTTGACTTCCTCTGTGTCGGTCGGCTTTAGATGGACTTTGCGTTGTTTTGTCCTGGATTATTTTAGATCTTATAAAACAGCCAAATGGTCATGGATATCAAATGGTGTTTCATCCGCCACTGCGGCTTCACAATCAAGATCAGGTATCCACATTTGTGTCCCAAAGAGGACCTCATAGGGAGTGACTCCCCCTAGAGAGGTTCTTGGTTGTATAGTTAATGCCCGATGTACCCCTTAAAGGTGTGTGACCCAACTATCGCCCTTGCCTAATACTCTAGCTGATAAAGATTGCTTTAAGTCCCAGTGTTTTCTCTCCACAACCGAATTTCCCTCGGGATGGTACGGAGATTAGAACTGCAATGCTACGCCCATTCTTTCCATGGCATCTGTGTAAGCCCGAGAGCTAAACGCAGGGCCGCAGTCAGAGGGTAACATGCTAACTGCATATGTACAGATAAAGACTAGCAAATCTTTTATAACAGTTTGAGCCTCAGCAGAATGCTGGGGCCATACCCATAGGAAACTCAAGCATGAATCCACTGCCATCATGATATACCTGTAAGCCCTGTCCGTTTGTAAGGGGCCACAGTGGTTCAAGTACACACATGCTAGAGGTTTGTCTGACTTTAGTAATGGCATCTGTGCCTGGCGTGCAATGGTGGAGTCTTTCCTCTGCCGGCAGATGTCGCATTTAGTTTGCTTAG
The DNA here is from genome assembly GCF_964263255.1 of Lissotriton vulgaris. Lineage (NCBI taxonomy): Eukaryota > Metazoa > Chordata > Amphibia > Caudata > Salamandridae > Lissotriton > Lissotriton vulgaris. Next base: position 863,256,206 of record NC_141698.1, on the reverse strand, counting down.
TTAACCCTGGCCACCAATAGCGCTGTTTCAGTAAAGAAATAGTCGCTGTAATGCCTGTGTGTACGGAGCCCAAACCCTTGTGTGCATCTAGTATTAAACCTTGCCTACAATCCATATTTGTTATTACTCTTTTCCCCACTCCAGGAATCTGAGCATATGGAATGTTTTGTGCATCTAACTTGTAGGAGTATTTGAGTGGAAATGTTTTAGGTACTGCTGTGCTGCCTTTGCGTGATGCAATGACAGCTATCATTATATCTCCGTCTATTCTCGTTTTTGAACAAGTCAGCATAGCTATGGTAGCCGTGCGAACTGCCCCCTTTGCAGCTTCATCAGCCAATGAATTCCCTTTAACGTGCACGCCATCACGTTGATGACTCAGTGTATGGATCACGTGAGTCCTCGGTAGCTCGGATTTCAATTCCGCTACCTGTTTCCATAGCGTTTTATGCTGAATCGTGCCATCTTTTGCATCTTTAAACCCATTTTGTTCCCAATATTGTAAGTATCCATGGTACGACTGTACACAGTAAAAGGAATCACACATGATTAGTGTGGGGAATTCTCGATCCGTATTTGCAAGTGCCAGTATAAGTGCTTTACATTCTGCCAACTGAGCCGTGCAGTCCCCTAGAGATTGCGTTTTTGTTCAACTAGGATGGAACTTGCCATTACGCATGCAACCTTTAACGATAGCACACACTGAAAAATATTGCTGCTTACTTCTTATAGCTGATTGCGGAGATCCATCAGTATAAATAATATATTCATACGGATCTAGAGGCAAGATTTCATTTGGTAGAGGATATTCTTGTTCATACTTAAGGAATGTTTGTGTATTTAAACTTGGATCAAACCTGTATTCAACGTCTGTTGCATTAAGATAATTAGCCCATTGTATCCATCATGAATGTACAGCTTTCGCATTTGGGATTCTCGCCTTTGTAACAGCTTCTAAAGCCGGTACCGGAGTTGTGACAATAACGCGTTTCCCCTGAGCCAGTGATCTTTTTCTTGCTACAGCAGTTTAAAATGCTGTGAGGATTTTTTTCTGTTGAAGTGAAACTCATTTCTGCATTTGTGTACAGGTGTGATTTGTATGCAATTGGTATAGTTTCTCCTTCATTAAAGGTTAAATATGTGTACCCGCATTGACCCGCAATTATTCGAATCACTAGGTGGCCTATATTTACGCTTGTTTGTAAGTGTTTGGAAGCAATCATATCTTCCTGGATGGAGTAAGCAAAGAATATTAGTATGTTCTTGTGTGCAATCTTTGACTGAAAAGTCAGGTTTTACACTTTGTGCATTATCTAAAATGTATGTTCTGCCAAAATTTAGGAATCCTAGTATTGTTTATAAATTTTTTAAAGATTTTGGAGGCTGGAGCAGTGCACATTTTTCTAAAAAGTTAGCTGCCAGACTTTTGTTAATATGTCAAAACTAGGACATTGAGGTGGGCTATTTTAGATTTTTTAAAGTTGAATTTGTAGACCTCTTCGGCAAATCCCATGACAATGGTGCTTACCCTGGTCAAGGTACTCTCTAAGTCGTTGTCTGTCAGATAAATATCATCCAGGACATCGTTTCTTCATTAAATTTTTGAAGTGACTCTGTTACTCTTGCTGAAAATACACCTGGGCTATTTTATACCTTTTTGCCAAATGACAGAATTGTCGTTGGAACCCTAACGCACTGAGGGCCAGATGTAGGTAATCCCAGATTACCGATTCTTAAATACCGAATCATACCGATTCGGTATTTAAGAACAGGCAAATGGGATGTAGGTAATTTTTCCCAAAAAGTTACCGAATCGGTAAGTTTCGGTAATTACCGAATCAGTATTTACCGATTCGGTAATTGCCATTCATTCCTACAGGCCTGGAGGCCCATAGGAATGAATGTCAATTACCGAATCAGTAAATACAGATTCAGTAATTGGGGGAAACATTGAAGGGTGGCAGGGTGTCACTTTGACACCCTATTGCACCCCTCAATTGTGCATAGGTGCACATGTTGCAGACATACATGCCCTGAGGGCATGTATGTCTGCAACATGGCACTATTGGAAAAGTCAAAAAATAGCTTTTTCAAAGGTTTTCCTTTTTTACCACCAACTTCTAGTTGGTGGTAAATAACGAATCCTTAACTGAGGAATGCACTAACTTGAGTGCTTCCTACATCCTGGATTCGGTAATTTACCGAATCGGTATGTTAAGAATTCAGTATTTTACCAATTCCTTAAATTACCGACTCAGTAAAATACTGAATCCTTAAAAAATGCCACCTACCTCTCAAAAACCCAATACCGGTCGGTAACGGCCGAAATTCGGTAATTTCGGCCGCTACCGACCGGTATTGGGCGACCGACATCTGGACCTGAATGTGGTCAGATACCTGCTTTCAGGTGCTATATTTTGGCAGAAAAATCCATTTGAGATATCAAGAGTGGTTTTGTATTTTTTGCACACAATGTTATTCATTAATACAGCACTATGTGCATTTTAGACAGCAAATGTCTTTGTGCCTGAGTTTAAGTGTCTGCAATCTAAAACTAGACGATAGGTATTGTCAGGTTTAGCGACGAGAAACAAAGGATTGTTCATTGGAGAGGTACATTTTTCAATGACCCCCTGGTATTCAAGTTGATCTAAGATATCCCTGACCTGTTTTTTAGCTTCTTGCTTTATTGGATATTGCCTCTGAGCATTAGGTGAAACTTTTAACTGGATCTTCTGGTAGGTTGAGTTCTCATCCCACCCTGCGCGATTTGTGTACAATGCTGGAGCTTGGGCTACTGCCCACTCCTGTGCATATGTATGTTTAAGGTGAACAGGAACATAGTTAGAAAATTGAGGAAAAATTATACTTTCTCCCCTGGGACACTCCATAACGAATGCAGGCGGCCAATCTTGTTCTGATAACAGGATGTCATAACCAGATGATACGTTCTTCCAAAAAATGGCTTTTAATTTCCTGGGCTTGTCCCCCTCCAGCCAGAGTGTTACTTCATATAACTTATGTGGGACACTCACCCTGGTGTCTGGTGTTTCCACTGTGATGTAATCATTCAACTCTGCTGTCACCAGAAATTCTTTCAGGTTCAGGTGAGCAATTGTTACTTCTGCCGCACTGTCTAGCATCGTCAAAGTCCATTCTCCGTTTAGAAGTTGTGTCCTCAGAATTCTGGGCATGTCTGATTTTCAGACCTGCAACTTTCTTTTCCTTAAATTGAGGTTTTGGATTTTGCTCATCTTCTTTTTTAGAAGTAAAGTCTTGAGCGCGCTGCTTTTCTCTGGACTGTGTGTGCTCCTCTCTATTTTCTGATCATCCTTCACTTTTAGAGCCTTTCTTTGAGCCCGGAAAGGAGCGAGAGGAACGTATCCCAGTTTGGAAAGAAAGGGACCCCCCTACGAAAAATCAATAAGGCTTGCTAGCTGTAGGGCACAAATCACTGGAGGAATGTGTATCAGTATCCTGATACCTGTCAGTTTTTCTAATATTATCCCCATTCCTAAGGTTATATCTCTTTTCAGAGTGCTACTGTTGAGGAGACCTACCTCGGGACTGAGATCTCTCATCTTTAGAGTTTTCTTTTTTGTTATCCCACTTCTTCTTAGAAGAGGTAGGTGGAGAAGGAGGAATTATCATTAGGACCAGAGAAGCAGGGGAGGCAAGATGGCGCTGACTGACATCGTCGCAAGGACGCTCCACTGGGTCTCCCCTCACACAATGAATCTGGATAACTTCGTCCGCTGCTGGTAGCAGAACAATGATGACTAACCGCGTCCAGAATCAACCCCCATCGCAGTGAGCGGAGAAGAGAAAGAAAAAGCTGAAAGTCATGCGGCAGAGAAACATTGTCAAGAGATGGCAAGATTCATCTTTACATCTCGTACTCTCACTTTGCTTTAGCAGCGAGGACGTCCAGACTGCTTACTATCTCTGATGCTACCTGGCCTGCGTTACCATCTCCCGACTCGGCAGGACACTTGAGGATCAAGCGCGAGCCAGCACCAGCACGTTTACCTTTGGGTGGGAGAGTAAAAGAGGTAAGAGAGTGTGGAGCAAAATTCCAGCGCGGATACAGTGTTTCAGCAAATCCGGCTGAAAGCGCTTCAACAGAATCGGCAGACAAGTAAGGATGAAGGGCAAGGGAGCGAGGGCTGGCAAGGGGAAATCAGCGCCAATTCCTTCTCAGCCGAACAGTGCGCTGGCAATCACCCACCAAAAAAGAATGGATGCCTTGAGTGCTAAGGGTAGAGGTGGTCGTGGAGAGAAAGCAGATTCCTTGAACGAAAGCGCACAGGAGAAAGACACTTTAAATCCGGGTCCCGTGAAAAAAAACCACTACCAGAGGAGTGAAAGAAACTGATTCCTTGCAGCCTCTAATCACAAACAGCTTCATGGCAGCAAAAGGAGATGAAGGCAACTGTCCTACCTACGGAGCTGATAACCTGAACATAGCAAGCTTGACAGGGCAAATGTTAGCTACTCCCCCCTCCCCCTCCGCTGTGATAGACAATGCCCAAGTCCTCGCTCCGGCAAGGCAGGCAGCCCGCTGGATGATTCGCTTTGTGCCCAGAGAAGCGCCAGCATTGCAGGCTTAAACATTAACTCTGCTGCCACGGCAGATACTGCTAGTCCTTTATTCTCCTGATGACCGATTGGTCTATACGAGTGATAGGCTCCTAGCACTCAACCCGTCGAAAAATCCTGAGTGCAGCTACATCCACTCAGGAGGTAAACCCTATATCAATTGTGGACGATGTAATCCGGACACCACTACCCCAGGAAATCACGGCCTACAGCTGGGCCTCCTCAACTGTCGGTCCCTCCCTAAACACGCCCATGAAATTAACCTGCTGATTTAGGAACACGATTTTGACGTTTTGTTTCTTACAGAAACTTGGCTCACTGCTTTGTCGGATTCTAATATCGTCAATGCTCTACCCCCAGGCTATCTAATTCAATCCCAAAACAGACCCCTCGGCAGAGGAGGTGGCCTTGCGATAATTCACAGAGAACAATTCGCATGTAGATCTAGCGATGCCAATATCGAAGACTGTGAAAGCTGCCACTTTGCTTTACAAATATCCCCCGCACACTCCCTCTCGGGGCTGCTGATTTACTGCCCGCTGGGAACTCCAGGGAAATTCTCAAGCGCTCTTGTTGACACTGTCACTCAGATAGCAACTTCCTCTCCCAACTTTCTTATTTTGGGGGACCTCAATCTTCATCTATCAGACTCCAAAGACCTAACTGCGTCCGAACTTCTCCTTGACCTTACGTCTTTCGACATTCGGTTAGTTAATTCAGAACCTACTCACGACAAAGGACACCTTTTGGACCCCGTTTTTACCAACATCACGGACATCACCACTTGCACCCCCCTCCCCCTTCCTTGGACAGACCACTTTTTAATACCTATCTTTTGGCATCTCTTCATTCCACCCACTCAACAGACCAAAATCCGGGTCACTGACCGTCGCTGGCACAAACTCGTGCCAGACAAATGGACCACCATTCTCAGGGCCTCTCTCCCCCCTCCAATCTCAGACCCAGCCAACGCCGATAATCAGTTCAACTCTTGGCTTACTACATCACTGGACAAACTTCTCCCCAAAACTACCACCCTCAGGCGAATCAAAAGAGTGAGCCCTGCCCCTTGGTACACTCTTGAGCTTAATCTCCTACGGAAGGAGTGTAAAAGAACGGAGCGCTCCTGGAGGAAGGATAAATCGATAGTCAAGAAAGACGCTTTCCATACCTCCTTAACAAACTACAAGCTCGCTCTTCGCAATACCAAAAGTACATTCTTTCAGGAAAGGATAGAAAACTCCTCCTGCTCCAGCAAGGAAACTTTCATAATTTTAAAAGAATTACTTAAAGCCCCAGACCCTGTACCAAAGATTCTGCCAGACCCCAAGACAGCTGAAGAAAAATGCCTTAAATTGGCCAAATTCTTCGTGGAGAAGATTCAGAAAATCCTTGCTTCTCTTCCACCCATTAATTTCAGTGAGGAAGACGGTATTAATGCAAACCCCACCTCTCCCCGTCTAATCTCTCTGGGACCAGTGACTGTTGAAGAGGTCTCAACCACGCTAGACACCATCAAAAGCGGATCCCTCAGGGACCCTGTCCCTCTACGCATCCTTAAAAAAGTGGCCCCTACCATCATCTCTCCACTCACTCATCTCATAAATGCTTCACTGCTCCAGGAAAAAGTTCCCCCCAGTTGGAAGGCGGCCGTCGTCAGGGCGCTACTTAAAAAACCTTCTCTGGACCCCTCGGACTTAGCCAATTACAGGCCAATCTCTCTCCTCCGTGGAACCAGTAAAATCACTGAAAAGCTAGTCAACAAAAAACTCTCGCAGTATCTGGAAACCAACAATCTGCTCAGATGCTCGCAAACTGTATTCCGCCCAGGGCAGGGCACTGACATCGCCCTACTCGCAGCGGTGGAGGAGGCCAGAGCACTTTTGGACGCGGGAGGATCAGTGGCAGTGATCCTCCTGGACCTCAGTGCGGCCTTCGACACAGTCAACCATCGGGTCTTAATCCAGCGACTCAAGAACATCGGTGTTGAGGGCACTGCGCTGACCTGGTTCACATCCTTCCTTGGCCAGCGCTCCATTCAGGTCTGGGAGAATGACACCCGTTCTCCCGAAACCCCCCTCCAATGCGGAGTGCCCCAGGGCTCATCTCTAAGCCCGACATTATTCAATGTCTACATGTCCCCATTGGAGGAGGTTGTCAACCCGTTCGGAGTGAAAATCATCAGCTACGCTGATGACATTCAATTAGTGGTGTCTTTATCTCACCCAAACCAAGAACCATCGGATCTATATAACTGTCTGGCAGAAATACAAGGATGGATGAATAGCACGTCACTGAAACTTAATGGTTCAAAGACAGATATTCTCCTCCTTGGCCAGAAGGGGCTTTCCCTTTCTCAGAACATCTGGCCCCCTTGCTTGGGTGAACCCCCTGCCCCTAAGTCTGAGATCAAGAGCCTGGGAATTTGGCTTGAAAAAGGCCTGTCTTTCAAGACTCAAGCCAGCAAAAATCGCTGGGACTTGTTTTGGGCTCCTCAAATCGATCAGGAAGATTTTGCCCTTACTTCCTCCTGCCTCCCAGAAACTGTTAATCCAAGGCCTTATTTTATCAAGGCTGGATTACCGCAATACCATCTATCTGGGTGCTCCCGAGGCAACCCTCAACAAACTGCAAAGGATCCAGAACGCCGCTAACCGGATCCTCACCAATACCCCGGCTAGATCTTCGGCCAAACCAGCCAGGAAACACCTCCACTGGCTTCCAGTGAGAGAGCGAGTGAAGTTCAAAGCTCTCTGTCTGTCTCACAAACTCCTGCAGGATAAAGGCCCCCCCCATCTTAAAAAAATTCATTAGGCCCTACAAAGCCTCAAGATCCCTCCGATCTGATCAGGAATACCTTATCACCATCCCCAGAGTGAAGAAGGTGCGCACGGGCGGACGGCGCTACTCTGTCAACACAGCCCGCCTTTGGAATTCCCTCCCCCGTGATCTTAGGACGGAACCAGACTATCTCCGATTCAGGAAGCGGCTGAAAACGCACCTTTTCCCCTGATCTGCCTTTCCCCCTCTCCCCCCGTTACCCTTAGCTGTTTGGATCTTAGCGCTGGGATACTTACGGGTGACTACGGGCTTTACAAAATCTAATAATAATAATAATAATGTACACCCCAAGCACCCAAAGCAGTCAACTGTGAACAACAACACAATGATATCCCCAGAATGCCAGACAATCAAGACAAATTCTGTTCTCTGACAGAAGAGTCAGACATGTCAGACATCAGCATATCGCTTTCAAGCGGGAGGAAGGTCAGAAGAGGTACAGTAGCCCCAAGTCTGATGCACACCAGGTACTAAAAAGCATCTAAAAAAAAGAGTAGAGATCGCCGACAAAAAGACAGCGACATGTCAAAAAAAGAGGGTGTAGGAGAACTGAAATGGGACTATAACAAAAAAAACCATACTCTATTCACAAATACCACCTCGGCATCTGGGTATGATCAATCAAACACTGGCAGTACAAAAGGGTTAGACCACTCAAGAGAAGAACCGGCCTTGAAAGATATCTTACAAACTATCAAAGGCTTTCAAGAGGAAGTTAAGGCGGACAGCCGCAGATCTCGACTGGCCACCGCAACCAGAGACGAGGAAGTTGTTTTTTCTTTAGTTTTTCTCTTCTTTAAGCGGGGGGACTCAGCGGACTAGCGAGGCTCTGCACAAGGGTGGTGGAGGGAGGGGTGGGTGGGTTGGATCAGACCGGGTGCTTCAAAGTTCACAAAATGGGGCAGACAGACTAGGTATGTCTGTAATACCTGGTTTTGATTTGAGCCAAATCCTGATTATGTGTATAGTTTAATGAAGAGAAGGAAATGGGTTTGCTAAGAGTATTGTCAATGAATATATGCGGCTTAAATGATATCAGGAAAAGACAAACGTATATTGAGGGGTCACAAACACACATTTTAAAATCACTTGGGTGTAGGCTGATCTGTGCAACTCTACAGGGCGCCAGCGTTCGGGGGGTTGCTATTCTTGCTAGGGGAAGTGGGTTTATTTTTAGTCACTCTAAGGTAGACAAATTTGGTAGTTGGACAATCACAGAATGCCAGTATGTGAAAGGGCAAAAATTGACTCGATGTACCGTCTATGGTAGTAACAGCGATGACCCGTCAGTTTTGGACGTGACCTCAAACAAATGTATGCATTGGCCATTACTCCTTATGATCTGCGGGGGTCTCAATATCAATCTCCCTATCGATTGGTCTTTAAAAGACAGTTGGCAGTATGTTGGTCGCAAACTCAAAGTATTTGTGCAGCATATACGACCTAGTGGAGGGCTGGCAGACCACAAACCCTGACAACCCTGGTTTTACATTCTTTTCTAGTCCACATCTTACCCACGCAAGATTGGATTATATAATAATGTCCAACTCAATAAAAACAAAATGCAAAAGGAAAAAACTCAAGCGAATCCTCTCGGACCATAATCCGTTAATATGCTCCATGGAAATAGATCTTGACAAATGCGCAACAAACTCATGGCCTTTTGAGAAAACTTTGCTTTTAGATGATAATTATTGTAGTCACATGGGAGAGTGGATCCCGAATTTTTAACAGATAATGAAAGGAGTACATCAATCGAAATAGTGTGGGATGGGCTGAAAGCTGGGATCCATGATGAGACCTTTCAATATTCCTTAAATGCTAACAAACGAGCTAAGGAAGCTATGCAGTGGATGCAGGAAAATTTAAGGAAGGCAGAGGAGGGGTTAATAAGGGTGACAACGGGAAATATGCCCGGTGGGAAGGAAGAGCTAGAGAAGATACAGATCCAAGTGGCAATTGACAAAACTATAACTATGAATGTCTTTACCGATAAAGCCGTGAAAAAACGCTTTCACAAAAAGAAATTATATATATGAAGCAAACTAACTGATCGGACACCAACTGGCTGTACGCATGAGGCAACAGAACTGCTCGTATCTGATTCGGGAAATTCTTGACACTGATGGAAATCTTGTATCCAACCCAGAACTTATAAGACAGGCTTTCTGGCAGTTTTATCGAGTTTTATACACAGAAACCGGGAGGGGTAACCGGGCAAGCAGTGAGGAATACCTAGAGAGTGCTAGCAATAAGAAGTTCCGGGACGAGGACGCAGACCTCCTAGAGGAAACCTCCACAATTGACAAACTTTTAACCACCAACAGAGAACTGCCAAAAGGGAAAGCAACCTGGTTGGACTGCAATCCCTCGTAGTTCTATGCTGCCTTCTCAAAACAAATTAAAGACACTTTATTAAATCCTATCAATCACATTTTTAGTGGGGGACAGCCCCCGAAGTCATGGTCCCGGGCAAAAATAGTTATCTCCCCCAAAAAAGGTAAACCCCCGGAGCAACTTGGCTCATATCGCCCCATCCCTCTTATTAATTCGGACTCCAAAATATATTCAAAAATCCTGGCAAACAAATTAGTGCCTTTTATCCACAAAGTGATAGCTCAAGGTCAACACGGCTTCATTCCAGGCAGATCTACTATCAATCACATCCAGCGTGTGATCACCCTGTTTGACGGCATGGATGTTACAGGAGACCCTATGGCGCTGGTGCTGCTTGATGCGGAGAAAGCGTTCAATAGGGTCTCCTGGCACTTCTTATGGGCTGCCATGGCCAGACTGGGCATAAAGGAAAGGTACATACAGCCAATCCAAAATGTATATGTGAACCCTAGGGCCGTAGTCATGGTGAATGGCAGCCTAACTGAGGAGCTGATGATATCATGGGGAACCCGGCAAGGCTGCCCTTGCTCACCACTGCTCTTCACAATCTATATAGACCCTTTCATCCACAAGCTAGAAGAGAACGGTGCAATCAAACCCATAATTTCACAGGACTATGCCGCCAAAACACTGGCATATGCGATGACATCGCAATTGTGACAGCTGAAACTAACAATGCCATGATTGCTATTGAAGGGGACGCGAATCAGTTTGGCTTGGTGTCCGGATATGCACTTAATAAAAGTAAAACACAGATTTTACTAAGAAATAACAGCAAAATGTGGGATGCATGCTTGGTGGAACAAGCTACATACCTAGGAGTCAGTATAACATCTGATCTGGATAATCTGATTAATATAAACTTGAAACCTATGATACCTGCTATTCAGAAAGACCTTCAGCACCTAGACAACTTGCACCTTTCTATAATTGGAAGAGTGAATGTGATTAAAATGGTCTTCTTCCCCAAAATGTTATATCTATTCAGGGCAATCTGCTTGGAATTCTCATCCTCATGGTTTAAATCATTAGAGCGGGTGTTCTCAAATTTTGTCTGGGCATGATCACAACATCGGGTGGCATTTAAGCTCCTCACTTTACACAAGGAGAGAGGAAGATTAGCCCTCCCTAATCTAAAAGCATACTATTGGGCAACAGTGCTATTATATAGCAACAAGCTGTTATAGAGCACCCGGGGAATGGAGGAGAGAGAGGATCACACGCCTAGTCCAATTACTCTTAGGCCGGGAGAGCAGAGGGTATCTTTGGCAACATCTAAACGATAGCTACCACAAGAAAGTAACATTTAAAACATTACTCAGTGTGTTTAAGGTGCGAAAGGCTGTTAGGAAAATGCTGGGCATAGGGAGATGGTCCTTTTACACTCCCCTAGAAAACAATCCACTTCTTCCAAGAATTTTTAATGACAGGTATATTCATAAGTGGCTGGATTCGGGGATTGTTCAAATAGGCTGCCTACTCCCCTTGGATCGGATTCATTCTTTTGAAGAACTGAAAAACAACTTCGGTCTGGCTTGGCAAAACTTCTTCAAGTACCTTCTTGTCTCACAAGGTTGGGGTAGCCTGGAAAAAAAAATTTAGTGGAGACTTTAATTCATGGCAAAAAATACTATGGGGGGATTTACTCACTTATTAATGCACTGTTTCGGGACGATATGGTAAAAACGTCAAAGAAATGGCATGCCGAATTTAATTATGCTTTTTTAATGTCACAAACGATTCTCTTATCAACCAAATTGCAAGCACAATTTTGTAAAACTTTCTTATTTCTATATTATACCCCGGATAAAATAGCTACGCGTGGCAGTGGTAAAAGCACATGCTGTCCTAGATGTAGGCTCTATAGTGCTGACTCAGTGCACATCTTCTCTACTTGTGATGGATTAAGATCTATCAAACAAGAAATTGAGAGGTTTTGATCAACAGTGCTGCAAAGCCCGTTAGTTTTATCTAGCGACGTTATCCTACTTGAGGCAGCAGATCCTAACAATGCTGTAGTGGGGCATGAACTCATATTTATAGCTGTGGCTGTTTTTAGGTTATGTATTGCCTCAGCTTGGCTAGACTCTACGTCTCCTTCATTTCAACTATGGTTAGCTAGATTTCTTGCCATCTCAAATAAATTTAAAATCCCCTATTAGCATGGTGCCAGTCTCAAGGCGGAAACTGAATAAATGTATTCTTAGTCTAAGCTGAAGCTAGGAACAACAACTCGGTAATTGTTATGAGATAATTCATGTAAATGTAAATATATGCATTCTTGTCTGACAGTTGGGCGGGGTGGGGGGAGAAGTATGAAAAATTGTTCTTCAAAAATCTGAATAAAGATATTTAAAAAAATAGAAGAAGTAGGTATCTGCTTTGAAGTGTCCTTTTCAGGACTGCTCTGTAGTTGAGGTTTTAAAGCTTTTCCCCCCAAACTATCTCTGCCTAATTCTGCATACGCAGTTTCAATTATTTTGGGTAGTTCAGCTTCCTGAGTTAACGGGCTGACCTCCCTTAGGAGTTGGCGGATTGCCACTGATGCTGCTTCCCCTTTAATATTAGCTAGTATTATGGCTGATACCTGGTCGTAGGTATTTAATAATGTTATCCCTAAGTTTAGGGCAGGTTCTGCTCCATAGTCATTTTGTATTTGTCTTAATACATCTGGTATTACTGCTAGTGAAGGAATACCATGAGTTCTGGTATATATGGCAGCAAAGACTGTACCCCAACAGGTGCAATCCACTAACTGTGGTGCAATCCACATGGGCAAACAGATTGTTAACATTTTGTGATTGTGGTGTTGTATTTGGGAATACTGCTTCTAACTGGGTTATTTTCTGAGCTACCCAGAAAGGAATTTGTTCACGTTTTGTGGGCACTTTGCCCATTACCGCGTGTAATGTTTGTGAAATAATTTTAGTACTAGTGCTCTGTGTATGAGCTACAGTGGGTGTAATTACTGTATGTTGGACCACCAGTGTCCTTAAGACGAAGTGTCTCATGTTTCTGTAGAGTTTTAGCAACTCTTGCATTTGAGCAAGTAGTTCATCACCTGGCATTGTGTCAATGTCTGGATGTGGTGTATAGGTCACTAATATCGGCCATGTTGCTCCTGGTCTTCCTAAAGGACTAAGCCTTGCTCTTCTTCTTGTGTGGGATAGGGCACCATTAAACCAGAAATTATGTTCCTGGAATGTAAGCGGAATCTCAGTCTCCTCAAACGTAGTGTTAGCCACTGGAACTTGTTCATGTGTGTAATAATCTGTTTTGAAATCTTCGTGTGCCTCTCTCACGAATATTACTACACCTCCTCTGGGTTGTAACCCATGTTTGAGTAGTTTAACTGTAAGAGTTTGTCTTACTTTGGGTGCAATATGTATTGCATATGCATCTTCCTCATCATAGGGAAGTGGTTGCTCTAGTGGGTTCAAATTTCTGTTCTCGACAGGCATGGTGTTTAAGACATGGAATTACTGTCCAAGGAAATTATGAAAAGGTTTCATGCCAAGGTTTTATGTGCAATTTTGGGAATATTTCCATTCAAGCTTGATTAACCATCGGCCAATTCATAGGATATTTTGCCTACTCAGCTGTGGTGGAGTTTTATCCCATCTACTCCAGACGTCTCTGGGTTTTGTAAGTAGGGTCTCTGAGAATAAGCACGACTGAGCTACTCAGATTTTACTGTTGAGTATGTGCGCCATGTATTTATCACATTGGGCAAACCATGTTTGACACGTTGGGTGCCATTAGACCACATTGGGTGCCATGTAGTGTAGTTCCGATAGTACCCTTTCATGCAGGACCTACGCTGTTTACGGATAACATATACTCTGGGCTCGGTGGCAAACTGAGCCTGTACACCCTCACCAAATATGTCAGCTTATGTTTTTGCATTAGCTAGCTTGCAGTGGTACTAGACTCTCTTGTTATCAGAGAGATTACTTTTGCAACTTCAGAATATAAGAACCTCAGACGTGTGGAACCAATATACTACTTTTCATCCAGTCACTCGTGCTTGCTTGTTTTGCTCTCAGAGAGATAAACAGAAGAAACAGTCAAGCATGTTTACAATGAGAATTTATTGTTCTGTACTTCTTCTCATGTAAAATAAGTGTGCCGCTACAACTGTAACACAGTAGCAGAGATATAGAACCATCAGTACAGTGAATAAAAACAAATAGTATTGTTCTACCATTTTGCAATAGTCATGAACACATACATCAGTGGCGTAACAAAACTTGAGGGGGCCCCCTGCAAAGCACATGGAGGGCCCCCCCCCCCCCCCCCGGCGGCTCAGCCCACCACCTAACTACCACTTTGCCCTACCACCCAGAAATCTAGTATATTTTGATTTGAAACCTCCAACATTTAAATGAAATGCCTCTATATTGCCTTTCTCTAAGTTCTAATGAGAAAATGGGAAATACTCTTAGCATACAAGCTACGCCATTTGTAACAATGTCAAAAGCAGATTATTTAACAGAGGCAGCAATCAGAACAATGCCAAGGAGCATCCAATTGTCTCAGGAACTGCCTATGGCTGAAGAACAAAGAACAACTATGAAAGGTCTGAAATAGAATTTACATTAATGGAAAACAACTTGAAACTTTGAAAGACAAACCCAAACCTGCAATTCCATAAAAACTCGAATGATCATATACATGAGAAGTACACAAGATATAACTTAGTATCCTGCGAAAGTCAAGAGAAACAGACTGGTGAAATATCTGCATGCCACAAACTAGCAACTGTCAATGGTTGTGCATGATAATAACGTGAACTGAGGAAGCAATTCAATTTCTACCATCAGGTCTTCATTAGTAAGCATTGCAAAACAGGCAGGTAAACAAACTGTTTGGATACTTCAGAACATTGATGAAGACATTTGTCTGAATTTATCATGCCTGTAGTGTAAACAATGCTAAATACAAGTGCAAGCAACACCATAAACAACACTGCATGTAGAATAAAAACAAACCATATCAGCAAGCACCTAATGACAATCTATACAAACTGTAGTTAGTAAAGCAAAAGAAAAAGTGCAAATACTTTCAAACTTTCAAAGTCCAGAATAAAGCAATCAACAGTCCAGCAATATACAAAAATCAAGCATGTTTTGTAAAACAATCGACTTTCTTCTTGCTTTAAGGTAAAAATACTTTCAAAGTGCATGGTAAAAACAAGTCCAGCAGTATGCAAAAATGAAGCCAGGTTAGTCAAACAATTCCCAGTTCAGTGTGTGCATAAAGGCACATCTATTTCAAAGCAACTGGTAAACAACAACAACTACAGAACCATACAATAATCAAACCAGTTTAAACGAACAATTCCCTTTTTGAAGGCACAAATATTTCAAAGTGACTAGCAAAACAGTAACAAGTACAGCAGGCAGCAGCATACAAAAATCAAAACACTTTAGTCAACCAATGTCTTTTGGTTTGTGCATGAAGCACCAGCATACATAAATTAAACCTATTTAGTCAGCTAATTCCTCCTTTGTTTGTGGATGAAGGCATAAATATTTCAAAGTGCCTAGTAAAGTAATAACAATTTAGCAGCATAAAGATCAAACCAGTCCAGTCAAACAATGCCCCTTTTATTTGTGCATAAAGGTGCAAATATTTCAACGTGAGTGGTAAAAACAAAAACAAGTTTAGCAGCATGAACCTTAAATAAGTCGACAAAGAGTGCCCCTTTAGCTTTTGCATAACGGCGCAAATATTTAAGTGACCGGCAAAACAATAACAAGCTCAGCAGCTAAATAAACAAAGCTGTTTACTCAAATGATGCCCCTTTTGTCTGTGCAATATAAAGTGTCAAGGGGGTGCATGTAGTCAGGTTAAACTGAATACATTTCTTCTTGCCTCTATAAACGTATGTTCAGATTATTAACACCTTGCGTGCTGCCCCGATTTCCCCCGGACATTCCACAACTGGGTGTGGTCGTGACGGAACCATTCCGTCATCAGCACAGCTCAACCGTGACTGATGACAGAATGGTTCTGTCACAAGCATCGAAGGGGTTAAGGTAGCCTATATATATGCGAGCAATATTTAAAGTATGATATACTGGCAGAATACCATATTACTTACTGCTTCCTCTTGTGATTCAAAGGGCAGATACATTTAGAAAAACAGACTATGAGTAGGAACAGTACTTGCAGGATCCTGATGAAATTAATTGCAGAGTTTAACGGCTGCTACAGCAGAAAACCACTACTGAAAGAGTGGACACAAGGCTTAAGACTGCTTACACTAGGAAGAGTGACTGGCAAATTAGACTGGTAGCTGAAGGCTACTACTGCTTGGTTCACTGAATTGGAGAGATGTACTGGACTGAAAGAATGATTGCCTATTTGCCTTTCTTCATGCAAACTCTTCTGTTAGAGCTTTTACATCTCAATGCTTAAAGTTGAAAGCCCCGACAGCCTTTCCTGCGTCATTGTGCTTCGGAGATAGTTTTTGATTAAGGTTAACTTTAAAAATTACCTTTCTACAATGGCTACAGTAACTGGAATTGTAAGAAAAAGTTTCAGTGCTGTTGCAACATCCAAAACACTGGGCAGAATTGCATGGTTTCTCAAAAATAAAAGGTCAGCCAGATCCCTTATTGTGCCACCCGAGATAATTTGTATTTGTCCTTTCAACACTGCTTTGAAAGCGATGAGTTGTTGTGAAAACTCTAGGGACAAGTCTTTTTTATAATGAGCTGTCAGGGTCATTGCTGCTTCAAACAACTCCTCCTCACTAGCTCTGAGGATTTCTGAAGGCATCAAGAGTTTTTATCTGATTTACAACAATATCTATGTTAGCATAAAACACAGACACCTAAAAGAAAAATCAGGATTGCACAGCCTTGTCTTCCGACTCTATCCCATAACTCCTGCCTGCTGACCAGGCATCATCTCTCGTCAAAGTGCAGTACTCAGGACTGGTTCCTGCCCAGATCCATCTCTGGAGCTACATCCTTGTCCAGAAGACCCTCTGCTCTTGGTGTTTTCGGACATGTTATTACCCTGTGGTTCTTGTTGAGGAGCTCGACCAACAGGCTCCATATTTTACAGAATTCCACATCCACATCTTTGTCGCTGTACACAGACGGTCCATGACTCAAGAGTCGCCATGTTCACTATAACCACAGTTCTAACCTTGGGATCTGGTCTTTCCCCACTACGCTGCTATTGTTGGCCGGGCCGGTACTAACAGTGCGGATGTTGTCTTCCTTCTCACAGGAGGGATGCGTTAGCTCTCCAAGGACTGCACAATCAAGCCTCTTACCTCTTATCAGCCTGATGCCCTCTAGGATCCCATCCCGAAGCGTGGATTGTCATGGGCAGCACCACCATGTGTGTGATCCTACCCTTTCCTTGCAACCCCTACAGCACCACTCAGACCTCCAGCTGTCTATGGTGTGTAGTTTGGTGTGTGTTTAGTGCCATCTTCTTTCCTTCCCCTGGCTGTCTAGCGAAGTTATCTGCGCTGCCATATATCTCCCTCCATTGCTGTACCCTCCAAGTACTACCCATTTCATCCCCCGACTGCAGTTGGAAGGAACATTTGTACCATGGGTCTGTGAATTAAGAAAGTGACACTGAATGTCTTGCAGAGGTTGGAGTACGGGGGAGATTCCAAACCATGTCCACGCCCATATATGTCCTTTTCTGACCTCAGTGGCGTCTTTGCAAGTAGTGGAATCTTTCTGATTCTGGGATTCATGGTTCCTCCTCAGAACCTCAAATGATTTAATGGTTTTGCCAGTAAAGAAGACTTTTGCCTGTTACACTGCCCTCTTTCCACATCTTAAAAGTACCCCTATCTAGCCCTGGTGTAAAGTGTGCATTGCTAAAGAAAGGGGTACATATGGACCGGTGGGACCTCAGATCTCTCTTTTTTGTGTGAGTGAAAAGCAAGGTAAGGAGGCTTTAAGCCTTAGCGAGTACCCCTATGGCTTACTATATAATCTTTATGATGCCCACATTCTATCATTTTCTCCCTCAATATCTGACGAACACCCATCTCGTATAGCGTGGCCCAAACACGAACACTTGTAGAGGTTAAATACTTTTCTAGCATCGAGGGATAACAATATAGTGTCCTTCCCGCTACTTCACATTAAATCAATGAGATATACTCCCTCCTTCGTATTATCCCTGCACCTACAGCCCGGATTAAAACCAGCTCCATCCACATGTATAGGCTACAGAAGCCTCCTCAACCAGCTAATTTGCCTGGATCCTGGACCTTCATATTGGCATCTATATTGAGGAACAATGTGGGCTAATATAAAGCACATAGCTTTGGCTTCTTATTTGGTTTGTGAAACAAAGAAATAGTGGCATCTCAGATCAATGGGCTAACTCCACCACCGTCAGAGAAGCCATTGGCCAATATGATTATCTCTGTTTTTTTTCAATCTTAAACATATGCCCAAAGAAGGTCAACACCTTAATGTGGCCTACATATGCTTTCAATTCAGATTTAAAATGTAAAAAACATTCAGTGGTTTTATTAAAAATAAAAAGCGTTTCAGTTGCGCCATGCATTTAGTTATTATTCGTGAAGTAGACAGTAATAAATCACCACCTAACAAAGCACTCAAATTGCAGGCAGCTGCAATGTCACTTTATAATGGCAACTTTAACAAGCAATGGCAAAGCCAATAGGTCTTGCCTATGCACGATCTATTGGCTTTGTCAATATTGCACAGCAGCTCATGCTGCTGTGCAACGGATAGCAGGACATGGGACTATAAGGAAAACGAAAAAGGTTGGTGGAAGGATCCCGTGGTAACTTTCACAGGGAGGGGAGTAGATAGTACAGAAAATCAGACCCTGCGATCTTTAAGGAATGAATTCCAGTTACTAATTTTTGGGTGAGTCTGTGGGGGAACGGACCTGAAACGGGTCCCAGAGGTCAACTATTCTCTCTAGATCTAGTGATAATCTGGAGTAGTGTCACTATGTAATCATCAAATAAGTATCAGACATATGCCGCAAAAATTAAAAGTTTTTTTACAGTTTATTAGATACCTCCCTTAAGGGTTACATTCTAAAATTAATAAAACACATCATTTTATGATGTACATGCTCATATATTAAAAACAGTCAAAAAACATTCGACGCGGCGTTTCGGTGTAGTTAAAATGGTGTCACCTTCATCAGGACATTGACATTAACTGCGATCTAAAAATTAGAAAACAATGTTTTAGAAATCTTTACTCTATTACAGTGACACTTTGCATTAATTCATCTTTTTTGTCTCTCCTGTGAACAAGGTTTTGATTTTACAAAAAGATTTTTATACCCCCACTACATTTGTATCTTTATAAGATAACTAAACAGTCTTTGAAAGTAACATATCTAAGTGGTAAATATTATTTGTTGCCCACATCAAATCGGTAAATACCTTAAACAGAAGATTTTTTTCGGCGGACTTTATAGTTCGATTTTTATGAAGTTCCGTTGGGTTTCACTTTTGTATTTTCCTCTTGCGGACTGACAAACTTTATATATAAAGAGAGAACACTGAGTGTAATAGCTGCAATTTTCTCTCATTATTAGAATCACTATTGTTAAGGAACTGTCTCGTGTTTACCTTGGTGAGAATATCGGCGTTTAAAATGGGCACGCAGAAGCCACCGTAATGAATTATCAGGTGCTGTCTTATGGGATTTGTGGATTCTTTCTTCAATTTAGAATCGCTAGAAAAAATAAAATAGAAAACAACATTGCAGTCTGTGTTTCTATGTTTAATGCCCTCCTACCGGAAGAGTCCTTATTTTGAGCGTACTCACCGGATCTAAGTATCGAATATCGTCCGATGGAGAGTATATCAGAATCGATAATTTGCTATTGACTATGAATATAAATCATCCATCATCAAAATAGCACCAAGTCAGGATTAAGAACAAGGGAAAAGAAGGAGCATATTAACTGAGAAGCTCACCCCCTTTTTTGAAACATTGATAATAGATTCAAAGTAGTAAGAATAATATGTTTATCGTACCTAGCGAGCTCAGTATATATATTGATTATACCCACAGGCGCACAAGTAAAGGAGCGAATTATCGATTCTGAAGTAGATATACTCTCCATCGGACGATATTCGATACTTAGATCCGGTGAGTACGCTCAAAAATAAGGACTCTTCCGGTAGGAGGGCATTAAACATAGAAACCCAGACTGCAATGTTGTTTTCTATTTTATTTTTTCTAGCGATTCTAAATTGAAGAAAGAATCCACAAATCCCATAAGACAGCACCTGATAATTCATTACAGTGGCTTCTGCATGCCCATTTTAAACGCCGATATTCTCACCAAGGTAAACACGAGACAGTTCCTTAACAATAGTGATTCTAATAACGAGAGCAAATTGCAGCTATTACACTCAGGGGTCGATTCCAATTTGGGAAAAAACGCTCCGAATAGTCGTTCAGAGCGTTTTTCCCGTACGAATCGTACCCTGCAACGTCCCCCGTACGTACGACTTAGTACGATTCGTACCAGGAGCCGTACTCCGTACGCGTCGTACAAGACACCGTACGACTCTAATCTCCGTACGATTCTCCCTCGGAACCTGCTGTACGCGACATCTGTACGGTTCGCGGCTGGTTTTTACGACCCAACAAGTACGATACGTGTCGGGTACGCACTGTACGACCCTTTTTCTACGGGAGCTGAAAACAGCCGTAAAAGCAGAGTTCGTGCCGAAACAGGTACGGAACGGCCCCCCCGGGTACGGTGCGTACCCCCCATGATCGCAGGGGTACGGACCGTACCCCTGCGATCATGGGGTGTACGAGCCGTACCCCATTGTACGATCGGTGTACGAGCTGTACCCCATGTACGATCGGTGTACAAGCCATACCCCATTGTACGATCGGTGTACGATCGGTGTACGAGCCGTACCCCATGTACGATCGGTGTACAAGCCGTACCCCATGTACGATGGGGGTACGGCTCGTACACCGATCGTGCATGGGGTACGGCTCGTACACCGATCGTACATGGGGTACGGCTCGTACACCGATCGTACACCGATCGTACAATGGGGGTACGGCTCGTACACCCCATGATCGCAGGGGTACGTGCCGTACCCCTGCAATCATGGGGGGTACGCGCTGTACGGGGTGTATGTAATCGTGCGCTTTTCCGTACGAATCGCCCTTACCTGACGTGGACCGTACGAATCGCGTCCTGATTCCCCGGTCCGGATCGTACTCGTCGGGTCGTACGGTGTGTGTACGAGTCGTACGGTTCACAGTCTCAGCCTTGCAATACGTACGGATCGCGACGATTCGGACGGATTCACGGAATGCGGATCGTACTACGCGACTCGGACGGGCGGGTACGATTCGTACGGAAAGGGCTACGAATACGAATTGTATGGTGGATTTTTTTACCGGATCGGAATCGAGCCCCCAGTGTTCTCTCTTTATATATAAAGTTTGTCAGTCCGCAAGAGGAAAATACAAAAGTGAAACCCAGCGGAACTTCATAAAAATCGAACTATAAAGTCCGCTGAAAAAAATCTTCTGTTTAAGGTATTTACCGATTTGATGTGGGCAACAAATAATAATGACCACTTAGATATGTTACTTTCAAAGACTGTTTAGTTATCTTATAAAGATGCAAATGTAGTGGGGGTATAAAAATCTTTTTGTAAAATCAAAACCTTGTTCATAGGAGAGACAAAAAAAGATGAATTAATGCAATGTGTCACTGTAATAGAGTAAAGATTTCTAAAACATTGTTTTCTAATTTTTAGATCGCAGTTCATGTCAATGTCCTGATGAAGGTGACACCATTTTAACTACACCGAAACACCGCATCAACTGTTTTTTTGACTGTTTTTAATATATGAGCATGTACATCATAAAATGATGTGTTTTATTAATTTTAGAATGTAACCCTTAAGGGAGGTATCTAAGAAACTGTAAAAAACTTTTAATTTTTGCTGCATATGTCTGATACTTATTTGATGATTACATAGTGACACTACTCCAGATTATCACTAGATCTAGAGAGAATAGTTGACCTCTGGGACCCGTTTCAGGTCCGTTCCCCCACAGACTTGCCCAAAAATTAGTAACTGGAATTCATTCCTTAAAGATCGCAGGGTCTGATTTTCTGTACTATAAGGAAAACAAAACGAGGAGGCAGGGAGTACCAGACGGGGGCAGGGAGAGTTGGAGGATGGAAGAACAATAGTACGTAATTCCCGTTGGGAGCAGCGGATGGCCACTAATTAAGTTGAATCAACCTGTGCTTGGTCTGTGCTCCACAGAAAGAAATGGAAGTGAAGCTTGGCCTGCGCTGGCCAATTATGAGGCTGCAAAGAATAGTAACATTGAAGCCAGTAAATGGTAAGCAATGGACGTGCTCCAAGCCCCTCATTGTTAACAATAGTGTCTCACAAGTGAGAGCGCATGCAGTGCCTGAGCTGTTGCAGGCTTCACCTAAAACGGGGAAAGAGGCGGAATAAATCACCATATAATCTGGGACCTGCAGTGCAAGTAATATAGTCAATAATTACAGTTTTCTTACAAAATATTATAAAAGTTCCCTTTGAATGAGCTTTGTCACAGAAGAGAAAGGACCTCTGTTTAGGTATAACTGAACAATATGCATAGACTTTGTACAAGCACTCAAAGTGAGTAGTCTCGTGAAGTGGGTTACCCCACCGTCCCATGCTGTATGTTTTGTGTGGTGGGTGGGTGCAAAATGTGAATGACAAACATACCAATGGATGAAGCCTAGCGACCAAAATCCCTCTACATATGTATATCATGTATCGATTATTTGAAAGAACAGTATTCTGGGGAGAAAGCAGCAAAAGCTGTCTCCAAGACCAACCCAAAAACAAAGCTCAGAGGGGCAGATTTATAAGCCCCTTGCGACACTTTTACGCTGCCGTTGCGTCACTTTTGTGTCGCAGCGGTGGCGTAAACAATGCGCCACGTTGCGACTTATTTACAACGTGACGCAACTAGGCAGATGCGTCACGTTGTAAAGCCCTGCTCCACATGAAACCTGCGCCATGAAACCTGGGGGAAGGAGGGGATTGCATGATGCATCTGTTCTGGCGCATCCCTGCTGATTTGCAGAGATGCGCCAGAACATGTAAATATGCACCAGAGAGTTTAACTGCATCATGTTGTATCAGAAAACACAACAGGCATGTGCTTGGAGCAGAGACTCGCCTGGAAATTGTCAGGTCACGTGCAAGGTATCACATACTCCCTTTATGTGAAGCCAACAGCAACCTCCTATCTTTGTCTTAAGTAGCTTCATGCTGTGGAAGGTGAACATAGAGGTGTTTCAAGGCTGCGGTGGGGTACTTTTTCAATATTTTTGTTGGGTTCTTTCGACACAACAACTTTTGACACTCGAGGGAACAGTGCACCGCCACCAGCCACTACAATCACAGTGTGGAATAATAGCATTTTTATAAAAAAGCGCTTCATACCACAATCTGGCATTTATAGGCACAGTTGTTTTTTTCCAATGTATTGATACTCAATTCACTAACCTCAGAAGCATGCAGAGTCCTTGTCACCATTCAAACTCATGGCCTGCAGATCACAGCAGATGTCAGCAGCAAACATTGTTCTGTTAGGGAGACATTATGATGTGTCTGATTCCTTAGCTCTATCCTCAGCACAAAGCAGGACCTTTCATCTGTTCATATGTCTTTGGACTTCGAGCTGAAGGCACCTGCAGCCCCGTGAGTTTCCATAACATCCTTGCAACATGCTGCAGCAAAAATCGTAATTTCTAAGAGACTGGCCCTTCGCCTTCCTAGCGGTTCTTGCTGTTATCCATAATAAATAAATGAGTGGTTTACAATGCAATTTTATGCATGGCACAGTTTGCAAAGTGGATTGTTTATAGAAGCTCTGAATGTTTGTCAGTTACGGGATCTAGGCATAGGGAAAGAAAAAGATTCACTAAAGATCGCACAATTTGAAACAGGTTCAGACAAGCTGAGCCAGTGGAGAGGATGTGCACAAATCCAATGACTGCCGGTAATCAAAGGCCGTGCTGCAGCGTGTTAATCTCACCAAATATGTGTCCTGGCATTACCTGTGCTCCAAAACAAGATGCCGGCTAAACAAACCAGAGCACCGCCCCATGCAGTTCACACACTGTGGACGCCTGCCTGAGCTGTCATTATTGAATGTACATGCGGGCTCCAGGGTTAAATTAGATCCCAAAATCTGGCCCCAATGTATTAATTTCTATAGTTCCCCGAAGCCTCTTGACTTTCTCTGCTTGCATTGTGTCACTGGGTTGAACCCAGTGACACACTGCAAGCAGAGGAAGTCAAGAGGCTTTGGGGAACTATAGAAATGAATACATTTAAGTGGGTAGCTTTTAGCCACCACCCACGGACCACTCCAGTGCGGCTGCCTCGGACAGACACTCACTCACTTACCTGAGGAGGGCTGAAGGCGGCCTGGCCTGCAGCAATTATTTAAATGATGGTGGGGCCGGTGACGGACGGTCCGGGTCCCGACTCCTGGGACCTTCTTAGTCTCTGGCGTGGCTGGGACGGTCATGGCCTGTGATCGGATTCCTCATGTCAAGGTACACGTACTTTGAATTGTGCTTCAGTGCGCATTGCACATGAAAATGGGCCAGGCCAGCCCCACCCACCCTGAAGACTGCGCAGATGCCAAGACAATGAACTGCGTGCCGCGTGCCCTCAATTTAATTTATGAGAGGCTCGGAGGCCCGGCCGTAGCCTTGCGCGTGCGCAGTTGAACTTGCGCACCATTTTCAAGCGCCTCTGAGGCCCCACGGTGCCCGGCACTGTGCACCATTTAATTTATTAAGGGGGGGAAGCGTACTGCGCAGTGCACACCATCATGATAAAGAGGCTTGCACTTGCCAGCTCCACTTCTGAGTTTGAGTGAGGGGGCCCTCACGGGGCCTCTGGAGCACGAGGGCCCCCCGCAACGCAGGGGCTGCGGGGGCCTTTGTTACGTCCCTGATACATGAATATGAAATGCATTTATAAAATAAAGTGCATACTTCTAAGATGCCTGTCTAGATGTACCTAAGTGTACCTAGCATGTGAGTAGGTGCTATAGAGCCCAACCCTAAGAGCCAAGAATCCCACTAGGCGTTGGTCAAACCCCCATACCCGAATAGTGAGAGTGTGGGACTTCGTCCTGGACTTGAGCTGGACACCCCGCAAGGGATCGTCAGACCACTGTCAGCTGGAGCGATGGCATGCCAGAGCCACAGCGTCTCTGGTCAGTGTGTTAGCCTTGAAGTCTCAGTTCCCTCCCACTTTCTGATAGCAAGAGGTGCTGCATTTATACATTCTTTGTGCGTGTGTTCCCCCCCATTGTTCAGTATGAGGATGACGTTGGAGATTAAACCTTGTGCGTCGATGGGAGAGGTGAAGTGGACCTCCTGGAGAGTGTAGTCATAAATTATTCATATGTGCTAAGGATGACGTCTTAGCAATATCGATTGGGAAAACCCCAACCTCAGCATGGAACTAGGTAAAAAGGTTTAGTCCATAAACGGCTACAGTCCTTACAAGGCATTATGTCCAGACAAGGCAGTCTGTCCTTATTTGGAGTTATGTCCTTATAAGGCTCATTCATATGAAATGACGGTGAGTTGAAGGGAAAGTGTAAGATGTTCCCTAGACCTAAATCAGGGTAAAGTTATGAAATATAACACTATCTCCTCAAATACTGCGGAGCCTTTCTATTGGTCTCTTGTATTAATGTTATGAAACGTATTTATAAAGCATGGCTCTAGCAGAAGCATGGAAGAGTGCTTTACAGGTAGGAAGAGGAACAGAATACTGGGAGAGTGGGGAACAAAAACATAGGCCATTGATGATAGAGGAAGGCCAAGGAAAAGTAAATGGGTAGTACTGATATATTCTGAACAGGTAGGGCGTTAGGTGAATGACAGTAGGTAATTGTTTAGTCTCATATGCTCAGACTTATCCTTCCATAGTCTTACTGCCAGGCAGGAGATGAACAACTTGTTAAACCTAAATAAGCAAAACAAAAGCAAAAAAAGCAACAACTTCAAATGACAATACGCCAGCAAGAGATAAGGTATTGTGAGTTTGGACTCAGGTACAGAGGGAACCCAAATGGAGAAAAACTATTATGTGGATTAATAGAGAAACTATGCAAAGTGATTGCAAAGCAAAGAACTCATGGTGAAGCAGCCATTTGTGCACCATCTACCTATAATACTCCAGAAAGGTATCCACCAACACAGAAGTTTGTTTTCCCATGTGAATTTCAATGGTAAATATCCTGCGAGGATTGGCAACCTTCCATCTCCTTGTCTTTGAAAGTCTTTAATCTCCCTTAAAGCTGTGCAATAAATGTCAATGATGTTACGTTAGAAGCCCCATGAGTGTGCAGTTTTCCTCCAGGCGGCTATGTCGCTATTCTTGACAGCAACCACCACCCCGGAAGATGCCTACACAGGGGTTTGTCAGGGAAACACTTGTGAAATTTGGTGAAAAGGTGAGAACCATGGGCAAAAGATGATGGTTCTCTTGAACTTGCTGACAAAAAGTACCCTTTCCAACTATCAAATACTGAAGTTAACCCCTGTGCCTTTGGCAATGAAAAACCTCTTGTAATTCATAATTGGGAGAGTTCAGAATTACAGTAGGTGTGGGGTGGGACCTGTATCTAGAGAGTCTGCAAACTTCACTTGAAAAATGTGACACACTGGGCTTCAAGCTAGGGGGTAGTCCTCTCTGAGGGGGTGATGGGGGATAATTGATCACAGAGAAGTGCCAGGCTCTGGTGGTCAAGAGGATCTTTTATAATGCCCCTGGGAAACAGAGAAAAGCAGCATGCTGTAGACAACGCTGCATTTTTAGTGAAACAAAATAGTCTGTCCTGGCAAACAGTATGTGTTGAAGTAGGGGTGGGAGGGCTCCAAATAATCCTTAAAGCCCCTAACCGTAATTATGATAAAGGGTCAGATTGTGGATACTTTTACACAATTAAGGAGATCCATACTCTGCAAATAAAATGTTGGCAATCATGTACTTAATTGCATTTTTAAAAGGGTTAACTGTGAGTGACTGCAATGTTTGACTTGCAGTGGCGGCTGACAGATATGAAGGCTGGTGGGGTGGGTGGAAGGTGTGCGGGGGGAGAGGGGGCTGGCCGGAAGCACGCAGGGGGAGAGCAAGGCAGGGGGGGTTTTAATAGTTTTTTTTTCTTTAGAAGCAAGACTAACCTGGTGTTGCCAGCCGCCTGGTGCTCCTCTCTTCCTGGTCCCAGCAGTCCCTGGCACAGCATCGGACTCCCCATCCAATCCACATGGTGCTCTCAAGCATGAGAGCAGCGTGGCGCTTGGCCTGAGCGGGCTGAATCAACGCTCGCTCAGGCACAGAGAGACTATGCTGCTTCTCAACCCAGCTGTACAATACAGCCGATTAAGAGAAACCTAAGTGTACATGTCAGTTTGGCCGGCCTGATATGAAGGCCAAACTGTAATGCACACTTTACAGTGTACATTTACCACTCTTCCCCCCTCCCATTGCCCGACACTACCCCTCCCTGCACACGCTGGCTCAGAACCAGCAGCTGAAAAATAAAACAATAGTAACATTGGTTTATTTTTCAGATGCTGGCTGAGTCAGTGGGGCGACATTCCTCTGCCATTGCGAATGAGCCGCTGCTGTGACTCGTTGAATATGTTCAGAGCTACACATTTTGTAGAATTGCGAGAAAATATGTTTGCCATTCTGGCTGGGGGCACAATGATTTTTTTTGTTTTTTTTACTGGGAAAGAGGGGTGCAGCATTTAAAGCTTGAAGACAACTGGAGTAAGTCTACAGTTGAATTTCTTACATTCTAACACCTTAAAGAGACCTATAAATCTCGGTTTGACCTTTGGATATGAACTGGGTAGGGACACATATTTAGTGGATAACCATACTCTGTGGCCTTATTTTTAAGCAGAAACGTTTTTCCTAGGAGTATTGGCAACATTTATGAATGCTATCTTGGTCTTTTTTGTTGTGCACTCTGAATACGTTGCCCCAGTTCTGCAAAAAGGGATTCACTAGATGGGAACACTTTAGTGGGAAATCAGTGGGAATGAATGCCAGATGAACAGAAAAATTGGTGAGACTCCAAGTGAACTATGAATAGAGCAATCATACGAGACGTCTGCCAGTGCTACCAATGTACTTGTCAACCTAGTCCGCCTGCTGGCAGGAGTCTTTTTAATTGAATAACATGACCTTATTTAGTGAAATGGTAAAGTACAAAGATATCTCCCTACTACTACCTTTTTGGGGGGCTACATTAATCTATTGATCTTAATCGATTTCTTACTAAATTGAGCCTCAGCTTTAAATGCTGAAGATGGTATTATCTTTATTGACCTGTACACAGCTGAATGCTTACCATAATCCAGTAGGGTCTTCCTCAACCCGAAGAACAGACAACTGTTTCCAGAATTGTCACCACACACTGGATTATATGGTAGACAAGTGCCATTGAGAAGCTGCCACCTTCTCTGGAGGAGAAGCTATAGGCGTAAAAAAGCCTTTTTGCTGGAAGTAGACTTCAAAGGATTGAAGAAAATCAGGAATTAGGAATCCAATAGAGAAATTCTTCAGGAGCAATCAGTCAGAATCAGCAAGTAGTAGGAGCAAGGAAACAAGTGAAGGAACAAAGTTTTATTGAGATGCACCCTCCAACCATGCTGTTACCATTATATAGTAAAAGAACAGGAAAAGGAAATGACAAAGAAACACCACATAACACAGACATAATGGAGTAGGAAAACCAGGTAGGAACCAAGGAATAAACAGTCTTGATGAAAAAGGAAGAGGATGAAATCCTGAACTGAGTGGAATTAGCCAGTCAGTAAATGGATTGGAGCTGACATAACATAACAAGTCTGTATTGAGCGACTGCTAACAGTCGTCTTGCAGTGGAAGATGCTCCGACAAAGAAATAGACTGCTTGAGTGCATTTTATTAATTGAATCATTAGTAATCCAAGAAATAGATACACATTTTAGCCCAAGTGTGTGGGATTCTTTCATAGAATTGATGTGTCCTCATTACCTGAAAGGTTGCTATTAATCATTGCCCTGAAAAAAACCCTGTGGAATGCTAGTTGCAGTCAAAGCATCAACAAAATCAACTGTTGACTAAAAAGTTGACTGTGTATCCACATCATACTGTGTTTTTGCATCTTTTTGAAAACCCATGACTTACTGAGTCAGCAGTGCTACAGTTTTCTATCTTTGTCAATAAACTTTAGTGCACCATTGTTCACATCATTCACAATCACTGCGCCATCACCCGGAGCACAGACTTTTACACATTTTATAGACTTCAGATAGAGGGGAGTTTTATGATCTGTCGATATTGTTACTTTATGCAGTGCTTCTTCAAAGTAATGTCACCAGCTATGGAAGGCTTTTTCAATAGCTAGTCATTTTTCATCATATATGGTGTAATCAAGTTTAGTGGGTGGTAATGTTCTTGAGAAATATGCCACGGGATGCAGAGCCTCAGTCTCTGGAACTCTTTGAGACAATACTGCCTCACCACAAAGGATGAGGCATCAATTTTATCAATAAATGGAGGATTGCTATCAGGATGGCAGAGAATTGGTGCAGTTTTAAATGCTTTTTTTTTAGCATATCAAAGGCTTCTTTTTTATCCCTAACTTAAAAGTTTTCCCTGTTTGGTTAGTTTGATATGGGCCCAATGGCAGGGGAAATATTCCGGAAGAAAGGATATTATGTGTAGGAAGGCCTGATAAATCTTTGAATCTGCTTTACTTTAGGAAGACCATTCTTAAGGCCATTCTTGAACTGACTAATGCAGATAAACTGAGATGCTTCAAATATGCACTTTTCAGCTATAGAATACAAGGCATGCAGTCTCAATCTCGAGAAGACGTCTCGAACATGTTGGAGGGTAGGAGGGAAGATATCTCTCAGGCTGTACACCTGACTTCAAGATGGCGGCAATGCATCGGGGACCAATGAAATGACCATCGTGTTTGTGCTGTGACCAAAGGGGAGACTGCAACCTGTGAGATGCACCCCCCACAGAATGAGTGGTCTTTTATGTGCAGGATCACCTAAGGGTTCCTGCCCCCACATTGGCATATGGCTCCCTCTACCTGACTCTAACATGGCGGTCTGATTCCATCACTCAATAGAGGTCTGACACCGATGCGAAGGGCAAACACACGGCCTATGCTAGATTCCCAATGCCAACACGCCAGAACTCTCCTGAACCTGATCCGCCAGATCGCTCGCCGTGCTGGGCTTTGCCCTTATGCCGCCTAAGAAAAACACCAACAAGGTTTCCAGCTACTTTACAGCACCGGAAAAGGGGGCCTCTTCATCGGAGGTACACCACCCACGAAACATGTCCCTGGTGGCCACCCTACGAGATTTCAAGGCCGAGCTCTGCCAAGAAATTAAACAGGACTCACGGACTTCCATGGACCAACTGAAAAATGATCTCACCGAAAAAATTATGACTTTACGCCAAGATGTGGACACCGTGGGCACCAAAGTGCTAAAGGTGGAGGAGCAGACAAAAGACCTTAAAACTCTCTTCGCCAAGTTGCAAGACTCCCAGCAATGCTTTCAAGACCAACTTCACCAGATCGTACTGAAAGCAGAAGACCTGGAAAGCAGGAACCGGCGGGAGAACATACGGATCCGGGACTTGGAGGAGGGATCGGAAGGGCCTGATCTGGAGGCCTTTGTGACAGGCCTCTTTGCAGAACTCCTGGCCCCTCAACAACTGAAGCTTAAATTGGACAGGGTCCACTGCGTGGGGTCCCTGCATACCAGGGAACGCAAAAGGATGTGAGACGTCGTGCTTAAACTACACTCTTTCACTACAAAGGAGGCCATCTTGACCACAGCACGGAAAAAGAAAGAAGTGTCCTTCCAAGGCTACAAGTGTTCCCATATCAAGCTCTAGCTCCCTCCACCTTGGCACAACGTCAAGCGCTGCGACCAGTCACCTCCAAGCTACGGGAAGAAGGTTTCCGTTATCGCTGGACATTCCCATTTGGCCTCATGTTCGAACATCAAAACAAGACGCATCTTGTAACGGACCTCTCTGATGGCCTTCGCGTCGTAGGTCTCCCCCTCCTGGATGACGCAAACGCCTCAGGTTCTTCAGCTGAGGCAGATATTCCCAGGAGAGGCCCCAGGCCCTGGCATATAGTTACGAAAGCCCGAAGATCCACGAACGGCACGTCCACAGATAAAGGACCTTCATGACCACGGTGGCCTTCAAGACTTCTGACTTAGACATTCTCTCGAGAGGTGATATAGCAAAATGTGAAGAGAACCTGGCATGCATGGTCAGCAACTCTGGTTTACATAACACCAAATTCGACGACTATGGACCCTGAGGTTTTTATTTTCCTTACTATGAATCTTCTCTCTAGACATTATTGTCAGGCAACCGGGGGATTCGGGCCTCGCCCATGTTACCCACAATTCTTCTTGTTTTTGGGAGAATTTTGAGCCACTGACCCATTGGTCTCTTGGCTCCCAGTTTGGGAGGGATTTGGGGATACTTTTGCGTGGGGGGTGAGGTCCTGGTGGTGACTTAGGGGATTTAATGCTTGTTCCTTTGGTTCTCTTTGAGTTCAGCGGCGCTGGTTGCGAGGAGATGGGTTCCTTACATTTGCTGGGAGGAATGGCCCGCTTTGTTGGGGGAGAATCACGACTGCATACATGGAGGAGATATGGTCCACATGGAGAATGAGAGGGATCGAGCACTGCGATGGTTTCAGTAGCATTGTGGAATGTTAAGGGATTGAACTCCCCGCAGAAGCATCAGAAAATATGGTAATGCCTCTCAGACCACAAATTTGACGTGGTGGCTTTTCAGGAGACTCACCTCAAAAGGTCTGAGTACACTAGGTTCCGACACAAAACATACCCCCTAATATACAAATCCTCTGCTAGCACCAAACATAATGCTGTGGCGTTACTCTTTCACAGCACAGCTACGTTCCAACCAGTGGCCACTAAATCTGATCAGGATGGGAGAATAATAATCGTTAAGGGGAGGTTGAAAGGCACACTCTGCGCATTCATTTCTCTTTATGCTCCCAACTCTGGTCAGTCCACAATCCTTTCTAAGGTGCTTGATTTGCTGTGTGGATTTGTGGAGGGTTCCTTAATACCACTGGGTGACTTTAATATGACCTGGCATGAGACACTAGACTGCTCCCTTTCAAACAGGAGGGCTGCCGGCACCTTCTCTAAAGGGGTTAAACAGCAAATGCAGACACTTGGCCTATGCAATGCCTGGCGGTCCCTTCACACTACCACCAAAGAGTATACATACTACTCACACGTCCATCAGACATACTTCAGGATTGATTATATATTCATCAGCCAGTCCCTGATTGGACGACTACGGGTGGCGCAGATTTGCCAATCTCAGTCTCTGACCGTAGCCTAATCACCATTAGCCTGGCCTGAGGGGGCACAAGACTGATACACCATAGTGGTACTTCCCGACAGCACTCACACAACATAAGATATTGCTGGAGGAGGTAAGGACGGCCATCACTGACTTCTTTACACTTAACAACCTGCAAGACACTTCCCCACAGAATAACTGGGATGCCTTCAAGGCGGTGCTGCGGGGTAAATGCATCCAACTAAATGCAACACTAAACAAACAAAGGGTGGAAGAATGCACTGCTCTTGAACAGGAGCTAGAGGTAGTGGAGCAGGCACACAAAGCCACACCCACTTGCAGCCTGCAGTGACAACTCACCGCAATCCGGGAAAGTTACGCTCCATCTACACTAACCGAGCGGAATACACCCTTTTGAAGCTGAGACACTCCTCCTTTGCCCAGGGCGATAAGTTGGGCCAACACTTGGCACTGCAGCTCAGGGTGAAAAGGAAACGCAAATTTATCGGAGGCATACCTGACCAAGAAGGCCACCTCACTCACAATGAGCCCACCAAAGCTAACATTTTTGGTGAGTTCTACAGGAAGCTATACCAAGGGTCCACCCCCGACACGGGCCTACAACGACAATATCTCGACTCAGTGATGCCCCCTCAGGTCCCCCTTACAACCGCCAAATACTTAGACCTCCGTATCACCTCAGAGGAGGTGAGAACAGTTATTGCAGGGCTCAAGTTGCACAGAGTCAGATGTCTCAACAATGGGCCAAACACTCACTACTCTATTGGGGGTCTACCTTACTACTAGTATTGGGGACCTCTACAAGGCTAATTACCCATCTCTGGTCGCTCAAACACAACAGGACTTTTAGAGATGGACTCCTCTTTACATCTCGTGGCTCGGGCTGAATATTGCTGTTAAAATGTTGGTTTTGCCAACATTTCTATATCTATTTCAAGCTCTGCCCATTGAACTTGACCGAGGTCTATTGCCACAAATGTGCTGCTTAATCCCCAAATGTATCTGGCAGGGAGTGTAGTGTAGTTCCTATTTTCCCAATAGGCCCTGCGCATTGGAATAACATAAAGAGCAGTGTAGATGTAGAAGTGCGGTCTTCCAGGTCTCTACTGACTATGCTAAACTTAATTGGGGTTGTTACCAACTAGCTCAGAGGTCACTGGAAACTTTCTTGACTGAATAGGGAGTGATCAGCTCCCCTGGTACAGACAAGAAGGGATTCAGTTTTCCAACAACCGCATAAACATGACAAATTTGCTCCTTAGAATAAGAGTCAATCTCTAGAGTCGTGTGAAACAATAGACAGTTATTTTACTCAGTCTGTTGTGCAGATTACTTTCACCAAGATGCAGAGAATAGAGAGACGGGCATTTTCAATAAAAAGGTATTATTTATTGAACAGTCTTTCTTCTCATGCAAGAGAAATGAATTGCCACAATTGCAAGACTTGTTATTATAAAAAGTGCGTACAGTAAAATGAGGATTGCGAAATAATACTGTAAAAGCATTGATATGGTTTCTTAGCCATCCAATGGTTAAAATGAATAAAATATATACATTCATATATACATTTGACTAACGTACTCAACTGGTGCTTCTAACTACGCCTACCCCAGTGTACCTGACCTAAGCCTAATACTTGGGAGGGAGTAAGTAAGTAGCAGTTTAGTTAAGTTGGTTTTGCCAAGGTTTGCTTCAAGAATTCTCTCTAAGGGTTTAGTCAACACCATACCTCTGAAATAGAATGTTGGAGGTCTTGTATCTCCTTTCAGGACTCGATATCCCAGTCACTCGCAAGAGTAGGCTGGAAACGCCGGAGCTGGATTTTCTCGGCAGGAGAAAAGACAGCGTCTTTCTCAGCGCGTCGAGGAGGAGGAGGGACAGCGTCCGTGGGCTGCTTGCATCTGCTGGGCTCTGCAAAGGACAGCTGTTCTGCTCCTGTATTCACCAGACCATCGCTATCATTGATGTAGTCGCGTTTGCTTAAGGCAACGTTGGTAATATTTATACCTGAAATGTGCCTTGTTTGACGTAAGTTTTTGGACATAAGACGTCAATAAAGATGTCACTAGGAAGTGATTGTCTCTCAGTGCTCATTAGAGTTCTATTACTAATCAAAACATAGCAAGCAGGGCTTTCCCAGGTTGCTGAGTTTTAACTTGTTGAAGAACTCGGAGTGTAATCTAGGAATCTAAGATAGTGGCTTCTGCTGTGTCATCTGCTTTAATGAGCTGCGGAGGAAGAGATTCTGAAATGTGGCTCTGATCGTTTTAGGCCAGAGACGAGTTTCTGAAATATCGCTCTTGATCGTTTATGCCATTATAGGGGTATAAATGGATTATAGCCGTATAGGGGCATAAGGTCACAGTATTGATCGGGGTCCTAGATTAGAACACGACACCCACTCCACGAATTTATATCCATCAAATTACTAAAAACTAAAGCAATAAGATGCATGTGTAACATTGCCACCCCAAAATACATATTCGCACTTGAAATGGCGTACTTCGAAATACATGGAAATATAGGTACTGTACGTCTTTAAGCATAGAAATCATTCAAAATTATAGCATATGTAATCAGTGAACGATTTTGCGAAAAAACTACACATGAAATATCTCTTTATACAGAAAAGAAGGGCGAGATAATTTCATCACATAGAAATGCAATTGCTGTAACATGTGCTAGAGGCTGATGTAAAGTTATTATGTCTCTAGATTTACCTAAAAATAGAAGTTCTGTTCTTTATGAATAGTTCTACTTTAAGCAAAGAATTATTGTGCCATAAAAAGGTAAATATTTTGAAAAAAAAATAGTTCAATTCAAAAAAAGAAATTTTTCTTGGCGAACTGGGGAATAGAGTTCCAACGCTTTTTAGTAGTTTTTGTTGATCAAAACTGAAGGCCAACTTCAGAGTTCATGGGAACGCTGTGTATCGGAATGCTTTCCAAAATTATTGTTTCTGTTCGGGGGAGAACATCATATCAGACAGGTTCTCAAAGAATTGGTCTACAAAATCAGGTGACAGTTCGACCAAGTTCGATAGTGCTGTAACTTGGCAGGTGTGAGGATGATTGCTATCATCAAAGTCTGGATCAGCAATGCTCACAGAAGGTCGTACCTGGGTGATGTTGCTTTTATTTCTCGCTCCACTGTCACCACCTAGTCGTAGCACAGGAGTCTCAACTAATGCCGTCATCAGGATCGGTAGCCGCCGGGGACAACACAATGCGTGAGCCGTTACAGGACTTAGCAAAGTATCGATATCCATTGGTACTGCTGATGGAAGTGCAAGACAGGTGTCCAACACGCATTCATCACCGCATAGCATACATCGAAGCACAGGTAAGATGCAGGTCTGCCATATAGGTCTGAATGAAAGAAACCAGGTCATGTTCAGATCTCTCAGCCTGGCCAATCCAAGGACTCTAGTTATGCGGTCCCGGTAGCGTATTGCTAGGATTGTTTCTTCCATCCTCGCTGGGGTCATGTCTGTATTTTGGCTTGCCATATCGGAGCAGGAGGGTCAAAAATAAAATGCCTTCTACAAGTCCCAAAAATAGGGGTATGCCGCCAAAGACTGAATGGACAAAATTAGGAATGATTCCTAGAATTGCTTCGAATGGTGTTAACAGTCCAGAAAAAATGGTCTTAAATACGCCTGGGATGCCTATGGCACTGGACATATTTAGAATTTGGCTAAGCATTTCTGTGAAATGCACAGGGCAATTTGTTGATAAAAGGTCATGAATCTCTGATGTTGTCCTTGCCACTTGGAGATCATACGTCTCTTTTGATGACGTGATGGGCACTGTTGTCTGCAAAAGCACAGACTTCATTCTGCTTAAAGTATCAATTCATATAGAAGAGACATTCAAACAAGGCCATATGGGAGTCTCGGAGTCTCCAGGGCCGTTTGAAAACAATGCCTGCATACAGCATTTGACCATGGAAGTTACTTGTACGAGATATGTTTTCCCTGGCAAAAGGCCACAACAGCTGTGATCCGTTATTAGAATGTAACTCCCGTTCGAGAGTTGCCTAAAGAAAGGCTCTATCTGTGTTGCAGGTGTGACATGTTGGTGGCATGAAAGGTTGTTTGAATTTCCTTCACAGGCTCCATGTAAACTAATACCTTGGCACAAAAGTATACCGCTTAGTGAATGTTTGCAATTTTCACCACTAAGAAATACATTTTTGTTGCTGTCACTATAGCATGTGTGTGTGTATGGTAATTTCCATGCTGACTTAATGTACCCTTTACCCAAACGTTCATACTGGCCAGTCGGTATGTATTCAAGGCAACTTTTAAATTGGAAAGTTGTTATCGGAATTGTGATAATCCCGTGTATTATCCATTCAATGACAGGTCTTTCTGACATTGTCAATGGTAATCTTTCAAGTTTTTCGATGCTCAGGATTGCATAGTCTGCTCCTTTCTGTGCCAAGCTGATTTGTTTATCAGTAAGGTTAAAGATGGAAAACAATGACGTTGTGTTGATAAAACGCCATGGCACATAGCCTGAACGAAGATTTTGCAGCGTCCAGCCTAACTGAACAATAGAACGCAATTGCAACTGGCCATGCTATAACATTAGCAAATCTTTGTCTATTATATCTATGGCAGATGATACAATACTGTCCAGTGAATATATTCTGGAAGACAGAGTCATTAACCCATTGTCCACAACAGAAAGTGATTTTTCCAAATTAATACGATCAATTTCTCGTATTTTTTCAGCTGTTTCAATTTGTGTTACTTTCCAAGCCTCGTTGTAAGCCGCATATATACTGGTCGCTATGAAACGTTTTTGACGCTGTTTGCGAGGTCCCAGAATGAAATCGTGCAAATCAGCACCATCTTTAAGTAAAGATAAGTGTTGTTTAATATCTGCCAGTGTGGATGATTCTAGACATTCAAGGCACAGCTTCCCTACACTGTATGTTGTTACTATCCCTGGATGTTGTCTCTGGGAGTATCTAGGGTCTTGTCTGGTCATAGTTAACCCCTGTGTTTTGTTCAAGAATCTATCTTGACAGTTATTCGTGTCATTAGGCCAGATTAACCACTTTTTCCAATCAGGATGTTTTCTGTTTAGATGTAACATTTTAGATACGTCTATTTCAATATCTGTTGTTGCATTATCAGGTATTGGCTTTGGAATAGACGGTTTGTTAAGGTCTTTAATCTTAGCTAGACCAAGACAGGCTGTTTGCTGAATTGTGTCATTTAAAAACATTATTTGTTCTGGGATCATGCAGGCTCGAAATAACGCTTCTATGCCTTGTACCTGCCATTCTTTTGTACCCCAGATGGTTTTTGTTTCAATGTTATTTCTCCAAAAATCAAAACCAAATGTCATCATTTTTTCAGAAAATGCTTCTGAATATATCAATTAAGTATTTGTCAGCATTGTTTTCAATCCTGTTTTATCTAACAGTTTATAATTAAACGTTTCTGCATTACTTGTATGAAACCCTGAGAAGTACTGGAATTTCTCATAGAATGTTTTGAACTGCTTTTCGGTGGAGTAGCACAATGTTCCCATTGGTTATATTTAAAAACATTTCTAGGTTGTGCAGATTTATGTAAATAATGATCTCCGTAATGTGAGAAGCAATACATTTGTTCATAACTAGACGAACCTTGTAAATAATCATGTTCAGTAAATCTTGCTGACAACACTAAATCAGACATCATATTATTAATACTTTCAAAATCCCAATCATCAGAAAATGTACTTGGTTTTACAAAGTCACTTAAGGAAACCTTGAACTGGTGAGGATATTTCAGGATTTCGACCGGACCATATATTTCATAGTCAGTTTTGTCCCATACTACCCCGCCGGGTATTGGAATGGCTGTGACATTTACTGTTGATAGTTCTCTTTTCTTCCCGTGGGATGATTTGTGTGGTTTTAGGACTAAGTTGATGTTCTGACTTGCTGTGTCCATTGAACTGTAATAAACTTTCCTAAAATTAAAACTAAAATTAGGCATAGTAGGAGTATAAGTACCCCTGAGTTATCCAATGCTCAATCAATGGTGCATCCAGATATACTTCTTTGATTTGATGAAAGAGTTCTGTTGCTTTTTCTTTAAAAGTCTTTGTTTCTGGCATCACTTCGGCGTCATTTTGATGTTCAGAAAAGTTGTCAAAATTGATGAAGTAGCAGGACGCAGTTCTGTCAATTGTTGGAATTATTTTCTCAATTTGTCTTTCGGTAGCACATTCTGATGCCATGTCATTGTAGACTGGTGTTTCATGACGAACTGTTTCAATCTGTGTTTCAAGAGGCACGAGTTCCATGACATTATTGCGAAGTCCCTCTCTGTGCACTGCAGGCTTATCAAATGTGATTAGTCTTTCAGTTTGAACCTCTTGAATTGTTGCAAGTTTGGGTATTCTGTTGTTTCTCGGGAGTCCACTGGGCCTACTGTTGATTATAGGCCACATGCTTGTGGTTTTACCAGGTCGATTGATACAACTCTGTTCTCCTTTTTACCAGGAAGGGGCGGTAGTACTACTGATCTTGTTCCGTTGATTGCCAAGACAGGCACTGCTTTTCTGTAAGAAGGCCCAAATTCCTTCTTCACCGCTATTTTTTCTCTGACTAGATCCCCAATCTTTGGAATCCAGACAGGTCTTGCTGGGGCTTGTGGTGCCTCTTCAGTGGTAGTTGGCTGTTGCTTTAACTTTATGTTGCTTAGGGATTTTCTTGTTTCATTCAAGTCCTGTAAAACAGACAAACGATCTTTGATGTCAAAGTCTTTATTCTTATCTTCTACCACTGATACCTGACTATCGAGGTCATGAACATGCATTCTAGTTCCGAACAATAGTTTGTATGTGCTGAAACCTTTTAGAGAATTGTTAAGACTGAGCTGGACACTTATTAAATGTTTGACCACCCATCACCCGAACCTAATACCTTCGCTGTTATAGATTGCTTTATGTCCCGGTTTTTTCTTTCCACTACACTGTTCCCTTCGGGGTGTGATGGACAAGAGTATCGCAACCCAACGCCCATGCTGGCCATGGCCTCCTTATAAGCTCGAGAGCTGAAAGCAGGACCCTGGTCAGAATGGAACATGGCAATTGCGTATGTGCCGATAAAGACTCGCAGATCTTTTAACAGTTTTGGCGTCAGCCGAGCGCTGCGGCCACATTTTTAAGTGTATAAGTGTATTTAGTCTTTAATTAATAGGACGCGGGTTTGCACATAGACAGCATTACGCTACCTACATTCCAGGCCATGGCATTACTGCGCTTGACTCGCTGCTGCGATCTCTGCTGCAGTCCGGGCAATTCTTTACATATTTATAGTGGTGCAGGCTCATCCCTGGCCACCAGTATACTGATTGTAGTTCAGTCAGAGATTCCTTCATCTGTTTGTGCCTTGGACCTTCACCCATGTGTGCGTCTGCTATTAATAACTTTCTCCGGTTCGTGTTTGGAATTACTCTATCCCCCACTCCAGGGATTCGAGCAAAAGGAACAGAGTTTGCATCAATTACGTATGCATAATTGAGTGGATAGTTCACGGGTAGTGCTGCACAGTCGCCTTTTAAGGACGTTTTTACTGCCAGCATGGTTTCCCCGTCTATGTATTTTTCTGAACGCTTGTTTGTGGCTACGGAAGCCAGTTTAGTTGCTTCCGCTGTGGCTGTATTAGCCAATGAATTCCCTGCAACGTGAATGCCATCACGTTGATGACTCAGAGTGTGTATCACATGAGTCTTTCGTAGTTCTTTCTGTAAAAGAACTACCTGTTTCCAAAGCATTTTATGCTTGATTGTGGCACCTGTGTCATCTTTGTAATAATTTTGAACCCAGCTCTGCAACTTATTATTGTAAGAGTTGACGCAAAAATGCGAATCGCACACGATTAGTGTCGGGAATTCACGTTCTGCATTTTCAAGCGCCATCTTTAAAGATCTGATTTCAGCTCTCTGAGCCGAACAGTTTCCCACTGATTCAGTTTTTGTTATTTTTGGTCTGAATTTACCGCACAGCCAGCGACCTTTTACAATCGCGCAGGCTGCATCGTAGGATTTGTTCTCTACATTGTAATGCTGTAAGGTTTCCATGGGCAAAGAATACATGGAAAATAACATAGATACTGTATGGGTAGATTTCTTTCCCCTTTTTGAAGCTGACTGCATTTTGAACAGATCCCTCTTGTTGAAATACTTTCAAGAATCTGCCAATCTGAAACTTATCCAATCAGCCGACCTAGATATAGTTCTGCAACAAAAGTCTGAAGTGGGGACGGTTACGAGGGTGAAGTTTCACTCTAAATTAGTAGCTAACCTCATCCTACAACGGGCTGAAGACCTCCAGAGTAGGGGAATAGATGTAATTCCTGTATTAACGCCCTCCAGTCGGAATAATGCTGTTAAAACGCTAAACCTACAGAATCCACCCTCTTCCCTGCTGCTAGCCGCAACAGGCAATATAAATAACTTGGGTGAAATCAAAGAATTAAAAATAAGCAAGTCTAATGACTCTCGTGTGGTATCCTATGCTCAATCCTCTTTTTTAACTTATCAAACTACCCCCAGAGAGGAAAAGGATCGTTGGAATTGGCTTCCCAAAGTATTAGCCGACAAATCTTCGGGAAAACCATTTTCTAATCAGTTCCTTTAGTACAGATCTATCCATAATATCGTGGAATTCAGCAGGCCTAAAAAATAATACGGAGAAAATACAATTTCTTTTATCCCTAGAGGCAAATATCATATGCCTCCAGGAGACATGGTGCAATGGAAATATCCAAATAGTGAAGGACTATATGGTACTAGAAGGCAGCGCCACTGCAAATAAAAAAGGTCACGCCAGTGGGGGTATAGCCTGCCTACTATCCAACCGAATAAACTGGGACTACAACCACTTCCTGGACCCGAGTAAACTTTTCCAGGTAGTTACCTTGTTTGGGTCAGGCAACCTTTTAGCTGGAACCCGCCTGGCCTTGATAAATGCCTACATCCCTCCTGAAACGGGTTTTAATACAATTTTAAACAAAATCTTCCTCCATATACAGAGCATTAAGGAGAAAGATCCCGGAACGGTTATCATCCTAACCGGGGACTTGAACTGTAAAATCTCCAACTTTAGCTTAAATCTATTTTCTGATAAAATAAGAGAAGAAACACTCCATATTCCTCGGGCAACGTTCCCTGAAAGTATATTAACAAATAAACGGGGTAAACAATTATTAAACGAGTTGGCAGAAATCGATGGGATAATCGCAAACGGGCGTCTCCCCTCGGACTCTCCAGCAAACTTTACCCACAGATCGTATCAAGGGGAATCGATTCTTGACTATGTTATAATAGGGACTCATTCATTTGAGTTACTAAAGGATATCGCTGTAATCGATACCATTTTCAGCGATCATAAAATCATTTCCATCTCAATGAACGTACATCCCCCTAAATGTGACCAATGGTCCTTAAACAGTAACCAAATAAATTTTGGTAACAGTTCTGGAAGATGTTATTGGAATGCAAGGGCTCATCGTTACCTGGAGGATATGCTAGATATAGCAATCTCTGAGCTCCCCTCTTGGTATGGCCGCGAAAACTAGCTTTTTTCCCTATTTTTGAATTCAATAATAACAGGGGCTCAAAAACAGAACAAGAAAAAATCCACCAAAATAATCCACTGCCCCCTGAAATCGCTTAACGTAGACTTGAATAAACTTATAAGGGCCCAATATTTAAATAGAACCGAGGATAAATCCCGACAAATAACAACACTAAAAAGGAGAAGGAGGCGACTCTTATGTGCTCTTCGAAAAGAAAAAGAGGATACCATCTGGGTAAAAATAAGGGAAGCAGCAACTAATGGAGAACTGAGACAATTTTGGTCCCTTATAGGCGAAGGGTGCGGAACGAGAACCATTCCGCTCCCCATCCCTATCGAGGAACACATATGGAGGGATTTTGTCTCAAACCTTTATGCCAGTAACCACTCAGTTTCACCCCAGGTACGGTTCATAGACACTAGCCCGTCGATAGAGTCTTTTTCAGAAAAAGACATAGAACTCGCCATTGGGGAAATGAGACGTTCAGGGGCTATGGGCCCCGATGAAGTCCCAATTAACGTGTTAAAGCAGAACAGGGTCAAATGGAGCAAGCTCTTATGCCCTATCTTTAATTCCTGTATATTAAGCGGAAAGGTCCTACCTTCCTGGAAGGGAAGCATCCTGGTCCCATTGTACAAAAAGGGTGATTGTCTCCTCCCCCAGAACTATCGCCAGATTGCATTGTTGGATGCAATCGGCAAAGTTTTTACTAGATGCCTGCTCAAACGGATAAATGCATGGGTCGAATCTGCAAATATCCTTCCACTTGAACAGACAGGCTTTAGAAAAAACCACGGGACCATGGATAATCTAACCGCCCTCCAGGTAATAGTTGATAAGTACATAAGAGCAAGGAAGGGGAGAGTCTATGTGGCTTTCATAGATTTCTCCACGGCCTTTGATAAGGTTGACCGTCAGGTATTGTGGAGAAAGCTACACATCTTAGGAATGCCACATAGCCTCTTACGCTTGGTCCAGGATCTGCATGACGATACATGGTGCAAGGTTCTGTTGGGAGGAGAAAGAGGGCTCTCCCGGCTCATTCCATCTGCAAATGGCCTTAAACAGGGCTGCCTACTAGCTCCCCTCCTATTTTCCCTTTATGTTACAATCTTCCCCTTACTTTATCAACATGTGTAGGAATTGCCCCACGCTTAGGCGAAAGACACATCCCCTGCCTAATGTATGCAGACGACATCTTAATATTAGACCTCTCCCCTAAGGGTCTTAATAAGCGTCTACATGCACTACACACCTTCTCTGAAGAGCACTTTTTGAAAATAAACATTTCTAAAAGTAAGATAATGTGCTTGGAGGGACGAAACAAACTAAAACTGGACCACATTAGTTGGGAATTGGGAGGTCAGAAATTAGAAAGAGTAAAATCGTATGTCTTTCTAGGTATGGTAGTCACTAGCAATTTAGGTAATAAATTACACATTGAAAACAGTTCTCGCAAAGCAAAGTCACAGGGTAAAGGCCTAAGAACACTGTATAAATCAACAGGCCAGAGACACTTTGTTCATCTGTTGGAGGCCTTTCGGGCAAAAGTCCCCCCGACTCTGCTCTACGGGGTAGAATTAATTGACCTAGCGGAATGGGGCTTTTTAGATACAGTGGAGGGCTCCCTACTGAGAAATTTAACCTCAGTTAATAATAGTTGTAGCGCTGCAACCCTGCGTCTAGAACTCGGCCTTAGGAGTAGCTGGGCTCAGGGACTTGCAGGAGTGATTCGCTGGGTCATTAGTCTGATTAAAGGAAAGCCATCTACTCTCAGATCCCTTATTACAAAAGAGTTGATGGGCCCCCTAAATGTATACTCGATTCTAATAAAGAACTATAGGAGAGCTATCACTCTCTTGGAGTTGGAGGAAGCATCCATCTTAGAGCTTTCCATGAACCAATTGAAATTACAACTAAAACAAGCTACATGGAAGCTAAGTTACGAGAGGGATCGGAATTTAATAATACAAAAAAAGGGGGCCATACAAGTTGTTGAGTCCTATTCAATCAGACAAATACAACCCTACCTGTCATGGAACATCCCGCACGGCTTACGCCGCTTTTGGCTACTTCTCAGGCAGGACTTGCTCCCCCTGAACAAGTTGTTGGCCAAATGGTACGGAATATCCAATGTATGTAATTACTGTAACCTAGCAATTCAAGACTCCAAACATGCCCTGCTAGTTTGTCCTGCATTATTGACTTACCGGCGCGTCTGGATAAAACCGGCTTGTACTCAGTTTGGTATTTCTTCTGCAACAGCTTTGTTGGATGCTATTCTTAGTCCCCCAAATGGAATTTTTTGTAACAAAATTTTCAATTTTTTTAAATGTTTCTTAGAACTTTATTAGTAGAATGGTAAATTGCTTTTGTACAATTATTGTCTGTATGAGTTGTTTTATACCGTCAAAATTTTACACTGTGTTTTGTAATTGTATAATATGTGGATCTCCACGGAGTTCCGAAAACATATTTTAATAAAATTGAATTGAATTGAATTGAATTCTCTACATTGTAATGCTGTACAAATCTGTCTGTATAGATTATACAGGAGTATTGTTGGAGAGGCAGAATTTCGATTGGCAGAGGATATTCTTGTTCATAAATCAAATCATTCCGTTTTTTCAGTTGCGGGGCAAAATAGTATTTCACATCTTCCGCTCCAAGAGAATTTACACACTGTATCCATTACGGATCCAGTGACACTGTAGGCAGGTTTACTGGGCTGAATAGCGCCTCGAAGGCGGATTCCGCTGTGAGGATATTGATCCTTTTGCCATGTGCTAGTTCTCGTTCATTAGCTAGTGCAGTTTCTACTGCTTTCA
Source organism: Lissotriton vulgaris (assembly GCF_964263255.1). Taxonomy (NCBI): domain Eukaryota; kingdom Metazoa; phylum Chordata; class Amphibia; order Caudata; family Salamandridae; genus Lissotriton; species Lissotriton vulgaris. The sequence continues at coordinate 863,211,479 of NC_141698.1, read as the reverse complement.
CAGTATTTTCTGTGGGACTGAATGTTTTTTCTGCTTGTGTGTACAAGTGTGATTTGTAAGCTATTGGTACCGTTTCTCCCTCATTAGAGGTCAGGTACGTGAATCCGCATCTTCCTGGCATGACTCGGATTACAAGGTTTCGTGTGTTATCACGTGTTTCTATTTTAGTTTTTGCTAACATGTCTGTTTGCAGTGATCTCAACATTTCTGTGTGTTTTTGAGTCCAGTTGATTGGTTTAAAATCAGGTTTAATTAGTTCGTAGAGAGGTTTAACCCTCTCCGCATAATTTAGAATGTAAGTTCTTCCGAAATTCAGAAAACCTAGAATCGATTGTAAGTTCTTCAGCGTTTTTGGTGCTTGGAGCACAGCGCACTTTTCTAAGAAGTTGTCCACTAGGCTTTTTCCTTCACTTGATAATTCGTATCCTAAAAATAATACTGTCAGATGGGCAATTCAAGACTTTATATAGTTGAATTTGTAACCCTCTGCTGCGAACCCAAGTATTATGGTGTTCACTCTTTTCAAGTGAGTCTCCAAGTCGTCGTCTGTTAGATAGATATCATCTACATAAGATAATGAGTCATCATCATACATTTGTAGTAACTCTGTTACTCTGGCTGAAAATAGTCCTGGGCTATTCTTGAATCCCTGTGGGAGCCTACAGAAATTTTACTGAGACCCCATTACTGAGAAAGCGGTCAAGTACCTGCTTTCTGGTGCAATATTTTGACAAAAGAAACCATTAGATATGTCTAATGTTGTTTTATATTTTTTCCTAACTATGTTATTCATTAGTGCAGCACTATGCGAATTTTGTACTGCAAATGTTTTGCAACATGAGTTTAGGTGTCTGTAGTCCAAAACTAAATGATATGAATCGTCCGGTTTGGAGACAGGAAACAAAGGATTGTTTATTTGAGAGGTGCATGTTTCAATCACCCCCTGGTATTCAAGTTGATCTAAAATCTCCCTGACCTGTTTTTTAGCTTCTTGCTTAATTGGATACTGCCTTTGTGCAGTTGGTTGACTTTTTAATTGGATTTTGTGAGGAGGAGAGTCCTCATCCCATCCTACGTGGTTTTTATATAATGATGGTGCCTGGGCCACTGCCATTTCCTTGCATATAAATATTTAGTGTGAATTGGAATGTGATTCGAAAAGGCAGGCATAATCATTTCTTCGCCATGAGGGCACTCCCTGACAAACTCCGGGGGGCAGTCTTTTTCAGCTAACAGGATGTCATAGCCTTTTGAGAGTTTATCCCAAAATAGACCCCTTATTTTCCTAGTCTTATCACCCTCTATACGCAATGGTATTTCGTATATCTTATGAGGCTCGCTAACTCTGGTGTCGGCAGTTTCTACTTGAATGTTTTCATTCGTGTCCACTGTCTCCAGATGACTCATCAGGATCTTGCGAGCTATGGTGATTTCTGCTGCACTGTCTAGCATTGTCTGTGCCCACTCCCCGTTTTTCAACTGTGTCCCCAGTATTCTCGGCATGTTCGATTAGTCTAATACTGGCTACCTTCTTTTTTGGAAATTGAGATTTTTTACTTTGAGCAGGTTCCTTGTCTTTGGACTTGGTGTGCTCTCCTGGGTCTGACCGTCCTCTTCTTTCCGATTTCTGCGAAAAAGATCAAGAGGGACGTGTATCAATACTTTGATATCTATCAGGCTTCTTCAAATTATCCCTATTTCTAAGGTCATATCTTTTCTCAGAGGGTTCCCTCTGGGGAGACTGGTGTTCTCGAGTCGGAGTTCTTTCCCTCCGTCGAGGAGACCTTCCTCTGGACTGGAAAAAATTTTCATTCGGAGTGGATTGTTTATTTCCATCCCAGCTCTTTTTAGGAGTGTTTAAATTATTTTTAATAAATCATTTTTCAGGATTTTCGAGTAGTTGGGGTTTTACTGGTTTCCCACGCAAGCTGCCTCTACCTAATTCTTCATAACATTTTTCTATAATTCTGGCAAGCTCAATTGGTTGATCTGTTATATCTGTTTCCTTCAATTTTTGGCGGATCGCCACACATGCTGCTTCTCCTTTTATATTGGCTAGTAGTATAGCTGAGACCTGCTTGAAGTCTTTCAGTAATTTCATACCAAGAGTTAAAGCAGGTTCTGGACCGTATTCATTCTGAATCTGTTTCAGCACATCTGGTATTACCGCCATTGACGGAACACCATGTGTTTTTGTGTAAATGGAAGCAAAGACTGTACCCCAAGTGTCACAGTCCTTCACGTGTGGTGCGACCCCCATTGGAAGGCAGATGGTCAGAATTCTGTGTTTCTCAATAGGGGTAGTATTCGGAAATACTGCCTCTATTTGAGTAATTTTCTGCACTAACCAGAAAGGAATTTGTTCCCGTTTTATGGGTGTTTTACCAAGACATGACTGTATGTTCTGTGGTGTAATTTTATTTGTGTTCCCCTGATGAGGGGTCAGATGTGGTACTTTAACAGCTGTTTGAACTGTTGCAGTCCGCATTACATATTGGACTAGTTGTCTATGTATTTAAATTAATGTTTTTAGCTGTGCTAAAAGTTCTTCTCTAGACATTTTTGCAATGTCCGGGTGTGGTGTATAGCTGGCTAGAACCGGCCACGTTGCTCCTGGTCTACCTAGTGGACCAAGCCTGGTAATATGATCATTTTGTTTTAGGGCGCCTTTAAACCAGAGCAGGTGCTCTTGGTATTTTAATGAGATTTCAATCTCCTCGAAGGGAGGGTACTCATCCGATGGTTCCCCTATTTTTTAATAGTGGAACTCGTTTGTTGCAGCGTTTGCCGCTGGAAATTTTATCCATGAATAGAATACCTCTGTCTGCCGATATTCGTGTGCCTCTATCACGAAGACAACTGTTCCACCTTGTGTGGTCAGTCCATTTTCCATAAGTTTTAACGTTATGGTTTTACTTATGTTGACCGGGATGATTATCGCACCCGGTTCATTCATTTCATCGGGACCCTGCTGAGTCGCATTTACTGCGGCTCCAGTGGTTCCGTTTTCAGTGTCTGACATTTTATTGTCAGCAAGGTTTTGCAGAGCAGGTCTCCAAGGAGACAAAGATTAGGTGCACAATATTTTGGAACACTGTATCCTTCAACGTTGAATAAACCAGAGCTTTACATAGGAATCTCTTCCTACTAAGTTCGGGCGGATTTTAACCTTTCACCGACTCCAGACGTCTATTGGAGTATTTACGGTAGAAAGGGTGTGTGAAAAATGCACGACTGAGTTACTCTAACATCTTGCGTTATTTTTATCTCCTTACCAAACGTTGGGCGCCATGTAGTGTAGTTCCTATTTTCCCAATAGGCCCTGTGCATTGGAATAACATAAACAGCAGTGTAGACGTAGGAGTGTGGTCTTCCAGGTCTCTACTGACTATGCTAAACTTAATTGGGGTTGTTACCAGCCAGCTCAGAGGTCACTGGAAACTTTCTTGACTGAATAGAGAGTGATCAGCTCCCCTGGTACAGACAAGAAGGGATTCAGTTTTCCAACAACCGCATAAACATGACAACTTTGCTCCTTAGAATAAGAGTCAATCTCTAGAGTCGTGTGAAACAATAGACAGTTATTTTACTCAGTCAGTTGTGCAGATTACTTTCACCAAGATGCAGAGAATAGAGAGACGGGCATTTTCAATAAAAAGGTATTATTTATTGAACAGTCTTTCTTCTCATATAAGAGAAATTTATTGCCACAATTGCAAGACTTGTTATTATAAAAAGTGCGTACAGTAAAATGAGGATTGCGAAATAATACTGTAAAAGCATTGATATGGTTTCTTAGCCATCCAATGGTTAAAATGAATAAAATATATACATTCATATATACATTTGACTATCGTACTCAACTGGTGCTTCTAACTACGCCTACCCCAGTGTACCTGACCTAAGCCTAATACTTGGGAGGGAGTAAGTAAGTAGCAGTTTAGTTAAGTTGGTTTTGCCAAGGTTTGCTCCAAGAATTCTCTCTAAGGGTTTAGTCAACACCATACCTCTGAAATAGAATGTTGAGGGTCTTGTATCTCCTTTCAGGACTCGATATCCCAGTCACTCGCAAGAGTAGGCTGGAAACGCCAGAGCTGGATTTTCTCGGCAGGAGGAAAGACAGCGTCTTTCTCAGCGCGTCGAGGACGAGGAGGGGCAGCATCCGTGGGCTGCTTGCATCTGCTGGGCTCTGCAAGGGACAGCTGTTCTGCTCCTGTATTCACCACACCATCGCTATCATCGATGTAGTCGCGTTTGCTTAAGGCAAAGTTGGTAATATTTATACCTGAAAGGTGCCTTGTTTGACGTAAGTTTTTGGACATAAGACGTCAATAAAGATGTCACTAGGAAGTGATCGTCTCTCAGTGCTCACTAGAGTTCTATTACTAATCAAAACATAGCAAGCGGGGCTTTCCCAGGTTGCTGAGTTTTATCTTGTTGAAGAACTCGGAGTGTAATCTAGAAATCTAAGATAGTGGCTTCTGCTGTGTCATCTGCTTTAATGAGCTGCAGAGGAAGAGATTCTGAAATGTGGCTCTGATCGTTTTAGGCCAGAGACGAGTTTCTGAAATATCGCTCTTGATCGTTTATGCCATTATAGGGGTATAAATGGATTATAGCCGTATAGGGGCATAAGGTCACAGTATTGATCGGGGTCCTAGATTAGAACACGACAGGAGGGAGAGTCCTCCTTCCTTTTCAGGTACTGCGGCGGCCGAGAAGCAAAGGGGGTTTATCCCTACCATATCTTGCACTATATTACCAGGCCGCACAGTTGAGAGTAGTGACAGAATGGTCTGTGCAAGAATCCGATAAACATTGGCTACATATGGACCGATTATGTGAAGATATATTTGGGATGTCCTGTGGAAGCCCAAAAGGGCTCGCCCCACAAATGCTTACATTAGCACCCCCACATGCACCACCCTGACAATATGGGAGCAGGTCACAGGGAGGGAGGGCTGTACTTCATTCCCCTCCCCTCCCCTCAAACGCCAAGTCATTTTAACCCGGCCTTCCCACCGGCCTTATGCAAGGGACCTTTTGACTGCTGGAGGGAGGGAGGCTGTCTTAAACTCTCAGATCTGTTCCATAACTACTGTAAAAGGGAATTTGGGATTCCTCACAGCGAACACTTTCACAATCTCCAGCTTAAACACTGGGCCACACTCCCACATGTTAGAAAAGCGGACACTTGGGAGATAACAGCCGTAGAGCGTCTGGTGTTAGATAAAGCAGGTACCATGAGAGTCTCTATCTCCTCACTTTATGATATGCAACAGACTACACTGATTTTCCCCGGGCATGCTACATGTCCTTCTGGGAGCGGGTCTTGGATAGAGAGGTCACCGAAGAGAAATGGAAACACATTTGGGGAGATATCACTAAACATATTAAAACAGTGGCCTTAAGAGAAGCCCACTACAATACACTACTTGACTGGCATCTGTATCCTACTCCACTACAACAGATTTTCCCTGATACCTCTGATCTCTGCTGGCAGGGATTTATCCTCCAGGAGGACTTTCGCCACATCTGGTTGGATTGCCGGGGTATACGACTCTTCAGGGAGGAAATCCTCTCCCAGCTCAAAGATATATTGGGTTATCCTGTTCCAACTACCATAGAGGGGACTATTCTAGGTATCAGAGACCCAGCCCTGGAGCACCAAACAAAAGCTGACAAGGCAAGGATGTGGACATGTCTGGGGACGTCGAAACTCACCATAGTGGCTGCATGGAAAAAGAAAGATACTCCGGCGATTTCGATGCGGCATGCCCGCCTATGGAGAATACTCTCCATGGAACGGCTGGCAGGCATTTTTGGGGATAATTACAAGTCCTTCAAACATAAGTGGGGCCCCCTAGTTACCTACTTGTCTCAAGGTTTGCCATCCGCAGTGTGCCCGCCTTCCATAAGAACCATGCGCCTTTTCCAGGTCTAAACTGCCCAAGGTGAACATCTGATGGAGTGCGCCCCAGATATTTACAGAAAGAGAACCTTGTCTTGTTTACTCTACCCTGTGACAGCGCTTCAGTTTCACATTATTTTACTAGGCATCATCACCACTACCGGGACGGGTGGGCAAGGGGGTATTTCTTTTTTCTTTTTGGGGGGTGGGAGTTGAATTGAGGCTAGGTTCCTACTAGAAGACCTTCTTCAGTGGTTTGTTATTTCAAATCTAGCAACTTATACTTTGACTAGGGGGATTGACATGACCCTAGGGCTGTATGAAACTGAGACCCACATAGCTGATCGTTTTGCAACGCCGGGGCGTGCGTGCCCTACTATACTCATGCTGTCATTGTGATTCTTTTTTTTGATGCCTAATAAATAGAATTTTGACAACAACAAAAAAAGTGATCCGTAAGGCTTTCCAACTGATTATAGAATCATGCTATGCTGTCTGAGCCAGTTGGTATCTCACACAAGTGGCAAAGAGATTGAATCATATTTTTTCAAGATGGCTCATAGGAGTAACCATGATTAGCGATAAAGTCCCATTAGACATTTCTTCTCAGGTTAAATCTGATCCATATAGTTATCACGTCTTTCCTTTTGACTTATGGGGATATACTGTTTTTTTATACTCTAAGTCAATCAGGGGGCCCTACTGCAAGAGTTCATTTAGGTAATGACAGGACAATGGGGCATAGACTGTTCAGCTGTGAGTGAGCGTGACCTAGGCCTGTCAGCTAGTGTCGAGCATGCCCGTTTCCCACCAAGTGTAGGAAATTTGAAACTAGCCGGCCTTTCCAGAGCAAATGCAAAGTAACTGTCTATGTTGTCAGTGTTTTTCCTCTGAACTAAGGGGTTTCCAAGTGTTCCTTTATTTGCACAGGTTCATCTGGAAGAAGCACAGGATCTGAGGGTGCACTGGGAACTTGAGACCAAGGGTGAAAAAGAACTCCTGCTTCGCTTGTTTTTGGGTCTTTGTTGACGATCAATCTGTATTGTTAGGCCACTTAAGTCTGTAGAAGTAGTAAGGCGATGCATCTCTTATTGTAAGGCATTCTTAAGCTCCTCTTGGAGTCCTTGATAAAATAATTCAGCCTCATCGTCCATGCAGAATTAGCTAGATTTTGTTCAAATTTACTATATTATGTGACTAATTCTTTGTTACCCAATTTCAAGGTACAGAGCAGTGCATTCTCAGCTTGAGTGGTTAGTCGTATTCCAAAGATGGATTTAAATTTGGTGAGGAAGCAATCAAAGTTGGCTAGAAGGGGACTCTGATTTAATATTAGGTGGGTTACCCACATCATGGCCTCCATGGTTATGTATGGTAACAGAAAAGTCACTTTTTCTGTATCACTAGGAAACATTTGGGGGTGAGAAATACAATATAGCTGACACTGCACCAGAAACAAATGACTATATTTCTCTGTCAGGGCTAGAGTGATGCCAATATTGTGAGTCTAAATCCATGTAGGACCTCCAGCGGGTGTAGGATCAGTAAGGCTTGTTACGTCTTCACTTGAGCTTACTCCCATTGTCGAGGAGGCAAAAGGGAGTACTTCTTTTGCACGAATCAAGAGAAAGACCTTTTTTGACAAGCCTTACCTAAATCCTATTCAATATTTACTACAGCCTGTGCCTGACTGGCATAGGAGTGTCAATGAAATGAATTAATGGTCAGATAAAAGATGGGCCTCCAAAACTGTCAGGTTTTTTAGATAGAAGGCCGTGAAACCAGTGATTGTCCTCATCCTCCCCAAGTTTCTAACCTAACAGAGGAGAAAACTGCTAAAGGTGAAAATGTGGGTTAGGTACGTGAGAAAGAGATAGACAATGCTATTTAGCACTGGTATGGTTAAAGGCATCACTCTAGTACCGGAAAGTACTTAAAGCAACTGCATGCAGGGTAACAGACTGTAGTATATAACACATTATCAGAACGGATCCAGACCGTCAAAAATGAGTGCAACCAAGAAGAAAGGCAGCAGACCAAGAGTTGCCATACCTATGCCCTTAAGTAATTACTGCAACACAAATCAGACCCTATAAGTGTGCACCCACTATGAGCATCTGCTACCAAGATGCAGCCCTTAGAAAGAGGACAGTCCAATTTTAAAAAATAGGGGTGCACCACAATTAATATCATAGGCAAGAAGTTCAAAAACAAATTCGAGAATTTATTCAGTTCTTATCCTTATTTTCTCATTCTTATTCTTCTAATTACGTCACCCGTTTACAGCAAAGACAGCCAGCGCGTTTCGTCTATAGAAATTGACTTCTCCAGGGCTGTAAAAGCAATTGATATGAACAATACATAAATGCATATGTTATGTTATCTTATGTTATGTTATATGGTTTTTGTATAGCGCACGGATGCCGCAGCAAAGTGGCGTCCCGGCGCTTTGGAGAATAATAACACAACACGACAGAAAAGAAGTGAGGAAGAACAGTGAAAAGAAATAGGCCTAAATTGCAGCAAAAAGGAAGGTTTTAAGTGCCTTCCTAAACGGAAGCAGCTCAGGAATGGAGCGCAAGGAAGCCGGCAGGGAGTTCCAAAGGGATGCTGCCAACACTGAAAAGGAGCGACCGCCTATCCTAGATTTTTTAAAACGTGGCACAATGGCCAAATTAGATCCGGCAGAGCGAAGAGCTCTGGCAGGGACATAGTGCTGGATAGTATGTGCTAGGATAGGAGGGGAGGCTGCTTTAAGAATTTTAAAAGTTAAGCACAAAGCTTTAAATTTAATTCTCTGCCCCACTGGCAGCCAATGGAGATCCTGAATGGTCCGACGGGCCGAGACAAACTTTGGGAGGCCAACAAGCATCCTGGCCGCCGCATTCTGGACCCTTTGAAGGCGAGATAGCTCAGCCTGGTTTAGGCCCAAAAACAGGGAGCTAGCATAGTCCAGTCTGGTAAGAACCAGGGCTTGAACAATAATCTGTCTGGTCTCCGCATCGAAGAACTTAAAAATTGGTCGGAGACATTGCAGAGTGCCAAAACAAGTGCCAGCCACACGTTTTGTGTGGGAGGTGAAAGAAAGCTTATTGTCAAACCACACCCCGAGGTTTCTGACCTCCGTCACAGGGGAGGGGACAGGGCCAAGATCAGAAGGCCACCACTGATCTCCCCATAATTCACTTTCCCTACCGAAAATAATGACCTCGGTCTTAGAGGCATTAAGTTGGAGCCGATTGTTCGCCATCCAGCCTGCCACAGCTTTTAGAGCTGACTGAAAAGTGGGGGCATCCATATTGGAGTCGCCATTGAGTGCCACCGCCAACTGCGTGTCGTCGGCGTATGACACTAAGGAGAGACCAAAACTGTGGGCTACCTCCGCTAAAGGCTGAACATATAAATTAAACAAGGTAGGGCTTAGGGCCGACCCTTGGGGGACACCCTGGAGTATGGGGCGAGAAGCAGAAACAAAAGGGGGCGTGGAAACCTTAAAGGCACGATCCTTAAGAAAGGAGCGAAACCACTCGAGTGCCACCTCTCCGACTCCCGCTTCCATCAGGCGGTGTAGCAGAATCTGGTGAGACACAGTATCGAATGCGGCACTAAGATGCAAAAGGATCAGTGCCGCCGTCTGACCCAGATCTAACAAATGCCTGATGTGTTCCACCACAGCCAGAAGGGCAGTTTCTGTGCTGTGGCCTGCACGAAACCCGTTTTGGGAGATATCCAATATATTTGCTTCCTGCAAATGAGAAGATAAAATAGCATTAGCATGGGCTTCTGCCAGTTTGGCTGGCCAAGGAAGAAGAGATATAGGTCGGTAGTGTTCAGGTTTGGCAGGGTCGAGGGCGGGTTTTTTGAGAATTGGAATGACCGTCGCCTGTTTCCAAGCTTTAGGAACACTACCCGAGCTGAAGGACAAATTAATAAGGCCATGCAGAGCAGGATAGCAGCCTTCAGCGAATTCCCGAAATTGATTGGGTCTCAAGGGGTCATCTGGGGAGCCGGATTTAACTTTAGTCGTCAGGGCAATAAATTCATCCAAGGTCGGACTGGGAATAGTCAATAATGGTTTATGGACCAGTGACGTAGGGCTAGTCTCCGCAATAGGAAGCTGAGCGAATGACTTGTAGATAGCCTCCACCTTTTCGACAAAAAATGAGGCTAAATCCTCACAGTGTGTCTTGGAAGGTTGAAGAGCAGCAGTATCAGTCCTTTTACTAGTAAGGTCCTTACACACCCTGAAGATGACCTTGGTGGGGTTGGTGCTGTTCTTTATCTCCAAAGAGTAAAACGCAGCTCTGGCCGTGCATATAGCCCGATGATACACTCTAGTGCAGGCCCTATAGGCTGCCTTGAGGTCAGTATCATAAGTTTTGCGCCACGCGCGTTCTGCCTTTTTGCAGGAGATTTTGAGTGTTTTAAGAGAATCGTTGTACCAGGGGTTAGAAGGACTAGATCTAGTCTTGCTCCACTTAGCCGGAATAAGTAAGTCTAATGAGTGATTTAGCCACTCACAGAAACTGTCGTAGCCGCTGGAAACTTCAGTAGGGGGTGAGGGATGAAATTTCAACAGGAGTTGATGAAAATGCTCTAAATTTAAGTTTCTCCAGGGGCGTCTAAGACTAGCAGAAGAATTATTCTTAGGAGGGGAAAAGGAGGTTGTGATGCGAAATTCAATGAGATGGTGGTCAGTCCATGCCATAGGTCTGGGATGGAGCATTGAAATATTCATAGAGAGATTCGTCAGAACGGGATCTAATAGATGGCCGCCTGTGTGAGTTGAAAATTGCACCATTTGGGTCAATTGAAACGCCTCTAAATCAGCCAGCAAACTATGGACCGAGTTGGAAAGAGGAGCGTCCATATGTAGGTTGAGGTCGCCGATAATCGTGAAGTTGGCAGTTTTTAAAACCAAGGAGGAAATCACCTCCGGAAGGCTTTGACGAAAGGCGGCGTCAGGCCCAGGTGGTCTATAGATTAGAAGTCCCGTGAAGGTGAAATGGGGATTCACTGAGATGTTAAAAAGAGCACTCTCGCAACCAGCTATGGTGACAGGTTTCCAGATGCAGGGATAGCAGGTTTTTACCGCAACTGCGATACCTCCACCTCTGGCCTTGCGAGGGAGAGAGTGCATAATATAGCCCGCAGGAAGTGCTAGATTAATGACTGCCATGGATTGGTCATGTAGCCAAGTTTCCGTAAAGAAAAAAATGTCCGGATTGTCATCAGAAATCAAAGAAAAGACTTCTAGGGAGTGACAAGACAATGATCTAACATTCAAGTGCATCACTTTAAGGGTGGATTGATTAACTGTGCCTATTATATCGGTAGGTAAATTGACAGCCGAGGGTTTAGACTGGAGACTATTAATGCGCAATGGCATAGGGAGTTTGAACGGACAAGTGGGGCATTGAAAAGGGCCACTAAGAGGATCCAAAGAGCCGACGCAGGAATCACATACCTGATGCCGGAAAAGACGCAGGTTCTCTGCAGATAACATGCTGAAAGATCCAGAGTCCCCTGCCCTAGCCCTGCCTTAGCGCTGACGGGCGCAGACGGGCGCAGACGGGCAGGACTCTGGCGAGACTCAGGCGTAGCGAAGGCGCGACCGCTACGCTAGACCGCTACGTCCGATGCGAGCATTAAGTAGGCGAGTGGCGGAACAAGCGCTAGCGCGCTAACCCCCAGTAGGAAGGAACCAGCCTTCCCAAGATGGCGTCGTCACGAAGTAGTCACGTGACTCGAGGAACCCGGGAGCCCGGACCCGCTAAGTAGCGGTGCTTTACTTTGTTTTATAGTGCTGTGAGGGCCAGGGGGGGGGTCGCAGCAATGGCGCAGATAAAAGCAGGGCAAGAAGAACACAGGTAAACAGAAATACAAAAACGTTTTTTTTAAAAGTGCGAGCGCGAGCCACAGCGCAGCGCAGTTCAATAAAATGCTCTGAGCTCAATGAAAACGCGGTGGTCACCTTCTCCAGGCTGACCCCGAGTAAATGCTCACCTTAAGTAGGCGAGTGGCGGAACAAGCGCTAGCGCGCTAACCCCCAGTAGGAAGGAACCAGCCTTCCCAAGATGGCGTCGTCACGAAGTAGTCACGTGACTCGAGGAACCCGGGAGCCCGGACCCGCTAAGTAGCGGTGCTTTACTTTGTTTTATAGTGCTGTGAGGGCCAGGGGGGGGTCGCAGCAATGGCGCAGATAAAAGCAGGGCAAGAAGAACACAGGTAAACAGAAATACAAAAACGGTTTTTTTAAAAGTGCGAGCGCGAGCCACAGCGCAGCGCAGTTCAATAAAATGCTCTGAGCTCAATGAAAACGCGGTGGTCACCTTCTCCAGGCTGACCCCGAGTAAATGCTCACCTTAAGTAGGCGAGTGGCGGAACAAGCGCTAGCGCGCTAACCCCCAGTAGGAAGGAACCAGCCTTCCCAAGATGGCGTCGTCACGAAGTAGTCACGTGACTCGAGACTTCGAAAATACATTAATACCAAATCCCAACATTATAATACATATTGGTACCACACATTACGAAACACATTTAGACAAATCAAGGAAAGACATACAAAATATACAGCTATCACACATGAATACTTCTAAAAAATGAGGTTAAAAAGAGAAGCCAGTCCTACCGATAGGTGACACATTACAAATGATGAAAACATACCAACTAGCAATAAATATTAAAAACATACTGCACAACATTTGTGGCTTACATTATGGACAACAAAGCCCATCTCATGCCATTCATGTGTGGGTAATACATCCATCCTATTTATAGACCATTTCATTATCAATGAAACTGGAATTAAAGGAAAAGAGGATGGATTTGCAAAATATTTTATCATTTCTAAACATAGTGTTACCAGGAGAGAAGGAAAGGAAAGAGCTGGAGGGAAACACACCAAAGAACAGGAGAAGTGAGGTAGTGTGGCTCACTGGTTAGAGGCGGCAGACCCGAGAGCAGAGGACGGCCCGGGACCAGGGTTCGATTCCCGGCGCGGCAGGTTTCTGGACCAGGGTCAGCGGACTCGATAATTCTCTCGCCTCGGTGCCCACTCTGATCAGCGATCACACTCGGCAACTCTGGGCATTAGCTTGCCTCATCCTCACTAACGGCCCCACCAGACCGCCGGGGATGCCTGGTCTCACCCTGGAGATACCCATTAAGGGACCATCTCTCAGGGAAGCCAGGAAGGGTTTCGCAGCGGGCGAAGCGCCTTGGGACCCTCCGGGTAAGTAGTGCGCTATATAAATGCCTATACATACATACATACATACATACATGTATCATATATCCAGAGAGCTACAGTGACCTAAGTCATAGAAGATTGAAATAAGGAACATCAATGTCTTGAACCGAGAGAAATGGGAAGATGGAGTAATCATCACAAACTGAGGCAAAAATATCTAGTCCAATCCAATCCAAAAATTCTTTATTTCGGCCATTCGAGACCATAAAAGATTCAATAAAAACATTAAAACATTTAAAAGACATCCACATACAATAAAAACATGACATGGAACATTTCATAGGAGGTTCATTTCCTGGGAGAATCTGGACATGAGTAGGAATTTCATTACAATTCATATCAGTATTCAGTCTTTTGATATTTTTCCCCTTATCTGCCACATAGCCATTATAAACTTAGCAACTGCAAAGACTATGTGGGGAGGGTGCTTGTCTTCAGTATTCTGTACGAATGTAAATGGTTCCTTATGCCCAAGTTCCTACACAATGGCAGTAGCCAGTATTTCCTTGGTCTATTGTAGGCCGGGCAAAAAAACAGGACGTGAATTTCTTCCTCATCATAGTTACTACACCCAGGACAGATTTTATCATCCCTCATTGTCCATTTGCAGGTGAAGGTTTTGAGGGGCAGGGTGCCTAGCCTCCATTGAATAAACAATTTCCTTGCTAAAATAGGAAATATGATGTCCATAAAACCTTCAAATTGATATGAATTCTTGGAATCCTGGAATTGTTCAGTCAGGGTGCCAATATTGGGTGCACACACAAGAGAGACTAGACTTTTCTCCTTAAATATTTCAACCAGCCTTTTGTGAGGGACCCTCTGACAACCTTTTTCAGGAAACTCCCATAGCTCGGGAAGTCCCAGATGGTACAGTTCTCTCGTGATAAAGGCCAAACATGGGATTCTGTCACGCTGGTTGAGATTCATTACATGCTTGAGGTCTTCCCTGTAGTGTGCAAGTTCGCCAGTGGTCCAGAGCCTGTGCCAGAACCTTAGCGGTTTTAGTTCCAATTCCTCCCCTATTGAGGGGAGACCCACATCTAGTCTTAGGGGTAACAAGGGCGTGCCTTGGGGGAGAGCCAAGAGACGTCTGAGGAGATTATTTTCTACTCTGACAAGTTCTGTCCCAGCTTTGTGCCCCCACAACTCACTACCATAAGATGCGGCCGCTTTAGCTTGAGTTTTATACATCTCTACAGCTGGGCTGTTGGGTTTAAAGGTGGATGTATTTACAACCTTCAGAATTGCCCCCGACAATTGGGACAGCTTTAACCAGGATCTGGCTATCTGAGGGCCCCAAGATAGGTTCTCGTGTAGAGTTACCCCCGAGAAACTGGAACGTTTTTACCCTTTCCAGCCTCGCTGAACCCAGTGTTGGATTAGGCCGGGTTTTGGAGGAGGGATTGAATATCATGAATTTGTGTTGCCTACAGAAAACGCCAAACCCATCTAATTTCCATTGAATCCCCATCGGGGATTTGGAAAGCAGGAGGGTATCGTCAGCAAACATGATAGCCGGTACCCTCCTGCCTGCCAACAGCGGGGCGTCATTGTCCCTGATATTGTCAAGATGGAGTATGACACTGTTAACAAAGAGGCAAAACAGGGTCGGCGCAAGAACGCAACCCTGTCTCACCCCTCCGAGAACTGGGAACCTAGATGACAGCGCTCCATCCCTCCCACACCTGACCTGAGCAAAGTTGCCTTTGTGGAGCCTAATTATGGCATGCAATAGATGAGTGGGAACGCCCAGCTCCTTTAGGACCTCCCATAATTTCTTACGGGGAACCAGGTCAAAGGCGGACCTCAGGTCCACGAACACCATGTACAGCCTCCCCCCCTCGAGCCTCACTGTTTTCCAGTAGAGGAGAACGAGGCGGAAAATCTGATCCATGGTGGACGTGTTTTTCCTGAAGCCCGCCTGTAGGGGGCTGAGAATCGCGTTGTCCTCTATCCAGTCTGGAAGATGGTCCAGGAGAAGACGGGAAAATAATTTTTGGGGGACATCTATAAGGCTGATCGGCCTGTAGTTGGCTGGGAGCAGAGAAGAGCCCTTTTTAAATATTGGTACTATCTCTGCCCCCAGCCAAGTACAGGGGATCTCCATGCCTCCCACGATGGAATTAAAAAGGATTAGGAGGTACGGGTCCCAGATCTCTGGATGATGTCTAAACAGATCGCCAGGCAATCTGTCAAGCCCCGGGGCCTTCCCCAACGCCAGTCTCTCTATGGCGCTTACTACCTCGCCCAATGTAAATTCTAGTCCAGCTGCAGGGTCAGGTAAGGTGTCAAGGACCACATCATTAGCAAATTCAGGGGTATCTGGGTATAGTTTGCTAAAATGGGCTTCCCAGGCAGAGGCAGCGATGTTTGGCTCCACTGCAGTTTTTGGTTCTCCTGAGCCAGTGTTAACCAGAGACCAACATTTTCTAGAATCCTTCGTTTCTAGTGCTAGGGAGAGGTCCTGCCATCTATTCCAGTCCCATTTGGACTTTGCTTGTGCCATGGCTTCCCTATATTTCTGCCTAAGCTCAGCTACCTTGTCCTTATTAGTGCTTGATTTTATTGTGGCGATCAGCTCTGTCTTGATCTTTTTACAGGAGGAGTTATACCAAGCTGAGTTTCGAGTCTTTTTCTTCCTTGGTACCACCACTGGGTAAAAGACCTCTCCTAGGGTTCCCACTAGATCTGTGTGGATTTGGGCTAGTTTCTCATTAAAACCTGTGGCTCTTGGTTGGTTGATCAGTCTGTCCATTTCGTCTAGCTTAGGGAGCACTAGTTCAAAGATTTTACTTATGCTCTCTTTTGAGTTTACCAATTTCCCCCATCTTACCCTGCGTCTGTTGGAGCTAAGAACCAGATTCCCTAGGTCTTCACTGGGATCAGTGGATAACAACCCAACAGCAGGGATGGGGTGAACCATATCTAGGCAGAGGGTGTTATGGTCACTGTCTGTTCTTTCAACAACCCTAAAATCCTGGACCTTGGACCACAGGCCTGGGTCTACAAAGATGTAGTCCAGACGCGATTCACGGTCCTTCCTATTAAAGGTACACGATGAGGGGGTGTCAGATGGAGTGCGTCCGTTACAGGCCCTCAGGGCAAAGTTCAAAGTCAGGGACATAATTTGTACTGCAAGAGGGGACCATGATTTAGGATGAGTGGATTGGCATGGCGGTATCCCCCGGTAATCTTCTTCAGTAGTTAGTGCGCCCTCCTTCAAACATTCAAGGGGTTCAAAGTGGCAGTTAAAGTCTCCACCCATCAATATCTTACAACCGGTGAGGAGTTGACCCAGGAACGATGAAAGATCATCCAGAGTGGGTGATTCCATGGACGCAGTGACTGGGCGAGAGTACACAATAATGATTGCTAGATTGAAGGCATTGGGCCATTTAAGTAGGACACATTGTATGTCCTCCGAAAAAGTAGGTACAATCTCTGCATTACACCCGATGTGACTGGCCACCCAGATCGCCAGTCCACCCGAAGGCCTCCCTTTACCATTCCACTTGGCGTTAATGCAGAAGATTGCGTAGCCTGCTCTACGGAGGGGTTCCCTGGCCCAAGTCTCCTGGAAGAGACAGATGTCACTGCTGCCTACTAGGGCAACCCAGTCATTTGTGTCTAATTTGTTGGCAATACCTGCCACATTCCAGGAGAGGACCTTCATGATTCCTGCGTGAGTCTTTGATACCATCCCCCTGGTCATCTCTGTAGCGGTACCTAGTGGTGGTGGTTCGGGCCTGTGCAGTGATCCTAGTGGTGGCGGTTCGGGCCTGTGCAGTGATATCTAGTTGTATTAAAGGTGTCTCATCAAATAAAATATTACCTCCCACGTTAAGTTTGAATATTCATATTTCCAATTATGGTTCGAATGAGCAACACCATATAATGATCAATGCAATGAGGACTGCCAGTGGAAGACTTACATCCCGTGATATTCTTGGGTGAGATATCCAATATTTGGAATAACTTAGCTTGCTTATGAAATTAAATAATTTGGCTGTTCACATTAAATTTAAATATATGGATTGCTGTGATCATTATGTATTTTTTGTTGATTGAAGTGAACAACTCACTGGTTTGCGACTTTTTATACATGCAGTTACTATGTTGGGACTACGAGTGGTGTTGCTCATTTGAAGAGTGGTGTAGAGTAGAGTGGAATTGAGTAGAGTGGAGTGGAGTAGAGTAGAGTGGCAAGTGTGGCATAGAGTGGAGTGATGTGGAGTGGAATAGAGTGTAGTAGAATGACATAGAGTGGAGTAGCATAGAGTAGAGTGGCATAGAGTAGTAAAGTTGTGTGTGCAAGTAACTATAGTGTCAGTGAAGATGGCAAATGGGGTGAAAGCAACATAAATGAAAATCTGTATGCCTGGGTCAAAAAAAGTAAAAAAGCACTCTGCACATCCAGGAATCATTCTGAATCACTTTCCAAAAAGGATAGTATGTTACAAAAAGATGAAAAAGAATTAAGACGAGGAAGCACACATATACTTTGCCCATGCTCCAACATAAACATAAGAAACAAACGTAGCTTATGGGAGTCAAGCCACCGAAAGATTGCAAATGAGAGTGACAACGAAAGGAATTAATGGTATGATGTGGGACGGTTGTAAGCCCACTGAATTTTAAACAACGTGTCTCACAGCAAAGCGCTATTGCTGCATAGGCAAGACATAGAAAGAGCTGTGTTTCCTCCACTGTTTCATGGATTGTTGGAATTGCAGCATGGACACATAATGCCAAAGACGGCTTCTTTAAGTTGCAAACAAGCCAATCAGGAGAAAAACCTCTTTTCGCAAAAGAGAGGCCTCCTCCCTTTCAGAACCCTTCAGGAGTGAGAGAGAAGCCTTGTCATACCTGGATAGCTTATGAGAGACCCCAGCCCTGTGTCATCAAAGAAAGTGGGAGGAGATGAGTCATCATATGCAAGCACTGTTTCTCCCAATGTTCCCATAAAGGCTGAAGACACAGAAGTGTCTTGTGCACCTACATCGCACTCTTAGCACAGGTGCATGTTTTGGTGCCTGAGTCATTGCTGAGCATATGTTATGGCCCTGGAAATAAGGTGAAACCATTGTGAATGACCCAGCAGGGACTGGTATCCATCATCTGTGACAGAGTTGTGTTGATGGCACACACAGCCCAGCATGGTTAGGAAACACTGGGGAAGTGTAATTTTATCACATGCTGCTATTTCTGACATATGGCATGGTACTACAAGGCATGCTTCAATATTGGACATCTATCAAGGCCACATTGCCATTGAAGAATTTCATTGATACTTGATTTGATTACAGAGCCGAGATGCCCCCAGGTGAGTTGTGCGCTTATGAAATATAAATAATATAACATAACATAACATGGTAGGTACTTGACCGAAACCAAAGGGAATCCACATGGAAATATAATACAGTTACAAGATTTATGGCAACAAATCATGTTGGCAGAAACCACATGAGGTCAGATGATGGTGAAAACATTAATGAGGTTCCTCCTTAAGAGGAAAACACTCCAGGGCCTTGCAGACCTACTTCATTGATGCATATGTCCTTGATGAATTTCTAGAATTATCATATAAGGACAAACCTACACAATGTATGACCAGCAGAATTGAAACTCCCTTGAGTTTGGTTTGAGACTGTGCAACCTCCATGTAAGACAAAGTTTCTCTAAAATTATATTCAGGAGAACAAAAAAATTTCAGTGGGAAGATCTAACTTACACCTAACGTACTCCTGAATTTCCAGTGTTAAATCACTTTGCTTCCTGCAAAAAAGCGTTGTGAATCAGGCCATCCACAGCAGCTACCAGTGGAAACTCAATTGAACAATGAATGTGAAGGTTCAATTTTAGTCTAAGTAAACTCGAGTTTTTATTTGTTTGTGAATGAAAAGAAATTCCAATAAATCCATAGCAACATTTCATACAAACAAAGCAATAAATATAATATATTAAATTCCTATTCCCCGTGGTCTGGTTCCAAATATTTTGGTCAACACAGAAAGGAGCAAAGGGAGAACAAAAGTCCGTCCGCCTCACACTCAACACATTATCAACAAGGGCCTGACTCAATGGACAGATATCCTTAAACTTTCAGACACAAGAGGAGTCTATAACATTTTTAACCACTCCCCCAACAGTGCGGTCTACTACCACTAATTCGAGTGTCTATAAGACCAATTTATAATATAATGTCACTACACTGCAGCCAAAGAATTCCCACCAAAATTTGATTTAGAAAAGGTTAGAAAAAAATGTGAGAGTGGAGAAAAAGCAACTCACTGTAGCAACACCAAGAGGGGCTTTCTAGTTGGTACTAGCTAGCACGCCCACTTATCATCATTGGTTGCTTTCTCACCATGAAAAGAATATGTGTTCCAACGTAAATTTTCTCAAAAGTGAAGGAAAGAAACAGTGAAAGAAAGATAAGGTATGCACTGTAGGTGGTAATATCACACAGAAAGGAAAAGAAATGCAATTCCCAACATTAAAAATTAGGCCCAACTCACTGTCTAAATTTAGCTTTATTCAGTGCTGTGACCGTCCTCAATTAAAAAATGGTTCAACTAAGACCGTTGTTATGTCCAAATCGCCAAAATGTTTCGTTGCTACCACTTTGCGCAACTTCATCAGGGCTAAGGGGATGTCTTCACTTCACTTAGAATTACCACTTGGTCTTCAGGTATATAACAATAAAAAGACAAAACACGTGCCAGGAGTAAATAACCCCCATTGTCCACTACACTCCATACTTATAGTAATAATAATGCAAGACCTTTGATTACCAAGTAGTTACCAGTGTCCCTGGTACCTGCAACCACCTTGTTATGTGGTACTCGCCAATTGGTTGTGTGTTCGCAGGGTACCCACACGCAATTATTGCACCTGTCGATAAGCGCAAACAGTAAAGAGCTCATTATACATCACATCATCAATTCAAACACCCAGACAGAGACTTTTTGTATGGAAAGAGTCCCAATCTATGTCTACCAATGCCACAGCTTTCAATACTCTCCCCGCAAGTGTATATGTACATGTCACAATTATTAAATCTACGCCATTTTGCACATTATTAATCAAAACTGGGCCTCCAAGAACACTGCTGTTGTAATGGGGTTCAATATCAATCAACCGGCACGTCATATCATCAAAAATATACCATAGCGTGTCCTTTGCAAGCCTTGTTTTATAGGTAAAATTAACTTGCATGTCAGCCAATGTCTCAGACGCTTCGGACATAACAATGGTCTTAGTTGAACCATTTTTTTTTTATTGAGGACGCTCACAGCACTGAATAAAGATAAATTTAGCCCGTGAGTAGGATCTCCTTTTTAATGTAGGGAATTGCATTTCATTTCCTTTCTCACAGGGACCAGTAGGGCACTTGTGTGATACTTTAACTTTCTTTCACTGTTATTTTCCTGAGAAAATGTACGTTGGAACACATTTTCTTTTCATGGTGAGAAAGCAACCAATGATGATAAGTGGGTGTGCTAGCGAGTACCAACTAGCAAGACCCCCTTGGTGTTGCTACTGTGAGGTGCTTTCTCTCCACTCTCACATTTTTTCTAACCTTTCTAAATCAAATTTTGGTGGGAATTCTTTGGCTGCAGTGTAGTGACATTGTATTACGTTTTGGACATATAGACACTTGAATTAGCGGTAGTAAACCGCACCATTGGGGGAGTAGTTAGAAAATATTATAGAGTCCTCTTGTGTTGGGAAGTTAATGATATCCCTCCATTGACTTCAAATATTTTGGGACACCTCTCTCCCTGACCTCAGACACTCAAAACTCTCACCTTACACTCATTCCACCACACTTCCCACCTAGCAATCATATGGGCACACATCTCACGTCGCACTCAGAGAGGCATGAATTTCATCCTGCACTCACACAGCCACAACTACTCATCACGGCCTTAAAAAGGCGCAGCCCTGGACCTGCAGTCACACAGACACAACCCTATCCCTGAACACACACAAGCAAACCTGTGCTGTATATCAATCCACTTAAGCCCTCTGCACACACCATCAGTATTCTATTACTGGTATCTGTATGCAACTCTGCCATCACACCACGGTCCTGCCATACACACCCCGACCGTTCCAGTGTTGGCCCTGCTTTCAGCTCCAAAAAGGCATCTCATTCCTGCCCTGCACACCCTTCAGCAGGCCATTTATTGGACCTGCATACAAGTCTGACAGGGCATCTCAGACAAGACTGGTGCAATCCCGTTTTCAGAACTAGAACCCCCCCTTCACTGTTTGACTTTATAGTGACAACAACTGCTACATCATCCTTCTCCATCAGAAACTAAAATCTGAATCTATAATATGCCTGGCTGCTGTCTGAGCCGTCTGGGGTTGGTGGGTCCCTGATGCTGTAGCCCAGCCTGCCACCATGAAGTCACAGGGGGCCCTCAGTGGAGGTGTTATGGATGGAGCTGGGGGGCATATTATCAAGACAGGCTATAAAATGATCGCCGCTTTAGCGGCAGAAAACTGCTGCTAAAACGGTGATAATGGGCTTGATAATATGCTCTATGGAATTCCAATTGAAGCCCATGTTAGATGTGAAGGACATGATAATATGCTCCTGAGGGTCTTGCCTTGCTCAGGTCCTCTCTTTCCAGGCCCCAGCTGCAACTGACCATCAATAAGTGTCACAGTCACACACTAGAATTACAGCTATGCATGGAGGTGTGGGGTGGCTTCTGCTCCCAGTCCAGAGGCACCTGGGCATTTAAAATAGGATGGGCTGATGAAAGGATCTGTAGTCGGTGATCCTCATAAGAAGACCAGTGCAGTAATGGCCATCAAATCCACACAGGTCAAGCATGTAAGATATGTGTGCCCTCTAACTCTCAAGTGACTGTAATCAGAATAGATGCAAGATACACTGCTCTGCATATGCAGTGGGAACATACTATAGTCTGAGTCCTATACTATCACAGTAAGTGGTGTCATCCTTTCCTTCCTGGTAAATGTGTGCCGCACACGGGGAGTGTAACAGCAGCACCCACCACCAGGACGCTTGTGACCCGAAAGAGGAGACAGGATGGCACCAAAACAGGCACTGCTGCCCTGGGCACTCGAAGTTCTGATTCATTCTGGGTTTCACCCTGGTCACACGTGTGCGGCCTTACAGACCTGCCTGAATGCAAGGGACCAGAGCACCACCCAAGGGTCTGGAACCTAGTTGGCTGAGACTGAGCAGGGCCAGTGCGTAAGCAATGAAAGAAGAAACTGGGCCTAGTGGGCGCAGTGCTGTGTAAGAGCAGGCACCATAGCACGTATAAACAACTGGTCTACTGCTGGATAATACCATGGTGCAGCTCACGTGAGCATCATTACCCACCACAGCATAGTACTGAGATTATTTGGGAGTAAGGAGGCACTGTCCCCGGTCCAAGTGTTGTGACTGTCACAGGTTGGACCCACATTTCATGAGATTCTGATATCCGTCGCATCACAGCGCTCAGCCTTGGCCTGTACTATAAATACTATTAATGAACGTGATCTGTGTGTGACATAGTAATGTCATTGGCTGCATATTGAAATGCATGTCCAGCCTGGGCCGGATTGGCCAAATTAAATGAGAATGTAGTGAATGAAAGCCAGAACACTCACAGAGGCTCCAGATATTTATTTCCAACAGCTTGAAGAAACATGATCCTCCTCTTGCCAGCCACACATCAACTGACTTAAATGGCATCACAGTGTTATATAACGGTTCTAACAGAACCATCAAGAATAAATGTTCTATAACTTTAAAGATACTGGAGAACCGCATCCTTAAGGACCGGTGGCGCAGGGTATGCCTAAATTCCCGGGATACACCTGCCTTGTCAAAACAGAGACACAGACTCTTCCTCTGGCGTAGAAGATGGTATTTATTAGCTGCAGCTAGTACAGTGGTCTTAGAAGTCGTCAATACAACGAGGTTTAAAAGAGACTGCCACTTAACTCCATGGCGCACAGGTTTATATATCATACAGCACAATGCAAAAATGCAATCACACACGAGCATGAGCTATAGGCAAAAGTTATAGACAATACTTTAAGTCCAAAAAACTCAAATTCCCCGAGTATGTTTATCACTCGACCCCTTAAGCAAATCACAAGTGAATCCACACAATTCGGTTTACTAGCAGAGAAAACACAGCTGTGTGTCGTAGAAGAACAGTCGAGAAACAGGAGAATGCATGAGATGTGTAGCGAAGGACAGCAGATGAGATAACTTAAAGGAAACAATGGTGTGAAATGACATGTAGTCCGGACGGGGATTAATCAGCTCAGACAGGAATTAGTGTACTCGGCCAGACTCTGACACTCGTTAGTAAACATA
Source organism: Lissotriton vulgaris (assembly GCF_964263255.1). NCBI lineage: Eukaryota > Metazoa > Chordata > Amphibia > Caudata > Salamandridae > Lissotriton > Lissotriton vulgaris. The sequence goes on along the minus strand of NC_141698.1, from coordinate 863,187,953 downwards.
GGCGAGGAAGCCATCTGACACGCAAAGCAGAAACGAAAAAAAAATATTGCGTTCGCCGAGCTGCCTGAGTGAGGGCAACACAAAATGGTGGCGCTCTCAAAATGGAGGCTGAGCACGAACGAATTCGTAATTCACAAAACCTCAGACCCTCCTTTTGCCATTACTCAGGCAAAACAAACCAACTCACGCTAATCTAAGTCAGGGTCAATACTGATATTCATGAAATCTTCAAGTTGTTGCTGCACCATCATTCTAATATTCTCTGTCTTCTGAGCAGCAGATCGTGGAACGCACGAGGTAGCCAACAGGCCACACACTGCAGGACCACACTGAATGCATAAACAACAAGAGAATATGACAGCTAGAATTGCTCCAAGGAACATTAAGATTTTCCATCCCCAAGTTGACAGTATTCCCCAAAACCATCCCATAAAAGACCAATCTCCTTCATCCTGATGTATCGACTCGGAGACTGTGTGCAATTTGGAAATGGCCTGGTATACTGCTGGAGCGTCATCTGGAATATAAATGCAGCAACTAGATCCGATCAATCTACAGACACCTCCTCGATCTGCTAGAATCACGTCTAGCGCAATTCGGTTCTGAAGCATCATAAGACGGTCCGCTTGAAGCTCTGCTGTAATGTTACCTATCGCACCTGCCGTAACATTAATAGTGGTCTCAACCACTCGAACCAATTGCCTAATGTGTCTGCTGTTAACCATTGGACCCCAAAAGGAAAGGAATGCCTTAAGGAAATCTCCTCCCTCTTGCTCTGCCATGTCTTTGGCATCGAATACGCCTCTGCTATGTCTAACTCTGTGATGGTCTGACGACGCGGTATATGTAGGGGGCAGAAGAAAAGCTATGTAGCAAGTTCCAGAAAAGTTAGAAGGTAACCAAGTGTAGGCTCGATCATTACAAACAAAGTATGTTCCTTGAGATGGAACTAGAGGAGTGAAATCAAGAGATGAAAGAACATATGTATATGTACATTTCTGGATATCATAAATTTTCTTGCTGTTAATCTGGAGACAAAGATTACCTTTATGAGGCACAGTCCACACTGGAGAAGACTCGCCTTTTCTAATTTTATCGCTGAGAATGGAGACATAGTGGGTAACATTCCATCCATCATAAGCTTTCTTTTCACCCAATGGAATCTTACTCCTCTCTACAATCCTGGCCATTATCACTATGCTTTTTATCAAGGAACTATGACTAAAATCTAATCCATTCCCAGGAGTTCTCACAGGGCTTCTAAGTCTGTTGTGGTATGCGGCCGAAAACATTGTCAAATAGGCCCAAGCTGAACCTTCGTATGAAAAAGGAAGAACCAGATATGGCTTTCTCTTTTGTGTATTATGTGGCATGAGTCTGCACACCCAACAGTCAGTCATATTAATGGCCAACTGATGTTGGTGCAACAACTGAATAAACGTATTATTCATATACTCGGCTCTCCTTATCTGTTCATGTGGGGTTAAAGTATGCATTTTGTGTGAAAAGACAGAGAGTCAAGAAGGCAAAGAAGTCGTAGTATTAGCAACATTTCTTGATTGTAAGATATGAACAATCCATCCTGTGCAGGCTAATAAAATACACTAAAACATAAGAACACACAAAGCTACGCCAAATTGACTACGTAATAGTTTACAATATTTTACTCTCATTTCTTGCTTCCTATTTTCCCTATATAATAGCAAGGGGAGCTTAGAGGGAAAAACGGGTATAATTAGGGAAAGCCCTCCACTCAATGAAATTCAAACCAAAAAATTCCCTGTACCCAGGACTCAAGTTAGCAATTATCTAACGGGCATGAGAAAAGTCTCCACTAGAATCTTCTATTGTAAAATTCTGGATATACCTCTTCTTAATTCTATGTTTAGGTATCTATTGTCTCTAATGCTCCACTGTCCAAACCAAACACCTTGTTTGTGAACGCTAATAAGGGGGGTTCACTATGTATTCAACTCGGCGCAACCTATGATGTCAGCCCTAAATAAGACCATACATACACCCACACATAAACAACAATTATTGTACCATCCATCTTTATCTAAACAAAATGTCGCTCACTGCACTCTTCTCCAATTACTCAGCTAATCACTTCTGTATACCTGAGGCACTAGCCGCTTACTAAAGAACAGAATCAGGTTACAGTCTGAGTCTCCTACCGTGACCATGCGACGGAGACAGATGGCACATCTAATACTAATATTGCACAAAAAAAGGCAAAAAGAACAAAAGAATGTCTTTAATTAATAAAAAGTGTTCAAGAGTTCAGTTCGTTGGGTCTTGGCCTTAAATTGTAGCCTGTTTTGCTCGGCACGGTCTGATCTTTAAACAGTATTTCTGGGTTGGTGGTGTCTATTCGACGATGCAGAGGCACAGCAGCTTGAAGAATATCGTCATCCGCTTTTTCAGACTGAGTCCCATAAATCTGAGCATCACTGAACGGGACAAAACAAGGAACAGCTGCAGTGTCCGATTCTCTTACACCACTACGAGTCCACTGGTCAAAGGGTAATGGAAGTGGCACCTTTTTGCAGTGCACTCCATGCACCCAATTGCGCTTTCCCACCACTTTGACAGCCGTGCGAGTAGCGAGCAACACCTGAGTAGGCGGGGACCACCTAGGCTCCAAATTCTTGGTCTGTTGAAAGTTCTTCACACAGACCCAGTCGCCGGGCACGATGGTGTGACCCGGGTCTGTGGAGGCCTCTGGCAGAACACTTTGTACCTGTTGACGAATAACACTCAATTTAGTAGTCAAATCATGCAGATAATCAATTAACAGAGGATATGGCATATCTGAGTATCATTTGGGACAAGAGACACCCCAAACATTCGCTGGACGTCCAAATACCACCTCATATGGGCTAAGTCCCATACGAGAGTGCACAGTAGTTCTGGTTGACAAAAGAGCTAGGGGCAGAGCATCAGGCCAAGCAAGACCTGTACTGGCTTGAATCTTCGCCAGCTTTAGCTTGAGCGTACCATTGTAACACTCAACCAAACCCACTGACTGTGGATGGTTTGCCGCATTAAATTTTTATTTGATTCCAAGACCAGAACATACTTTCTGCATTATCTGGCCTACGAATTCACTTCCATTGTCACTCCAGACAATGCGCGGCAAACCAAACCTAGGGAAAAATTCCTTAATTAACACTTTAGCAGTTGACAAAGCAGTGTTATCTTTCAAGGGGTAGGCCTCTATCCAGCGGGAAAAGGCACATACCACCACCAGAACATACTTGAGGTTGTTACAGCGATCCATATGAATGTAATCGATCTGCAACACCTCAAAGGGATATGATGGGGGAGCAAAATGGCCTGCTGGAGTTGGGGTTCCTTTTCCTGGGTTATGCATTAACCCCTTCAGCGCGGCGCAAATTTTCGCGCTGTGCTGAAGGTTCTAATGAGCCTATGGGCTCATGACGGAACCGTTCCGTCATGAGCACAGCTCAACCGACGCTCATGACGGAACCGTTCTGTCATGAGCATGGAAGGGGTTAAGCAAACAATGCAATGTTTAACCACATTTTCTGCACATTTTGGGATTCCTTCATTCTGCCATACCGGAGCCAAAAGCTTACATATGCCTTTTGCACTAATGTGAGCTGGACCATGAGCCATAGTCACGACCGGCAACACATAAGCGTCCGGTAACAACCATCGCTGATGTTCTGACAACTCTGTCCAACAACCCGTTGGATCTAACATTCCTGTCCTTTCTTTCCACATGCTCAATTCTTTCTCAGTAACTTCTCCCTGAATCGTTTTCACACTCTCAATCGTGTCTTCACACATTCCAATTTCCCTCACCCAATTTGCAGGGCCTGCCACATACATTCGACTAGTGGTGTTTCTAGCTGTAGTTTTCGCTATCTCGTCTGCAAACGCATTTCCACGACCCACATCATCTGTGATCTTCTTATGTGCACTGCACTTTATGATCGCTATCTGTGCTGGCAAAGTAAGTGACTCAAGAAGATCAGTTTCCAACTGACCATGCTGAATCTTTGTCCCATGAGAGGTGAAAAATCCTCTCTCTCTCCATAACTTTCCAAAACTATGCGCAACACCGAACGCATACTATCTGTATACACATTCACTCTCTTTCCCTTCGACAGTACACGTGCTCTAGTCAAAGCTATCAATTCAGCTGCTTGGGCTGAATTATGTCCAATACGTGCCGTCTCAACAATAGTGCATAAGGTGGTAACAGCATAGGCAGAAGTGGTTTCTCAATTTGGAACACCTGCTTTATTTTATCTATTAGTGCTTCCTGATGAAGCTAATTTAGTAACTATTTTAGGATGGCGCTGGCAGCTTGCCGGCGCCATCCTAAAATAGTTACAGGACAAAAATGTGAGTTTTGTCGAGGTTGGGCAGGTGTGCGTTCTCCCCATATCTATAGTCGAAAATTAGCTATGATGCTTGATGGAGGCCTTTACATTATTGACTTTCACGAGCTCAATCCCTGTGCAGTTCCTGTGACCACGAGCTTCTCTGATCCATGCCTGTCCTTTTATGCACACAAGAGGCATGTGAACTCGCATATAAGGCTCGCCCGTTTGGCCCCTCCCCACATACTAGTGGTGTGCACCGTCTTCGCGCCCTTTACCCACTTGATGGACAGCTCACTCGAGGGACCCCGGCGCTCTTTGGTGTAATGGCAAAGTTAATCAGCCCCCCAAAAATGTGAGTTTTGTCGAGGCTGGGCAGGTGTGCGTTCTCCCCATATCTATCGTCGAAAAATAGCTATGATGCTTGATGGAGGCCTTTGCATTATTGACTTTCACGAGCTCAATCCCTGTGCAGTTCCTGTGACCACGAGCTTCTCTGATCCGTGCCTGTCCTTTTATGCACACAAGAGGCATGTGAACTCGAATATAAACCTCGCCTGTTTGGCCCTTCCCCTCACACTAGCGATGTGCACCATTTTCCCACCCGGCCTTTACCCACACAATCCGCAAAATCTGCGAATCCGCAAATTCGCTGATTTTGCGGATCGCAAATTTGCAAATTTGTAAATTCGCGAATTGCGAATTCGCAAAATTCACCCATGCTTACTACTGGGTCTAATGTAGTGGAGAAATAGGCACATGGCCTTTGCTTATCTCCGAATTGCTGTGTCAAAACTGACAACGCGCAATCTTCTCTCTCGTGAACGTATAATGTAAAAGCCTTACTATAATCTGGGGTACCCAACACTGGAGCGGAACACAGGGCAGTACGTAAATCAACAAAACTTTTCTGACATTCATCCGTCCAAGGGAGCGGATGGGGCGTATCTTTCAGCGTTAATGCAACCAATGGTTTCGCTAAGAGAGAAAAATTGGGAATCCATTGTCTACAATAGGAAGTGATACCCAAAAAGACACGCACTTCTCTCTGTGTGGTGGGTACGGACATCTGTGAAATAGCATGAATACGTTCTGGGGTCAATCGCCTTCCCTCCTTCGACAAGAGATGACCTAAATAGGTCACTTCTTGTCGGACATACTGTAACTTGGAGGGCGATACTTTATGATTCAAAACAGCCAAATGATGTAACAACGCCACAGTCACACTCCTACACACATCTTCCATATCAGCAGCCACCAGAAAATCATCCACATACTGAACAAGCGTAGCACCTGTAGGCAAAGGAAAAGTATCAAAATGACATTTAAGAGCTTTACTGTAAATAGAGGGACTTTCACAATAGCTTTGAGGAGCTCTCTTGAAGCGAAAACTTCGGCCACCTAAAGAGAAACCGAAAATATCCCTAGTCTCCTCAGCAATGGGAATGCTAAAGAAAGCATTCTTAAGGTTGATCACTGAAAACCAAGCTGCCGAAGCAGGAATCATCGTCAATAAGGCTGTAATGTCCAGAACAACAGGGAACTGTGATACCACTATTTTGTTGACTTCCCTTAAATCAATAACAAATCTATAGACAGGAGGCTGTGAAGGATCCGTCCTTTTAAGATTCGGGAGAACAGGGCTATTACAGACATTGCCTCTAGTCTCTTCAACCACACCTTTCTGAATGAAGTCATCAACAATGGCCAATAATGCTCTCTCTCCATCACTAGAGATACGATATTGAGACATGCGTGGCATTCAAACATTATCCTTAACTGTGACGACATACGGTGGGATCGCAAGACGGCCCACGTCATTCGGACCCGTGGCCCAAAGACTTTCTGGGAGAGAACATAACTCAGATGGAAACTTGTCCCGAGATAAATACATAGGGGACATTAATCTTTTTCCCAACGTGAGATGCACACCAGAAGGGGAACAATACAATGTCGCACGCAACCATTTTAGCAAATCTAAACCCAATAAGTTCTCGTTACAACCAGTTGTCAATATCAGTGGAGCTTCCAAATTATAAGGACCAATCGAAACAGGCAGGTGGCAAGAAACTGGATTACAAACTGGAGCACCAGAAAATCCCACAGAAGTATTTATTAAGCCAGACAAAGGGGCCCCAGGGAGTTTAGAATGAATAATCGAACTTCTCATCGCACCAGTATCCAAAAGAAACGGTTCTGAGACACCCATTGTATTAACAGTGACATATAGTCCATCTTGATCTACTGGAATCGACCCAACTCCCTCACTTCGTCCTTGGCTGTCCTATTCGGTCTGAAAATTGTCAGCCCTTTCTTCAACGTAATAATCATCGTTGTAATACTGCGTAGACGGAACTGCCTGCTGATCAAAGTAATTCGATGTAGATGGAACACGAGAATGCTGCTCCTGAGAGGGCGTACCTCGTCCCCTTCCCCTAGATCCCTTCTGAAAATTACCACGACCTCAAGAAGCAGACATCCCATTATTACGCTGTAACAGGACTGGACAATTACTTTTAAAATGTCCTTCCTCCCTACAATATGCACATTGATTAGGACCTAATGAAGGTCTCGGCGTAAAATACTCAGGTTTTTGCAACCGTCTCTGGAACTGTGGAGGCTGCTGAAACTGAGTGTTTTGCTGATGCTGATTCGAACGAGGCGGATACGCCTGTTGTAAAAGAACTTCAGTTTTCAAATCCTTATTTTTCTTCTCTTGCTTCTCCTTCTCCTCCTTATCCCTATTCTCATAATACTGTGCAGTAGCCAATATTTTGGCAGGAGAAGAGACAGCCCATGCACTTTCAGAACTCTTCAGTTTGTTCGATAATTCAGGAAGCAAATTATATACAAACTGGTCCACAAACAATTGCTGGCCACCCTCTACACTCAAATCCTGACCGCTATGGTCTATAAACGTTTCTTCGAAACGAGTGAAAAAATCCAAAACACTTTCATCTTTCTTTTGCTTACACACGGCCAACTTATCCCAATTTACTCGTACCGCCAGCATCATTGTCTTCATTACCTCAATTATTCTACCTGGAAGAGCTGTAATCAAATCCTCTGGTTTTGCACCACCCACCTGATTCGCATCCGCAGCTCTAATAGCAGCCCAATCACCACCTAACTTGGCCAAATGATCTGCCCTACGAATCCGCGCCCATATACCTTGCGGAACAACATTCCCAAATAACATATCAATGTCGGCTAAATTCATAATACAAGCATCAACTGTTTGAGACAATTCTTTGTAATATCCAGCAGGATTTTTACGGGGATCTGGAAGAGTTTGCTTAAGCGCCAATACTTCAGACCTCTTCCAGGGTTCGTGAACCCATATACGCTGGAAATGAGCAGGGACAGCAGGTGGACCAACCACCACGTCTCTCCATACTGGAGGGACCACACGCATCGGATAATTCTTGCTACCCTTTTTATTAACAGAATCAACCTCTGAAAATGACAGGGATAGAAACATTGTTCAAAACGCAATGAGTCTAGTTACCGCCTCCTCAACTCGGTGTCCTACAATAAACCCTTTATCAAAATCACCTTGTAATTTCAGGAGGTCCGAAGGGACTGTATCTAACTCCATATCTTCCCAGCATCTGATAAGAGTTTGACACATGATGTTGAAAACATATCTCTGCGTGGGCTCCCCCCATTGATGAAAACAACTCATAATATCATCTGTAGTGTATTCTGGCCCATGCTCAATCCATTTGTGAGCGAGAGAACCCAGAGCTATTTTCTCGTCCGCAAAAGGAAGCTGACAATGAGATTGTCGTTTAGAAAAAGCTGGAGACATTTTCAGTGACCTAACAAAAGGAGAGAATAAATTTGTGACAGCATCTGCTATCCTCCTCATTGAAACAGGGGAATCCCTCGAAAGAATAGGGGGTATTACAGATGTAGAAGGCAATGGAGACTGAGACGTAGCATGTTGAAGAATAGGAGCGGGAGAAGGCGGGGGCTGAAGTACAAGCTGTGAAGGCAAAGCAGGAATAGACAAGGAAGCATTAAGGAGCTGGGCTGGTCGCTGGACAATCGGTATTTGAGCAACCACTTGCTGAGCAACAGGAGGGGGTAACGGAGGTGCAGTCGCATTCTGAATATAGGGCGGAGGTGAATTCAATAAGCAAGTCATTAGGGGATCTTCTTCTAATTCCTTACTTTTATCTGAAGAGGAAGTAGGCAACATCAGATAGCATCTATCTATCGCCATATGATGTTGTCTCTCTGATATCTCCTTCGCATCATCTACTTCGTTATCTTTAAACTGATGGGCAGCCTGAAGGACTGACATGTCTTGTGCTTTCTTATCCTTTTTCGCTTGTTTGATTTCTTTCTGTTTGGCTTCTTTACGCCAGAGGTGAAAGGAGTCAAACATAGCCGGCCGGGGTTTTCTTCTGAACAGAATTGTTTCCAAATTATCCAATAAAGCGGGATCGAAGCTACCATTCTGTGGCCAACTCAAGACTCCACTATTTTTCGTATACCAGACCCATGTCTCGTTAAAGGTAATAGGACCAATACCATGTTTCGAATAGAGCTCATAAGTCAGAGTTCCAACCGGAGGAATCGGACATGACTCCTCCAACTGGTAAATCCCTCGTACAACCCAAACAACAAAATCCTTTGAACTTACTCAGCCCAGGCATCGTCACTTTCCTAGATTGATCACAAACAACAAAGGGTATAAATCAGTGAAACAGTACAATCGTACTTACACCTTGGCTTCAGTTATTGCGATGACTGAACAGAGACTACGAATAAAAACAAAACAAAGGTCTGTGGAAGCGACCCACCAAATACTTAACTAAAAAATCGTTCTGCGCCAGCGAAGGTCCGTCTATCATCTCGCTCTACCAAAACTTCAGAAGGGTCCAAGGCAGGGCGACAGTGAGGGCAGCAGTCGTCAGCAGCCGTCGGAGAGGAGTAGCCGCGCCATCAAAGAACTTCGGTCCACTTCCGACATGCAAGGGTCGATTACGTGGTGCGCTTCCTCCTGAGTTTTCCTGCGGGGCTCCTCACGACCCTCGGGCTCAACCGCTACCGCTGAAGATGCCCCACGTAGGGCGCCAGTTGGGGAACCGCAGCCTTAAGGCCCGGTGGCGCAGGGTATGCCTAAATCCCCGGGATTCACCTGCCTTGTCAAAACAGAGACACAGACTTTTCGTCTGGCGTAGAAGATGGTATTTATTAGCTGCAGCTAGTACAGTGGTCTTAGAAGTCATCTATACAACGAGGTTCAAAAGAGACTGCCACTTAACTCTGTGGTGCACAAGTTTATATATCATACAGCACAATGCAAAAATGCAATCACACACGAGCATGAGCTATAGGCAAATGTTATAGACAATACTTTAAGTCCAAAACAACTCAAATTCCCCGAGTATGTTTGTCACTCGACCCCTTAAGCAAATCGCAAGTGAATCCACACAATTCAGTTTACTAGCAGAGAAAACACAGCTGTGTGTCGTAGAAGGACAGTCGAGAAACAGGAGAATGCATGAGATGTGTAGCGAAGGACAGCAGATAAGATAACTTAAAGGAAACAATGGTGTGAAATGACATGTAGTCCGGACGGGGATTAATCAGCTCAGACAGGAATTAGTGTACTTGGCCGGACCCTGACACTCGTTAGTAAACATAGGCGAGGAAGCCACCTGACACGCAAAGCAGAAATGAAAGAAAAACATTGCGTTCGCCAAGCTGCCTGAGTGAGGGCAACACAAAATGACGGCGATCTCAAAATGGAGGCTGAGCACGAACAAATTTGTAATTTACAAAACCTCAGTACACACCAACTTTACATGAACACATTACCACACCGGTCAAGGCAGGTCCGGGGGGTGGAGCTTCAAGACTGTGACCTGAAGTAGAAGGGCAAGAGCCCTGGTCCCCAGGTAGAACACGCCGGTTAGCTCAGCTTTCCTTTTCCATACTGCTGCATCATTCTAACACTTATCTCTGCAGTCTCTGCTCTAACCAATTATATTACTGCAGTATCAAAGGGATCACCTTGCATGTTTTATGTCATTACTTTAAACACTTTGGCAATGTTAGGTGAGGGGAAATCTCTTAAAAAGTTATCAGGAGTGCAAGGAACACCCTTTTTACGTGGACGCGTGAAACTTCTGACCAATGAAATGGAACAGAAAGTTGGATTAGCATGTCAGTGCAGAAAGGCCTCTCCTCTCTCAGTGGTGCTTCTTAAAGGTCTTTTTATGTTGGTCACATGAGATCTGGTGAAAACTACGGTGTCCAACCAGACTGTATAGCTCTTACCAATGCATTTTCACAAAATGAACTCCATTTTGCTTGGGGTCAGAATGCGGATGGGGCATAACGGTTCTAAACTGGGTCATCTCCAAACATAGTAGCTATTCTTCTCAGAGCACTGAAACGTTTTCAGTAGGGAGGTAAGCTTTCATTCGTGTTTTGGGGATTCCACTACCTCTCTCAGTGCTTGAGTTAATGCAAAAAAGATGTTTTCACACAAAGCTAATTACATTTCACAATGACATCAGCACTGCTATAAGAAACGTATCTGCCCAAATGCCCACATTTAGCATATAAATATTTCAACTACAGTTTAAGATTCACCAAAGCCCGGGCAAAAGCATCTTTTGGTATTCCATTTCTAAGCTATGGCTCTTGCTCGACTAAGATTGATTCACAAAGCAGAAGGATCTGAAACAGTTGATGTGATATACAAGCATTCAAACTCTGACAATTGATAGAGATGTGCCATTGTGATTGCTGCAGATCCAAAAAAATGCAAAGGTAACATTATCTCCACTTTTCAACATTACACCTTAAAATACAAATGAGTAAATACTGTCCCTCAATGGGGATTATTGATAGGGATTTTCCTGATAGATTCTCAATACTGGGTCATGGGCTCTTCTTGCCTGCATTGGTTCTTGTTTAAGCTCCTTTGTTATTGACTTCATGGAACAACAGCATCCAACCATGCCCAACCCCCTGGTTCCCAGGACTAGGTTCCCAGCTACACATTCACTCATTGTTTGAAGACTATTCACGTGCAGGTGGCGATGGAGGTTTGGAGGATGAAGTGAACATAGGGACATCGCCCCAATCTGTTGACAGCCTGCCTTTTAATGATAGCCCATCATCACTCCTGAGAAACAGGTCACTGCCAGAGAAGCAGTAGAGAATTCTGGGTCGGAGTGAGGATGGGTGCCTTGCCCTGTGAGCCCTCAAGAGGAGTGAAGGAGGGGGCTGAAGGGGGCAGCTCATGAGAAGGCGAGTAGCTTTACACACACAAAAGTCCAACCACATGGACCCACTAGGAGAGAGGTGGCAGGTATCCACCAAGCAGCAGCAGAGCCAAAGTGGCCATGTTTTCCTTTCTTTCACCATGCTACACTTTCCATTGCAGGACCTGGGATCCCAGAGCTCAGCCCAGCTGACTAATCGTAGTTCGTCTGCCTGGGGTTGCTCGTATTCTCTGTGCGCAATGCTGGGATAATCAACCATCACCCTCTCAGTGGTGTTTAAATTCTTCTGGAATCAGGTTCAGCAGCTATGATTTTTATAAATGACGTCTAAGGACTATGAAGCCTGAGGTCACTATTCTACTCAGAATCACATATAATGTGATGAATCACGAAAAGATGGGGCGATCCGTGGTTTTAGTGTCATTGTAGCTTTATACAGACCCTCAACATGCAGGCCATCATCTGTACTAAAAATGTTCACATTGCATTTTAATCCATGCAATACATGAACATAAAAACCCTGTGAGGTTTCTTGAAAGTGAAATTCCTGTTTTTGAAATGTTCACTGGAGTTCCCCTTGAATGTTTTAAATTGTCCTTTTGAAAGGCCCTCCACACTAATCTCCATATCTGCTCTTTACATCTTAATATGGCATTCCTGTTTCCAGTGAAGGGGTGCTACAATACTAAGCATTGAGCTGGTCTTGTAGAAACCTGCAATATGTTTGAACATGTGTTAAAGGTTGAGCTCCATATTGCATTGTTGCCTTTTATATTCATAATTAGAAACTCCATGCATTTCTATGATGCCTTCACATCTACATCACCAAATTTCAAGGATGGTACCTTCTTAGAGACCTAAAGGGCATATGTACAAGGGTCTAGCATCATGCTTGCACCAACCAACTAATTACATGCATGATGCAAAGCCCCGAGTCATATTTACGAAGCCATGCAAAGCCACTTTGCTTGGCTTTAAATGGCTTCATAAATATGGAGTAATGCTAAACAGCGCAATTCACTGCGTTGCCTTACTCTGCACAAGGGAGGCGTTCCATAAGCAATGCAGTGGGTGTTCCCACGCAACTCCCATCGTTTTTTATGCATTCCCAGATTGAGAAGGACATATAAACCGCATCAAAATCCTACAAATCCCCAGGTAAGGCATAAGGAGCCCATTTTCGTTGTTTTTTTACCTTGCCCTGACGCCACCACAGGGGAGCCTGCACATCAGTGAAGCCCACTGAGCCCGTGAGCTCGCCCCTGCAACGAGGAACGTTGCCCTGCATCGTCCACACTGCTGCTGGGAGGTATGTGACTACACCTCCCAGCTAGCCTTGCACCAGGGACGTCACGAGGGACGCAACAGGAGGTGCATAAGAGCGTCCAGGGCCTCTGTGGCGCGGGACACGTACGGGCAGCGCCCGGGTGAAGCCCGGGCCAAGAGCCTGCCCATCCTTGCCCGTCAGTGACCGGAGGAGGCCGGGCTGGACCAGGACCCTTTCATCTGAAGATTAGATGTGAGTAAAAACTTCCACCAAAGAGGCACAGCTATATTTAGTTATAATCGGAGGCACACTAAGTTAACTGAGTGTCTCTGGAGATTGGCTAATATGAGTAATATAAGTAAACGTAAGGTTGTAGGAACATTATCCGGAGGGGGAGGTGTGGGGACCCTGGATGCTTTCTTGACCAGGGCCGAGTCGCTTTTGACCCACCAAATTCAGCTAACGGAGAAAAGACTCTCCTTGAGTTCTCTGGCAGCCCAAAAAAGTTTGTCGATTGGTGGTAATAACATGGCTAAATCACCACTGGGGTCACACCATAACGCTGATTATCCACCCCCGAATCTGCAGGACTAAATATAGCTGGGGTCCCTGCTGTTTTACCATCATTAAGTGCAGTAGAGGCAATCAATGTAGATATACGTGAGCCCAATAGCACTAATTCTACCCAGAACAAGGAAGTGGGTGCTGATCCCCCTGCTCCACAAATGACTGTGCTAGGGGTGCCCCAGCAATGTCCACTCCCACCCCCACGGCAACCGCGTCAAGCTTGCCCACAAGAGAGGTTGTGACCAGATCTAAAGGTGCCATGAGGGGCAGGATGGATAGCCCGGCAAGAACACTGGTAGCAGGCAGTTGTTGCCGCCTGCTAAACGCACAAGGAGAAGTGCTTTGCAAAGACAGAAGCAAAAACAAAAGCCTAAAATTAAACAGCTAATGACTAAAATCCCCAATCCGGGTGTGCAGCCCGTCAAAGGATCGGCCTTGAGTCTCATGACTGGAAAAGGTAAATTTTTTTCAGAGCGGATGTCGGAGATACAGACCATTGGAAAAGATTGGAGACACTGGTGACTGTCGTTCTAAACCCTCTCCTAAATAAGCTAATGTTATTTGAGGGTAAACTGTTGAAAATATAGAAGTCAAGTATGATACCATCTACTCATGGGGTTTGTCATTGTAATTGTGTAATTTGAGTCACAGTTGGGGCTCTCCTGGCCCCTGAAATACTGGTGCAAATCGGCTTGGTGGAGGTGGAACTCGCTGGAAAGCCTTGTGACTTACGAGTTGGGAATCGGGGCTCTGGCACAGCCTATACACCCCCACCAAGCCAGAAGACATTTCTATCTGAGGGGAGCAATTGGAACCTAGGACCAGGGGAGGCTGAAAAAGTGAGAGGGTAACCATACATCACAGCAGAGAGGGCAGAAAGGACTTTTAAGGAAAACATGGGGCAACAGCAAATGAAGGAGAGACCCCTGATAGCTGCCAGGAATACCCCAGATCTAGCTGTCATAGATCTTACACCAGCATGTTGTCCTTATACAGTGGTCCTGACTGGTGTCCCAATGCATACTGCCTTAAGTGAGGAATCCCCGGTGCAACTGATTAACAAGGTGGCACACTGGATGGGTAGTCACATAGGGTTTAATATAAAAGATCATCAGCATATTTTGATGGCAAGGAGGGTGTCTTGGATCGGTAGAAGCATGAAAGTTTTTTCAGGTGAATATGTAATTGTCACACTCGGACACCCTGAACTTGCACGTAAGATTCTTTTTGACAGCAAAAACTCATTTTTAGTAGAGTCAGGGATCAAACTGCTGCCTTTGGGTTTCTTCTACAGATCCCCTGTTGGTTCTGATCAACAACGGTTCGAGGTACCTCCGTAGGAGGAATCAGTTAGGTGGGCTGATCCAACGGTCACAAACAATATATTTGCCCATTAAGGGATCTAAATAACATTGACTGACTATGCCTGGGGGTGGGTGTGGGGAGAAACTGTGTCTTTTCCATGGCTGAAAGAGGCAGCCCATGAGGGAAGAGGAGTATAACTTGGGTAGCCCTATACAAATCGCCAGGGAGATTAGGGATTCAAGTATTGTAAGGGAGGAAAAACCAGATGAGGTAGTCACCATGGCTAGTAGCCCCCACCTAGCTGATCCTTTGGAAGGACACAGTAGGGCAGAAATCAAGATAATTTCATGGAATATTGCAGGCCTGTCAAGCAAATTAAAAAATGAGCAATGGTTACTCTATACGAAGAAATTCCATTTAATATGTTTACAAGAAACCTGTGAAGTGGTAAATGATAATTTCTTCATAGAGGGATTCAAAACAGTTTTTTGTCCAGCAACAAAAGTGGGCCCAGGGAGAGCGAGGGGAGGCCTGGTAATATTTATAGATCTCACATTACAGGGCAGATGTATATATTTGGTTTGGGACTCAAAGGTTGCTCAAGGGTTAATTTTTTAAATAAAAACTATAAGTTGATGTTTATAAACTTTTACAATGCATCAATGCACCTCCAGGGCTCCTCTAGTTTACAAGAATTGACCAACAGACTTAATCGGATATATGAGCAAGGGCAGGTAGTGTCACATCTGAATTTAGCTGGAGATTTTAACTGCATTGTGTGCCCAAATGTGAGGGTGTCCCAGGGGGACTGGTCCTCTTGCTCATGTAGGGATGGACCACATTTGGAGCATACACAGGAAGGAAAGGAATTGAGTGGCTTGTTAAGTACGCATGGACTAACTCATGCGTTGGATCTAATTTCCACTAAGCTAGGATCAACTGTCCACCAACCTTTAAGGGGAGAGGATGTTTTTTGATTATTGATTTTATCTTTGTATCCTCCACACTAAAATGTTGCGTATCTTATCTGAACATTCAGTATAGTGTGCTTACAGATTATAATCCTGTGCTCTTATGCCTTGTTGGTGAGTGCCATCCTCCAGTACCTCGTAGTCTGGTGGGAGGAGTAATTGTGGCAATAGATCAAGGCAGGAGATTGCGCTGGGCACAGGTTAATAGCAAGGTTTTTAATGGTTCTCTTTATATTAAAGGCAAGAAGGAAAATATGAACTGCCTAGACCTGGAAGTGCAAGGGGTGGAACTACTGGAGGCCTTTGGTAATGTTGCGCAGTTAGTTGATAGCTTGCTGAAAGCTCCTGATTTCATAGCCAGATCGGTGGTTCAACGAACATTCCTCACGAGCCCTAAGAAAGCTGAAAGCAGCCCTTAAGCAATCTCCGATGGATAGAGAATGGGTGTCGGCTTGTCAAAGAAAAATACAAGCTAGCCATCAAGGGGCGCAAGGGACAATTGCAGCAGGAAGCTTGGGAAGAACTGGCAGAGGCACTGGAGACGAAGAATGCTACTCGCTTTTGGAGATTTATAAATAATTCCTGCTGTAAAGACTCAAATAGACCCGTGGTAAGTAACAATATTCTCCCAGCGCAAAGGCTGTACAATCACTATTCTAGCCCGGAGCAGTTACATGAGCCATACCTCGAGCAGTCTCTGTCCCTGATCCCCTTTTCCCTGGATGAGGTTAGAGTGGGAATTCAGGGTCTCACTAGGAACAAAGCGCCTGGCCCAGATGGGATTCCCCCAGATCTAAGTAATATAGAGATATGGGTGGCACTTTTAACAAGGGTCCTAAATGCAGCAGTGGACACAGCAATGCCGGCATCCTGGTCCACCGCTATCATTGTCACTATTTTCAAGAAAGACAATAGGGATAGTCCAGAATGCTACCGCCCGATATCCCTTATTGATGTCCCAGCAAAGGTTTTGGGGCGGGTGGTTCTAAATCGGTTGATGGAATGGGAGGAGTCAAACCACGTTATTACGGATGTGCAATATGGTTTCCGACCTGGGAAATCCACCACGGACCAATGCCTCAACCGTTATCCTATAACTACTAAATACATGGTCGCAAAATCAGGGACGATGTATCTAGCCTTCATGGACTGCGGCTTTTGACAAAGTAAACCCTGGAAAACTGTGGTTGACGATGAGTGAGCTCGGGGGGGACCCGCCCTTAATCAATATTCTAATGCTAATGTTAATGTTAATAAAGCTTATATAGTGCTCAGCTGCCCCAGCGAAGGGGCGGCCCAGCGCTTACAGCTACAGGGTAAGGAACGCATAGAGGCCACGAACAAGAAAACGCCAGAAAAACCTTAAATTAGGCTGAAGGTGAGTAAACAGTCCATGCCTCGGATCGGCTCCGGCGGGAGTTCCACAGCCCAGCTGCCAGATAGCGGAAGGAACGCCCTCCCGCCCGGCTGCGCTTTATCCAAGGGACAACGACCAACTACTGGTCCGCCGACCGTAACCTGCGTGTAGGAACATGCAGAGTGAGCAAATTGCTCAACAGGCTGGGGTGGGTGGATTTCACAATTTTAGACGACAAGCAGAGTGCTTTAAATTGAATCCTACTCTCCATAGGAAGCCAATGCAGCTTCCGGATAGTGTCAGCAGCGGAGCAGATGCGCGGGAGACCTACAAGCGCTCTAGCTGCAGAATTTTGGACTTGTTGTAACCGGCATATTTCGGCCTTGTTAGCCCCAAATAAAAGAGAGCTGGCATAGTCAAGGCGTGAAAGAATGTTAGCCTGTACAATCAGCTGACATGTAGTGGGGTCAAAACAATTCCGAAGGGGCTTAAGGCCCCGCAGCAGGTCGAGACAGGTGCCAGCAACTTTCCTAGTGTGGTCCCGGAAACTAAGGAAAGCATCCATCCAGACCCCAAGATTTTTGACCAAGGTGTTAGGCCCAGGGACCGTGCCCAGAACAGTTGGCCACCACTGCTCGTTCCAGAGATGCACATTCTTCCCCACCACCAGGACCTCGGCTTTTTTAGTGTTAAGTTGCAACAGTTGGAAGCCATCCAACACGCCACAGCTGCCATCCCGTCTCTAAACCTAGAGGCATTGGGCGATGAACCTTCCGCCAAGGTGACAACCAGCTGCGTGTCGTCGGCATAGGAGACCATAGTAAGGTCCCATTGCCTGGCAACCGCAGCCAGAGGTTGGACGTAAAGGTTAAACAAAACTGGGCTCAGGGCTGAGCCCTGGGGAACTCCCTGATCTATGGGATGGGCCTGGGAGAGAAACGGAGGAGCAGACACTCTGAAGGATCTCTCGGTCAAAAAAGATCTGAACCATTCCAGGGCTGACCTGGTCACTCCTGCCACCTCAAGCCTCTGCAGTAAGATGTTATGCGAGACCGTGTCAAAGGCGACACTAAGATCTAGCAAAATAAGTGCCGCACTTTGACCGTCATCAAGAATGGACCGCAGATATTCAGAGGTGGCCAAGAGGGCGGTCTCCGTACTGTGACCGTATCGAAACCCATTCTGAGAAACATCCAGAATATCATTGGATTGCAGGAATTGGGTAAGCATGTTGTTAACATGGGCCTCTGCGACTTTCGCCACCCAAGGGAGCAGGGAAATAGGCTTGAAATTCTCTGGCTTGGATGGATCCAATGTGGGTTTTTTAAGAATGGGCGACACGTAGGTCTGTTTCCAGAGAGCAGGTACAATAGCAGTGGAGAAGGAAGCATTGATTATATTGCAAAGGGGGGCCTGAAAGATGGAAAAGAACTCTCTAAATTGAGAGGGCCTCAGAGGGTCAGCCGGTGAGCCAGTTTTAATTTCACCACTAAGCCGAATAAGCTCCTCCAGCGGCAGATGAGGGATATCCGACAGTGTCTGCCGTGGTCCGGTGTCTGGGGGCACTAAGATAGAGCAGGAGGGGGATGAAGGAAAAGACTGATAAATGGCACGTGACTTTTCAACAAAAAAAGGTAGCTAAAGCATCATACTGCTCTGCTGAGGATATCGCAGGCATCAAAGCCTTCTTAGACCTGAGATCTTTAAGGATCTTAAAGATACATTTGACTGGGTTCTGACTCCTCTTAATCTGACTCGCGTAGTACTCAGTGCGAGATTTACAGATAGCTTTATGATATAGCTTGATGGTGGCAAGATAACACAGTTTTTTCTCAGAATCGTAATCCCTTCTCTACTCTCGTTTGGCTTTTTTACAAGTTTTTCTTAGTATACTCAAGGAATCGGTGTTCCAGGGGCTAGCGGTGGAGGAGCGCCCATTGCACTTTTTAGCAGGGATCAAGGAGTCAAGACCGAATTTTATCCAGTCACAGAATAAGCCATATTCAAATTCTGAGTCGAATAAAAGGCCCAGCGGGTTCCTGATTAGAAAGTCATGGAACTCCTCAATGTTCATTTTACGCCAAGGGTTTTTGAGCACAGGTTTTACATCGTTGAAGCGAGGTTCCAAGAGCGGAACAGACATAGCAACCAAGGCATGGTCAACCCAGCCCATAGGAGTAGGCCTGTCCACCTTAGAAAGCTGGATATTAGAGAATATAGGATCTAGCAAATGCCCTGCCGTGTGGGTGGGACAGGATACAAATGGATTTAACTAAAAAGCCGCCATATCAGCAATAAAACTGCAAATTTCACTGTCATGGGTTAAGTCAAAGTGTAAGTTCAGATCCCCAAAAATACTAAAGTTGGCCGGGCCCACAACAAGCGAACCAAGTCTTTCCAGAAGCGCTGTTTTAAACTTGGCAGCCGGCCCAGGGGGCCAATATATCAGGAGTCCTGAGAGAGTAAAGTGAGGGCTCACGGATATCCTGAAACGAGCACATTCACAGCCTAAGATGGGTTCCTTGATTAACAGACAGGAGTAGCAGGATTTTAAAATGACTGCAATGCCCCCTCCTCTGGATTCCCTGTTGACCATGCAAATAGAGTATCCGGTAGGTAGAGCCAAGTTGGGCTCCGCCACCATATCTTCATTTAGCCAGGTTTCACATAAGAAAAACACATCAGGGACCTCCTTCATAACCAAATCATAAATGTCCAGGTATTGTTTAGCCAACGACCTCACACTAAGCTGCATAATTTTCAGCCAGGTCCGAGGCTGGACACCCGGGGCACATGCTATAGGTGCAGGAGGAAGTATAGCGTAGCAACAGGCCAAACAGCTGGCAGAATCTTCCCCTGAGTTAAGTAAACTACCTCCATAGCAGATGGACCCTAAGTTGATAGCCAAGAGTTCTTCCCTGCTGTAAGAGTGTAGACCGAGCTGCTTCTGGCCAGGGGTTCTGGCGAGAGGCGACGTACAGGCCCGGACGGGCTTAGACGGGCTTGCCTTTGGCGCGCCTGCTGTGCACGTCCACTGCGCTCCCGCACCATTGCCCACTTAAGAAGGAGAGTTCAACAACTAAACCGCCGACCAAGATTGCGGCTAGCCGGAAGTGAGGACTGCACTGAAGACGTTCAACATGCCCTCCACAACAATCAGCCTAAATGGCTGCGGTGGACCGGGGCATCTTGAACAAATAGCAAAAAAGGTAGGTAATGCAGAACTAGCTACTAACCAAGGGATACTGTTTTAAAACTGCACAGAAATAAAAACAATCATACAGAAGATAACAAGTTAAAGCAGCTGACAGCGTTACACGCAGCTTACTGGTAGCAGCAGGGGCACGTCCGAGCAACCGTTTAAGTACTCGGGATGCCGGGATATGCCGGGGTGTGCTTCAGCAGCTAGACCGCGGACCAAGATGGCGGCTAGCCGGAAGTGAGGACTGCACTGAAGACGTTCAACCCGCCCTCCACAACAATCAGCCTAAATGGCTGCGGTGGACCGGGCGTCTTGAATAAATAGCAAGAAAGGCAGGTAAGGCAGAACTAGCTACTAACCAAGGGATACAGTTTTAAAAATGCACAGAAATAAAGACAATCATGCAGAAGATAACAAGTTAAAGCAGCTGATAGCGTTACACGCAGCTTACTTTATAATACCTCGGCGGTGGTTAGGTATACTCAGGAGGGGAAGGTAACGGGCCTTTTCACGTGCTCCCGGGGGTGAGACAGGGTTGTATACTAGCACCCTTCTTCTTTACCTTAAATATTAATGCTCTTGACTTCATACTGAGCTTGATACAGGCAGACATTCCCAGGATAGGTAATCGGGTGGTTTTGGTTCTGCGGTATGCAAATGATGCGGTGCTCCTTGCTTGCACTCCCAGAAGCTTGCAACTCCTAATTGATGGATTTGTGACCTTTATGGAGAAACTGGATATGGCTCCAAATCTCCCAAAATCATACATTATGGAAATTGGAACAGAGCCACGTAAATCTTACAACTACACAATAGGTTCCTACATCTTAGGCAAAGTACACACTTTTTCTTACCTGGGCATCCTATTTGATGACCACCTAAATTTTAGACAACAGATAGAGGAAAAGTGCCTAGCTCTGGTAAGGGCAACGGGGTCAATTTCGAATTTTGCACATAGACTAGGGCGATGGACCCCAGTAGTGGTTTTAAAATTATATAGCTCAATGTGTTGTTCCAAAGTGTTATCTGGAAGTGAAGTCTAGGGATTTGTGGAAGTCAAAAAATTGCAAATTGAAGAACATAGGTATCTGAGATGATTACTAAAAGTGCCCCAGAGCACTCCTGCATTTTTTATCCATGAAGAGTTAGTAACCAGCTATATATATCAGACCTGATGGCGGTTAGACCACTACTATGTTGGGTAGAGATCTGGGCAAATGAGGAAGTGGTCTTTAGCAGACTGGTGATTCAAGACTGTCTTTCTCTCGAACACGTGCTTAAAATTCCCTGGCTACGGTATGTTAATAAGTCCTTTGCTAAAATGGGGCATGCAGACTTATTCACAAATCAAGCTAATATGAGTACTCGGGAAAAGATAACTGTCAAGTAACGACTTAGTAAGTACTCCATGAGGGAGAGGGAGAACAGAGAGTTCATTAAGTCTTCGGTG
This sequence comes from Lissotriton vulgaris, assembly GCF_964263255.1. NCBI lineage: Eukaryota > Metazoa > Chordata > Amphibia > Caudata > Salamandridae > Lissotriton > Lissotriton vulgaris. The sequence continues at coordinate 863,166,229 of NC_141698.1, read as the reverse complement.
AGGGAATATTTAGTAATTAAGTCTACCGAGGGCATTGATCCTCACTTGTATCTCATATGCAGGGCACACAACAGATTTTTAATCACACGGTTTAGGCTAAATCTTCTTCACCACCTGCTGGTGGTGCCGGCAGGCTTCACAGTGAACACAGAACAGAAAGGATCCTCTGGCTGCGACAACAGGTCTCCGCTGGATACCCTACATTTCGTTCTGCTTTGTCCGTATTATGTATTCCCTAGAGAATATTTCCTGAAGGGCCTTTTAAAGAAAGCCAGATTCAGACAGGCATGTTCTGCTTTGGCCTTTTGTAAACTGGCACCATATCCATTCACCCTTTTTAGTATTACAAATTGTTTAAGATCTGCTCTTAGATTAAGGGTTTCAAGGGACGGTTGATCTTAATAAATTACTATCTTGCCTCTCACACCTTGTTATATCATAATAAGTATCTTATAGTATTTTATATTTTATTGTGTTGTTTATGCATTATTTCCTTGCTTCCAAACCTGAATTTACTGGGTGATACATGTTTATTGGTTTTAAAATCTAGGTAGGGCTCCTGTTTAAAAAAAAAAAAAAATTAAAGTAAGAAAATATGATGGTTATGATGAAATGGTATGCGGTAAGAATTTTCCTAAAAGCTGTATACTGTAAATGTTATGTTTTTAATTATATATGAATTGTATCTTTTATGGTATTTTTATATGCCGAATAAAGATTTCGAGACATAAGGCGGAGAAATATGTTTATTTGTCCTCGTTCATTTTTTCTCTTCCTATGTGTGCTGCACTCTGCAGCACACATAGAAAGAGGAAAACGCCTCCATGGATTGTTTTTGTTCATGTAGGTGACTCTTCCTGCACAAAAACATCCTTCCTGTAATGCAGGCACACAGTGACTGTGTTGGCGCTAGGCTACCGAAACGGCGCCAGTGGCGGGGGGAAAGGACAGGAATGCACCATGTTGGATAAATGCAGTGCATTCCTGCCCTTTACCTGTGACGCAGGGCAGCACAGCCAGGGCCGGACTTGGAACTAAAACCGGCCCTGGCAAAGTGCTCGGCCGGCCCCCCTTCCCCCTCCCCACTCGGGGGGTTGGAGGTGCCGCCGAGCGCTTTGCTAGGGCCGGTTTTCGGCCGATTTTGTTGCAGGGACGATTTTGCAGCTATGCTGCAAAAACGGCCCTGTAACAAAATTCAGCCCCCAGGGGCTCAAAACCGGCCCCCACCCTTGTGGCGTACCCGGGGATTGCCCGGTGCCCGCTATGGCCAGTCCGGGCCTGAGCACAGCACGGTAAGTTGCTGCGCTGCCCTGCACCACCATTCTGATAAATATGCCCAAAGAAATATACAGTACATGCTAATCAGACTGTTTTTTTCCAGTGGTCCATCAAATCTCGGTATAAAACGATGAACAGACATCGTTCTTCCTTTGACTTTGGCAGCAGTGTCACTATTTCTACCTACTGGTACCCTTTCTCGGAGCCCCATGACGCCCTATTCTCTGAACCACTTCCTCTTCTGGATGCCACGCAATAGATGGGGTATCTACAAATATATTTTAAAGTTTAACATTTTAAAGCAAAAACTATACTAATTTAAAAGGAAGGAGTATTTAAAAATGACCACTCTTTCAGAAAGCTGCAACTTTTCACCAGCTGCATAGGTTTTTCTGTTGAGAAAATTAATGAGTCAAACATTAATCGATTTTTGACAGGAAAATGAATGAGTCAACCATTAGTCGATTTTTGACACCACTGTTGTAAATTGTCTTTAGTTATGATATAAAATTGGAAAACTGGGAATAAAATCAGTAATGAACATTCACAACTCAGCATGAATTATTTTGGAAGTGGTCTCATTATGGCTGAAAAGACAAGCTTGTAATGTATTCCAGTTTTGTGCTCAAGTGCCAGTTGTGCATTTTGTATAAATAGACATATTTTGAAAGACGTCAGTCTGGCATTTTCTGAAAAAACACACTATTTTGCACGGAAATATTATTTTTCCTGTTTGTCATAAATAGACTATTGTTAAATGCAAAATGCCTGATTTTCATTTTCAGTTAAGCCTTTAATTTGGTCCCCAAATATCACTTGTTATTTCCATCATGCTCTCCAAGCATGGACACACTCTGCCTTAAATGGCCTTTTATAACAAGTCAGCGACATATGCCATAAGGAAGCGGTGCTGGTGTCATCGGATGATAGGTGAGTAATGCATATGCTGCCGTTGACCACAAAATGCAAGTGATGCACCCTTGATGCTAGTATTCACTTGATTCCAGTTATCCTCACCGGATGTTAGAAGAGGGTACATTATTCTATAGATGTACACCTAATACAAGGATATCTTTTGGTGACACTCATAACAACATAATGACAGATAAGGTCTAAATATGCAAGGATTGGCTAAGATATGTCAAAGATGACTACTGAGAGTCAGAGGGACCTCCCACGCCAAGCCACATCTTACATCTGGGATGACTAACAGGAAACGGGGATGCTCAACAAACGTCAGGTACACCCTTTCAATGGACTGATATATTCTATATACTGGGATGTGTCAACAGCAAGTCTTCTTGACACTGTCGACTGTTGTTTCTTGATGCGTAGTTAAAGCGTGAGTTTTCTTCCTCCGAATCCAGAGTAGAAATAAGAGAGGAGGAACGAAAAACAGTAGCAGACGAAAAAAACTGTAGGAAAATAATTTGGTGTAGAACAAAACCTCAAAGGAAATAAGGACAGATCAACAGAAAAAAGACAGATGGAAGAGTGAGAGTGATGATGCGATGCAGCCAGTTGCTCAGTATCCTTTCATATGCTGTAACAGGAAGAGAAAGTTGAGGTATTCCTATTTGGAATGTTCTCTTAGAATTGTAATGTTACATGATGTTAAGAATGTTCTGTATCTTGGGAGTTGGGCATTGGGAGTTGGACATTGGCTGTTGGTGGTTGTACAAGCTGTTTCTCCTATTATAAACTACTTCCATCTGAAGATATTGTATACCTGAATTCTTCACAATTTGGCGACGTTTGGGATACTTTGAAAGAACTCATCTCAGGAAGTACATTTTTTTTCTACGAACTTTGGAGACAGCGTTCACTTATTTAGGGTATTCCTATGTCTTTGTGTATATTGATTGCACCAGCGGCAGTTTTGTAGTGTGTGCTCTGATTGCACCACCGGCGGAATTTAAAGAAAAATAAATATTTGTTTAAGCCTTTTGTATCTCTTTAATGTGTGCGGATTTAAAACTTTTCGAGCAAAAGTATTGCTGTCTTTATGGATGAGCCTAGCACCATTACAAAGACATTTCTGCTCGTGTTTTGAAGTTTCGGAAGTTTACCAACGTGAAGCTATTACATTTTGGCTAAATGTGCTAACAGCAGCGAAGTGCATCTTTGGAAAGCTGACCTGGGTTCCACGACGAATCGAGAATGTCTTCTTACTTTGAGGGCGAGCTTCGAATCTCTTCACCAGGGTTCCAGGAAATCGCGTCTTTACTCTGCGCAAAGGTCAAAGTGTGACGCTTCACGTCTTGAGGCCATTTATTTTTTTATTATTCTCACAGCGTTTATTTCATAACGAGCTGACTGACTGGTACAGTGGACACAGATTCCAGTTACAGTTACCATTCGAGGCGCAATAGGCAACGGTGACTACTTTTATTGTTTTACTCAATAGTTTCTGTTTACTGGAGAATTGTTGTAATCTTAATTTATAACTGTTATATCTTTATTCATCAAAATTGCTCAAGATATCAAACAATATTATTTCTCTGGCGCATTTCCTTCCAGTAGCTGGTGATCCCAAAGTGGAATGGGACCTGTGGTATCCAACTTTCTTATCTTATGTAGATGTTGTAGAGGAAGACGGATGTTCTTCTGAAAGGAAATTAGCACTTTTAAAAAACTGTTTAGGTGGTGCAGGTCTTAAAGAATTAGAAAATGTACCTCCTATTGAAGGGGCAGGCAATTTTAATATATTTGAAGTGGTTGTCAAACAAATGAGTATAAGGTTTGGCAGAAAAATCAATACTGTGATGGAAAGATTTAAATTTTATTCTCGGGCGCAAAAAGAAGAGGAATCTATTGAAAACTATGTAGCTTCATTGCGTACCCTCGCTGGTTCTTGTGCTTTTGAAACTATAAATTTTGAACAGGTTTTGAGGTATCAAATTATGACGAAGACGAAGAGTAAAAAGATTCAAGAACGTTTAGGGATGGGGACAGAATCTAGTCTTAATGCTGTATTAAACATCGCTAAAGAGATTGAACAATCTGAATTATTTGTCAGTGAGATCAGAGTTCAGGATGTTAGGAACAAAGTATCCATTCCTGAAGTTGCACTAGTAAAAGAAGCCTATAATCATAAGAAATGTCCTTTTATGCAAACAAAAAAGAGCATATAGGAAAGGACAATAAGTTCATGGCAAAAAGAACCCAAATAATGTGTTACAGGTGCGGTGGGAATGATCACGTGGGAAACTACAAAGGTTGTCCAGCATGGAATAAGATCTGTATAAAATGCAAGAAGCCAGGTCATTTTAGCAAAATGTGTAGGTCTCCACAAAAAGTCAATTTGTTGACTCATCTTGAGTATGAAAATTCAGAAGAAATTCAGGAGATCAACAGTTTACTATGTGTAGGTGATACTAAGTGTAAGGGTTTTCCTAGAGACAAAATCTTGATTAATGGAGTAGAAATCTCTATGCTTATAGATTCCTGTGCCTGGTATATTATAATAGGCAGAAACATTTTCAATAAATTTTGGAAGTCAACAAATTTATTACCACCTGATGTACAACCAGGTCGATATTCGGGAAAAAAATTGATCTGGATGGTTTTATGTGGGCAGACATTAAATTTAAGAATAGGAACATAAAAGGTAAGGTTTACATTGCAACTAAAGGTGCATCTATCCTTAGTTGGCCGCACCAACACGAATTAGGCATCAAGTTGGATCCCAATGCCTCCCCACCGGTGTACATTGTGTCTTCTGAGGATGATGAATTCACAACCCAAATGAAAAGTAAATTTTCTGCATCTGGCATGGCAGTGTCCGGGAGTATTTAAATATTGGGAGACTACGTTCTTGAGATTGGGGAACATTGTAGATACGGAGCTTACTCCCGACCCAGGGATGGTACTTGTGGGATACACTAAGGAGCTGCCAAAGGCAATACGTAGAATGGTAGACATGGGTTTACTTATGACAAGGTGCAGGGTGGCAATGTGTTGTATGAGAGGCCCTGTCCCCACAGTGTCACAGTGGTCACATGACATGCTTTATTGCTTCACCCATTCGGAAATTTTCAACAAATTACTCCCACCTTGCAGTATGCCTAAGAACTTCTGGGGGCTACACACAGCATATCTACTTAACAGGCAAGTGGAGACAGATGATGAATCTACGGTGGACCCTGAGGTACCCGCATAGTCTTAGCCCTATAAATTGTGATGCGTGACACGACCGCAGATGTGCACTCCCCATAGTGAACTTGGAAGGCACTTACAGTCACAGACAGTGTTTTTGGCTTGGACGTCTGTGCAAACTGGACTAGAGCCGAAAGTGATGAAGGACACTACATATGTTGTTAATATGCTTCTGTCGGGTATGTTCAGGTGGACCACCAGTAGGGTAAAAATTCCTGCCTGCGGTACACTAATAAGATGACAATATTTCAAGTAAAGTGTGAAACAATGTAGTGATGTATACATGGACATTGGTATAATCCGGATAAGAGATGCTGCCTGCCCTTTGGGATGTTAGCCTTACAGCTGTGTGAAATGCTCTCTAATCCATGCTGCCAGCCCCTGGGTTGTAGGCGTGAGGCTGTGTATAATTGAAGTTTTTTTTTTTTCAATACACAAACTAAAAAATAAATAAAAATGAATGTTGTCAGCATAGTACATGATAGACTCCTTGTGACCTTCCATGATAGTGGCAAGCGGACCCATGTACAATGTGGGGCTCAAGATTGAACCCTGGGAAACTCCCTGGAACAGGGGAAAGATTTTGGACATTTGGGTGTCTTGTGTGACCTGGAAACCTAGCGACAACAGGAAGGACATCATCTATCGCAGAGCCATGCCTATACTTCCACTCATCTCTAGTCTTTGGAGGAGGAGGCCATGGGATATGGTGTCCAACACTGAGCTGAGGTCCAGCAAGATCAGAGCAGCAGCTGTGTGGCCTTCATCCGCGTGCTGTCTTAGAGTTTCTGTACCCAGGAGTCGGGCCGTGAGGAAGAGCCGGGTGGCGCAGGGTGAGTCCCCGGGCTTGGTGGGACTCGAGGAAAGTTCAGTGGCGGCCCTCCCCGGCGGCCCGGCGGTGATGGAAACCCACTTCCAGGGAGGTGTGACCACTTGAGGCCGACTGCGTCCCCGGCGGCCGTTGGGGGAGCTGACCTACGCGAGGCCCCGGCTTCCTCCACAGAAGGCCTGAGGGAATTGGAGGAGGGGCGCACAAACAGAGGACCAACGCTGCCTCTCCGGTGCCCAGGGACGAATCTGGGAGAAATGTGACTGGGGCTTAGTGGACATGCACCGGGGGTGATTCGCTGCCGGCCCTCACGCCAAGGGGGGGCGCTCAGACACGGAGGCCTGCCGGAGACTGGGAGCAGCTCTGCGGGGGGGATTGGGGCCCTTCCCCCTGCCCCTACCAAGCCGGAGAGGTGAGGAGCACGTCTGACTGGGAGACTGAGGATTGCGTGGCACGGCGTTCTCTGATATTCCCAGTAGTGTTTGCAGACTCCGGAATATTGTTCAGAATGGCCGGCAATAAGGGGAACAAGAAGGGTGACCGCACCCTACCGGATATGCTGAGCAGGGGCGCAGCACGACAAGACCGAGGACAGCACTCCCCAGGACAGTCGAGCAGCTCCGAGGGGGCAGGTGGAGGGGAGCCGCCGGTCACCAGGTCCTTTCTAGAATCCTTGTTTAGCACCCTCCGTGAGGACTTTCAGACACTTAAGCAGGAAGTTGCGGGAGAGGTCCGTGAAATACGGAGGGAGGTCGATGGCCTGGGAGAGAGGGTGGCTACCGTGGAGGAGGCCGGACACGCCCAAGATGAGGAACTCACGCAGCTTCAACAAGAAGTGATACCGCTTCGGGACCAACAAATCGATCTTCAATCGCACGTGGAGGATCTCGAGAACCGTTCCCGGAGGAACAACATTCGTGTCCGGGGTGTGCCTCTCGGAGAGGAAGAGGAAGACGCTGCGGCCCACCTGCAGGATCTGTTCAGGGAAGTATTGGGTGAGCCGACCGACTTTCTTGTTAGAATCGACAGGGCGCATAGAGTGGGCCCGCGGCGCAGATCACCAGCGCCCCCTCCCGACCTTTTGGCCTACTTACCGGACTACCCCTTAAAGGAGAGGATCCTCCGGGTGGCCCGGACCAAGCCTTCTCTGGAGTTCAGGGGTCATCGGGTGGCCCTCTTTCAGGATCTCTCTGTGGTCACACTACAGAAACGCAAGTCCTTTAAAATTGCGACTGACTTTCTACGAGAGCACGACACTCAGTACTCTTGGGGCCACCCGTTTCGCCTCATTTTCCGATGGAATGGTACATTGCATCAACTGCGCTCCCTTCAAGACACCTGTGCGGTCTTGGGCATCACTGCAACTGATGAAGACGCACCCACCCCACGCCGTCGACGCGTCACGAGAGACGGCTGGCATTCAGTCCCTGGCCGCCGGAATTCAGCTTCTTTGGCGAGGCCTGACTCGCCTACTATCCGAGCGGAGATGGATAGTGCAGTGAGAGAAGTGGCTAGAGACATGGCGACCAGTGACGTTGCACTGACCGCTTAAAGAAAGCTCCGGCGGGTGATCGACATCGCCTTCTTGAAATTGCAGGTTTGGGGGCCGGGGGGAGGGGAGGGGAGAGCGGGGGTTGCGTGGTGGCTGGACGTCCACTTTTGTGACTTTCCATAGATTTCAACAATTGTCCTGAAATGATGGCCGAGAGTACCCGCAAGTCTCGTCCACCGAGGCTAGTCCGCAAGCGCATTCTCAGTTCTCTGCCGAATGCGACTCCGCCGACAACTCCACTTGAGCGCGGGGCTTTCAGGCCTTGGCGAGCAGCCTGCCCCTGATGCTCATAACTGCGAGCAGACAAATCAAAAGCGAGCGGGAGTTAGCTCCCCGTCCTGCGGTGATATTCCGACTCTCGGTAGAAGAGGATTTACACTGCATGCTGCTGTCGGATTATTGTCAGATTTGTAGACAGTGTTATTGAGCTAAGGGCTCAAACGGCCATCTTGGTCGTGAGCAAGCTCCGCCCCTGCTGACGACACTCAGCTTATCATCACATTGTCCCAAAACCCAGGAATTACCACCCACCGATTTTCCCGATGCATGGAGGATGTAACAGCGTCTAGCCATTGTCTGCAATTGAATGGCAGCAAAACGGAAGGTGATGATAGCGGGAAAAGCGCCATCTATCTGGTCGTCAGCATGGTGACTTGATACACTCGGCCAACTTCCAACTCCCAAGAAGGAAGTCAAACATCTCAGGGTCTGGCTCGACTCCATTTTGAGAGTCAGATCTGGAAAGTCACAGGTAAATGTGTTGGGACTCTAAAAGTCCTGAGGAAGGTCCTTGACCTATTACCTGTCAACGCCAGGAAAACTATAGTACATGCTGTGGTCACCTCTCAGATTCACTACGGAAATGTCCTATATTTAGGTGCATCAACAGAAAGAATAATGAAAATGCAATCAATCCTAATTGCAGCAGTCCGCATTAGTGCTAAATATCCCAAAAAGGACATCCATATCTAAAGCCCTAGCCAGACTGCATTGGCTATCAATCGAAAAGAGAACACTATTCGAGGCAATGTGCGACTGCCACCGTATTCTTGCAAATAAATGACCACGATACCTTTTAACAATGATAGCAGCCTATTCACCCAGCAGATACCTGAGATCCGAAGGCAAAGCGTTAGTAAGGATTCCTAGAATCAAAAAGGCTAGGATGGGTGGTCGTTCCTTTAGATTCCTGGCAGCCAAACACTGAAATACACTGCCAGTTGATATAAGAACAGAGCCCAGTGAAAAGACCTTCTAGAGAAAGCTAAAGACATGGCTTTTCCTACCAGTTAGTCAATATCTCTCCCAAGACCTCCTGGTTTAGGCCTTGAGGAGGAATGTTGATCCTGCCTGACTCTCAACCCTTATTGTCCGCTATTTTTTTCCAGCTACTAGCGCCAGGACACAGCGGCGGTGTAACCATGCACTCTACAAATGTATAACTAACTAACCCAGATCTGTGACTGGGGGTGAGTGTCTGAAAAGTATTAGCACTCCGTCCATCATCTGCTTGTGCTTACTTTTACAAAGTGGCATTTTCTGATTTGACGCGCTTCTACATTTTACCTGTTTGCCGTGAGGGGAACGGCTGTTTTCACACCCAGTTTGCCGGGAGGGGAACAGCTTCTCATTTTAAACTCCACGCGGTGAGGGGAACAGCCTGCATCGTCCAGTGGCCCCCCCGGGGTCGCAGTGGAGCCACGTCACAGCAGCGCCAGCACCAGCCTTGAAAGCGCTCCAGCCCCCACGCAACGCGGGACGCGCGTGGGCGGCGCCAGCGAAGCCCGGGCCAACGGCGGGCCCGTTTGAGCCTGTTAGAGGCCAGAAGAAGCTGGGTTTGGCCCCCCTCTAAGGCCCGGGACACAGCAAAAAAGGTAACTTCTATTTCAGTCTTTAATTTACTGCATTACCTTTTATATTGGCCATACGATGTCAGCACGAAATGGAGGAGGGAGGAAAGGAGCGGGAACAGGGTATGTTGCGTGGACTCTGGATCAATTTATCACGAGGGCTTCCTCAGTTCTAGCCCACGAAATAGATCTCACGGAACGTCGCCTCTTGATGGACCCAGTATTCTCAAAAAGGTCACCTTTGGTGGCCATTCAGAACGTGACGACACCTGATAAACAACGCAAGAGCATTATGACAACTGGCCCGCAGGAGGAGATTACAAGTACACAGGATAGTCTAGCCCCCTCGACACATCGGGACACAGGGTCACATCTGCCCACAAATGCAGCTGTTGGGGTCACAACAACTCCTGTGGAGTCTCGCCCGCCAGGTGAACATATGCAGGGGACAAGGGCAAAGAGGAAGCGAGGAGCAACCCAAGCCGGTTTAACGCAGAAAGTGAAGAAGTAAAAAAACTGTCCCCAAAATAGTCAGAGTGAGATTTCTAATGAGGACTCCCCCGGTGGACAATACCTCACAAGGAGACTTGACAGGGGGTATTGTTTTAGCCAGCCATGACCCAGTAACCGTATTGGCCCCATTGCAGATGGAGGAAGTCTTTTTGAAGAAAATAGAGGCCCTCTTAATGGCCCAGTTGGAGCCTCTTGTGGACAGACTGAATGCAATTGAGTAAAGACTGGGGAAAGCAGAGGGAGGGATAATGTGCACCCTGGGCAGTATTGACGAGAAAATTGAGAGGGGTATTCATCTGAAGAATGTGGTTAGGGAGGGGGAAGTGGAGGGTGTAACTGATCGAAATTCTACTGTAACATTGGTAGAGAATAGTGTGGGACAACCACCTGTAAGTAAAAACTCAGGGAGGCAAATGGAAGGAAGGACTAAGATAGAGGGTGCTAGGTTACAGGGGGCAATGGGTAATGTGACAACGGAAAGAAATCTGGTAAAGGAAAGGCATCCCTGTTTAGACCTGCCCCCGGAGTGTTCACCCTATGTTGTTGTTCTGACGAGGGGCTCTGAACTAAAAATGGAGTCAGAGGAATCGCATGACCTATTAGAAAATAAAACAAAACATTGGTTAAACCATAACAGACCCTTGCCCCAAGAGGCCCACTCTAAGATCCTCCTCGTTAGAAGGGTGAGTTGGGTGCGAAACAGGCAAAAAAATACACCAGGGTTCTGTATTGTTGTGAACTTCAGGGATCCGAAAGTAGTACGGCATATCACTCATGACCCCCAGACAGGTAACCGGTCTAATATATTTTATAAGCCTGTAGAAATGGGGCCTAATGGAGGGAGTGGGGACGACCGAATGGGGTGGACCGTGCAGTCAGATAAAGGACGCAGTTGGCTCCGCAGAGAGAGGAGTGAGTTCCTGGCTAACAATACGCAGGGATCATATACACAGAGGTGTCAGGTAGCCCAACCAAGAGAAGAGTATGCTATCCCGTTGTATAATAAATATGCTCCATTGGGCGGGGGTAGACACCTCAGTGAGGTAGATTGACTGCATGAGGCCAAGACAGATAAAGTGGGGGAGAAGCAGTTAAGAAGAGTACGAAAGTAATCCCTTAAAGAAGTGACTACGAATACCATTCAATTGGAACCATGTAATTTAAGCCAAGTCCGACCCATAAACACCCAATTATATAATGAGCACATTAGGACCCCTGCTGCCCCCCATAAGGCACAATGGGGCACTTTAGAGCTAGTATCCTGGAATGTGGCGCGATTATCAGCCAAATTCAAGAATAGGGAATGGCAGGAATATATTACCAGATTTAACATCATCTGTGTTCAAGAAACCTGGGAACTGAATCCAACTAACTTTAATTTAGTCGGGTTCAACTCCTTTGGTGTCCCAGCGGTTAGCTCGATGTCAGACAGAGCCAGGGGTGGCCTTCTAATATGGGTACATCTGAGTCTGGAAGGCGTTTGGACGGAATTAAAGTGGAGTTCAGACTGTATGATAGCCGTACAGTTCAAGAGTAAGGACCTCAGCTTAAAGCTGGTAAATTTTTATAATGCGGGAGGATGTAGAGTAGGTGAGCTGGAGGATAGACTAGGGTCACAGAGAGAACAGAAAGAGGTCACAATGGCCCCATTGATTTTAAAAGCAGGGGATTTTAATTGCCACTTATGCCCAACACTGATACTGTTCACGGAAGAGTGACATCATACAATTTAGAAGAGGGAGCCCATTTTGAGCACACCGTGGAAGAAAGGGAGCTAAGTAGGGTGTTGAAAAGCCACAGTAGGGAACATACAATGGATCTCCTACCAATTAAACATAATAAACTGGTTAACCCCAACTTTAAGGGAAGAGGATGTAGCTCTTATATTGAGTTCATACTTGTATCACGCCTGTTAAAACAACAAATTGTGCGTTTTTCCATTGACTGTAGTGGTTTCAGTGATCACAATGCCTTAATAGTGGCAATAGCAGTGGCAAAAGCTAGTAAGGCCACAAGGAGTGGGGCAGGGGATATTAGGGAGACAGTTACGGACCAAGGTCGGCGCCTTAAATGGGCCAGACTGAATGGTGAGAATTTCTACAAATCACTTATGGAAGGGGGAAACATCACCTAGACCTGTGTTTAGATTTAGAGGTAAATGCCTCTCCGCTCGTGGAAGCATTCGAAGAGTTAGGAAGGCTAGTAGATTGCCTAATGCATACAACAGGACAGGGTAAGAATATGACTGAGCCAAAGTGGATTGACAGAGGGTGCTCCCTTGCCCAAAAAAATGTAAGAACTGCTTTTAAACAGAAGCCATGAGACACCCAAAGGGTTATGCACCGTAGACTAACCTAGAAGCAGGCAGTTAAGCGCGAAAAAATGCGCTCCAGACCCAAACATGGGAAGACCTCAGGGGAGAGGCTGAAAAGAGAGATCTTTTAACTTTTTGGAACATAGTTAATAGACCTTGCTTTCAAGACCGAAACAGCCCACAGATTGCATCTAATGTACTCCCTGAACAGTGGGGGGAACATTTTAGAGGGCTCTATAACAGAGAGGCCACTGAGGCTCATGAGCATAATGTGACTGGGGGGGGGGGGGGGGATAGTGGCGCTAAAATTTACGCTAAAGGAGATCACGGAGGGTATCAAGGGCCTGACTCGAAATAAGGCACCCGGCCCGGACGGGATCCTGCCAGACCTTTTTTCAAGTGAGGTGGACCTGTTTGGCCCAGTTTTAACAAGAGTGATTAACGCGGCCGTAGCCTCAGGGTTACCCCACTCATGGTCCACGGCAATAATAGTGCCGATCTTTAAAAAGGGGAGTAGGGATAGTCCCCAGGGTTATGGTCCCATCTCCTTGATAGATGTCTCTGCCAAAGTGTTGGGCAGAGCAGTCTTGAACCGCCTGATGAGTTGGGAAGAGGAACACCACATTCTCACTGAAGTACAGTATGGATTTCGGGCTTGTAGATCTACAACTGATCAATGCCTGAATCTATACTTGCTGGTGACAAAATATACGGTGGCCAATAAGGAAAAGGTTTACCTAGCATTTATGGACCTGGCCACTGCTTTCGACTGTGTGAACAGGGAGAAGCTGTGGGTCATAATGTTCAATTTATGGGTAGACACCAACCTGATTAATATCTTGATAGCCCTACACAGGAACACATCGGCTAAAGTGCGGTACATCTTGGAAGGAGATAGCACCGAGCCCTTTGACTGTACTAGTGGGGTCATACAGGGGTGTATTTTGGCCCCTTTCTTGTTCTCTTTGTACATTAATGGTCTAGAACAATCCCTAATCAAACTAAACGTGGACTCACCCAGGATAGGAAGCAGAGCGATCCCTGTCCTGCTCTACGCATATGATGCGGTCCTGCTGGCACGCACACCACTTGGACTACAGCGTCTCATTGATGGGTTTGTGGATTTTATGAACGTTTTAGACTTAACTGCAAACTTGTCTAAATCGTATGTCATGGAAGTGGGCCCAAAAAGTGGGGGGAAAAGTTCTCACTTTAAAATAGGTACTTTTAGTTTAGCGAAGGTTCAGTCCTTCTCTTACCTAGGAATTTTATTTGATAAGGGCTTAAATTTTAAACCACTGATCAAGGAACAATGTAAAAAACTACTTTCTAGCTCAGGGGCTATAATGAATTTTGGTCGCAGATTGGGGCGATGGTCGCCAGAGCAAATGATGGTTTTATAAAATTCTATTTGTTACTCAAAAGTGGCGTATGGGGCAGAACTGTGGGGGATGGTGGATGTGTCCAAACTCCAAATTAAGGAAAACAATATATTTGAGAAGACTCCTCAAAATCCCCCAGTGTGTTTCTTCTCATATTATCCATGAGGAATTGGGCTGCAATTTTTTAGCAGATAGGGTGGGGAGTAGGCCAATAACTGCATGGTTAAAGATTTGGGTCAACCCAGAAGCCAGTCTAACGAAACAGATTATTATGGACTGTATGGGAAGGGAGAAGGGAATGACTATCCCTTGGCTCAAGTACTTTAAGGAATGTTTGGAAAGCATCGGGTGTGAGGATCGGTTTCTGAAACCGTCCTGTATAGTAAAACAAGACGAGGCTAGAGTAAAGAAGATGTTTTTCATGAATAAAGCCATTGCACGAGCAGTTAGGGACAGTAATAAACAATCAGTGAAGGCACATGCTCTCGTAAGGTCCTGTGTAGGAATGGAGCCTTATCTAGCCCTTATACATAATGCCCATGATAGATTTTTATTAACGCGTTTTAGGCTTAACCTTCGACACCATCTGCTAGCTGAGCCGGCAGGTTTTACAAATTTAGTAGAGTCAAAGGGTCCCTGCGGCTGTGATCAACGATCTCCGCAGGATACCCTTCATTTTGTATTGTTATGCCCATTTTATTTAATATCCAGGTGTCGTTTTTTAATAAACCTGCTTAAAAAGGCCAATTTTAGACATGTGACAGAAGCTCTCTTACATTTACAAATGGCCCGAGATCATCTGACTTTATTTGCTGTGACAACTTTTTTAAGACAATCAGTTAAATTGAGGGATACGAGAGGAATTTGCTGAGTAAATCCCCCTACTCTGACAGAATGAAGGTGGGGCGAGTATCCGTTTAAATATGGATTGTGTACTTAAAAGGTCTTGTTTCTCTCCTGATGTAATTATCTTGTTGTTTTTAAAATTGTATAAGTCTGTACTTTTTTAATGTACTTTTATGGTGTTAACTGAAAATGCCGAATAAAGAATCAATGAATGACTTGACCATTCTGTGTGCCTCTGACTGTTAGTGTATTCAGTATCTGGTTTTGGAGTAACAGGAGCTGGGGATGTGCATTCACTCTATACAGTCACAAGAGGGGTTGAGGTGAGTCCAGCTTTGTGTGGGTGACTTATCGCTGGGTTGACCTGGTCTACATTTAGAATGATGGGATAAGTTTTGATAGCACCGGAATAGGCTGTGTCTCCTTTGCACATTTGCTGTCTACACCCATACTGGACCATGGAGGTCAGGACTGGTTTGGACTGGGTTCAGAGACGCTTGCCACAAGGAGAATAATGACAAAATGGGGTATAAGTATGAGACCATGAGCCCCAGGACTTTAGTTTACTTCAAGGAACAAGAGAACCCTGCCAAGAAGAAGCATGGATATACGGTGTGAGGAGTGCTGGCTTTTGAGGGGTGGGTTGGCCTGCAGTTGCTGCTCCTGCAGGAGAAGAACTGTACTGTACTTCACCCTTACTTATTCGGGACCATCTATAAGGAGCGTCTCACCTTGGAGCCAGCACATGGGAGTGCTTTATTTCTCCTCCCCCCGTGGCTACCAGTCAGCACAAGTAAGCTCTTTATTCCTCCTAGAGTGTGGTGAGCGCTTTATTCCTACCTTCCTGGAGCTGGCGGAAGCTCTGAAGTTCGCCCTGGGGGAATGCCTGAAAATTTACCAGCGCAGGCTGCGGCTGATTCCCTAGTTCACCCATATTTTTCTAGCCCGAGAGGTAATGGAATCTTTGTGGCCAACCATCAGAGCAGGAGCTCCGCAGGAGTACCAGGCATTGCCTGGCAACCAGCCGCCGTCGTGCTGCACGCCACCTCAGTTTGTCTGTGTTGAGGAGGAACAACGCTGCCTGGAAGTGGCCCTCCCTTGAGGAGATCCTCCACTGCTTTGGCTGGGCCACACTTGACCTCGGACACAAGAGGTCCTAGACGCTGGACATTCCTGTGTTCTGGCAGTGCAGCCAGTGCAGAGTCTCCCAGTACCACTGCATCATTTACGGCAGCTGCACCTCGTGTCAATGGACCACTACCTCGGGCCATTTCCCATACAGGGGACTTAGTAAGACTTCCCTGTGACTTAGGAAGGATGTGTGCCCTCCCAGTTCCTCTGCAGAGATACCTTTTGATGGCACTTGCTCTTTCTTTCAGCCATTTGTGGGACAATCCCATAATGGCCCCCTTCCAAGGAACTGGTCTCATTTAGAGACGGCCTCCTTGAAATTATCGCATTTACTGCTGTAGATGGACAGATGGCTTTGCTAATGACGGGTCATGGAAAATGACTATACTATGTGTATTAGAAGCACAGGCACGCTGTGCTCTATGAATTTATGAGGATACCGGTTGGTACCTTGTAATGTTCAGTAATGTATGCACAGGATGGTGTATGGTGGTGTCTTGGGGTCATATGCAGGAAGGCGTTTGCGATTAGCAAACACCGAAATTTGCAGAATCCCGGCGTTTGCGAATCGCAAATTGCGTTTTGGAATGTAGGTGCCACATAGCAAAATAAGGAATCGCAAAAATTGCGATTCCTTATTTTGCTCAAGCATTTAAGGAATCACAATTTTGCAATTCCTTTAATCCTATGTAGGGGTGCGTTTTAAATTATGATTTGGGCATAAGGAATCGCAAAATACCACCTACTTCAAGAAGATGGTATTTGGCGATTTCCTGTCAAAATGCTTTTTTTTTTAAATCCAAAGTGCCATGTGGTGCACAGACATGCCCTTAGGGCATGTATGTGCTCCACATGTACTTATAGGCACATTCCAGGGGTGCAACAGGTGTCCTTTGGACACCCTGGCACCCTTGGAATAGCGATTCTCAAATTGCGATTTTCTCAAAGAAAATCGCAATTTGAGAATGTATCCCCATTCATTCCTACGGGCCTCGGCCCATAGGAATGAATGGGATACTCATTCCTTAATTGCGATTCGCAATTTGCTAATCGCAATTAAGGAATTTTAGGGATTCGCAAAAAAAGTGCGAATGATTACCTACATTCCATTTTGCAATTCTCAAATTGGTTGTCAGCAGAGAGGATAGGACTTGTGTTTGCGCAGTACCACAGTGACTCCCCGCACCACAAACTCTAAACTTAGACTAGTGAGCACCCACACACTGTTTTTTCCCTTTTTGCTTTTTCTCTCTTGGAGTTTTTGCAAACTCACAACCATCATGTCTCAACCTGGTGGGAAGACACACAACAGAGCAGGCAGTAGGGGATCTCGTAGAGGACTGTCCCCAGAAGAGCTTGAGGACAGGCAGCGGGCCAGGGATATTGATTTTAAGCTAGCAAAATGTGAATTGATGATGTTGGAAGAGAAATGCCAAAAAGAGGGACAGGAAATGATTCAGACTCATGAGGCGGGGAAACAACCATTACCACACAGTCATTACAACGCACTACCTTTACAATGTATGCCATTACAACGCATGTCACTACAACGCATACCATTACAAAGCATGCCATTACAACGCATTATAATGTAAGTAATGGGGATTTTTTGTTTTAGGGTGGGTATGGGTTTTGAGATACATGGGAATAGTATTTTTACCCCTACACTATCCAACATTTACCCTACTGTTGCACTCACTGGAGTGGGAATAGTAATTTTTACCCCTACACTTTCCAACACTTACCCTATGGTTGCACTCATTGGAGAGGGAATAGTAAGTTTTACCCCTACACTATCTAACACTTACTCCAAAAGTATTATGCGTTGTAATGGTATGCGTTGTAATGGTATGCATTGCATTGGTATGCGTTATAATGGTGGTTTCTAAAAATGCGTTGTAATGGCATGGATTGTAAAATCATGCATTGTAATGGTAGTTGCAATGCAAAAACCGCATTATAAAGGCATGCATTGTAATTGTTTGCATTGTAACATCATACATTCAAGAGGTGGGAATGAGTGAGCTCGATGTGGAGCATGAGCTGAGAATGAGAGAGCTTGAAGAGGTGCTCCAGAGGATTGAGTTGGAGCTGAAAGCCGTGAGGGCGGAGTCCATCTCAGATAGTGGCAGCAATAATGTGATGTCTAGTGCTGAGGGAGAAGTACACAAACCCTGGGATGTGGTGCATTACTTGAAGGAGGGGGTGACATACACCAGGGGGTTTAAGGTGAAGAGGTAGCTCCAGTGGTGTGCAGGGCCCTCTGAGTTGAATTGGAGAACTGCCACAGGGGTTCATAGTCCTAATAGTGGGAGAGACACTGTACTGACTTTAATGAGGAGTGCAGCAAGAGGTGTTCCCCCATGGTAGAGGCCCTGGTACATGTGTGTACAGACTACCGAGAAGAGTGTGGGTTGAGTGACAGAAACAGTCAGACACATGTGACGGGCTGTGTGACTCAATTGTTGGACAGCATATTTTAAGTCCCTATTTTCCATTGGTATGCCAACACCTGGTAGAATGTGAGTACTCTGAACCCAGGGAACTTGCGCTGGAGAAAACCTTTTGGTGGATTCCAGAGGGTCTGATGAGGCTTTTGGGAGTGACCCTGCACAATAAGTTTAAAGGTGCTAAAGGAGAATATAAAGTCAGTATTGCACTGAATGATATTTCTATAAATATTGTGTGTGGTGGGACTCCAGATGCCATGTGTGACCACACTGTGCCAGAACACTCCGCTTTTGATGGGGATTGACAACTTTTTTAACGGTTGGCAACCAGGTATCAGAGGAGATCTGTGTAATCAATAGGTGCCAACCAGATGACAGAGTGCAGAAACCATGGATGACCATCTTTTTATAGGGGTTATACGCTCACAGCGTTCAATGAATGTCTTTAGTATTCAAGGAGAATCATCATTTATCATGACTGGATCCAGAGGACAAAGGTGAACAATGGATGCAGGGGATGCTGACCATATGCTAGTGATCACAGCATCATGTAAGGGATCTTTACCTTATGCAGGGGAAGCTGTATTTTATTTCCAGCTTTATATAGAGAAAACTCAACCTGAAGCTATTGGAGTTCTTTACATGAAGACCATTTACATTACACAAGGATACATTTATTATTGTTTTTTAGGCACAGGGAGATTAAGGGCCTGATTTAAATTTTGGCTACTCCATCACAGTGGTGATGGATATCCCGACGCTGAAATATAAATCCCATTATTTCATATGGGATTTATATTTCAGGGGACGGGATATCTATCACCGTTGGGAAGGAGTAACCCGTCTGCCAAGATCCAAATCAGGCCCTAAGGGATTTGCCCAGAACTTTGAGCCAACGCTGAGACTCAAACCTGGTTCCCCAGTTCCAAAGCCAAAGGCAAAGACCAGCAGGAACTGTAATAGACCTATAAAATATAAAGACCACCTGTGAAACGTGCATAGTTCAGAAGCTGTTAGTTAGGTTCCAAATTTATGGGCTGAAATCAGTGTCCTAAATTGTACTTAACTAGCAAGCTGTTACTCTCTCAGGGGGTTCCATATCTGAGAAAATGTAGATAAAAATTAGACCAAATTCTGCATTTCAGACAATCTGCGCTTATGCCAGAACACAGAATTGGCCGAGCAGGACCCCCCATCCTCTGCATAAACCATATTTTAGCAAATTCGCTAAGTGAAATCAAGGCATCAATTTATACAATTGTTTCTTTTTCTTTCATTTCCTCATATGACCTCCGTAGCTTGAGCAACCTCTTGATCTGCTCCACCCCTGCTGCTCTTTACTAGGTCTTTCAGTGTCAGCTGATTTTCTTGCGAGAACCACCAGCACAACACACCATGAGCTGACCAGGAGGTATAAGGCCCGATGTAGGTGCCCTAATACCGGTCGGAAACGGCCGAATTCGGCCGTTTCCGACCGGTATTACGGTTTTCAGATGTAGGGCATGCATTTACAGAATCGGTATTTTACCGATTCTGTATTTACCGATTCGGTAAAATTACCAAATCGGTAAATACAGACTCTGTAAAATGCCGATTCTGTAAATGCAGATGTAGCTGGCACATGTCAGAGTGCCACAGGGCTTTAAGAATCGGTATTTTACCACCCAATCCAATTGGGTGGTAAAATACCGAATACAGGTGTGCATGCACATCTGTGCATGCACACCTGTGCAATGTGACACACAGACATGCACTTAGGGCATGTCTGTGTGCCACATGGCACACAAGTCCGGAATTGGGGTGCAAGAGGGTGTCAAAGTGACACTCCCTGCACCCTTGCAAAAATCGGTATTTACCGAATCAGTAAATACCGATTCGGTAATGACCATTGATTCCTATGGGCTGCAATGCCCATAGGAATCAATGGGCTTTACCGATTCGGTATTTACAGAATCGGTAAATACCGAATCTTAACGATTCGGTATTTACCGAATCTGAAATACCTACATTTCTCGCCTTCTAATTTACCACTTCTTAAATACCGAATCGGTATGATTCGGTATTTTAGATGTGGTAAATTAGAATTATCTACATCAGGCCCATAATCATTGGAGGCTGTGTACCAGACTAATCAGAACCTAAAGAGTCTAACAGGTTCCAGAATAACTCAAATTCAGTACTTTCTCTATAAACATTAACATTATGGTCTGAGTCCCTAAAGTATCTCACAGAGTTCCACCAGGCTCTCCAAGTGGGGGGAGCCGCCTGGCTCCATACCTTACAGATCTCCTCCTAGCCAGAAGGATCAAATAAAACACCACTTTATTCTGTATCCCTGAAAGACCTAATGTGTTGATATGGTGCCAAACATAATAAGAGAAGGGTTTACCTCTACCTCCGTACCCAGGACGTCCGACAGAGTCTTACCCACATTGCCCCAGTAAACCTGAATCAAAGGGCAGGAAGTGAACACATGGATATCATCCGCCTTCTGAGCACCACATCTTGTGCATTTTGCTTCTCCATTGCCCTTAACATTGGAAAGTTTGAGTGGGGACCAGTATAACCTGTGGAGCGTGAAAAAATGGTTTCTTATTAGTGCAGCAGATTTAACCAATGAGTAAAGTGTGTCTAAAGATACTTGCCATAGATTTTTTAGCTCCTCATTCCGCAAGCACTTCTCCCAGACCTGATATGGATGTTCCAGTTTCCTGTCGGCTGCAGCAAGGAGAGGATTGTACCACTGTGCTACTTCCTTATTTTTTGGGTTCAGTTCTTGTAACTCGTCTTCCATTGGATTGTCCTCTAGAGGGGTTCAGTGTTGACTCTTGCACCATGACGAGATTCGTTACTACATAAACCTAGAGAGTGCACCACTGGTAAGATTCCTCCAAAAATCCCAGGGGAAATATTTTCTGCCATCCACAATGTACATCCTTCTGGTGTTTCTGATGCCTATTCACTGTAATAGGACAACCCCAAACATACCCGGCAATCCCCAAACCTTTTTAAAGAGTTCGAGAGCACCAAACTTATACATAAAGCCTTCCTTAGCCAAATTTAGAAGCATAGCTTTAAACATATATATATATTTTGCCATCTTTTCAATAGTAGATCCACCTCCTTGGAGACTCTCTATAGGTTTATTTTGGGGATGTCCCTAAGATCCTGAGTTATTGTAACTCCAAGATATCCTAACTCCTTGGAGAGCCTCACACCTTGAGCTACAATTTTCCAGGCCATGATTTCTGTCTTGTCGTTGTTAACCTCATAGCCCAACAGCCTACCAAAAGCCTAAACTTCGTTAAGAAGTTCAGATCAGGTAGTGTTAACATTGGATGACAACAAGATCCAGTCATCTGCATAGAGGGCCAGCTTCCTCGTAAACCCGTTTGCAGCAAAAGGGATGATCTTTTTGTTTGCCTTAAATTCTGGCCAAAGGCTCAATTTACAGGTCAAACAGGACGGAAGACAGAGGGCACCCCTGCCTAGTACCGCGCTCAATTGTTACAGCCACCGAGAGGTTGCCATTGACCAGAATCTGGGCCCAGGAAGCTTTGTATCTTTTCTTAAGGACCTCCCTAAATGTATCTCCAAATCCAAAAGTCTTCAACGCCCTGTTAAGGTAATGCCAGTTGACTTGGTCAAAAGCTTTTGCTGCGTGAACTGTGATAATTGAGAGATGGACACCCTGCGCTGTTGCGAGGTCAAGCGAGCCAATTAAAGTATAAACCAAATCCTACATCTGCCGACCCGGAAGGAATCCTTTTTGATCTTCATAAATTATCGGTCCCACGATCTTACAAAGCCAGGCATTCTGTATCCCTGCAACGGTTTTATAATCATAATTTAATAGTGATACTAGCCTGTAAGACTGGTACAGGGTCGGGTCCTTCCCGGGCTTCAGGATCAGTGAGATCTTAGCTTTACTCCACAAGTCGGGAAGAGGAGAGGTACCCCTTAAGATCCCATTAAATAGTCTCACCCAGACTGGAATATTTTCATCCATTAGAAGAGTATAATTCTCGATTGGGATTGCATCCAGTCCTGCAGCTTTCCCTTTATTAGCTTTACTGAGTACAGCAAGTATTTCATTATCTGTTATGTCTTGTGTCAGTATTCTTTGACTATCCAGATTCAACTTACAGAGTTTTTCCCCGGCAAGCCAGCGGTCTATAACGTCTTCCTCAACTGATAAATCCTCCCGATATAAATCTTGGAAGGATTCAATAAAAGCCTGCTTGATTTCCTCTTTGTCTTCCACAACCTTTTTGATCTTGCTGATGTAAATACATGATCTATCTACTCTGCTCTTCGTGGCAAGGAGTTTTCTGCAAACCTCTCCCCGGTCAAAATCCCTCATTTTGCTAACTTTCCACTTCTAGAGCATGATCTCTTCAGTTTTAAGTTTGAACTTCAGTTGAAGATCCTCAAATTTTACTTGTAAGTAATCTTTCTCAGTGCCAGACACCCTCACACCCTTTTAGGCTGCCTCAGTCACTATATCTGCTCCTCCAGGTCCGCCAACTCCCTATTTTCGGATCTGGCCCATCCCGCAGCAGCGCCCTTTCAGATCCCTCTTAGCCAAGCCTTGGAAGCATCCCAAACTGTATACAGGGGAGCCGAGTCCAAATTATGCTGGAAGAAGATAGCTGTTTTCCTCCTTATCATATCTAGGATAGATGGTTGTAGAAGAAGTCTTCTATTCAGAGTCCATCTCCTCACTCTAGGGGAAGTTCTATATTCATAGCATTTTATACAATTCTGTCTATATTGTTCAGATGAAGGTCACAGGGCTCCATTAAGCAAAGAGAATACAGTAGTAACTCAGTGTGGGATCACGAGTAAGGAAAAAGATGACCTTTGGTTGTAACAAGAATGAAAACTGTATTTATTGAGCAAGCTAATCAACACTTCCATGTCTTGGGATCCAAGATGTGAAAGAGAACTCGAAACATCAGAGATAGTCACATTCTATAGGCATGGTTACCATAAGCAAGAGAAGAAGAGTAAGTAGTAGTACTTTTATTTGATTTCTTTTAAAATCATAAAAGGGTGGCACAAACCACCTGAGTGCATAGAATGCTTAGACACATTTATAAATATGATAAAAATAATATTAGAGCAGTTGTCATTGATTTCAAATGGGCATGTAATGTCCAGCCCTACAAGAAAAAGTGGGTTTCTAATGAATTTGGTTTAATCTGGACGCAAACATGCATAGTTTCACTGTTTATTTTAAAGTGCTGGTGCTGTGGTAAAGTGAGCTTCAAAGTTTAATTTAAATAAATGTTCAGTTCATCTATCACTCTTTTCCAATTCATTTGCCACTAGTCTCAGAAGCGTTATCACCTTGCATGCCAGTGGGACTGTCGAGCACTCTAAGCATTTTATGATGGCAGCTCTGCAAGTCCTTATTTGTTCTCTCTTCGGTGTTGGCCATAAAAGCATCGCAAATAGCATACAAGCTGGCTCTCCGAGCGATGTGTAAATGTAAATGTAAATGTATTGGCATTTATATAGCGCACTACTTACCCGTAGGGTCCCAAGGCGCTTCGACCGCTGCGAAACCCTTCCTGGCTTCCCTGAGAGATGGTCCCTTAATGGGTATCTCCAGGGTGAGACCAGGCATCCCCGGCGGTCTGGTGGGGCCGTTAGTGAAGATGAGGCAAGCTAATGCCCAGAGTTGCCGAGTGGGATCGCTGATCAGAGTGGGCACCGAGGCGAGAGAATTATCGAGTCCGCTGACCCTGGTCCAGAAACCTGCCGCGCCGGGAATCGAACCCTGGTCCCGGGCCGTCCTCTGCTCTCGGGTCTGCCGCCTCTAACCAGTGAGCCACACCAGTGGACACACAGACACCAGTGGACTGTGTGTCCACCGACTAGATGTAAGGGAGTCATGGAGACCACATTAATCGACTACATCAGCCTTATGGTGTCACTCTCCTTTCAAGAATGCCAGGTCTTAGATGCTTGGAAAACTGCTCAAGTAATCCCCCTTAAAAAGAAGGCCAGCATTCATATCACCCAATTTCAAAACCTTCGCCCTATCTCCCTCCTCCCCTTTTGCGCCAAACTTGTGGAAAAGGTAGATAATAGACAGCTTATGAGCTATCTAAAAGAATACTCTCTCCTGCACCCCACACAATCTGGGTTCAGAGCAGGGCACTCTACTGAGTCCGCCCAGCTTTTCTCCATCGAAAGTTTGAGGCATATAGTGGATGATGGAGAGACAGCAGCGTTGGTACTTTTAGATCTGAGTGCAGCCTTCGACACCGTGCTGCACTCAACGCTGCTGTCTCGACTATCTGACATGGGAGTAACGGGGCATGCCCTTGCATGGATGGAGTCCTTCCTGGTTAACAGGAACTTTCAGATGCACTGTCTCCCCTTTAAGTCTTCCCTTAGGTAGGCGAGCCATGGGGTTCCTCAGGGCTCTAGCTTGAGCCCTACTTTATTTAATATCTACATGGAAGCCCTGGCTCGCATAGTGGAGACTTACGGGGTGGGCATTGTCAGCTACGCTGATGACACCCGGCTGATGTTCAAGCTCACACCTGACCACAGAGAGGATGCCACTAATTTTTCCAACTGTCTCTCCTCTGTGGCAGCGTGGATGAATAAGAACTGCCTTCGCCTTAATGGCGATAAAACCGAGCTATTGGTGGTAGGAAAATCTTCTTCCGCATGGTCCCACATGTGGTGGCCTGCGGAATTAGGCAGACTGCCTTGTCCTGCGGTCTCGGTACGCAACTTGGGCATAACGCTCGACTCTAATCTCTCATACATGCCTCATGTCAGTAAAATCTCGGCCAGATGCTTCAGTGTAAGGTTCTCCGAAAGGTACTAGACCTCCTCCCTATGGACTCCAGGAAGACCACTGTTCATGCCCTAGTAACCCCCCATCTGGACTATGGGAATGCCCTGTTGCTAGGCTTGAGCAAAAAGGGACTTCACCAACTCCAGTGTGTCCAGAATGCCGCGGCACGTCTTGTGCTCAAGCTTCCTCGCAGAGCCTCAGGGAAATCTTCCTTGTCTAAACTCCACTGGCTCCCCATTGAGGAGCGAATTAAATTCAAAGCACTATGCTTTGCCAATCGCATCGCTCAAGGTACGGGCCAGAGTATCTAAAAGGCCTTCTTACATCACACCGCCCCACCAGAAATTTAAGATCCTCTGAAGCAATGTTGTTCAAAATCCCCAAAGTCACCAGAGCCAGGATGGGCGGCCGCTCGTTCAGATTTCTGGCTTCTAAGTGCTGGAACGAGCTCCCACTTGAGATCCGTATGGAACCCTCTGAAACCAGGTTTCAGGGAAAACTTAAAACTTTCCTATTCCCACGCACTTAACCCCTTTCCTTCCTATCCCCTTGAGTTGGCCCTCCGGCGCTCCTTCCTTTAGCGTCAATGCAGTTTTCAGCGCGGGGACACTCTGTTCTTGAGTAACCAGGCGCTTTACAAATGGCTTTAAATAAATTAAATACAAAATAAAAGGGTTTTCTGAATATTTAGTAATGCGGGACAAATACATAAAAGATGGAGTAGTGACTCATCTTCATGTCCGCAAAGGCGGTATTCCTTAGTGGGCCAGGACCATTTCCATTTTGGGGTAAGGTCTTTAGATGGATAGAATCCCAGTCTCAATAAAATCAGATTCCACTTTTTCTGTTTTGAGAAGTGTTCTAGCAGGTATGACTGAGGTTTCAGAGATTTGTAGGATGGCATCACCACCCATGCAGGTGTTTTAAGGGCCAGAGATGCTTTATCAATTAACTGAAATTGTCGATTGATGGCTTTGTTGGCTATTTGTTTGAACTCAGAATAGGCCGATATTGTGAGCCAATCATTCTCTAACTTTAAGGCTGAAAGGGATTGTTTTAAAACTGGATATACTGACTTTCTTAACCTGGATTGCTTTTCGACCTCCAGCTAACAATAATGGGCTAAAGAGTTTTCCTCCGCTGCCCTTATTCTCCAGTAATATTTGACAAGGGCTCCTTGTCTTGTCATTATCTGTTTTCTTAAACCGAAATTCCAGTCTTATCTGGGCTTGAGAAATGTGGCGTGGGATTGAAAATTGTTTCTTGTAGAGACTAGTTTGTACAGTGTTTAAAACTGTTGAATCCTTAGTGTTCAACATTTCTAATTCATACGAATGGATGGCAAGAATTTTGCTGCAACGACCTTTAACACCTTGGCTGGTAATGGTTTTCCCCTCCTATGCTGATCCTTATCGAACCCCATTGTTCATGACGAGCTCAGCTTGTCATAAGCACAGCTCCACTGTGCCTCATGACGATCTGAGCTCTCATGAGCAGGAAAGGGGTTAACAGATGGTTTGTTGAACAGTGGTAAGTTTTTTCTGCAAGGTTTTAAATTCAAATAGCAGTTGTTTTTCTTGTACTTGCTGGGATTCCAGGTATTGCTTGTAGTAGAGATGTCGGTCTAGTAGTACCCCCAGGTATTTATATGTTTCGACCTGGTCCAAGGTGTTACTATTTATCATCCAGGTGGATTTAGGATGTTTTTTGTGTATGCTGGAAAAGCACCTAATCATTGATTTTTGGAAGTTGATGACTAATTGAGATGAAGATGTATATTCTGCTAGTTGGGTGATCAGCTGCTGTAAGCCTCGAGGCATTTGAGAAAGCAGCACAATGTCGTCGGCATATTGAAGGCTTGCTATTGGGACATTACCCAATTTTAGAGGGTCTCCTTGTGTTAAGCGAAGGTTGTTCTCTAAATCAGCTGTATAGATGTTGAATAGACAAGGAATCAAGACACAGCCCTGTTTTAAGCTGTTGATGGTTGGAATTGTATTGGTTAGACTTTGACCATATCCCTTTTTTTTTTTTATTTAGACCCATGTTTTCGAGTAAAGATTGATGAGTGCATCTAGCAATTTTGTGGGAGCTCCCAAAGATTTCATTTTCATCCCCAGCTTGGATCTGGGAACCTTATCAAAGGTGGCTTTAAGATCTACAAGGCATGCATGTAGGATGTTTGATTTAGCGTAGGCTTGATTAGCCAGGAGGGTGACTGTGGACAGATCCGTGAAAGTGCCCATCCCTGCACGGAATCCTGTTTGCATTTTCGGGATTAGGTTTGTACTGCTGACCCAATCCTCTAGGTCTGTCAAAAAGTTTGAAGCGTAAATTTTTGTTTCGATATCGATGAGCACAATTAATCTGTAATTGGATGGGAATGAACGCACCCCTGATTTGTATATTGGTTGTAAAATACTTCCTCGCCGTTAATCTGGGATGGTGCAAGTCTCTAAGGCATTTATGAATAGAGAGGTTAAGTGGATGGACCAAAAAGCTGGATCTTTTTTAAATAAGGTATTGGGAAGGCCGTTTGCCCCGGGGCCCCATCAGGTCTTTGTTGTTTTCTGATGTTCAGTACCTGCTTTTGAGTGATCTGTAGATGGTATTCCATTAGATCAATCCTTGGTGTTTCAAGTGCTTCTGACTGAGAGTTGTCTTCTAATTGATTTTCTTGGGGGCTTGGGGGTTATCAGTGTAAGTGAGCAGGATTTAGTGTCTGTTTTCTGAATGTTTTTGGACATCTAGGCCAAAACATTTTAGAGTTTCTTTACTGGCTACATTGGAGCATTTTCATCCAGATTTAATCGTTGTATGTATGCTTTGCCACCCTAATTTCCTTTTTTAGATCTCTTTTCATTTTTGCTCTTGTTGAGTACTGAGTTGGTTGTGTGCCCTGGGTTCGCATTGATGTTAGATGTTTATTTAGTTGTTTTTTTTTTCCTTAGATTGTGTGTATACCAGGCTGCCCCAATGATCCTGGCGGCACTGGTAGTGCAATTAAAAAATGTATTTTTAAATTGTTGACAAAGGATTCCCAGACCTTTATCCGAAGTGGCTTTGTGCCCGTTGGAGCCAATAAGGAGGAACATGTCTCCATGATGGTGTCTATGTTGTTTTTGTTCCATGTACGTCATTTTAAGTTGTACAATTGAGTTGGTAGTGTGAGAGCCTTGGCTTGCTGATACCTTTCTTGGATGTTAGTTAATGTAAAGGTTTGAGGGTGGTGGTCACTTTCTGCTCTTTCCTTTATTTGAAAGTGTGTAAATAGAAGGGAACAGATCAGGATCCGCCAAGGTAAAAACGATGGTTGCACCTGTTTTGTTCATCACTCTTGTAAATGCTACAGGACCGTCCTGAGGGCCTCGTTCATTTAGCGTGATCAGCGAGAGTTCGTCCTGTAATACCGCGCATCTCTTGCCCAAAGTGTCACGTCCAGTTGTGTTGCCCTGGTATGCCTGTTTAAAGCCTACTATGTTTTTTTCATGACTTTGCAATAAATTCATATTAAAATCCCAGGACAGTATTATGTTAGCGTGTGGATAAGTGAGTCTTAGAATTCTTTAAGTGTGGTAGTCAGTTGCTGGATTCTTTTTCCCTTTTGCTTGTGGGCTGGATGAATGTTGATATTCAAAATTAACAAACTAGTAGAGGACGAAGCTGCGAGTTTGATGTATCGCATCCAGGGAGAGTCAAGGTCGATGATTTCATCTTTCCAAAGGATATCAGTCAAGATGAAGGTCAATAAACCGCCTTTTGCCCTTCCGTGCGTTGCGTCCTTTATTGCTGGATTAAAGAATTCTTTGTAGCCTACGATTGGGGAGTTTACTGACTGCCAAGTTTCTTGAAATAGAAGTATATCATGCTTTAAGATAAAATCGGCAAAGTTGACATCTTCGAGTCGTACATGTTCCAGGAGCACATTTTGCAGGCCTGAACTTTTTTAGAATCCTTACGTGCTTTGGTTCATGCCGCTCTGTAGTTCATGTTTAGGGCTCTCGCATGCGGGTTATCCATGAGGTTGGCTACTTCGGGATGTAGTATTGTGATCATAATTTGCCTTATTGTTTGGCCGTCACCTTTCATTGTGCTGAGATCAGCAGGACCTTTAGCTCCTTTTAAAACGCCAATGATTTGGTTGGGCTGTTGTAATGGGCTTGGGTAGTAGGGTAACACCACCTTTTTTAGTGATCTGTCCAAGCTGCTATCGTCATTTCAGGCCCAATTCGGTTACGATTAGATTTTAACTCAATTCTATCCAGCTCTCGGTGTAGTGTAGTTCCTATATCCCTAATAGGCTCTGCTCATTGGAATAATATACACTATAGATTTGACATAGGACTGAGGTCAGTATGTCTCTATCGAGTACATTAAACTTAATTGTGTGTGCCAGCTAACTCTGAGGTCACTAAAAACGTAATAACACACTGTAAATTAGCAAAATATATGTTGAACCCTAGGGGCGTACCAAACCATATATCAATAAAGTGGTATAAGAACCACGACTTGCATAGATACAAGACCTAAAGCCTTTAGAACTGCTGGGGCCACCAGGAACCACCCAAGGTAGTGACAAAGAGGACCCACAAGGGAAGCGTGCAGTATCTAAACACAGCCATGAATCACCATTAAATTCTATGGGGAAAGTGGCAGTCGGAATTTTAGAGATAAAGGACACTTAGATGAGGACTTGGAGCAAACCCCTTTAGAACTTGGAGGTTCTAGAGTCAACCCCAAAGGCAGCACTGGAGTACTCAAGTTACCTCACCCAGGAAAGCCGGGTGCATAGGTGTCCTTTCGTGTCGGGTTTCGTCGTCGTTTTCAATGGAGATCTGCTGCAAAGTGCTGCTGGCGTCCAAGTGGAAAGTGTCTGGTGTGATCCAAGCCTGGATCAAAGATGAGAAGAACCTGAAAGCAGAGGTGACAGAGTCTTTGTCACTTTCCAGTGACCAGGGGCACGATAGTCGAATGCCCACCAATGTCGGTGATTTCAGGTGAAGAAGGTGAAGCTTGACTCTTCAGCCACAAGGACCAGGATGCATAAATGATGACCAGGATCTGGATTCAAGGTGTCTCACAAAGGGTGTCGAGTGCTGCGAGGTTGGTTTCCGGATTGGTCCCAACAAGCCTTGGCAACAGCAACCCACGCAGAAAGCAGAGATAGGATACGGTGCAGACCAGCAAGGTCTGAGGGACTCACCACATGGTAGGCCATCAGGGCACATATGGAGCAATAAGAAAAGCTCAAGGAGAAGTAGAGTTACCTTTGAGGGGACCAACCAGTCGACGGACCAAGGATCGCAAAGGAGTCATGAGCGGAAATGCAAGAAGCAGGCTCACAGACCACTTGTGGACTGTAGGCTGACAATCTTCAATGCAGATGGTGCTCGGGGTTTGGGGTACAAATAAACCAATGCACAACTTTGAGAAAGCTCAGGAAGTTGATGCACCTACAAATGTGCACGCTGTCCAGTGGTCCAGTTCCATGTCACTCGTAAGGGCTGCGGGTCTCAGCTTTGCTGGGGAATTGGATCGGCCTTAGAGAAGTCTGGGAATCCTCTTCCTGGGTTACAAATACTTCCGAGTCCGGCAGGAGCTTCAGAGATGCAGACTGGCAAATGCTTTGTTGGTGCCTGTTTGAACAGGGGAGTCACTCCTTGACCCCAAGGAAGATTCTTCTTTCCTTTACTCTTTAGTAGAGCGTCGAGGTTCCAGGATTCGGTTTCAGAGTTTTGTCCAGGTATAATCTAAAATCCTGTTGCCAGGGTTCACTTACTTCTACTAAGAAAAGGGGTTGGACATACTCTGGGGACCCACCTATGGGAGGGTTTGGAAAGAGGGGTGGCTACACCCATTTCCTTTGTCCAGTTTCATGCCAGAATAGGGGCTGGTAGCCCATGCAACCGGTTTGAATTGGGCTATGCACATGGACACCAAATGTGCCCCCAGTGCTGACTTCAAAGCACTATCAGAGTGCACCCACCCAGCCCCAATACACAAAAGCCTGTCTGGGAGGTGGTTACACCTCTCTGTCACAGGACACCTATTGTCCAGGCCCCCCCTGCCGGAGTTTCGGTCAGCAGCAGGCGTGTCTGTGGCTGCAGCACCCATTTTGTGATGCCAGTGCTCTTTTAAACTATTACTGGTTAGACCAGTGTGTACATGTCTCTCCCTCTAGAA
Source organism: Lissotriton vulgaris (assembly GCF_964263255.1). Classification (NCBI taxonomy): domain Eukaryota; kingdom Metazoa; phylum Chordata; class Amphibia; order Caudata; family Salamandridae; genus Lissotriton; species Lissotriton vulgaris. The sequence continues at coordinate 863,134,923 of NC_141698.1, read as the reverse complement.
GGGTGGAATTCTACCCCCACTGCCTGGACTTGCGGGAAGATAGGATTCCAAACTTTTTGGCACCAACACAACATGTTTCCATGCAGCCATTCCAAAGTCAGCATTTACCGTGAGGTTATAATGCACTTAAGAGTATATGGTCTGGCAGCAACACAGAACAGCCTCAGAGAATAGGCTCCGAAAGCTGCAGAGGGGTTCTGCTCATGCATGGGCACCCTCTCACACAAAACCAAGCACTCTGCCTTCAGGATTGATAAGACCTGTCTTAGGAGTGACTGATAGGTTTATATGTGTCAGTGATTAAAGGTAGATATGGGTAACCTATATCTTATTAAGGGGTGCATGCACCACCTTACCCAGGCTGCAGAGGCAGTCCTGTGGCGCCATTTTGGAATGCTTCCCGGGGGGGGGGGGGCATAATACATACTTCAGCCCCTGGTAGGCCTCTGGGGTACCTATGCCCTTAGTACCTAGTGTACCATACATTAGGGACTCACAAGGGTACCTCAGTAACCAAACTGGGGTGTACCTAAAGTGCATGCAATCAATTTAGAGAGGAAGCAGCTTGGCTGGGGTTCTGGAGAGCAGGGCCACAGCCAGACTAAAGTCGAAAAACAGTGAAGCATCAGCAAAAAGTGGGGGTAACCATAGTAAGCAGATCCTACTCTCCTACACAAATACTCTAAATAAACATAATAAAGTGAAAGTATCCACATTAGCCAAATGCACAGTAACAATAATTATATTAAATGGACACTCTTAACATTTCAATTAAAGGGACAGTCAATGATTCGGTCTTTGGGAAATCTTAGACATAAATATAGTCAACAGGATTTCAATCCTGTGTTTAGTTCATTTAAATGTGGGTGTCTCACTTTGTGGCAAACGTAGCCTTTTTAGGCTCTTACTCTCATTAAATGTTATGATTTCATAATGACGTGAATAGATCCATACAAACACAGTGCACCGAAATACTCATTACCTTGGTGGAGCAGTTTCAGAATATATTTTTCTTCCAACATTCCCTCACAATGCTTAGGAGTAAAATATAAACATTGCTTCATAGGCTAAATAGCCTAATCTATTCATCTACATCGCTAGGGATATAACGCTCAAAAACGGTGCACTGATGAAAACATATAATCACATTTTAAAGTGACACTCAACACCACATTGTGTAGCAAATTCTACATAAGTATACTCAATATAATTCAAACGCAATGTGTCAATTATTGTTTCAGAACGGTTTTATCATTTTGAGGCTGAAGTATCCTTTTCAATTCATAATACCATCACTTTACAGGAGTTAGTTGCTGACTAAATTCATTACACCAAAAAAGATTCATTTCTTGAGTTATGTCACCTGCAAAGAAATAGACATCAATCAAATCACAAAAAAGGGAGTACCTGAGGAAAAAAATAGATAAAAAATATTCTCACAATCACAGATTTAAATAGACTATCTACAGGTCAACCTTACTTACTGTGGGGCCAGGGAACTAACCTTTATTCTCAGTGGCTTCTTACAGATAATTCTTTATCCATATTCATCCCCCCAGATGCAATGGAACTGGCTTCATGAATTCATCTGGATTCTAAAGTTCAGAGAGATAAGAACCTATTCCCCCTTCTCGGATGCCTAGGTACCATGTAAAGTCCAAAATATTACACTTTCCTCCAGTGTTCTTTATGACATTCATTTAAGTGGTGTGCAGTGCTGTAGCTTGTATCATTATTGGGTATTGCCCACATGTGCTCTAAAACTCGGTTTTTAAGTGAGAAAATGGTTGGACCAATATAACACTTGATGCATGCGCAGACATTAACATAAACAGCAAAGTCAGTTTTATCCGAAAAACGTTTTATAATGTGCCACTTTTTGCAGGTACGGGCCAGTACAACCTCCTGTACAATAGTGTGATGTTTAGAAGCTTTACACTGTCTGCATCATTTGAACCCCCTGCCAGGTTTTTTTGTTGAGGTGAAAGGAAGCTTTGCACTAACCGGTCTTTTAAAAATATATGTATTTGGGTCCTGTGATTGAATATCCCATCTTTTCTGTAAGATTTGTCTCAATGTATATGCATATCATGTGAACTTAGTAATAAAGCATACTGGAGCCTTCTCTGTGCTGAACGGTCATGTTGTGGGCCTGTATAGGGACTCGTCTCTATTTATCTTGTCCGCTCTAACACTAGCAAGTTTTAACATCATATCTGGGTATCCTCAAATTCTGAATCTTTGGATCATATCCTCCTTGGTCTTATGGAAGTCCTCCTTGGCGCTACAATTATGCTTTGCATGGAAGAATTCGCTACATGGGATATTCCAACTAAAGTATAAGTAGAGGTGTGTTCTAAAAGACTGTTCTTTGATGGCACGATGAGTTGTCCGGGATTGGGGGGTCAACGCCGCTCTTATTGATTTTAGGTAACAGGTAAAATGTGGGCACATAGGTGTTTCACTTTTCAAAAATTGCATCTCATCACACTCAATAAGTCAGTTATTTTACCATTCTTTGAGGGGTTCAAAAACCTGTTCTGTAGGTTCAACTATCTACTTAGGCATAACAGGACACATAATTCAGCTGTCTGTATGCCTCCCTCGGATAATTCCCCTTGACAACAAAACCACATCCCCTCCCTTATTAGAAAGTTTGATGACTATACTATCATCCTTCTGTAGTGCTGACACAGCCTCCCACTGACTTTTACTCATGTTTTGTATTTAGACCCTTTCACCACATAGTTGCAATATATCTTTGGAGAATAAATCCCCAAAAGTGTAAATGTCATTTATAGGTAAATGTAGTACAAATGTAGATGTTTGTCTGAAATTAGAACATACTATTAGCTCTGTACTTATTCCAAATTCCTTAGTTAAATCACCTATAAGGGCCGGATCAAAGGGATCATACAAATCACTTGTACATCAACATCAGTTTCATTACTTAAATCATGCATAGTGTTCAACCTTTCAATGTCATCAATCAGTATATTAAAGGTCTCCCTAATAGGAGAAATTTCTGCCTGGGCAGGGTTTTTTTTCAAAGCATGGATTTTGCTTCTTGTGTATGGGAACTACATTTCTCTTCAATAAATACATAAACCCTCTAGCCAGAATCACAATATCAATGCCCTCTCCTATGCCAATGGCACACAACTCATACTCTCCCTCACAGACAGGTCCACCAGCACCCAGATCAAGTTTAATGCTCCCTGGTAGAAGACCAGCTAGCTAAAGCTGAACACCGATAAGGTCAAAATCTTTGTCTTTGGGAAGAGTACATCACCGTGGTACTCTACCTGGTGGCCAACAGAACTCAAGACAACAGCCACACCACAACTCACACCAAGACCCTCGGGATCATCATCGACAACATTGGCAAAAGGCTCGTAATTATCACCCAGAAAATCACCATGAACACCCGTGTCACAAGCAAGCTGGACTACAGGAACACCCCCTATGCACAGATCAAAAAAAGCTCACCAGAAGGCAGCAGACCCTTGAAAGCTCAGCAGCCAGAATCACTGTCAACCTCCCATGCCGCAATCCCATCACACCACACCTAAAGGAGCTTTACTGGCTCCCCGTTCACAAATGAGCACAATTCAAACTCCTTACCGACAATTTCAAAGCACTACATAACACTGGTCCAGCATACCTCAACAATCACATCTACTTTCACAAATATTCCATACACCTCCGATCATCCAGATTCTTACGTAAACAAATCTCATGCATATGGAAAACTAGATCCGGATATCGGTCCTAAAGAGTGGAGCAACCTGCTTCTACACATATGAGTCTCCTCCTCACATCTTGAATTCCGCAAGAAGCTGAAGACCTGGCTTCTTGAGTAGGTCCTCTAGGCCCTAGGTGTGCTTATACTGACACCTGCGCATCACTTAGATAACCACCTGGTTGGCAGTGCGCTCTACAAATCTGCATATCATAACAAAATAAAATAAACAGTGCCATTTCCTGTGTTTCAGAAACAGTAGCTGAATTATTCTTCTCACAGAGCACACCAGGAACGTCATGCTGTGAACATCACCTCATATACTGCGCTGAGTGATTTTGTTTGGGAAAAGGTTCCTTATCAGATTAAAGGACCAATAAAAATTACTCAAATTCTCTATGTTTTAAAAAGATACCTATTTGACATATATTCCTGATCCCTTTGTAAATTCATGGGACATAAATGTTGTATGATTTGAACTCATGATTTATGAGATAATGAAGATCCACATTTAAATGAAGAAAATCACCAGGAGTTGTTTTGTTTTCATCATTAAGGACACAATTACATTCAGAAGTCAAACAGCCACAGAGAAATATATAAGTATACACAGTGGCAGCATTGCACCCAAAAGCAGTCCAGAACATTTCAGAACAGGATCCCCTATTTCAATAGCCAAGACAGGACTGACCCAGCTGATTTGTATTGTTTCCAAGAATTAGGAAAACGTAAAAAGATCCTGATCACTAATCACAAGTTGGTTTATTCTGCACAGTTTAATGCCTCACTTGCACTCCAATGTTATGCATATTAGAAAGAAAATATAAATGAAAAAAAATATTTTGGATATCAAGTTTGGCAAATTAAAGGTACAGAACTTCCTTTTAGAACATGCATGATTCCCCGAGAAATGATTTTATGAAGAAGGCAAATGACATGTACCGGCTTTGTGTCTAGTTAATCAAATACAATTTTTAGATTGCCAATGGAAGAAAACATTACTGATGCTCATCTAAATAGCATGGTGCAAAATGGTATGTATAATTTGACAGCATACAATTCAGATGGAATTGCTCTGTGGCCAATAGATACTGAAGTGTGTATTAACAGGGTTCGTTCGACCAGGCTCCAATACAATATATATTCTCCCATTGATATAATTCAGATAGCAAGATTTCAAAGAAGAAAAAGAAGCAAACGGGTATCAGTCCTGTTTTGTGTCAAATTGTGTTTTCAGAAATATTCAACAATGACCCGATAATGTTATCTAAGTTAGGAACAGAGTGTGAAGATCACAAGAGAAACTTTCTGTAAGGAAACTGAGCCAAGACAGGCCATGCAGAATTGTTCAACCTAGTTTTGCTGTAAGCTAACGGGAGGTGTATTCAGCTTTCACTTACTGGGAGCTTATCAGTCCAGCTCCCAACACTGATGAGATTAGCAGATTGTGATATTATATTCAACATAACCTTCATTGTTTGAAGCAGGTAGGAAAGTGTGAACTAATTTTGAAACTTGAATCAGGTTTTCTGTTGGTGCGGAGCCTAGCTGGTTAAGACAGTGACATAAGGGTGGCATTGATATAAAGTTAAACAGCCAATATATTCCAACATTTTTGCTGTTCATATTACTCTCAAATGTTGCAGCTAGCATGATATTTGTCTTTGCAATGGTTAATATTGGGCCTGATTAAGCGTTTTTCGACATTCACAAACTATAATTTAACAGTAAGTTTACGACTGCGGGGACTCCGCCGCTGTCACGGCAGAGAGGTCTGCACATAAAATGATAGGCCAGTCGTAAAGTTGCTATTAAATCATAATTTGTCAATACCAAAAATGAATAAACTTACTCAAAAGTATAAGTTTACTCTTGTGAATCAGGCCAATAGTTTGCACTAGGAATGGATTTCGATTTTAAAAATACATCTTTAAAATTCATCCATTATTTCCTAATGTCCTTAAGTGTGCCTTCCTACTATGAAATAAGGTTTAAATTGCTCTAATTATACCTGTGATACTCTACATAATTGATCATTTCTTCAAATGCATCTCACTTGGGTAATGACAGATTACTAGAGGCCGGTAAAAAAATAGAGAGCACTCAAGGGCTATGGAAAAAAAAAAACAAGAGAGCAAATGGGAAGTGGGGTGGGAAGCAGAAACTGTAGTGTAGTTCCTATTTTCCCAATAGGCTCTGCACATTGGAATAACATAAACAATAGTTTAGACGTAGGACTGAGGTTGACTAGGTCTCCATTGAATATGCTAGACTTAATTTAGGTTTGCCAGCTAGCTCAGAGGTCACTAGAAACTTTCTCAAATGAACAGGAGGAGTGAACATCCCTGATTAGACAAGAAGGGATTTAGCTTCTGACAACCGCATAAAAATGACAACTTTGCTCCCCCAGAATAAGGAGTATATCTCCAGAGTCGTGTGAAAACAATAGATAGCTATTTCACTCAGTCAATCGTGCATACTTAGTTTCACCAGAGTGCAGAGAAATAGAGAGACAGGCGTTTTCAATAAAAGGTGTTATTTATTGAGCAGTCTTCTTTCTCATGCAAGAAAAATGAATTGCCACAATTGCAATACTTGTTATAATGTAAAGTGCGTACAGTAAAAGGAGTATTTTGAAATAATACTGTAAAAGCATTGATATGGTTTCTGAGCCATATGATACTTAAAAGGTATAAAATATATACAGTTACATACAATCATAAAAGTTTGACTAAACGTACTCAACTGGTGCTTCTAAATACGTCTACCCCAATGTACCTAACCTAAGCCTAGTACGTGGGAAGGAGTAAGTGAGCTGCAGTTTAAGTTAAGTTAGTTTTTGCCAAGAATCTGACTCAAGAATTCTCTAAGGATCTAATCAGCTCCGTACCTTGGTCTTAGAATGGAGGAGGTCTTGTATCTCGCTCCCAGGACTCGATCTCCCTGTAACCCGCAAGGGTGACTGGAAACACTGGAGCTGGATTTTCTCGGCAGGAGAAAAAGACAGCGTCTTTCTCAGTGCGTCAAAATGGGAAAGACGGCTTCCTTCGGCACTCGCATCAGCTGGGCTTCGGATAAGTAGCTAGCCGCTCTGCTCCACACCACTGTGTGTTGCTTAAGGCAATGCTGGTATATTTATACCTGGAAGGTGCTGTGTTTGACATAAGGTTGGACATAAGACGTCAATTAAAGATGTCACTAAGAACTGGCCGTTCTTTCAGTGCTCGCAGGAGTTCTAGGACAAATCAAAACAAAAGCATGGGGAATTCCCAGGTTGCTGGAGGTTTGGTTTGTTGAAAGAACTCGTTGGACTTTCTAGGAGTCTATGGAAGTAGCCTTGCCGTATTTGGTTTGCATTGGCTATTACTAAATATGGATTTGATTCTTATGCCTTTATAAGGGTATGATTTGTTATAACCATATAAGGGTATAAATCGGGAATATTTAATTAGGCTCCTAGATATGATCACAACATAGTTCTGCACATAAAATGATAGGCCAGTCGTAAAATTGCTATTAAATCATAATTTGTCAATACCAAAAATGAATAAACTTACTCAAAAGTATAAGTTTATTCTTGTGAATCAGGCCCATAGTTTGCACTAGGAATGGATTTCGATTTTAAAAATACATCTTTAAAATTCATCCATTATTTCCTAATGTCCTTAAGTGTGCCTTCCTAATATAAAAGAAGGTTTAAATTGCTCTAATTATACCTGTGATACTTTACATAATTGATCATTTCTTCAAATGCATCTCACTTGAGTAATGACCGATTACTAGAGGCTGGTAAAAAATAGAGAGCACTCAGGGGTTATGGAAAAAAATGAAACAAGAGAGCAAGGGGGAAGTGGGGTGGGAAGCAGAACCAGAGAGCAGTAGGCAGGGATGCGAGGCCAAAAAAGGAAACACACACACTCCCATAGAGTTGTGAAAGGAAATGAAATCAGTTTCTCATACAGCAGTGGAGAAATGCAACACATCCAAAGTGAACACTGTGAGACTGAACTGTTCCTGGGTGGGACAAACTTAGAAAAGTCATCAAATCATGAGCAGAGATACCGGACAGATATCAAAGGCCTGCAGTCATGAGCAAGAGGTTTGCAAAAACCCATTCTATGTATGAGTAATTTACTGAAAACAGCAGGTCTCAGACAGACTTTCTGTAGAGCTAAAAACTATAGAAGCCCCCATTTAAGATACCTTTTAACAGCCCACACCATTTTCCAAAGAGAAAATCTTCAAATACCTTTAAACGATATTTATTTATTTATTTATTTATTGGCATTTGTAAAGCGCAGCATATACCCTGGGGTGTCTTGGCTTGGCTTGGCTTGTCGTGGATAGCTCAAACTGAACTCTTTATTACAATTTCCAAGCTTAAACCTTTCAATCATTTTGCAGATCCGTAAACAGCCAACCTAGCTAAAGACTTGCAGTTTCATCTAGTGCCACATTTGTGCAAACTTATACACCTTTCACTTGCACATGGTATGTTTCCAGTCTGCATAAACTTGGGTTAATTGTAGCCTATGTTAAAAATGCTAGATACATATCCGGAAGTTCCCAACAACTTTCAATAAGTCTCCAGCCTGCCTTTCTTTGCAAAAGTGATAAAAAGCTGTGTCGTCAACCAGCTGAAACAGTCACGGGCAATCCGTTAAATGCTTAGCAGTCGGGGTTTAGTTTATATTATAGAAGCCGCTATTCTCCAAGTCATCGATGGTGACTACGCATCCTCGGCAACTGTGACCCATACCTCTTGAGACAGCTCAATTTATCATCGACCTTTGACACAGTCAACCACAGCATTCCATGCATATGCTAAAGTACCAGATGGGGTTCGAAGAGAAGTGTTTATTGGGATTTAAGTGTCTTGCAAATATTCAGGTTAAAACTTGCAATTTATAGTCGATTGCTGTTCCTCTACCTTGAGAAATTCCATAAGGTTTCGTTGTAGCTCCTGCACTTTTCAACCTCTACCTTGCACCTCTGGTGACTTCGACAAAGATTACCGATATGCCAATGACACTCAACTTTACTTGAAGGTTTCTCTTTCTCAGACATGCTTGAATGGCCTCGACCTTTGGCATTATACAATAATGGATGACTGCCCATCATATTAAATGTATTCGTAACAAGAGAGGTTTCCTGCTCATCCCTTATAATTCATAAACAGTGAAACTTAGATAATGGTTAAGCACAATAACTCTGCTAGACTGCAGGTTGATTATCAAGGAAAATGTTAAAACCCTCCAGTTTTTAAGGCTATCCAATGAAATGTACACACATATATAAACAACATAGCCAGGAATGCAAACCTTAATTTAAAACTAACTCGGAGACCAACACTATTTTACCAGAAGAAGATCTATAGCAAGTTGTACAGGTAGAATTTAGTAATGCCCTTGTCCCTGGTATTCCCAAACTCCATTCATTTGATTACTTAGACTGAACCATAGAGGCGCATCACACTGGCTTTCCATAATCTTAGCTGGCTTCCCACCGAGTTCACAGATTCTTGCAAGACAGCTTACTTAAGACACAAACGCATACTTTACCACAACCATCTGCATCTTTATGTCCTTTGCATCCCCCAAACACCAGCTAAAATCACAGCTCCTTAAGTGCCATTTTGTCAATCTTGTATCTATATTTTTATACATTTCTTTAGACCTTTGTCTCGGCGCTCATTATTCTTTAACTTTATTTTGTTAATTCTTGTGTAGTTTTTGTCGTTTGCTTCTTTGACATTATTGCCTATTATGCGTTGTTTTCTTCTAACAACAAAGACTGTATTTCCATGTGAGTCGCTCCGAGGCTCTCAGGCCTTCTGTGCTCTCTGTGAAAACAAAAAGTGAGTAAAAAATAAACCACCAAGACCCAGGACCCAAAGCATCCCGGGAGAAATATCAAACCCTTTCCTCGCGTTCTAAGTCTATAACACATGTATTGTTATAACCCTTCCTTTGGTCGAAATAAAAAAGCCTGTTCGAAATCATACCAACTACCTAACAATTTGTTTGTTGAAAACGGATCTCAAAATCTCACCCTAACCTAAATTTGGATTCTTCCTCTGAACAAAGCAGGTATTCATATTTTATTTATTTGTTTGATTAATTAAAATCTTACAAAAAGGCAGATAAAACTTTACCAAATTTAAAATTATAAAACAATTGGATTTTCAATCAGTTTTCAAAAGTTAGATATATATTATACACATAAAAAAGAAAGAGAGCTGCATTGTATAAAGTCCATATTCACGTAGACTATTGTTTGGTCAATCAAAAACATCCAATTTCTTCTGTACCGCACGAGGGAATTTAACAAGCGCAGAACTCATCGGCAAATCTTCTGGGTTAAGACTTGCGATCAATGCCTGTCTACATGTCTATACACTACGCATGTAAAACATTCTTTTAATTGTAGTTTTTCTTTCATTTTCCAGATCCGGGCAAAGACACAATAGGTGTAAGATGTTTTCTTCTCCTAGGTTACAAAGCCTGCATATGTTCTTTCCTTGTGGTCTCTTCCATGGAGGTAAGTGGCATGTGTCTGGATAGAAGCCAAATCAGGCATTAATAAAAATGTGTTTATTTTTCTTAGACCATGCAGTTTCTAGATAGGTTTGAACCTTTTTTTTTTATATCCAGAGACAATTGACCATGCGTGGCTACGCTTGACCAGAATATCTTTATCCATAATCATGGAGAGGTAGTTAGTGAGTTTGTTTATTGTTTTTTTGAAGCTCTCCGACGTAATTGTGGTTTCCCAGATTGGTGTTGTACCAAATTCTGCAATAGCGCTGTTTAAGCAGGAGCTGACGTTTGTGTTTGTTTTGTTGTTCACTTCCTGCCACAATAAGCGGGACATTTCATTATCCTTGTCGTTTTTTATTCTGTTCCATACTTTTAGTATGTGCCCTTTCCTTGCGTAGCATTGATTGTTTAGCCCAAACTCAAGTCTCACCTGAGCTTGTGAGGCATTCTTCGGGAGAGAGAATAAGGATCTGTACGTTTTAGCTACAGCTATATTAATAATGTCAGCATCTTGACCATTGAGTGCCTCACTACCGTAGGTTAGAGCAGGCAATAATTTTGCGGCAATTATTTTTAATAAAGGGTGATAAGACAAATCTCCCGTTGATTTCTGAATGATTTTAAAGGCCCCTACTAGGGAGTTTGCCTTTCTTATAATGTCCGATTTTTGTGTCTGAAAGTTGCCTTTGTCATTAAAAGTAACTCCCAAGTATTTATAATCTGCTACTTGCTCCAATTTTTTTCCGTTTAATAACCACTTATGTTTGGATTTAAGATGAGCATTTTTTGAGATGACCATTACTTTGGTCCTAGCTTCATTTATTTGCATGCCATTTTCCTGTGAATACCTAAAAATCCCATCAATTAATCGTTGCATGCCGACTTTGGTTTGGCTTAAAAGCACAACATTGTCGGCATATAATAGGTTAGATATCAGTTTGTTTGCTAGCCTTGGGGAATGTGCATTGATTTCATTTAGGTCTGTATAAAGATCTGCTAAGAATAAGTTAAAAAGTAAGGGGGCCAGAACGCACCCTTGTTTTAGGCCACTCGATGTAGAGATTTTTCTGGTTAGTGTATTTCCCTCACCTAACCTTACCTTTACCCAGGTTTCTGTGTGCAGGAGCCGGATCAATTGTAAGAGATTATGCGGAATTCCTTGTTTGTTAGGCTTTTCCCAAAGGAGTTCTCTGTCAACACAGTCAAAAGCAGACTTAAAGTCTACGAAACACAGATATAACAGTTCTTTAGATGTGATTGCTTTATCTATTAGTAGTGATAGTATTAAAATATTTGTGGATGTACCAAGTCCCTTAATAAAGCCTGTTTGATTCGCAGGCAGTACCTGTTTCTCTTTTGCCCATTCCGTTAAAATCTTCAGTAGGAGTCCTGCAAACAACTTTGCATCGGTGTCCTGCAATGTAATTAGGCGATAGTTTTCCAATAGTTGCCAATTTCCTTTGTATAGGATTGATGTTATTAGTGATCCTTTCCATGATTTAGGGATTTGGCCGCTCTCCACTACTTCTCTAAAAACATCTGTAAGATAAGTGGACCAGAAATCAGGTGCTTCCTTATGTAGTGCAAATGGGATACCATTGGGACCGGGGGCCCCATCCTTCTGTCTTTTAATTAGCCCAGCCACTTGAGTTTCAGTTATTATAATATCACAGTCGCTTTCTTGATCAGCCTTTATATACATCGGATTGATTGCAGGTTGTTTTGGTGCTGTGGATTTGGAATCTAGATGTTTTTTAAGGAACGTCACCCATTCTTCTTCAGATAAGCTGGATCCTATAGCAACCTTATTTGGTCTAGCTAGTCCATTAATTAATCTCCAGAATTCCCGCGAGTTTGTTAAAGTGCTTGTGTAATAGATTTTTGTCAAAAGCTCTTGTTTGTCTTTATTTTTTTCCTTCCAGATTAGTTTCCTTAAGAAGCAATTAGTAGTTTTTAATGATGCCAGTATTTCCTCGTTAAGTGGGGTCTTGGTTAGCTGTTTCCTCAGCCTGTTTCTCATGGTTCTAGTTTTCCTTACCGCTTATGGGAGATAGATCTTAGTTTCTTTTATCTTCATAAATTTATTCTTTTTCCTTTGTTTACCTATTATTTTTGAATTGTTGGACACCACTTTCTGTGTAAATTCAGCCCATCTATCTAGGGCAGTGCACTTTGTTTGTTCATCAAAGTATTCCACAGCTAGATTTTTTGCCATTGCAATAGTCTCCTCCATATTTTCAGGTTTCCAAGTAAGTTTCTTGTAATTTGTGGTACTGATCTGGCCTTGTATTATCGAGTACTTTTCAGATTCCTCGCAAAATAACTTTATCTTAACGATTTGCTGGCTGTGATCGCTGTTTAAAACTTTTTTTAGATAGTAGGAAGTCACTCTGCTGAAAGTACACAATGATGTAAATGTGTAATCAATACATGTTTTACTATTAGTTGAATGAAAAGAGCTAGCCGGTGGAGAGTCTGTTGTAAATCTCCCATTTAGTACCCTAAAACTGAGTGCTTCCAAGTTCTTTACCAAGTTTATCCCTGTTCTATTTTGTTTATTAGATGTTCTAGGTTCCGTTATTGGATCCGGGATTTCCCACTGCTGGTTTTGAGTTTGGACGAAGTCATCCCGCACAAAGGATGTCAGCAAGTTTGTATTGTAATCACCTGATACGATGTAGTCCGCTAACGGCTCTTCCAAGATTAGTTCCAGAAGTAAATTGTTTATGGTGGCAGTCATCTCTTTCTTTAATTTCTGTTTCGGTGGTATGTAGATATTGACTAATATCAAGATTTTATACGACCCCCTTCTGCGAGTTTTGTATCGTAATTTTACTGCTAGTAGATTTGGATTATTCGTCTGTATTTGCTCGTGTTTTGCGTCTAATACCAATGGAACGTATATTGCTAGGCCTCCTCCGCACGGGCAGCCAAACTTCTTGTATTTAATTGCTGGTACAAAATACCCCTTGTAATTTTTTAACATAGGTGGATCCATTGCCCATGTTTCCTGCAATAATATAAGTTGGTTTTGGTCCGAGAGACCTTTTATTTTGGCTTTTTTTAACTTACTATTTATCCCGTTGATGTTCCATGAGCATATTTTCATTATAGAGGTTGCTGTGCTCTGTTCTTGTAATGGTATTAGTGGCGAGTCTTGTCAATGTACCTTGTTACCATGCAAGGCTGCTGTGATCCATTTTTCGTTTACCTCATTAGTATTGTCTTTCTTTGGACTAATCAGACGTTTTTTATCTTCGATAATTGTTTTGCCAAGCGGATTTTTTAGAATAGAAAATACACTCTCGATTCTTTCAGACTGTAATTTTTTTGTTTGACGTTCTTCTTGTAGAAGTGGGATTGGATAGACCTTTGGAAGTGGATGACTGATTTGTATACCCCATTCAAGAAAGGTATCATGCTCTTTTAAGATTAGGTCCGCTAACGATCCTGTGGTGACTGTTAGTAGCGTTAGGGGAAGGCTTCCTTCAGGGTTTGGCTGAAAGCCCACACATGTAATGTCTTTTGTGGTTATCATTTCAAGCGCTGTTATCGATTTCAGCAGTCGGAGGATATTTCCTCTATTTAGTATTTCGTGTGGACCTTTTGATTCATAAAGTGGTGTGAGGACGAGTTGTGTGGACCTGTCTTTTTCACCATTGGTGGCTCCATTTCTTCTGTAATCCATATAAGTGATCTGCCTGTTCTGACCTCTTCTTTCAATTACCAACTTATTTTGGATATTTGGGTATATTAAATCCTCTGTTGGTTCTTTTTCCTTCCAAGGTTTTGGTTGTAATCTCTTTTTCCCTGTTTCGTTCATTGCCTCCAGATCAGCTTTTTCGTTACAGTTCCTCAGGATGCTTACCAGATGTATTTATCTCCTTCTCTTTGCGTTAATAGAGTTATATGATTGTGTTGGTCCTTCTCATTTTGTGAGGATCTTCCGGATTCCGATGCAGTCCCTGCCAACATTTCTTTGATCATACCTTTTTTTGGTTCACTTCGGATATTGGAATAAATAGGCTCCGTTATTATACATCCGTTTCCATTATTTATTCGCTTTACTCCATCTTCCTGAGCTATGTTTTGATTATTTTCCTCAGAGCTATCAGCTAGTGTACTGTTGCTAACTTGTACCGGATTATGATTATTACTGGAAAGTGTTGGTTTTAAGAAGATGTCGTAGTTTATTATCTCCCTCAGTAGTTTTTGAGCCTTTTGTTGGGTTGTTCCCGTTGGTGTTATATTTTATTTTTTTATTTGTTCCTTTAGTATTACCATCTTTTAGTTTTGTTTGTGTATGTTTTGTTCCTGCTTCATTCCTAGTTGGCACTGAGTCCGATTTAGTGTCTAATGTTGTTCCTATTTCTTTGTTAGATGTGACCAATTCAGTATTCAATTGAAAAGTGTTTTCCTTCAGTGCCTTTTTTCTCGCTTTACGCAGCTTTTTTCTCTGTCTTTTCGTTGGTTTAAAGGCTACCATATCATCTTCCTTTTCTCCTTCTCTATTAAATTCATATAGTGAGTTCAGCAGTTTTTTTTCATCTCCCATAGTATTTATTTCTTGATTTTTATTCGGATTTATGATCCCATTTAATGTGTTAGCAGTACACAGTTTTTGTTGCACTTGTTCTTGTTTATCTACAGGTATAATTTCACTAATCTTAGTTTGACGACCGTCCTCCTTACATGTGTCCTTTTTTTTAATGCAGACACTTTCTTTAATGTCCTCCAGGATTGTTTTCATGACCTCCGGTATAGTTACCAGCTTATTGATTATTGGGGAACATGAGCACTCGATGTAATTTGGTGCTGATGTCTTTTGAGCTTTAATTATTAGATTATTTAGTTCTGCTAGTTTGGTCTCAATTCCGGCAACTGCGTTGGCCATAAATCCCAAAATATCTATTTGTATATCCATTTTGTTTGATTGTGCTGATAGTGCCTCAAGAGTCAATACTGAGGTTTGGTAGTGTATATCCCATATTGTTCCTGCGTCCAGTTTTTCTTGTTTTTTTGTTTTCTTGATCCCATCTGTTTCTTTGAGATCCGAGGTATTATTGAAATTTTCATGATTATTTTGTCTCCCTGGAAGTTCTTTGTCTGCACATGTTGGTACATATTTTGACGGTGAGGCCCTGATATTGTCAATGGGATTTTTGGTTATGGATACAAAGTCATCTGTAGGTACTAGTAAGTCGTTACTACCTATTATGTTGTTAGTGTTGGGAGGTATTTGTAGTTGATTAAGATTCGACTCTTGTAACTGGTCTTTAGATCCCAAGTTTTGTATTATATTATTTTCTCTGCCAGCTTTTATTTGTGAGGTAAGACCGTGTTCCAGTTTCATTAGTTCAATGCCTGCTTGTTGTTTACCTTGTTCATACTCAATTTTATCCTTCTCGCAGTTCTCTTGGTGTCCCGGTGGTAAAGCTAGAAGGTGTTCCTCTAATATATTATCCTGTTGTTTTCTAATGATCACTTTGGCCTCTATTGGGATAGGTGCCCCTTTGTTAACAACATTCTTGGTGGTATCAAGGTTGTTAGGATTCTTTGATCTTTCCTCTGTGTATTCATTATATATAGAGAATTGTCCTTCATTTTGCCCACTCCCAGTATTTAGTAGTTGCTTTGAGATATAGTCACTGGCCCCAACTTTGTCAAATGGGTCCAAGTTCTCTTTAGATATATTTGATGGTTTGATAGGGGGCTGTAGCATATTTGGTTCTGGATCTAATTGTATTGACATAAGTGCCATTGCTGGGTCCTTCATAAAGTCAAATTTCTGTGGGATTTTTGTAGACTTTTCAAACATCCTCACTATAGGTGAGATTAGCGTCTGAGTCGTCCCCCTTAGGTCTGCTTTAGCTCTAGATTTCTTGAGTACCTTCTGCGCTTGGTTTTTCCGGATACGTTTCTTTGGGCTACCCACAGATCTTTCTTTGCCTGATCGCATTTCTAATTGATACCTCACTTTTGTCAATCAGTGTAACGTATGTTGTAGTGTTTTTAGCTCTGCGTACTGTGTGCGGATAGGGTACCCGTGGAAGATAGTATTAATCTCCTACTTCCTACTCCCCTTCTTTCTTCCTGGTCTCGTACACTCAGTCTCCACAAGCGACCAACGGGCTCCGTAGCTTCTTCCTCTCTTGTTATAACTCTAGATGTATCAATCTGCCTCCTCGGCCTGGTTGTGTAACAGCCCAGTAAATGCGCACGTTCGGCGGCCTTCCGTAGTTTGGGAATCCCGTAATCCCACTGGTGACCGTTCTGCCTCCCCAGCCCGTCTGCTCCCTGGCGTGTGCCCCGCCTCAACCACCAGAGAAGTACCACCAAGCTGTAAGGGCACTGGCAACCTCCAGCGCAACACAACACAGCTAGGTGGCAGGATGCAATGGCAGTAGTCAGGTCCTAACAGCAGCAAAGAGCATCTGCCGTCAGGGAAGAGACTGATACTAGCATTGGGTGAGTCAGCAGCCCATGGAGGTCTAGAGTTCAGGGCAACATCACGACTCCCAAAAAACAAGGTTTAAGGTGGTTGAGGCAACTGTTAGGTGGTTGGTGATTCATTAGCAGCAGCTTTCCACAGAAGCCCGGTATTCTTGCTCCTACTCTTACTCTTACAGCACAGAACTTGCTGAGTTTGGAGCAATCCCTACTAAAACAGTTCACAAAGGGCACCAAACACCCACGGATTTAAATTTTTTTTGTTTTTGTTGTACTTTTGATATTTTTTGATGTTCAGTGGTCAAATGGGGTGTGGCGCTCGGATGCTCAAAGCAGGGTCGCTGACCCTTCCACCTGAGGTAGCGGTGTCGCGGTGTCTTCACTTATCACCCCGCCCGTCTGCTTGTGAGTATTTTTGCCCGGGCCACCTCTCACCTCTTTCTCTTCTCTTTCCCTTTCCGAGCTGTGGTGACTCTAGGCTTGGCCCCCACTCTCCTGGTCCCGGTCCCGGTCCCGGTCCCACATCCGCTGCGGGTCTGGTCAGATAGGGTCGGGTCAGGCGAGGTGAGGTACCGCCGCCGTAGCTCTCCCTCTTGCTGCTACTCGGCATGGCGGCTCTGGCGTTTTCGGCGTTTTGGCGTTTCTGATTACGGCTCTCTGCTGCACTCTACTGCCCGGCAATCAGCCCACAAACGGAATTGGCAATCAGAGCAGTAGAAAGACCACGCTTGGACCAAAGCAGGTAAAATTCTTACATTCAAAGGGAAAACTTGAATCATCAAAGGCTGATGTCAATAAGAAAACGTGAGACATATGGAATATGTTATTTAATTTATGAGCCATGTGTTTGAGCCGGAGGTTCGACTGAACCGTGAAGCTCATAAAACCTTTAATAATCTAGAATATCAGTTCATACAGTCTGCTAGGGACTGCTGAGGCTGTCCGTTGCAGGCAGCATTGCATCTTGCACCTTTCCATCAAATCTAGACTCTTTCATTGGCTGCCTTTGTTGTCTGTTCTGAATGTTTTGCTGTCAATTAGTTACTTTTTTGCTATTGTTTATTTTGTCCCGCCCTTGGAGCATAGTACTATCACCAATGCTTCTTTTTTCTTTGGATATGATGTATCCTTCCACAGCTGAACGGATCAGGCTATTTTATTCCCATGTTGTCCTTATTGAATCACTCATTATATTTTAATATTTTGTGTTTGCAGCATGATCAAATCAGGGTCTGCAGACACGCTCTAATGCTCAGCTAGTGGTCCCTTAGACCCAATAGTCTTACAAGGTTTGGCTACCAGCAACTTCTTTCATACCCAGAGTACCCCACAGCAAGCAACATCTAGCCATGCTGTTACACACATACAGACTTGCATTCTTTCACATTCTGTGAAAAACATGGCGGTAGCATAGAGACCGATTGTAGAGCTTAGTATTCTAAAGAACCCTGAGTTCACTCGCCAGCTTTGCCCTACGTTTGTCTGCATCTGATCAAGAGTCACTCATGTATCCCTAGTGCATGAGTCCCAGTAAGTCAGAGGATCCACACACACCAGCTGACCACCAGAGAAGACAATGATATTTGGATTTGCTTTGCAAGGACGCAAAAAGACCTCTTGTTTTTTTAATGCTTTCTGGCAGTTTGATATAAATGAGTAACAGCAACGGTCTTGCTGTAAATAATTAGAATTGTTAACTACAAATGATACATATGTGATCATCAGTCTGTGCTAACTGGAGGGAGGTCACTGCTTGGATGAGCATGTAATCTGAACATTATTATTGCCTAATGATAGGCACTAGGGGGAACTCACACTGCCTTCAGGTATCAGTTCCGGAGTTTTAAATTGTGCCCCACCATGTCACCCTCCATCAACCTAAACTCACCTAGAGGCGGATCTGTTCACATGCAATATGCAAGCATTGTTAAATTCAATAGCTTGACCTCTTAGCTTTGCAAATGCCTAATATAGCAGATTCCAATTATAATGCGTTGAAATCTGCCAACAATTGGACATATTGGACCTATAAAAAAATGCACAAAGGAACTTGCACTAAAACAAAAACAGTTTACAAATGTTAACACTTTCAATGTCTTTACTTATTAAATGAAATCCAGTGGATATTCAAAGATATACAATTTGCGGTATTACTAATAAAAACTTGAAAGAAAGTCTGTACTATATTCTCTTCATTATAGCTAAGCGAGATCAATTGGCATTGTAATGCTTGCATTACTTGTCATACTTGTAATTTCTTGTACATAAAACAACGCTGGAACTCTTTTGGTTCCCACTGAACATCAAAGGCCTGTCATGTAAGCGTTAGAGATGAGCTGAAGCAGGCTTAAAATGTTGAGTTCTGACTTACTCGCAGCAGGATAAAGATGTGTAAAATTACTCTTCTTGTGTGGTGTGGTTATTGATAAGTACCTGGCCTAGCGGAACACTTCAACCAGAGGCGAGACAGGGGAAACAAAGCCTATACATTGAAAGCACTCTTCCAGAGAGTTTGCTGTGGTCCAGAGAACTGCTTGTGTGTGCCACGTGTGTCGCAGTCAAAGTGCAACTTCGACGATGGCATCAGTGAAGTTTCAGTGCAACATCAGCCTGTCTAAAATGGGTGAAGATAAAGAAAGCGATGGTGAAAGTCTACATGTCGGTGGCCAGGAACTGAATAAAATGGGAGTAAAGAAAAGGTACTGCCCCATTATGCAAATTAATGCAATACAGACTAAGAAGGCTAAAGGAGGATGCAACCAGATGACAAAAGCAGTGCACAATGATAGTTCAGGTCAGATATAGAAAACTGGCACTCTGTACAGTGTCCTAAAATGAAGTACACTATGTAGAGAGTCTGGGGAATCCCCGATGGGTGTGCAGAGGTATAAGTAAATATTATTAACTCTCTTTTTATGGTATTGTGGGCGAGCAGTTAGGCTTATCAGAGGGTAGCGCTAAGCATTTGTTGTACTAACAGTGGCAATAAATGAGACACACACTCAAGAATAAATCAGAGACCAATTTGTAAAAATACTATAAATTTGTATCTAATTTTTGAAAGCAAGAACACAGTAAGGTAAGTACTTTGGGAATTACGATTTTGCAAAGTTCGAGAAATATGTCACGTCTATGCACCATTACTCACCATAGGAAGCAGTGAGGAGAAAGCAAACAAATGCATAGAATTTCAGGCAATGCTTTCACAAAGTTCACCTTCTAGTTTTAGGTCAATATCAGGACCAGGTCCAAAGATTCAGCAGGAGGCATTCAGGAGCAACCCAATTTGGCTAGGAGCAAAGTGCTGAGGTCTTGGAAGCTGGTGGGCAAAGAAGAAGGTGACCACATGCAAATGCACTGTACAGAGTGACTTACATGTAAGCCTGGTTGGTCTCCTTAGAGGGAAGAAGTCGCAAGTGCCTGGGGACCACGGGAGCAGGGCTGGTTGGTCGTGCTGGGGTCAGTGGGGGTAGGGGCAGAGCAAACATTTTAGCTGGGCATTGTGCATCTTGAGAGCCTCGTGTCAGGAGCAGGCAACTTGGAGAGGTGATCCCGTGACATCTGGGAGAGCTGGGCCCCTCATGAAATGGGTCTCGGGTCTCTCGACTTCCCTTGATTGGGGCATGCTTCTGGTGCTTTGAGAGTCCGGAGGAAACTCTCTTTCGTGGTGTTTGCTATTGGGGGTACGGTACCCCGGGTATTAGTACACCGTGACTCCGGTAGGTCCTGGTGTTTCCAAACTTGGTGGGGAGACAGATCTGTACCTTCTCTTGCTTTGGTGCTGCATCAGGTCATTGAGGAGCAGCAAGTCGACAAACCCGACTTCCTGGGATCGGCACCTGTGGTGTGCAGGGGTGTGATAACTTCACTGCAAGGGAACTTCTCTGTGATTTCACGAAGGCTGGAGGTGCTCCAGGGTTCTTGGAGTCCTCTCTGGTGTCAGGACGACACAGCAGAAGCAATGTTCGGGTCCTGGGAGCAGCAGGCACAGTTTGGAGCCATTTTCTTCTGCAACAGGGATTCAGCTCTCGTGCAGCGGTTCTTCTTTGCCCTGGTCTTCTCTTGTCTATAAAATCTGATGTTCATGTCTCAGGGAGCCACCTAAATACTGAATTTCGGGGCTTTTTAGGGGAGAGCTAGTAGCCAATGGTATGCCTGCCTTTATAGTATCTACATCCTCTATTGACCATGTCCTGTGGAAAGAAAGACTGCCCTAGCCCTGATAGGATATTTTTCCACCATCCCAAGATGGTTCACATCATCCGCCCCGCTCTAGGGTGGTGTCAGCTAACTGGGACCCTCCTCCTAATCTAACTAATTTACCCACTTTTCCTCCAGCCAAAAGTGGAGCAGAAATAGGGGCTTGGTTCCCCCCCACTATCAGGGGTTGGATTTCAAAGGTAGCATCGCTTTTGAAGCTTCCCGCACAGGAGTTGTGAAGCACCTCCACCCAGAGCAGGCTTTATCTCTGTTTTCTGAGAGTGCTGGCTCTCACCCCATGAGGTCAGAATCCCACGAGGTGAAGACAACAGAATTTTGTAATGCACTAGGAAGGCCCTAAAAAGAGTACAGATCATTGAATGGCATCTTGCGAACAACCGTATTATCATTGCCAAAAGGGTGACATCCTCAAAACTGTGTGGCACACCTAGTAGTGTAGGTTTTGTCCAGTAAACATTCAAGCATCAATGTAATTATGAAATAATTTTCAACCCAAGTAGCGGTCAACGATGAGGTAAAAAGATCAAGATTAAAAAGCTAACGATGTCGAAGTTCTTCCTTTGTCAAATCCAAAACAATTTCTTGCCCCAAGTACCTCACTTCTGTTCCCATGAGGGTGGCCACGAGGAAATGCCTAAACAGGTGTTCAATATTTGATTAATCCTTTTCTCTTACTTTTACCTCCCCAAGAAGAGTATTACGCCCCCACCCTAATCCAAATGTATTGACTTCTTAACACCTTTCCATATCCATAAGATTGCAACAGCAATCAATTTGCATACCTCATCTTTTTAGCACACTTCCTTTTTTAGGTCTCATCTGGGGCGGTCGATTGTAAAAATATAAATCTAAAAAAGGGGGCTTTTAGCACACTCATTAAGTATGATTGGTTGGCTTTATTTTCAATTTTCAATTTCTCTTTTTAATTGGTGAGGGCATGTCTGCACATGTTTGCTTCACTTCATCTCCATGTTTATGTTACTTTTTTTTCTTGATGAGTGTTTATTGTTTATATGTTCTTTTTACTTGCTCCTGTGCTGCTCTATTTAGTTTTTTAGCTGCTTTTATGTCCCTACGTTTTTGTTTTTCATCCTGGACCCACCACTCCCCTTGCTCCCCTTGCTCCCCTTGCTCCCCTTGCTCAGTGGTTGCTTTCCAGACTTTTCAAAGCTTCACTCTCCAGTACGTCGCTTTTCTATGACCTGTCTTGTCCAAGTCACGTAACGACACAACAACACAGTTTAATTTTAATAAAGTTACATGTTACCGCATTCACTAAAAGTCCATTTATTAATGACTCATCTCCATTTTGGTTGCATTCTGTGTAAAGCCACCTTCCTTCCCAATCTGGGAAAGCCAACTTAAGTTGAAGGGTTTGGAATTATATCGAGAAGTCATATTGGCTCTTGTCTAACTGTGTGTGCATGTGTGCTGTTAGCAGTTCTTTTGTTGTACGGCTCTATAAAATGCTATACCATATTCATACCATAATATAACTATAAAATAACAAACAATAACATTCCATATTATGCAATAACAACGCATACCATAACATACCATACTATATAATAACAGGGGCCATACCATACAATACGAACGGTCCATAGCGCATCGTAGCATATTATACTAAACCAGGGGTCTCCAACCTTTTATGTAGTGAGAGCTACTTCTGTTCAGTGAAAATCATCGTGAGCTACTAAACCCCAAGCAACTCGCGCATTTTTCCGAGAGACCTCCCACACCCAGTTTCATTGACTTTAAACCTAATTTCTTCAGAGCGATTCTGTGGTTTGAACACAATACTTAAGAGTTCTCTCTTAGAGGATTGTTTTTGTGCAAGAAGGTGCCTCTTCATGCGCAAAAACAATTCAGTCTGCAATGCAGGTACCCTTGCATCACAGCACGCGGTTCCTGTGTTGGCACTAGGCAGCAGTTTGTGTGCCAGTGCAGGGAAAGGAATGCGTCATATGTTAGTTTACTATCTCATCTGCACAGAAAATAGGAAATGCAATTAAGGCTAGCTGCACATTTGCTCGCGGCACATTCTGTCAACGAACCTGCCACATTTAAATGTAAAAACTTAAATGTAAAAAGCCTGTTTCATAGCTTTTCACTTCTTGTCCTTTCTGTTTTTGTTACCAGCATGCTTCAGTACTTGCTTTTACCATTTATGTTTGCATCCAACTCATCTATACTTTACTGTCCTCAAAAGATGTCACGCCGATTGGCCCCACCATCCTTCAAATCAGTAACTAAAAGACAAGCACTTCCTGACACTGACAATTCTCGTCCTCTGATGTTCCCAATCGGTATGTAGCTCATTTGCTGCAGGGAGAGCCGAGCTGATCCAGCCACCACCTCCCTGTCAGTGTGTGGTACAAGACACTCCGAGCAGCTCAACTCAAATACTTGACTTGTAGGACCTATCTGCTCTGCTCTAATCTGAATTCACCCCGCATCTGAGAGGAAAGGGCGGGCAAACTGTGTTAGTCGCTCCAACCCTAAATAGTTTACTTCAGCGTTGCCAAAGCTGACTGTGAGATGTCACTCCTACCCCCTCCCCACACATGCTCCCTTATCTGTTAACAGTTAACTTTTGTAATTCACTTACATTTTTTGGTGTGTTAATTGTAACCCAGGACTAAATTTTACTCCAAGCTGGTATACTTATTATTAGCTGTTTTATCGAATTTAGCAACACCATTAATTTCTCCTGGCCTAACATGTCCGTTTGAAAGCAATCCTTTCTACAATGTGCATTGTAAATCAGGCCTGTTCTATGAAGGAAGGGTTGATGGCCGAGGGGGGTCAGTAAAGTGAAGGCAGTTCATTAAGAAGATATTTTACAGGTTCAAGCCTAGTAAAGTTTAGCTGGATGCATTTCTACCAAGGCCGTCTTTGTCAAAAGATATAACCATGATTGGAGTAAGGGTGACTTATAAGTCCCACATCATCATAAGAGAAAATATACTACATACATTTACTGGTGTACTTCAGGCAAAATACCATACTTTCTTTATGAGCACAATATTAGTATATCTATATATATATTCAATGAAAAAACCATTGGTTTTAGGCCATATATAGTTAGGGATTTGCATTTACAAAACCTTATTTTACTCGCATAAAACCATTGAAATTCCATATATAGTTAGATGCGCTAACTATATATCGCGCACCCGCAATCCACTGCTGATGATGTCACATATTACATCATTCATGACATGGTCAGTGACATCACTGATGACATCACTGATGACAACTCAAATGACATCACTGATGACAACATCCAGTGACTGGAAGTTTCTGTAAAGTTAAAATATGTCTTACATATTGAAGAATGAGTGGATGTATAAATGTCTGGATGAAGGATTTAGTAGGTGCATGACTGACTGTATGAGGGAGTGATTAAATGTGTCTCACTGAGTGCATAGGTTAGTGATTAAACTGTATTAATTTGTGTATCATTATATCTGTTGTTCTGTAAACTGCTGCATGTGTTGATCAGTAGCTATACAAATAACTATATGGGTTATTGATTGGTTGCTCAAGTATTTGTATGGGAGACTGAGTATGTGTGTGGGTGGCTGGGAGGTGTGTGATTCTGTGCATAGATGTGTAAGCAGTTGATTCACTAGGTGTATGAGTTCAAGAGTGCATGTGGAAACAGCTATATGGGCGGTTGACTGTGTGCATGAGTGTATTGGTGAGTGAATGGATATCTCAGTGCTACATGTCAAAGTAAGTACATATGTAAAACACAGTACATGCGAGAGTTAACATATATAAATAACTGTGCATAACAGCCAGTGAATGTGTGAGTGGCTGTATGGATCATTGTGAACATGTATCAAGGATTGTATAAGAGAGTAAATATGTATTAGAATATGTTTCAATAAGTAAGGTGTGTATAACTGTATAGTTGAGGAATTGGAGGTGTGTTTGATTCTTTGCATGACTGTCTAGGTGTATGAGTAACTCCATGGATGAGTGACAGTCTGTGAGTGTCTGTTTTCACTGAGTGTATCTAAGGATATATCAGAGTCTGTAGAGGTTCATCGTATTAACACATGAATGATGTCATCTGTGATGTTGTCAGTGATGTCATTTGAGTTGTCATCAGTGATGTCATTTGAGATGTCATCAGTGATGTCATTTGAGTTGTCATCAGTGATGTCATCAGTGATGTCACTGACCATGTCATGAATGATGTAATATGTGACATCATCAGCAGTGGATTGCGGGTGCGCGATATATAGTTAGCGCATCTAACTATATATGGAATTTCAATGGTTTTATGCGAGTAAAATAAGGTTTTGTAAATGCAAATCCCTAACTATATATGGCCTAAAACCAATGGTTTTTTCATTGAATTTTCAAGGTTTTGTAAATGCAAATTCCTAACTATATATCGACTATAACCTATGGTTTTTTCAGTGAATTTCAATGGTTTTTTAATAGCAAATATGAAAAGCTTTAAAATGTCAAGTACGTGATAGATAAAAACATTTTCGTATTTATGCACGCTGATGTGCTTTGAACGCTGCACCCCCCCTCCCCTCTTTTCTCTTATTAGTACTCTCTCTTTGCAGATAGTGAACGGTAGTTAACGCAGACCTTTACCCCCGTTGTAATCCGTCGTACCTGCTTGTCTCTCCATTTGATTGATTGTTATCCAAGCATTTACTGTTTTACAATTGATTCTCTTTAGTTTATTCTCTATTTACAAACAAGCACAAACTCGCAATACTCTGTTTAGTCTTTGCAGATAGTGAAAAATCGTGTAAAAAAATAAAAGTAATCGAGCAAAATCAGTAGGCCACTAATTGGATCTCTTTTTGACCTCGCTAAAATAGAAATATTAGGAACAACCCTTCATGAGAAATACGAAAATAGTGAGATGAACTGAGCTCCACACCATGAGGGCTGCAAGACAGCTCGGCTCCGTCACCCATCCCGCCCAAAATAACGACAAACCCTATGCAAATATTAAAAATATAGACAACACACCAGCAAAGAAACAGGGTAAAACATTTTATTAAATAACTATTTACATAACGTTGGTTTATAAGATGATGCCAGTAGTGGACCGATGTGTGAATAGGTCGGAAGTAGCACAAGGCGCCAAGATCCGGATGGAAAGTCCTGGATGTTGGGTGCCATAGTTCAGAGTTCTAAGTTTGAGCCTTTTTCAATGCCTGTGCTTTGTTGTTTCCCCTCCATCAAAAACAAAAAAAAAATATAAAACTGTGCAAAAATACAAAAAAAATCAAAAAATGTTTACAAAAGCAGTGCTTGTAAGACTGTCTGAAGCTTATTTCCACCTACTGCAGCTTCACTATTCTCAAAGTAAGTGAGGGTCGTTTGTGGACCTGACTGCATTTGAAAACAATGTTATATGGTACCTCCCTAAACCGCTTGACGGAGGCCCCCGAGGGGCGGTGTGATGGCACGGACTCGGAGAAGACGCTTGGCTCCGACCCCCTCCCCAAGTCTTATAGCACTGGTGTAGCCTGAGATCGCCCCCGACATAGGCGGCCGGCTCCCGGGGTCCGGCGGAACTTTTTGCCTTTTGATGACTCTTCTATTCTGGACTTTGTCCCACAATCCGTTTGACCTGAAGACACGCTGTAGTGGGGCGCCCCTTTACCGTTTTAGTTGCCATTCCGCCCGCTTTTGCTACACTGTGCCTCTTCCGCCATTCAGCTGTTTACCGCCCGCTCTTGCGACTACAGCGTCTCGCTCACCATGTAGTTAAGTTGCTCCCGCTCTTGCGGTGCAGCGATAGGCGGCTGCCACAGGACTCTCAAAATGGCGGCCGGCTCTTCGGTTTTAGGCCTGGTCCACTAAAATGGCCCTGGGACACCTTGGAACTCGGACGCTTCCCTGATAGGGCTTGGGTCCCATTCTCGAAAGCGTCCCCTCAGCCTTGAAGATTCTACAAAAGTCTTGGGGGCCCCCGACTCCCGCAGGCTTCTGGTGGGGAGTGGCTGCCATGTCTGCTCGTGAAATGGCCACGACGGAGCTACGAGATGGTAGTGCTCTCATGCTGACGCCAGCTTTAGTCTGAAACATTCCAGAAACACTGTAGTCTACCAATTCGATCAGTTCCGGTAGCGCCCCAACATGACCCGGAAGAGAAGAACTTGCCCTCCCCTCTTTGACTGATGGTTCTTGTTGCCTGTCCCCTCTGTTGTCATTTAACAGAACTTTTTGGACTGCTGAAAGGGGTTGTGTTCCGAACGCTGGTTGGTGGAGACATTTTGACTATATTCTTGACTTACGTTGTCGCGTAATGCGTTATATGACACGCCGCGTTAGCGCACCCGGAAGTGATCCGGGGCGCGGCGCGCAGCGCGTAACGTAAGCATAACAGGTCATGTGACTTGTTAATAAAACTTTTTATTGGTTCATTTTACTTTTGTTATTTTAATAATGAAAAGCTTGGTCATATGACCTAAAAAATACGCTTTTTATTGATTTCGAACTTTTTTTTTTAAACATATATGTTATAATATTCCAGGCTAATGTACTTTCCCGGAAAATTTACAACTGTCCTGCAAGTAAAATATATTCCTTTTTCGAGAAAAAGGGCGTTTCTTCGTTCCATGACGGAGCCGTTGAGTAAAAGAGACTCGGCCTGCTGTCTTAGTCGCCGATACGTCTGATTATCAGATTCTTATCGATCACTTTATGTTGCAGGAGTGGAAAACACAACTGCCCTTGACCATTTATCTTTACTGCGTTCCTACGTATTATACCTTTTATCCGTCATGTAATTGGACTGCTTTATTTCACTTGCCTTTTACTGATTCGAAAACAGTGACTAAAAGTAAAAACTTTACCAATCTAAATACTACTACCGTGTTTTGTTTTAAAAACCTTTATTGTGAAAATGTCAGTATACAAATACGGGCCTATAACCACGTGGGCCGGCCACGGAGCAAACTGAAATCGTATATGATGAGGAGACATTTACACTGTAGAGGAACGTAACGAGCGGGCCATTAGGTTACAAGAACTAAGGTGTCTAACAGTTGCGGAATCGGTGGACGTACATTTTGTAATTAAAATAACACAGGGCCACTTACAATAACATTTTCTAGATATACATTTGCGGGCAAGGAGTTACGAGTCCCATTTATACCGGCGCCATTTTGGGCGAGGCCGGGCAGGTCCAAGATATAGTCAAAATGTCTCCACCAACAATCGGCCAGACCAGAACCCCTTTCGGCCCTTTATGCTACAAGATGGTGTCTTCCATTCAGAAAATATTGTTGGCAGCATTTTGAAAGGAAAGATAAACAGCCGTTCTCCTAGTGAGTCTCACATTGTTACATTTAGGAAGAATGTTGAAGAGTAATATGTGGAAAATCTGAAGCCATTTTTCTACAAACTCTCAATCAGCCTTGGATGGAAAAAAAAATCCTGAAGAATGTACAAACTGAAAACCAATTTTTGTCTGTATAGCATCAACAGCAACCCTTGAGTCAGCTTTGTGTCAAGTCGCCATTTTCATTCAATCATTAGCGTCCCCCTGCACACATTCAGGAACCTGGTCGTGTCTTCAGGTGAAACGGATTGTGGGACAAGCAGAAAGGAAAAGGAAAAAAGTTCCGCCGGACCTCGGGAGCCGGCCGCCTATGTCATGGGCGATCTTTGGCCACACCAGGCCAATAGTGAAGCTGCTGCAGGTGCAAAAGAGCTTCAGACAGTCTTACAAGCACTGCTTTTCTAAACATTTCTTTGTATTTTTGCACAGTTTTATATTTTTTTTTGTTTTTGATGGAGGGGAAACAACAAAAAACAGGCATTGAAAAAAGCTCAACAGTGCAGGGCGCCTTGTGCTGGTTCCGACCTATTCACACATCGGTCCACTACTGACATCACCTCATAAGCCAACGGGGCACCCCACACTGACTTTCGGCGCAGCATTGTAGGATGGCCACACCAGTGCGGCAACTTGCTGGACACGACCTCGGTGCCATCCGGATCTCGGCGCGTTCGAATCACTGTACCGCAAGAGTGACCGGAACTCAGCTGGTCACGCCGTCTTTCGGCGCAGCATTGTAGGATGGCCATACCAGTGCGGCAACTTGCTGGACACCACCTCGGTGCCATCCGGATCTCGGCACGTTCGAGTCACTGTACCGCAAGAGTGACCGGAATTCAGCTGAACACGCCGTCTTTCGGCGCAGCATTGTAGGATGGCCAAACCAGTGCAGCAATTTGCTGGACACCACCTTGGGCAATAGTGAAGCTGCAAAAGGTGCAAATAAGCTTCAGACAGTCTTCAACTTAGTCTGATTCTTATAATAAACTTCAGATAGTCTTACAAGCACTGCTCAGAACTCTCAACTATGGCACTCAACATCCAGAACTTGCCATTCGGATCTTGGCGCCTTGTGCTGGTTCCGACCTATTTACACATCGGTCCACTACTGACATCACCTCATAAGCCAACGGGGCACCCCACGCCGACTTTCGGCGCAGCATTGTAGGATGGCCACACCAGTGCGGCAATTTGCTGGACACCACCTCGGTGCCATCCGGATCTCGGCGCGTTCGAGTCACTGTACCGCAAGAGTGACCGCAACTCAGCTGGACACGCCGTCTTTCGGCGCAGCATTGTAGGATGGCCACACCAGTGCGGCAATTTGCTGGACACCACCTCGGTGCCATCCGGATCTCGGCGCGTTCGATTCACTGTACCGCAAGAGTGACCGCAACTCAGCTGGACACGCCGTCTTTCGGCGCAGCATTGTAGGATGGCCACACCAGTGCGGCAATTTGCTGGACACCACCTCGGTGCCATCCGGATCTCGACGCGTTGTGCTGCCTTCGGCCTATTCGCACATCGGTCCGCTACTGACGCCGCCTCACGTGCCAGCGGATTTTCTACGCTTTTTGTAGCCCTATGCCCCATAACAGGTCATGTGACTTGTTTATAAAACTTTTCATTGGTTCATTTTACTTTTGGTTTCCTAAAGATGGAAGGCTTGGTCATATGACCTAAAATAACACTTTCATTGGTTTAGAACATTTTTTTTTCCCAAACGATGAAAGCCCCACCTTGTTTCTGGATCATTCAGACTGAAGCTGGCGTCAGCATGAGAGCACCACCATCTCGTGGCTCCGTCGTGGTCATTCCGCGAGCAATCATGGCAGCCGCTCCCCACCGGAAGCCTGCGTGAGTCGGGGGCCCCCAAGACTTTTGTAGAATCTTCACGGCTGAGGGGACGCTTTTCGAGAATGGAGCCCAAGCCCTAGCAGGCAAGCGTCCGAGTTCCAAGGTGTCCCAGGGCCATTTCAGTGGACCAGGCCCAAAACCGAAGAGCCGGCCGCCATTTTAAGAGTCATGTGGCAGCCGCCTATCGCTGCACTGCAAGAGTGGGAGCAACTCAACAACATGGTGAGCGAGACGCTGTAGCCGCAAGAGCGGGCGCAACTCAGCTGGATGGCCGCCACCTGGGGAGGCCCGTTCACGCCGCCTCCCCCACGCCCCCCCCCCCCGGGCCGCCCCACGCCAATTTTCGGAGCAGCATTGTAGGATACCAAAACCAGTGCGGCAGTTTACTGGACATCACCTGGGTGCCATCAACATCTCAGCGCGTTCTGCTGCCTTGGGACTATTCGCACAACAGACCGCTACTGACGAGGCCTCCCCCCGCACCACCCGGGACGCCCCACGCCAATTTTCAGAGCAGCATTGTAGGATCCCAAAACCAGTGCGGCACCCAGGCGACATCACCTGGGTGCCGTCCAGAACTCTGCACGTTGTGCTGCCTTGGGACTATTCGCACAAAAGACAGCTTCTGACCATTGTTGCTTTTTTGGGTGAAAAATGTTTAAATGTTTTTACAGTTTTTGTTCCGTTCATTATATTTAAAAGTTAATAAAGTTTTATAATGTTACTTTGTTGGAGTGTTATAAATTTTTTTTTAAACGGGTGAATGGGGCCTTGAATCGGGTTATTGTCATGTGTGGGCTTTGCAAGTGTACTGCTACAGGATCGGGCATTTCAAACTCAAATGCACGTTATTTTTCTTACCTTTCCGAAGCATGGAGCGCAATAGCAGGCAGAGAAAGGGTGATGCATGTGTTGAACACTACCTGACCTGGCAAGTTGCTGGCAGTGCCCCCCCGCCCGCTCCTGAAAGAGGGCACACACACACCGCCGCCCGAGTACTTCACAAATCTTTAAAAGACCATGCGCTTGTTCATGAGGCTTAAATGGTTTATCACCTCTTCTAGAACACCTGCATCGACCCTCTGACGTTTCCTGGAAAAATTACCACGTAACACAATACCAAGCCCTATCAGCTGAAACCCCCGAGGAATCGTGGGGCATATTATCAAGGGGGTTTATCTCCGCTTTTTTGGCTTTAAAAGCCATGAAAGCGGAGATAAAATTATCTCCCTATTACCAAGCTGTCGCTAACACCAGTTAGTGACAGCTAAAAGGAGATAGCGACCATCTTGGGCCCCGCTTTGCATGTCAGTGATACTTATCACTAATGACATGCAAAGTGGGCGTGCCAAGATGTTAGCGACTGGAAACAGTCCCTAACATCGCTATCTCCTATTACCAACTTTTGGAGATATTCGCGCTAAACGCGAATATCTCCAAAAGCTAACACCTGCCCTGAGCAGTCCTTAGCCATGTTATCCAATGGGAGGTGGATAACATGGCTAAGAGCATTTGCTCGATAATACATGAATATCGCTGACTTTTCGGCGATAATAGCAAGGTTTATCTGCGATAAAAATCGCCGATGTGCGGCGAAAATTTTTGTCTCTAAACAAGTTAGAGACAAAAATTATCGCTAGTTGTTCGTAATATGCCCCCGGGTTTTTGCTTGCAGAAATCGGGAGGCGGGAGACTAGCACTGAAATCAGTAGTCTCACGCCTGAATCGAGAGGGTTGGCATGTCTGGATTCTCTTTAGCTGGGGCCATAAACTACATCCGCAGGGGTAGGTGATAGCCTGGGACCAGCCTGGCATCTAAAATGGCTGCCGTGCACGACAAAATTGTGGCATTGGAAAAAAAGCAAGATAGCGCAGACAATGTTTATCAATAAGGATTCATTTATAACAAAATATTTTATCGCAGTGACAAATTGGCGGTCAACACTTCCTGATTTCCATCGAATCGAACGTTAACAGACGTCACGCAGCAAAAAAAAAAAAAAGCTCACGCACAGCCGCTGGAAAAGATGTATCAACATATATGAGCCTCCTCAGCCACCCTCATGAAACATAGGGGATTAGGATACGTCTCCCGCACCCCCTTATACCTAGTAATTTAATTAAAACGAAGCACAAAATGGCGAATTCCTGTTTCGCTACCAGTTTGTGGCCCGTGAAGCGCTTCTACCGTGAAAAATCATTTTTTTTTTATTTTCCCCACGGGACCCTTTAATAACCCCAACAACATTCCTAGGAGGTCAAGAGGGGTATACCTTGCCCCCTTTCATTAAATTCCCCCTTCGTTTTTCACCTCTTCTTCTCTCTCGATCCTACCGAGAGATAAGATGGCGGCCGCTCCGGACTGTCACGCAGCAAAAAAAATAAAAAGCTCACGCACAGCCGCTGGAAGAGATGTATCAACATATATGAGCCTCCTCAGCCACCCTCATGAAACATAGGGGATTAGGATACGTCTCCCGCACCCCCTTATACCTAGTAATTTAATTAACGAAGCACAAAATGGCGAATTCCCGTTTCGCTACCAGTTTGCGGCCCAGTTCGCGGCCCGTGAAGCGCTTCTACCGTGAAAAATCATTTTTTTTTTTATTTTCCCCACGGGACCCTTTAATAACCCCAACAACATTCCTAGGGGGTCAAGAGGGGTATACCTTGCCCCCTTTCATTAAATTCCCCCTTTGTTTTTCACCTCTTCTTCTCTCTCGATCCTACCGAGAGATAAGATGGCGGCCGCTCCGGACTGTTTAGAATGTTGACAGACACCGGAGAGCCAATCAGCTTTCTGCGCTCAAAGTTCCGTTTCGCGAAAAGTAAGCGAACCGGAGCGCAGCCTGGAGCGCTGTTACAGATATATATCTTGATTTAAACGTTAATTTCTCAAAAACTACTGGAGCACATATATTGAGACCTAGCAAAGGCACATCGGGCTAACAGTCCCTACAATTTTGCCAAGTTTCGTGCAAATCCATTCAGCCGTTCGAGCTAAAAGTGAGTCCAACCGCCCTATGGAAATTAACATGGGAAAAACGTGTTTTGGGACCCCCCTTTTTTCTCGGCCCCCCCTCGACAAAACCCCCCCAAATTTTCAAGGGCTGCTCAGAAACAAAATGTGCCATTTTCCTGAAAACTTCAGCCGATTCTGTCCACAAACGCCAAAGTTATTAGACATAGAATTTTCAAAAATGCCATAGGGAAAAAATCCTAACTATATATACCTACTGGCGATAGCCAGTAGGTAATATATATATATATATATATATATATATATATATATATATATACACACACACACACACACACACATCAAAATCAAATTAAACCTACAGAAAGGTTACAATTAGATATGTGAACAACAGACTTAACACCCAGCATGAGAGATACCGAAGGAAGTACTGCATAACGGCACCCAGCTACAAAGTCACACAAATCAGATAGCGCATGCCTCATTTCATTGGGCTGTTGACTAAAATACACAAAGTGCCAGATAGCCATCTCATTACAAATCCACCATTAGGTGCAGTCTGCTATAACATACAGAGTGGAAATCGATAATGTGCACGTCATTAGCCAGTGCTTCTGACTACTTCGCACCAGCATGCTGGCAGAATAAACACTTATCACTCCAATGTACATAATGGGGAATACAATCGCCCAGTGGCAATGAAGTGAAGGGAGTGAATAATATGTACATACAGTTGACAAGTGGCACAGAAAAACAAACATATAGTGACATAGATTCACCTTTAGCTGTTAAGGGTGCATCACAGGTTTTTTTTCTTCTCTCATCCTGTTAACAGTTTACACTACAGCCAGGCTCACGAGATAACGATAACCGGAGTAGTGGGCTAAATAACTACTATCCCCTGGGAGATGGCGGGGAGGGGAAGCCGGGGGAAATGGCAGAATGAGAAGCAGAAAGCACGGAAAATGGGGCCTTCACAGATCAACAGCTTTTTGGGAAAAAAAGTTGTGCTTTTTGCATACAGTCCACTGTAATTATAATTAAGAGTTCAGAAATGTTCTGGGTGTGCTCGCATGCCGGCTTACCTGCTGCTCTGGCGAAGGCTGTATGCTGAAAAGGGCAGATGGCACGGGTCCCAGCAGTTCTATACTGCTTGCGAGACCGGTAAACAGCTGCTCTGCTCAGCACTAGCACCCTCCGCACTCGTGACTCTAACTATGATCGCGGTGCCCATGAGGGAAAGGCAGGGGGTCCATAGACGCCTGGTCACAAGGTACAGGAAGGAGAGGCACGTCATCCTTGTCAGCACGGCCCGCCCCGCCCCAGCTACGCTCAGAGCCAATCAGAGCAGCTGGTTTGGAGAGGGCGGGCAACAGAGCCTGCAAACAGCCTGAAAAATTCAAATAACACAAAAGGGCTACTAAATTCTGCCGCAAGCATCACGAGCTACTCACAGAGTCTCGGCGAGCTACCGGTAGCTCGCGATCGACCGGTTGGAGACTGGGGTACTAAACTATAAAATAACAGGCCATACCATGCCATACATTGACAGCCCAGGCCATATCATACTATAAAATGACAGGCCATACCATACCATACCATCCCATGCCATGTTAGGTTGTACCATATCATACTATCAAAATAAGTCGCCCTCACTTCATTTTACCTCTACTCACCCCTAAAACATCCAGTCACCCTCAACTCTTTTAGCTCTATCCACCCCACAACCCTCAAGTCACCCTCAGCTCCATTAACCTCTACCCACCCCTGAATCTCAAGTCACCTTCACTCTCTTTTATCTCTACTCACCTCTGAACCCTCATGTCACATTCGCCTCCTGTTACCTCAGTCCACATCTGAACCCTCAAGCCATACTCACCTCCTTTTACCTCTCCCAACCTACTAACCCGCAAATCACCCTCATCTTCTTTTAGCTCTAACTACCCCTGAGACTTCAAGTCACTCTCATCTCCCTTTACCTCAATCCACATCTGAACCCTCATGCCATAATCATCTCTTTTTACTTCTACCAACCTCATAACCCTCAAGTCAACCTTATCTCCCTTTACCTCTAACCATCACCGAATCCTGTAGTCATTCTCACATGCCTCTACATTTATCCACCACTGAACCCCTAAGTCATTCTCACCTCCCCCTACCTCTACTCAGTCAATGTGTCCTTGAGTCACTCTCAACTCCCTGTACCTCTACCCACTCCTGAGCCATCAGGTCACCCTCACTTCCTTTTACCTGTGCCCTCAAGTCACCCTCAAATCTCCTTACCTCAATCCACATCTGAACCCTCAAGCCACACTCGTCTCTTTTTACCTCTACCCATCTCATATCCCTAAAGTCAACCTCATCTCCCTTTCCTTCTACCCACCCCTGAAACCTGAAGTCACCCACACCTCCCTTTACCTCTACCCATCCCTGAACCATCAAGCAACCCGCACCTCCCTTTATCTCTGTTAACAATCAAACCCTCAACCCCCCCTCATTTCACTTTAGCTTTACTCACCCTG
Organism: Lissotriton vulgaris; assembly: GCF_964263255.1. Taxonomy (NCBI): domain Eukaryota; kingdom Metazoa; phylum Chordata; class Amphibia; order Caudata; family Salamandridae; genus Lissotriton; species Lissotriton vulgaris. Next base: position 863,099,279 of record NC_141698.1, on the reverse strand, counting down.
GATCCTCAAGTCACCCTCATCTCCCCTTACATCTACCCACCCCTGAGTCCTCAAGTTACCCTCTCTCCCCTTTACCTTTACCCACCCCTGAATTCTCAGGCCACCTTCACTTCCCTTTACCTCTATTTACCCCTGAAACCTCACTTCCCCTTCCCCTCCCTTCTCTATCGGCTTTGAACCCGGAAGCCACCCTCATCTCCCTTTACCTTTACACACCCCTGAATCCTCAAGTCACCTTCAACTCCCACCCATGAATTCTCAAGGCATTCTCACCTCCCTTTATCTATACCTACTCCTAAGCCCTCAAGCACCCTCACCTCCTCTTACCTCCATTCAACCCTATACCTTCAAGCCACTCTCATCTCCCTTTATCTCTACCTACTCCTAAACCTTCGTCATCCTCACCTCCCTTTACTTCTACCCACCCCTGAACCCTAAAGTCATGCTTTACTCTCCTTACCTCTACTCTTCCCAAACCCCTAAAATCACTTTTTTAAATAATTTAAAAATTATGTTTTTTTGTTTTGTTTTCTAATTTACCTGTGTGGTACATTGCTGAGTGGTTAAGGTACAAATACATACTGGCATGGTAAAAACTGCATGGTAAAGGTTTTGCATGTTAAAGGCAATGTATAAGCGGTTCCCTTCAGGTAGGACACAAATGTTAGGAGCACTGTCAGTTGTTTTAAGCTCTGCCATATGTTTGGTGGGTACCTTCTCTTCTTTGATAGTTTTACCTCTCCATCCACCGCTTCACAACACCCTGAACTTACGTTTTGTCTAAAACTGTGCATACACTGTCACTTGTGAGACGTTTTGTTTACTTTGGGGCTCAGAGCCCGCCCTTGGCTTACCATTGGTTGGCTTTATTGTCACTCTCAATTCCCTGCTTCTCTTGTAAGCAAGTGCTGGCTTTACATCTTGTTCCTGTATTTGTCCCAACCCTGGAGCATGGTCCGAGTACTGCTTCCCTTGCCCAGTGTACTTTTACTGCCTGGCACTTGCAGAGGAGATTTTTTAAAAACGTTTATTTGCACTCCCTCTCTCCCCGTTGTTGCTAGCCCCGTAAGGTCCCCTCTCCCTCTTTATTGCTTGCCCTCTCACACCCAATCAGAACAAAAGCATCCAAAAGTCACAACAATGGGTGCTAAGATGATATAAAGATACAAATGGCATTGCACTACCAGCTCCGCATGGCTTTTTGGTAGTGTCTTCATGTGGGCCAAAACGCAAACTTCAGCTCAGACGTGAGATAACGCATCACTGCCCCTTTCAGTCAGTGCTGACTGTGTCATAGCGCTATTTTTTTTCAAACTTTCAGCCATGTAGCTCCTTATGAATATCGATATGCTTTAATAATAATCTGTATGCAATGCCGCATACCATAGGTTACCTTAATAGAAACGTGCTTAAAAAAAAGAACTTTGCAATATTGGCACTCGTGTTACTTGCCATATCGAGCCTTCATATAATGAGTACAACGTGTACATACACGAGAAACCCGTAAGGCAGAAAATAACCCGCATTTCTGGTAAATTCACAATGGGTAGAGTGGGCTGCTCTGATTAGGAGGGCCAGGTACAAATGTTCTCACAGGCAGAACGCTTTACAGAAGCAATTACGAGTATAAAGGAGGACATTTGGAGCGTTCAAAAGTGAAACCCATTGTGTAAGGAAGCTGTGAAAACATGAGTATTGATTATAAGAAAGTGCGAAATTGCTGTCTGATTATTATTATTTCTGCTTTGTAAAGTGCCTGTGCTGCCTCCTCGCTGTATAACGTGCTCCGAACGCCAGCGGCGATGGACATAATTGTACACCTGTTGCTTCTGGTGAGACAAGGCAGTGGTCGCAGCTTTGAAATTCTCAAGTTGGTGTCACACCCAGCTTTTTACAATTCCTTGTCGGAATGACAGTTATTTCCTGTGCACTTGAGCCGTCTGAAACACAGCATTCTGCTGCAGTCTTATTTTCATCTGTAGGCACTTGAAACATAATAACAGTTGTCACATATAAAAATACCATATTGTGTTTTTCCTGTGCGTCGTGGGAGTTCTTCTTGCTTTTAAGACACGTAATTTTAATGGACCCACAAAGAAACACATTTTATGAAACATCCACAAACTTTATCTTTTGGAAAATCCTACTCCCAGAAACAGTATTTTGTGCTAGTAAAATTAATAATGAATGATGACACAAAGTTAAATAAAATCTCTTTAAATCACATATGTGCGGTTTACTTAATATAACTTCGTGAAAGAGACCAGGGTGCAGTGTATACCTAAAAATGGTGTACAATTGGAGAGCAGCAGCCCTATTACAGAACTCGCCCTTACTCCACAATCAGAAGTCTATGGCATTTTTGCCTCGGGCTTGTGTAGCAAAAGGGACGATATGAGTCTGTGTTCTTTTGCAATACTTAGCTTAGTACTGCTTCTGGGGTATAGGCTGTCAATGAGGACGCTCCAGCCATCGCGGGCTTTTCTTTCAATATGAACCCAGGTGTAGCCCATCTCCTTGTAGTCAGACTCAAGGCCTCGGCACAAGGTGTTTCTTGGCCTTCCTTTTCCCTTGAAGGTTCCAGATCAGGATTTGCCTGTTGGTGTTTGACGTGGGTTTGTGGATGGCGTGACCCAGCATCTTTTCATGATTTTTTCATGGGCAGTGTATGGAAGTCAACCTTTTTGTCCTGATCACCCCCATTTTTACACTGATGTTGGTCGTCACTGACTCTGAGAGTGGCCTGGGCTCCGCTAACCTGGCCCAGGCCAGTGCTCTATCCTCTAAAGGTATGTGTTAATTGGTGTAATTCTAATTGGTGAAGACAACCTACCTGTAAGGCTCTAGTAAATGGTAGGCATGTAGTTTTAGAGATCCCAGTGGACTTAATGGACTTAAGTGTGCACTGCTGCTGTGTCTGGTATTATTTTAAAACCAGGCCTACCTTGCAGGCTGGCTTTAAAATAAATCTATGTCCACATTCAACTTTGGAATTAAAAATACTTCAAAGTCCAAAACAACCTTTTTATTACATATGTGTACGATGCATTGTTATAGAAAGGAGAGACAATATAAATATGTTTTATATGCCGTGGTGAGGAACAACAGCCAAAGTTATTTTTAGGCCACAGCCTACCAGACAGCATATCTGTCTGGTTTGCTAAAGACATCATGGGAACATTCAGAAAATTTACTTAGGAATGCATTCTGGCTGTTGCTTACGTTTGGCTTTGTGGTTTGTAACTCACATTTTCTGGCTTTGTATATGCTGGCTTTTTTTGCCTTTTAGGCTGTCCAGCTCAAGTTCGTCCCTCCCATTGCACAAACCTTGTTTACTGTATTCTTCCACTAATTCACTTTCTGTAAACAGGCCTTTAAATCTTGTTCTTATCTGGTCAATGTCAAACTATGATATAATGCGTTCATGTAATGAAAAGTAATACTATTCTGATAATATAGACATGAGATAAAATGAGTTGTCTTGAAGAAAAAGAATGAAATATATATAAAATGCTTTGAAAAAAGAGAAAAATATCTTATGCAAATAATAAAAGAATAAAATGTACTTTTTGTGATTGTCACTAATGTGCTTCTGAGATGAATTGCAAAAAAGAAAGGGAAATATACCATGGTTGAATAATTACGGTCTAAGAGGGAAATGTATTTGTTCAATGTTTGGCTGTGTCTTCCAGGGAGCTTGGAGTTTATTTTACTTTCTCTTACTGCAAAATGAGTGGATTTATGTGACAATCATGTTGGCTACTGCTTGAGGAAGGTTTGCAATGTTATTTTTCCCTAGCACAGAACAAAATGTAAATGTCTGTAAATGAACTGTGCTGATGATAAAATCAATAAATTAGGTGATGACATTTCCACACATTATAATTTTTTTTCAGAGTTCAGAGGATCTTTATTCGGTGATTAAAAAACACCATAAAAGCACATATACATACAATTTAAAATACGATTAAATGTTCATCTGGACCCCGACTGATATTTACACAAATAATTAAAAAACTTTACAAAATCCATAGTCAGGCCTGCCCTCTTGTTTTCCTTAATCTTAAAGAAACTTTCATAAAATTCATTATGCAGCACAATATACGGGAATCATTTGCCCTTTGTAAGAAAAGTAAAGTAGCTATAGCATGTGTCAACTTGGCCTGTTTTAAAATATCTACCAAAAATCTACGCCTAGGTGTTGCATAAAAAGAACACAAAAGTATGAAATGAAGGATGTCCTGCGCAGACCTATTGTCGCAGCAGCAGGAACCCTTCTGATCAACTGGTAAGGTAAAACCTGGTGGATCAGCCAGTAAATTAGGTAAAAGATTAAGCCTAAAACAGGACATTAAAAACCTTTCCTGGGCATTATACATGAGGTAAAGGTACGGTTCCATACCCTCGGTACTCTTAACAAGGCCATGGGCACTTACTGAATGTTTGGTCCCTTCAATTGCTGCTCTACGTGTAGTTCTCCAGTCCAAGAACGATCTCTTTATTTTAGGTTTGTCCTGTAGTGATATTGCTGTGGGGTTTATAAAAAATCCTTCCGAGCTAGGTCTTCCAAAGAAATCTTCACGTATTTCACCACGGTATTTCCAGGCTTTTGTCCCTATCAAAGCAGTCTCTTAAAATTTGTCTGCTCAAGACTGCCTCAGGATTTGCCCAGACTTTTATCCATGCCATGATCGGTCTGAGCTTAACCAGGTCCTCAATATATGGCCTCCCTAGTTCCCTGTGAGCAATTACAGCTGGGGTACTCCGAGGTATTTTCAGGATCGATCACAAATATTTGTTTTCCTCCCGCTGCAATTGGTCAACATTTGCAATACCCCACACTTCAGAACCATACGTAGCTTTGGAGCAGCATATAGAACTGTACAAGTTCACAACTTGTTCAGGGGACCAGCGACCCAGCCTACGCCCATAGCCTGCTATAGCACCATTTGAAGATAACAATTTGCTACATTGTTCCTCCACCAGGAAATCAAACTTTCGTAACCCATCAAACAACAAGCCAAGATTGGAAAAAAACTGCACCTTTTCTAATATGTGGTTCCCTATTCTATAAGAGAACCTTTTGCATGGTTTTGTGCCAGCCAACATTACATAGGATTTGCATAGGTTCAGAGAGAGAACTAGTGTTTCCATAAATTTGACGAATCCGTCAATTAGGCTCTGTAAACTCTTCGGGGTACGGGCCAGTAGGACCGCGTCATCCGCGTACAAGAGCACCGGGATATGGCGCGTTCCTACTTTCGGGCAATCTGTCTTCAGAGCAATCAGAGCCTGCTCTAAGTTGTTAATGTAGAGCGAGAACAAAAAGGGGCAAGAATACAACCCTGCCTCACCCAGCTAGTACACGGAATGGATTCTGTATTCTCCCCCAGTGTTATAGCGGACCGTGGCGGTGGTATCCCGATGTAATTCTCTAAGAATATTGATCATGAATGAATGAATGAATGAATAACTTTATTGTGTGGTTACTTAAAACCATTACATTAAGACCAAAGTATAAAATTATAAATGTTAAAACCCAAAATGTTTCTACAGGAAAGCATTTATGAAAAGTTCTCAGAGTTCAAACGGGCACACGCAGTCGGGGACCTGGAAGGGCCAGCCAGTGTCCCGCAACAAAGTCTCTATTCCTGTGCGCCCTTGGCTGCCATCAGCCCGGACCGGGTCTGTTGTATAAACTTTCCAAACGAGGCCATCTGTTTTACTATGCTCAAGGTGTATAGATGATGGATTGCCTCCTTAGCTGTGCTTGACCCCGCGTTCCTAAGGATGGGCCTGAGGTAGAGGGTGCGGGGTGCACGTAGGGCAGGGCAGCAGAATAGTAAGTGGGCCAATGACTCACGTTTGTAATTACAGAGTCTGCATTCCCGGACTCTCGTGCCAGCAGTTCCCGGATGATATAGTTCTTTGAGCGGGAGGGCACGCAGTCTGTAAGCTAGAATCTTATGGAGGACTGGGAGGCCCACGGCCTGCGTGAGATGGTTTCGAGGGTTATACGCGGTGTGCGGCAAGCATAGAGACTCGTGAAAGGCTCTTTTTGCAAGAGACTCAAGGTCCAACTCCCGAGAGCAGGCGCGCACTTGCTTTTTTATCGCGTGTTTGATTGTAGTGTAGTTGACAAGGTCAGGATTCCACGACTCGATCACAAGGTTAAGTTGGATCATTGCTGATTCAATGGTGGTTGACCAGGTGTTCCCGGGTTCCATGAAGATATGTTTCAAGACGGCCTTCAGTGTGTTATCGCGTGCCGCTGTTGTAAGATAGTAATATTTGCTTAGGGCTGCCATCTCTTCCAGATTTTGTTGCTTGAGTGAAAATTCCAGGCGAATTAGAGTGTTTCTTGTACATTTTGGTAAATGGTACAATCTCTTGTATGCCCCGCAGTGAATTTTTTCCAACTCCTTGTTCAGTTTGCCTGGGTACGCCTGTTGTGCGTAATTAAGGGCCGGAATTAACTTGGCCTTGAGGACTCTTTGAATGGCAGTTGATGATGGACTATATAAAGAGGCTTGTAGTTTACATAGGGCGAAGGTGATGCTCTTCCCTTTACCCTGAATTTTCTTTAGGTGGGTGCCACACAGCCCCGATTCATGGAAGGAGACCCCCAGGTACGTGTATTTCTGTGTGCTGTCCAAGGTCAAATGGCCGAGGCTCCATTTTGCTCTTTTTTTTGGGGGTAGTACCCAAAGATGACTATTTTTGACTTGGTCGGGTTTGCTACCAGCCTGTTTTTGTTGTTGTATGTTGCCAGGGCGGTGAGTGCCTTTTGAAGCCCTATTTTTGTATGATCCAGGATTACCAGGTCATCCGCGTATTGCATAAAATGAATTTTGGTTGCCCCGATCTTTGGCGTTGCTAAGGCGGCCCCCGACAGGGCTATCTCCATGTCTGCTGTGTATTAATTAAATAGCAGGGGTGCCAACACGCACCCTTGTTTTAAGCCACGGTTTGTGTCAATCTTGTCAGTTGCAGAGTCACTTGAAAGTTTAATTCTTACCCAGGTGTTTTGATACAAGGATTGTATCCCTCTTAGCAAAGAGGGGTCGATGTTCCAATTGACCAGCTTTCTCCATAGGATGGTACGATCTACTCCATCGAACGCAGCTGAGTAATCAATGAAGCAGGCGAATAATGGGAGACTTTTGCGGAGCCGCGCTCGATTTGCTAGGTAAGAAAGTGCAGTGATATTGTCTACAGTCGAGGACCCTGGTCTGAAGCCGGTTTGACAGAATGGCAGATTTTCTTTGCTTGCCCATTCTGTGAGGTCCTTCAGGATGGCACTGGCGTAGGCTTTGCCCTCGATGTCCAAGAGGGCGATCATGCGGTAGTTTGTTGGATCCGATTTGGTCCCTTTCTTGTGGATTGGGTGCAAGAGCGAGCCTCGCCATGAGTCAGGCACGTCCCCCGTTAGCCAACAGTCAGTGTATAGGTAGGTCAGGTTTTCGGACCAGAATTCAATGTTTGATTTGAACAGGTGGCCTGGAAGGCCGTTGGGGCCCGGTACACCGTTTGGTCTGATTTTTTAAAATATTTTGGACACTAGAGATTTTCCGGGAGGGGGCGTTGTATCAATGATTAAAGCCGGATTCTCTCTTAATGAGGGCATATCGTGTGGCTGAGTGATTGATCGCTCTTCGTTGTAGAGCGCTTTTACGTGAGAGACCCAGACTGATGCCTCGAGGGAGTTTTCTCTGTGGTTTGTACCTCGACCAAGGTGACTTATGTCACTCCAGAACTCTTGTGATTTCCCGGGGCTCAGCAAATCGAAGATTTTCAGCCATTGAGCCTCGCAGTGGTTACGCTTTGCAGCCCACACTTTTTTGGAGTGGCTCTTTGCGGCCTCCTGCAGTTTTATTTGGTTTGTGATTGTGCGGTTTTTACTGAGGGCTTTTCGTTTTTTGTTTAAGTCCTTTGTGCTTGTTTTAATTTCTGCGTTAAATCCAAAGGTCGTCGGAGGATGCAAGTGAGTTGTCATTTGTTTGTCCCTGCGTCCCCGGAGTTTTGCCGCTAAAGTCACGGTGATTCCGTCACATATTGCTATTGCATCCTGGCTGGGTTTGCGCGGAGGCCAACCTGCCCACGAGTTTGCCCAGTTGTTAAAAGTTGCGGTGGCTACTTGTCCCCATTTAATTCTTCTAGGCAGCTTTATTAATTCTTGGCCGTCCGTTGCCCCGATGCATACGGGCCTATATCGTGAATTCACTAATAAGTTCATAGTGATTGTTAGGGCTGCATGATCGCTGTCATTTCGTTGGTGAACAATGAAGTTTGTCATTTGGGCTTGCAGTTTATCGCTTAAGATGATATAGTCGATTGTCGTTTGATTGTTGTACGTGGGACCGACCAAGGCTCCCGGGGTGTTCTTTAAGAGGACTGTGTGCGCCGTCACCAGTTTGTAAGATTTTAAAAGTTCATTCAGTACTTTGGCGGCCCCGCGCTGTTGGTTTTTCTCAGTAAAGACCCCTATGTTGTGGGTGTTAAAGTCACCGAGGATAATGCATTCTAATGATGAGTGGCAGTAGGGTTTCTAGTTGGTTTGCAAGTGTGAGTGAGTTAGCTGTGTTCTCCTGCAAGTTATGGTAGATGTTGATTAGTAGTATTGGAGCAGTGCCGTTGGTGGAATGGGGGAATTTCAGAATGCCCGCCTGAAGGGTGTCTGGTTGGTTGTGAAATTCCGTGAATTCTATGTTCAACGAGTGTTTGATGTAGACACAAGTCCCCCCTGAGGGTCTTCCAAATATGTTGTTCTTTTTTGCTGCTTTGCCATATTCTGCATATCCTCTTAGCGACAACGGTTGGGTCAGCCAAGTTTCCTGTATGGATATGATGTCTGCTTCCTCCAAGAATTTCACCCCGGCTTGATTTAGTAGCAGCTTTTTGAGTCCTGAGACGTTCCACGTTAATATTTTTAAGCTCTCGGTGATTCTCTTTTTGTTTGAATATTTTACTCGCTCAGTGGGGGTGTGTTGATAAGATCGAGCTAAATTTGCAGGGCAGAGTGTATTCGGAGCTGGAATTTAGTGCTGATGACAGCCAGGACCAATCTTTGCTTGCGTGATCCCTGGTTATGCACAATTGATTTCCTTGGCTGGGGTTAGTTGTGATCTTGATTGGGGTTCCATTGATTGAACTAGTGTTTATGCTGCCTTTACACCCCTGGAGAACGGACACAACTTTTGGCCGATAGTTGGAAGAAGTATTTATGCGTGTGATGCCAGCCACGCCCTGTTCCTGGTTGTCCAGCTTAGAGTGTGACATCAAGGTTTTTAAAATTGAGGGATATTTTTGTGCCGGCTTTGCCTTTATCTTTATGCCCCAGCTTTCCAATAGAGAATGTTGGCTCCTCAGTGCCTTCGCCAGGTCTGGGCTAGTGAAAATTAATTCAGTTGTTTCGTTTTTTTCCTCCGCATCCGGGGGCAGGAAAGAGATGGTTTCGATGTCTGTGGTTTTTATGCCTTCCAGTCCCGGGATGTTTGCGCAGAGTGTTAAAAGATTGCTGCGGTTGAGGATGTCCCATTTTCCTTGCGAGGTATATTCTGGGTGTAGCAGTATTTTTCGATCTTTCGCGCTTGCTTGATTTGCAGAGCTTGCACTAGCCTCGTTGAGCCAATTTTTTCCCTGAGTCCCGATTGGAGGTAGCAATGTCGAACCAGGCTGGAAAGAGTTTGTCTGCTGTTTTGGCCCTGTTGTAGGTTGAGGTGTCTCAGTGAGCAATAAGCTGGGTGGGCTGTTCTTCCATAGCCTGTTCACGGCGTGCTCCAGTTTGAGGCATGTTAACCCGAGGGGGGCGTTCTGGAAGTCTCCAATGGTGTCAATGGGAGTTTTTGAGTTATCAGAGTCTAATGCTCCGCTCGCTATGAACTCGATATGAGTGCAGAGGGCTCAGAGCTTGTTTGGCGGGGCTTTATTTACTTCATCGTGGCTGTGTACCTGCGGTTAATGCACCTGTTTTTGTGTTATCAGAGCTGTAGCGGGTTGAGGGGCCCCAAGGAGGGCTGGCAAGCTTGGATCCGGTGCTGAAGTGACTATATGTGGATTTCCAGTAGTTGGTTCGATTACTTCTGCGGTGTGCATGTTGGCTGCCAGGTTAGGTGTTTCAGCTGTTATGGTGTTACCGGAAGGCTGCTTATTGGGCCGTAACCAATTGGGAATAACACTGGTGACATATGCATTGTTTTTCTTCTCCTTTTTGAGTTTTCTTAGTTTTTTCTTGTTTTTCCTTGACAGATTTTGTGACTCTGGGCTGGGCGGTTTGAGAGTTTGTTGAGAGACTTGGTTTTCAGCCTTAATCAGGGTAGTTCTTGTTCCGCAAGCGGTGGACGTTATGGGCGAGGCCATGGAAGCAGGCTTTTCCGAACTGCTTGGGCAGAGGATTGCTGGAACATTATCCATAGAGTGTGCCTGGGCGGAACCCTGTGTGGTTAAAGGCGTGCTCTTCTGGCAGTTTTTTTTATTTGCTTCACCCTTGAGGTCCTCTATTAATGTGGTCATGATGTTAGGAAGTTTTTCTAAGCTGTGCAGGATCGGACTGCAACTACATGACTCTGGCTTGAATTGTGTGCTGTCCTGCGCTCTGCGTATCAGAGCGTTCAAGTTGTCCAGTTTTGAGTCTATCCCAGAGATCAAGTTTGCCACTATTTGTAGTATATTGATCTGGACGTCAAGCTTGTCCGCGTGCATTATCGCTGCTCCTGTCATTGAGAGAAGGGCTTCACTGATCAGTGATAGATGATTTGTGTTCGCAAAGCCGCTATCAGAGAGCGGGGGCAGGGCCGTTTTATCGTGTTCCGGGGAACCCGGTCTTGGCGAATTCAATAGCTGGTTTAGGGTCCTGACGAGTGGTTGTCGGGTTGCTCCTTCCTTTGTGGCGGGGGAGCTGTTGACCAGACCTGTGTGCATCGCTATGATGGGGGGAGTTGTTCCTTTCTTGTCGGCTTGAGTGCTGTCTGAGGTATCGTGCATATTCGCTTTGATTGAAGGAGGGGTGCTCCGCTGACAGTCCTCTGGTGGGGGGAGAGTCAGGGCCGTGGTGTTTGATTGGATGGGCCCAAGCGCCACCCTATCTGATGTCGTAAGTTTGAGAGGTATTCCGCTCTGGAGGGTAAGTATTGTTGGTGAGAGGGGAATCCTGTTGGCCCGAGGACTTGCGAGTGTTGGACTCGGTCCTTCCTCCCTTGCTTTAGTGGTAGGTAAATTGTCCGAAGTCCTAGGGCAGGCGGGGGGGAGGTTGTTTTGGGGCTCAAAAAGCTTCTTATGTCTCTGTTTCCAGCGGAGCAGTTTAGTGCTGGGCCTAGGCTTGTGCGCGTTTAACTTCGGGGGGCTATAAGGCTTCCCCGTGGTGTCAATCGGGGGGTGAGCTGTGAGGAAGTGAGTCGGCTGTTCCACGGTAAAGTCAATGTGAGGTCCCGGAAAGGTCGGGGTTGTTCCAGTCGCACCCGCTGATCCTGAGCGTTCCCCATCCCAGGGCCCTGGGCCTTGGTAAGTCCCCCCTAGTTCTAATACTGGAGGATAAAATAGCTTCGCCTTCCGTCTCTTGGCAGAGCTATGTGGCCGGGGCCTCTCCTGGGATTGGATTAGGGTAGAGTTTCTGGTCCTCATTTTGGGATTGGATTGAGTGGCTTGCCGGCTCCTAGGCAGCTGCTGCTTGGTTGGTGGAACCCACGTAGTAGATGGAATCTGTGGAATCTCCTGGGATCTCCTGCTAGGTTGAAAGGTGCCCTGGCCACCCTGCTGCTGCAAATCCAGTGCTTGTGCTTGAGCTGGTAGGCAAGCGCAAGTTACCCGGGGGAAGGACCAAGCTGTGTGCCAAAAACTGTGGGCGGCCCCCTGGACGCAGGGAGAGCGTTGTTCAACTTAGCCTGGGTAATGTTCTGCGGCTCTGGGCTCTGGCTCTGCTGTGTACCGGCCGCTGCTGTGCAGGGAGTTGTGGTTTGGAGGCTTGGGGCTCTGGCACTGGTCTGCTGCTGGGTGCTATGCTCCCGTAGCACCCGTGACCCCTGTTGATGCAGGCAGCGCTGAGCTTGGCGCCCCCTGGCCCCTGTCCTCCTGGCCCTGTGGAGGGTTGTGGGGAGTTGTGGGGGTGGCGCCAGCCAAATCCGTCCCGCACCTAGGCGACCCTGGCCTCTAAAAGCGGTCCTGGCCCCCCCAGCCGCACTTCCCCTGATGCTCCCGGCTGCCCCCTGCATCCAGATCCCAGGCAAAGTCCGCTGCTCCGGCAGCTCACTCTGGGGCGGGGGAGGGGCGGGGGAGTGCAGGCAATGAGGTGGTGAGTACCTGTGAGCCGGGGGGCTGCAATGCCGCTTTGCTTGGTGATATGCTTGCCGCTTGCTATGGCTTGCGCCGTCCACCGTCCGCCGGCTGCAGATGAAAGCAGTTCTGTCGCAGTTCCGTCGCTCGCTTACTTTGCCCCTTTAGCCTTTCGCCGCTTATCCACTGCTTGACGCCAACCGCTGTGCAGGTAAACGGCAGCGTCAGCGGCTGCGGGTGGCGGATAGCCGCAGGGTAGTGGCGGTAATGGCTGGTGTTCGCTGTTCCGCTGTTCCGCTTTCCCACCGCTTTCCCATCGGGCTGTGGCGGGCTGTGGCGGACTATGGCGGGCTGTGGCAGGTAGTAGCGGTGGCTCCGGCTCTGGCTCTGACGGCAGCGTCTGCAGCGTCTCTGGCGTCCTGCTTGCTGCTTGCTGCTGCTCTCTGGTGCTCACTGGCGGCTACCGGAACTCCTAGACTCAGGGGCAGTCAATTGGCAGTTTAATTTTCTATTCCAAAAGAATATTGATCAGGCCCGGGTCAATTTCCAGATTACTCATCAAGAACCAGAGCTTTTCCCTATTGACATGGTCAAAAGCGGCTGCCAGGTCCATAAACCCAAGATAGATCTCTTCATTGCTGGTTTTTGTTTTATTTTGCCACCAGCAAATAAAGGTTCAGGCATTGATCACTTGTCCTAAAGCCATACTGAATGTCCGAGATGATGTTATGTTCTTCGGTCCACTCAGTAAGCCGATTAAGAATTACCCGACCCAGAACTTTGGCGGAAACATCTATCAATGAGATAGGCTGATAGCACTGGGGGTTGTCCCTATTACCCTTTTTAAAGATAGGGACAATTATTGCTGTGGACAAAGAGCGGGGTAGTCCCCACCTAATAGCCACATTTAACATTCTAGTGAGGATAGGGGCCCATAGGTCTACATTACTCAAGTACAGGTCGGGGGGTGTGCCGTCAGGGCTGGGGGCTTTGTTTCTTGTCAAGCCCTGAATTCCCGCAATAATTTCTAACCCTGGGCGTAGTATACTTAGTGGGGCTACGCGAAGCTACGCAAAGTGGGCGAGAAACTACGCCCACCTTTGCACTTCACGTAGCCCCACTACGCGCCGCATGCCGCCCTCCCCTACATAGATAATTTAAGTATATGCGCAAATAAAAATAAATAAAAGGCGTTTACCTTATCCGCTGCGTCCTGGGGCTCCCACTGCTTGTTCACGCCGCCGTCTTGATAACCAGTGCGAATGCGCGGCCGCCCGCGCATGCGCATTGGTTATCAAGACGAAACAAAAAGGGCTGATGGATGGAGCGTTTGAGCAAATCAAACACTCACCACCAGTCATTTGTTCTGGGTGTAATCCATCACTATTCTTTAGCTCACTTAGCCACCCCAGTTCAGACATGGCCATATGCAAATCAGTCTGACCCTGTGCCTCATGGGAACAGTCCAGCCCGAACTGCCAAGCCATGTCTTCCCTGGACCGGAAACAAGCATCCTGGGACCGGTTTCGTATTTATAATCCTCATCAGCCAGGCTATCTTGAATCCAGTGGCCAAGTGAGCAAGGGACGTCTGAGCTTATCTGCCAACTTAAGGTGAACAAAGCGATACAAAAGGGGATGATGGACGGAGCGTTTGAGCAAATCAAACACTCACCCCCAGTCAACTGATCTGGGTTTAATCCATAACCATTCTTTAGCTCACTCAGCCACCCCAGTTCAGACATAGCCATATGCAAATAAGTCTGACCCTGTGCCTCATGGGAACAGTCCAGCCCGAACTGCCAAGCCATGTCTTCCCTGGACCGGAAACAAGCATCCTGGGACCGGTTTTGGATTCATAATCCTCATCAGCCATGCTACCTTGAATCCAGTGGCCAAGTGACCAAGGGACTCACGTCTCAGCATACCCTGCCAACTTAGGGCGAACAAAGCGATACAAAAGGGGATGATGGACGGAGCGTTTGAGCAAATCAAACACTCACCCCCAGTCAACTGATCTGGGTTTAATCCATCATCATTCTTTAGCTCACTCACCCACCCCAGTTCAGACATGGCCATATGCAAATCAGTCTGACCCTGTGCCTCATGGGAACAGTCCAGCCCGAACTGCCAAGCCATGTCTTCCCTGGACCAGAAGCAAGCATCCTGGGACCGGTTTCGGAGTCATAATCCTCATCAGCCAGGCTATCTTGATTCCAGTGGCCAAGTGAGCAAGTGACTCACGTCTGAGCATGCATTGCCAACTTAGGGCGAACAAAGCGATACAAAAGGGGATGATGGCTGGAGCGTTTGAGCAAATCAAACACTCACCCCCAGTCAACTGATCTGGGTTTAATCCGCCACCATTCTTTAGCTCACTCAGCCACCCCAGTTCAGACATGGCCATATGCAAATCAGTCTGACCCTTTGCCTCATGGAAACAGTCCAGCCTGAACTGCCAAGCCATGTCTTCCCTGGACCGAAACAAGCACCCTGGGACGGATTTCGGATTCATAATCCTCATCAGCCAGGATATCTTAAATCCAATGGCCAAGTGAGCAAGAGACTCACGTCTGAGCATACCCTGCCAACTTAGGGCAAACAAAGCGATACAAAAGGGGATGATGGACGGAGCGTTTGAGCAAATCAAACACTCACCCCCAGTCAACTGATCTGGGTTTAATCCATCACCATTCTTTAGCTCACTCAGCCACCCCAGTTCAGACATGGCCATATGCAAATCAGTCTGATCCTGTGCCTCATGGGAACAGTCCAGCCCGAACTGCCAAGCCATGTCTTCCCTGGACCGGAAACAAGCATCCTGGGACAGGTTTCGGATTCATAATCCTTATCAGCCAGGCTATCTTGAATCCAGTGGCCAAGTGAGCAAGGGACTCACGTCTGAGCATACCCTGCCAACTTAGGGCGAACAAAGCGATACAAAAGGGGATGATGGACGGAGCATTTGAGCAAATCAAATACTCACCCCAGTCAACTGATCTGGTTATCAAGACGGCGGTGTGAACGAGCAGAGGGAGCCGCGGGATGCAGCGGATAATGTAAGACGGCGGTGTGAACGAGCAGAGGGAGCCGCGGGATGCAGCGGATAAGGTAAGTGCCTTTTATTTATTTTTATTTGCGCATATACTTAAATTAGCTATGTTCGGGAGGGCGGGATGGAGGTGGGTGGCGGGCAACTTGTTGCCTGCTACACCTACTTTGCAAATGGCTCCTTTGCCCTTCTTAACTCCCTCCCACCTCTCTAGCCATCCCTGACAGACAGAAAACTATGGCTGCTATTCCATTGGTTAGTAAATTTGCTCCCCTGGAGGGCTTGGAAACTTGTGATTGACTGAAGGATAGCAGTGCGTCTCTACACTTACAGAGTCAACAGGAGGTAGTCATGCGAATAGATAATGAGCCCCTGGTTCAGACAATAGATATGGTTAATGTATTAACTTGGAAGATAGCTGAGCTCAGAGCTAAGAAGTCCGATGAAGACTGGTCTATGATAACTGAATGTTATGACCTAGTGTGCCTTAAAGAAACATGGTAAGCGATCTTCATTGATGGGTTTCGTTTAATAAAAACTCCTGCTATTCCCTCACAATCAGGTACAGCTAGAGGACGATTATTAACCCTGATTAGAAACCCCTTCTGGGTTCATATATTTTAGACAGATGTCTAGTCCCCCTACTACCACCTTATTGTACGTAGTGGTCCTGGAGCAAAGGATATGCTCCTAATTCATTTCTATGATAACAGTTTTTGGAACAACATGGCTCAGGTAATTCACTTGAACCAGCAATTGATAGAGCACTAACCACCCATCGTAATCCCCTATACATAGTCTGCTTGGGAGATTTTATTGCTCATAGTTGCCCAAAAATAACATCTCCGCTTTGTGGCTTAGTAGATGAGGAAGGTGATGTCCCATAACATTTTCTACATACTCAGTACGGGGTCGAATTGAATAGGCTCTTGGTCATAAAAAATAAGGTACTACTCAATCCCACCGATGAGCATACCTGAACCCTGACACAAACGTTCGGGGATATTACACATGGCTCCACGTTATATTATCTATTTGTGGCATTATCCCTTAAAATATATTTTAATCAGATAGAAACCTTTGCTTCAGTTTTTTAGCGATCACGCTACACCGATCTTCCAAATCCATATGAAGGGTTTTTTAATAACCGGGTTCTGAAAATCCAAGCTCCAGTAATAGCAAGAAGTAACGGAATAGGGCTAAAATGGGCCAGAATAAACAAGGACATATTACTGCCTACTGTAATTGGGTGCACCCAGAAAGAAATATTAACCTGTCTTGATTTGTATAGCAACCAAATATAGTGCAGGCCTTTGTTTCACTGCTGAATGTGGAGAAAAGCAACCTCCAATCCCGAAGGGGACTCCACCTAACAAAGTCCCAGGCTGGTTCATTATAGCTTGCACCAAGGCACTTAATAGTCTACACAAATCTTAAAAGGAAAGTCAGAGGAATAATACTCTGGTCACCACCCTCCGATTGCAATACAAGAAAGGTAGGCGGGATAGACTTTTAGCCCTAAAGGAGGATGCCTGGGACAAATTACAGCTAGCCTCAGATTTAAAAGCTCTAAAGAATTGTGGGCTATAGTTAACTCACCTTTCCTGAAACAAGAGACAGGACCCTCACTAAGTGTCAACGTTGGAGAGGACTCTTGGGTGGACCGTTATTCAGCCATATTTTGGCTAATACCGTGATGGAAACTTTACCCGAAGATCAATCAAGTTGTGTTATGGGCACTCCCCTTATTTTATCTTTGGCAGAAGTGAAAACTGGCCTTATGCAATGCTGTAGCGCTAAGGTTCTAGGTCCAGATGGGGCCCGATTGATTTATTTTTTGATCTCTGGACACCATTTTTTACAAACGTTTTTAACGCAGTTGCTTTCACAGGCTCCCCTGCCTCATGGAAAACAACAGTTATTGTGCCTTTACATAAGAAAGGAGATAACGCTTTGCCCAAAAACTATAGACCAATCTCACTTTTGAATAGAACAGTTAAACTAATGGGCCGTTTGTTGTTAAATAGACTTGAGGAATGGGCTTCCGAAAAAAATATTGTTTTTAAAAAGTGATGGGAACACTGGATCAGTGCTTGAACCTAAATGTAATTGCAACAAAGTATTCCAATATCAAAGGAGGGAGTGTTTGTATGGCGTTCATGGATCTCTCTGCTGTTTTTGATTCTGTTTCACATAAGAAATTATGGAATACTTTGAAAGACATGGGTGTGGATGAAAATATAATACTCTTCATTCGCCAACTATACTCCCAGTCTTCTGCATGTGTTAGGTACGGCAGCCAGGGTGAGTGTACAAGATCTTTCCCCATTCTCCGGGGTGTGAGGCAGGGATGCGTTTCACTCTACACCAACGGTGTGGAATCAGCTGTGAATCATGAGATTACTGATGTACCCGTGGTAAACAAGAAACGGTTTCCCATCCTGCTACATGCGGACGGTGCAGTTCTGTTAGTTAGAACCAGCTTAGCTTTTCAAAAACGAATAAATAATTATGTGTCTTATATGGCTGCACTAGACCTCAATGATAACGAATCAAAAACGTACGTCCTAATAGTGGGGAAGCAGACTAGAAAACTACTGTCGTTCACTATTGATACCCGAAAAATTGAAGTAACTAAGACTTTTTCATATATGGGTGTACTTTGTAATGATTCCGGGTCCTGGACAAACATGGTGGAGAACAGATGTAATGCATTAGACAAGAGCATTATGGCTATTTGTTCGTTCACGAAAAGGGTAGGCACAGAGCCCTTGGAACCAATTAAAAAGATGTATTCATCTAAAGCTATTGCATTCGCTGTATATGGAGCACAGATTTGGAGAATAACAAAACCTGATGTATGACAACAGAGAGAAGATGGTTTCTTTAAAAAATTGCTGCCACATCCCGAAAGGCTGCTCTAATTACATCAAGCACCAAGAGCTGAATGTCCCATTAATTTCTGACTTAATATTCATAGTCCCGGTCCTACTTTGGTAGGACCGGGACAGGGAACAGTGAGACTGACTCAAAACATTATTAGAGATTGTTTATCCCTTGAGAAGGCGTATCAAGTTCCATGGCTGTGGTATGTGAAAGACACCAGGTTAGCACTGGGCTTAGGTTTCGGGTTAATGACCCACTTTCTTGTCTGAACACCTCAAAAGTCAATATCATCTCGCTCGAAAGATTATAGGGATAATGAAAGGCGTGCATTAGATTGTAATAAAACTACGGTGACATTATATCTGGACCTTCCTCCTTCCCCTGGTGAAGTGAATTCATATTTGATCTCTGTAACAAATATCCATCACCAATATGTTCTGCTGAGATTCAGATTAAATCTTATCCCTTGAATGCTGGCTTTCCCATCAGAAATGTAGTCAGTCAAAGAACTCCCAGTTTGCCTCTGAGACGGTGTCTCTTCTCAATGAAATCTCCATTTTATATTTTTTTGTACGTTTTATACCTGAGCACCTGTGCATGGATAAAGTATATTCTCCCATTGTTCTTGGAATATAACTTTGTACAATTTCATCCAGCTCTGTTCTTCCTCCAAACCAATCCAATCCATGTGTAAACTTTTCTCACGCATCTTAATTACGCCTGGTTTTATCAAAAAGGAGATTGAGTGGTTCATGATTTGTACTGCAATTAATTGTGGCACAGTTTTGCACTTTAGATTATTTAAAGTATGATTCAAGGATGTTTTTTAATAGTTCCCCCTCTGGTTTTATTTTTATTTAGATGGTGCAGCAGTTAGTAAATTGACTGATCTGCTGCTTGTAAACCCAACCAGTCTCGATGCTGTCTTGCATGTTTTATTATATATATTGAATGAACTTGCTATGTTTTAACATAGTGTTCTTTCCTTTTATCTAAAAATGTTTTAATATGGTTTCTATTTGTGTTTTCATTTTGTATCTTACTCAACTATGATGGCAATGTAATATTGTACTAAATATGTATTTTAGGAATGATTGCACTTTTATGATCTTAATGCTTAAGATCGAATAAAGTTGATTGATGATGATGATGATGATGATGGCTGCATTGTCCATTTGAGGTGAGGACATGGAACTATGTCAGGATGGGTCATCCCCCCCCTTTGAAAAAGATGTTCTAAATGCCCCTTGTGTATAGTGGGGTTTATGCTGCAGGTGATAGAAGAGTGTTACTGTCAGGAGTGTGGGAGGGAGCAAAGGCCCAAGAACCATGCGGCTGCACCCACACCTCCGAAGGCATCCATGGGTGGTCCCCAATCATGTATTCACTAGGGAAAGACAGCGCTGTAAGGGGGATATTTTCCCCTTTCCAGTGCTGCCTCAACCACACAGATCAGTGCTGTGGGGGCAAATTATACCACCCACAATGATCAGAAAGTGAAACTAGTGGATACTATTGGTGCCCCAAGGTTTCACTTTCCACGTGTGATGTCCCTTGCATTGCTTATGTTCCGTTTCATGGAGCACCTGGCTTGTATAGGCTACTATAAGCAATAGTAGCCTATATAATCCACAAATATTTGAAGATATTGTGTGGAAACTGAAAGAAAACTGAAAGGAAACAAGTCTTGTATCTCAAATAATACTGCAGATATTAGCAAGGGGAACAAAGACAGAAAGGAGGAAAAGGATAGGGATGGAGAGAGATAAGACAGTGCAGAAGCCAGTGCAGAATCTGCTTCATAAGTAAAAAAAGAAAAGAGTAACAATCTCAAATGGTTCGGGTATGGATGTCTTTTAATGGATGGGAAGTGGGGGTGAAGGCCTTGTAAAAACATACAGTTCCATGTATTCCCTCAGTTGCTGTGCCATTTAAATGCCTCACTTTATTTTCAAGTGTTGATCTGTTTTCTCATGCTCATTTTTTCACATTTTCTCAGTCAGCATTGCCTCTGTTACTACCTTCTCCGGTAAATCATCATTCACAGTGGAAAGTATTTTATTTTTGTTTATTTTGCACCCCTTTTCACTGGATTAATTCTATTTGCTGTTTACGGTCTCAAAAGAGTGGGTATGAAGCTTTAAAAACTGGATGGTAGAACATTTTCTATCCTCGATAAAGGCATTGCCCCAGGCAAATCATTCTGGATGAGATGTAGACATGATGTTCAATGAGAATGGCCACTATCATCTCAATATTGTGAAATTGTGCCACTTATAGAAGGACATAATAGACACAAAAAACACTGATTCATTCAGATTGGGATAGAAGTCTATCAGTTTGCACCCTTATAAAAAGTCACTAGGGTAATGTCAATATTCTTTGGATCACTCACCCTCATATATCTACAAATAACACACATGAACTACAAATCTCTGTCATGAGGTTAGTAGAACAGAGTAAAACTTTAGGAATCTATTAGCACAGCACTCAAACTTGTCATATCCTCAAGTGGAGGTCCACAATAAATGCATGACTGTTTTGTCTCTTGGATTGTACATAGTTATATGCCTCAGGTTACCTATGAGATAAAGATAAAAACTGTCCCCCCAAATTTATAATTGTGATGCACCTTTCAGATCATTGTCAACAGAAAGTGTGACCATTTAATAAGAAGCAAACCAGAACTCCAAACAGCCTTCCAAAACAATCTTTAGCAATGAGTTCAAAATGATCTACTTTTAAACTATTTTCTTTCATAAACAGATCAAATTTTCCAATGCTCTATATTTTTGCAGTTGATTGAAAAACATTCTAAACCCTTCTATTTGTGTACAGATCATATCTTTGTACTATTCCATTAAATTTACATGATTCTGCCTATATTCTTGCCAATACAAATGATTGTACTGATCTTCTTGCCAGCATGTTTGCAAGAATGACTCACTTCATTAGAGCATCCTCATACTACCTTTGCTCTGCCATTTGAATGTGAATTGGGATAAACAGAACTTATTTTTGATGTTTTTCGCATTGATTAGTGTTTTCTGGGTCTGTCCAAACGGACACTCTAGGCTCATGTGCATCTATGTGCTCATATTGAATCTAATTCCTCAAATAATGAAATAACTTTTTAACTACCTCCATATTGCACATGCACTTTATGATTCCCGCACTCAAATAACAGTTTGTGGGTTGTGGGACAAGTTAGTGGGATAATGGAGATGACCATGTATTATGATTGTACGATTATATTTTTATTGTGACATTTTGAGCCTCCTCCACTGCAAGGGTTATGCTACTGTAATGGCTTTGGTGCCCAGCTCCTGAAATACATTCACTATAGAATGTCCATCAAGATTAGAGCTGTATGGGTTCACCAAAATGGCCACCCTTCGCTTGCGCACAAGTTTTTCATTAAAACGAATTACCCAAATAATGTAAAAGTTCTCAGATTGCCTGCAGTGTTAAAGTAACTTTGGGTTGCCTGAGCTAGAACTAGCTTAAACTAGCATTTGCAATGCAATCGGTCTCGTCTTCGGGACCTTACATGTATTTATCTATGCAGCACATTAGCCTGGGTGTTGAAACGTCTACTGTTCTTTAACATTGAGGGAAAGTAAGCACCAAACTGCGTGACACGCCAGGTATGGGAACACATGGAGAGAAATATTGCCTTTCAGCAGGAAATGGTATAGTACAAAGCTCAGTTTTTAATATAAATCAGGGCCTTCGGTGGTCATATCATTGGAAATACTAGATTTGAAAAAGTATTATTGTCTACAGGTGCTCGTGGAAGAAACATTCAATGGACTGGAATCTAGAGAATGCTAAAGTGATTCTGGTATTTTAATGACCTCTGCTGATTGTTTTCGATCAAGAAAGTTAAATAGAGACAGTTGCCAGAAAAATAAAAAAAAGTAAGTTTCTCAGCAGAAAGCCCTTCTGGTACTTTACTGACCTCTGCTGGTCGTTTTCTATCAAGACAGTTAAATAGAGGCAGCTGACCAGAAAAAAAGTCCCTAAGCAAAAGCAGACAAGACCTAGAGCTGATCTCCAGAGCCCGCAAAGTACATACACATATAAGTATATAATAAGTATATACTAAAATACATACAAGAGGGTTCAAATGCTCAACCTAAAACAGTGTTGCATTCATCACACCTTCAGAGCCCAAAACACATTCCTGCCTACAGTTAATGGGTGTTGTCTCCATCGGACCATGGTTTGGACTCCGAGCCCTAGAAGGTAGGGTTGATGTCAGTAAATGGCAAAATAGCATGAATTACCATCATTTGACTTGCTGCTCTCAAGCGAGATTGACAGGATCTGTTCAAATGTATTCTCCAGGTCATCCTACACCCTTTCCCTTCAACACCTCTGAATGGAAAATCAGTTCTGAACCCACAAGAGGGGAGAATATCTCATCTAAGAAGGGAAGTAGTTATGGGCCTGCCTGAAGCTTTCACAGATCATAGAAGGGTTCTGTCATCTTAACTTTATGGTTTCAGGGATTTATTCAGGAAAGCAAAGAGAGTGTGCTACAAAAAGTGTTGGTCACACAGCAACAAAGTAAATAGGATTTGGCAGAGAACATTCTTCAATCACTGTCTAGCACTCAAAATATGAATGACACCTCACCAACACTTCAGAACCTTTCTGGACCTGAGAATACTACACATGAATAAGAAGGCTCTGCTGGAAGAAATAAGACCCATAAATCCTGCTAGAAGATGATGACTCAGGGACTCTTGACTCTTGTTGGAACCCAGGTGCTGTAATTTCTTTCCAGTTGTCAAGTGAGTTTATTCCTATTTGCCCTTTCCATAGACACAATCAGCTGAAGGGCTCCTGATTCCGATACAGCCCAGTTGACCAGAGAAGACTGGACCCTGCAGGAGCCGTGGTGAGCAAGAGAGAGACTTATGGCCTGATTAAAATGTTGGAGGACGGGTTACTCCATCACTACTGTGATGGATATCCCACCTGCCGAAATATAAAACCCATAATATCCTATGGGATTTATATTTTGGTGGAAGGGATATCTGTCACAATTGTGACAGATTAACCATCCACCAAGATCTAAATCAGCCCCTTAGTGCCTAGAAACAACAACACTAAACGATAAGAGCCACCTACTTTGTGCACTGTGAGAAATCAAATTCCTGCCACAATCTAATAACACTTATTCAGACACTCGACTTGGAATGGCCCACTGCGAAAGCCACTTAAACTAAAGATTATATACAAAACCCAAGAAGTATCTTATATCATCACTGTCATCATTCAATAGTCACATGTAGACATAATCAGTCCAAAACAAAAGAAACTCTTTACAGCAGTCTTGCTTCTTCTTTCTTTTTATTTTTATTTTCACGCTTTAAGTGATATTCTTCAAAGATGTTTCAATAATATCCATACAGTTCAAATGATGATCAAATACAGCCTACGCATTTCGTCCCACATGGGACTCATCAGGGCTGTAGAAAGTAAAGAAAAAAGAAAAATAACTTACCATTCGCTAAAAAATGTTATTATTCTTACATTTGATAATTCATTTAACAGTGACTCGTCTTGCCCTGCCTATATGACAATCTAAAGCAATTCCTGCCTATATAACATTCTACCAACCAATATCATCATGTTGAGAACCATAAACAGAACATCCCCTCATGAGTGGTATTATTTATATATGTAAGAACCACATATTTTATTCAGAAAACGTATCCCCCCTTGAAATCACATTAGGTTAACTGGAATCCCCAGCATGTCCTCACCTTTATGTAAAATCAATGCTATTTTGTCTTGATGGTTCAGCCAATCTTTATTGTGCCCCCCCCTTGACTTATACCGTCTCGTTTGGGGTCAATCTAAATTTAAAACAAAATTATTCATTCAGTGTCTTAAATATATATATACAAGGGCTAAGTGACAGACCGCTATCACCCGCCCCCAGAAAGTGACGTAGTCATTATTGCTCGCTCTCCTAATTAGCAAATTCTCTAATCAAAAGAATTTCCTAGATGCAGTTGAAGAGTCTCCTATTTTGAGATAGTGGTCTCTGTGTGAGCAATTTAATCTGAAAAAAGGGGAATATCACCAGAAATTACATTCAACCCACTCAACGAGTAAGACAAGTGTGGATGCCCATAACACCTAATGGGTTTTTCACATGTGGTGGTTGTAACATGTGTCCTTGGGGTCTGAACAAGATCAAGTAATTTCGGTACAACAGCTCACGTACTTATCAGATTAGACAGTTTATTAATTGTAACAGCACTGGAGTTGTATACGCATAAACTTGGGAGATGGCCATTTGCTGCAAAAAACGTTCACTGGGAGAATTACATACCGAAATTTTACATAAATCTGCTTGGCATGGGGTGGTGTGTCGAAATCCCAAAAAAACGGCTCAAAATTAGTTGTTAGTTTAAAATCAAGAAACATGCTAGTAAGACTACCTTATCTTGAGTCAATAGATCTGTTGCTTGCAGCATGCAGCCAAAACTTCTCTTGTATGCAATCTTTGGTAATCTGACTGGCCTCTCTCAGATTCTTCCAAAGCATTTCCAAGCCTAATGTTTAGAGCTATGTTGTAACAAATCGTAGCCAAGTTATACTATAGTGACAATCAAGGCCGCGTACCACTTCGAGAGCAATTCTATATGAGGCTTATTAACTTAATTCCCCAGTGTACCAGATACGCCGCCAATATAGTAGTGGTCTATAAACTACTCCCTGCCCTCAAGGCTGGAGTCCCACGTCCATATGTAGTGACGGCGATGGTGTGCTCTGTGGCAACTTGACCAATGACCTAAGGAAGTGATTTTCAGTTTTGTCCAAAGTTGCAGCTTTAGGGTGAACCCACATTTCCACTCCATTTAGAACCGCCCCAGTGTTTGGACATTGTAGATCTGTAATGCAAGAGAGACAGATTTGTCCAATGTCGTTTTCTGTACTGTTAGAATCCCAAAGCTCGGTTGTTGAAGTTTTAATGCACTTGTAATTATTTTTTTATTCCATTACAGGTTATATGATAGTTCTACCCCTACATTTTCACACGCCTTTACTATATCAAGCTCTATCTCTTTTAATTTCATTGTGCCTAGAAATATCTTTTGCAGGTTAAAAGCCATAACTTTGGTCTTGGTAGAGTTAACTTCAAGCCCTCACTGCTTGCAAAAGTCTGAAAATCGATCTAGGAGAGTCTGAAGGCCCATAGGTGACTTAGAGATCAATAGCACTTCATCTGCAATGGGAGGGTCAGAACAACACACTGAAGTAATTATGGGGCATAATTTCCACAACACTAAGTATGTACAGTGAAAACATTGTTACTGCCAGAATGCCTTATTGATATAACCCCTTCTTTATAGGGATAGGTTCGATAAATTGTCTCTCACCCCCTCCCGCCCCCATCAAATCGCTCTTGTGCATAGTTGCAGGTATGCGATGTTATGAGTGTGGACAAAGTATTCTTTGGGACTCCCTTTTTCTAAAGACAATCAATAACTTATAACGTAGAATCAAATCAAATGTGATCCACAAATACATGTATAGATGCTCTTTGTCCAAAACTACAGGTGTTCAGCATATTACTATGAACCTAAAGACTTGCAGCCAGATTCATGAAGCCGAAATCGGCTCACAAAGGGCCAGATTCTGAGAATCTGGCCCTTTGCGAGCGCTATTTTTGCATTTGGGATTCATCATCCCAAATGCAAAAATCGCAATTCTAAAAATCGCTAAATTGCGAATAATTGCATTTAAGGAATCTCAATTTGAGATTCCTTAAATGCAATTCATGAACCATTTTAAAATTGCGAATTCGCAATCTGGGGCCGCTATTTACCGCAAAGTGTAACTACGTGGTAAATAGCGAAAACTTGTTACACACACACATGTCCTTCGGACATGTGTGTGCGCAACACCTGTGTACATTACCATTTCAGTGGTGCTACAGGGTGTCCTTTGGACACCCTGGCACCCTTGAAATCGCATCAATATTTGTGAATCGCTATTTGCTAATCGCAAATAAGGAATGACTCCCAATTCATTCCTATGGACCTTTAGGCCAATAGGAATGAATGGGGAGTCATTCCTTATTTGCAATTAGCAATTAGCGAATCGCAAATAAGGAAGCTGTAGAAATCGCAATAAATATTGCGATTTCTACATGAATCCCGTTTTGCGAGTTTTTAATAGCGATTCCTTAATAATTGCTATTAAGGACTCACAAAACATGACAATGATGAATCTGGGAGTTTGTTGATTATGCTGACTTTTTTTCTTTAAACTCAATTGCATGTGTGAAAGGATGTTATGCTTCTCAGTCCAGTCTTATAGTTTTTCTAAAAATCTGATGATAAACATTTTCTTTAGGCTGTCTATAAAACGAATTGTTTATCATAATACTGTGGTTCGCTCGGGAAGATAAAAAATAAAGCATGAACAGAACCTCAAGTAAGCCTAATAAATAATGCAGTACCAACAATAATATTGATAATAGTAATCCCTTATACAATAACAAAATGGACACAATAGAGAATAAATACAAATACTGCTTCAATTATTCCAAACAAGAAAAGGCAACAACACATTGCTGTAATCAATTAAGGAATTCAGGTGCAACGTAGACAAACTGATATATAATACAATAAATAATAGGCTGTAAAAACAAACTGAAATAAGGATTTTTTTCAAAAAAGGAAATATCACATATTCATCCGAAATTATGTGTTGTACAGCTTTAATCAATTCAGATAGTCCATATTATATAAAAGAAAGTCAACGTTTCAGCCCAAAAATGAACTTGACCAGGGCCATCATCAGGACAATTTGTCGCAAGTACATTAAGTAGAAAGCAACCTAAGGAGTTCCATGATAAGTAAAATGATATTATATACAGATAATCGCAAGCCAATGAATGGTTTAATGCTTGAAGGAGCAAAGACAAACCATGCCATTAAAAGTGTCCATCCAAAGACAAATCACTGTGTAATTGCACCTTTGGTTGGTAGTAGTTATAGAGGTAATTCAAGAAAAACGAGCGCTACAAACCTCTTGTATGCCTCAGGTAGAAGCTCGCACATGAAGGGAAAAAATCAAAAACGCTGCAAGAGCCCGAGTCTCTATAAGGCTAATCAGCCAGTAATTTCTGCTGTTTTCTCTTTAACCCATTTTAAAAATAGGAATTCTCTCAGCCGCTGTCCATGAGGAAGGTATTTTGGATCCCGTCAAAATGGCAATAGAAATTGCGTTGACATAGGGGCCCCATAAGCTGCCTTTATCATAGCCCACATTTCATCTTCCTCTGCAGTGATAAAACATCCAGTGATATCTAATGGTTCATAAGTAATGTTGACATCTCCTGGAATAATCAAGGGGCCTATATTGTTGAAACTTTCAATGTGTATTTCTAAACCAATGTTGTCCATTGTTGTGCAGTTATTGACATTATAAATATAGCCCTTTTGCGCAGAAGCAGATCTTATACCAATGACTAATATGTTATGCGAATCGACCTGTATCAGTTTCATCTTTCCAATTAGGGCAGTTTTGCTAAAACTGTTAAGCTTCCATACAGGCAATCCATTCCCTTTTAAAGAACACCTACATTATAGTTCATAACCCACAAGCGAAGCACGGGCTACATGCACATTGTCTCTTGAAACATACAAATGTTAAAATTGCCTACAAAACACACCGATAAGGACTGGCTAATTTAGATTGCATCCCAGCTAAATTGCAGGACAGTATATTCACTGTGTTTGATTCTTCTACATTCATATTTATCTGTGTAGAGGAAAGATTAGAAGTTTGGTGTACCAGCTTGGCCGTACAATGTGTAGATAGCTCTATTGCTACAATTGTCTTCAAAATAACTACCGAAGCTGCTATGGACCCATTTCTTTAATTTTGGCAGGGGTGTCCCTACCTTACCCATACCTTCCTTGCCCAATAATTCTCCTCCTATAAACACCAAGGGCCTCATTTACGAGGCCGTGCGTCACTTTTACGCCGCCGGTGTGTCACTTTTTGTGACGCACCAGCAGCATAAAAAATGCGCCTTGTTGCGCCATATTTACAAAGTGATGCATCTAGGTAGATGCGTCACTTTGTAAACCCCTGCACCACATTATACCTGCGCCAGGTATAATGTATGCAAAGGGGACGTATTGACGCAAGGAAGGGGCGTAGAAGTGACAGAGTGAAATCTATGAGATTTCACTGCGTCACTTTTAGGATGCCGTTGCGTCAAAGTCTTGGGCCTGCCTCACAGCAGGCGTAAGACTGGCGCAGGCCCTTTCACATGGGGCTTGCCCCATGTAAAAGGACGCATTGCTGGAGTTGCGTCACTTTTGTGACACACTCCAGCAATGCGTCACTTTTGCGCTTACAGATACGTCAGAAATACTGACGTATCTGTAACTCCTTGCGACATGATGCGTCATACATTAAATATGACGCATCGGGAATGTCGCAAGGAGTGCTCACTGAGAAGTGACACATCACTGCTTTCACGCAGCGATGCGTCATTTCTCATAAATGAGGCCCCAAGTTCCCAACCTGCATAGACACGGCAATGGGTTTTCGCAGGTGCTTGAAAAAACTCCCTCAATGGATGAATATACTTGAATTGCCTTAGGCTATTCAAAAGGAGAAATGTGTGAAGCTCTAGTCCCACCAACTAACTCATCAACTAGATACTCATCAATTAGCTTTAATTCACAGTCACACTTTTATCCTCTCTTAACAAGCTTGACGGTTTGGGTGCATTGGTCAAAAACACAGATCCACTTTATACAATACAGGAGGAAGATCTACCTTTCTTCTGTGCAACATGGTGTGGGCTCAGTGCTCGCAACCTTATTCACTTTTGCGTGTGTTATAATCTTGGAATGTGGGAAATATTTTATTGTTCGTAATGGACAAAATGGAGTCAGATCTTGGTGCCTTAGCTACACACATAGAGTGCCTCAGAATGTTGGAATTTTCATTTTGGTGAGAGCCCCTTGAATCCAACCAATCATTGACATTATGCAGGTTTATAGATGGGCAATGACTTGGATCGATCACATCAGTCTCACCCAGCGCTATGTTTGCTACCTGAACATTAGGTTGCAATTCATGCAAAGCTGCATTCTTTTTTTATACAACTTGTGCAACACTTATGGCAATAATTTAAACTACCAACTGCGCAAAAAGTATCCTTTATTATACATGAAACGCCCTGATTGGGCTGGAGTTTGGCCTGGTTAAACCAAAATATGAATGCAGGAGCACACTGGTTAAATTTCGGTTTAAGGCGACAAGAGCTCAGAAACGTTCCCTCAAGGAGGTATTGAGAAATATATTTGAGGGGGTATTGAACGGGCAACATCCTTTTCAACATGGATGTTACCCCGCAGTGCTTTTACGACGCCTCCTTTACTTGCGCTGTAGGGCGCTAAAGGATAAAGAATAGTATATTTACTATTCCAACTACTTCCCTACTATCCACGGGGACTGGTGTTAGAATAGTAAATTATACTATTTACTATCCGCGCCCAACAACGCAAGTCGTTGTAACAACTTGCGTTGTTAAAGACGCGTTGTAAAGGCACTCGTTGAAACGGTGTGTGTTGAAACGGTGCGCGTTGTAACGGTGCGCGTTGTACCGTCATACATCCGTATCGAACCCATGGCAGAAATACTGTCTGGAGACAGTGGCAGGGTTGGACTTATCCACAGCAGCCTGGTCCCAAGAAGCATTACATTACCCTGCATTAAAGAGTGTGCTAAATAATTAAACCACACAGATTTAAAGGAGTGAAGATATAGAAAGACTGAAGGCAACCAGAGCGCTGGCTGGCTTAATTACAGTGTATGAGTCGCCTAAAATCTAGCCGTAATTGAACAATCCTCTGGGAAGGAAGTGTCTGAAAGAAATTCAATGGGCGCGGCTAGTCCCCTTGCCCATAAAAGTACTGAAGCCGGGCTGGAAATCGTTGAACAATATATTCAGTTGTAGATGTGCAATTACAGGGCAGAATCATTGGTACACCTACTATGTGCTGTCCCGCTTTACTACAACATAGATGAATACTGTTAAAACCAATGTTCCTAAGGCACGGGACCAGATAATGGGCCGATGCAGTGTCATTGCTTCAGTCCAGCATGGAGCCCTCGGGCCTGGCCAGATTTAGAAAATTTATGAATATGACATGACGGGTCCTAATCGAAAACAGTACAGAGGAAAAGTGTGCGGTTGCAACTCTTGAGTCTCCAATACCAACAGAAGGAGCTGAACCGTGATGAGCCCCATCCAGGAAAGAACTGCATGGCACTCATAAGTCCCACAGTGAACTAGGTGGCAATTTCTCATGAACATACAGGGAACAGGGACCGTGCTAATATGTAATTTTAATAACCAATGAATTTTAGAACAAGAATATATTTTAGAAATGGTCTGTCACTACCGACCAAAGGATATTTCTAATTTTTTTGTATACATCTAGACATATGTATTATAATGGCGCGAGATATGTATTTTAGTGCAATTCTTTTTATAATGTACTGCAAAAATAAAAAATCATTCATTCCTTTCACAGCTGAGGGATATTTTTTGGGAGAAATTACCATTATTTTAAGTTCTTGTATGTCTGTTCTTAACTCTCTTATAAAGTCCAAAATATCCTCATCTATATTGGTATCCATATCCTTGGAATTGCATTTCCCATCTGTACCTGGAGAGATACCCTTGTCATTTGCTAATGGAATAAATGTGTTTTCCAAATGATATGTACTTCGAAGCGGACATGTGTTTGTAGATTGCAGCTGTGGACCCTCCCTTCCCACCACTTTGGTTTCTTCATTGGGATCTACATGGCCTCCTGATGTTAGTTGGATGCTGGGGAGTGGTGTGGGCAGTGCCTTGTGTTTAAACAATTTTGCTATAGCCATCTGAGTTTTAGTTTAGTTTATGGTGGAAGCTTTCCCAGAATTAATCATTGATTCGACTTCCTCCATTAATCTTTCAGTTTCCTCCAGGGTGCAGTTTCCAGCATTCGATTTAGGAGAATCTCTTTGCCTTGTCCGCCCCTTGCAAAAACTCAGCCCCTTTTCTCTTCCCCGTTGTCCAATTTAAAAAGTAATGTGGTAAAACGATGATAGATTTATGGACCTACGACAATTGCCAGATTAACACATTAAAACTGTAAGTGGCTACTAGTACAAGGCACTGTTTCTAGCAATGCATGCATCCGACTAAAATATATCAAGTCAATCAAAACCCATTCCAGTTCATCAGTCTGCTTGCAGGTTCAACTTAAGACATGAAAACACATAAACCTTCTCTGACCTTGCCTTAAGAAGCACGCCTAATTGGAAGGCCAATCAAGTGGGTGGCACACCTCAGCCTCCTCTGGGCCATGACAGGTGAGGAAGACGGGCCTGCCCTTGCCTGAGTGCGCTATGCTCAGCGGGGGTTTTAATGCACTTTAAGCCCACATCCTCGGGCCCCTTCTCCTTGGGTCACTGGATGCTGGGACGAGAGTCTCCATAATGATTATTGCATTCCAAGCAGATTGATTTGAATGTGCTTTATAGCGCGTGCAAAGGTCAAGAAGGACCCGTCTTCTCTTCCACCTCCTCGGCTCTCTAGATCCTTATTTATTTATCTTTTGGGGATTTATATAGCGCAAACTTGAACTGTAGGTGTTGGAGTGCTTTTCATGAGCACCAGTCATGTGACACATTAATTTCATGGTAGGCACGGGGAGATTAAATGATTGATTTGACCAGAATCACAGGATGGTGAGCTGACGCCGAGGATCGAACCTATAGTGCCAACATTGACAACACACCCCACCCACACAATAACAGAGCATGCATGCTGGATGAATAAAAACACAACACAACTTCTGTTTGGAAAAATATTGCTGCTTGAGCCAAGCCTTGTGGAGAACCCAATCAGTGCTGCACCTTATGGGGTGACCCTCTTTTCGGATCATGTGACACATTGGTCCCTATTACTCACGCTCCTTTCAGGGCGGATGTAGCAAGTCAAGCCCCTGGTTGTTCAGGCCCACAACCGCCCGAAGGACTAACGGGGCGCCGATGCCATTGCCCAGGAACCTGCCATGAGGCTCCTGGCATTTGGCTCTAGAACCCCTGTTGTGCTGCACTGAGGTACCCTTCCGTACCCATCTGCTTCCAGATCACCCTGTAACTCCGCCTGCAACACAAAAGGAAACCATTACAACATCCCATGAAACTTGCCTGCCACCCCCACACCGGGTAAGCAGTAGGGTGGGAGACGCCATTCCTGACGCAACAAAGGACGCCAGGATGGCCGGGGGAGGCATAAATACCCTCCCCCCAGTCCCCATGTCATGCAGGAAGTAATGCACCTAGCGCGCCACAGGCAAAGGGGGACTGCTCCCTGAGTTCCATCCTCAGGGGGGTGGGTTGGTGCCCAAATGGCACTAAAGGGGCCACCTACTTAGGATGGTCCCCTGCATGGGCCGCGGGCAGCAGCAGTCACCACAGTGATGACAACATCCTGCGCAGCAGGGTTGAATGTACATTACAGCACATGAAAGCCTGCCTCCTTGACCCCCTTTTCCTTGGCTCCACGCAATGAAGTTTGAATGTGCTTTATAGCGTGTGTAAAAGTCTAGAAGGACCCGTCTTCTCCGCCACCTCCTCATTGGTTCTCTGGATCCTGGGGCAGGTCCCCACAGTGATAAGTGCATCCCGCGCAGCAGAGTGTGAATACGATTTATAGCACTTGAAAAGGTCCCAAGGGACCTTTGTCCTCCCTGCACGCTCACTCATCCTCCCTGGCTCACAGACAGATGTTACCCACAATGATGATCATGTTTCTAGCTTTTGTTAGTATCTGGGATCATTGCAACCATTTGCTTACAGTAAAGGAGCAGAGAGGCTTGCTTGGGAGGTGCAAAGTGTGCTAAGTTAACTGCAGTTCTTCCATGAGGATTAGAGTTGATTTAGGTACGGACGGTCCTGCGAACATTTTAGATAATTTGTAGAGTGACATTCCACCAACACAGATATCCCCACAAAGCAGGAGGATCCGCATATTCTCTGCCTTGGAGGTTTGATGGTCAGTCTTCTCAAAGTGAGAGAAAACAATTAAGGAATGTCTTCCCATTCATTCCTATGGGCCTGAAGGACCATAGGAATGAACGGGAATTGAATTCGCAATTTGCGAGTACCCAATAGGTACTCGCAAATTGCGAATGCAATTTTAAGGGTGCAAGGGTTCCAAAAGGATACCCTGCTGCATCCCTGAAATCGGCATATGAGTACATGTTACACACACACATGCCCCAAGGGCATGTGTGTGTATGTAAAATGGAACTTTGAAAAATGCACTTTTGTGCATTTTTCAAAGTTTTTGAAAATTACCGTCAAGTACAAATTGATGGTAATTTGCAACTCCTATTAGCAAAATCGCAAAATTTTTCCCTTTACTACATTGCATTTAAGGAATTTCAATTTGAGATTTCTTAAATGCAATCGCAATTTAAGTAATCGCTATTTCGATATACTTAAATTGCGATTTTTGCATTTGGGATGATGCTTCCCAAATGCAAAAATACCGGTCGTAAAGGTGCAGATACTGAGAATCTCACCCTTTGCGACCGGTTTTTCTTTTGATGCATGTGGCCCTTAATTTCATTAACGAAATTCGCTCTCTAAATCAACAAAGTGCAGCAAGATTAGAAAACGCCATCCTAACACAAAGAAAACTACACCCAAAGAAAACCATTTAAAATGATTTTATCAAAAAAAAATAAACTGCCTTTAGAATTCTAAAAGCCATAAGTAAGCACAAAAGGCAAATCGCCTTATGGGTGGTAACACATGCAAACAATTGATTTGCTGTAAGCATAGAAATAATGGGACATAAATCACTACCTTCTCTGCCTCATGGAATCTGTAATTACCATGCCTTGAAATATGTGATTTGGTTAAATTCAACGCGAGACAAAGCCCAAACAATGGATGGCCTGGCCATTAATAAACTTGAATTGACATTTTACAACTTTCCATGCAGTGAATTATCAAAATGGATGCAGGCCTTCTAGCAAGGCATCTTTATATCCAAAAAGAAAAATTAGGCCAGCAGAATAAAGGCCCCTGCCAACAAGGTAGGATATATGGTAGCTTGTGCACAGATTCATCGAGGACACAAAAGAGGCAGAGGACAAACACTATTCAAGCAGTTTTCTTAGAATTTCCTCAGAGACTCCTATAGTGGATGTGCTCAGTGTAGCAAACGGGGCTCCTCCCTCGAGTTGCAAGGGGAGTCTGGTGCCCTGCGTGGCTATTCATCCTGAAGTCTGGCTTGTAGCAGGACGCAAAGGGCGAATACTCCACGGACAGTAATCATTCTTCTCTCGTGCTTGCCTTTCAGCCTAGGCCTACTATCAATTAGCCTCGAACGATAGTAACTGTGAGGAGGAAATAAAGCAATCATGCTGAAAAAAACAGGCAGGGCAGAAGACAAGAACAAACACAAAGCAGAATAATGCTTCAAACTGGCGACGAGCAATCATTTCCAGCGCTATTTTGTCACAATTTTTAAGGTAACTTTTATCAGATAGACAATTGTATACAATGAGGCACTAACATGGAATAGTAATCATAGCTGGATTGTCATTAAGGCATTTGGCAACGAAAAAATGTTGGTACCAAATATCCATGGCCAGTGTGATGTGCGTCTTTCAATATACATTAAAGTGAAACTGATGCCATATTAATTATTTACATCGGACATAGTATGCTGTCAAGAGACCTGGGCTATTGACCCTGTGCACATCGATGGATTCAAGTCTTATTGCTCTCCAGCAATACTGTTATCAGTAGGGTGGGGCAAGGGGGGTTTGGTTGTTTTCATATCAGTAAAATTCGAGAACCTTGTTGTCAACGTGTTATTGATTGATTGATTGATAGATTGATTTTTAGATTTATAAAGCGCAACGAATGCCCGAGGGCGTCTTTGTGCTGAGGACTGAATAATGTAAGATTCAAACTGTTTTTAATTGTTAGTGGTAGAAGATTCCAGAATTTCGCAGATCTTAGCAGGAAGCTCCTTACTCCCCAGCGGGCCTGCTTAAACCTGGGGACTTGCAGCAGATTTAGTTGTGCAGATCTAAGGTTCCTAGACGGCACATAGGGCCAGATGTAGGAGCCCTAATACCGGTCGGTAACGGCCGAATTCGGCCGTTACCGACCGGTATTAGGGTTTCCAGATGTAGGGGGGCCTATATTTTACCGATTCTGTAAAGTTACCGAATCGGTAAGTTTACAGAATCGGTAAATTACCGAATCGGTATATTTATCGGTGTATTTCACATTGATACCTATGGGCATCAAGGCCCATAGGAATCAATGGGAAATACAGAGTCGGTATTTACAGAATCGGTAAATACCGACTCTGACAGATTCGGTAATTTTTTACCTACATCTGCCTCCTTCCAATTTACCGACTTTTAAATACCGATTCGGTATGACTCGGTATTTAAAAGTCGGTAAATCGGATTTACCTACATCTGGCCCATAGTATTTTATCTGTGATATCAAGAAAGAAGGGCCCCTTCCTTGGAGCGCCTTAAACGTGATGCACAGTGACTTGAAGATGATTCTTTTCCGAACCAGCAACCAGTACAGAGCTACTAGCTGCTAATATACTGATTCGTGTTTGGGAATGTGTAGGATCAGTCTTGCTGCTGCGTTCTGCAAACGTTGGAGCTTTTTCAGACATTGAGTTTGGATCCCTAAATACAGTGCATTTCCTTAATCTAGCCTAGAAATGGTGAGGGCAGACACCAAGGTTTTCAAGGCCTCAGGGGGAATGAAAAATCAGATTTTTCTAATCAATTTTAGGATGGCCCAGAAACTGGTGGTAAGACAGTTGATCTGGCTGTTGAAAGTTAACCGGCAGTCAAAGATCACCCCTAGATTTTCCGCCTTGGGAACTGGAGTAGGGCAATCACACAACTCTATGGGCCACCATTTCGGAGACCAGACTGGCGGATTGGTTCCCAACAGCAGAACTTCGGTCTTGCCACAGTTTAGTTTTAAACAGTTGGATTCAGGTGTTAACATGGGACATGCAGTTGTTAAAACGGTCGGCATCCTCATCCTTCTTGTTGTTTATTGAGACAACCACTTTGCTGTCATCTGCATAGCTAATTACAGAAAACCCGAAGTGTTTGATCAATGCGGCCAGAGGGGCCACATAAACATTAAAGAGCGTAGGGCTCATGGACGAGCCCTGTGGCACTCCACAGTGCAGATTGAAAGTGTGAGAGCTGGTTCCGCCTAATTCAACTCGGAAGAATCTCCCAGAAAGTTATGATGTCTATAGGGTCGTGGCAGAATCATGAACGCCCAGCTCAGATAGTCTCGCAATTAGCAGTTTGTGGTTGACGGTATCAAAGGCCGCCAATAGGTCTAATAATATCAAGGCGGCCTTCCCGCCTCCAACCAAGGCTTTCCTGAGCTCCTCACTCACAGAGATTAAGGCAGTTTTTGTTCCATTACCCTCTTTGAACCCATTTTGTGAGTGATATAACAACTTATTCGTGGAAATAAAAGTGGTGAGCTGGATATTGAGCAATTTTTCTAGAACCTTTGAAAAAAAAGGAATTCTGGAAATAGGCCGGTAATTATTGGGGTCATCTGGCTCCAGATGTGGTTTTTTCAACAGAGGTAGCACGGATCCTATTTTCCATGCCTCGGGGAACTTTCCATGGAGTATAATCCCAGAGAACAGCCTATTTAGCTGTACGCTTAGAATCTCAGGACAGAGATGAAATATTTTAGGGGGGAATGGGTCTGATGGAGCCCCAGATTTTGTTTCCTTTATGGTTTGCGAGGTCTGTTCCCTAAAGGGGGGGGAGAAAGATAAACTGGGAGGGGTTGAAACAGGGTCAAGCCTTTCAGAAGGCAGTTTGTTAGGGGAGTTAAAAAAGGTTTTTGGTTTTTTTTGTTTTGTTTTAAAACCTTTATTGTTCATTTCAGTAACCTTACAAGCATGGGCCTACAACCACAGGGGCCGGCCGCTAATCAAAAATAGGAGCAAGTATGCTACGATATGCCACCGCTATTCAGCCGACATCCCTGAGGTCCGGCAGCGATTCAGAATAAAGCTCGTATTAAATGCAGAATGAGATCACAGAATAAGATAAAGGTTTTATTTTTTCATTTAACTAAATAAACGTATCGGGTGTCACACAATCAAAATACTAATAAGGTGGCTAGGCAGAGCAACAGGATATACAGATCAGGAACAGCTATAATTGAGACACAGGCGTTAAAGCATACTAACCAGGATATAAGATCATACAATACACAATCTACATCAAGCGCCAGTCCTCAGAGCCCGCCCACCCAAAGATCAGGATAATGAAAAAGGCAAAAACACCCAATACGGATACACAATACAATCAGAATGTTTCGCCAA
This sequence comes from Lissotriton vulgaris, assembly GCF_964263255.1. Taxonomy (NCBI): domain Eukaryota; kingdom Metazoa; phylum Chordata; class Amphibia; order Caudata; family Salamandridae; genus Lissotriton; species Lissotriton vulgaris. The sequence goes on along the minus strand of NC_141698.1, from coordinate 863,061,595 downwards.
CTATACTAAGAAAAGGAAGAAAAGGAAAGGAAGAAAAAGGCCATAGAAACAAAATGAAGGCAAAACAAAAAAAAAACTCCAGCCCCCCACCCTGCACCCCTGCAGTTGGCTACAGCCTAACCCCCCTAGCAGCGTTCCTGTCGCCCCGAATAACTAAAACCCTAAAAGTCGGAAAAAGTGGAGGAGGAGAAAGCGTAGAAGCGCCCGGTCCACTTCTTCCCAGCCGGACACCAATCACCCCTAAGAATAGCACAGATAATAACAGGAGATATGACAGTGGAAGTACTGGGGAATCACTAATCCCCACCCGACCTTACTCTAATACTAGATCCAAGTCCCATGTCTGCCAAGGCCCCAAAGTCAAACCCATCGAAGCAGTCTCATCCTTGGCCCTTCCGATCTTGCACGCAAACACCATCCGGCAGCAGCAACGCAGTCATTGTAGATCCAGGATACGAGAGGAGTACCAAAGAGGATAGTCCACAGAGAGCCCGAAAAACAAAGTCGTTACCAGCATCGATCAGCAACAGGCCCCCTATCATCGGCACCCTGTCCAAGCGATGTTCCCTCCGCGGAAGCGGCAAACCAGACGGGGAAGGCAGAGATGTTGTAGCAACCCAGTTGGCTCCGACGGGAAACTCCATGATAATGAGGCCAAGCGGAACCACCCCAGGAGACAACAATGGCGGGTGCGACCAAATCTCCGGGGAACCAAGTTCGCTACTTTTTGTCGGTACACAACACAAGGGCTGCACCAGATCATTTTGCCCTGGGCGGTCACCATTGGCCCTCCCAGACCTCACGGGAAGGTCTGATATTGGTAGACGTAGTGGAAGATCAGAGCACGGTCCCAAATAGTCCACGTCCGGCCCATCGGCAAGCATATTATCGAGTCGAGATTCAATATGCGCTTGTAGCTCCATGACGGCAGCCAGCACGGTCTGCAATATCGGCTCTTTATTCGTCAAGTCCGCCTCCGCTCGTCCGATCGCAAGCATAGTGGTAGGCCCCGGGGGAGCCATGACAGAGCGGAGTGGGTCACAACTGAGGGCGTCCTGTAGACAAAGTGGCCCTGGACAGCAGACGAGGGCCCCACCCCGGCAGACCCCGGCGATATCAAACCGGGTCCCCGGGCCAGGCGACCCAGAACCTCCACAGACGATCAGGTCAATTGTCCGACGACATCAAGGAAACCACATCAATCGCCATCAAAATCGGATCTGGAGACTTCCACTGCTGAGACCGGACCCTGTCGTAGTCACACGCCGATGTTGTTCAACTACGTCCCGGCTGGGCTCAAACTCGAGGCCCCGGCTTACGAGCTGCGTTAGGTCAGGATCCAGAAGACGACATAACTCCGTCAATTCTGGCGACAAAAGTCTGGGGATTGAACCAAACGATTCAGCAAGGCTTCATCTCTCTGGAGGTCGGGCGTGATTTCAGGATAAGTTGCAGGATTATCCAGCTGGAAACGTAGGTCGGCGGAGCCGGGCGCCTAAGCAGCCATCTTGGTTGGTGACGTAGCTCCTCCCCAAAAAAAGGTTTTATAGACTGATTCTACCTTATCAGCAAAAGCCTGGCCCAGTACATTACAGAAATCTAACAACAGGCCTGGGCACTCATATCAAAATAACATATAATGTAGATGAAAATTCTGAAGTAAAGGAACCAATCCAACGTAGGAGTCTATTCTTGAATCTGTTCTTTTAATTGGTCATCAGGCATAGGTTATACACATAAACTTAACACTAAGACACAATTTTTCTGGAACCATTTCGGCTGCACAGCCGAGTCCTGGACTGCATGAATCCAATAAATCAACTCTACTGATTCTTCTTCCTTGTACTCTTTGTTAATTCTATGTTTATTCTCAACTTTTAGCGTTTTGATTGATTTATTTTACTCATTCGTCTTTCATGTTGTAAATAATAACACCAGCACAGAAGGAGTGTACGTTTCCGTATGCCACAACTTTAATCACTTCACCCAAGGCATTTCGGGAATTTGAATTCCCTTCGTCCGGGGTATCTACAGAACAAAACATGATCAAACACCACCGTCAATAAACATCATGACTTTGCCTGATTCTATGAAAACACACGTTAAAAAACTTAACTGCACTCAGTTCACATTTCACATGTAATATACATATTAACACGTTTTGCTTTGCCTTATAACTAATTTGACTTATCCCTCCGCTGCTCACCCCCACCTTCCTTTAGTACCCACTCTATTGAACCTCTATAAAACTGTGGTTCAAACCACCCACCTTAATCCCCTCTTTCTTTGAGACATCCTTTTAAATGAACAGAAACCCCTTCATTAATCATCCCCTTCAAACTACCAGCCCTCCCTTCACTCACCGTGGCATGTATTTCGTTTAAAAAAATTTGCATCCTCAAACGCTACAGCGTGACCACTAGAATCCTACCAGCCATCACATAACTCTGTGTTCATAGTGTGCCAAAGCACCCGTCTTTGTTTCAGCAACATCCACCTTAACTGCTACAGATTTACTCCATTTTGAATTCCCTCTCTTAAACCTCCTTAAATAAAATAAAACAAAAAGAAAAGAACACAGGGTAGTAATAAGAAAGGAGAAGATAGCTTAAAGCATATTGTGCAGGGAAAAAGTCTTCTCTTCAACCCTTTTGTGTTACACTCGGCATCGATGGTATCCTGCATATGGAAAGCAACCGACATTCCTGAGGCTACTGATATTTCATTTCAACCTCCCTAAAGATTGGAATACGTTATGGGGTGTATTAGATGATTAAGAGAAGTGAAAGGGACACTTTAACATGGCCTCTTTTGTTTAAGATTACGGTATGCTTGCTGAATGAAATTTATAAGTCTTATATATAAGACAGTGTTTTCCGGATTCAAAGCTACCATGATGGCTTGCCTGCCGGTCCGGGCACCCAGCCTATTCCATTTTGCTTTAAGTTAACGCCTGCGTTCTGAGTTGAAGGCTGGGCAGAGGCAGATCACATGCAACATAGTTTTGGATGTTTTGCCACACCCTCTGCAGGTTAGATCTTCTGCAGTGCGTCACCAGGGAGGTCGATCTTGCAGAAATCGCCAGTCGCCCATTCTGATGGCGATAAAGCTGCGTTTTTCGGTGCAGTGAATATGTACAGGCCAGATAGGAGGCCGGGGGCTAGCCGTCTATGAGAATTTACAATAGCCCAGGCATGACTGCGTTTCAAAAAGAGTGCTTTGTCAATAATAAGTGATCTCATTCTCACACACTTTTTGATCCCAATTTTAAATGCTGTCTGACTAGGATTCAGGGCCCATAAATCGCTCTCTGACATTTGCTAAATGGCGTCTTTAAAAAGACGACCATACGTTCCACCTGTGTTTTTCTGGGTTATTTCTTGCCAGACTAGGGATTCTAATGTATCTGGGTCCGCTTGTCTCAGTTTGTGACAAAGGTTAATTTATGCCCCGATGTTAGAGGCATCGTAGAACCTTTTTATAAATTTTAGTTGTGTGCTGGTTCAAGGCAGTGTTCATTTTCCCCCTGAATATCTCTATACCATATGATAAGGTAGGGCCAATTTTTGCTCTCATCACCTCCAGAAGAGGCGATAGAGTTGGGCCTGAGAGGTTTTTTGCAAGCTTACCTAGTGACACCGCAAGGGTTATTGCTTTAACTGCGATCTCATTACGCTGTTTTATAAAGTTGCGTCTAAAATCCAGGTGGACGCCTAGGAATTTATACGACTATCCTGTGACGAGGCTTATGTTGTTAAATGACCATCCGCCACCTGTGTACCGTTTCTTACCAAACGAGACAACTTGCGTTTTCTTTAAGTTGACCTCTAATTAGCTAATGATCGTATAGTCAAGCAGTTTGTCAAGGAGCCTTTGTAGGCCAACCCTTGTGAGGGTAAAAAGAACCAGATCATCGGCGTACAAAAGGTTGCTTAGACCCAAACCTCCCACCTTTGGAGAATGACTGTTAGTGTCGTCCAAGGTCGCCGACAGATCTGCTATAAACAAGTTAAAGAGGAGGTGGGCCAGCACACATCCCTGCTTCATGCCTCTGGTTGTCATAATTTTCCGCGAGAGATGTGCGCCGGAGCCTAACTTCACCCGGACCCATGTACGGGAGTGGAGTTGGATAATTGCTTCTAATAGATTCTCTGGGATCCCCCACTTCCTTAATTTTACCCATAGAGCCTCCCTGAGGGCTCTATCAAATGCTGCTTTAAAGTCGACAAAGCAACAAAACACTAACCTAGATGTTAAAAGTGCTTTGTCGACAATGGTTGATATTGCTAGCAAGTTAGTTCTGGTCCCTGAGTTTGCAACAAACCCTGTTTGATTCATTGGCATCAGTTTGTGGTCCTTTGCCCATAGCCTTAGATCCTCCAAAAGGAGGCCTGCATAATGCTTGGCTTCAATGTCCAGGAGGGCAATAAGTCTGTAATTGTTCGGTTGGGCACGTGATCCTGATTTGTAAATAGTGTGGATTATAGCGCCCCGCCATGAATCCAGGATTGTTGCTTTTCTCAGAGCGTAATTGAGGAGGTTAGTTAGTGTTCCTGACCAGAAGGCAATGTCAGATTTAAACAGGCTCTGTGGCAGGCCATTTGGGCCCGGAGCCCCATCAGATCTTGCTTTTGTCATTGCTGTGGCAACACTTTCTTGTGTCACCTCGAGGTCCATGTTGAGGCGGTGTGAACAGTCGGTGGGTATACTCCGCGTGATGCCGGGCCCAGGGTTAATCTCATTTGAAGAGCTACTTCCTTTGGAACCTGGTTATTCTGGAGACTTAAAGTGGTCGAATAAGAATGTTGCCCAGTCTGATTCCTGGATGTTTGCTAATCCAAAGCTTGATGTACTAGAGTTGGTGGGATGTATGACGTTACAACGCATACTTTTACCACGCATGCCTTTACAACGCGGTTTTTACATCGCAAACCTTTACAACGCATAGCGCTTTGGGGCGCTGGATAGTGAAAAGTTTAATTTACTATTCCAACTCCAGTCCCCGTGGACACTAGGGAAGGTGTTGGATAGTAAATTAAACGTATTCCCTATCCTATAGCGCCCAGCGCAATGCTTTGTAATGGTTTGAGTTGTAATGGTCGCGTTGTAATGGTAGTGCGTTGTAAAGTTTCGTTGTAAAGGTTGTTCACCGAGTTGGTGTGGTTAATAAGGGCCCAAAATTTTCTAGAGTTTTTTCGCTTGCTCTCCCACACCAGTTTACACCAAAATTAGTTTTCATGAGACCGTTTATCTTTTGTAATCGCCAGCTTAAAAGATTTTTGGGTAGTTTGATAGTGAATTATATGTTCACTATTCCCCGGAGATTTTGCCAGTGCCCGCAGGGCATTGTTTCTGGCTTTCTTGAGTGACTTGGTCTGCAGTGAGATTGTAAACTGACGCGCCTGAGTGACCCTTTGGACCTGCTGCTTTGCTGGAAAAAGATTGGTCAGATGGGAATAGAGCATTGTCCAGGTGACAGTCGGGATGGCCTCTTGCTCGGTTCCAGCTCTTATGATGTCCGTGCTTACTTGCAGGATGTTCGGGCTAATATCTTCAGTCCACTTGAGGCGCTTTAGGTTTTCCGTATGTATTCCCCGGCATGTTGATGGTGCAATTTTATGTTTCACAGGATTTGTATTAAAGGATATGACCTGGGGCCTGTGGTCACTTTCGGTTCATGGATAGATTCGAAAGTTGGCTAAACAGTGGAGCAAGGCAGCATTGCAGATGGTATAATCCAAGTAGGATTGCTTTGTACCATTTGTCCAGGACCAGTTTGGCGGGGTGTCACCTACTGTCCTACCGTTGATAACCAGGTATCCTGCACTGTCAAATTTCATCACACAGAGCTCGCCCAATCCACTTTGAGCTTGGATGGGCGGTTTGGTTTGTGTTATAGCCTCGGTGATTGGAAATTGGAAAGGCCCTTCAATGTCTGCTACGTTCCCTTGAAATAAGTAGGTGTTAAAATCCCCTGTGACAATGCAGTCTGAGTTGGGGTGTTCCGCAGCTATGCCGTTCATGATTTCCGTTAGGCGTGTCAGGTGTTCTTTTTTTGTACGCATGTTCGGGTTAATGTACACGTTTAGAAGGAAAAGTGGACGATGTTTCCGCCATGCATTGATTTTAACCCCAAGTAGCCAGTCTTCATCAAGGGGCAATCGTGAGATTGAACCTTTTAAGGTGTTTGATATGTATATTGACAGTCCGCCTTTGAGATGTCCGAAGAGGCTGTCCCTAAGTGCTGGATTCCATAACTCGAGGAAACCGATGACTGGGCACCCTTGTGTGGCCCAAGTTTCCTGCAGAACTATTACTTAATGTTCACACAGGAAGGAAAAAGTATCAGGATCCTTAATTTTTTTCTGAAGGCCACTTATATTGCAGGAACATAATATGATGGTGGAGTCCGCTTGTGTGTTTAGTGCAGCTTCTGAGGGGGTTGACTTTTCCATGCGATTGGGACCATGGGCCGCTGTCTCTAATTCGAGTGGTCATTCTAAGCTTTTGGTCGATAAAATGGCTGGGAGTCAATCCCATCCTTGACTAGTGTAGATGTTAGCGACCACTGTAGGACGGGTTTTATGATCTTCTTCGGGCTCTGACGCGTTTTTTAAGATCGAATATGTTTTCTGGTGGTCTTTCAATCTAATGGTTCCAGTTTTTTGAGGTAATGTTGGCTGGTTTAGTAGGGCGGTGGGGTAGCCTGGCGTGGAATATGGGTACACACGGATGCCCCATTCCCTTAATGTGGCTTTGTGATCCAAAAACGTGCCTGCCCAGGTGGCAGACTTGATTGTCACCAGCGTTACCTCCGACAGTTGGGTTCCTCTTGGTGGGAGAAATTCGATAGATTCAATGTCGTCCGATACTAGACCAGCGAATCCGGGAATACCATCTACCACTTTAATGATATTCGATCTGTTAAGGATATCTTGGCGGCCCTTTGATTTATATTCGGGTGCCAGTAGAATGTGGGAGTATGATGAATCATTTGTGGTCTTGATATGTTTTTGACTTAAAGCCATCTTATTGAGTTTGTTAAGTGACGGACCTTCATCCAATTCCTGCTCCTGTTGCTTCGGGCAATGACGGGCCTTCCACGAGGGCCGGCAATTTATAGAGACAACTGTTTTCTGGTTGTAAATTGTTTTTGTCAAGTTAATTCCTGTTGTTGCGGTGTCCGCCCGAGATGAGGATGGGGCATACCCTAGTTTTAATTTTGCTTGGGTCTCTATGGATTGATTCGTCGGTTTTCGTGCTTGTCTTTTCTAAGACAGGGCCGGGCTAATTTTTTGCTGTTCGCACTGCTGGTTCTCTTATCTCTTGTAGACTCCCCGCAGTTAGTTGAATGTCTGTTGCAGGTAAATCCCCTTTTGATTTTGACACACTGGGGTTTCCTAAGGGTGAAAGTGCGTCTGTCTCACTAAGAGCCTGTTTGTTAGGTGCCATTGCAAAGAGGGGGTAGTATTCCAGGCGGACAGCTGTTGTTTTTGCCCTTGCTTTGTTTCTCTGTTTGCGCTGGCACTTACGTTCTCTTTTACTGAGTTGGGGTTTGAACGCTGGCAGCTCTTCAAGGTTGGGGGGGGGGCAGGATTGCAGGGCTGGCCACTGGTCCTGTCGATGAGTGATCCATGCTGATAATACGCCTACTCGAAGTCCCAGTGTTTCCCGATGCTGCTTTGGCCAGGTCAGATTGTAGCTGACAGGTTTTTGGCTGTTCGCTCAGCCGACTTGAACAGAGAACTATTCCCCCGTTTGGCTTGGTGCCTTTATTTGTTGCGGGCTGCAGGTTAGCTGAATCTTGGATCATGTCTAACGGCTTTTGCGGTAACGAACAGGGAGTTATACTTGAGTTACCACCTTTCAGCATCCTAACTTCCTTTATAACACTAGTTAGGAAGTCAGGAAGCGAAGAGAGTGAGTCAATAATTGGAGAGCAGCAACAAACCGACTGTATGAGCTTTATCGAGGCTTGTGCTCCAAGTATTAGGTTGTTCAGTTTATCAAGTTTGTTGTCAATCCCTAACGTGAACACCGCTAGAGTATTTAGGAGATTGACCTGCACGTCCAATTTGTCCGAGTGGTAATTTAATGCATTGACAGTTTGTTGGAATGTTTGCAAAAGTTGCGGCCAAACACTAATTGCTATGGGATCTTCTTGATTGATGTTAGGGATGGTGTTTGACATGTCCTTGGTTTGGTTTTGAGTGTTTTTAAAGAAAAATGACAAGTCTGTTGAGAGCTGGTCGTTTGGGTCGGCTTTATTGGGCGACTTTTGTGGCGATGGCATTATTGCTGCTGGTGGCGAGAATGCAATATGCATGGGGCTTGACGCAGCCAATTGCTCCGTAGGTGTGCTTATTGTTTGAGATGAGTGGAATGTTTGGAGAAAGTTATTACTCAAATGGGTGCTTTGGACATGGATTTGGGCGAGAGTTAGCTGTCGATGGGGAGCCATTGAGGCTTCTTTTGAAACGGCGGGGTCTTGTCCAGGAGATATTACCAATGTTTCCGGTTTCTGGTATTGAACTGTGGGAGAGCTCGGGAGATCCTGTAGGCTCACTGGAGAAGTTTGCAGCGAGCGTACTCCTTGGATGTCTGCTGCAGTGGGAGAAGATTGCTGACCGGATTCCTGTGCTGGTTGCGGCTCTGGTTGGTTGTTAATAGGGAGCCGTTTGAGACTTGCATCCCCCAGCCCTCCCGACATAGGATCGTTCAGTACAGACCCGAAAATGAATACCCCCACAGATTGGGCTATCTTTTTAGGTTCAATTTGCCAGATTTGTGGGGATAGCGGTTGTTGAAGGAGTGTGCTTGTTTCGGGCTGCTGGGCCAAGGCTCCACGCCTGGTTGCCTCCTGGGTCTGGGACTGGGAGAAAGTGTTGGGCGTTGTTGGAATTTTTTTAAAGTAGTCCAACAAATTCGAAGGTTTAATGGCGAGTGGCTTGTCCATGCTCATGCATTTTTTGGCTGGGATTACAGTAGCCATTTGATGGGGATCCGTCCGCTGTTAGTATTTAATTGATGGCCCGGGTAGACTTGTGGTTGCCCGAGTTATCCGGGTGGGGCTCCTTGGCCGATACCAGTTGTTTTGATTTCCTCCGTTTTGGTGCCAATGATGCCTTTCTTACTTTCCCAGATCTCATGACTTTAGCTGTTAACTGAAACTGGTGCTGCAGAAGTAGCTGGGATGACTGGAGTAGCACTAACGTAGCACTTCCAAGGCTATTTAACGTCTGGGGAGGATTACGATGACTTGTGATGTCTTAATGCTCTGATGGCTCCGGTATGTCTAAAGGTAGTGCCAAAGGTAGTGCGAATTCAGCCAATTCTGGTCGTCCGTGACTGCCCGACTGATGTCCTGCTGCTGGTTTAAAATCTGAACTCGTAGGTTGTTTACTGACTTGTCCTGTCTTCAGCAAGCTGTCAGCTGGTTAATGGCTGGCAGGAGTTGGGTGAGGTGGTAGCACTGCTGTAACTTACAGCCGTGAGTTGGCCGGATCTTTTGTCGCTACCTATTTGGTGGCACCCCCACACTTTTTTTTCCTACCCCAACCTGCCCATTCGTGACAGCCGACACCTCGCACCGCTCGAGCCCAGACTAGTCAGAGTCTGAGTCCCAGTCCGACCACTGTGTGGCTCCTCAACCTGGCAGGGTTAACACCAGGGGGGATTTTTAGATGTGAACCCGCCTGTCGCGGCCCGAGCAGATGGAAATGCCCGGCTGTAGATGAACAGAACAGACACGGGGGTGGGAGGCGGAGGGAGCAGCCCCAGAGCTGGTAGAAGCAGCTGTGTCACCCACACGACCGCCAGGCTAGGCCAGCAGGCAAGGCAATGCAGGGGAGAAGACGCTGGACGGCACCGCAAGCGGGAACTCCCTACGGAACCTACGGGATAACTGAAGGCAGACGCAGGCGGGTAACCAAGAGGTACAGGGGATACTGCTTAGCTTACGGGTCCGTGCGGCGGCTATGCAGTTCAGGGGGGAGGGTGGAGGGCAAGCTGAGAGGCACAATCCTACAGTTTTTTGTTTTTTTCAGCCCGGCCAACCGCAAGGTGGACTGCCACTTCCTGCTACCCACTATGGCGGTAAGGGAGCCTTAAAGCCTCTCCACCCCTCCCCCACACGTTCTGTCGACTGCCGACTTACCGTTGACCACCACTGCAGAGTCCCTTTCCCGATTCCCGATTCCCGGCTCCAAACCCGACCCGAGAATGCCAACAATGTCTGCAGACATGGTCACCCAGCTGGAGCAGCTCACCGCGCCGTCCGATCGTCAGACTCCTCCCGCTCACCTCGCCGTGCAACGCCCTCGCCTGACGACACGTCCGGATAGACAGCTGCAAAAGCGTTAGTGGGCCGCGGCATCCTGTTTGGATCAAACCAGTCATGGGGCAGTATGACTAGTCAGAGCATACAGAAAATGGGGGTAGTGAGAGAATCTATTTTTAGATTCTCAACAAAACTGGGGCACTAGACAATTAAAGAGATGGTCCAGCTATATAAGTCTAAGGGCCCCATTAGTATAGCGGGTGGAGTTTGTCCGCCCACCATACCCCCGGGAAACAGGGCTGCCCGCTGAGGGTGCAGCGGTCCTGCACTACCAATTAGGATGCACCCGCCACACTGGCGGTTGCATGGCGCATTTGCAACATTGCGGCGGGCGGTGCCGCCGCAATAAAACAAAGGCAGGTTGTGCCTTTTCAATGCACAACGTGACAGGCACTGCACGGTGCCTGCCACGTTGTTCATTGAAATGCAGGGGGGTACCATAGGTACCCCCATGTGCACCCCCACCCCCAAGAGTCCCTGGGGGCTTGCAACGGTCCCCGCAAGCAGACTTTGCATGCCTTTCTGTGGCAGCAATGCCGCCACGGAAAGGCATGTTCCCGCCCACATTGTAATATGGCTGGCGTGTCTAACAGACACCACCACCATATTGAACCCTTTTCCGCCCGGTCGGACGCCCCAGCCATTGTAATATGGCGGGGGTCTTTGCTGCAAGGATGGGGGGCGGATCGCCCCCGCCGGGCCTATGGGGGCGTTCCGCCCACCATCCTAATGGGGCCCTAAATGTCTGGGTGTGAGAACATATGGAGACGCTTGTAGGGCCGCAAAACACAACCCAGAATGCAGGCATTTGAAAACAAATTTCTTTGTTGGTTGCTGGCTATCCGAAAATCGAGCCCAAGCTTTATATCCCACAGTGAATTGGTTATGGGGTATTCAGAAGGCAAAGTTAAAATGGCCCCCCTCTTACTCTGTCGCAAAATATGGTCTACCTCACAAGGGTTTTTTTCAAGAGACATTTTAGGCGATTGCCTGGAATTGGACAATAGATGCTCTATCCCTTTTTTGGCATATGTAAAGAAAAGCTTTAAAAACATGGGGATGATGAACCTTTTTGGCTCTCCACACTGCATTGGGTTCCAAACCAAGGCCATAGTTAAGAAAACATTTACTATGATAAATGAAGAAATTATATTTGCAAGGGGTAGGTGTTTACCTTCAGTTCTTAAATATCTGCCTATTTCAACAATGCATGGGACAGAGCAGACCGTAAGCTGGGTTGAAAAACCAGAACATAGATTTTATCTTACAAGACTCAGGATAAATACAATTCATTGGCTGCTTTGCCTAACCTTGGTTTGAATGTCTTCCTGTTTGCCCATGTAACAACTCTTCATCACAAACAACAACGCCTTTCATACAAACGCTTGAGAAGACACTTGTTGTGACCACTTTTAAAGCATAAGTACTTTACTCCACACCAAGAGGGTTTTAAAAAAAATGTTTAGAGACCCCTATGATTGGTTTCTCTGTCCACAACTACATTTTATCCACTTAAAAACAGAGGAAGAGGTATGCTTGATAAGGATACTTATTTTTGCTCTGATGAGAATGCTAATAGTTTTATTGAGCACTAATCACTAGGAGTGTCAAATGTATAATTGCATATATATATTTTTTAAAAGGTTTATATATTTGGATAAATGTCATATTTAATGAGGTCCTAAATCTGTTTTAATCTAATGTGCAAAGTTATTTCATAAACTATTAATGTAAAACATTTAATGATGTGTAATGTACTTTAGTTTTGTGTTTTTATGGCCATTGTTATGGCCGAAAAAAGACTATTGAATTGAACTGAATTATTTACTAACTGGTTTCAAATAAATGGTTTGCACTCCTCCCAAAACTCTCATGCTACAAAATCCTCTCAAAGCCTAATTTCCTTGCCCCCACCCCAGTAACATTCTTATTTTAAATCAATATTTTTCAAAGTTGGTTTGTTTCTTTGCTACACTTTATTATCTTTGATTTCCAGGAAGCTTTGCTTCTCACATACCCCCTTCTAGAAATCACATCTAATTGACTAATCTACCACAAAGAATCTGGGATAAATGCATGGAATGGTTTTCTTTAGCATGCAAGTCTAATCCCAATAACCAATAGACAAACCACTAACTTTGAAATCCAGGGTAGTATGCTACTCACCATAAAGCCCGTCAACGCCTCATCAGGGGTAATAAGTGCTATATAAATGCAATCTCAATCTCAATTTGAACATATTTCTCCATAATGTTATTTAGAGGATGGTGTTCTCTTCCTGACATTTCATATTTTTTCACTAGGATCTCCTGGGGATCCAGTTGATTCTTTGGTGGTACATTTCAACTTCTAGTGTCCATATTCAAATGCTGCTATTTGAAGTTGCGCCTTGGCTGATCAGTCCTTTGTTGTGCACACAGAGGCATACCCCCACATGCATCAAGCACTTTTTCATTCGCAAACGGTGCGATTCCTTAAAATCGGCCGTTTGCGAATGCAAAAGTGCTTTTTGGGATGCATGAAGCAATTTTAGAATCTGCAACATTGTTGCGAGTTCTAAAATTGCGGGTGCTTTTAAGAAGTCGCAGATGTGCGACTTCTTAAAAGCAATGCATCATCACTTTGACAAGTGAAAATTCGCACTTAGGGTTCCAAATTTACCGAGTGGTTGAACCACTCGGTAAATTTGGAAAAAGTGTTTAAAATGCTTTAAATGTTTTTTTTTCAACATTCATGTTACGGAAACACATGTCCTTAGGACATGTGTGTGTGCAACATGATGCGAAAAATACATTTCAGGGGTGCATGGGGGGGTCCTTTGGACCCCCCCCCTGCACCCATGAAATTTTCTAAGTGCCACTCGCAATTTGCATTGACTCCTATGGGCCTTTTGGCCCATAGGAATCAATGGAAATTGCAAAAATTAACTTAAGAATTCGGTATTTCTTTGGGATTCGGTAAAAAATGCGATTTTTACCGAATCACAAAGAAATACCGAAAAAAATGATGCATAGCATTTTGCATTTCCTAAATAGCGATTCCTTAATTTTCGCTATTTAAGAAATGCAAAATCCTAGATTGATGCATGTGGGGGTAAGTGTTGATTTAAATGAACAGAATTTCAAAGTCTGGTAACTAACAAAAGTCATGAAGTACAAGCAGCGACTGTAACTAGCTACTCAAGAGTGAGGACAAAGTACAATGCTGTCATTTTTATAATACATCGAAATAGGATTGATCTTTCCAAACTCGACTTTGAAAGGACCGATTTGAGGCATGGATAGGTGTTTCGCGGTTGGCCTGCATTGACACTAATGTCACCCTCAAATTAAAAGGACCTAAAAACTTGACAAATGCGTACTTAATTTTCCTCAAGCCAAAATTAGGTCCAAAATAACAGAAATATTTAAAGAGATGTAGCAAATGAAAATTACAAACTCGCTATAAATAAACAAGTACTTCCGAATGGTATGTTATATTTGGGCCTTTGAGTTAACCAATTCACTAAACAAACAGGAACAAGCAATCCCAAAGCCAACAGGTCTTACTTTTTGTTCGGGGAAGTGTTTGGTAATAAGTTTGGGAATTTGTGTGCCCAGCTATCCTGTAAAGAAAATTCCACCATGTAGCACAGCTAAATATAGCACAGTAGATACTTTTGATAAAGACCCAGTATTTTTGTTGCATCTTTAAGGAAGCCTATGCCCCTGCACATCTTTACTTCGTCAAAAACCATAAATCCAAAAACATCTGAAAGTGATGAAAACAAATTAATGCGCACTGAGAGTTAGTCAGTAGCATTTTGTCCTTATAGTATGTGAAGACATCCTAGCAGTAAGGCATACAGAAGCAGTTCAATTGTTGCTGTCAGCTAACGCATGAGAGAACCCACACTGGGCCTCACTAGCAAGCTATATGTATCTGCAGCGCGGCTGAAGCAGTACTTGATGCTCAATTACCCAAACCTAATGAGACCATAAATGGTTCAATGGAACCATCCCCAAAAGGCCATTGCGATGAAGGAGAGCCCATCGTAGTAATGTTAAACCATGAAAATAACATCAAAGCCAATGACTGAAGAGGACTGACCAAAATCCCACTCTCTACTTTTTATAATTGAAATGTTTTAAAGATTTGATAACATTAGGTGTTTCAGGTGTCTGTAACAGGGTCTAAAATGATTTTAACCAGACCTAAAATGGTTCCAAAATTTAAGAAAAGCAAAAATACATTTGAGGAAATATGAAAAATGTAAACAAAGGTATGTATTGAGTAAAATAGGATAAAAAGATAGAAATAGTTCCAACGCCAAACAGTTTTACTCTCTGCAAGTTACAGTGTAAATTAAAGTCATAAGCTCTACATTGTTTTTTTGTATGGAATATTACGTTGTATTACAACGTTTTGATGTTCCCAGCAGAAAAAAATTACTTTACTGAGCAAAGTCAGGGAATCTGAAATAAATAGATAACAATCGGGTAGAGATAGAATGTTGTTTTCCTGCTTTCAATGAAATAATTTTACAAAGAAGCTGTAAAAAATTATGTATTTCCTGCCTCTAAAGATGTTTTCACTCTCAGGTCGTATGATTTAAATAATTACAAATAAATGTTCCATTTATGCAATTCGGTCTGTTATTAACTGGGGAAAATATCAATTAAAAAGTGTTGCTTGTAGACTCAAAATATTATTAGTTGCATTATTATTATAAAGATGAAGAAGAAAAAGATACAAGTTTTTATATTGAGTGTGTTCTGCATTGTTAATGCAGGACTAATGTTGATTGGTCCTCTAAACTCCCACCACCCAGATATGGCATCGAAGAGAAGTTCAACAGCATTGCACTAGTTCACAAATTCATCTAAATCCAGCTCTCACACCTCTGGTAGATGGTCCTGAATCACACAGACTCAGACTAATGCTTTGAGGGAACCTGCTTATTCTGGCTGCATCCATATTATCAATCACCTTGAAATGCACTACTTGAAGGAATAGACAGCAATTTTTAGACCCGCTGGAAATGAAGCAAGCAACCTCCGCTAGTGCTCTTGCTTGAGACCCACCACGATGTATGATTCTGGAATCATAATGTATGTCTAGATCATCATAGCGGTCCCTCCCAACTGTGAAACAAACTCCAATTTAGCCAATCTGATTGAATCTAACTACCTATAATCTGTGACACTTTTCCTGTCACAAAGAGACCAGTGACCTGCAGTGTGTGAATTCCTATTATGACACCCAACCATGATGCCTGGTTTCCATGGTCACAATCATCAAGTATGTTGGCCGAAGTGACATTTAGTGACCATGAATGCAAAGGTTCAAAGTGATTCTTGTCTGATGGCTTGAGATAGGTGAATCCTAGATTCAAAACCCTAAGATGACAGCTTCAGAGGTGAAAGAAGATGACGTGCCAGCATACCCAGATGGAACCTGGCCCTTGGCACCACTTCCAGAGTAGCATCATGGCTTGTCACAGGTGCTTGCCCCAATCCCATTAACATCTGTTCCTGGGATTCATTGGCCAATCCTTCCACCATTTGCTCAGGGCATTGGCAGTCAGGATGTCATCTGTGCTACATGACAGGAGGCATGCTGCCCATGATTGTGGCTGCCACATGTGAACTGTCCAATTGTTATCCCCCATTACCAGCAGTGACAATTCTGTTATACTGCGGGCAATCCAAAAGCCATGGCTGTGTGCCTCATCTGATCTACAGGCTACAGAGGGGCCCAACGATCTATTGCATGATTCAAGGATCCTAGAATGTGTTGATTTACCATAGGGTTAGAATAGCTTGGGATCTGAGGACCTGAGGATCTAATCCAGAGTTCTATGATCCTGTAGTCTACAAAGACACATCGAGGGTGGGGCTAGGTTCTTGGCTTTCCTCCCCTTTGATGAAAGGAATTTTCTGTGGAACATTGGAGAAAAAACAGGCTCATGACGATTCTGTTGGATCGAAGACAATATGGAGAATGCTTATTGTAGGAATTTGGGTTTTTGGTTGATGGTGGTATAACTATAAATCCTACTGAAGCAACAATTAGAACCCCTTTTAGTGTGAACCACAACAATCACTAAATTAACCTGTGCCGAACCCCCTCGTAGCTTGACACAAAAGCATTTAGGCTTAACTTAGATGTGCTGTGTTAAGTATTTATTCAGCACACAAACAGTAATAAAGAGAAAGCACAACGTAAGAGAAATCCCACATTAATTTAGAATAATCCAGATATTTTAGTAAATAAAATGACACCAAAACAAACTAAATCCAATCTGTAGAGCGGGAGTTATGAAATGTTGAATTTTTTTTTTTTTTAACAATTCTTTTTATTAAACATACATGTATCAACAAAACAGATTATAATTTAAGAAGAATTGATTCAGAACTGCATTGACAGTCACAGATGTTACAATTACAGATGGGTTCAACATGAAAAGATTACACATTTACTGTGAGAGTGAATCATCATCTGAGGGAACAAACGGGGGGCTACATATACTTCGCCGATAAACATTTCATTTTGCCCAAACAGCGGGTCATTTTTTGGGACAACCCTGTGCTTCATATACTGTTTTTTCCTGAACATGCACCAGTCCATGTCTGCCTTCCAATTCTCAATTTTGAGCGGTAGAGTCGTTTCCTACAATTGAGCAATGTTCCATTTTGCCACCATAAGTCCAAGGGTGGACCACAGTTTGTCTTTACTAGTAAAGTCAGTGGGTTCCCATACATTCAGGAGGGGGAACAACGTTTAGAACGCAACTTTTACAACACACTACCTTTACAACGAAACTTTTACAATGCAACGCATGCCATTACAGCGCAACCATTACAACGCATGTCACTACAATGCATACCACTACAACGCATGTCATTACAATGCAGTCATTACAACGCATACCATTAGAACGTATACACATAGTACCCTTACACTATCCAACACTTACCCTACTGTTACACCCCCTGCAGATAGAATAGTAATTTTTACCCTTACACTATCCAACACTTACCCTACTGTTGCATCCCCTGGAGTTAGAATAGTATTTTATACCCCTACACTATCCAACACTTACCCTACTGTTGAACCCCACTGGAGTTAGAATAGTAAATTTTACCCCTACACTATCCAATACTTACCATACATGCAATGTAATGGTATGCGTTGTAATGGTATGCGTTGTAGTGGAATGCGTTGTAAAGGTTGTTTTTAGAGATGCGTTGTAATGGCATGCGTTGTAATGGAATGCGTTGTAATGGATGTTGCGTTGTAAAAAATGCGTTGTAAAGGTATGCGTTGTAAAAGTATACGTTGTAACGACATACATCCTTCAGGAGGCACCTTTTAGATTCAGGGTGAACAGCCACTGCAAGCTCCGCACCCATGATATCATGTATCTTTCGCCAGTACCGCACTCATTCCCACATACTATGTATGAAAGTGCCCATTTGGCCTCAATTTCGAACCAAATGGGTCCCGTAACGTATACTCTGTGTAGTATTTTGAGCTGGACAAGATGCAATCTGGCAGAAATTGCTACCTCTCTCGGGGAGGCCACCGCCTCCTGCCATTCTTCATCATAGAGTTCCAGCCTGTCTCTCACCCAACTCTCCCTTGTCTGTCTGAGGGGGTCTAGGGTATGGTTGATCAACTTTTTATAAGTCACGGATATCGCCTTCGTAGGCAGGTATCCGTCTAGTAGCATGTCTTCCAAAGGCGAGGCCTCCGGGGGAGGAGCCACCCTGCAGCTGTGTCCCCAGTGTGTGCCGAATCTGTAAGTATCTGAAGTATTCTGTTTTAATGAGATCATACTCCTGTTGCAGTTTCACAAAAGTTAACATAGCACCCTTCACCCAGAGGTCATCAATCCTTGAAATCCTGATTAGGTCCCATTTGTCAAACTCCGTCGAGGTCCTCAGGCTGCCCAGCTGCTCTGCATCCCACTGGGGAGTTGCCAGTGTAAGTTTCTGTTCCCACCCCAGACTTCTGTTTGTTGCGTGGCGAATCTGGACTGAATGTTTAGTCGGTCCTGTTAATTGGAATTTCTTGGGACTGTAAATGTAAATGTAAATGTATTGGCATTTATATAGCGCACTACTTACCCGTAGGGTCCCAAGGCGCTTCGACCGCTGCGAAACCCTTCCTGGCTTCCCTGAGAGATGGTCCCTTAATGGGTATCTCCAGGGTGAGACCAGGCATCCCCGGCGGTCTGGTGGGGCCGTTAGTGAAGATGAGGCAAGCTAATGCCCAGAGTTGCCGAGTGTGGTCGCTGATCAGAGTGGGCACTGAGGCGAGAGAATTATCGAGTCCGCTGACCCTGGTCCAGAAACCTGCCGCGCCGGGAATCGAACCCTGGTCCCGGGCCGCCCTCTGCTTTCGGGTCTGCCGCCTCTAACCAGTGAGCCACACTACTTCACTAGACTAGAGTATAAGGTCCTAATGTAGCTTCCCCGCGGTAATATAGCCATCTAGCCATGGTATACCCTAGATCGTCAGGTCTTCAGAAGGTGCAATGGTTGATGGTGGCTAATGAGCAGCCCAATAGTATTTTCTAAGGTCTGGGAGACCGATCTTTCCATCGTAACAGGGCAAAACCAGCTTATTCAGTGCTTTACTGGGCCTTCCATCCCACAGTTGTTCTCTCTGCAAGCCCTCTATCTCTTTAAGTATCTCACGGGGACCAAGTCTGGGGAGTTCTGTAGGGCATTGAGGAATCGTGGATACGCCATCATTTTAAAGAGGGCGTCTCCACCCTGCATTGAGAGTGGGTGCACCTTCTAACTTGCAATGTCGCGCATCAATCTTTGTAGTGGGGGGAGCAGAATGTGCTCGAAACGGAGTTTAGAATCCCTGGTGATGAAGATCCCCAAGTATTTAAAGTCCACTTTAGTCGATTGTATTGGACAATTCCTGGGTGGGAGGGGCAGATCCCCACTAAGGACATACATAAGGGATTTAGCCAGTTGACCGAATACTCCGAGAATTTGCCAAAGGTTGTGAGGATGTCAAGTACCCTACTAAGAGACGTTTTAGGGGGGGGGATAGATACAGAAGAATGTCGTCCGCATACAATGAGATGTGGCCCTCCCAGTCTGCCGACCATCGCAGTCCTCGCGTGATTGGATGCTTTCGGATCTATTCTGCCAGTGGCTCCAGGGAGAGGGCAAAGAGTAGGGGGGACAGTGGACAACCCTGACAGGTCCCTCGACTTAATTTAAATAGTTCGGATTTCTTATTATTGACCACAACTTGTGCAAGAGGTTCCAAGTACAGGAGTCTGACCCAGTCAACAAAACCAGGTCCGAGCCCCAGTTTTGCCAGTACTGTAGAAAGGTACGGACATTCAATGGTATTGAACGCCATGGTGGCATCTAATGGTATGACAACCGCTGCTTCTTGTATTGTTGCCATCTTTCCCAGCACACTGTGCACTCTACGTAGGTTTAGAGCAGTGTTGTGATGGGGCATAAAGCCAGATTGGTCGGGGTGCATCAACCTATCAATGTATTAGATAAGTGTGTTTGCCAAACGTTTGGCTAGTATTTTAGGTTCTGCGTTAAGCAAGGAGATGGGTCTGTAGGAGGAACATTTATTGTTAGGTTTACCTTCCCTTGTGAATAGTAACCAACGTCGCTATCCTCTGATCATACGGAAGAGACCCTACGCTCTTACTCTCTTCAAACATGGCTCGCAAGTATGGGTCTATTGTGCCTGGTCTTAACTTGTAGAGCTCGATGGGAAGGCCATTGGGGCCAAGGGCCTTGACGGACTGGAGGCCTCTTATTGCTTGCACTATTTTGTCCTTGGTGAAGTTACTATCTAGTGCAACCGCTTCCTCGGCCAAGAGGGTAGGAAGTCGAATATCTCTACGTAGGTCCTGAGAGTCAACCTTGAGCAAGGTTGTGCTTGATTGGCATACAGTACAATAGTGAGCTGCAAAAATTATTTGCGATGTCCTGAGGATCAGTGATTGTCCTGCCCACATTGTCCACAAGTTCCGGTGCCAGCCTATTTGCTATTTCTTTCCTGTCGAGCCATGCTATTAGTTTCCCTGCTTTCTCCCCAGATCATAAACTCTGCCATCTTTTTCCCTCCACATGTTCTGGCCCTGTCAGTGGCTATGGCTTTATATTCATCCCGTTTTAGTTGCAGGGTGTGCAGTTTCTCCCGAGTGACCTCCTCATTGCCCTCTTACTCCAGCCAGAGGATCTCGCCCTCAACAGCAACCAAGTCTTTCTGCTTCTCTTTCCGTACATCGGCTATCAGTGAGAGTACCTGCCCCCTTATGACATTAATCTCAGATTTAAAATCTTTCCACAATGTTTGGGGGGACTTAACCAACCCCTCATTATCCTGTAAATGATCTAAGGCCTGGAGTAATGCTTTCCTAACCACAGGGTTACAGAGGTACCAAGGGTTTATGGATGCGATCTTAACCTCCCGTTTGTCACCCAGGACCAATTGAGCCCACACTGGGGAGTGGTCCGAGATGCCTCGTGTCACGTATCTGATTTCTGGGATATTACTTATTTGAGATGCTTGAACGAGTGGATAGTCTATGCGAGATAGGCTATTATGCGCCCCTGAATGGAAGGTTTGTTAAATACAGTCTGGGTAATACGTCTGCCATGTATCTGCCAGACCTAGGGCATCTAGAAAGTCCGGAAGCCATTGATATGTAGGGCCAAAGTCGTGGAGAGAATGACGATCCAAAAAGCCCAAAACTACCGAATTAAAGTCATCTCCCAGTAACAGAAGACCCTCGGGGAGTGAGAGCAAGATTGAGCCCAAGTCTTTGAATGTATGGCTCAGTGAAATTTCAAACTTTAAAGTGAAAAATAGCACCATGAAAAGAGCCAACTATGGAAATCTGGTAATGCGAGACCAGGGCAAAGTCAAAAGTTAAGGCCGTCCAGAATGGAGTGCTATTCGACTACATGAGATGGATTAGGCCCAGTCTCGGCTTACCTTCAGACTTGGAAGAAATTTTGAATTAAAGTTCATGAGAAGGTAGAGTTCAGCGGGGCAAGGCAGCCGGTAATGTCTAAGGAGAATGAGTCATCATCTGGGAGCTGTTGGAGGAAGTTGCTGTGAAGATTTCTATGTTCAGACTTTGTCACTTTTTTGAAAGTCGAAAATTTCCAAAGAAACGAAGCTGCAGGCTGGTTCCTGACAAGGGTGCCACAATGCCGGATTTCCCTTCCAAGAGATCCAGCTGAACAGGATTTGCAGCTATGGAGAAGAACATTGTGGGAGCTACCGCAAAGTCAAGCTAACCAGCAATGTTACTTTGGGAGATCGGCCAGCAGGTAACTCCCAGTCTTCTCGGTTCTCGGGACACTTTTTGGTGAAAAGATTTCTATGTCCCAAGTCTCAGGTTTTGGCTTGAGAAACACATTTAGCACCACTTCCAAGGGTCCAGGATTGGTTGGGCACCTCTTGGGGTCCGGACTCGCTCCAGACGGAGGCCAGGTACAGGATTCAGGACCTCTGCTCCTTGTTATAGCTCTGTAGCTCACACAGGTGGCTAGCCAACTGGGAATACTCTGGTAGGCCTGGAATCAAGCAGTAATGCAGGCCTCAAGCAGCAGGGAAGTCCTCTGAGGGCAAAAGGCAGGCTTCAATCAGCAGGGAAGTCCTCTGAGGTACACCACAGTCTGTCTGGGGGTCCTCGGCAGATCCAGGAGTGTACTGAGGAGTAGGATCTGTGGGTCAGATATTTATACCTGGTGCCATCCTTTGAAGTGGTAGGAACGTCTAGGCTATTCCCCCTATTGGTTTTGGAAAATTCCTATCTTCCCCTACCCAGTCTGCAAGTTGTCTAGGGTGACAAAAGACTGGTATGAAGTTCCTTTGTGAGCGTGCTAGAGACAGCCCCTTGAAATGTAAGTAGGGCAGGAAGCAGCTCCTCTCTACCTATCCTGGCAGGATTGCCTATCCTGCCAACACTTATTCCCCCTTTGTCTCACTATCTGGGAGAAATACACAAAGGCCAACTGCCAACTGTTCGCAGTCAAGCTACCCAGGAAACAGGATGCAGGCACAATAAAGGCCAACTTTCAAAAAGTGACATTATCAGAATTATAACTTAAAATGCAGATTTTAAAATGCAATTCTTTTGAGACCAAACATGACATTTGTACCTGTTCCTAATCAAACAATAGCACTTGTTAAATGTAATGCGGTAAACCAATGTTATCCAATGGGAGCTGGGGGCCCACAGTAGTGAAAAACAAATTTGAGAGTTTCATTACTAGTGTTTCATTACTAGGAAACACAAAAATTAAAAACGCATGTTCTACCTTTTAAATACAATATGCCGGAGTCGAGGCAAGATGGCGTCTGTGCTGGACGTGTGAGTTTGTTGCTCCTGCCGGACCCCACAGAGCTGAATCGAATGCGGTGAGAAACGAGACGCTTTTGCGGAGCCATACGATATACGATATATAAGGAAGAATACGTGCTCTCTCCGGTGAAAAAAAATAGAAATTTAAAGTTAAAACTCTTCATGATTTTGGAGCTGGCGGCTACAGCTTGGTTGCGGCTTCTGACGCGCAGCGCGTCTTACCGGCAGCACCTGACTCGGCTTCTAACGCGGAACACCTGGTGGAAGCCCTGCCTCCGTTCGAAGCAAGGCAGACCGGAGTAAGGCAGCGAGTGGAGACGAAGTGCTACTTCGAGCGACTGGCAGAGCACTATGGGACCGAAAGGAAGGAGAGCACGAGGGCAGGGAGCTGCCACAGAGATGCCCAATGGAGTCGAGACATCGTCCGGCATAAGAGCGACAGCACCTGTCAATTTCGCAACTCCCCTCCTCCCGCAGTGAGTAAGAACAGCATTGTGCAAGGAAAGGCAGCAGGGAGGGAGGGGGAGGCCAGCGTTTGTAAGAAGATCCCAGACATGTTCGCTGGCCCTAAAAGTAAAGAAATTGATAAAATGAACTTAAAACAATTGAAACCGGCTGGTGAAACGGCGGGTGAAACGGCGGGTGAGCTGGGAGCTGACAATTGTCAAGGGAGCGCTTCTGAGCCCGCTTTAGAATCTGTTCAAACTCTATTTATCCTCAGTTCAGCCTCCACTTCTGAAATGGGACAAATGGAAAAAGAGAAAGAACTGAATACAGGAGCCAATTCAGACAGCACTGGGGATATAATAGGTCTGGCTGTACAGGAGGCTAATAATGTTTGTCTCAGCGTGAACTCTCTTCCCGAACCATCTGTGACGCAGAATGAAGAAGAGGATAATGCAAATATAGTAACACTAGTAGCGGGAGAAACAGACTCAGCGGACTTTTTCTCACTGTCAGAGCACTCTATGTCTTCTTCCGAGAGTTTGGTTGAGCTATATGCCACACGTATGAGCATGGAAGATGGTGGACTAGAGGAGGAAAGTGGACACAGTAGTTTGAATGAAGATATGGAGAGAGATGGTCCTGATCCTAGCACTGTTCGCTGACTCAGACTGAATATGAGCGAAAAAGAGCTGGAAGATTCTGTGAGTGCTAATATGGGCCATACCAACTTGGATTTGGATACAGAGGCTATAGAGGATATTTCATTAGAACTGATCTATCAGACTTTGATGCAGCATAGGGAAGAAAATCGTGAGGATAGTATGAAAGTACAGAATTCCTGCAAAAAGTTACAAAATTCTGTGAGAAGATTGGTTAAGTCTCATACTGAATTTGTGGCAAGAGCGACGGAGGCAGAAGCATGCATATATTCTCTAGAAGATGAGATGGCACAGCAACGAAAGACTATAGAACTACATATCGCGACCAAGGAAGATGTAAATTGGAAGCTTATAGATATTGAGAATAGATCTCGGAGGAATAACTTGAGATTTTTGCAAATTGAAGAGGGGAAAGAAGGGTCAGATGTACATGGCTTTATAGTTTCCCTTTTGAAAGCTGCAATACCAGAGTCAGGGAGATGGGATTGGAACCCGGAGGTGGAGAGGGCCCATAGATTTCCTTTCAGGGCCAACACCAGAGATCAGAAGCCACAAGCTATTTTTATGGCTTTTAAAGGCTTCCAAGCACGGGAGGAATTATTCTTGAAGGCTCATCCTTTAAGAAATGTTAGGTTCTTGGTTGCGAATTTTTTGTCAGACCAGATCTTTGTAAACAATCTGTAGAGTTAAGATGGCAGTTTAGACAGCTCATTACACAATTTCAAGGGAAGGGTGCGCAGGCATACTTAATGTTTCCTGCAAAACTTAAAGTTATCCATAAGGAGCGCACCAGATTTTTTACGACGGAAACTGCTGTTAAAGAATTTTTGTTGTCACTATAAATATGGTTGGTTGGATCAAAAGTTTAAATATGATGTATTAGTTTAAGAATTTCTCACCTAAAGTGAAGGATTTTTCATGTTTGTTTTGGATGAAGTTAAAACTCTGTTGGGGGGCGGTAGGGAGTTGCGGCAAACTTTCATCACAGGACCATAAGTCCTAAAGCCTCTATGAAGGGTAGGGGGCAGGGGGGAAGGGTGGGTGAGAGGGGGAGGGGTTTTCAGGGTGGTAAGAGGTCACGGGGGGTGGAAAAGAGGGGAAAAAAACGGATCACGGCAAATACATGGAAAGAATATGATAAAAAGAAAACTTGAAAAAAAGGGCTTTATAACTGTTAAGCGCATTTGGTATCTCAAAAGGATGAATATTGGACGTTATGATTATGATTTAAAAATGGCTAAATTGGGGATTATGATTATGATTTAAAATGGCGGGGAAAAGTTTAAGAATATGTTCCTTGAATATATCTGGATTAAATAACTTAACAAAAAGACATAAAGTTGCGGCGGAGTTAAAATATATTCAACCTGATGTTGTTTGTATTCAGGAAACGCATATCCCATGGTCCAAAAGGGAGGTCTTAAAAGATTTAGGATTCATGCTGGTATCTGCTTCTAAACAATCTAGTATGATACGAGGAGTGGCCATTTTAGTCAAAGATAGCTCGATAACTGTTGGCCGTAAGGTGGAGGATAAAAATGGTCGTTGGGCTATTGTAGAAATTAAAACTGGGAATAGACAAGTAACATTGGTTACGGTTTATGGGGCTAATCTGGACGACCCCGATCCGCTAGTTGAAATTAATTTGGAGTTAGCTAGCTTTCAACATCCGATAGTGATCTGTGACGATATGAATATTAATCTGACCAAAAATGCCTTAGTGGACCCGCAGGTAATATATAAGGGCCTTAAACCGAGAGTGTTTAGAGCTCTTGTTAACCTATTGCAAGATCAAGGGCTTGTTGATACTTGGGGTATGTTGAGAGAGAGGGATAGTGGATTTACTTTTTATTCACATCCCCATAAAAAATTAGTGAGACCAGATTATTTCTTTATACCTCGAAATCTGTTAGAAGGAACCAATATCAGAATCTATCCCAGGATAACTTCTGATCATTCCCCTATAGTGATAGATATTCATCGCTTAGGGAAAAGGATAATACAATCCAATTTTTCATATGATCGGAAGTTAGGTTTAAATGCAGAATTCATTGCACATATGCAAAACTGGATTCAAACTTTTTTTATTGAAAATCGAGGCACAGCTAATATTTATGTAGTCTGGGACACTTTCAAAGCGGGGTTTAGGAGGGAATGTATTAGTTTTTCAATGTGGCAACAAAAAAAGTTACAAAAAGAACTTGATAATTTGTATGAACTTTTGGTTAAGGCAGAGATCTTGCTAACTAGGGAAGTCGCACAAGGCAAAACAGGGCTCTTTGAGGTAGAAAATGAGATTGCTAAGGCTAGAACTAATATTTTAGGTTTTTGGGATAGGGAAATTGCCAGGAGATTTTTAACATCTAAAATGATGAGTTATGAATTTGGTGAGAGAATAGGCAAGACCCTGGCAGTAAGGTTATGAATGAAACAGACAGCTCAGAATATTAGTTCAATGAAAGACCCCCAAGGTGATTCACATTCAGATCCAGAACGTATTCTAGGAATATTCCAAAGTTTTTATGCAAAACTTTATGCTAGGGATGATAGTTTGGATTCAAATGTCCAATGGTATGATAGAATGCTGGTAGGCTTGAAGATTTTAGATTCCCAATTGGCGGAAGAATTGGAGTCACCAATAACCATGGTAGAGGTGGAGACTGCAGTGAAAAGTCTTGCAGTAGGTAAAGCCGCTGGACCAGATAGACTGCCAGCAGAAGTCTATAAACGTTTTTTTTATATCCTAAAGGATGAGTTGCTCCAGGTAATTTTGGCTGCACAAGAGGGTAACCCTCCCCCTACATGGTCTGAAGCATCTATAGATGTGTTTTGTAAAAAAGATAAACCACCTGATAATGTAGGATCTTATAGACCCATATCTTTATTAAATGTGGATAATAAGATATAGTCAAAGATTTTAGCCAATCGGTTATCTAGAGTAGTGGCATCCTTAGTCTCAAGATATCTACATGGGTACATCCCTAAAAGAGGCACTGTGGATCATATCAATAAAGTAATCACGCTATTTGATCTGGCGGCTGTAAATAAACGGAAATTGGCGCTTTTTCTACTAGACGCAGAAAAAGCGTTTGACCGAGTGTCTTGGGAGTATCTTTGGACTTTAATGGTTAAAATGGGTTTTGGACAGAAATATATTAAGGCTATAAAAACACTATATGTTAAACCTATTGCAAAAATATCTGCACTGGGAGGACTCTCAGAACCGGTTAACATCACTAGAGGGACTCGCCAAGGTTGCCCCTGCTCCCCGTTACTTTTTGCTTTATATATCAACCCGTTTATTGAACAACTAAGTCAGAACCCTTTAATCCCTCCCATTATTGTTTCCGATTTTTCCTTTTCAGTGTTCGCATATGCGGATGATATTGCAGTAGTAACAGACACACCAGAAACTGCTAGTTTAGAGATCGAAAGGATGGCAAACGAATTTGGAATTATAACGGGGTACAAACTCAATGTATCCAAAACTCAGATTCTCTGTTCAGAAGCCATAACATGGGAGGATGAGAGGGTGGTCGGAGAGGTTATTTATTTGGGGATACGGATTAAAACAAATATGGCTGAATTGGTTGATATAAATTGGAGCAATGTATATCATAAAATTAAGACCTCTTTGGAGAGATGGGATCGTTTATATCTGACCATTATTGGAAGGACCAATGTTATAAAAATGAATGTCCTCCCTAAAATCCTTTATCTATTTCGTTCAATTCCCTTGGAATTCCCAAAACCCAAGCTACAGGCCCTACAATCACTTTGTGGTAAATTTATTTGGAGTCCCGGGAAACCTAGGCGTGCGATGAAGTATCTGACCCTACCCACTGAAAGGGGAGGGCTAGGAGTACCTGATTTTTTTCTTTATTACACAGTATGTTTTTTGCTAAGAATGAGGGTCTTGACAATAAGAGGATCTTTGGAGTATGTATATAATCATCCTTCTATATTTGAGATTCTGATAGGAGCACATGTGAGACAAATTTTCTTCAATGAAATTGATGGTAACTACTACAAAAGGACTCGATTTAAGGTCCTCATTAGTGCTCATAAAACATGGAAATGGTTGACTCGCACTATAGATATAGGAAAATTGTCATATTATACTCCCTATTTTACATCTAGATTATTACCTATGATATTTTCAGATGGTATAGCTAGGAATTGGCAAAAAAAGGGGGTGACCTGTTTGGGGGATTTTTTTTCGAGTGAAGGTAAATGTAAATCATTTATTGAAATGAGCGAAGAGTTTGGTTTATCTAGAAGTTACTTTTTTAAATTCTTACAAATAAGGGATTACCTTATAAGACATAAATTATGTTTAAAAAAGCATCAAGTAGTAGAGGGGATCACACGACAAGTGAAGATTGGAATTCTTTATCGAATGCTTATGGAGGAGAAATCTGATGACTTGGAGAAAATAAGGGCAAAATGGGTGGATTTATTGGGAGATAATGAGATTGATGTGGAAAATTTGATATTGCTTTCTAAAGAGGTTTTGATGTCAGCTAATTTAAAAGCTCAATTTTTTAAAACTTTATTTGATTTATATTACACACCATCATGAATGTTAAAATGGAGAAGAGGCTTTGATGGTAAATGTTTTCGTTGTAAAGCTGATAATGCAGATAGTCTACACATTTTTTTTTCTTGCCCAGCTTTAGGAAGGTTTATACAAGATATTGAAAACTTTTTGTCTTCAGTGCTTAATGTTTGTGTAACGATTACTCCCTCTATGTTGGTGCTGGGGAAGATTCCCAATGACAATCGGTTTAATTAACTTTATTGTTTTCTTTATTTCATTTTTTTTACCATGACTGTAGCACGGCTATGTATTGCCACAGAGTGGCTTCAAGAAAAACCACCACTATTTCAGCAGTGGCATGCACGATTGTATAAATTGTATAAATTAGAGTGGAGTCTTTTTTCGGTCTTTGCCTCAAGGAAGAGTGAAAAAATGGGACGGAGAATTTGGGGGACTTTCTCTGATTTTTATGAAGATTGAAAATGTAAGTCTAAATTTATTGTGTTCCTCTTTTTTCATAGGTTATACATTTGAGTCATGTTAAGCTCTTTTTTATTATTATAGTGTATTTTATGATTTATGAAATATCTGACTGATGTATTTTGTCGTGAACCAATAAAATATATATATAAAAAAAAAATTAAATACAATATGTCCTGCACTATGGGCTATTTAGGGCCTACAATATGGGTGACTTATATGTATTAAAAAAGGAGATTTAGGCCTGGCAAAAGGATTATTTTTCCAGGTCAAATTAGCACTTTAAAATTGCACAGAGGCTTCAATTGCAGGTCTGAGACATGTTTTAAAGGGCTACTTAACTAGGAGGCACAATAAGTGCTACAGGCCCACTAGTAGCATTTAAATTACATGCACTGGGTACATGTAGTACCACTTTACTAGGGACTTACAAATAAATAAATGTGTCAATTGAGTGTAAGTCAATGTTACCATGTTTACAGGAGTAAGCACACGCACTTTAGCACTGGTTAGGTATGGTAAAGAGCACAGAGTGCTAAAGCCAACAAAACCTGCAACAAACAGGATGGGTGAAGAAAAAAGGTTTGGGGAAGTCCACACCAAAGGTTGTCAGGTCGAACATGTGCCCCACCCCTCTAGCTGTCAGGTCGCACATTTCCCCCCCACTAGCTACAAGTAGGGAGAACTACCCACCCTCAAGGCAGTTTTCACCACTAAGGCAGAAGAACCAGGATAACCCATCAGACCCAGAGCTGTGTTCCACCATAAAGTCCATTCTCTTGGGCTGGAGATGGACCACCTCAACAGTTTGCGATTTTCACCCCTTAACTGCATGATGAATCTGAGGGGCCTGTAGCCTGTCTGAACCCTGAAGTCAGTCCCAAACATGTAACATCTCAACTTTTTCAGCAAAGCGTTCTCTTTCAATAGTAGTCCTCCTCTGTTCCCTGGGCAATAGCTCCTAGTGTTAGATTCTACAGGTTTGTCTGTGCTCTCCTCAATCAACTGTGATAGCACAACCACTATGCCATGCTCTGAAGCATCTGCTGCACTATAAACTCTTTGAAGAAGTCAGATGCCTTGAGTACTGGTACTGAACATATGGCTTCCTTGAAGGTAAAAGCTTTCCGGCAGACCTCTATTCAGATCACTTGTTTGTGCTGCTTCTTGGAAGTCAATTAAGTCAAGGAGGCCACAATGGTTCCACATACCTTGACAAACCTCCTGTAATATCCAGTAAGGCCTTGAATGGTTCTCACTTTAGTGTGAGTTTTGGGGGATTCCCAGGCCAGGATATCCTCTATCATGGCTTGGACGGGATGCACCTTGCCCCCACTCACTAGGTGTCCCAGATACACCACACATCTCTGGCTTATCTGGAACGTGGAGGCCTTGATAGTCAGACCTGCCTATTGCAGGGCCTGAAGCACCTCCTGGAGATGGATCAGGGAATCCTCCAAGCTAGAGCCAAAGAGAGCTATATCATCTAGGTAGATCGCACTGAAAGACCCCAGCCTGAATTGGCCTTCTGGGATGGAGAATGCAGACCTCTCCTTAACAGCCCTTGATTTGGGCAATCTTCAAGTACCCAGAAGTCAAGTCAAAGGTACGTAAGAACTTGGCAGCTTTCAACCTATCTATGACATCATCAGCTCGGGCATGGAGTGAGCATCAATTTTTGTGCCCTAGCTGAAAACACTATGGTCTACACAGAATCTGAGCTCTGGGGAGGCGCCCGGTGGAGCAGGTTTGTGTTTGGTCCAGTCCAGCACCACTAGACTGGACCAATGGCTATTGGAATGCTCATATTACCCCTAATTCAGGCATCTTGGATGCTTACTTCTTGATGCTAGACCTCACCTTATAAGATAGTCTGTAAATGTTGTTCTTCGCAAGTATACTGTCACCTGTACAAATATCATGGGAAAACATATGTGTGAGCCCAGGGGTTAGGGAGAACAGAGAGGCAAACTGACCCTGCAACTGGCGACAGTCCCTCTGGTGCTCTGGGGTCAGGGTAGGGGATATGTTGGCATCTTCCACTGAACTATCCTGCTTCTTGGATGAAAGAGGATTGTGGAGAGGTTCACTCTCCTCTCTCATCCCAATCTTTTGCAACCAGGAGCATGTTAACTTTAGACCTCTCATAGTTGGGTTTGAAAAACTTAACATGGAGGACCCTTGGGAGTCCCTAGGATTCTTGAGGTCTACTAGGTATATGATCTCCCTGTTTCTCTCCTTCATCTCATAGGACTGTGACCATCCCCTTTGGAGGGCCCTGGGCTACACTGGCTCCAATAACCACTCATTTTGGATAGGCTAAAACTCGACCAGAGTGGCATTCTGGACATGCCAATGCTTCATTATCTCCTGGATAGTTTCCAGATTCTCAGAGGCCTTCTTCCTGAAGCTCTGCTTTTGATTTCTGAGATCCAACATGTAGCTAACTATATCCTGGGGGTCTTTTGGGGAGTTTGCTCCCACCCCTCCTTCACCAGACTGAGAGGTCCTCTAACAGGGTGGCTATAAAGGTGCTCAAAGGAACTGAACCAAACTCATGTGGCACATCCTTGTGGGGAAAAAAGAAGGCATGGCAAGAGGATGACCCACTTCTGCCTCGTGGGCTCTGGTAAGACCATAATCATGCACTTAATGATCTTGTTGAACCTTTCAACAAGCCCATTGTTCTACAGGTCATAGTGTCTACAGAACTTGAACATTACTCTGCACTCATCCCACATTGATTTATGTATGCAGAAATGACATTTGCACCCCTGTCAGACACTACTTCATTAGAAAATACTGCCAACACAACTATCCCCACAAAGGCCCTGTTCACTGCAGGTGCAGTAACAGTCCTCAGAGATATGGCCTCTAGGTATCTGGCGGCATGGTCCACCAAGACTAGGATAACCCTGTTGCCTAAGGTAGACGTACGGTCCAGATGCCCAACAATGTTGATGCCCACCCTTTCAAAGAGGGTGTCAATGACAGTTAGGAGAACCAGGGGATCCTTGAGTTATTTCCCTGATTTCCCACTGGCCTGGCATGTGGGACATGGTATGTAGATTGCATCTAAGAATGTCTCCATCTAGGGCCAATAAAAGTGGGTGACAAGTCGGGCAAAGGTCTTTTCCTGCCCTAGATGTCCTGCCAGGAGGATGTCATGAGGTAGACACAGAAGGAAGGCTCTGCAGCACTGGAGGACTACTTACCTATATGCTGCCCAAGGCTTAGGAAGTATAACTACTAGTGTCTACTCGCCTACTACCTGATTTGTACTAGTGATGTATGTTATATACTATTAACTAATTTTTCAATCATGCTACTGACCAATAAGGGAATTTGTATATGATGCCTAAAAAATGTGTAATGTTTTCTAAGCGTACTACCCGCGACCACCATTGACCACCATTGCAGGGGCCAGCCAAGGCGACACGGAGGGAGAGGATGCGGCAGTTGCTGAGGATACTGATGGAGTGGTAAGGGGAGTGCCAGCACAAGTGGCGGGCGGTGGTAAGTTAGATTCATAATCCTTAACTATTGTTGACATTACACTCACTGCAAGGCCGGCGGTACTCACCGCCGACCCCGCAGGCACAAACCTCCCGCCATCCCTGTAGAAAAGAACCCCGCCATAATACAATGGCTGAGGGGTCCGCATCGGATAGAAACCGTCCGCCGATTTTCCGCACAGTTGACATGTCAACCGGGTGGAAAAGGTTTCAATATGGTAACGGTGTCTGAACACACCACCAGCCATATCATCTGCATTTTGGAATGCCTTTCCGTGGCGGCATTGCTGCCATGGAAAGGCATGTGGAGTATGCTTGGGGTGCCCATTGCTGGTCCCCATTTAGGGTACCTACCTAAGCTATGGTACCCCCTGCCTTTCAAAGCACAACATGGCAGGCTCCGCTCGTGGCCTGTCGCGTTGTGCTTGGAAAAGCACATGTATTTTTAGAATTGCGGCGGGCAGTGCTTTTGGCACCGCCAACAACAATGTCAAAAATACGGGATGCGCCCGCCACTGAGGTGGGTGCATCCTAATTGTTCCCACGGGACCCCCGCCCTTATGGTGGGTGGTCCCTTTTTAGCGTGAGGATGGCGGGCGGACTTTCCGCCCATCATCCGATGTCCTAAGTAAATAAGAGTTGTTGTGAATGTTTGAAGAGTGAAGAAGAGACCCTTTAATTGGCATAGGGGCGGGAGTATTGAGTAACCAATGGCCTCATCTATCTGTGATTTCAACTCCGCTTTGAAATTTTAATGGAGAAGACTAAATGTCAGATCAGATCACCTGGTGTTCAGCTAAAAAGTGAAAGACGGGTGGAAGGAAGAACGGGTTAGATTTAATAAATGGTATGTACTTACTGTGCTTTATAGTGCTACCATGCCACTATGTGTCTAACTATAACTTGTCTTACTGTTTTTCTAAGAGTATATTTTACAATTGTCTTGTTTCTTTTTGATATACAGCAAATCCTTCCAAGGTTGATAGGAAGGAGTTGGTCGCCAAGGCACGGCACCGGAAACTGGAGGTAATACAGCGAGAATACCTGCGGCTGGTGGTCTTGGCGGAGGAGGAGACTGCTGCAACACTTGAAGCCTCCTCCAGTGACCCGGGCACCAGCCACTGCCCTCCAGCGGTACAGCGCCACCGTCTGGCGTCCGTCCACCTTCCTAGCCGCAACACCATCTCTGGTGTCCCCCACCACTGTTGCTCCTGCTGCCGCACTCTCAAGTTTAGAGGAGCAAATGTGTGCAGTCCTCCAATCCCGCCGCCAGTTCCTGTTTTAGTTCAGCCCCTTTTTAAATTCTTGTTGGAGTGGGTGGGAATTGGGCGTTGGGGATTTTTGGACATTTGGACTTCAGTTTCTTTCTTACGGACATTGGTTGGGGTTAGGGGGGGTGGGTCAGCTTTTGTGGGTTTCCGTTTTACATAGTTTATTTTTGTTAGGGTAAATTAAATCTATATTTATACTAGACATGCAATGTTGTTAATGTTTTGTAGGTGGGGTTACTGTTTTACATCACACTGCTTCCTTGCTGGTGCAGGTCCGCCCATAGCCAGTGTTTAATTTCAATAATTGGCTGACTGTGTAGGACACAAACAGATAGATGCGACACCCCTCACTGATTGAGTTGTCCTACCAGTACTTTGTCTCTCTCTTCTAGTCTATGCATTCTTTATCTGGACTCAAAGGGGTGTGTGAATTCATTGAAAACATGTCCATTATTAATTATGCCTCCCCCAAACTTCTCTTACCTTTGCCTAATGTTTAACTTAGGCACAGTGATGGCTGCATGGTGAAGATGGTTTCCTTTTTCTATTCTAACATGCCATGATTGGGGTGGTGGTGGTAGTGGTAGTATTAGTGAACACTGGCAGGGCAGCAGCATTTGCAAAAAAAGAAAATGAGACAGTCAGTGGCGTTTGAGAGACTCTTCGAGGAGTAGTAGAATGAAGTACAGTACAGAACTTACTGAGCAACAATAATATGCTAAATATTTTACAACAAAACCTAATGGTGGTGGGGATAGCCTACTAGACAGTGTTACAAAAACTATAGTTGTGTCGAGTCACTTGACTAGGCCTACAGCGTAACAATTAGTGCAGTGTATGAGGAATGCCAACAAATCCAATCAATGCTGAGGTATATGTTCCTTTGTTAAATAAAAATCACCTCTAAAATATACTGCTCATGGGTGTGCAAGCAGAAGAAGATCATCGCTCTGCCTTGAAATTGAAGTACTGTTGCTTTCGCCCCATCCGCCCCAGCAAGTGTGTGATTAATTATTGGTCTACATTTAATTTAGTCACACCTCAATAAGTCACACAGCCCAGGGGAATAGGGTTAGGGTTTGTTGAATGGTTGGGAAGGGGGTTTGGGGAAGGTTTGACAGTGAAAAACAGTATGCATGGACAAACAAACAACAATCTTTTGAAGACTACCATATCCATATCAATATGGTAAGGGAGAAAAAGGAAATGCATGCATGATGATGATTGATAAGGAGACCCAGATTACATACACTTCTTGTTCTGTTGTTTCAGGCTTAATACTTTTACCGATAGCAAATAGATTTTTAAGTATTGGTAGGGATGAATCATAAACAGAGAACAAACCTAATGATAATAACAACAACAAGAACACACTGTTGTAAAGATTGTAGACAAAAAAATGAATCAAATTATTTAAAAGAAGGTGAAAGTTGATACTGTTACTGTGTTATCCTGGTCAAAAATGTGGACTGTATTTGCATCTCGGCATTCCTTTTGGTCCTCTCAGCCATCAATCTTTGGTGTCGCCACTCGCCAGTCGCCACTGCCCGCCTGGACAAAAAATATAGATTTATTGGTAAGGTAAGTGTGCATTGTAAAGTTTTCCCATGTATAGGGCAAGGCCCGGCCTGTAATTGTAGATGGAAACACAAAGGGGATGTTGAGAAACAAAGTTGAAACAAATTCACAAGTTATGGTGTAGTCATAGTGCAACACAAGAACACTTTCCGAGGCGGAATGTATGCATCGTTTCTACTCTAGTCTGTTTCCAGCATTGACCTTCAACAACAACAGGACAGAGCAGGCCCACAGTCGCAGTCCTGACGGCAAGTTGCTTAGTGCATCCTCCGTTTAGAGTATTTTTTTTAAAGAGTTGGACAAAGGCAAAGCATATATCCATTCCAAACATAGCATTTTACAATTTAAGTTAGTTAGTTAATTAAAAGCACCGCAGTCATCCCACCGCTACACTCGACTCCACTTCTACACAGACATTTGGGTCTGCTGTGGTTGTTGTTGACATGTTTACCTTTAGGCTTTTATGCCACGCATGAAACGTCATCCTGGCTTGTTATTATTCCATCAATCATCTCTGATACTTGTACTGACTGACTGTGAAGGTTGGCCTTTAGTAGAAGTAAAATGTTGGTATTACACAACAAGAGCCAGACCTATTAGTGACTTGAGTCACTTTTTAGTGTGTACAGTAAGACTGCCAGTACACTTTGACTTCACTTTGTGCACAACAAACAAACAACAAAAACACCAATCGCTCAGAGTCAAGTGTCCAATGCATGACATTCATTTTCATTTCCTGTTCCTTCTCATGTAGTTAACGGGCCGTCTTTTTCGCCATCATCATCATGGACGGTGCTGTTGTCATACTCAGTGCGCAGATTGAGTCCCCTTCCTGTATTCAATCAAAAGCAATGTATCAAGCTGCCGTAGAAGTACAAATTTCTTATTTGCAAGAAGGGGAAAATTCACCTTGAGTTACGTTTAGTGTGTACTGTAGAAAGATGATTAGTGCACAATGACATAACTTCATGCACAACAAACAACAACAAAATCACTCAGTCTGCGACTTTGTGTCCAATGCATGCCATCAATCATCATTACCTGTTCCATCTCCTTTTCATGGGCAGTCTCTCCCAGCTCTGAAAGGCGGATAGCTATAGTAGTCATCATGTTCCACTTCTTTTGGCGGGACTAGGAAAGTTTTTATTTTTTCTTCTATTTTCCATCATCGAATCATCATGAGGGCAATGGATTTAGGCGGGAGATTCAGTATGATGTAGCGGAGGAGCTGGATTCAGAGGACTGTACTGTCAAATGAAGACACCTGAAAGTTGTATATTGAAATAAGAAGAGTAGAAGACGGTGGTTATGGAATGGATTTGTTGTGATTCACAAGTTTGTAACCGGAACCACAGACACACAAAACAAAGGGAAAAAAGGGAGGAAGACAGTGGGTGCAAGCCTAATTGTCAGGGAAGAATAGCTTGTCCTCAAACTCTGGGGGTAGTAGGTAATCATCATGTGACACACTACTTCCGCTGTCCTCCTCATCTTCCTCCCTGGCTTCATGTATTGTGTAATTCGGTGGTATGAAGTGCTGATTCATTTTGATCATTGTTAACCTCTCCACGTTTTTTGGCGCGAGACTGGTCCTTCTCACTGTTACAATGGAACCAGCAGCACTGAAAACCTGTTCGGAAGAGACACTTGCGACTGGACAAGCCAGATAACGCCAGACTGCTGACCAGTGGCCATTCAGACCTTTTCCTTTACCAATACTGCAATGGGTTTTGATCAATGCACACCTCTGTTGGGTCGTCCAGATAGGCCTGGACCATCCGCTCAATGTTCAGGGGTGCTGCTGCTAACCTTTGGGGCTCTTTTCTCTGTGCATCAGCAGTGCACTTATTAATGCCTAACTGTAAATACCAATCGTCTAACGATTCTACTGGGCCTACTGATGATCCAGTTATTGTTGCTGTTGTCGATAGTGATGGTGAGTGTTGTGATACAAACGCACTGCCCTCAGCCTCCAAAGTTGCACTTGATGCTGCTTGCCCTTCTACAGTATTTCTTGTGGGTAGATCTTGCGGCCTTTTCATTAACAGCTGTTCCTTTTCCAACTTACTCGCTGCCTCAACTATCCAAGTTTTGTAGCGGGCAACATGAATCTCTGAAAAAGGAAAGAATGTTTTCAGTCCCAATTTTGTGCGTGGAGCAGAAATGTAATGTTCTTGTGACAACATTTTATTTTCAATCCTTGTATTTTCAGCTAAGCGATGGGCTAAGCTCTCCACCAAGTCAAAGTCTTCCTTTTTTGTCCTCTACACCTTTGTATGATTCAGACACCTTCTTTAGCTGATGCTCTAGCATTTGCAATAATGGAATAGCTTGGCCCATTGTACAGTCGTCCTTGCTGACTTGACGTGTGAAGACCTCAAAAGGACGAAGCATCTCAGTCAGGCATTTAACTAGACCCCATTGCTCCATCTGAAGGGTCAGGCCTTTCACAGTAGCATCCCCTCTTTGTATGATATATTCATTGAGTGACCTGTACTGCTCAAACAGACGATCAAGCATGTAATACGTTGAGTTCCAACGTGTTGCCACCTTGAGGTAAAATGAATTTTTATGGTCAATTGTGTCCCCTATCGTAGACCCCAACGGCTCCATGTGCGTGCTTCAAGTACATGTATGTTCCCTCCACTTTCAGCTATGAAGACGCAAATACATTTGCGTCCAACGTTAACATGTCCTCTTTCAGATCCACCATGAATGGGTCGGATATTCAGTTCCTAAGTGTGCCTTGCCAACGTCTTTACATGGTGCACTTTC
The DNA here is from genome assembly GCF_964263255.1 of Lissotriton vulgaris. NCBI lineage: Eukaryota > Metazoa > Chordata > Amphibia > Caudata > Salamandridae > Lissotriton > Lissotriton vulgaris. The sequence goes on along the minus strand of NC_141698.1, from coordinate 863,023,636 downwards.
ATGTTTCACTAGCTCTGGTGAGTTAGGCCCTGATTCCTGCCATCGAACCCTTTCTGCCTTCTGTCTCTGAAAGCTGCAGTCTGCTGTTTCCTGACCCTTGACTTACTCCCTGCGCGGCGAGCGGTGCCTGGCTCGACCTGCTTGCCTGCCAAGACTGTATTCAGCCTTCAAGTTATCTGCTCCGCTCCTCGAAAATACATTCCTGTCTAGTAGTTTAGGAAAACATCCTTCCCAGCTGCAGAGCAAAGGGCCCGGCCTCTCTGTCTCCGTGCAAGTAATTCCCTGCTCCTGTTACCATGGTAGGCCCATGGCCCCCTTGCTTTACACGTAGACAGTAGTCACATATGCACGCACTAGCAGTCAGTATAGAATAGCCTCTGCCCGAGAGACCTTTCCTTCTAGATAATACAGTTCCTCAAACACAAGATATTAGATATGATTTGGGATTAGGTTGTTCTGACACCCCAGACTTCTGTCTCCTCATGTAGGGCTAAATGTCAAGTCCCCTTCACCCTCCAGTTTCACGTCAATCACACGTCATGCTGCTGCGCGCGCATCTCTGCCATGTATTTCTGCTGACACTGCAAGATTCCCCTATGAATCCACCCACTTGTGACACCTCTATGTGACGTGTCCAGCACACACCTCCGTGTACGCCCTCATGCACGCCTTCTGTTACGTACATGTGTTCTTATCTCGTTTCTCTCAGCTGTTACGCCTCCTGCATCTATCACTATTGTAATGCATTGACTATATATATGATGTTCTGTTAATAAAGCATTGTACATGTCCATGTCCATTCCCTTCCTGAGCCCTTTTGGTGATGGATCATGCTACCTGGTTCGAACCAATTCCTTTTTAAGGAATAAAACCTTCATAAAACTCAGATGCCACGGACTCTGCCTCTTATTTTTTTTGACTGAGTTATTCTTATTGAACTTTACCGCATAAATTAAGTATAGGTAATTTAAATTTACCACATAATTGGCGCCCGAACAGGGACCCCTCCCCCACCTTACGCGCCGGCGGTGCGTTGCAGGCCCGGTCCCCTGCCACAGCCGGACGGACAACTACGTGTACCCGCAGGATTTCCTGTATCTCCCTCAGGCCAACGGAGGTGACTGAGGCTGCGATCGACACCCAGACGAGGCGGTGAGGAGTGCGGAGGATCCCGACCAGAGCCTAGCTGAGAGAGCAAAGTCCGAGGTATTCAGAGGCCCACCAGTTCCGAAGTTCCGAAGTACCTACGTCACGAGTCGAGTCGAGTCCAGTCCGGTCCAGTCCAGTGTCGAGTTTCCGAGGCCTTCCGTTTCCGTGCTTCCCGGTGAGTACTGTTGCTGGGGACCCATCTAGATGGGTGCATTAATTGGTGCCCGGTCAAGACGGGTTTGGGTACGCAGACCCGGTCTGCACTGTTTAGCGGTGTATCTGTACTGTTTAGCAGTATATCGAGTATGCAGGTAGCTAGTTTTAGTTTTATTCTAGTTATTGTTGTTCGTTTTGCAAAATGTTAAAATGTGTTTTAATGTCGTGGTATGAGTGATTGTTCGATCTACATTATCGTGTTTATTGTGTTAGTTGTGTCCAAACTCCAAGTAAGTATCTAGTACCAAGTAGTACGGCTGAAACATGCCGCTGTTTTCCAAACTGAAACAGATAGGAACTAGAAAAGGGATACTAGAGGAAGCTGTTCCCATTCCACCCAGGGACACTCCAGGGTATTTTATGTACCACAAACACGGCTTAGATGCTGTATTATATCTCGATTTGTGGGTAGATTACACCAAAGATTTAGCAGAGAATCAGAGATGGCCTGCTACAGGGACATGGGATGCCGAATGCATCATGAGAGTAGAAGAAGCATTATGGAAAAAGAAAGCCAGACAGTCACAGAAAGATGCCATTGAACTATGGCGTAAAGAATCCCACAGACGGACCGAGAAAGCACTCAGAAAAGCAGAGAAAAATAGAGAGGATTCAGACAAAGCCCGAGAAAACGTATTAGTTGAAGAGGGGATACGAGTAAAAGCAGAACAAGTAGACCGACAACGAAACACTCTTATGAATGGTATGTATCCTCTTCTGGCCGAGGGTTTACCTAAGGCCACTCCGGAAATACCGAAGGATCTGCCCCCTCCATTGGTTCCGACTAAATTACGTCACAAGACCACAAAAGATATTTTCCTTTCTTCCTATTTAGACGATGTAGCTCCCGAATATACCAATGTTCCGCCTGCACGCATACCAACCCCTGACCGCTATCCCCAACGACAGGACACTCCTCCACCACTTCCTGCAAACCCCATTAACCCTATTAATACGCAAAATCCTTCCGGGCCTGACACGGCCCTACCGACAGATCACGCTCAAGCCTCCGCTTCAGGAGGTGCATCAGGAGGTTTCCAGACCCCGCCACCAGTACATCGACTAGATGTTAGAGAACTAGCAATGCAACGTACGCCGAAACCGATTACCAGTGAAAAAGCGAAAGAACTTATCACATATTGTAGATATGACCCCATACCAGGCAAAGATGGTTACATGTTATTAGCCTCAATACGTATAAGACGTGCTGCCGACTTTCTAGTTCTGTTTCTAGGAATAAAAGCTAATCTAGACAGGATATATCAGTTCGTCCAGACGGGGGAGGGTCCGGAATGTGTTCACGAGGCCATGGCGCATCAGAAAGTCGACATTCAGAGCCTAATACTAAGATTCCTCATAAACTGTTTCATAAGAGAACGAGACAGGCCTGGTGTAAATCAAGAAGAGATGAAGGTACTAACTGCATGGAGCCAGAATATTTCAGACGGAAAACATGATAAACAAAATTGTATAGAGGCCATGTACAGAAAGATTTGTAAAGAAATAGTAGTATTCCATGCAAAAGCGAAAGCTGAAAGGGAATCAGAATCTGATGCAAATAAATCCTCAGAGGAGGAACCAGAGGAAGAGACAGAAGATAGAGGAACAATAGCCTATGTAGGGAGGGGTAGACCGTTTAATAAACAGATACGTCCAGAAAGTAAGAGACTCTTTCACACTGCTATGTCAAATCCGAAGACTCCTGAACATCTATTCCAGGCTACTGATAGAATACTTCAAGAACGAATGGGGTACCATGTACTCAATTCCATGGACGAACAAGAACTAGCCAGGTCAGCCGTACAATGGGCTGACAATTCTGATAAATATAGTAATGACACATTAGCGCAGACCTTTCTAAATCTTTCCCCAGACGAACAGCGACTAGCTGGTATGTACATGATACAGCACCTCCTTATATTGTATAAAAGCCAACATTCTGATCCGGGGCCCCTACCGGATATACTAATAGAGCTACTCATGAATAAATGGAGAGGTCTAGGTACCGACTTAATTAAAGTAATTCTAGAACATCGACACAAGTATAGTGCTTTCCTGAATCCACAGTTTGTTCCAGCTCCACCCGTAGAAAGAAAAATGTATTACATAGACAGACAGAATCCCTTGCGAGAAGTGCATCCAGTTAGGAATGATGATAATACCTTTAGACGTATGTTTGTGTACACGCCCATAACAAAAATGGAACTATTAGAAATGAAGAAACTGGTGCCTAGTCACGACAAAGACCCTGCAGGTTTTCACCGTGAAATAAAAGACATGTTACTCATGGGTGATTATACCTATCCCGACATTATGAAAATATTAAAAATATTACTGCCTGCCGGTATTTACGAGAAACTGAAAGAAAAAGAATGGGAGGTGGGGGAACAAAAGATTGATTGGGCTGCATTAGAGAACGAAGAAAATACTCGAACCCCAGGCCTAGGGCTTGGGGACAAAACTAAAGCATTACCAGGATTGTTAGTACAGGTTTTGCCACGTTTGTTAGCAACAAAGAAGGAGGACTGGGATGCAATCTCAGCCTGCAAACAGAAACCCGATGAAGACACTAGTGACTTTTATTCCCAATTTGAGAAATGTTTTGTTATTAATAGTGGCCTGAAAGCAAGTAGCGAGTCATATCCACATCTTTTTGTATCCAAATTGGTCGAAAATTCCCTGCCTCAGGTTAAGAACTGAGTACTGAAAGTCGAAAGCACATGGCAAGCAAACACGCCTTCACAAATGTTACAAATGTTACAGTATCACCAGAATAGAATTAGGGAAGAACATGAGCACGAACAAAGACGTATGAAAGACACGAAAATGAAAATGCTAGTTGCTCAGTCCGTTCCAGCTGACGGTAATAAAAAGGGTATGACACAGTCCAATAATTCAGCAGCTCCTGTTAAAGGGACATGCAACTATTGTAAGCAGCCAGGTCACTATATAAACGATTGTGCAGTATTGAAACACAATATAGCTACAGGTAAAACTAAAGAAAGACCGCGTCCTCCTAGACAGGACCAGGCCCAACAACAAGTATCACAGAATATCCAGCCTATGCAAGCTTCACAACAGACAGTGCAGACCGTAGCGGTACCACAGCCACAGCCCATTGCCGCAACACAACATGCAACGCAACAGATGTACCAGTATGCACAAACCGATTATCCCGATTATCAGCGATACACATGAAACAGCCTAGAGAGGGAAGTTGGCTTGCCTCTTATTGAGGTTCCTGTAGATCAAGAGGGTCCTTACGTACATAGTCAAGTATTAGGGTAAGATAGAAAGTTTTTGATTGATACAGGGGCAAGCAGGACAACTATAAGTCATGACGAGGTTCCAGGGGCACCCCTCTCAGGCTCCCAGAATGTTTCCCTTGGATTTTCAGGCAAACCTATTGTAAATGAAGTATCGAAACCAGTACCTCTTTTAGTTGGTCCGTTGTCTCGCACTACCGATTTGTTATTGACGAAATCATGTCCAGAAAACTTGTTAGGTATCAAGACACTGAAAGCTCTAGGAGCTGTTATTTGCTGTTCTCCGGAAGGAGTAAGATTGTTCTTACGTGACTTTAAGGGTCACTATGTGTTGAGAGATATTGATCCCAGATTACAGAATGTTCCTGCACATTTATGGGCACAAGGCCCCACTGATGTAGGTTGTATGCACATTACACCATATCGAGTCACACTCAGGCCAGGAGTAGTACTACCACGAATCCGACAATACAAGTTACCCCCAGATGCTGTAGCGGCTTTACTGAAAATCATTGACGAGCTCATTGCACAAGGAGTGGTTGTTGAAACCGACTCGAATCTATGTAATTCCCCTATCATTCCGATTCTTAAACGTACTGATCCAAATGCACCCCCAGTTTATCGATTAGTCATCGATTTGCGCAAATTGAATAAATGCATTGTACCACAGTATCCCGTGGTCCCAGACATCTCATCTCTATTGACTGCCATTGATTCCGAAGCAACCTTCTTTACTGTAATTGATCTGAAGAACGCCTTCTTTAGTGTCCCAATTGATCCAGAAAGCCAATACCTTTTCGGATTCTGTTTAAATGGTCGAAGCTTCAAATTTGCACGCGCACCTCAAGGATTCACAGAAAGCCCCAGCATCTATAGCCAAGCACTGAAAAGACAACTAGACAGTATACACATGCCTGACAACACTGCCCTGTTACAGTATGTCGATGATCTACTGATCACCGCCCGCAGCGAACCTGAATGTGAGCAAGCGTCACTGACGGTTTTGCATTTCCTGGCTGACAAGGGACACAAGGTGTCCCCTTCGAAGCTGCAATTCTGTGTTCAGCAAGTGGTTTACCTTGGGCACTTGCTGTCCAAAGGGGGGAGACAGCTAACACCTGATCGCATTCAGTTAATTGTAAACATGTCACAGCCCAAGACACAAAAGGAGGTACGAGCCTTTATAGGCCTCACTTCTTACTGTAGACAATGGATCCCTCAGTATGCATTTCTAGCGAAACCACTCATACAGCTGACAACCCAGGAGGCAGCGACATCGACTGCCCTCCCTTGGACTCAGGAACATACACAAGCTTTTGACGACTTAAAGAAAGCCTTATGTCAAGCACCAGTTTTAGCGACACCATGTTACAGTAAGCCTTTTACACTTTTTGTTACAGAACGTGAAGGTACTGCATTGTCAGTACTCACTCAGGAACAAGCAGGTTCACACAAACCGTGTGCTTATTTTTGTAGCACATTAGATCCGGTAGCCCAGGCGTTGCCTGCGTGCTTGAAATCTGTAGCAGCAACAGCTCTAGCAATTAGACAAAGCGATTCCATAGTGTTAGGACACCAATTGACAGTACAAGTTCCACACTCCGTGGAAGTTCTTTTAAACCGAACACAGACCCAGCACTTGACGATAGCGCGACTGACAGGTTATGAATTGACATTGTTTCAGCCACACATAGAAATCAGACGTTGCAACACATTGAACCCTGCTACACTTTTGCCATTAAGTGAGACAGACCCATTGGCACATGATTGTATTGAAGTCATTACCATTACGACGAAACCCAGACAAGACTTGACAGACACCGCATTACCAGATCCAGACCTGACACTTTATGTGGATGGTTCATGCATGAGAACAAGTACAGGAGAATTAGTGGCCGCCTACGCAGTCACGACAGAAACTGAAGTCATAGAAACGAATTGTATTGACACCCTGTCGGCTCAAGCAGCAGAGCTCATCGCTCTGACACAAGCCTGTATTCAAGCCAAGAACAAAAGAGTTAACATATACACAGATTCACGTTATGCATTCGGAGTTGTACACGACTTCGGAGTGCTCTGGCGAGAGAGAGGTTTTTTGACTTCTCACGGTGCCAAAATTCAGCACGGTCCCCTCATTCAAACTCTGTTAGATGCAATACATCTGCCTACAGCAATATCCATCATGAAGTGCAAGGCACATACGAAAGTCACAGATACAATTTCCCAGGGGAACGACCTGGCAGACCGAACAGCAAAACATACAGCTCAGACTCAGACTCATGCAACTGATCTGACAAAGACAATAGTCCAGACACCGACACATAGTATGACAGTTAAGGATCCCGCCCTAGATGTAATTGATATACAGACACATGCCACACCAGACGAAATCAAGAAATGGATTGAACTAGGAGGGGTCCAGACAGAACAGGGATGGATGACGAAGGGAAAATCTACATGGTTTCTCCCTGACTCTATGGTCCAAGTAATCATTAACACAGTACACAGTCCTGCACATTTAGGAGAAAAAGCCATGTTAGACAGTATTCAAAACCTCTGGTTCAATAAACATTTACGAGCAGCAGCCAAACAGAAAGTGCGTACTTGCATGATCTGTTGTCAGTTCAACCCAGGTAAAAGCATTCCCGTAGAGCAAGGTGGATTTCATCCTCCCGATCACCCTTTTGAAGTCCTCCAGATGGATTATATCCAGATGGAACGTTGTCGAGGATTCAAATATGTCCTCGTAGTTGTATGTGCACTCTCCCGTTGGACAGAAGCATATCCAGTCCCAGATTACACTGCTCCGACCACTGCCAAGCAGCTGGTTCGTGAATTCTTCCCCAGATATGGTTTGCCCCGCATCGTATATTCAGATAACGGTCAGCCATTCTCGTCCGAGCTTATGAAGCAGGTATCTCTCCTGCTCGGCTATCAATGGAAGTTCCACTGTGTCCGACATCCCGAGGCAGCAGGTCTCGTGGAACGTCATAATCAGACTCTGAAAATTCGTCTTGCCAAGATCTGTAGAGAGAAAGGCGTCGACTGGATAGTAGCTTTACCAGTTGCACTCTTTTACATGAGAATGGTCGCACACTCAAGAACAGGGCTATCCCCGTACGAGGTGGTCTTTGGTAGGCCACCGAATATGTGGGGGACGTCTATGCCGAGAAAAATAACCGATGTTGATTGTAACATGCTGACAGATTACCTTGCTTCCTTGATGTCTGCACTACAATCATGTCGTTCACAGGTTGCTGCAGCCTTTCCCGACAACACCGAGGTGAAGCCACATGAAGTTGTTCCGGGGGACCTCGTATTCGTAAGGAACTTCGACAGGAGAAGTCCGCTGGAGCCCCGTTGGCAAGCGCCGAAGCTAGTACTTTTGACTACAAGGACCGCGATAAAAGTGGAGGGCCGCAAGGGCTGGCTTCACTCGAGTCATGTAAAGAAATACCATGGACTGCCGCCAGATTTGAACTCTCAGCCCTGCCCTCCTCCACAGACTGACTCAAAACTCCCCCTGGTCGAGAAAACTTCTTCTCAGGAGTACAAATCTAAATTGAGGTCTAGCAAGTCAGACAGTTTAATTGTTTAAGTCCTCCCCTAGGTGAATCGGTTAGACAAGTCTCTGACATGTATCCCCTAGACCCCAATAGAGAGAGAGATAGACAGAAACAGCTCAAGAAACGTGAATATTGTAAATCACTTCGCAGCCACTGTATCGTAACACTATTGATTATGTTTTTTCTGAGTCTTTTGATTATTGCTGCAAGTATACTGTTGCATATATACTATCCTATTTTCAAGCGTGCACATTCTTCCTTCAATGTCACTGCCGAGCACTCTTTCAGTGAACTGCCCCCGCATGAGTTATCTTACCGACTTGCGCTGCGCAACAACACATTCATTAGTATGTTACATCATTCCCATCAGACCAGCAATGCTACCAATTGTTGGATATGTGGCCGACTCCCTCCCTATCAGAAATACAAGGGAGTTCTGCCCCTCTTTCCGTACCCGTTCACACACAATGGTTCCTGTGGTGCATGGTTTAGTTTGATTAATTCCTTAGATTCCAATTCCGTAGTTTACCAGGGCAACTGGGTATGGGGAAATCTGAACACCGTTTTGCATAAAGTATGTTTCCCTGACAAGGAGGGTCTTCCCAAAAGGACAGGGACTGATCTAGAAAATGAAGTATATGGATTAGGTAACTTTACACTTAACCTCATGATTCTGAACGTTGAATCTGAAACCGAACCAGTCTTGCCCGCTATGTCTGTATTACCAGTCAAAGGTGAATTATGTGTCAGAAAGAATGGTTCAGTACACCTGGGTCATAGTAAATGTACTACTGTAATCGAATTCAGTGATAAAGGCAGGTCTACATTTAAAGCTTCTCGTCATTCCTATTTCATTTGTGGTCATACCGCATATATACGCTTACCTCTAGATTGGGATGGTACCTGTTACATTGCATTCCTTCTGCCACCTGTTTTCCTAGCCCCTCCTGATTATCATAGGGACTCCCATCTAGTACACAATAGACCCCAGAGAGATCTCCCTATTGTCGACTATACTGAAACGGCATGGGAACAATATACAGACTTCAATAAAGGTTTCTTTCCCTACTTAGGTGCTGTCTTTAATAGTAAACTGATACGAAAATTAACCAGAACCCTCGAAGCAGTAGTGAATGAAACTACTTCCGCCCTAGGTAACTTAACAGAGGAGCAGTCTGCTATGCGGATTGTTGTTCTTCAAAATCGTCTTGTCCTTGACGTCATCCTGGCCGATCGGGGCGGAGCTTGTAGAGTCATCGGATCGAGCTGCTGTGTTTTCATTCCAGAAAACGTGCCATCAGTATATAGAGCCACAACCCGTCTTCATAAGATTGCAAGTCAGATACACCAGAATCCAGGCACCTGGACTTGGTCCGGTTGGTTCTGGAGCGTATTGTCAGCCTGGGGATGGAAGGTCCTATCCTTCCTAGGTATTGCCCTTCTCATAGTATTCAGTTGCTGTCTATGTCTACAATGTGGGCCAGCGATTTGCGGCTTGTGCCCCACATCATGTATTCCTCATTCAAGTCCACATTCAAAACACCGTAAGAAGAAAGAAGAGCAACTGATGTTACATGAACAGATTGATAGATTAATGAGGATTGATATCTCATGAAGGGTCCGTAGGGGACAAGGAGGGAATGAGGTGAAATGAATTTTCATGGTCAATTGTGTCCCCTATCGTAGACCCCAACGGCTCCATGTGCGTGCTTCAAGTACATGTATGTTCCCTCCACTTTCAGCTATGAAGACGCAAATACATTTGCGTCCAACGTTAACATGTCCTCTTTCAGATCCACCATGAATGGGTCGGATATTCAGTTCCTAAGTGTGCCTTGCCAACGTCTTTACATGGTGCACTTTCATGTTTCACTAGCTCTGGTGAGTTAGGCCCTGATTCCTGCCATCGAACCCTTTCTGCCTTCTGTCTCTGAAAGCTGCAGTCTGCTGTTTCCTGACCCTTGACTTACTCCCTGCGCGGCGAGCGGTGCCTGGCTCGACCTGCTTGCCTGCCAAGACTGTATTCAGCCTTCAAGCTATCTGCTCCGCTCCTCGAAAATACATTCCTGTCTAGTAGTTTAGGAAAACATCCTTCCCAGCTGCAGAGCAAAGGGCCCGGCCTCTCTGTCTCCGTGCAAGTAATTCCCTGCTCCTGTTACCATGGTAGGCCCATGGCCCCCTTGTTTTACACGTAGACACGTAGTCACATATGCACGCACTAGCAGTCAGTATAGAATAGCCTCTGCCCGAGAGACCTTTTCTTCTAGATAATACAGTTCCTCAAACACAAGATATTAGATATGATTTGGGATTAGGTTGTTCTGACACCCCAGACTTCTGTCTCCTCATGTAGGGCTAAATGTCAAGTCCCCTTCACCCTCCAGTTTCACGTCAATCACACGTCATGCTGCTGCGCGCGCATCTCTGCCATGTATTTCTGCTGACACTGCAAGATTCCCCTATGAATCCACCCACTTGTGACACCTCTATGTGACGTGTCCAGCACACACCTCCGTGTACGCCCTCATGCACGCCTTCTGTTACGTACATGTGTTCTTATCTCGTTTCTCTCAGCTGTTACGCCTCCTGCATCTATCACTATTGTAATGCATTGACTATATATATGATGTTCTGTTAATAAAGCATTGTACATGTCCATGTCCATTCACTTCCTGAGCCCTTGTGGCGATGGATCATGCTACCTGGTTCGAACCAATTCCTTTTTAAGGAATAAAACCTTCATAAAACTCAGATGCCACGGACTCTGCCTCTTATTTTTTTTGACTGAGTTATTCTTATTGAACTTTACCGCATAAATTAAGTGTAGGTAATTTAAATTTACCACAACCTCCTGGATGAGTGCTTTGACTGGCATCCTATATTCATGTTGAATGATCCTCAGCTGCTTCCGAGCTTTAAAAGAATGGCTGAAATGAGTGCATATTGTTCGGCAGATGCACAGTAAGTTGCTGGCTATGGGTTCTTTTTTCAGAAAGTCTTGAACTATAATGTTTATGCAGTGCGACAAACACGGAACCCTGAAATAGGAACCAAGATCCATGGCCTTAAGTACATTACTGCCATTATCTGTGGCAACAAAACCAATAGTAAGCCCTCTTGGGCGCAGCCATTCAAAAACCTTGCTGCGAAACTCTTGCAAAATGTTTACAGCAGTATGAGATTTCTCCATGGCGAACATGGCTACAGTTGCATGTTTCTGAGTAGCTTTAAAAATCTCAGCTGTGTCAACAGCACCTGGTTCAGATAGTGTATCTCTAACCCCCATAAAAGAGACCAAGTGTGCAGTGATGCACATGTAATCTGTGGCTTGGCCATTGGTCCACATGTCTGTAGTCAGGTGGATATTGTGAATAGCACTCTGCTGCAAAGCTTGTCCAACCAATTCCAGCACATCATGATGTAGTGCCGGATCAGCAATTCTTGCTAAATAGGAACGGCTGGGAAGCTTCCATTTGGGCAGATGGCTGACACAAATTCAAGGAAACCCACCCCTACCACAAATGAAAAAAGGAGAAGGTCCAGTGCTAACATTTTAGCGAGCTTTGCTTTGTACAACAGTGTTGTTGGGTGGTTGCGTTGGAACTGCCCCTCCAACCTAAGCATACTCTCAATGGTAGGCTGATAACCCACTTAGGCTCAACAACGCAGTTTGTCTCATTGCGGTACTCAGACTCCTTGGTGTCTCAGCCTGACTCTGAGTATGGCTCTTACTGCAGTGCCACTCAGATGTTACTGAGGAGGATGTGGGCGGTACCACTACACTACTGGGGACAGGGCTAGAAATGCCTCTCGCTCCATCTTCCACCAAAATAATATTGTCCCCTGATTCTTCCTGACCAACTTCGATGGGTTGAGTTTTTCTACTGTCTTTTAACTTAAGTAGATGATTCTCCCACACAACAGTGTGGTGTATTCTGAGATGATTTGCTTGGCTCCGGTACCATAGTTTGTACCAAGCTTACCGCGCCGAACACCTGAGCCACAAATTGAGCATATTGCAATGTTCTCCTCCTTGGTGCTAACAGAACAGAAGTCCCAAACTGGGGAGGAGAACTTTCTTGCACTGCTGGATGTTCCACTTTCAATACCAGATGAACTGGAGAGTGTGCTTGGAATGTGGCTCTGTGCAGCTACACTGTGACTTTTACTACTACTACCTTCTGAGGTGGTTGAGCTGGATGTAGGTCCCTGCAGAGCCTTGGACAATATGGCAGCTGGAGGCCGTGGTGGTGTAACCTGCGTTGGTGGTATCTGTGCTACATCCCGCTCAGTAGCTGCCTTTCTGGATAGGGTGAGAATGTTGGTCTCCATCCAGTTTGGGGCGGGAATGATATGCGTGATGACTGGCTCATCCTCTTCATCAAAATCACCCCCCTCTTCTATATCTACCTCCATAACTGTAAGTTTTTCGGGAACCTTCCTTTTCAGAAGCATTGTCTTGTGGCGTACATCACTCTCAGACTGAGCTGGTGGCTGCCAAGTGGCATCACCGCCATCAGAAGCGGGGCTTGAAGAAGAAGATGATGGACTAAGCCTCCTTTTCCTTGCTGGTGGTCTGGAAGACAATATATCTTCCGAAACAATGGTTTGCTCCACTTTGTCTGCAGGAAGCTCAATTTCCTGAAATGACCCTACGTCAGGAGCAACAACTACTATTGTGGGATTTTCTTGCGGCTGCTGCTGTTGTTGTTCTTGCGGCTGCTGCTGTTGTTTTTTTTCTTGCGGCTGCTGCTGTTTTGGTTCTTGCGGCTGCTGCTGTTGTTGTTCTTGCTGCTGCTGCTGTTGTTCTTGCGGCTGCTGCTGCTGTTCTTGAGGCTGCTGCTGTTGTTGTTGCTGCTGCACACTTATCTGATGAGTTGCCTGCGTTGATTGTGTACTACTTTGCGATGATGACATTTCAACATTGCTGCTCGTTAGTAGACTGGCTACCTCTGCGACACTCATGGGCTTGGGCCTAGGTTGGTGGGGTTGGACCGCTGGTACGGAGGTGCTGCTCCTAGCTTGGTTCCCGGACAACGCTGCTGCAGGCGTAACTTTTTTGCTCCCAAAAAAAACATTGGCCGGCACACCAGTCGTGGTTAATAGCACTTCCTTTTTCTGTCACTTCTTCTCATCAGCAACTTTCTTGGTACTGGACCTGGTACCTTTCTTTGGGGCAATTTTCTTCAGATGTCAGGCAGGACGCAGATGTACAACAAGTTGTGTTCACATGTGGATGTGATGCGCAGCAGGACTTCTGTCTGGCTGGCAGAACAACAGGTGATGATGATGACATCTCCTCCTCTGGCTTTTTGTGCACCTAAAAGCAAATAAGCCAGGAGAAGAACATCAGGGAAATGTTACATTTGTTGTTGTGTGGTTAAGTAAAGTTACTTACTACTGTACCAAAGATATAGTCTAGCCATTTCTGAGAGTTTGTCAACAAGGGCTATGTTATACTACTGTGTATACACACACTACACTCTCAGGAAGGATAGGAAAGAGAATAAGAACCACCAAATTAAAAATGTAATGGAAGTTGGATGGACCCTATTTGCCATTAAATTATTAGCGCATCACATCATTCATGGAGCTGCTGCTGGCAAAGGATGTGGATGGATGGAAGCAGTAAGCCAATAGGAAAACCATGCAGGCCTATATGCCAAAAGCAGGACACTACTAACTCCCAACACAAAGAAAGGCCACCAGCCACATAGCCAGGCCCAACAACATCAGAAATCGAACCCCCAAAAAAACACACTTCCCACCTCAATCCAGTTCTATCCATGCCCTAAATTATGTCTAAATTCGACAAAGACCACAAACAGAAACACTTGATTAATAAAGCTGTGGCTACCTGCTCTGAGCCTACTGGATGAAAGCAGGTCTGTTGGCAGATAAGACCAGACAAGCTTGCAGGCCTAGGCTTCAAAATGGCCACCAGCCACATGGCCAGGCTGTCACGCCTGCCTAGCCTCCGTGGAACTGAAAGACAAACTGACGAGACCAATCCAAATTGGCCTCGCCGTAACGCGCATGCGCGAGGGGTCCGAGCCGGAACATAAGCTCGCTTCCCAAGGCTCTCAGCACTTTGCGCTCTAGTTTCTAACTATTCCGATTAGTCACTTCCGCTTGGCCTTTTTCCTGTGACACGCCCATGTTTGTCGTGGGCATACTTTCTTTGAACTTAGTTACGGCTATCCCTTTCCAAGTGCTGTTCACTTTTGTTTGTTTGTTTATTCCTGACTTGGGGTTCGAGGTACAGCTGACCTTACCTCTCGCCCGGATTCCAGAGCGGCCCTTCCTGCATCAGATGCCGCTTCCTTGATTACTTGCTGAGGCTCGTTCTTTCCTGATTACCTCGAGATAGTTTCTCCGGTGATTTCTCAGGGGTATTACAGGAGATTCCTGCCTCATCCCGGTAGACCCTCGTGTCCTACTTAACGTGGGTGCTACTTTCCATTCCCTACCCTCGCTCAGTGCCGGCTGTCTTACTCCGGTGTCACAGCGACTTACTTCGCCCTGTTTCTTGCGGACCCGTCATTGGGCCGGACTAAGGTCCCGTCGAACGGCCGGTATTTGCGGGAGCAGTGGTGTGAGTGGTTTGCGTGGCATTGTGGGATTTGCGGTCTGCCTGGCGTGTTTCCTCCTTCCCTTTATTTCCTTATTTTTTTTTATGTTCGTTCTCTGGACTTCCCGGATTCTGGCATTCATCACAGTACAGGGACATGAAGAACCGGTAAAGCACTTGTAGCGCACTATATTTACATTGTGTTCTTATGAAGGTTTCTATTGGTGTTTATGTATGTATTTATTGCACTCCAGGCAGCTACTTCTGTGATCCAGACCTTTTATATTACAAGACACCTTAGCTGGGCTGTGGTTCTGGTTGGGTAAGAAGTACAATCATACCCTTACTTAAGCCATACTGGTGATATACTCAAGAGGTAATATTTCATACCCCTCAATCTAGGTCGTATTGGATATCAAATAGTTCCATGATCACATGTCTGTTTCCAAAGGATGTCCTAGTTACTCTCATTGACACATCTTTGTGCTATCAGGTAAAAGTGGTAAATGTACTAACATTGGGGGGTTGTGAGTTGACTGTTGTATTAACCCATTATTCCTTTTAGCTTCATCTTCCACTTGAAGAGAGGTGTCCGAAGAGTCCAGTGTTTTGTCTACCCCTACTTTCCTTGTTTTGTTCCCTCCTTTCCCTCCATATCATCCTTGTGTCCTAGAGTTTGATAGGCACAGGTGGTGTAGGGGGGACGGGTCGGGGTTCTCGTCGGCTCCTGGCACTCCTGTGGAAACCGCTACAGGATCCTTACACAGGCCCAACAACATCAGAAATCCCACCCCAAAAAAACACACTTCCCAACTCGATCCAGTGCCATCCATGCCCTAAATCATGCTTGAAAAGGAAATACATTAAAAAAACACCAAAGGAACAATTGCCTCATCCTGCACACACCCATGAGGCCATGACAGCTCAGGCCTACTACTGACTACCACTAACCACAACATTTAAAAAAAAAAAGGAATGAAAGTTACCAAAATTAAATTGTAGTTGCAACAACTACAATGCCCCCAATCAAACAGACACAACAACCACTTACTTGTAAAATATCCAATTCAAAAATCCTCAAATCCAATTGCAGTGATGCAGCAGACAAAAAGAGTGATCTTTCCAGCTCAAAATCCAAAGGCAGAATGACCAGGAGATGGACTAAGCACTGAGAGGAGCCTGCTGGACAGGAACAGGAAGTTGGATATTCTGTTGCACTTACTCCCTCTCCCCACCTTTTTAAAAAAGGACTCCTTGCACAAAAAAGAAATGTCAATCTGAGGAGTTATTTTCATTCAGATCATCAGATCATCATTTCCAGAAGGTTTCATGCTGCTAGAACTGATATTCTTCGCCAAATAGAAAATTTCACATGTTCGAGTTCTCGAGCTTCACATTACTTCCGCCGGTGCGTCCAAAATTACTTGATCGCGTTCTCTCGCTCGCTGTCGCGTTGGATATGACGTGTTTGGGTTCTCTCGCTCCTTGTCGCCTTCGATATGATGTGTCAGCGTCCTCACGCTCTTGCTCGCGGTGGAGAATGACGTGTTCGAGAACTCAATCATCTCATACTCTCGCGGTGCATGATCGCGAGAAGAAAGACGTAATCGCACGACCAATGACGTTAGTGCGGGCGCGAACTCTTGAGAGATAGCGCAAAATGGCTACCACAATCCAACATCTTGTGGAGAACGCGACCGGATCGGGAAAACTTGTAGGCGAACGCAGGGATTCAGGTAAGGCGATAGCGCGAGAATGTATTTTTTTACAGCGCAAGAAAGACAAAAATTTCCGGTAAGATGCGGATTGCGGAAATTTTGAAGTTTTCGTGCTCACCGCAGAACGCAAAACTGTCAAATTATATATATAAATATAAACATATATATATATATATATATATATATATATATATATATATACACACATACAAGCGGAAACAAGCAGCCGATCTGAATGAATCCGAAGAGGAACCCGAAGGTAAAGAATAATGGGAAGGGAGCAAAGATAGCAGCTTCCACTACGGACTACAGATAGTACTGGGTACTACATCGACCACAGTGCTTTGCTGTCACCACGCCCGGAAGGGCAGGACTAATTGACACTTGCAGAATGCTGCGTATAAAACCATGCTGCTTACAATTCCCACCCACCAGCACCTGGCCATGAAGAAGGGAGAACACTTTCCAGAAACGCGTAGGCGAAGGGTGCCACATATTGCTTGAAGAAACATTGAGCTCTGCTGCTGCTGTTCTGCCAATAAAGGGAAGAAACGAACGGAGCGTGGGTGTTCTCATTTGCAGAGCGCAACCTTTTTGAATATATATATATATATATATATATATATATATATATATATATATATATATATATATATATATATATATATATATATATATATATATATATATATATGTATGTATATGCAAAAAAGAAGAAGAGAACTCTGGGTAGTTCTCAAGTTTAGCATTCCACCTAAACATGAGAACTACCCAGAGTTCCCTGCTTCTTTTTTGTATAATTTATGCATCACTCTATGCCTGAAAGGGTACTGTTTTGATTTACACTGGGTGCTCCCTTGTGTCTGGACAAAGCTATACCTCTCTGAAGAGCTGTAATGGGAGGGGAACAGGTGTCAGGGGTTGCTTTTATTCATTTCAGGATGCCTTGATTGGTATTTTTCCAATTAAAAGCTGTACTGCTGTGCCTGGAGTGGTAAAAGGTTTTTGTTATTTTACAGCTCGGTATGGACAGCACTGTGCTAGTCTTATGGTTAAAGACTTTGCTGTAGAAATGGCAAAAGACTTTGGGCCCGATGTTGGTGAATCTCATTTACCGACTCTAGAAAAGCGAATTTTACCGATTCGGTATTCTAGATTCGGTAAATGAGATGTAGAAAATAATTTGGTAATTTTTACCAAATCGGTATGATTCCGTAATTACCGAATCGGTATTTACCGATTCGGTAATTGCCATTGATTCCTACGGGCCTTGAGGCCCATAGGAATCAATGTCAAATACCGAATTGGTAAATACCGATTCGATAAAATTACCGAATTGTCAAGGGGGACAGGGTGTCACTTTGACACCCTGTTGCACCCCTGAGTCTGGCTTGTGTGTCATGTGACACACATACATGCCCTTAGGGTCTGTCTTCAGGATCCTGAACAAAACAGGATAATTCCTGATGCCCATATTATTGCATAGTTGGATAATCCACTTCTTCCGGATATTCTTGTATGCCGGACAGACGAGAATAACATGGACAGGTGTTTCCTCCTCCTTTCGACATCCTGGGCAAGGACAAACAGGACCTCCCGTCCACCTATCAGTGATTGCGTATAGAAGCAAGGTTCCATATCTGAATTGCAGATAGAGCTTCTTCGCTAATGTAGGATGTATAACATCAATTTCCTGTTCAAAATCATATTGTGACTTAAAGTCCAAGAAACCATACGTTAAACTTGAAGTATTCGCTGAGCGAAATACTTTCATTAGATTATGATCTTTTATCGTGTGTGCCAATATTTTCTTTGAAGTGGCTGGGCAAGAAACCTCTGGATGAAACCAAAGGTTCTCCAAGCCAATCAAGATAACAGTGTGCCTTACAAATGATAGCCAAGGGATCCTACCTGCCCCTAGGGATGCCATTACCACCTTCAGTTCTTCCTTATAGCTCACCTGCTCAGGCATACTCCACAGCCTCCGCCAGTAGAGCAGTGGGTGAGAAGCAATGGCATATGCAATTGGGCAAATATTTAGGTCCAACCTTAGCAGCACTAACGGTGTGTTTCTTGGCAAGGTCATAATTTGCCTAATAAAGTTATTTTCGGTGATTGTTAGATCGTTTGGTGATGTATGGCCCCATAGTTCTGTCCCGTATAGGGACGACGACCTAGCTTGGACTTTATATATTTCAAGCGGTGGGCTTACTGTTTTTAGAACACAATTTGAACTTTAAAATCCCCCCCACGGACTGGGTTAATTTTAAGTTGGCCTTAGCCTTTTGGGGACCCCACCCCATTCAGAGATAAACCCAAATAGTCAAAAATGAGTATCCTTTCCAGGGGTCTGCCCTCCATCTTCGGGTGGGGGCAGTTGATAGCGCTGGCGTTGAAGACCATGTAATTGGTCTTATTGATGTTAACCACAAGATTCCTTTTTTTACAAAAATTGGTAAACTGGTTCAACACCCGCTGCATGCCCATTGCTGACTTAGAAAGCAGCAGGGTGTCATCCGCAAACATAAGTGGGGAAAATCTTTGAGAGGCCAGTTTTGGGGAGTCTATATCCTTAATAGCAAGGAGGTCTTCTATCAGCCCGTTAAGGAAGAGGGAAAAGAGGGTCACGCAGCCCTGCCTAACCCCCTTCTCAACCGGAAACAGGCCCGTTAGTTGGCCATACTTGCCAAATGGTACTCTTGCGAATGTCCCTTCGTGGAGTCGTTTAAATTTGTGGCATAGATATGGTGGAACCCCCATGGCCTATAATATGTTCCATAGGTGGTAACGTTCCACCATGTCAAATGCTGACTTCAAATCTACGAAAGATAGGTATAGGCTACCCCCTTTGAGAACAACATGCTTCCAGTGAAGTACCTGGAGCCTAAATAGTTGATCAATTGTTGAAGTTCTGGCCCTAAAGCCCGCTTGTAGCGGAGTCAAAATATTATTGTCATTAATCCAGTCCTGTAAACGTTGCAAAAGGAGCCTTGCATAGATTTTCTGTGTCACATCAATAAGGCTGATAGGCCTATAGTTGGCTGGTTCCAGCGGCGAGCCCTTTTTGTAGATGGGGATAATTTCCGCCCGCTGATAAACCCTGGAGAATGGCATGGTATAAAGATAAAAGGTAGGGTACTGTTCATCCCTGTAGAGATCACCTGGAATTCTGTCTAAACCAGGTGCTTTATCCAGTTGCAACTTGGTTAGAGCCATTTGGACCTCTGCTATTGTGCAGAGTGGTATGCACCACGCGTGGTCTGGTACCAAGAGGCTTACTGGGACTTCACTTCTCTCAGTTAGGGAATTAGAATATAGTTCTACAAAATATAAGGACCATACTTCCTCAGGATGTTTATATCAA
Source organism: Lissotriton vulgaris (assembly GCF_964263255.1). NCBI lineage: Eukaryota > Metazoa > Chordata > Amphibia > Caudata > Salamandridae > Lissotriton > Lissotriton vulgaris. Next base: position 863,003,786 of record NC_141698.1, on the reverse strand, counting down.
TGGTAGTCTTACCCTCTGGTTTCCCTGTATGAACTAAATTCCATAAGGTCCTTCAATCTTTCACAACGAGTGCAGACCGAATGGCCTGCCATCGTTCTGCTTCCCACTCCGATTTTGTGTTAAAAATAATTTTTTTGTAGGCAAGTCTGGCTTCAGTAACACAGACCCTGTTGCCTTGTTTAAGGGCGGTAAGCAGTGTACACTTTGCACCCCTGCTGCCCCTATTAAACCAGGGATTTCTATGACCCAAAAGTCTGGGCTTAGTGGGCCTTGATATATTAAAGAAATCCACCAGTGTTGCGACTAGTTCCTTATGAATTCCACCCATCCACTCCCACACCGTTCTCTGTGGGATTTTCTACGATACTTCTTGCCTTTTGAAGCAATGGGATTATGCTATTATAAATTTTTGCCATATTTTCACTAGACTGTTTGATAGTAGACAAACGAATACGCCTCCCTCCTTCTACTATTCTAATATCACTACTTGGGGTGATTTCCGGGCCTTGATCTTTGTCGTACAAACAAAAGTCCGTCTCGATGCTCAGAGGATTGTGGTCACTTTCCGAGTGCTCGATGACACTAAAGTCAAGAACTTTGTGACACAGTTCCATAGTGACTAAGAAATAGTCTATTACAGATGGGTGGCCCATTCCTATGTAGGTTGTTTGCCCTGGTCTGTCCCTCTGAAAGCGCCCATTACAAGCTCTTACAGAAAACAAATAAGTGAGGGAGATCAACTGTAAAACAAGTGGGGACCATCCCTTCACTGGGTATATATTTGGGGGTAGGACTGACCAAATTTCATCTTCCTCTGTAGTAATCGGAGGGACACCATTAAGGGGTTCATAGTAGCAGTTAAAATCTCCACCGATCATGAGGACGACATCACCCGGGTGTGAATTCAGGAGGGTGATCAGAGAGTCTAAAGTCTGGGAGGTTCTAGCATGCCGAACTGGCCGTGAATAAATATTAATAAGTGCCCGTTTTTGTAATTGCTACGGGTCAGTAGATTACAAGTTAGATCAGGACTATTGGTTTCAATTCTTTTCACCGTGAATCCAAGATGTATGCCTACCCAGATACACAACCCCCCGATTGTCGACCTTTCGGGCCTTTAATAGCAGGCTCATTAAAAGTGACATACCCCATTCTATGGACAGGTTGACAGCCCATGTTTCCTGCAATAGGCAGATCCCATGGAGATCTACAAATGCACACCAATCCGGTAGATCTATTTTGGCGGCGAGACCCGCGATGTTCCAGGACAGGACTTTAAGTACCCCCTTCGAGGACATCGGTCTACTCCCCGGATTTACCCGATGCCTCCTACACTGCAGTCTACCTACTTGGTTACTAGACACACTTAGAGATTTTACCTCTAAGTTCAGACTACTGTCAGAGGATTTAACGATTTTATCCTTGAGCATTGCTTGGGTGTTTAGACCTGCCTCTATCTCCCTCATGACTGGAGACAGAGTTCCCCTATCACTCACAATAACTTCTCTAGGCATTAGCTGTTCTATTGTCCCGGTAAACCCCTCTTTACTTTTGGTCCTTTGCTTTTCTAGTAGGGGCAATGGTGAAAGTGGGGGAAGCAATGGTGGTCAGTCGACCTGATCCAATACGCTGTACCTATTGCTTATTGAGAAGCCTAAGACATCCCTGTTGCCCCTCCTTCCCCACATACCCTGTCCATTGAACATTTTCTCGCGTTGGAATTGCCATTCATCAGAATTCCCAGGGCGAAGACGGGTAGGGGGGACAGTAGATGACGGGTAGAAATAGCTTAGCTCCATTGTTTGTATTGTTGAGTCTAAACTCTTAGAAAAACCCCTGCACACATGATCAACTACCCTACATTCTTGGAAATTAATTAATCCACAATCCCCATCCACATCTTTGGATCTAAGTCCCACCCAACCCACTCTTCTGGCGAGCAAAATTTGGCTTTGCACGGTCCTTGGCAATGGTCTATTATTATTCAGCCAGTGTATCAACTTACGTTTTAGTTCCATATATGTTTCAGTTCTGGTAGGGCCCAATTTGGGGACTCCAGTTAGGACAACGACGTAAGGGACACTTTCAGGAGGTAAGTCAATACAGGGTAAATCTAGATTAGGGTGGTCATCCTTAGATTGTTTTGAAGAGACTCTGTCTAAGGATTTTGGCTTTACCACTCCTGAAAGTCGTACATTGTCGGCAGCATTAATCCCAGTACGACTTGATCGGTCACTGGTTCGTTGTTCGGTAGTGACAACCAAAGGGTTTGGGGGACAATTGCTGGGAGCATCGGGTTTGCTGGCGGGGACCCGACTTGAACGGTTGGTACTCAGACTTGTACTGTGTTAGCGGTTAGTTCTTCTATGTAGTCCGTATTCTTTCTGGTTAGATCCTCCATTTTCACCAGCCTTTGTGCAATTGATTTTAATCTTTCTTCAAGAGGCTGTACTACGGATGTTATAAGCATACTCGGTTTTTCCAACAACAGATCTACAGTTGAGCAGGCTAAAGATATGATATTTTTTGCTTCCACGTAGTCGCTTACTAGGAGCGTCACTGTCTCGCTCTGCTCCACAGTGGATACTTCCCTGGAATTGTTGGGTTTTGGCTGCTTGAGCTTTCTGCCCCGAAGTGGTGCACCCATCCGTTTCCTTTTGGGAATGGCTCCTTCTTTGTGGGAGTGTGGTTCAGGAGAGATTATGGACTTATCTACGACTGGAATCACCTTTTTTGGTTCCTGATTGGGCGACGGTCGTTCAGTCAAATCTACCGTGTTTGATAGATTACTGGTGTGCGAATTTGGCCCTGTGATTGACCCTTCCATAACAACCTTTGATTGGGTATGTTCCGGTGTACGCACTCGGGCCAAAGGACCCAACGAGGATCTCTTGGAGAATGTCGGATCCAGTGACAGACGGCGTTCCGTTATGGCTATTTCGTGTTTCAAAACCGAAGATGCCCTTAAGATAAATTGATCTACATGCCCTACTGTTGTCGATTTCATTCCCCTACGGGCCGCCATGATCCCCAGAAAGTATAGTTTAAGGGCTCACAGTACTTACAGTTTCGACGGTAGACGTTAGAGGGTGGGCCCGGTCCGGTCTCCTCCGGGCTACAACGGGCTTAAATGGTCCCGCCTTTGGCCCGGACTTTGCCCGCGTGCTTCCCGCGCTGCAGGAGGGCCGCTACGGTTTTATGTGCCTCCCGGCGCTGCTGGTGTTGATGCAATCTGAGCGCCCCGGGGACTCTGGGTGTTGTAGTCCCGGCACGCTCAGTGTACTGCGGTCCCCCACGGACTGGATGGCAGTGTCCCAGGTCTTCCCAGGGCTTCAGGAGAGCAAAAGGTGAGTGGCGGCAACACAGGTCCAAGGTAAGTAGGCTGTTGCAGCACATATATAAGGTACAAATTGGCATTTTTAAAAATAGGTTTGTTTATGTACAGGAAGGGACACCTTCCTGTACACAAAGAAACCTTGGCATTTTGCTTTTTCGATGTGTGCTGTACAAGGCACCACACATGGAAAAAGCAAAAACGAGGAGAAATTAAGCATTTCTCCTCGTTTCGCCACCTTAAGAACAGTTCTTACCTGTTCTTAAATTCGGCGCTGCCACCTATTCTCGCCTCTCTTGATAACAGGTGGCAGCGTCGAAGTGAATGGGCGTTGCAGTGGAACGCCCACCACAACACCCACTGCACGCCGCCTTTCACGATGAGGTTATCGTGAAAGGGGCCCTATTACCAAGGTAATGTTAAGTCAATTAACGTTACTTTAAGACACGTTAATTGACTTAACGCTGCCTTGATAATAGGTTGATGCAAATATCGCTGCGTTATCGGCAGAAAAGTGCCGATAAACAACGATAAGGGGCTTGATAATATGCCCCATAGTGCATAGGAGTTTCAAGCAGTCAATACTCTAAGGTTTACTTCGCTACATGAGTACTTGGGTACTGACTGAATGATTACAGTTCTGCAAGGGCAGTGCCTGACTGAATTTATAAGTGCTTGAGTTTTAGTGTAGTGAATGGATTAGAACAAACTGCTGTATGGGTCACTACAACAGTGCAAAAGCAGTGACAGACTGCTTGCACAGCAAATCTCTCCCTAACAGATTCAAAGGGTTTGAATAGCAAACAACACATTTGTGTGTTTCCCTAAATAATCTATCTTTACTGGTACTTTCTCGGAAACTGGGTTGATGACCTATTTATTGGTAACTCTCACAATTTGGATACTATTCACCGAGAGAGGTTGGTCTGGGACTTCCACTGTTCTAACTGTGGACCAGGTAGCACCTGTATCAATGAGAAACGATGTGGGTGGCCATAGACTTCAGAGTATACATAGGGGTCACTCTAGAATATAAGGAGTTCTAAAATGCATTATTGTGTTAAAGGGAATGAGAAGGGAGAGAAAGGAGTTGGAGGAAAAGAATACATGAGGCCTCGTTATGTAAGCATGATGAAAATGGGAGCTTTCTGACATTTAATAATAAGCTGTTTTTACACATTTGAGAAATGCATATTTCCTACAGTTTATTCTTGTTTAGCATTCTCTACGTTTTTTTCAAGATAAATTTTTAACAGCTCTGTTAATATCGTCTAAAATTGTTCAGCTCTATAAGTAACAATAAAACGGTCGTACAGAAGATGACAGGGTGCAAAGGGTTCGACGAAGATAGAAAGCACTTCATTCCTTGTCCAGAAAGTCACGATGCCGAACACTCTGAGTGGCAGAGAGCAAGATTGTGGTGTGGTCAGCTGATAAAGAGTTAATGCTGCGGCTGGGAAAGGTTAATGATGTACTCCACGGGTTAATGACACGTTATCTAAATACCTTTGGGTATTTTTGATTAATGCATTTTTTATTTCTCTGCAATGATCTGCAAGGAACATTTCAGAACTGCTTCACAGACACAGCCATAGATAGGGCTAAAGGAAGTTCAGTCTTGCTCGGGAAGCACATAGTCTGTTCAGCACAGGCCCAGAGTGGCAGTTAAGAAGCTGATAAAATCACACGTCCTTTGGGATTTCAGTTTATGACAATTACCTCCAACAGGTTCTCATCATCTGTTCGGCGACAGGGTGATTGATTTCCCTCCCCTGAAATGCACAGCAGCCCTGCAGCTCGTCTCCTCATTACGGATTCCCCTCCCTCACCGAAAGACATTAACCTTCTTTTAAGCATATTTGTTTGTTAATCGGTGTCCCCTTACAAATACACTCATCCCGATCTGGATTTGTGACTTGCTGGCAGCGCTGCAGAGGAGCAGTCCTGGGTGTTAGAGATGCACGTGACCCCCATTAGAACTGGGGCAGGCAGCAGCCCTCGTGAGCATTGTCCTGGGACTGCCCTGCGCCGTAGGGTGGGCGCGAGATGTCGAATAAGAGCTATACAAAGACTGAAGCTGACAACATGGCGGGGCTAGGTTTGGCAAATATGAAACCTTTACACGATGATTTGCTTTAATACATTGTGCATAATAGAGTCTCAATCGTCGCTAAGACGCCCACAGGCATGTCGATATTATATGCCAATCCTAGCCACTTCCCAGGCTGAACTTTGAAGGCCTTATTCCCTAAGGGGATACTGATGTGAAAGCCCCAGATTGGAAAGTGCCATCGGCTGAAAAGTGAGTCTCTTTAAAAAAAAAATCATACAATTAGAAAGCTGTAGTTCAAACTTCGAAAAATCTGACGCGTGGGCAGTTTGCATTATTTGATCTGAAAGCATTGCTCCTATCAAAGCAATAAACGGGGATTTTGCACAGCACCTTGGTGGCCATTATATATTAGCATCAGACATGCCCACAAGTTCAGTGGGTAATATCAGCAAGCAAGAAAACCTAGTAAACTTGCAGACTAGATCAACATTGCAGGCATTCCCCTGTGGCACAGACTACACCTGGTATGACGCTTGCCAGACCATGGAAAATAAGACCAGGTACTCATATAGACACTGAGAATACATCTACGACAAAGGGCTTTATTTAAAGTTTGACAAAGAGGCCATTCCATCACAAATGTGGTGCATAGGAACTTGAAATACAGTGGATAGGATATCTGCCACATTCATGACAGAGTAATTTATCTACAAAACTCTAAGGGCCAGATGTAGGTAATCCTGAAATACCGAGTCGTTCATAGCGAATTTTACCGATTTGCTATTAAGAAATCGGTATTTCAGATGTATGTAAAAATTCGGTAAAAATGACTGATTCAGTAATAATGGGTAACAATTAGCGATTCGGAATGAATCAGTAAAAATAATTACCTATTCCCCATTACCGAAATGGTCTCACCGATTCCTTAATACCGATTCGGTAATTAGCGAATCGGTAATTTAAAAAATAAGTAATTGTAGAATCAGCCAATCCTGTGCTCCCTCATTACCTCACAACCAGGAAGTGGCCACACCCATGCATCTGCACTGATCCTGAAGCTGTTTGAGAGGCAGGGAGCACAGCAAACAAGCCAGGAGCAACCTTTCCAACTTTTTGCTGACAACACTGAGCAAATATGGCCAACCAGGAGAGGGAGAAGGACGCAGCTGAGCACAAAAAAAAGCAAAAATTCTGTGAGAGGGAGCTGGAGGTACTTATTGAGGAAGTCACAAAGGACCACAATAAGCTTTTTGGCAAATAGTCTCTGCACGTGCCTGAATCCCAGAAGAGGCAGATATGGCTGGTCATCCAAGAAAAGATCTATACCATTGGAGTAACCCAGCGCTCCATTGAGGAACTAAAAAAACACTTGCATGACCTGAGGAAGCGTGCAAAGGAGAGGCTGGCAGAGAGAAAGAAGCAAGCCAACCTTACAGGTGGAGGGAGAAACATAGCACCTGCACCAACTGCCCTGGATCTCCTGGTCGAGTCCACCCTCCAGCCGGAGAGTGTGGGTGGGATTGGGGATGCAGACAGCTCAGCCAGAGCTGGCAACAAACAAGGCAAGATGCATGCACTGCATGCAGTGCCCCCCACTCCCTAACCCCAATCCCCAATGAGGCATTGTGAATCCCACTCCAGTACATGTTTTACTTAAAACCATCAATGCATTATGGGAGATGTAGGCAGAAGTAACACATGTCAGTCCACTGAACCCAAAGGCATGTGACACACATCAGCAATTAGCAAGCAGAGGACAGTCAGTTTGATTGGCAGGCATGAAATTTATTCCTATGCAAATGCTGCCAGATATGTGAGCAAATGTACATTCTGTCTTCACAGGTGAGCCATCGTGCAGGGCTGCAGGGGCGAGCAAAGGAAAGGCACCCAGGACAGAGAGGACACAGGAGGAGGAGGTCCTGTTGCCTGCAGGGCACACTACCCCACCACCACCACAACCATTACCACCACCACCACCATTACCATCACCACCATCACCATCACCAGCATCACCACCGCCACCATCAACACTACCAGCACCGAGAGCCAGGAGACATACAGTGGCCAGCCTCCAGCAGATGGAGGTGTCAGAGGAGGACAGCATGGGAGAACAAAAGTCCACGGTGGCTGAGGATGCCAACAGTGCAGGTTCACAGTCCCCCACAGAGTGTGCCTACATACGTGTCAGACGCCGCAGGGCAAGGGCAGACAGTCCAGCTTCACAGGGCGAGGATGAGAATGTTTTTGCCGGTCTTGAGGGGAACATGCTCAAGGTGCAGCGCCAGCAAGGCAAAGCAATAAGGTCAGTCCAGCTGCAGATGGTACAGATGAATGGGCACATCCTTTGAATAGGAAGGTCTTCTGTTCCATGAACAATGCTGTGGCTGAGGGCATGAGGGACATGAATGAGGCAGTGAGGCTGCTGTGCAGCATATTGGATGAGGACCGTTTGGCGAGGCGCAGGGAGAGGCATAAGCTTGATAACTACACTAAGGTGGTGAACCGCCTCTCCACTGCCACCTCTCTGCTCTGCAGGTACTCGGTGGCCATGCAGGAGGAGATGGCCCACTGCAGCCGTGATGTGACAAGGGGGCTGGTCACAGTGACCAGTGCACTAGAAGTGCTACAGACCAACCAGGTAGCCACTGCAGGTGATGGGGGATAGTGAAGTGGCTACTAGCCGCAGTAGCATCACGCCCCCTATCACAGAGTCCAGGAGGCACAGCGAATGGCACAGCGCTGCCACAGGACAGACTGCCAGTGAGGACAGTGTGGCCAAGGAATGCAGCAGTGCTGCACGTGGGCCCAGGAAGTAATGCCAGCCATCACATGGTTTACCGAAATGGGTGATGTAACCCGTTTTGGTTTTGGAAACTGCATTTAATTTAGGCCTGGCATGTGACGCCCTTCATGTTGTGGTGGTGTGCTATGTTAATTAAACACTGTCACACACTTACAGTAACTGGCTGTATCTCCTTACTCTGAAATAGTTGCGTGTTATCTCAGCCCGTCTGTGTCTCCCATCCGGTGCTGCTACCACACCTGCTGTGCTGTGCAATGGCTGTGAACAGTCCTCACCCTCGTCCTCAGAGTCAGTTAGTTTCACTGATGTTCCTTTCTTTGTGGCAAGGTTATGCATCATGGCACATGTTGCTATTATTTTGCAGCAGATGATGGGGCAGTACTGATGTGTACCTCCACCTTTGTGGATGCAACGGAACCTGCTTTTTAGAAGTCCAAACGTGTGCTCCACAACATTGCGTGTGCTTTTATGTGCCACATTGTATCTTCTCTCACTTGGGGTGGAAGGGTTGAGGTATGGAGTTAGGATAAATGCCTGCACGGCATATGAACTGTCACCTAAGTAGGAAAGGAAGTGCCATTAATAAGAGTCAACAACACATTCATCCAAGGTGTACATCAGGGTGTATCAAATTGATTTACTTAGCAGGTATCCTTCTCCAAATTCACCCCCAGTCAGACGTGTGTAGATCCCACTGTTCCTGAATATGTAGGAGTCATGGGTTCTCCCTGGAAATTTGGCCATAATGTCAGTGATGATGTGGTCCGCATCGCATATCACCTGCAGGTTGATGGAATGCTTAGATTTGCGGTTGCAGTATATGTACTCTGTAGCTGCAGGTGGGCAGATTGGTATGTGTGTCCCATCAATGCACCCTATTACATGTGGGAACTGTGCCTTTTGATAGAAATCCAGCTTTGTCTTCTGCAGTTCCGCCTGTGTGCTGGGGAAGCATATGTAGTGATGCATTCTTTGCATCATGGCATCCAAGAAAGAGTTGAAGAAATGGGACAGGCAACTCTGTGACACACCACCTGACACAGCTATCACCCCCTGGTAACTTTCTGATGCAAGTAGGTGCAGGCTACAGAGCACCTGAACATGTGTTGGTATGGCGTGCGCCCTTGGTGTCTGATGCTCCAGGAGTGGGTGCAGGTCCCGTATCAGGTCTAGGATGGTTTGGGGGGTGTAGCCTGTACCTCTCATGGATTTCAGCCTAAGTCATTTGGAACAGTGTAACGTGCAGTCTGTACACGCGCTCCTTCGGTCTCCAGATCCTTTGTCCTGCTGCTCAAAAATGTAGCCGCTTTTCAATTACGTAGAGGGCCGCCATTGTGTTCACACTGTTGCATTTTGGGGCTGTTGAAATGCAGTGCACCTGATTACCACCTGCTTTGAGTCAGTGGTAATCAGCGACTCCTAAATACCAAAAATTCGGTATTACCGATTTCTGGATCATCGGATTTGCGATTATTTAAGGATTCCTTATTTACCGATTCTGTAGTTGGGGTTTCGGTGTCTGGTAATCACAAATGAAGGAATCAGTAACTGGTTTGCCTTATTTTTACCGATTCCTTATTTGCAATGGCATTCCGTGTTACCTACAGTGCACATGACTAAATACCGGTCGGTAACACAGAAATGTAACGAATTTCGGCGTTACCAACCGGTATTTAGCCACCTACATCTGGCCCTAAATCAAGTCCCAAGTGATTAATAGCTCTTTAGAAATCAAGATGATCATGGACCAGCAGGGCTTACCAACAAATGTGTGGCATCTCTTACCAATCTGAATACAGAATTGGCAATGTGGTTAAATCAGATTTTCATATTTGATTCTTTCAATAATGGTTAGAATATCCAGTCAGAAGGTGCATAAATTCCTGTTACATAACATGGACTCTTTTCACTTTAGAGAACTAATGAACAGATACAGATTTATTTAATTATGCACAGTTGATTATGCCTAAACATGACACTTTCCAAATATATGAGCTCACTGCCCTGTTGGGTCCTCTAACATTTTATTAATTTTACATCACTGAATGGACTGCACCAATGACAGTTTAATCTATAAATCAATCAGGGTTCTTATAGAGCACGGCTAATCACCCATTAGGTTCTCAAGGCACTGGGTGTGAGTTTTCCAGTTCAGTTGAAGACATAGTTCTGGCAAAGAGCCAGGTCTTGAGGTTCTTCCTGCATTGAGGCAGTGAGGGTGATTGCCTGAGATGTAGAGGAAGAGAGTTCCAGGTCTTTGCTGCAAGGTAGGAGCAGGATCTTCCTCCGGCTGTGGTCTTGTGGATTCGTGCAACAGTGGTCATGGCCAGGTTGGCATAGCAGAGGTGTCTAGTGAGAGTGTAGAAGGATGTCTAGTGAGAGTGTAGAAGGAGAGGCGGTGGATTAGGTTTGCAGGTCTGATGTTGTGGTGGGCCTTGTAGGCATATGTGAGGAGCTTGATTGTGATTCTTTTGTTGATCGGGAGCCAGTGGAGTTTTGTCAGGTGATCGGCAATGTGGCTCGGGCAGGGTATGTCCAGGATATGTCTCACGGTGGTGTTCTGGATACTTTGCAATTTCTTTTGGAGCTTTTAGGTGGTGCCAGTGTAGTGTGTGTTGCCGTAATCCATTCTGCGGCTGACCAGCCCCTGGGTGACAGTTCTTCTGGACTTGGTGGGGATTCACTTAAAAACCTTTCAAAGCAGGCGGAGCGTGTGGAAGCAGGAGGATGAGACGGTGTTGATATGATGGTTCATTGAGAGCGAGGAGTCAAAGATGATGCCCAGGTTACATGCAAGGTTGGTGGGTGTGGTGGGTGTGGTTGGGTCTCCGAGCTCTGCGAACCACCTAGAGTTGTCCCAGGCAAAGGGGGTGGTTCCCAGGAAGAGGACTATGGTTTTGTTGGAGTTGAGTTTAAGGCACTTGTCATGCATCCAAGTGGTGACTGCCTTCATCCCGTTGTAGAAGTTGTACTTTGTGGCTGTAGGTTTGTGGCCGAGAGAGAGAATCAGCTGGGTGTCGTTGGCGTAGGAGATAATGTTAAGTCTGTGGTTTCTGATGACAGCTGGCAGCAGGGCCATGCAGATGTTGAAGAGGGTGGGGTCAAGGGAGGAGCCTGAGGCACTCCGCAGCGGATCTATGTAGGTTCTGAGGAGAATAGTGGGAGCCTGACTCTCTGGGTTCAGCTGGTGAGGATGGAGAGGATCCACTATAAGGGTTTGCCGTGGATGCCGGCATCGTGGAGACTTGCGTAGGGGCTGTCGTTGGTGCTGGTGTGGAAAGCAGCAGAGAGGTCAGGAGGACGAGGGCAGTGGATTCGCCTCGATCGAGGAGATTCCAGATGTCTTCTGTTGCAGCAAGGATTGCAGTCCTGGTTCTGCAGTTTCATCTGAAGCCTGATTGAGAGGTGTCCCAGATGTGGTTCGTTTCGATGAATTTGGGGAGTTGGGGGTTGAGGGCCTTGTCAATGACTTTAGCTGGAAAGGGGAGCAGAGAGATGGGTCAGTAATTGTTGAGGTCTGTTGGGTCGGCAGCCGGTTTTTCATCAGGGGTTTGATCTCTCCATGTTTCCAGTCTTCGGGGAAGGTAACAGATTTGATGGAGCAGTTGATGGTGCAGGCGGTTTCGGGGGTGATTTTGGTGCTGGGTCTGTTGAAGATTTGGTGGGGGCAGGGGTCCAAGGAAGCTCCAGAGTGGATGGTCTTCATGATCCGTGAGGTGTTGTTGGTGGTGAGGGTCATCCAGTTGAGCAGGATTGGCTGGGATCTGGAGCATTTAGTTGTGGTGGTTGTGGGTGGGGTGGGTGGTTCCTGCTTTGCGCAGCTGTCATAGAGGTCTGTGATCTTGCATTGGAAGAAGGTGGCAAGGTTGTCGCAGAGGTCTTCGGAGGAGGGATGTCTGTGGAAATCGTGCTGGGTTTTTCAAATTATTTGATCACGGGGAAGAGTTCTTTGCTGTTGTGTGCATTGGCGTTGATATGTTCCTGTATGGCAATTTTCTTTGTGGCTCTAATGAGGTGGTGGTGCGTGGTGACGGTGGTTTTGAATGCAGCGTAGTCTGCAGGGGTCTTGCTGCTCCTCCATCTACTCTCGAGTTGTCTGCATGTAGCCTGGACTCTTGGAGGGCAGGGAAGAAAAAGCTGGAATTCTCAGCAGGCTCTTTGCCAGAGGGTTTCCTGAAGAGGGCCAGTGTGTTGGCACAGTCAGAGATCCATAAGTGGAGTTTGCATTTTGATGTGTTGATGTGTTGGTGTCTGCAGAGGTTGGCGGTGGTGTCTTGTGGAGAGTGATGGCGAGTTGGTCTTCAGAGTTCTTGTTCCAGCTTCAGCGTGGCTAGCGGTGGGTGCAGTGGTCTTGGGTGGGTTTGGCGATGGATAAGTGGATGCGGCGGTGGTCAGTCCATTAAAGTTCGGAGGTGTGGCTGACAGGGACGTTGCTGCTTGTGAAGAAGATGGGGGTGAGTGTGTGTCCTGTAGGCATGGGCGGAAAATCCGTTCCGCTCGCGGATTTTGCGGATTTTCGGGAAATCCGCAATCCGCGAGATTTGCGAATTTCCCGCAAAATCCGCAAATCCGCGAGCAGCGGATTTTGCTCGCACTGCTCGCACTGTTCGCGTGAGTTCGCGCCCCGCGAATAAGTGCAAAATTGCAGAAATACGATCTTAGCAAAACTGAAAGTAACTACTTACCAGGTTCAAAAGTTCAGGCACATCATTAGTAGCCATTTCCTGTAGTGCTTCCTGAGGGGCCCCTCCAGAGTTCAGTTGCCAGTTGAAACTATTATGTGACCCTGCTCTGAACCTCAGAATAGTTACACATATGCCACAAAGGTCCTGAATTACAGCTAAGGGAGACAAGCAGGAGCCAGGCTGGAAGTTAAAATCCATTAATCAGCTCCTAATTCATTATTGTCAGTTGGGGCAGGGCAGGTGTTGTAACTAATTTTGCAACAATGAAAGCACTTAGCAAGTGCAAAAGATCACTAATCAGGGCGCACTAAGGAAGCAGGTGCCAGCTAAAAAAATATTCTGTGACACATTAATCAGCCCCAAATTAATTCAGGTCACTTGAGGCAGGGAAGGTGTGCTTTGCTTTGCCGAAAATAATGTACACTGGACAACCAGAGGGTGTGGTGATGAAACAGAGGGTGGCATGGGTGGGCCAGAGGGTGGCATGAGTAGTCAGAGAGTGGCAGTGGTGACAGAGAGTGGCAGTGATGAAGAAGAGTGTCCCAAACAGGCTGGACACGTAGAAACAACAAGTTCGCAAAACTTGCGACCCGACAGGTAAGTTCGCAAATTGCGAAATTGTAAAAACCCTCGCGAACTGGCAGAAACACGGGCGAACACAAAAAAAAAAAAAATCCGCAAATTCGCGGGAATTCGCGGATTTTGCGGATTGCGAATCCGCAAATCCGCAAAATTCGCGAACGCGAGATCCGCAAAATTCGCTCATGCTTAGTGTCCTGCTGAGTGTGTTGGGGATGTGACTAGTTGTTTGAATCTCATGGCGGCGAGGTTCTCCAGCAGGGCTGAGGTGTTGGGGTCACTGAGGTTGTCCAGGTAGAAATTAAGGTCGCCGGGGAGGATGTAGTGTGTTGAGGCGAGGACGTGGTGTGCAATATAGTCGGCCATGGATTTACTGAAAGGGGCCAAGGTCCAGGGGGTCTGTAGATTAGGTTCCCATGGAGGGTGAAGTTCGGGTTAGTCTGGATCTGGAAGTGGAGGTGCTCCATATCATGTGAGTGGTCGTCAGAGCTAGTTGTGAGGCAGGTGGTGTTTTTGTGTATGATGGCGATTCCTCCTCCTGGTCGGTTGGTACACTCTTTTTGGATAATTTTGTATCTGTTGGAGATAGCGGTGGAAATATCTGGTGTAGAGGTGGGGTTCATCCAGGTTTCTATGAAGAAGGTGATGTCGGGGAGATGGAGTTGCGCAGTTTCGAGATTTTCGAAGTGCGTTTGTTGAGAGAGCGCGTGTTGAGTAGAATGCAGCTGAGGTGGTCGAGTCCATTTCTTGGGGGCCATGAGGTTGGTAGGTCTGGTGTGTGCGAAGGCAGGAAAAGGTGCAGTTATGGCAGGTGAATGGTCCTTGGGTGTCATTTGGTGACGTGAGGTGACAGGCGGTTGAGCAGCCGGTGTTGAAGGCATTGAGGATGCTGGTGTCGTAGTGGTGTAAGGCACAGGTACCAGGTTCTGTGGTGCTGGGTACGGTTTAGGCGCAGATGGGTGCAAACGGGCTTGTGTTTGGTGTGCTTTTGGTGTGCCGGCCGCGTGGCCCCGTAGAAGCCACCATTAAGTGGTAGTAGGGAGATGGGAGGGGCTAGGCAGCAGGGAGGTGGGGAGTGGCGTACGTACAGGGTCCCAGCAAGGGCAAGAAGCAAAGAGGCACAGAATGGCACTGAGAAAGGCAAAGCAAAAGGCACAGAAAAGGCACAGAATAAAGAGAAATACAGAAAAGACAGGAAATCAGAGAAAAGCAGAGACAGAACTCGTCACTGGTCCCTCAGCAATTAGGCACAGGCGGGAATCTGCGGGAGGAGGAGTGCCAGGAACTTGAGGACTTGAGTTCCGAGGGGGCAACAGCAACCAGATGAAGCTGGATGGCGAGGGAGCAATGGATGCTGAAGGTCAGTGAGATAAACAGTTCTGTCCTAGAAAGGGAAGGAAAACAAGAGGTATGTTGTTGTTGACAATGTAAATTCCCCCCTCCAGCTTTTCACAGGGTGGCGTGAATTAAAATGCAGGACTGCTTTTGCTTCTCTTAAAAACTGGAGACAAATACAAGAGTCCCTTTTCCTTAATACGTAAGGAGAAAATCTCTACAGGTCTTGAATGAATAGTAAATTAAAGTCCAGTAGGGTATAATGTGGAGTCTCACAGTAGATCAACAAATTTACAGCTATATGATATCTAAACCTAAACACATTCTCAACATTATGCAGTAAATCGCAATAAGGGCAGGAGAGCAAGGAAAATAGATTTATATTTCTTATTTTATTTATCCCACTTTTCTTTGTGTAATATTAAATCACATTTATAAAAACATCATCATATTTATTAAAAAAACATAATACATAATACATAATAAAACAATTCATGTTCTTTTTTTTTATCGTGGTACAATTTTTGCAAGAGCCGCAAGGAAAATTTCCTACCGGACCCCAAGCAGGAATACTGTTGTGATAATTGTTAGAAAGTACATGGTCAATAGAAATGCTCTGGATAATTAAAACAAAATAAAGATGATGAAAATTCAACAATATGTAAAGGAATTAAGGGCAGCAGGCTGGCAGTAGTAGAATAATAAATAAAAATATTGATGTGAAGAGCCAAGTCAGCTGTGGCTATAATATATGTTTTATAGTCTTCTTTGATTTAGATTGTTTTTAAAATGAAAATAATGTCCTGAAGAAGGTGACGATTTCACTCACCGAAACGCCGCGTCGACAAAATGTTCTTCCGAGAACATGAATTGTTTTATTATGTATTATGTTTTTTTAATAAATATGACAATGTTTTTATAAATGTGATTTAATAATACACAAAGAAAAGTGGGATAAATAAAATAAGAAATATAAATCAATTTTCCTTGCTCTCCTGCCCTTATTGCGATTTACTGCATAATGTTGAGAATGTGTTTAGGTTTAGATATCATATAGCTGTAAATGTGTTGATCTACTGTGAGACTCCACGTTATACCCTACTGGACTTTAATTTACTATTCATTCAAGACCTGTAGAGATTTTCTCCTTATGTATATAGGAAAAGGGACTCTTGTATTTGTCTTTTGTAAACCCATCCCCTTTTCCTATAAAAAGGGTTCCTCCCTATATGAAATTTTTGTATTTCTTAAAAACTGACCACTTGGCTTCAGCCTAGTCTAAATTTGTGATATGGCATGTGGAATGCATATGATGTTCATATCACACAAGACGACAACTTACATATCTCTAAGACTTCCAGGAACATAATACTCTAACCAACAGGAAAAAAGTCATATCGTACCAAAGGTAGAGGAGTAACACCCTGAAAATCTGAATCTTTAGGTAATCTTAGACAAAATTCCATCACAAGACATTTGTGAGTGTTGGGCTAAAGGTTTTTCACTTTGTGCTTGCATTACGCTCATTGATTGGGGGAAGGTGGCGCTAGCCATGCAGCATGATGGCAGCCCTGTGATTTGCTCTTTCAGTCAAGGAGAAGATCAAATGCCTTATGAGATCAGAGACTGGGGAACACCTCAACAGATGGCATCCAAGAGTGGGGGAAGGCCCAACTATCATTGTGATGCCAGAAGATTGAGTTCCTACATCAAGGAGAAGTGAGGCAAAGCCAATTCAGCTGCACCCACATGGCTAAGGAGTGATGAAGGCCCAACAGGAACAATGAATCTGGGAAATTGGTGGAACAAGTGCATGAGATATAATGGTCTCCCACAAAATATGTTGCAATTATAGCACAGTAGTTCGGACAATAGAGTGGTGGTAGGAGAGCAAATAGAAATGGAAAGAAAGTACAATGAATGAAGACCTGGGGCGTGTTATATATGTGGCGCATTTTCCTATATTTCGCTGGGCTCACCTTTTAAAAGGTGCATCCGGCGCAATGAAGGAAAATGTGGAGTTTTATGATGAATGCGCTGCCCCCAGTGCAGCCATGAAATCGTGCTGCCCTTGGGGAAGAGTATTCCTGTGAAAAATGAAGCAGTTGCTTTGAAGCCGCTCATGTTTTCACAGTGCAGGCGGCAACCCATCTGCACTTTTGAAGGAGATTAGACATCCCCTTGCAGGCAGGAGCAGTCAGTGAGTGCAGTTTGGGGGGTCAATGGGACCCACATTCCCCAACCAGAGGCCTGCAATCAGCAGTGGCGTAACGAAACTTGAGGGGGCCCCCCAACAAACTTCATGGAGGGGGCCCCCCATTCTCTGTGCCAGTCTAGAGCTCTCACGCCAGCGACCCGCCACCCTGCAGGGGATGCGGGTCGATCGTTACGCCACTGTCACCAATGCAACCGTTATAAGTAATACTGGATGGTGAAGTTAAAGGTTGGGCTAAGTCTGCCCGCAGGCTTTCAAAGGTGGTGGTCCATTCATTACAGGGTCCCTGCCATCACTTGGCCGGGGAAGTTTGCCCAATTTTAGGTGGGTTTCCTGATGCAGACTCCTGTCATGATATACAACACCGGGCCCACTCATCGCTCAGTTTTGACAAAAGTGCATCCACTGCTCCTTCTCGTTTCTGTTTTAAATCATTAGACAATGCGACAATGCTGTATTTCAAAAGCAGATGTAACTAAAAAAAAGCACATTTTGATAATACATTTTTATTAGTAGACAATAGCAATCTTAAGAGGCATAGCATAGCTCCATACACACTTTGACCCCAATTCCATCACAGTCTCTCTCTCTCTCGCTCAGTCAGTCAGTCTCTCTCTTTCAGTCTCTCTCTCTCTCTCAGTTAGTCAGTCTCTCTCTCTCAGTTAGTCAGTCTCTCTCTCTCAGTCAGTCAGTCTCTCTCTCTCAGTCAGTCAGTCTATCTCTCTCTGTCATTCAGTCTCTCTCTGTCAGTCTGTCCATCAGTCAGTCGGTCTCTCTCTCTCTCTGTCAGTCTCTCTATCTCTCTCTTTCTGTCAGTCTCTCAGTTAGTCAGTCTCTCTCTGTCTGTCAGTCAGTCAGTCTCTCTCTCTGTCAGTCATTCTATCTCTCTCTGTCATTCAGTCTCTCTCAGTCAGTCTGTCTCTGTCAGTCCGTCTGTCTCTGTCAGTCAGTCAGTCTGTCAGTCAGTCCGTCTCTCTCTCTCTCTCTCTGTCAGTCAGTCTCTCTCTCTCTCTGTCAGTCTCTCTCAGTCAGTCCCGCTCTCTGTCAGTCTCTCTCTCAGTCTCTCTCTCTGTCTCTCTCCCTGTCAGTCCCTCTGTCTGTCAGTCTCTCTCGCAGTCTCTCTCTCTCTCTGTCAGTCTCTCTATCTCTCGCTTTCTGTCAGTCTCTCTCAGTGAGTCAGTCTCTCTCTCAGTCAGTCTCTCTGTCTGTCAGTCTCTCTCTTAGTCTCTCTCTCTCAGTCAGTCAGTCTTCCAGACAGTCTCTCTCTCCCTCTGTCAGTCTCTCTCAGTTAGGCATTCTCTCTCTCGCAATCAGCCAGTCTCTCTCAGTCAGTCCCTCTCTCCCTTAGTCAGTGACTCTCTCTGTCAGTCAGTCTCTCTGTCAGTCAGTTCCTATGTCAGTCAGTCTCTCTCTGTGAGTCTCTCTCAGTCAGTCTCTCTCTGTGAGTCTCTCTCAGTCAGTCTCTATATCTGTCAGTCAGTCTCTCTTTCTCTGTCAGTCTATCTCTCTCTCTCTGTCAGTCTCTGTCAGTCAATCTCTCTCTCAGTCAGTCTCTCTCTCTGTCAGTCTCTCTCTCTCTCTGCCAGTCTCTCTCTCAGACAGTAGGTCTCCCAGTCTCTCTCTGTCAGTCAGTCTCGCTCTCTCCCAGTCGTCTCTCTCTCTCCCAGTCAGTCAGTCTCTCTCAGTCAGTCATTCTCTCTCTCTCTCAGTCAGTCCCGCTCTCTGTCAGTCTCTCTCTCAGTCTCTCTCTCTGTCTCTCTCCCTGTCAGTCCCTCTGTCTGTCAGTCTCTCTCGCAGTCTCTCTCTCTCTCTGTCAGTCTCTCTATCTCTCGCTTTCTGTCAGTCTCTCTCAGTGAGTCAGTCTCTCTCTCAGTCAGTCTCTCTGTCTGTCAGTCTCTCTCTTAGTCTCTTTCTCTCAGTCAGTCAGTCTTCCAGACAGTCTCTCTCTCCCTCTGTCAGTCTCTCTCAGTTAGGCATTCTCTCTCTCGCAATCAGCCAGTCTCTCTCAGTCAGTCCCTCTCTCCCTTAGTCAGTGACTCTCTCTGTCAGTCAGTCTCTCTGTCAGTCAGTTCCTATGTCAGTCAGTCTCTCTCTGTGAGTCTCTCTCAGTCAGTCTCTCTCTGTGAGTCTCTCTCAGTCAGTCTCTATATCTGTCAGTCAGTCTCTCTTTCTCTGTCAGTCTATCTCTCTCTCTCTGTCAGTCTCTGTCAGTCAATCTCTCTCTCAGTCAGTCTCTCTCTCTGTCAGTCTCTCTCTCTCTCTGCCAGTCTCTCTCTCAGACAGTAGGTCTCCCAGTCTCTCTCTGTCAGTCAGTCTCGCTCTCTCCCAGTCGTCTCTCTCTCTCCCAGTCAGTCAGTCTCTCTCAGTCAGTCATTCTCTCTCTACCTCAGTCAGTCTCTCTCTCTCTCCCTATCAATCTCCCTCTCAGTCAGTCTCTCTCCCTCTCTGTCAGTCTCTCTCAGTCAGTCAGTCTCTCTCAGTCAGTCAGTCTCTCTCGCAGTCACTCAGTCTATCTCTCTCAGTCAGTCAGTCTCTGCCTTTCTCTCTGTCTCTCTCTCTGTCAGTCAGTATCTCTCTACCTCAGTCAGTCAGTATCTCTCCACCTCAGTCAGTCTCTCTCTCTTGCAGTCAGTCTAACTCTCAATCAGTCTTTCTCTCTGTTAGTAAGTCAGTCACTCTCTTAGTCAGCCAGTCTCGCTCTCTCTCTGTCAGTTTCTCAGCCAGTCAGTCTCTCAGTCAGTCAGTATTCAGTCTCTGAGTCAGTCAGTCAGTCTCTACTCTCTCTCCACTCTCTCTCTCCACTCTCTCTCCACTCTCTCTCTCTACTCTCTCTCCACTCTCTCTCTCCACTCTCCCTACCTCCACTCTCTCTCTACACTCTCTCTCTCTACTCTCTTTCCACTCTCTCTCCACTGTCTTTCTCTCCACTCTCTCTCCACTGTCTCCCTCCACGCTCTCTACTTTCTCTCCACTCTCTCGCTCTCTCTCCACTGTCTCCATGCTCTTTCCACTCTCTCTCTCTCCATTGTCTAGCTCCACTCTCTCTCCACTCTCTCTCTACTCTCTCTCCACTCTCTCTCTCTACTCTCTCTCCACGCTCTCTCTCCACACTCTCTCTCCACCCTCTCTCCCTCCACTCTCTCCCTCCACTCTCTCTCTCTACTCTCTCTTTACTCTCTCTCTCCACCCTCTCTCTACTCTCTCTCCCCTGTCTTTCTCTCCACTCTCTCTACTCTCTCGCTACTCTCTCTCTCCACTCTCTCTCCACTGCCTCAATCCACTCTCTCTCCACTCTCTCTCAACATTCTCTCTCCACTCTCTCTCTCCACCCTCTCTCTCCACCCTCACTCTCTCTCTCTACTCTCGCTCTCTACTCTCTCTCTCCACTCTCTTTCTCCACTCTCTTTCTTCACTCTCTCTCTCTCTCCTCTCTCTCTCCACTCTCTCTCACAAAGTAGTGTGCGTTCCATGGGCATCTGCAGAAATGTTTCCGGGGGGGGGGGGCATACTTGTAACTTCATCTCCATCCCCCTTGCACCCTTCTCCCCTCTGCCTTGCAGCACCCTTCTCGCCCTCCCCCTTGCACCCTTCTCGCCCTCCCCCTTGCACCCTTCTCCACCTCCGCCTTGCACCCTTTTCTACCTTGCACCATTCTCCCCTCTGCCTTGCACCCTTCTCCCCTCTGCCTTGCACCCTTCTCCCCCTCCCCGTTGCACCTTTCTCCCCTCTGCCTTGCACCCTTCTCCCTTCTGCCTTGCACCCTTCTCCTCTCTGCCTTGCACCCTTCTCCCCTCTGCCTTGCACCCTTCTCCCCTCTGCTTGCACCCTTCTCCTCTCCACCTTGCACCCTTCTCCTCACTGCCTTGCACCCTTCTCCCCTCTGCCTTGCACCCTTCTCCTCTCTGCCTTGCATCCTACTCCCCTCTGCCCTGCACCCTTCTCCTCTCTGCCTTGCACCCTTCTCCTCTCTGCCTTGCACTCTTCTCCCCTCTGCCTTGCACCCTTCTCCTCTCCACCTTGCACCCTTCTCCTCTCTGCCTTGCACCCTTCTCGCCTCTGCCTTGCACCCTTCTCCCCTCTGCCTTGCATCCTACTCCCCTCTGCCCTGCACCCTTCTCCTCTCTGCCTTGCACCCATCTCCCCTCTGCCTTGCACCCTTCTCCTCTCTGCCTTGCACCCTTCTCCCCCTTACCGTTGCACCTTTCTGCCCTCTGCCTTGCACCCTTCTCCCTTCTGCCTTGCACCCTTCTCCTCTCTGCCTTGCACCCTTCTCCCCTCTGCCTTGCACCCTTCTCCCCTCTGCCTTGCACCCTTCTCCTCTCCAACTTGCACCCTTCTCCTCACTGCCTTGCACCCTTCTCCCCTCTGCCTTTCACCCTTCTCCCCTCCGCCTTGCACCCTTCTCCTCTCTGCCTTGCATCCTACTCCCCTTTGCCCTGCACCCTTCTCCTCTCTGCCATGCACCCTTCTGCTCTCTGCCTTGCACTCTTCTCCCCTCTGCCCTGTACCCTTCTCCTCTCTGCCAAGCACCCTTCTGCTCTCTGCCTTGCACCCTTCTCCTCTCCACCTTGCACCCTTCTCCTCTCCACCTTGCACCCTTCTCCTCTCTGCCTTGCACCCTTCTCCCCTCTGCCTTGCACCCTTCTCCCCTCTGCCTTGCATCCTACTCCACTCTGCCCTGCACCCTTCTCCTCTCTGCCTTGCACCCTTCTCCTCCCTGCCTTGCACCCTTCTCCCCTCTGCCTTGCACCCTTCTCCCCTCCGCCTTGCACCCTTCTACCCTCTGCCTTGCACCCTTCTCCCCTCCGCCTTGCACCCTTCTCCTCTCTGCCTTGCATCCTACTCCCCTCTGCCCTGCACCCTTCTCCTCTCTGCCTTGCACCTTTCTCCTCTCTGCCATGCACCCTTCTGCTCTCTGCCTTGCACTCTTCTCCCCTCTGCCTTGCACCCTTCTCCTCTCTGCCTTGCACCCTTCTCCCCTCTGCCTTGCACCCTTCTCCCCTCTGCCTTGCACCCTTCTCCCCTCTGCATTGCACCCTTCTCCCCTCTGCCTTGCACCCTACTCCCCTCTGCCTTGCATCCTACTCCCCTCTGCCCTGCACCCTTCTCCTCTCTGCCTTGCACCCTTCTCCCCTCCGCCTTGCACCCTTCTCCTCTCTGCCTTGCACCCTTCTTCCCTCTGCCTTGCACCTTTCTCCTCTCTGCCATACACCCTTTTCCTCTCTGCCTTGCACCCTTCTCCTCTCTGCCTTGCACCCTTCTCCTCTCTGCCTTGCAACCTTCTACCCTCTGCCTTGCACCCTTCTCCCCTCCGCCTTGCACCCTTCTCCTCTCTGCCTTGCAACCTTCTACCCTCTGCCTTGCACCCTTCTCCTCTCTGCCTTGCACCCTTCTCCGCCTCCCCATTGCACCTTTCTCCCCTCTGCCTTGCACCCTTCTCCCTTCTGCCTTGCACCCTTCTCCTCTCTGCCTTGCACCCTTCTCCCCCTCCCCGTTGCACCCTTCTCCCCTCCCCCTTGCACCCTTCTCCTCTCTGCCTTGCACCCTTCTCCCTTCTGCCTTGCACCCTTCTCCTCTCTGCCTTGCACCCTTCTGCCCTCTGCCTTGCACCCTTCTCCCCTCTGCCTTGCACCCTTCTCCTCTCCACCTTGCACCCTTCTTCTCACTGCCTTGCACCCTTCTCCCCTCTGCCTTGCACCCTTCTCCCCTCCGCCTTGCACCCTTCTCCTCTCTGCCTTGCATCCTACTCCCCTCTGCCCTGCACCCTTCTCCTCTCTGCCTTGCACCTTTCTCCTCTCTGCCATGCACCCTTCTGCTCTCTGCCTTGCACCCGTCTGCCCTCTGCCTTGCACCCTTCTCCCGTCTGCCTTGCACCCTTCTCCCCTCTGCCTTGCATCCTACTCCCGTCTGCCTTGCATCCTACTCCCCTCTGCCCTGCACCCTTCTCCTCTCTGCCTTGCACCCTTCTCCTCTCTGCCTTGCACCCTTCTCCCCTCTACCTTGCACCCTTCCCCCCTCTGCCCTGCACCCTTCTCCCCTCTGCCTTTCACCCTTCTCCTCTCTGCCTTGCACCCTTCTTCCCTCCGCCTTGCACCCATCTCCTCTCTGCCAGGCACCCTTCTCCTCTCTGCCTTGCAACCTTCTACCCTCTGCATTGCACCCTTCTCCTCTCTGCCTTGCACCCTTCTCCTCCCTGCCATACACCCTTTTCCTCTCTATCTTGCACCCTTTTCCCCTCTGCCTTGCACCCTTCTCCCCTCCGCCTTGCACCCTTCTCCTCTCTGCCTTGCATCCTTCTCCTCCCTGCCTTGCACCCTTCTCCCCTCGGCCTTGCACCCTTCTCCTCTCTGCCTTACATCCTACTCCCATCTACATTGCACCCTTCTCCCCTCTGCCTTGCACCCTTCTCCTCCCTGCCAGACACCCTTCTCCCCTCTGCCTTGCACAATTCTCCCCCCCTGCCTGGATTCCAGAACGTAAGCTGATCACTTTCTTCAAACAAAATAATTTTGACCTAATAGACAAGCTTTTTGTTTTTAGTAAATGCATGGCAGGTGCTCTACTATCAGTTTGCAGTTTTCATCCAGTATCCATATGTACTCTGGCTATACAAGGAAAGTGACACCATCCCAAGCCAAGGATGCACACTAAATACCAAGAACTACCAACAATATATCGCACAAACAAGGTCGGGCAGAGAGCACATCACCCTCACATGCATTCATGTTTTAATGAGGATGCTTTTCTCTCACAATAAAATTACTGTTTGTACAAATGCCATTTTGACACCTCTGTGTGCTGTACATAACGATTGTCCCTGTAACTCAGCTTACCGAACTCAGAGGGAAGGTTGACTTGGTACACCGAGAGAATAACAAATGACTTGGAGGACTTAAACAGATGTCAGGGTGAGCGTGAAATGGACTACGATAAAGCGAGCAATTAAAATTGTATTTTGTTTAAAAGAACCATGACTTGTCGGAAAACACAATTTCTATTATGTATAAAAGTTCTTAAAAATGTCACAGTGATTACAAACTATATCACACAGGCACGTATGTAGGAGAAAGGACCTACAGGCTGTCTGAACAGAGCCGTTATCCCATTCCATCGAGACCTCTGTTTCACCTTTCAACAATAAAAATAAACGTACTCACTGTCTCGTTCCTTCTCGCAAACTTGGTGGCTGAGGAAGTGCTTCTGCATCTGGAGCATTCTTTCTAATAATTATAATTAACCATGGGCCAACCTGTGCACAATCACATAGCAGAACACTGCGTCTTCGCCACATGCCAGCATGCCAGCTATCCACATTTACCGAGGCCCACTCAAGAGGGGTGTGCAAATCGCTTTCACTTTCGCATGTTAGACATGCGTAGTCAAGCCGGCTGAAATCATCCAGAAAAGGTGAGCATGCTTTTAAAATGCTGATGTGGAAGCACTGAGCCAGCTTCAACATTGTAATTGTGTCTTTAGATAACTTGTAGGGGGAGGCAGGGAAGCAGTTTTTTTAAGGGTGCCACAATCACATTAAGAGGTCCCCAGCCCATGTAGGCCCCCAAACCCTGACAACCCCCCCTCCCCCACCCCTCACCACTCACAGCCCTGGCCTCCTCCCTTCTCAAAGGAATAGTGCCCTGAGGAGAATGCACTACCTTAGGGCCCCCCACCCATCCTCTTTCCGGGCCTGGCTTGTGGCTTTGACTGAAGAGAAACAATGGAAGTTGATACTTTGTTTCTCTTCAGTCAAAGGTCAGCAGCTCGAGGAGCGAGGAGCAGGCTGCAGACAGCAGCAGCTGCTTTAGAGAGAGAGAGAGAGACACAGCTCTCTACCGGAGAGCTCAGCTGAGGGGCCCCCTTCATCCACTGAAGACTGGTGGGCCCCCCCGCACTGCGGGGGCTGCGGGGGTGTTTGTTACGCCCCTGGCAATCAGGAGGAAACTGACAATGCGCCTCCTTTAAGGTAGCGCCCTGTCAGTACACCTCCTGAGAGCTTCTTTGCCTCTGCGCCCATGTCTGAACTGGTGTGGCGGAGTGAGTTAAAGAATGATGGTGGATTAAACCAAGATCAGTTGACTGGGGGTGAGTGCTTGCAATGTTCAGCACTCCATTCATCATCCCCTTTGGTTTCATGTCTGTAATACGGCACAGGCACAGAGGCAAAGGGATTCCCTCATTTGCATGTGGCACGCCCCCGTGCAAATGAGGGATTGCCTCCTGAAGATAGCACTGGCGCTTTATGTGCGCCAGCCCTATCGGTATTACAGACGTGTCCGTACAAGTATCTGTGGACCCTTCTTAATACCAAAGTGCCCTGTGGGCATGCAAAGCGGGTGCAAACGCCCATTGTGTCCCCATGGCACTATGTTTAATGCGGCCCTTGGTATTTATGGAACAGTGCTGGAAAAATAGACCAAGACTCATATCTATATAAGTACACTTGAAAAGAGAGACGGAACCAAACTGTCAGAACAACAAGCCACTAGTGGATCTGAAAGGATATAACTGCATAGGGAGGCAGAGACTGTGTGAATACATCTTAGGTACCTCCCCCTCCGCCTGGGACGACTCTTGGTGGCCAGAGGCCCTTGGAAAAGCACTCATCCCGACGGACCACGCACAGAACCTGGGCGTCATCCTGGACTCCTCACTCTCGATGACCAGACAAGTCAACGCCGTTTCATCATCTTGTTTCAACATTCTTCGCATGCTCAAAAAAACATTTCGCTGGATCCCCACCGAAACTAGAAAAATGGTCACCCACGCACTAGTTACAAGCCGCCTGGACTACGGAAACACCCTATACGCCGGCACCACAGCAAAACTTCAGAAAAAACTCCCACGAATCCAGAACGCATCAGCCAGACTCATACTAGACATCCAGCGTAAAGACCACATTTCTGGTCACCTGAAAAAACCCACTGGCTCCCCGTCAATAAGAGGATAACATTCCGCCTCCTAACCCACGCACACAAAGCACTTTACGAACTTGGACCCGAATGCCTCAACACACGACTTTCCTTCTACACCCCCTCCCGCCAGCTACGCTCTTCCAACCAAGCCCTTGCTGCTGTACCTCGCATCAACAAAACCACCATGGGAGGAAGATCCTTCTCCTACCTGGCGGCTAAAACCTGGAACTCACTTCCCACTCACATTCGCCTCACTCAGAACCACCTAGCATTCAGAAAGCAACTTAAAACCTGGATATTCGAAAAGTA
The DNA here is from genome assembly GCF_964263255.1 of Lissotriton vulgaris. Lineage (NCBI taxonomy): Eukaryota > Metazoa > Chordata > Amphibia > Caudata > Salamandridae > Lissotriton > Lissotriton vulgaris. Next base: position 862,977,561 of record NC_141698.1, on the reverse strand, counting down.
ATTCCCCACCCTTCTTCAAGTGCCTTGAGACCCTCTGGGTATGCAGCGCGCTATATAAATTAATTGACTTGACTTGACATGTTGCCTACCCACTTAAGATTAACCAGCTTCTGCTGTTGATTTTAGATCAGCCACCTAGAATGACACAACCTATAATCGAGACACACCTATACTTGTCAAAGTATACATGCCAACTCTACATTGGTTGAATTGTAATAATTATTGTAAAAATGCTAAATTTGTGACCAGACTCTCAGATCAGTGTCTAAGGATCAGTCTGACTCTGCAAATGTGAAAGCTGGTGAATGGGTTACCATAAGATGAATACCACAGGGTGATATGCTTTGGATGCACTGTCCATAGATTGGTAGTGCCTGAAGTCTGTGGTTACTAGCACTTAGGGTCAAATGTATACCTGTGTCTATCATTAAATCATCAATGTAGTTATTGTTTACTGAAGTTTAGTGGCAAACAAGACACCACACATCAATCCAGTAAAGTTCCTGAGGTTACATTGGCAGTCTTTATGAAGGAGATCTCAGTGATAAACATAAAAATGAGAACATTTGATTTCACAATGGCTAAAATGTGCTCAGATGTAAAATCAATGAGATTTATTCACGTATAGCTACATCGACGGCTGAACTGAACAAATAGATGCTTGGAGAATGCAAAAAGGCAAATGGCGACACAGCTGGCGTGAGGCACAGAATTGTGTCATGTCACAAGCAAAGTCACAGGCTTTGAAGACCCATCATGGCAGGATTATTATTGGATAAATTAGACCCCAGAAGAAGCTGAAAAAAGAGATATGATATAACTTTGAGGGACCTCTTTCTCCACCTGTTACGCAAACGGTTCTTAGAGCCACTAAAGTTTCAATGGTGCACAGGGTGCACATGCAAAACATACAGCAATCCTAAAACCACACAGCTGTGATCACTAGCTTTCTGAAACCCTGACATACCAACTTCATCCTCCTAGCATTGAAGCAGAAAGAAGGATATTTTGTGTATGGAGGACAGCAAAACCTACGTATTTAGGGATTACTCCAATGAGATGGTGTTAGAAATTGGGGTCTCTAGTTGGCAAGGGTTTGCACCTTTGTCCAAGTGGGGACCCATCCTTCTATTCAGGATAAGGGAGCTACACTCAAAAAATAACCCCTTCTCAGCCCCTTGGTAGCTTGCCACGAGCAGTCAGGCTTATCTTCGAGGCAGTGTGCAAAGCATGTGAACATAACTGACAGTAATACAGTGTAAGCCCTACAAAAGGACAAAACACCAGTTTAGAAAAATATCCAATATTTTTATATACTGAAGACATGACCAAAAACAATTAAAATCTACAATACAGTACTTAGAAATCTTCAGTTATCAAAATACCCTTGAAGTCGATAGCTCTATCCGGGGCTATCACCATGTCATAAACAAACAAATCCAAACAGTTCTGCCTAACTGCGGCGGTGCGGGCCAGCTATGGTGTCGGTGAGACCTACAAAACAGTACCTTTAGAAATGCAAGGCGTCGGTGACCTCTCGTTGAGTATCCGAAAGCACGGCGTCCACAGGCGTCGGTTCCAGAGGTCAGTGTAGGAGTCGTTGTGCCCTTGAAGTCACACACGTTGCAGATCGAACTCCTCGCGGTTGAAGTCTGGAGCCCTGGCGTTGGCGGGCACTGGGTTCTGCGGTGCGAAGTGCCGCGATGCAGCGTGTGATGCCCTCAGGTCATGGTGCGAGCAGCTGCTCAATGGCAGCTTCAGATGGCGGCGTTGGTGAGACCTGGGGCACGGTGGTAGGCGATGCGTTGCTCGCCGCGTTGCTGCCAGGTCACGGTGCAAGCAGCAGCATAGTTGTTGCTGAAGTGCTGTCGTTGGCTGGCAAACTGGAGTCGATGGTTCCGGCGTCGGTAGGGCAAGACTGTGGTGCAGGGTGAGGATGGAACATTGTGTAACATACGAGTGGTGCCCTCAAACCGCAGTGCAAGCAGTGGCTTCGATGTCGGCGTGAAACTGCGTCGTCTGGGATACCAAGGCGGCATCATGAAGTGAGGCCGTGTGCGGTGACCACAGGTCGCGGTGCGAGCAGTGGCTCTGTGGCAGTGTCGGATAGCATCGTTGGTGAGAGCAGGGTTGCGGTGCGGCGTGGCGGTGGTGCCCTCTGCGGTGCCTTTAAGGAACGGGGTCGGCAACGGCGTTGTAGATGGCGTTGGGTTGTTTTTTCTTCTTTTGCCACACAAAACACACAGTTCTCAGTGCTGAGGGCAGAAGAACTTGAAGTCTTTGATGTTCCTGAGACTTCCTGAACAGGGGGCAAGCTCTACCTCAAGCCCGTGGAGAAACTCACAAGAATGGATTGCAGAAAGTCCAGTCCTTTTACTGCCCAAGACAGAAAGCAGCCACTGCAGGCCAATTCAGCAAAGCACTCATCAAAGTGGTAATTCCTCCTCACAGCTTCTCCAACTCTTCTTCTTGGCAGTCTTCTTGGTCCAAAAGAGTTCTAAAGTTCAGGGGTTTTGGCCCCACTTTTTATAGCCCAAAATCCTTTGTCCTCTCAGGCAGAGAGTGTCTGTGCCCAGCAACAACCAGGTCTGCCTTCTCTGGTGTGGGTCCTGGCAGGAGGTGGAGACGGCATTGTCAGAGGCAGACCAGGCCCATTCAGGCGAAAGGGAATCTCCTCCCCTACTCTAAATGCAGCTAAGGTCTATTCAGCCCTTTCCTGACCCACCTTGCATATCTGGAACCATGGCTCCTCCCCAGCCCCTGTCATCCAAAACCCAGACAGTCAATCCACAACCCCAGCAGAGGCCTACTGAATGGCAGAGCTAGAAAATACCTACTTTCTAAAAGTGGTATTGTCAAACACAGAATGTAAAAGTCACCTTCACTGAAAGATGCACCTTTAGACTCTGAGTTCAGGCATACTAAACTTAATTTTTCTACCTAGTTCCCAGGGCCAGTTATGTTTATAAGATGTTATAAACAAACTCCCCATTCTGTCCTATGGGAACAAACAGCCTTGCAATGGTGAAAAATGAAATACACTGTAATTCACCACCAGGACATGTCACACACAGCAGTACATGTCCTACCTCTAACATACAGAGCACCCTGCCCACAGGGGTCTCTTGGGCCTACCTTAGGGGTGACTGACAAGTAGAAAAAGGGAAGGTCGGGCCTGGCAAGCGTGTGCACTTGCCAGGTCGACATGGCAGTTACAAACTGCGCACAGACCCTGCGGTGGCAGGTCTGAGTTACCTTTTCAGGGCTACTTCTGTGGGTGGCACAACCAGTGCTGCAAACCCACTAGTAGCATTTGATTTACCAGCACTCTCAGTGCACTTCACTAGGGCCTCACCAGTAAATCAAACATGGCAATTATGGAAACACCAATCCATACATAATTTACCACAGGAGCACTTGCGCTTTAACACTGAACAGCAGTGAGAAAGTGCTCAGAGACACTGAACCAGCAAAAACAGAGTCAAAACTGGGAGGTCAGAAAGCAAAAAGACGAGGGAAACACACCAAAAGATGCCAAGTCAAACCGATGACCATTAAGAGAAAGAAATTCCAAGCACTGGGACCCAGCCTCTCTCTAGGCAATGTCAAATATGGACGACTCGTACTTGCTACTATTGTCACATTCACCTGGAAAACATCATTTCTTTATGCATCTGATGATCCCCAGAACCTTTTATATGAAATACAACCACAGAAAATGGAAGCATCACCACATAGGAACTCTGACTAAAATGTGGATGATAAATCTGGAAAATACAAGTCAGACAGAGACAATACGAATAAATGGGCAGAATCATCAGCTCAAGAATGAGACAAATCGTATTTTTCATTGATAGACTGTACATACCTCTAAGAAGCCATAAAGGGATGTGTAAGGTATACAGTTGCATTCATTGATAGAACACCCTTTCTATTCTTGATCTTCATTCTTTCATTACTTTTTACTTATGCACAACTGACAGCGAAATAAACAATGTACTAAACATTGAGGCCTTGCCTATGCCCATAGTACCCGAGACACATTCCCCTGAAGCTTGAGGACTTATTAATTCTCATAGAAGATGAACTTGATTCATAGATTCAACACTAAATCTTTCCAGAAGAACTTCAAACATGGATTGACTCATGAGGGCAATGCATTTCCTGGGATAAACATCATGGAGACATGTCTCTACTTTTAAGTTTGGTCTCAAGAGACACTGCCTAATACTAAAAAGTCTTAGTAGAATAATAAGTTGCAACTCTACTCAATAAGGATGCTCTGCCATGCAGTGCAGCCTGATTTAATCATATCACCTACCACAGACAACACAGGTGTGCACTCTCTGACTGACAAGTCCAGAGTTAGGTACGCAGCTTAAATTTTGTTTCACTCAGGAAATTTGTTCTATGGTATAGAAAAGTAGCATACAAAATAGACCACAGTAAGCAGTTGTTGGACTTGGCCCTTTTTGCAGGGTCATCCCGGGAATTCTTTGCCTTCCTCCAATATTTCTTTTGACCTGTTGTTATTGGTTTTAGGACTCTGGGCACTTTATCACTGCTGTTCACGGCTAAAGTGCATGTTCTCCGTTTCAAACTTGGTAAGATTGGTCTACACCTGTTTGGTATATTTAATTTACCTGTCAGTCCCTTATACAGTGGTATCTCATATACCCAGGGCTGCTTGCACCACCCACAAAGTAGCCTTTCAAACATGTCACAGGCCTCTGCCACAGCAGGGCCTGCTCGCAGTTTACTTCCACTGGAACGCAGCACATAAAGTGGTTGCCACGTCTGTGACTCCCCTTTTACTACATATCAATCACCCCTAAGGTAGGCCCCAGCTATCCCTATGGGGAGGGTGTGGTGTAGGGACAAGGTAGGACATGTGCCTTAACTATGTGACAAGCACTCTATTTGGTTTCTCACTGCTGTGAGGCTGCCCTCTTATAGGAATGCATTGGGGATTCCCTGATATGTGCTTCAGTGGTAATTCCTGATCTGAGAGGATTAACAAGATCAAGTTTTGTATGTTTGGAATAGTAGTGATAAACCCTGCTTCTTGGTGAAAGCAGATTTAATATTACTATTTTTGAAATGCCACTTTCAGAAGTAGGCATTTCTGTGTGCTGTGTGTCTTTTCTCCTCTGATATGATGTGTATTGTCTGTCTGGTTTTGGAGTTACAGGGGATGAGGATACGCAGTGGCTCCAGAGAGTCTGGATGAGCCAGCACTAGGCTGAATAGGTCTGGTCTGCATTTGGATTGGTGGGAGGAGAAGCACCTACACCTGAATAGGGTTGTGCATGCCTTCCACAATGATGGATCCGCCCCCCTGTGGTTTGTTTGGGACAGTGCTTACACTTACAATTGGGAGTGTTGTGCACTGTAATGATATTGTTAAAGTGTCCCCAAAACTGGTTTAAACTGTGCAAGGCCCTGTGCCAGGGCAGAACAAAGATTGGTAGTACTATAAGTACTGGGGCTGTGACCCCACGTCTTGTGAACTTTTTGAACTTGTGGACCTGGATCTGAAGGAGAACACTCTGCGAGAAGGAACTGCTGTGGGACTCAGCTACAGCTTGCTGAGTAGTTGGAGGGGCTGCCTTCTGCTGGGAGGCCCTGCATGCTGGCCTGAATGTGCCCTGTTCTCTGGTCCTCTACAAGAGGAACTATATCACTGGGGAGTGCTTCACATTCCCTGCATTCACTGATGGTGAGGTACGGCAAAGTACCTTGGTTCCTGATTGCCGAGATAGGCTGAACACTGTGGGCTCCAGGAACTAAGTAGAGGCCACTCTTAAATGGTCCCCTGTGTGGGAAGCTCCAAGAGAGGAGAGCTCACTATTAAAGAAGCAGCCGGTTCGCGTGTCGGTGCCCCTACCGAACGAGCTTGGTGGGCGCATCACATTTCCTGTGTAGTTTGCACATGAGGCTGCTGATTCCAAGTACAGCAGACGGGCTCTTCCTGGAAAGCATTTCCATTCAAAAAAGGGGGTGGTGATGAACAGAGTGTCTGAATTAAGCAGACCACTCTTACCCAGTCCGAAGACGGCTGTAATGACAGAAATCGGTCCCCGGAAGCTTGTTTCCTTCCCAGTATAAGAATTGGCTTGGCAGTTTGGTTTGCCCTGTTCCCATGATGCACTGGGACAGGGACAGACTAATTTGCATGTAGCCAGGTTCTGAGCTGGGATGGTGCAGTGAGCTAAAAAACGGTGATGGATCAAGCCCTGATCTGTTGACTGGGTAGGAGTATTCTGCTTAATTCAGAAACTCTGTCCATCACCACCCCCTTTTCTGGAAAGCATTTCCAGGCAACCAGCATGGACAAGTAACAAGGAGGGGATGCATCTGTGTCATCCTCCGCCCCAGCCACCAAGGACCAAGTGGCTGCGCACGGCTGAGAGAAGGAGCACCTCCCGCACAGGTCAGCGGGGAGGTGGATTCTGGCAACTACAGCACATCCCAGGTCCAAAGTCGCACTGTCAAGGCAGGGCTGCTGGGGAAGAGGCCTCCGCCATGCTCCAGACCGGAAGGAACTACGCTGCTTCCTTCCCAGTTGCTGTACCAGCCCGCCTCTGAGTAGATCACTGTTCCCGGCCTGGGAACAGAGATGAGGCCGCCAACACATGCCATCCTTACACCGGTCCGCAAGGCCCAGGAGGGATCTAGATGGGCTACAGCGCCATGGGTGCTGGTGGAAAAATAGCGGGATGCTGGCCACACTTTGCGTGCTGGTGTCGGGCTGAGACTGGGTGTGTGTTGCGGCCAGCTCTCGTATTTGGTGTACTGGGCACCAGGGGCATTCTTATATGGCTGGAACAGGGTGAGACCTCGATGGAGGCCCCCCGCTTAGTGGAATAGGGAGAATGCCACATTCCTGGTAGTAGGTTGGCAGGTGGCCCTGATGGCTATGTATGGGGAACCAAATTACTGCCTAGTATCTAATACGGACCAGGAGATACGTGCTCTGTGTGATGATAAGGGTGTCTGCGGTATATTGGCTTGTGGAACTGTGATGATGATTTCTGTCTCTGGGCTGCTTCACCCAGCTGCTATAGTGCATGCCCTGATGTGATTAGACTGTGAGATTACATTGCCAGTGAGGATTACAAAGGTGTGCACTCTACCAGCAACTGATAATGCACTGCTGATTGTGCACTGATGTGGATACCTGTGGTGATAGGCCCACGGTTGGCATGGGGTGCGCATGATATGCGTATTGTGGCAAGTGTGTACTAAGGTGCAATGAGGATGATATGTATGCATAACTTAATGTGCTAAGTTTAATCTTATCAGTAGTTACTGGTCTTCCTAACATTGATGCTCTATGACAGTGACCCGATTGGCCTAAGTGATTTATGTAATCCCTGTAAAGTCATGACAAGTGCCTGGTGGCACAGTGTAGATATGTGATGGTGATCTAATGTGTTTTCATGATAATACAAAGGCTATTTTTATATAACCTTGTGTGGAGTTTCTTTTGTGGTGTGCCTAGTGTGTCACTACTGTGTGAGTGTGTTGCACAAACGCTTTACACATTGCCTCTGGGATAAGCCTGACCGCTCTCCCAAGCTACCAAGGGGGTGAGCAGGGGTTATCTTCAGCGTGTAACTCTCTTGCCATGACTAGAGTGGTGGGTTCTGTCTGGCTTAGGTGCGTACTCTAGCCAACCAGAAACCCTATTTCTAACACCAGTCTTCTCTAAACAATGTATTGTGGAGAAAAATCTTTTTTCCTTTCGGGAACCAGTTCTCCATATACTAAACTCCATACTCTTGTTGTAATATAGGTTTCAACTCCTATGTCAGCATAACACACCTTCGGCCCTCCACAGCAAGAAATATTGCGCAAACATGCACTAAATAAATGATAGGCTGACAAATAGTGGATATGAATGCCAGACATGACTAACTTCAAAAGCCAAGGCCATGCCTATATTTTTGATGAAAGCTAATGGATTGTCTAATTACATAAAAAGGAAGAAAATATTACACTATTTCAATAATAAAGAGATGGATACACATCTGCCAGCAGTAGAGACTGAAAAATTGACACACAAATGCGTTGGTAAAGTCTTTGATAGCAGCAGTAGAAAACCCAGATCAAATACAGCAAGCAAATACTTACAGGAAATGTGGTGTGGTGATATTAACCAAAAAGACCCTACCCTACACAATGCTTAAACCGTGTATAGACCCTGAAGGAAGAAATGTATTTGTCAAAATTACAACACCAGTACAAATTTTAATAATTGGCTTGGTGCACTCGCCAAATTCTTGTAAAAGTACTTTTTTTAGCTAAATTCTGTTCTTTTCTATTCTGCAGGATTTGTATAACGCATGGCTACCCGTGTGCCTTCCAACACTTTTACTGCCATCGCAGAACAGCTCTGAGATAAAAGATTACTCCCTGAATAGCCAGGTCATTAGAGCTTTGCGGAAGGGGAGCTCTTGCTCCAGGAAGCAAAGTTTGAGGGGAGGGAGTTCTAAAGCTTGAACACCAGAAAAGACACAGAACGACTTCTCCAGAATGATCTCCTGATCTTAGGAACCTTAAGTAGGTGGGCAGAGGCTGATCTCAGAGGCCTGCTAAGCACATACAGAGAGGCTAGTGGTCGTAGCAACAGAGGACCTCTGTTGTTTATTGCCCTATGAATGATGCATAGGGACTTAAACCGGATGCGGCGCAACACTGGAAGCCAGTGGAGATCCTTGAGGGAATTGGCAGGTGACTGACATATAGCAGAGAGACAAGGCATAGGCCATTCCCATAATCTAGGTGTGCCAGCACTAGGGACTGGACAATCACTCTTCTAGCTGTGAAAGGGAGGAGCTTAGGAACTTTCCTCAATAATCTCAGAATGCTAAAGCAGCTTGCTTAGATTTTCTTGGCTTGGTGTTCCATTGTGAGCATAGACTGCATCCATACCCACACGCCCCTTATTAGGCTTGTGGGGGTCGACAGCTTGCTAAGATAGTCTGGGATGGGCCTCTAAACCCAGTTCCTGGAGTTGTTGCCCAACCACATGACTTCCTTCTTGTCCTCATTGAGTTTTAGTTTGCAGCCTGCCATCCAGCTGGCTACGTCTGAGAGGCATGGCGTTAAGGACAGAGGATTGTCAGTATGGGAAGGGAAATAGACAGGATGAGCTGGGTATCATTGGTGTACGAGCCTAATGGTAGTCAAAATGATTGCACAATATTTGCGAGAGGGAGCATGTACAAATTAAAAAGTGTCTGGTTTAAGGACATTTCCTGAGAAACCCCACAACTGAGGGGAAGGTTCATTGAATAGTGTGTCTAATGTAAGACCTGAAAGGTATGATCCTTCAGAAAAGAGGAGAGCCATTCAAGTGTTCTACCCTCGATGCCTGCATTCGACACTCTCTGAATGAAGGTAGACTGGTCCACAATGTAGAAGACAGCACTTAGATCGAGGAGGATGATAGCTGCAGATCCTCTCTGAACCAGAAGTTTCCTTAGTTTCTCGAACACTGCCAGCAATGCACATTCCGCGCTGTGTTGTGGAAGGACCCCTATTTGACCGGGATGAAGCACTGTGTGCGATTCTAGAAAGACTGAAAGATTCTTGTTGAAATGTTTTGCTCAAATATTTCCCACTCCCGATAGTAAAGAGATTGGCCAATAGTTGTTTAGGCAAAGGAGGAGTAGGGTAGGCTTTTTAAACAGGTGTCTGACAACTGCGTGCTTTCAAGAGGGTGGGACCTGCCCACTTGAGAGAGAGTGGAGTTTACCAGCTCTGCCAGTACTAGGGTAATGCAATCAACTCCTTTTTGGAGGACATGGAGGGGGCTGAGTCTAGCGGTGAACCTGATTTTACTGCATTAAAAAGTTCTTTAACAAGATTCTCCGTAAGGTGAGGAAATGACGAGAGATGGCCCACTTTCGGATTAGATGGTGATTTACTAGAAGGAAGAATACTCATGTCAATCATGTCAGGGAAAGAGGAATAGATGTTCAGTATTTTATACTGAAAGAAATGTGCAAATTATTACTGTGTTACACAGAAGCATCCACATAAGGGAGACTGTGGGCAGCATAGCAATATCTTTAAGAATCCTAAAGCTTTCTTAAGGGGAGTTGGAGGAGTTAGTAGTTTTAGTGGCATAAAAATTGGCTTGAGCCATTTTAATTTCTGCATGATATAGCCTGATAGATTTCCTATAGTCTGCTTTCCTGGAGTCAACAAACATCTTTCTCCATCTCATTTTCATATGCTTGGATTCTTTCTTCAGGGACAGTAAATGAGCGTTAAACCCTGGAGATGTATGTGTCTGGTTGCTACCTTTCCACCAACTAAGTGGGAGCACTCTGCCGAGTAATCAGTGATCCGGAATTGAACTGATGTGGTGCATCTGTAACACCTTCTATAAGTACAAAAAACTAATTATCCCTTGATTCACTCAATCAACAAGAACTCCCTATCAATAGTGGAATTCTTAATTCATATAAAACACATAGATAAACTAAAAAAATCTCACTCAAAGTCCCTGAAACAGTCAAACAATGATACTACTATAACATGCAGTGCAAACAAGTCAATTTATTTCTTTAGAACATGTAAATATTATTAAAACACAAATATTATAAAAACACCTATAATAAAACACAATGCGTCATTTCAGCATAATTAAAAACAATACAATTCATCAGATCAGGACATAACATAACCTCTTCTGACACTTTTCCCAAAGCGAACCCTAAAAATAGGGAGGACAAACAATGATAGACAGTATGTTTTGTCTTTTAGCTCAACAATTCCCTGGGAATAATTTTAGCAAGATTAGCCTGGATACATATACTCTGTTTTGTATCTACAGGTCCAACTTTTCCTCGGGATAATGTATAGAAATGTGTCGACGAGTTTCTATGGGTATCTGATTATTCCATCTTTATCAAGACAGTCATTATGTTCACTTTTCTTTGTGGCATATTTGATTGTCATACCCTGAATGAAAGTGAGTTGATATTTGCACTCATTCTTATACTTTTTTTGCAGACTCGAAGAATGGTTTATTAACTGGACCCCCTTCTTAATTGGACTTGAATAATCCCCGATTCCCAACTGCTGTATACTCTTGAACGGTTCAATCCGGAACCCCAGATGTCTAGTTTTGTGTCCAAGGGGTCCGCATATGAGGTCCAAGTTAGAGGGGCTTTTAGTACATACACTTCCTCACCTGCCGATGTGCTTACGTCACGCTCTTATTAGCTCACGGATTCCCCGTCCTGCTTCATCCTTTTGGAAAACTAGAATTCTGGGGTTCCGAATTGAACCGTTCAAGAATATACAGCAGTTGGGAAATGGGGATTATTCAAGTCTGTTTAAGTCTGATTACCCCCAAATCCTGTACCCCCAGCCAGATGGCAGGCTTAGGACAGGCATTTGCAGAGGACAGGAAGAGGAGAGCTGATGAAAATGAGCAATACCGTGGGTTGGTTTAGCCAGTTCTTAATCCTCTGAAGGGAAGTCATCCATGTTGGATTTTGGAAGTGCAATGCTTTGTGGAACAAGAAGATGCCACACTTTGGGGGAAGTTGCTATGCTTTTGGGTGCCACCTGTCAGGAATATAGTGGGAATAAGGCGGAGTTTGCACATGCACTTCCTGAGACTTGTGTGAAACGGAAGTGCGTACTACAATCCCCAACAGCACCTGCGGCTCACAGAGAATGTGACTTTGGAGGCATCCGGAGGGATAAAACGTTCCTGATCCTAGGAACGGTGCTTGCTGTTCCTTTTCCATAGCGGATACCTGGAACAGCCATCCTGTGTTCTGTTTACCCCCTCTATACCCTAGTCCGCATAGTTTTTCTTTCCCGCGCAGGTTTGCACTGGATGAGTACCGTATTTCGCTTTGCTGGGCGTATTGAAGAAGAAAGGGGGCTCCGCTTCCCAGCCGTGATCATTCCATTCCTCCTGCCAGCAGGCTTTCTGGCAGTTATCTCGGCTGGATTCTCACTATATTCCAAACCCAGTGAGCCACCTGGAGTACTCCCAGCCCGACTATGGTTTCTGGACAACCCCACCTGCTCCTGTGACGTTACAGAGAGCAATCGAGGCTTCACCAAATAAGTGACTGTAACACTTGGTGTTTCCAGCTTCCAGTACTATTGTTTGATTTTGTTTCTTTGATCCTTGGGACCTTTTGCCTGTGCTTCTCTTGGTTCAAGGTGCTTACTCTCGGTGACAGAGAGCCCCGGAAGCTGGGCTTCCATCAACTCTCGACTTTCAGAGGCAGCATACATGTGTGCAACTTAATGGGCCTTGCGTTTCTAGTAGTGCACAAAGAAGTGGCACTTACATTTGTTTATTTCAACATCAGTACTTGCTGGGATTGTAAGTATGTCTTCCTAGATAGAGGGTATCTAATCAAGAAATAAGGTACTGGTATGTTTGCATTCTGCAGCCTAGGGTATTTAGGTATTATTCTACGTTCTGGGAAAACCGGCCAGCGCTCCTGCAGCCCAGCAGTGTTTATTATTCTATCCATCTCCCCTTTTCCCCCTTTGCACTGCTTATCAGAGTAGTAGAGTTGGTTTCTTCCTTGTGGCATAAGTTTGGAGGGAATTGGGGGTTCCCGCGTCGAGTCCATCATCCCTGATGGGCGTTATAGAAGGTTAGTGACTACTTGCTTACCAAACCTGAAAGCACCCAGCATCTTAATGCACAGGTCCCCCTGCTTGTTGCCCCAGATTAAATATGTCAGAGCTGCATAGTCTCTCAGATCTGCTGTCTGAAACTAAAAGAAGAAGAAGAAGGACTGCCTTGCTGGAATCTGGATTTGCACCCAAAGGCCTACACTCTTAATGACTGTGCCTGCTGCACAATCTGGTACTACATCCCTGGGGACTACACCCTGCTTCCAGGATTAAGGAGTGGACTCCCTGAAAGTTACAGGTTAACAGGTCCCACTTGCATCATCTCCACCAAGAGTCCCCATCCTGGAGTGCATCTAGTGGACTTTTATGGATTTGGCCAGGTGCATAGCGGGAATTGTAGTCCAGATATCCCTGAGGCCATCTAGGAGATTCCAGGCCATTGGATTGGTGTTTTGGACACTTGGAAACTACGAGGATACCTTCAGGAAGCACCACCTGAAGTTTGGGGACGTTTGGAGAACTTTTGTTGAAAAACTCCATGAGGTGACCGACCCAACGTCGGGAGTCAAGCCGACTGTCAAGACAACTTACTAGTGCCAGTACTTCAACAGGAGCAGATGCCAGGTTCTCAAATCTCCCTCGTGACTACAAGCACAGGCCTGGTAGTAAAACCTGTATTCCTGCAGCCACCAGGGGGAAAGGGAAAGGGAACTAGGATAGAAAAGAGAGACTGTATCCAGGTCCAGTGATTCTGTCAGAATCCTCCATGGATTGGAATGGTCTTTACTCTGCACTATGTTATCCACTCACATCCAGTGATAACACTGTGACGGAACCTGCAGTTGGAAGACAAGGATTTAAGGTGGAGATCATCCTGCCTAACTACCTGGACAATAAACAGACTTGCCCCTCTCTGTATAAATTACAATGTCAATAGGTAGACTTAGCAAACTCCTTCTAAACAGTCTTAGAATTTCGTAGAAGAAGAAGTGAACCTCTGAAGGCTTTTAAAAACCAAGAGAATGAATTTCGTTAGTGGTTCTGAATTCTCAAATACTGTTTACAGTGTCTTTAAGTCTCAAAAATCTGACTGGGGCGTTATCAGATGTCTAGAACTGCCAAAACCTGTCCTCTATCTTCAGGAGATACTGGAGACATAAGTCGCCAGTAACAGAAAACTCCGGGTGTGCACACCGGTCCTCACAAGGCGGAGCTTAAATATATTGTTCTTCTCTGACTGAGCAGGCGCCGAAAAAATACAAGAAATTCTCCACAGAGTAGACGCCAAAAAGAAACCTTCTTCTCCTGAGAGGAGTTAAATTGAAGTGCGAAGATTCTATAGCTCGCGCCTTTCAAAAGCACTGTCAAGCTGGAACGATCAGAACAACTAGAACGCTGATCTCAGACTGCATGGCGGCTGCTATGCTGGGTAAGTGTTTTTTAACTAAACCATATGGTGCATAAACCTTTGTAGCAGAAGCCAAGCATGTGGATGGCGCTTTAGCCAACGAGGGTACAGGGCTATTTTGCGTCTTTTCTTACCTAGGAGTTTTATCCATTTGCAAGCAGCTGATTTCCTGACACCGATTAAGTTAAATCTCAACATGACCAGGATTTCAGGATCATCCTGCTGAAAGCTCCAGTGCTCTAGACTTTCAAGATTTCGCTGGGGCATTGCAGAGAGTCAAGCCAGTGAACCCTCACTGAATCCAGCCTGCTGAGGATAGTCGATTGACGTCTGAAGAAAAAGCTCTAGAAAAGTTCCTATGTGTGAAGGTGAAATTTTGAGCATGACCTTCTAGTGTATCCGACCAGGGCTCCATCGCAGTCAGCCTCAAACTTTGACTTTGTTCCAGTCAAGCCCAACTAGATATCCCAAAGTGTAACTATAAGCTTTTGAGCACAAGAAACTGTTAATTCTTTAAAATGTTATATCTCAAGATCCCTACATTGGATTATTGTCATTTTGGTGCCTATTTGTTCATAAAAATAAACCCTATATTATAAATCAGTGTGGGATTTTTATTGCTTTTGGTGTCTTACTTATTTGATGTATTAATGTTTTTAAATTCTTTACACTCCTGTCCCCTAAGTTAGGCCTGCCTGCTCGCTGCCAGCTACCATTTGTTGAGCAAGGGACTAATTTATTGAGAACTTCACTGGATCTTGCACTGTGTTAGTGGGCTTATTGCTAGTGGTGGGTGCACATTTACCCTTACCAATAACCCACTTTCCAGCATATGGGAAAGCAAAGCTCTGTAGGAAGAGCAATGCCATATCCCTCAATGCAAAAAAACATTTGATAGAGTAGAATGGGAATATCTATTCAGGATTATGAACAAGTTCTGGCTGGGACGGGAAAGGTAAGTGAGGTAAAATGGCTATATTGATCACTATTGCCACAGATTAATAGTGGTGGTCATCTGTCATGTGTAATTCAGATCAAACCTTGCATGCAACAGGACAGCCCACTCTCCCACCTCTTATTTTTTCTCACCCTTGAACCACTAGCCAAGTCAATACTGACAGTGAAAATGGATAGGAGGATCCCTACATTGACAGACCAGGTGAAGACATTTTTATACCCCAACGATATTGAGATGACGGCAACCACACTGCATACATCTATCCCCACACTGATAGCACTGAAACTTGTTTTATCAGTCCTTAGGATTCAATATAAATCATGGGAAAAGTGAAGCACCTACTCTTTCCAGATACACCACCAGACCCAGTTTATGTGCTTTCCCAATGACATGGATGCAGTGGAGATTATGATACCAAGAGACTTTGTTGAACTGTGAACATAACAATATACTCCCATTATTAAAGAAAACTAGAACTGACTTTGTGAAATGAACTTTATTCCATCTACCATTATGGGGTAGGTTTCAAGCGGTAAAAATGGTGGATGTACCTTGGTTCATGCTTACTATTCAGAAACAGAAATGTCTACTCAGTAAGAATGATGTGACAATTAAATTGTTTACGTGGGGTCCCTCATGACCCCGTTGAAAATAATATATACACATATAGTTGCAGGTGTACTCAGACTACAAGATATGGGAAGAATAATTACAATTATAATATACAGTGATGCAGCAACGGAAGGCACTCTCCCATCGGTTGCCACAGAATGTAAAATTATCAAATGTGAATACACTCTAGATAACATATACTGCTACAGCCCATAATAACCAAATATTGACCTGCATGTCCCAGAACTGGCAAAACTGCACATACACTACTTGCTGGACCAGGCTTGCTCAGCAGGGTCACCTCCAAACTTTTTGCCTTCACCCCTCCTGCTTTGCTGAACTTGTTTTTGTTGGCATTATGACTCTTTTCCTACTAACCAATGGTAATGCGCTGGTGCTCTCGCCTTCAAGCATGTTAAAGTTAACTTACACCCAACTGGCACGGTTAATGCGCTTGTAAATCCCTAGTTTATGCTACTAAATGTACATCAGGGCCTGTAAGTTAAATGCTACTAATTGGCCTGCAGCCAGCACTCATTGTGACTCCCACTAAAGTAGCCTTTCAAAAACAACTCAGGCTACCACTGTAGCCTATAGTGCAATTTTAAACTGCCAATTCCAACTGGCAAAATAAACCATTTGCCAGGCCTAAACCTTAAATGTTAATACTTAGAAGTCACCCCTAACATAGGCCCTAAAAGCCCATAGGTCAGTGTGCATGGAATTTAAAACATTGAACATGTGGGTTTATGTTTTACATGTCCTGGTGGTGAAAGACTCCCATTAGATTCCACTGCGCTACCTTATTACGTTTAGTAAGTGCTAACTTTGTATTGGGAGCAGATAGAAATATGCTGTTTGGACTCAAAAGACGTGTAAATAAAAATTCTTTTTAATACTATAGTTGGATTTTAAGTCACTATTCTGACAATGCCACATTTATAAAGTTAAACCAAAGGGGATGACGGACGAGGTGTTGAACATTGCATGCACTCACCCCCAGTCAACTGATCTGGGTTTAATCTATCATCATTCTTTAGCTCACTCCGCCACTCCAGTTCAGACATGGCCATATGCAAATCAGTCTGACCCTGTGCTTCATGGGAACAGTTCAACGCAAACTGCCAAGCCATGTCTTCCCTGGACCGGAAACAAGCATCCTGGGACCAGTTTCTGGCTAATCAGCCGTCATCAGCCAGGCTAACTTGAATCCAGTGGCAAAGTGAGCAAGGGACCCACGCCTGGGCATACGCTGCCAAGTTAGGGCAAACAAAGCAAAACCAAAGGGGATGATGGGCAGAGTGTTGAACATTGCAAGCACTCACCCCCAGTCAACGGATCTGGGTTTAATCCATAATCTTTCTTTAGCTCAGTCTGCCACCCCAGTTCAGACATGGCCATACGCAAATCAGTCTGACCCTGTGCCTAATGGGAACAGTCCAGCCTGAACTGCCAAGCCATATCTTCCCTGGACCGGAAACAAGCATCCTGGGACTAGTTTCTGGGTAATCAGGAGTCATCAGCCGGGCTAGCTTGAATCCAGTGGTTTTTATAAAGTTGGCATTTCCTTGTCCTAACCATCTGTGCTTTCTGCCAGTGTACTGGGCCATGTGACCGTGAATGGCTCTGGATTTGTGTATTCTTTCCACACAGTGACACAAAGGATACTAGGTGTGGACAGGATGAGCCATCCTGCCAGGATGGCTGGGGGCAGGATGTGCTCTGCCCCACTCATAATTCAAAGAGCTTGCCTTCGGAACACACAAAGAACCCTCAAACATACACAAAGGACCCTCACACCAGCCTGTCACCCCAGATTTCCTGTTGCCTTGACAGGGGAAAGGAAGAAATTTCCAGATCAGATGTGGGGGTAGGAGAGGGTGTTCTCCAACATACAAAGGCTGGCACCAGGTATAAATATTAGACCTACTGAGCCACTAATCAGAACTGGACATTACAGAAGAAGGACTGCCACCAGAGAACTGCTATGCTGCTACCATAAGACTGTCCTGCTGTTTGAGGACTGGCTTACTCTCTGAGAAGGAAGAATGAACCTGCTCCCTTCTTCCAAGGCTAACCGGAGTGACTCCAAGGGTCAGTTGACTGACTTTCTGTCTGAGCTACAGGGACATAACAAGCTCCAGAGGCCTCCTTGCAACTGTCCAACTGTCTTGCTTCATTTGACTTGCCTGGACCTGCAACTGGACATGCCTGAGCCCCGAAGGTCTTTGCTGAAGTGTGTTCCTTATCCTCAAGAGGTGCTTCCTCGGGCATCAATTCTCCTGAAAAGAAAGCTGAAATCAGTAGTCTTATGCTCTTTGAGACAGTAAATGGGCCTGTTCGCGTTGAGACTTTGCCGCCCATGACAACCACCAACATGAAGTTCCAGTGAGCCCTACTCTTTGCGCTACAGTGGGATTTGAATTCAGTGCTACAGCAACTACAACCCACGGTGACCACCAAAACGTAGCTCCAGAAACGACTACCTACGACAACTGACTGGCTCTTCGCATTAGAGCAACGACAGTCAGTGCAACCCAGCATGCTCTTCTAGTTACAGACAAAAACTTTTAAGGAGCATAAAAGACTAGGAAATGGAGCGAAAGGAGGGTAAGGGGTAGGGTAAAAGGGGTAGGAGGGAGATACGACAGAGAGACGAAGGTAAATTCTGCCCAAGGTCCAGCTGGGTAGGAGAGCGCCGAGGGGGAAGTCCACAGCCCAAACTGAAGGCTTATGATAATCTTCCACAGGAAGCTATATTTAAATTCATCTACTTTAAGAGTAACCATAATAAGCTTTGGACACAATTGTGAATTATTAGATCAGAGCTATTACCATATTCAGAAAGCTAGAGGTATGCACTGAGCTGATGCAACATGACACATAAACTATGGAAATGGAGGAAAGTACAATCCTATTGGACAGGCAGATGGAGCACTCTGACATAGAGGCAGATGTGAATTTAGTTCCATCAAGCCTCTTATCTATATTTCATGGCATGGCAGATTTCACTGTACCTACAAACCACAGGTGTTGCTGATTAGCAATTGTGCTAGCAGCAGTGAAGTAAGTCTGGGCGGTGCACTCTGCTCCACTTGCGGAGTTTTCCGCACTCCGTGTTACAAGGAGCTCACGGAGTTCCGAAAAACTCAGTTCCGCCTAGCAGAGACAAGTTTTTTTCCTTGCTTGCATTTGTCAACGTCACATTAGTGATCGCAAGCAAGTAAAATCCACCTCCCGGCAAGATTTTTCCTCCTTCACGATCGTCAACATCAAGTTGGTGAGCGGAAGCGTGGAAAATCAACCTCTCGGCGAGATTTCCAAACGCGGACAGTCATATTTCTCATTGCGAGTGGTTGCGTATGCTCGCGACTGCTTGCGTTGAGAAACCATCCATTCGCGTTGAGAAAGCTGCAGCTTGAGTAAAAATCTGCGCCCTCTTCTGTTGTGCATGGTTCCGTTCGCGATGATTGCACAGTGCACTCAAAATCACAGCGTATTGAATTTATCGAACGCACTCCGCTGATTGCAGTGCTCCGCGTAGCAAGGCAGACTTTTTTTTTCATGCCGGAACTCTGCGAACTCCACCCATGCTTCCAGTGAAAACATGTATACTCCACTACTACTGGAGGAAACCGACAATACTGAACCATGAAGAATGAGTGACAGTACTGGCAAGATAAGTGAATGGGGAGAAGGCTATGTATGTATGAAATGATCAGATGACTCACGACCTATTCTGGCAGCCAACCTTGAAACTCTAATTACCATATACGACTTATTCACTTGATAATTGCCACTATCTATAGCTAACTCATAATAAAATGCAACCCTGCTGTGGTACCATGAATAGAAAATATGCTATTAAACAATGAGAAAATGGAAGAACTTATCATAATGTATAAATAGAGGAGGGAGGGTGGTGGCTGTGGAAGAAACGTCATTACCATCTACAGAATTATCATGAGTATAGGACAGGTACTTTTTTTTTTCAGAACTAGATTTTATTGGCATTTCAGATATGATTGCAAGACATTCACAGCGCTCCGAACACCGGAGGGGCTGTGAGCAGATAATCAAGAGGCAATGCAAAGCAATCAACGCTACAAACAGGATAAGACATTAACTTTGAAGTACCCGATCCCCCCCAACCCCATAAAACCACCCCCTCCCGGGTCCCACCCTAGCCCTGTCCACGATGGTTACCTGAATCTTCGCAAATCAGTCTATAAAATAACGGTAAAGCACTCACATCCTCACCCCGGCTCACAGGACAAATGATCTTCAGTTGCAATCTGCCCCGGCGGCGGCTCCAGCCACAACCCCCTGTAGTCGGCCCACCTCTTCCAGATTTTATAATGCTTTCTGGGGCAACCACGAGCCTCAAATACCGGGCGTTCCAGCCCCATACAATAATCCATGCCCCGTTTCCATACCTCAATTGGGGGAGCCCTAGGGTCTTTCCAGGCGCGGGCCACGTCCCTCTTGGCCAGTGTAAGGCCCAGGAGTAGCAAGTGCCTTTTATAGAGGTTGCCACCCACCTGCTCCAAAACATGAAGGAGGCCTAGCTGTGATGTACGTGGGAGTTGCCAACCCAGAACCTCGTCCAAACAGTCCCATATACGCCTCCAAAATCCCTCCAGAGCCCCACAGGTCCACACGGTATGGAGGAACGTGCCCACCTCTCTGCCACACCTCAGACAATCAGGGGAGGCAATCAACCCGGCTCGCCACAGCCTCTCTCTCGTGTAGTAAGCCCTATGCAGATATTTAAATTGGATAAAACGCAGTCGTACAGCTACGGCCGCCTCCCTCGGAGCCGCGAGGGCCTCCCTCCATCCCTCCTCATCAATCTCTCCAACATCCCTCTCCCACTTGGACCGCAGGCCATCCAGGGAGGACGAACAATGGGTAACAAGGGATTGGTAGATGCAGGATATTTTTTTTTCTGTCAAGTCTCCCATAAATAGTTTCGCTTCGAGCGGACTAAATTCTGGCAGAGAGTCTAACCCCTCCAAGGCGGGGGAGATAGCGTGGCGGAACTGCAGGTATTTAAAGAACTGGGTACGTGGCATATCAAATTCGTCCCTCAGCTCCTGGAAGGATTTAAGGGTTGTGCCCCTCATGACATGCCCCAGCGCCGAGATCCCTATCGAGTCCCAGCCGCAAAACCCCTGCAGAGTCGATAAGGCCGGCAGACGACCGTTCTGCCATAGCGGGGTCTCCCTAGTCAGCGCATTCCACCATCCCATACGACTAAGTGCTCGACGCCAAACCTGGAAGACAACCTGCGTGACCACCGGGAGCCTCTTTCTCTTCCTCGCCGAGTAGAGCAACGTGTGCAAAGTATCCGGGTCCATTAGGTACCTTTCCAGGGCGTACGCTGGGTCACCCCGATCCCCGTACCACCATTCGTTGAGTACCAATAAATGGGACGCTTGGTAGTAGGAGAGGATGTCCGAGGACGCAAGGCCACCGCAGTATGTAGAGAGGAAACAGGTGCGGAGGGCCACGCGAATAGCCCCCCCAGCCGAGAGGAAGCGGCCCAGCGCCGAGTTAACCTGGCGAAACCATTGTGGCGGGATAGGATAGGGATGGTTTTGCAGCTGGTAGAGCAGACGAGGAAGGGCCACCATCTTAAAGATGGCCGACCGGCCGTACAAGTTCAAGGGCATTCGGGACCACGTTTTCATATCCGACCGGACCCTGTCCCAGACCGGAACGATATTGCGCTCCCACGAGACTCCAGGGATATCGGTCACGAAGACCCCAAGATATTTAAAGCCTCCTGTCGCCCTCTGCAAGGCGGATGCCCAGGTTCCCAGAGCCATTCCGCTGCCCATGGTCCACAAGACGGACTTCTTTACATTGATATTAAGCCCTGAAACTTCACCAAATACCTTCATAATGTCAAGGACTCTTGGGCCTGACCTGTTGAGATCCGTAAGAAAGAATAGCACGTCGTCCGCGTAGAGCGCGATCCGGTCTGACGGCCCATCCTCCCACTCGAATCCCTTCAGCTGCGCGTCCATTCGCACCCAGGCCGCAAGAGGTTCCATCGCGAGCGCAAATAAGTACGGCGAGAGCGGGCATCCCTGTCGGGTACCCCGTCCGATGGGGAAGACGTCCGAAATCGCACCGGCCACTCGCACAGACGCTGTCAAATCGGTATATAGCAGCCGAACATACGAGAGAAAATGAGGGCCGAGATTCAGACGGGGTAGGAGTGCCTGCAAATAGACCCAGCTCAGCGAATCAAAGGCTCTATCAATGTCCGCTAACAGAAGCGCCGCCTGGGAGCCTGTGGCCCGCATCATCTCCAAGGCCACCTGGGCCCGCCTAATGTTGTGTCTAGTGGCCCTGCGTGGCATAAAGCCAGCCTGGTCCGGATGGACCAGGGCGGTAATCAGTGGGAGGAGGCGGTTGGCGAGTGCTTTCGCCAGTATCTTCGCCTCAATATTCAGAAGTGAGATAGGGCGGTACGATTCATGGCGTTCCGGCGGTCTTCCCGGTTTGCAGAACACCAAGATTTCAGCGTGCCTCCAGTCCGGCGGCAGCTGACCCAACTCTCTAGCCGCATCTAATGCTTTCTTGAAACAGGGCCCTAACTGAAGGTGGTATTTCCGAAAGAACTCGCACGGGAAACCGTTCGGCCCCGGGGCCTTCCCGGCGTTCAATTCACCGAGTGCCACGCCTAATTCCTCTGCCGACAAAGGAAGCTCGAGACTATCTCGCTCCTCATCGGAGATCCCCCGTGGTGGGAGGTCCGCCAGAAATTTGTCCACGGCCTCCGCCGGGAGAGATTCTCGGGGGGCGTATTGTGTTTCATAATAGCGCGCAAAGCTGGCGGCAATGACCCCCGGGTCAATTACAGAATTTCCGGCCTCATCTCTCAGCGCCGGCAGCGTCTGAGCTTGGAACTCGCTCTGGCACAGCCTGTACAGCATAGAGCTGGACTTGTCCCCCCATTGGTATATTCTACTCTGCGTTGCAAGCCAGATATGGCGTGACTCCTCTAGACGCAGGGAAGCAGCATCGCTCTGCGCCTGCAGTAGACGTCGTATATCCTCCTCCGCCCCAGTCTCCGTGGACCGCGCCTCTAAAGTGCGGACGCGATCCGCCGCCTTCTCCAGGCCCTCCCCTCGCGCCCTACGGGCCTTTGCGCACCAGGCTATATCCACCCCCCTAAGCGTAGGCTTCATGGCCTCCCAAAGGGTCACCGCGTCTGACTCTGGTTGGTCATTGTCCTCCCAGTAGTGAGCGATGGCCTCCCACATATGGGACTGGTAGTCGTCCTGCTGCAGGTGCCAAGTAGAGAGGCGCCATCGGAATGGCTGCCGCCTCCTGTCGAGGAGGATGTCAATCGCAACAGGTGAGTGGTCAGATAGCCCACGCGGCAGTATGGCCGTCGACGTCACTCTTCCCATCACGGCGCATGGGACAAATAGGTAGTCTAACCATGAGAAGGACCGATGGATCGCCGAGACATAGGTATATTCCCGACTGTGTGGGTGTTGAGAGCGCCAGGCATCCATCCATCCCATACCTCTCGCCAAGTCATTCAGTTTCGTAGGGGCAGCCGCCAGCTGTCCGCCATCCGGCCTGCGACGATCCACGGTTCCATCCATAACGTCATTCCAATCACCTCCAATCACCGCAAGCGCATCGGGAATCTCGGCCCAAACAGTGAACAGCTTCTCCACCAGAGACCATTGTAGGGGGGGGGGGAGCATACACACTACCAAAGACCACCTGTTCCCCGTCAATCATTCCTTGGATAAAAACGTATCTGCCCTGAGCATCTATCCAATGCGTAGAATGAACATAGGACACCCTGCGGTGAACCAGGATCGCCACACCCCGGGACCCCCGTACAAAGCCAGCATGGAACACTTGATGATACCCATAGCGCTGCAAACTCAGAGTCTTGGTACCTAGGAGATGAGTCTCCTGTAACAGCAGGACATCCGCCCTCTCCCTCTTCCCCTGTCGCAGCACAGCGCCTCTTTTAATTTTATCTAGCATGCCCCTCACGTTCCAACTCACAATTCGAAGCGCGACTCGGGGGAGCTCCGAAGCAGATCCCCTAGCCGCCATCAACTAGGCAGAGCAATAATCGTCCGGGTGTGTGTGAGTGCAATGAACCATAAAACATGTACCTAACCAGGTGGACCATCGTGCGTGGACAAGTTGCCCCTGTGGACCCAAACAGTTCGCATCCCCCCACCCTCCACCACCGAACCCAACCCCAACCCAACTCCCGGAAAACTGGCCTCCCCCCTCCCCTATACCTCAACAACATTGAAGTATCTTTCGCGGTGCAGGAGTGCCCTAACCCCCAACGGGAGGTCAGTGGCCACCCACTCCAATGGATCCCCATCAACCACTCCCTCAACCCCCAACGAGCCCCACTAGGTGGGCAAGGAACGACTGCGGGCGACTGTACTGCCGCTACTCTGGGGCAGTAGTCCGCCTCCCCATCCCCCCCCCAACCCCCTCCCACCCCGCAGCTCAGAACTGATTATCTAGTCCATAACACAAGTTAGCAGAGCTTCGGCCATTGTCAGACACCTCAGGCTGGGCCACTCTCAGTTGCCTGCAAAGTCCATTCCACAGCTCAACACAGATAAGGACCGCAGGGCTCTTCTCATTTCAAGAAGCTGACTCCCGGGAGTTCGGAGGAGCAGTCTCCTCTGCTGCGCCCCTCTTGGCCGGGGACCCCTTAGTGGAACGGGATCGCCAGTTGCTCCTACTGCGTGAGCGTCGGTGGGTCTGCCGCGGCTCCGTCGAGGAGGATGAAGCAGAGTCCCGGGCCGGTGGAGTGTGAGGTCGAATCCGAACCGTCTCATCAGTCCATGTAAAGACCTCTTCCGGAGAATTGAAGAACATGGTTCGAGATTGAAAGACCACTCGCAGACGGGCCGGGTAGAGGAGAGCGTACTGAATTTTGAGTCCCCTCAAGCGAGCCTTGGCCTCTGTGAAGGACTGCAGTTGACGCTGTACCAGCTTAGTGTAGTCCGGGAATATCATGATTCGATGATTGTCGCACATGAGAGGTTCCTTCAGCCGGGCTTGCTTCAAAATAGTGTCTCTATCGTGATAGTTAAGTAGTTTGGCTATGACCGGTCTTGGGCGCTCTCCAACTGGCGGCTTCGGAGCAAGCGCCCTGTGCGCCCGCTCAATGACAAAACAGCGAGAAAGGGACTCTGCCGGCATCCATCCCTCCAGCCATTGAGTAAGGAAAGCCTCCATGTTTCCCTTCTCACAATCCTCCGGAAAACCAACGAACCGGAAGTTGTTGCGCCGGGCCCGCCCTTCGGCATCCTCCACGCGAAGCGCCAGACCTTTCTGGATCCCTTCCATGGCCGCGACTTTCTTCTTCAATATGGCCACGTCGTCCTCCACCCCGGTGATCCTTGTTTCGGCCTCGGTGATGCGCGCCACTGCATTTCTTAGGTCTTGGCGCAACAGCGTAACATCAGCTCCGACTGCCCCTATCTTGGCGTCCAGGGTATCTCTAGACTGAGCAATTGCCGCCAATATTGCAGCAGTGTCTGGCCCCTGGGGCGGAGGGCCCCCGGCCGCCCCAGCCGCCCGGTAAACTTATCAAGGGCACCTTGTTTCGAGGATCCACTGCCTCCTCCCCCTCTGGTCATGGTCCACAGCTGGTGAAGACCGCTCAGCAGGAAACCGCCCCTCTCAACCAGCCTGGGTTCACCGTCGCAGCCCGGGGGGACCCTCCGCCGGCCGCTCGCCGGCAGGCCCACCAGTCAGCCCCCTCGTGTAGCTCCAGGCACAAGCGGTCACCGAATTCGCAGTCTGGCGCGCCGGGACAGGCAGTCCACTCTCACTGTGCTGTGTAGGCCTCAAATGTCTTCACTGCTCGCCCCGAGCCACCACTCAGCTCCACAGGCCCGTGATTGGGACGCGGCAGCGCAACCACCAGGCCCCGCGCCGCCCCGGCAGCCCCACACGATCAGGAAGGTCAGCAACAGGGGTGGCGCACCAAATCACTGTTCCATAACCCCAGGTCGCTGCTCCGCGGTAAGGGGGCCCCCCAAGGGGGGGGCACGCCGCGGCTCGATTTAGCCTCCAAGTCGTGGGCCTCTATGGCAGCAGGTCAGGCACCCTCCAGGCGCCTCTGTGGAAGGGCGGTGCACCCGCACCTCGGGGATCAGGTCAGCCGCGGTCCGACCCGACTGCCGGAATCCCCACTGTCCCTCCTCCGCTCAGTGCAGTCACCGCCTCGCGCCCCCAGTGCACACTTACCACCGGGGTCGCGTCTCGAGAATCAGGCCA
This sequence comes from Lissotriton vulgaris, assembly GCF_964263255.1. Classification (NCBI taxonomy): domain Eukaryota; kingdom Metazoa; phylum Chordata; class Amphibia; order Caudata; family Salamandridae; genus Lissotriton; species Lissotriton vulgaris. The sequence continues at coordinate 862,951,654 of NC_141698.1, read as the reverse complement.
CACTCGGGTCCCCGCCGCCACCAGCAGGCAGATGAGCAGGTCCGCATCGGCCACAGCCTCCCAGCAGCTCTTCAGTCCCCCAGGGGCACCACCGGGTCCGGCCCGGAGCTCCGCCGACGGCCCCTCAACAGTGTCCAGGTCATAGATGGGGCCGGGCCGCAGCGCCGCCGCACCTCCGCGGCCGCTGTCCGCCCTCCCACTTCTCGGGCGTCGCCAAAATTCACCGCCCTGCTGCAGCCGCCGGCACAGGCCGCACCGCTCACGGGGCCCGCCGAGCCCGATCCGCACCACCGGCGCGGCTGGAAACCTCCTCGCACCTGCCGGACACCCTCCGCCTTTATCTAATGCCGCGGGATGGGCTAAGGCACGGGGGAAGGCAGGATAGATGGGCAGAAAATGATGCGGCGGACGGAGCTCTACAAGGTTGCGTCCGCCATGACAGCCGCCGCAGCCACGCCCCAGGACAGGTACTTTTGATATTATAATTCTTTCCACATTTCTATACAACTTGGAAAGTTCCTTTTAAAAACATCTTACTATCATATGACTTTCCAAGACTTTCTGGTGACTAGAATTGTATACCCTTGTCACTGACCATTAGGATTTATTAATTGGTTGGTAAATTGTGGCACATAATATGTGCAGATTAAGAAATGGCAATAAAATATTTATGTAAATTACTCTATTTCAGCCACCACTAAAGCATCCTTCACTGGATCCATCCCACCAACTTCAAGGCACAGACACGGACAGGCAGCTTATCCCCCTCCAAGCAAGTGTCAGATTAGACAGATGAATTAAATCAGAGGCATTTACTATATTGATTTAAGAAAGCAATGGTGCACCATCCAAAGTCACTCTATCAGCACAAACAAGTCAATTGTCCAAAACAGAGAAGACTTCAGTGTTTCTCTTTTTTTCTCTTTCTTTATTTTTTTTTTATACCGGGAAAAATACAGAGTTCAAAACAACGAACAGCCGATGCTTTTCGTCCTTATGCAGGACTTCTTCAGGGCTGTTATGTACAAACAAATAAATATACAAATATAAGCACAAACTTACAACATATATAGGATACTTCATACAAGAAAAAACTGTTTACAACATATTTATGGTACTTCATACAAAAAAGAAAACAACAACAACCAGGCTTGATTTCCTGCCCATAAAACACAACAAAGACAGACTCATATCATATTAAAATATTACAACACTTTCACATGACAAGAGGAACACTGATACATAAGTCTTCCATACTTTTTCACATAGGGGGAATTATGTCCTAGGGACCCTGATTTATACATGTCTCCTATGGTTACACACTACATTGGAGGTACAATTAAATCCAAAAGCCAGGGGCTCCAAAAGTGAAAGAAAAATAAGCATATAACATCACCCAGAAGTCCCTAGGTGAAAGAGAAAAGAGGAGGGAAAGAGGGTAAGCGGGGAAAAAAAATAGCGTTGATGATGTCCCAGTCACATTATAAGAATATCAGTACATCAAAAGCCTAAGAGCATAGCAAGAAGCATAATTAAGAAAAGGTAATAGCAACAATAACAGGAAGAAAAAAAACAGTTTGATCATGTGGACCAAATTTCGATGAAGGAGGGGATGGATACAGAGAGCGCAAGTCACGAGCATAATACGCAGAGCATGCATGCACATACATAAGATGAGTGAGGGTGGTACCCACCAATGGATTAGGATGGGGTCAAGCCCATCCACAAAAGAGGGGGATTCCTTTCTGCAACTAGTTCCCCTTCCAAAGAAGTCTACAAAGTATGAGACACAAGTTGAGTGCAATTTATAATTGAGAAATAATGAGATCAAAAAAGTAATCTATCCCGCATGGCATTCACTTACATTGTGATTAGAGTGTTGCACTGTAAATATCTAGGCAACAACTGATAATAGCCAAGGAGGCCACGTCCAAATGCGATGACGTCTTATTCAAGTCCTGGCTGGGAACTAGTACTGTGACAGTGAGTACCAAACAGTGTGCACACAGCTCCCACTCAATATAGTGGGTAATTCATTAACTCCTTGGATGCTCATGACGAGCTGAGCTCATCATGAGCAACGGCGCTCCGGTGCTCATGACGAGCTCAGCTCGTCATGGCCCGTGGAACGCTCAGGTGCGGGGAGAATTCCCCCGCTGTGCTGAGCGTTCCACGAGAGGCAATACACCTGTGACGAGCTGAGCTCGTCATGAGCACAGGAGCGCCGTAGCTCATGACAAGCTCAGCTCGTCATGAGCATGGGAGCACTGTGCGCGCCCCGCTCCCCCTCAGCACAGCGGGGGATTAATCCCCGCAGCGAAGGGGTTTATAGATTGGAAAAATCGGGTTAGGTGCTATTAGCCAGGAGGTTCCACTGTCAGCGTTTTTTGTTTACTGCATTTCCTATATTGGATGACCTAAGAAAAGAAGGTGTGCAGGGGAACACCATAACCCTTGTCGATTTGGACCTGCCTGCCACCTTTGGTTCAGTGGACGATAAGAGCTTGGCTGACCCTTGATTGAATATTGACAGGAACTGGTGCAGGTCCTTTTGACACAACAATAAGCAGCGATCACATCCCCCAAGCTAAATCAGCATTAAAATGTTCAAAATGTGGAAGATATCAAGGTTTGACCTTTCAATTTTGTCATCAATATCTGCGGTTCTTTCTTGCATTGATAACATTTCTCTTCTTTTCACTTAATAATTACAATGAAAATATCCCTGCTGACTCTATCTTTCGTATTTTTCTCTGATGAGCTTAGCGGTCCATGAATTAGTTGCCAAAATTGCTTCAGTGTTCACTTTATAATTAAAATGGGTGAAAATATCCAAATTCTGGTTATTCTATCGTTCAGGCCTGTCTCTTAGAAGCTAAGTAGCTGCAGGCAATCAATGCCCAGATGTGCAACAAGAAGCTGCTGACTTATGAAAACGGATGTCCTAGTCGTTGTGCAAAAGCACACCGGCGGTCCCCTCTTGAGGCCTTCTGATGTGGGCCACACCCCTTCTTAATAAAGCCATGTCTTACAACAGTGTTTTACCAAGTGTTAATGGCGGAACACCAAATGACAGAGCAGATCTCAGCAAAACTATTCATATATTTGTTTGACATATTGATCATTTCATAACCAGTGGCGGCTGGTGAACTTAAATAGGATAGGGCATAAATACCAATTTTGCATGATGGAGTCCTGTTCAGTCAATCAATCAGGTGTCTAGTAAAGCGCGACTACTCACACGTATGGGTCTCACCACGCTGTAGGGGGGGACCGCTGATCCGTCAAAGGCACTGCGTTTCAGTCGAAGAGTCCTGTTAGCTATACCAATCTGCTTGTTGGGAGGGGAGGGAAGTTACTACCAAAAAACACTCTGGATGATACAGAACGTCAACTCATATAAGTGTGAATTCATGTTGATAGCTATTAGACATGTTTCACTCTATCTTTCACACAGCCAAAGGTATGATTTATTTTTAACAGTGTTAAAAAGCGCTAAATTCTGTCCATCATGGATCAGATGAACTTTGTTTCTGCTGTTGCAGTGAAAAGCATTTGAAATACTTTATTTGTATCCAACATTTATAATTAGATGATAATTTTTCTGGCAGCCAGGTATGGTTTGATCATGCTGCTTCACAAACTTGGCACCTCTAAGAGAGTAAACTGTAGATGCTCGTTGTCAGACAGAAATAAAGCATTAGTAGCCTGATGCACATAGATTCCTAATTAGAAATCGTAAATTTCATCCAATAATGATTTGCAATTTGCGACTTTTCATCAGGAATCTACTAAAATGGAATCAGTATGTGTGTGCAATTTGCACACCGACTTATACCCAATGAAATAATATTTTGTGAACCAAACTATGGGGCAGATTTATGTTAACTGGCGCATCCCCAGGGATGCGCCGGTTAACATGCGCCACAGTGCGCCACAGCTCCGCCAGCCATGGTGCGCCGCATTTATAATGCGGCGCACCATGGTGCAAAAACGGCACAGATGCGTGACGCATCTGTGCCGGAAATGTGGTGCATTGCTGGAGTTGGGTCGCAAGCGCGACGCAGCTCCAGCAAGGCTCGGGGGTGCCCTATCTGTCCAATGCTGCGTCAAGCCTTACGCCTGCTTCAAGCAGGCGCAGGGTTTTGACGCAGCATTGGCTTAAAAGTGACTGAGTGAAATCTCATAGATTTCACTCAGCCACTTTTGCGAGGCGCACCTGCGCAGGAACGCCCACCCTGCGCCGGAACGCCCACAAGCGGCGCAGGGCTTTACAACGTGACGCATCTGCCTAGATGCGTCACGTTATAAATCGTTCGTAGGGATGCGCCACGTTTACGCCGCCTTGCGTGACGCAACAGCGGCGTAAACGTGGCGCAAGGGCCTCATAAATCTGCCCCAATGTATTAAGAGGTTGGTTCACAAAATACTGATTTGTGGTGGGTCACAATTTGACTTACCTCTTTAATATGCATAAGGTAGGTCGTAAATTTAGACCCACTATCTAGTGTCACGGCCTTGAACCTTTCTGTCTCATCTGTTGTGCTTAGTGCTTCTGTCTGTTCAGACAGCTCAGTTTCCCTCTTTTCTCCAACCCCTCCTCGTTCAGCTCACTATAGCAAATGGAACATAGAAATTCATTAATTATATGATATGTACTTTTGACTGTTTACCACCTACCTTTGCACTATCCCTGTTAGTGGTTTTCCTAGCTGAAGCTTAAGGCAATAGCGGCATTATTTATTAATGTAAAGCAAGATGCAACATGCAAACTACGAAATGCACATGCGGCCTAGTCATGCATTATTTCCCGTTTCTTTCGATGCACAATGTAAATACGGTTTTAGTTCCTTCATGTATTATCTTGCGTTAGTGCATGAATGCGCAAAGCAGTTTCCCCTCATGTTCATGTAAGGTGCATGTTCGTTTTCTATTACTACTTACTGTTAGTATGTATTATGAGGTGTTCATTCGAGCAGGTTTCTTTTTGCGAAATCCTGCTCCATCACCACCATGCCTTGTTTGGTAATGAATAAAAAAATCTTGTTATTTTTTTTACATGCAGCCTTTTCTCTAATAAGAAAAAAGAGATGGGTTTAAAAAAGAAAATTAATAATTTCATAAACCTTTTTAAGGAGCAGGCAGAGGTCCTATTAGTCACCGCCTGCTCCTAAAAAAAAATGTTTTTGTCTGCATTCACAAAGGAGGAGTCCCTTGTTTACCCTTTCTCCTTTGTGAATGGTTACCACCACTCTGGATTTGGTGGTAAAATGTTGTGTTGATACCAGATTTTTGTTGCAAAACATTAATACATAGGTTAAAGAATCGGTATTTGGAAGGGACGTCTTTAACACACCCCTTCCCAAAACTGATTCTGTATTTTGCCTGGCACCAAAATTGTGAATCTTTAATGCATTACCAAATATCTATTTGGGTTTTGTACATTTAGAAGAGGCATTTTTCAGTCACAAAGGGTTACATTTGACTTTTGCATCCATAAAATTGCTTTATACATCAGATCCAATATATGATATGTCTCTTTCTGGTAGTTTTCTACAGAGATGATTTACCTCTGTACACAAAAAACTTTCTCTAAATTTGAGATTGCATATGCCCGAGGTAACGGTCATGGTGGGCCCCAGGGGGATCATGATGCAACATGAACAAACCCTCTTCTACCCCCAACCCTGACCTGAATGAAAGTGGACTGGAGATGCTGTGGTGCTTAATAGAGGTGGGCCAGACAGGCTTGAAGTGCATTGTACCATTGGGGCATTGCATTAGCTCTGCTATAAGAGAGCCTGGAGTACCAGTTTGAGTTTGTTAATTGCCACCAGCCGTGTCCTTCATCAGCAAACAGGTCAGAGGCTCAAAGGACTGTTACACACCGCTTATTTCACATTGGGTGCATATGCTTGTTGTAACCTAGTTCTGTTCTCCCTGGAGCCCCTAGCATGAGTTGTCAACCCAGCTCTCCTGCGCGAGAGCACCCATTGTTCACTCACTGTTTCTATTGGTCCCTCAACATTCCACACTGTCCCCTGGTCCCTTCTCTTATCCCCAACTGTCATAACTGATAACTGATCCTGCTTAACGAACCTACGCAGCGCACTTGGTGTGGGGCTGATTTCAATAAACTTCATTCTTAACTACACTTCTTGAATCCGTCTTCTAATTGTAACAGTGGCGACGAGGAGAACTTCAGCCCCTCACCGCGGACTTTCCAGCTTGAAATAAGGTGAAATTTGAACTTGATTGTGGAAGAACAGGCTTCCTACCTGTTGTGCTTCTCGGCTATCCATCTGGGACTGACTTCGTTAGCACGAGTGTGCCGTCCAGTGCAGCCGATCCTATTCTGAACTCTGGTGTGAGCTCCGACTCATTTCCGCGGATGTGTGCCCGTTCAGCGTTTCTTGAGGATCCGCTTCGCATCCAGCTCAGCGACTCGGCTCGACCACGAAGTGCCCACTGTCTGCTGACTTCGCAGAATAAAAGAAAAGGTACGGACTTCTTGTGTGTTGGCCATTCCCAAGCAATTTCGGGTTGCTGCGCAGATATGTATTGAAAATCCTGTCAGAGGGTCATTTCTTCTGCGCATGTCCTGGTGCGTGCTACGTCACTGGAACGCAGCGTGAGGCGCCATACTTGTGAAACTGATCGGATTCATGTGTTCGATCCCGGTCTTCGCACATTCACGGTGATGTGCACACCAAGAGGATTACTTTCAAAATATTGTTTTTTTTTATGGAAAAAAAAGCGATTTCTTCTGCAAGGCTTCAGCACACATATACAATTTAAAGGATAATATATATTTTTTTGTTCTTTCCGAGCGTTTAACAGCCTTCTTTCCCATTAACAATGCTTCAGTATTGTTGTCTCCCACATTTGAACGTCTTGTTTGAGAAGGAAATCTTCTGCCTTGGTAATCTTGTCTTGACCTGTGTAATTACCAATGCTTAAATGGTACACACTAAAAGTACTTCTTTATTAATGCAACTCTGATCTTCACTTTGCAAGCACAGCCGGTGATTGTTGCTATTTTTTTAATTTAATTAAAATCGCCAGGTTTGCTCTAAGTTCATTTAACCTTACGCAACCTCAAGCGTTTCTGCCCCTCGAAGGTGCTCCATGCATTCCTTGGAAAGAGTGGAAAGAGTACTTTACTAACTATATCGAGACAGTAGAGGATGAGGACTTCACAGCCGAGAAGAAAAAGAAAGTCCTGTCGTAATGTTTAGGTCCCGGTGGTGTCAAAACGTATAACAACATTGAAAAAAAAGTAAGAGAAGGCAACGATGTTTATCAACATGCTTTGGATGATCTTGATGCTCACTTCTCGCCTATAGTATGTGTAGCTGTTGACCGCTACAAATTTTCAAGAAGGAAGCAAGGTAAAGATGAGAGCATTGACGATTATGTTGCTGCTTTGAACAATTTGGCATTAACCTGCAGATTTGGTCAGCTACAAGAAGAATTTGTTCGTGATCAAATCATCATGCACGCCAGCAACCCTAATATCCAGGACAAACTTTGGGTTAATGGTAAAGATTCTTTGAAGGAAGTTGTCGCATTGGTTAAAAAAGCTGAACTTACTGGCAGATGTGTAAAGGCAGTTTTAGATGAGCCTGCAGTTGTCAAAGCAATTAAATCTTCAAATGCCAGCAAACTAAGACTGTATGTAAACAAAAGAGATGGGGGACATGATCATCACAGGAAAGGTGAACAATACAAATCAAAATATAGCAGTGAGAAACGTCACAATATGAAAAGTAACAAACTCTCTGATCTTAAATGTTTTCGATGTGGGTCTCCCACCCATCTAGCCGATTCAGCAAAATGTCCTGCTAGATTCCAGAAGTGCACGTCTTGTGGTTTGACGGGTCACATCGCTAAAGCTTGTAATAGAAGATCCTCAAAACAAAGCAAACACGTTAAACAAATTCAAGAGGAGAGTGACTCAGCTGTGGAAAATTTTGTGTTTTCTGATTCTGACAGCATCAGCTACGTATTCACAATAGAATATGATGTACTGGAGCTCACACCCACAAAGAAAAAAAAAACATGTGTGATGTGAAATTGGGTGGAGTAACAGTGAATCTTATGGCAGCCTCTGGTTCTCCGTTCACGATTATTAATGAGAATGTGTGGAAACAATTCAATGATAAAATTGGTTCATCTCTAGAAAAATCTAAAGTGATTGCTAGAAGTTACACAGGAAACAACATTGAATTTTTAGGAACACAAGATCTGGAATTCGAATTCAAAAACAGGAAAGCATTTTGCAGACTTTTTGTTGCTAAGAAGGGTCCTTCGGTCCTTGGTTGGAGCGATCAAGCTGATCTTGGTATCATCCTCAACCCAAATAGCGATGATCCTGTTTTGTCTGTTGATGTGTCTTGTAAACGCACCATCCAAAATGATTTTCCAGAAGTGTTCTCTGGTAAAGTTGGTCTTCTTAACAGTTTTCAACATAAAATTGAACTTAAGGACTCAGCTATTCCATGCATTCACAAGGTAAGATATTTACCAGTGTCAGTAAGAAATGATGTACAAGTCGAACTGAATAGACTCGTCAAAGATGGAATAATAGAAGAAGTTGAGTCCGCGGAGTGGGTTTCTCCCTTAGTAGTGGTCAAATGTCCCAATGGGAAAATTAGACTTTGCATCGATCTCAGGGACCTGAATAAGAATATTATTGTTGATCAATACCCACTACCACGTATAAGTGAAATTTTTAATACCACCAATGATATGTGTGTTTTTTCAATAATTGATTTAAAATCTGCATATCACCAAATTCCTCTACATGTGAACAGCAATAAATACACTACTTTTATCACTCCTTTTGGTTGTTATCATTTTACCAGGGTACCGTTTGGTTTAACCTCGGCCGCAGCGCTTTTTCAAAGGGTCATGACTTCCATTTTTGAAGGGGTTGATGGTATCAGGTTTTTCCAAGACGACATTCTGGTCACGGGCAGCAACCAATTGAAACATGACACACGCCTTAGACAAGTTTTTAACAAACTTAAAATTCATGGGTTGACTGTTGAATTAGACAAGTGTAAAATTTCCCAAGACAAAGTAGTTTATCTGGGGCACACCATTAGTCAAGAGGGCATCAAACCCAAACAGGGTTTAGTGGACGCCATTCTCAATGCTCCTTGCCCATCAAGCAAAGAAGATGTCAGAGCCTTTCTTGGATTGACAGAGTATTACTCGAAATTCATTAGAATTTTTTCTGAGAAAATGTACAGTATTAGACAATTATTGAAAAATAAAACAAAATTTGAATGGTCCACAGATTGCCAGAACACCTTTGAAACAATCAAAAAAGAAATCAGCGACGCTCCGTTTCTCAAAGGATTCGATCCAAAAGCTGAAATCTTTGTAACCACCGATGCCAGCAACAAAGGAATTGGTGCTGCGCTAGCACAAAAGGATACTTCGAACCATGAATGGGTTGTGGCCTTTGCCTCAAGGTCGCTCACCCCTGCTGAGGAGAAGTACTCAGTAATCGAACGCGAAATGCTAGCCTGTTCTTGGGCGCTCAATTACTTCAGAGCATACATATGGGGATACAACATCCATCTTCGCACAGACCACAAACCCCTAATTAAAATACTGTCTGCCTCTGGGTTGCAAAATGCTTCACCAAGACTAAGCAAAATGTCTATCAAACTTATGGATTATTGCTACTCTGCCGAATATTGGCCAGGAGTTAAGAATAAAATTGCTGATTTCCTCAGCAGACTGCCTCTTCCACACAATGAGAGTACAAATAAGCCAGAGGATGATGAAAAAGTGGCTCTAATCTTCAACACTGATTTGGAAGGAATATCGTGTGAATGGGGACAACACATGTCTCGTGATTCAACTCTTCAAGATGTATGCAAATTCGTCAACAACATGTGGCCAGAAAAACACCATCTTCAAGAAATGTCAGAGCTTACTGGGAAATAAGAAATGAACTCAGTTGGGAAAACGGGGTGTTATACAGAATTGGAAAAGCTATAGCTCCCATCACACTCAGAGACAGAATTCTTAAACTTTGCCACATTGGTCACCTGGGCATCTCCAAGACAAAGCAGAGAGTCAGGAGAAATTACTGGTGGCCTGGTATTGATAAGCAAATTGAAACCAAAATAAGAAACTGTGTTGAATGTTGTGATTCTGACAAAACCCTCCAAAGTCTCTCTCTTACCACTCCAACCCCCTCTTATGGCATGGGAGAAAATTGTCATAGACATCGCTGGGCCCATCGAAGGTCATGACGGCGAGATCAAGTACATCCTGGTGGCTATAGATCATTTCTCAAAGTGGCCTGAAATAGTAATTGTCACGGAAATTGACACCTCTGCAATCATATCATTCTTGGATAGACTATTCTTGAGCGAAGGGTTACCCAAATTTGTGCTCACAGACAATGGTCCACAATTTTGCTCAGAAGCATTCAAATCATTCCTTGAGAGAAACTGTGTTACTCATCACACCATTTCACTGTACCATCCTGAAGGTAATGGTCTCACCGAGCGCTTCAACCGTGTCTTGAAAGGACACATACAGCTGTCAAGAAATGCTAATCAAAGCTGGGAAGAAGAAGTGTTCAAACTCATCGGGGCCTTCAGAATATCCCCTTGTGCCAGCACCCAGAATGCATCATTTGTTCTCATGAGAAGCAGACAGCCCCTAAGCAGTGACCTAGGATGGATGCCCAATTCCAAACAAATTGAATTGTCCCCTGATGTCATCAGGAACAACATAATCAAAGCCCAAAAATACTACAAGGAATGGTATGATTCCAAACACGGTGCTAAAGAACATTCATTTAAGGTTGGCGACCTTGTAAAAGTTTGTTTGGAAAAAAAAGTAAGGAAAGGAGAAAGCAGATTCCCCGCTCCTCTTCGCATTGATGAACTGTTCAACAACGCGGCCAGACTCAGTGATGGGAAAGTTTGGCATATGAGTAGATTGGCAAGATACCATCAGAGGGCTAATGTTCCCAACCCAATGCAACACGATACCTATTGCAAAGATTTGTGGGTTGATGTGGATAGAACCAGTTTAGAACATGGTTGCATGCCCAGAAATTGTATATCACACGATCTCCCTCCTGACACTGACTCAGCTGACTGTCAACCATCAGACCAGTCTGTGGGTGTCAATCCACGCACTCCGGGTACCAATCGGAGTTGTTACGGTGACTCACTCTCTGACTCTGAAACTATGTCTGGCGGTCACGGTTTCAGTGGTAGGTTTGTTAGAACCAGTAATGATTCTCACTCGGACACAGAAAGTGTCTCTGATTCCCATGTGGTCACGGGTAGATTTGGGAGAACCATCCATAAACCAAAACGCTACGAAGGCTTTGTGTGTGAATAATGACAACCAGTCATTTTAGCACAAACATTAAGTTTTACCACACATAGTGGCTTATCTGTTAAAACTCGTAGGAGAGGAAGATGTGTTGTAACCTAGTTCTGTTCTCCCTTGAGCCCCTAGCATGAGTTGACAACCCAGATCTCCTGCGCGAGAGCACCCATTGTTCACTCACTGTTCCTATTGGTCCCTCAACATTCCACACTGTCCCCTGGTCCCTTCTCTTAACCCCAACTGTCATAACTGATAACTGATCCTGCTTAACGAACCTACGCACCGCACTTGGGGGCAGATTATGTTTGCGGAATTTCCGCATCCTCTGGGCCAGCGGAAGCCACCGCCAGCCCAGAGGATGTGGATAAACCACAGCGGACCCACCAAAGACCCACCGCCACATTAGGATGGCTGGTGGGTCCTGGTTTCCGTCCGCAGCTTTTCCGCCGCGGTTGGCTTACAACCGCAGCGGAAAAGCTCTAATATGGTGGCGGTGTCTCTCAGACACCGTCCACCATATTAGGATGGGCTTCCAAAGATGCTTTTCCGCGGCGGGTTTTCCGCCGAGGAAAAGCATGTGTATCTTCACTGCGGGGGCCCGTTGCAGGCCCCCTAGGTGAAGGGGGGTGGGGGGTGCACATGGGGGGTACCTATGGTACCCCCCTGCATTTGTATACAGAAATCGGCAGGCACCGCGCGGTGCCTGCCGCTTTCTGCATACAAATGCATTGTATGCATTTTTAACATTGCGGCGGGTGCAGCTTGAAGCTGCACCCGCCGCAATGTTAAAGATATAGGATGTGACCGCCACCCTGGCGGTCACATCCTAATCAGCACAGAGGGAACGCCGCTGCCCATGCGGACGTTCCCTCATACTCTGGGGTCGCGGACGGACTCAAGTCCGTCCGCGATCCTAATGACCCCCTTAGTGTGGGGCTGATTTCAATAAACTTCATTCTTAACTACACTTCTTGAATCCGTCTTCTAATTGTAACAATGCTGCTAGGCATTGTGAGAGAAGAGAGCTTGCACCAGTAGTCCCGTATTCACTGCATTCACAAGTGACTCTCCAAGTACACTAAACATTGGACGCATTCCTGAAACCAGTTAATACTAGTGAGTTGCTCTTTTTCTAACTGGAAGTGAGAGAGCTGCTGAAAGCTTGAGCCAGGCTCAAGCCAGATGATTGGCTCTGGCTCAGCTCGATGTCCTCTTGGAACCTCGAGCCCTAACCAAGTCTAGCTTTAACAGGAAGCAGTGTGGTCCAGTTGCTACAACTCCCAATCATGTAACATGACAAATCCGGTTTGAATTGATGCCTCAGCTCAGCATCCTGTGAATAACTGCAAATCTTCCTATGCCAAAAAAGGTAACACTGTCTGTAACTGTCGACAAGTGCTTGTATGTCCTTGGGCAAGGTTTGCGCTATGCAAAACTGCCATAAAAATGTAGTTTCCGATTGTCGCTCATGCTCTAATCTCAATGGCCTAGAATGAAACTCCTTTGATGTGAAAAAGCAATATCCATCTAGCGCCTGAATTCCACAATGTGAAACTAAAATCAATCGCAGATTCTCTGTTTGCTCAAGCTATTTGATCCAGAGCAAATACTTTATTTTACCTACCCTCCTTTTTGTTCCTTATCAGATATAAGATCACCTTTAAATTTGTGAGTTCAGGATGTGTGCTGTACAAAAACCTCTCGAGTTTGATTTAATAGCCCATAATGTTTCCCCATCTATAAGAACTTAGGCCACATTTAAAGTACACAGGACAGGCAAGAGTACGCAACCAACCAATAGCATTAATCATGGCCTGGGAAGGGGGGGGGGCATGAATGTTTCTCAGTTCAAATTAAAAAAACTCCCACTTTAATAAACACTTCTTGTAGACCCAGAGACCACCCTTTGGCCGGCTCTCCCTGTTAATTTGTAGGCTTGTCCATCTCTACTTCTGACATCCTGCTCACTGCTGGTTGGATATTATGAGGGGTTGTGAGGGAGTCTGCAAGTCGATGTACCTGGCGGACTCCTTCCCAGCCTGTTGTACCACACAACAAACAGAGTAGAATGTAAAAGATGGGTGCAGCTCAGTAATTCAAATCAAGCCTTGCACAACCCATTTACACCTTGATTGTATTAGCACTTCCTTCCTACTGTCAAGTCAGAGGATCTTTATTCTGTGATTAAAAACACCATAAAAGCACATATATATACACAATATAAAACATGATTAAATATTATCTAGACCCTGACTCATAATTATACAAATAATTTAAAAAGCTTTACAAGGTCCGTGATCAGGTCGACCCTCTTGTTTTCCTTAGTCTTAATGACACCTTCAAAAAATTCATTACACAGCACAGTGTACGGGGATGATTCGCCCTTTGCAAGAAAAGTAGAGCGGCTTTAGCATGTCTCACTTTGGCTTGTTTTAAAATATCCACCAAAAAGCTGTGCCTAGCTGTTGCATAAAAAGAACACAAAAGTACAAAGTGAAGGGTGTCCTGCGGAGACCTATTGTCGCAGCCACAGGCACCCTTCTGCTCAACTGATAATGTAAAACCTAGTGATCAGCTAATAAATTAGGTAAAAGATTAAGCCTAAAACGAGGCATTAGAAACCTTTCCTGAGCATTATACATAAGGTAAAGGTACGGTTCCATGCCCTCCGTGCTCTTCACAAGGTCATGGGCAATTACTGAGCGTTTGGGCCCTTTAGTTGCTGCTCTTCGAGTCGCTCTCCAGTCCAGAAACGCTCTCTTAATTTTAGGTTTGTCCCGAGGTAAAATTACTGTGGGGTTTATAAAAAGATCCTTCTGGTCTAGGTCTTCCAAGGTAGTCTCCACATATTTCAGCCACGACATTTCCAGACCTTTATCCCTCTCCAAGCAGTCTCTTAAGATTTGTCTGCTCAAAGCTGCCTCAGGGTTTGCCCAGATTTTTATCCATATGCTATAATCGGTCTGAGCTTAAGCAGGTCCTCGATGTATGGCCTCCCTAGTTCCCTGTGAGCAATTACAGCAGGAGTACTCTGGGGTATTTTCAAGATTGATCGCAGATATTTGTTTTCCACCCGCTGCGATTGGTCAACATTAACAAAACCCAACACTTCAGAGCCATATGTAGCTTTGGAGCAGCATATAGAGCTATACAGATTCATGATTTGTTCGGGGGACCAATGATCCAGCCTACGCCCCCTTAACCTGCTATAGCACCATTTGAGGATATCAATCTGCTACATCGCTCTTTCACTAGGGAATCAACTTTTAATGACCGGTCAAATAACAGGCCGAGGTAGGAAACAGACTGTACCTTTTCTAATGTGTGGTTCCCTATTCTATAAGAGAACTTTTTGCATGGTTTTGTGCCAGCCAGCATTACATAGGACTTGCTTAGGTTCACAGAAATATCTAATGTTTCCATGAATTTGGCAAATCCGTCAATTAGGGTCTGTAAACTCTTAGGAGTGTGTGCCAGTAGGACCGCGTCATCAGCGTACAAAAGCACCGGGATGTGTCACTGTCTTGTTGAATCGTATACAGTCATGAATGATACTTGTCTAGTCACCTTGATTTAGACATTTATGAACACTAAATCAGTCCAGGTTTGAATCCTATCTTATCTAGACAACTTTTTAATGAAAAACCATAATTAGTGACAAAGAGACTAAAGTGGTCGACGCGTTTCGAATCCCTTGTTATGGGATTCTCCTCAGGACCAAAAGATTCTTAAAAATCCAGCAATGTTAGAATCTCAAACATGGAGATGTAGACAAAGTCTGGGTTTCGAAACGCGTCGACCACTTTAATCTCTTTGACTGTATACGATTCAACAAGACAGTGACAAAGGGCTTTATTCCAAAAGACCTAAAAACAAATTTTTTTCTGTTTGGGTTTGAAAGATGTATGTTTGAATAGTGAAAGTGATATGTATATGTGTTGTTATATTGTAAATTTGTAAAAAATTCTTTGTAATTGTAAAAATATCGTGTTTTTGTATTTTCTGTATATAATGTACATATGCACAAAAATATTGTCTTATCGAATAGAATGAAAATAATTCAAATAGAGACTAGAATTGACTAAAATAAATTATTGACGCAAGTAAGAAGCAGTGTGGTATGCTTAATTTGTACCATTACTTGATGAAAAAAGCAGTGATGGCAGTCCAGTATTGGCATTTGTTTTGTTGTTTATATTGAATTGAGTCAGGACACTGTGTTGTTGCCCATCCTTGCACTATAGCCTTTCCAGGCACACATATAACTAATGCAGAGTCTCTAATCCTGCGCTGCGCAGCACTCTACAACTTACCTGATATTGGCCAAGAGTGAGTTAACTACATCGCAGCTGAACTTTTAAAAATGTGAGTGAGCCTGTAAGCCTCACAATAGTGACACAATGTAAAGAGTGCTTAATTTGACCCGGTGCTTTCCAGTGCGAAGCACCAGCACTTAATTAGATTCCAGTGCTCTGCACCAGCACCTAATTGTCAACACTATACACAGAACACTCTACCAAATGATGGCGCTGCTGATCTAATTTAGAGATGAACAACGGTTGTTTAGGAATACAATACATATTAAAATTGCTAATTACCTGCCTCCCCAGCCATTCCTTTAGCTTTGGGGACCTGGAATAATCTGAGCTGTCGCATTTACATGCAAGAGAGATGGTTAGTAGTTGTTTTTGCAGCTATGACAAAGGTGATGGGTAGTACAAGCTGCAGTGGCCTCCTGGTCAGAGTCGTGGCATGTAATATTTTACAAATTAAGCACTGACTGCATAAAAAGATCCTGTTGACTACTTCGGATCAGGACATGCTATGCTGCCACCACCGCACCTGTGTTGCTTAAGCCGCTAGCCTTCCACTACGTATCAGGGTAGAGCTCTGTGCACACCTCCCGGTCCAACAAGACTGCAATCCGTGAGACAGGCCTATGTCACAGAGCACACGCATCATCCGTTTTTGCCTATGACACATAATCAGCAGCAGGGATCCAGACAATAGTAAACTTGGGCACTTGGAGCAGGGATACCCGTTTTTCATCATGCAGAGGACTTTTCCATCCAAACAAAAATGGAGGTAGGGATGGCCCTTTCCATTGTCCTCTTTGACTTTACATGTTGTGTGGAGCAAAATCTCGACATGGCTTCATGCATTAATTTTGCTGTCTACGATTACATGTTTTCTCCAAGAAGTTTACCTGCATGAGTAATTATCGTGCAGCAAATCCACTAGTGGATTAATTGTATTGAAAAACATTCAGAAATGTATTTTGTAGTAAATACGCATTCGGAAGAATTGCAAACTGCATTACGAGTTTCATGATAACCAGGTACACAAAAGGAATTAGCACCGCACAAAACATCAATACCCATTGAAACTAATTTCTTTAGCCATCAACAAAGATCATTTAAAAAAAACAGATAGAACACAGCGCAATACACCAATATTTCTATGATCCACTACCAACACCAAAGTTCTTATCCCTTCCACTTATCAAATATCCTTACAGTGCAACAAAGAGTAATAAAAAAGTAACACTCAGTACCCGACCCACCCATCAACCAGTCACCATGTTACTCCATAATCTTGATATGCAACTATAAAACTAATTCTTTTACAAGTACAATATCCACACAATTTGTACTTAACCTAATCCCTGGCGTCAAGATTGTATTCCCACCAACAACCCTAAACAAAACGTACATTCCATTTGGAATTGCACTTCTTCCCCTAACCTCTTGAAGAATCCACTTTGTGATATTACAACAGCAACTCTAATCATGCATGAAAAGACAGCATGGTGAAATTAGTGATGTACAAAATAAGTGCTACGTCATAGACGTGTATTAATGTATGCACTTTCCAAAGGAAGATCACACATTTTGGGGATTAACAACAAATGGTTCTGTGTTCCGTTTGGTTTTGGTTCTAATCTTCCCAGGCCGTGCACCCTTCCCTGATGGCATGTTGGGGCACTGTGTATGCTGCCTACTAAACATAAAATAGTGGTTTGTCATTTTTCGCACATGAACTTTATCTACATGTAATGTACCACCTTGATTTCAGTGCATATTTCATTGACTGAAGTGATGCATCTTTCACGTGACACACAGTTACACACAATAACATGCATACATAGAAAGTGCATACACATATAGAACGTGTATGCAAGGCACTGGCCTGGATTCTCTACCCTATCAGCTTCAGCTCCATCTTCAATCCCCTTAATCCCTGTGAGGTGAACAATGCTCCTGGTCGGATTCTGCATAGACTCAGGAAGAGCTGTGGGGCTGGTCGTCCTCCACCGCAGACTGTCATGTCTGCGTTTCAGAAGTAATCCCCAGATACAGCGTTTAAGGTCTTCAAATCTTTTTTAAGAGTCCTCCTCTGAAAAAGGGACTGTAATGACCTTTTGCGTTATCTGCTGCAGATCCTAGCTCTCACTTGGGCATGGCTTTCCTGTACTGACTGCCCTTTGCGCATTGACTCTTCTCTCATGACTTCTACTGCAAATTCTTGTAGTTCTGCCTCATTAAAAAGAAAGGTTCTGATGCTCCCCAAGGCCATGATTGAAGTGAGTCACTGGTGGTCAAGCATGGATGGGTGATTATTTTACCAAAAGTTTCAACTGATTGTAAAAAGATATATGGCTGCTAAAAAGTTAGAATAGAGACTGGCTTTCTGCAATGGATTATAGTAGCTATACGACCTGCACTTGGATATCACCTCATATCTATTTTCTGCACTGGCAGTGAAGTAGGCAACTGAAAATTGCATATTTCTTGTTTTTGTATGTCATTTCCTGAAAAAGGGTGAATTTTGTGCATGTAGTTTTTTAATTTCGAAATATCGCACAATACTAACTCACAGAAAAACACAGGTGCGGATATTCCACATGCACGTAAAAGTTCTGAGCATGCCCACCTGTGCTGCCACTGCAGCAGCGCCAATCAAGAACAATGAGTGGAAATAAAAACTGACCTGACTGGGAATAAACAGCCTGATTCATGTACGGGCCGTTTTGCGAGGCTCAAATAGCGAATCATAAGGAATCGCTATTTGAGACTCGCAAAACGGTATTCATGTAGGAATCGCAATAGTAATTACGATTCCCACTGATTCCTTATTTGCGATTAGCTAATTGCTAATCGCAAATAAGGAATAACTCCCCATGCATTCCTATGGGCCAAAAGGCCCAATCGCAAATGAGATTGCGAGTACAAGGGTGCCAGGGGTGTCCAAAGGACACCCTGTAGCACCCCTGCATGGAAAATAACACAGGTGTTGCACACACACATGTCCTTTGGACATGTGTGTGTGTAACGTGCAACTCAGAAAAATGCATTTAAATGCATTTTTCTGAGTTTTCGCAATTTACTGCGAGGTTTGACCTCGCGGTAAAATGCGGCCCGAAATTGCGATTTCGCAATTGTAAAATGGATGATGAATTACATTTAAGGAATCTCAAATAGAGATTCCTTAAATGTAAATCCTCGCAAATATGCGAATTAGCAAATAGCGATTTTTGCATTTGGGATGTTGAATCCCAAATGCAAAAATCGCACTCGCAAAGGGCCAGATTCTCAGAATCTGGCCCTTTGCGAGCCGATTCGGCCTTAATGAATAAGGCTGTTAGATTCCAAATGCATGTACCCACTATATTGAATGCCAGTGAACTTTTTTTCTGCATCAGCTCCACCTTTTTGCTCCACGCTGTGTGTGTCTATGAGGTAATTGAGTCCCTCTGTCCACAACCTAAGCACCAGGGCAGTGGAAGAGTTTCAGAGGGGGTGTTTGGGGTGTTACACCCCCCTTATAAAAGTATGTTCAGGTAAATAGTTGGGTACATGTTCTTTCAGTCGGGCATAGTGATGTATCTGTCGGATTTCACCTGTACACAGTCTCCTTCTCTTTGATTTGAAAGTCTTTAAAAATGTTGGTTAGTTTACAAAATATTTTGTTTTCCCTCAATTAGTACCGCTACCAGTCCGCATTCCTCTCCCTTTCCACTGCCCATAAGCCCCTGTCAAGCCAACTGCTTGTTGTAAAATGTATTTTGACATTACATACCTGCTTGATTGTTGGAAAATCTGACCACTGAGAGAGCGCAAACTGAACAAAATGTATGAGTGCACCAGAATTACAAGTAGTACGCACGATTCACAAGAGAGATGCTATAAGTGCTGAAAATATATTCACCTATACTTAGAAATGTGTAGTTAAGCTAAGAGATTTCATATAGAAGTGGAACTAATGCGGAAATGTGTGGAAAATGTATAACCGTATTAGACGTGATTAATCCTGATCCATGTTATGTAGCTGCTAATGGAAGAATGTCATGCTGCAAGGCACAGAACGGAATAGGCCCATGGCCTGAGCTGAAAGGGTTGGGAAAGGGATTCATTTGCATATACATGGATTGCACTAAATGTTATAATGATTTTGCTTATCAGTTAGATTTATATTCCATAAATGTGTTTTCTCATTAAATAAGAATAAGATCCTAACATGATATTTTAGTTTAGCTCTGCGAGAAATGTTGTAGGCCTGAAATGATTAAAAGGTTTCTGAAATTGCACGTGCTGGTACAAGTCGAGCTGTGCCGAGAAATAAGTTGCAAACTTCTGTTAGAAGTCTATGAGAATTGGGATCCAAGCTGCAGATGTCTGTCTGCGGGTGAGAGGGGGATCCAATTAAGAATTGGATGAATAGAGTTCTGTTCAAGAGACTGGTACAGACATGGAGGAGGGTTCAGGAATGTTTAAGGGGTATCGGCGGGCCGGAGAAGAGTCTGAGAAGCAAGGTCATCTCTAACGCACGAGGCCCAAAGGAAGATCATCATGGAAAAAGCCAGAATCGACACCACGTGAGGGGCGTCTCGAGAGGGGCGTTCCAACTGTAATTGGGCTTTTTGTATTAGGGACAGCACCCCTGGGTGGAGTTAGAGCAGATGCCTGAGGACCCTTTAGAGAGCGGATGGGTAGGCAGAGAGGGGTCATGACTGGAGATCATAGGTTTTCACCTAGAGACTAAGAGTGGGTGATCTTCCTAGGAAGTCATTCACAGCTGACACCTTTTGATAGGTTGGGATTCTGTTAAGTAGGGATACCATCCAGAGCAGGGTAGGGACAGCCTAACCTGAACCTTTCCCTCCTGCTGTAAATGACGGAGAGATCACAATACGTGTCTATGCTTGCAGCTCTTTTGATTTTAGAATTAGTTCTTGTAGTATTCTTTGCTCGCCTGAGGGCCTTTAGGGAGCACATGTATGTAGTGGTGCCCGTACATCTTTTGAATCTCATTTTGAGATGCCTGTACTTGCAGTTAACCTTGACTTTGTAATAAATCTTTAAACTTAGAAGTAGTCTGTGGTTTTTCCGAGCCGAGTCCATTATTGATTGAACTAACCTGGTAAGAGATGCACTTTCTTCCCTCAATGACAGGCAATAAAGGTTCAGTCGACCAGAACGGGGTTTAGATCTAGAGAGATAAGATAGTGATCAAAATCCCGCCCCCGCAGTTGGTAGCTATAGAGGATGGTTGCCTTCTTGAGGAAGGTGATCTAGGCCAGGTTAGATTACCCCAAGGCCCCTAGAGATTGATGATCGGAAGAACCGCCCGCTGAAGAGGGCCCGGATGACGTGAGACAGAAAAGCAGCAGTATCGGTCGAGAGTGAGTATAAAGGGTCATGCGTGTTAGATTGCGGTGTTTTGTGTTGTATCTATGTTGTAATGTCTGGCGGAGCTGAATGCCTGTAGAGTGACTGTGGAACAGGTTGTGAGCGCGCGCAACCGGTGCAAATCTTCAGTTCAAAGAGAAGCTTAAGTGGTTCGGGTGTATCGGACATCCAGAGTAATTGTCAACCAGTGTGAAGGGGGTCATGAGGTACCATTGATCGCCCGCAGGACCGAGATAGGGGGAACGTAAGAGTGAGTGCGTGAGTAACGGACGCTGGTCAGAAGTTACGGTGTGTGGAAGCAACCTATCAGAGAGACGGAAGACATTTCGTCAGTTGTGGTGACAATTACAGATAGACTGTGGATGTACAGTCGAGAAAAGTGACCGCTTGGTCGGAAGTAGTCATTTTTCGGTGTATGAATGGGACGCATGCATGACCGGGAGACGAGCTGAGAAAGGAGGGGAGCTGCTGCGAAGGGGAGACGAGTGACGTCAGGAAGTGCCGCGCTGGGATTGGCTGGCCGGAGTGAGACCGCGCTGTGATAGGCCAGCTAGTAAAGCCGCGCTAGGATTGGTGGATTGTCATCAGGAAGTAAACAGAATAGCGAGGCTGGAAATTGTACGATTAATCATGAAATGTTTTAAATGGTTAAGAGCGGCGTTTAAGAGAGAGAGGCGGAGATCATATGATGGGGAAGAAGCCCCGCCGGAGGGTACGCCGGCTAATTATATGGGGACAAATGTTGGGTTACACACTATATTGTGGATTTCAGAGTGGAGTAAGATTACAGAAGGAAATGAGGAACTGACGTTTCCGAAGTACGGGACGTTCAGATTAGAGGTGCTACACCGACTAAAGCAGTTATGACCTCAATGAGACCCCTGCCTAGACCAACCCAGTTTGAAACTCTCAATGCATGGATTAGGGCGGCGCACGACAGAAACCAGCACAGGCGTCAAGAAAGGGTGAACTGATCGGTAAGAGCAGTGCAGGAGGCCAAATGGGATGCGGATGCTAAAAGATGGAGAGTGCATAACCTTGAAGTAAACAAACTGTACCCAATAATAGAGGTAGCGGCAAACAAAAACCCATTTGAAGAAGATGAAGAGAGCGAGACAGAGGACAGCCTGATAAATAGGTTACTGACAGATAGACCACCCCCGTACAACAAAGAGACAGGAAATGATGTGCCCAACAGAGAAGGGGGACCTAGCATAGGGGAGTATGGACCGCTTCCCATTACAGATTGGGATCCCACTGCAAAGAAGGAACTGTCCCAACCTAGTCCGGTGCAGCAGGTGGTCGGAAGGTTTGTGGTACAAAGGGTGCCAGAAACGGAGCGTGCCACATCCTACGCACTACCAGATGCCCTGCAAGTACCTGTTACTATAGGCCCTATAGTATCGATTTATGACCCGGAGAGAGCTCGAGGGGAGGAACGGGTACGGATAGACAGAGAGAGAGCAGAAATGGCAAGGAGGAATGATACAATCAATTCCCCAAGTCAGTTGCCAGGACCAAGAGATTGGAGCACCCCAGTACATACAGCAGCAGATCCAACAGGAGATCCGGGAGGCCCTGGATGGCCAATGGATCTGAGGGGATCAGGACGGAAATCCTTCCAGGAGTTAAACGAGTACATGAAGAAGTGGGATGAGGCAGTGGAGGCTCACAAGAGCATCATGTGTGAAAACAAAATAGGGTTGGCTCTAATCAGCAAGGCTGAGCCTGTATCAGAAGTAACAAGAAAACATGCCAGTACTGATAAACTTCATTCAACAGTGAAATAAATCTTCCACAAACAGAAAATCAAATTCCAGAAAGGGAATGCTCATTAATCGCAATTTTATTTTATAAAGAATTTCAACAAAGTTTTATAAAAAGTCCTTTTTACATTTGAAAGAAAAAGCATTGGGACAAAATCAGAACTGAGAATGGACACATACACGTACCATCACCTGAAACGAACCACCATTCAAAAATTCAGTCATATCACATTCGCCATACATTCAGCACATACATACTTAACTTAAGCATACCATATATACATTATGTACAGGGGGAAAAAAGAATTATATATCTGTACACAACTGGACCTGCATGAATTAAACGGAAGATGTTCACAATTTTGATTAAAAGATAATACAATACCAAGAATTTTACAATTTCGAAGAGTCTTTACAAAATTGAGTAAAGGTCATTACTGTACAACAAATAATGTGAAGTCTATACAAAGGCTTGACTTTTAAATCAAAATAGCAGACCAGTGAGGAAAAAGGGGCCTACGCGTTTCGAATCTCCTTTAGTTCTATGGAGATTCTCATCAGGGCCTCAGGCAGCTGCACAGAAGGGAAGAAAAAAGAGACATATATCTTTTTAGAAGAATTAACACAGAAGTGGCAAATATGACAACAATTTGCACAATAGTGATATAGCAAGATCGATTTGCTACAGGCAGAATCTATAAGAATCTCTAGGCACAGTGACAACCCAGCCTGGTTAGCCTATTTTGAGGAACAGCCACACTGAGTGGTGAAAGAAGGAGTTTATGGACTTAGGGTGGAAGCTACATGGGAGGACTCTCGGAGTCTCAAGGATAACACTGGGATCTTTAGGCTACATCCGCAGGGGTAGGCTCATTAGACTGGCAGTCAGTCCTGGAAAGAACTTACCACCACTGTTACTGCAGAAAAGGCTGGCGGTAGTCAGACCGAGGGGTGGTCAAAAACAGAAGGGAGGTAAATCTGTAAAGCAGGGGAAAATGTTTTACAATTACTTAACATGGAAATATTAACAATAGACGTAAGGGGTGTTGGCCCTGCAGCGTTTTCTTACCACTCGATACTTGGAAATGTGTCCAGGCGGCAAGAAACACTGGAAAGTTTTGGCCGAAATTGTAAGCAGCACGAGGGTCGGAGGCTTTTCAACGTCGTGTCTCTGGGATGCAAAACAAGCACCGGGTCCTGTAGTGACCAAAAACACGGGCATTTAGGGAGGAATGAGGCCGGGGAGGAGAAGACAAAATGTGTTGCCCACTTGTTGCTGGCGTCACCTGTCTAGCGCGGGGTTCGAAACTGTCTCAGTCAGGCATTTTCCCGGGTGGTGGCAGAGTCAGCACAAGTCGGTATTAGTCGCGTGTGCTGTAAAAATGAAAGCACACAGGATAAACGGATTAGAATGGAAAGACGTCGGCAGCGAGGTAGTTGGCTAAAGTGGCTTCGCCGACTAACTAGGGGGCAAGGAGAGCATGTCACAGTCTCTTACCAAAGAGAGGGGCTTGTATCTCCCAGCGCTCCGAACGATCGGCGTCCCTGCATGCACTACTCCCTTGCGCATGCGTGTTAACGAGCCACACTGGTCTCGCATTTTATAGGGGGATACTTTTCTACGTCATCACGACGTTGGCGAGTGGGGGTGTCTCTATTCAGGTCTAGCGCTGCAGCGCTTCAATTGCATAACGTTGGCAGCAGCAAGACAGAATGTATGGAGAGGGTTTAAAGCAAGTGTATACCGGGTGTGTAGCCTGAAACTTGGTATGCAAGGATTAAAAGGCCGTCAGCCTGTAACCCAGTGTATACAGGTTAAGTGGTGTACATGACAAGCTAGGGCTCTTTGGAGGGAACAGGTGGTGAATCAAAGCCTATAGATTTCTGACAGTTCATTCAAACCTGAAGTAGCTGTGTCGAATTTTACAATCAGCATGGCTTCCCTTTTGGACAACATGAGGCTCATATCGCCTCCCCGGGGGTTCTTTTCTATCCTTGATATGACTGTCCACTTAAACTCGTTGGGTCCATGTTGCATTCTATTCCAGTGATTTACAAGTGGGGCATTTTCGACTTTCCTCTTCAGCCTCGATTTATGTTGCGTTATGCGTTGTCGCACTTCCTGTTCCGTCTTGCCGATGTACAGGCAATCGCAAGGGCATTTGATGCCATATACTACAAATCTTGATTTGCAGTTGCTAAACACATCATGCTTCCATGATATGCCCTTATGTTGAAAAACAGAGCCTTGTAGGGTAGTATCACAGCAGAGGCAAGTCCCACATTTATGGTGGCCCAGCACAGGTGCCAGACCCATCATTTGGCGGAGGGATGGTTGATTTTGAGTTGGCATGGCGGCTCTTACCACATGGTTTGCAACGCTATTCTCGCGTTTAAATGCAAACAATGGCGGATCTTTTAACCTTTCATCTAAGTTTTGCACCAGATGCCAGTTTTGACCGATAATCCGTTTTAGCTGGTTCGCATTTGGGCAGAACGTGGTCACGCAGACCTGGCGCTTCTGTTCGGATTTCTTTTTTCGTTCCAGCAGTGTTTCACGGGGGGTCCACCTAGCTCGTTTCATACAGTTCTTCACCAAATTTTTGGGGTAGCCCCTGTCACACAGTTTTGAAACCAATTTTTCGGCATGGTCGTTGAAATCCTTATCAAATGTGCAGTTTCTGCGCACGCGCAGAAACTGCCCGTAAGGGAGGTTATCCCTTAGGCTTCTCGGGTGGTTACTCTGATACAGTAGCGCTTTATTGCGATCTGTAGGTTTTGTAAATAGGGTTGTTGCCAACCTACCTGCCTTAGGGAATACTTCCACATCCAGGAAAGCAATTTTAGTTTCTGAATGGGAAAGGCTAAATTGAATATCCGCTGTTCTATTATTGAGCCATTGATGGAATTGGGTCAGATTGTCGATTCCTCCTGTCCATATCATAAAGACGTCGTCTATGAAACGATACCATTTGTAGATGTAAGCTCCATACGGGTTGTTATTATGTATGTAGGTGTCTTCATACATCGACATAAACAACACAGCCAGCTCTGGGGCAAAAGGGCACCCCATTGCCACCCCCTTTGTTTGATAGAAAAATTCTTTGTCGAAA
This sequence comes from Lissotriton vulgaris, assembly GCF_964263255.1. NCBI lineage: Eukaryota > Metazoa > Chordata > Amphibia > Caudata > Salamandridae > Lissotriton > Lissotriton vulgaris. Next base: position 862,925,713 of record NC_141698.1, on the reverse strand, counting down.
CAAAAATAATTCTTCTTTAGGGCGAATGTGGCCAAATCTAACAGAAATTTGGTAGGGACTTGCATAGGTCTGGGACGTGAGTCCAAAAAGAAGGAGAGGACTGCCACTGCCTCATCTTGGGGGATTTGCGTGTATAATGATGTCACATCAAGGGTGACAAGCAAATCTACCCCTTCGCGGAAAGTTAAAGCTTCTAACTTATTTATAAAGTCCGTTGTGTCTTGCAGGTATGACACAACTTGCGTCACGAACTGTTTGAGAAAACAGTCTACGTACTTTGCAATGGGTTCCAGGAGAGAACCACATCCTGCCACGATGGGTCTCCCTGGGGGTTTACTCTGGTTCTTATGTACTTTTGGCAGTACATAGAACATAGGTACCTTGGGATGTTTAATTTTTAGGTACTCACATTCCTTTTTGCCAACAAAGCCTTGATCAAAGCCTTCCTGGATGATCTTGAAGAGTTGGTTTTGTAATTCTATGGTGGGATCTTTATCTATTTTACGGTAGCATCTGGGATCTTCTAGCTGCCTTTTGATCTCGCTGGTGTATTCTACGGTGTCCCATACTACTATCGATCCACCTTTGTCAGCTTGCTTTATTGTAATAGTTGGATCATTTTTCAAAGTTGCTAGAGCTGACATTTCTTCTCTTGTGCTGTTATATTTGACAAACTTTTTGTCTTTTTCCATATTGGAGATGGCAGAGAGTACACTCTTTTCAAAAATCATTAGTTCTTTTGGGACCGTGTTATTGGATGGGCAGAATGTGGATTTATTACACAGGCCTGTGACTTCTTTTGCACGTGGCATAGGATTTTCAAGAAAGAACATTGTGAGTCTAAGCTTCCTGCAGAATTCTATAAATTCTGTTTTCATACGCACAAAGTCCGTTCTTTTCGAAGGGACAAAAGATAGTCCCTTGGACAAAATCCCCTCTTCAGCTTTGGATAGTGTTCTCTGTGAAAGGTTAAAGATGGGAGATACTTTCAGTTCTTGTAGTGCTGTCTGCAGGTCTTCATTTCCCATGGTGTCGTATATCTCACTCGGGCTCTGGGTCTCGTTTGGCCTCTGCCTAAAAAAGAATTCTGGCCCTGATTCCGATTTTGTGGATTTGGGTTCCAGTTTCTATTTCTATTAGATTGGTTGTTATTACCACTGGTGTCACTATCGTTACCTGAGGACGAAGACGTCTCACCAAAGGAAATGAACTGTTTTCTAGATCTACCCTGGTTATCTGGTAGATATCTTCTAGATTCCTGTTTGGTGTAAAAATCAGGCTGTAGATAGGGATAAATATTATCCAAGGAGAAATTTTTCTTGTCCTTCTCGAATTGATTGGTTTTTTGCGTGACTGTGTAATCCTTAAACTCTTGGATTTCCTTTTCTACCTTCTCCAAGAGTGATTTAGTGTCCGCTATAGTGGGATTCGAGCTGATTTCTGCTTCTAGCTTAGCTATTTCTTCTAACTCAATCTTAGAGAGTCTAACAGCTGTTTCAATAGTAAGGACCATCAGGTCCCTACTACATTTTGTTTCAATGAAGGAAAAACCTTTTTTGAAAATCGGATCCTCTGTAAAGATTACAGGGATGTTCTTTATTTGGAGGCCACTAGGAATAGTTCCTTCTCTCAGATGTTGTAGAAGTTGTTAATGAGCATTCCCTTTCTGGAATTTGATTTTCTGTTTGTGGAAGATTTATTTCACTGTTGAATGAAGTTTATCAGTACTGGCATGTTTTCTTGTTACTTCTGATACAGGCTCAGCCTTGCTGATTAGAGCCAACCCTATTTTGTTTTCACATTTAGATAGCGGACGGTCGTCCGCAAGGTATTTGTTATGATCCATTAATTTTGGATACAGTGTGGATTGTATACCACGCTTTCCCTGTCAAGGTCTAAGGTCGATCTATCTGACGGCCCTTTAGACTCCCCCTCTGATCTTCTGTGATTGTTTAACCCTCACCTCTTTCTGTGTCAAGAAAAAAACTTCTTCCTTCATCCACCTGTCACCTCACTTAATTTTTCTTTGTGTACTCTCTTCTTCTTTTGTGCATTCCTTGTCGGGAATGGCCGAGAAGGACACATTTGCATATAGCGAAGATCATATCAAGAATCTCCTCAGTGACCCCCCAGTTTTCACTTCAGTCTCCTTAAGTGTGTCTGCCACTTCGCAGAACGAATCTGAAAGACTCTTGCGCCTTAGAAAAAAGCAGATTAGGACTGATTTACACGGCCACTTTCTTCTACAACATCTGAGAGAAGGAACTATTCCTAGTGGCCTCCAAATAAAGAACATCCCTGTAATCTTTACAGAGGATCCGATTTTCAAAAAAGGTTTTTCCTTCATTGAAACAAAATGTAGTAGGGACCTGATGGTCCTTACTATTGAAACAGCTGTTAGACTCTCTAAGATTGAGTTAGAAGAAATAGCTAAGCTAGAAGCAGAAATCAGCTCGAATCCCACTATAGCGGACACTAAATCACTCTTGGAGAAGGTAGAAAAGGAAATCCAAGAGTTTAAGGATTACACAGTCACGCAAAAAACCAATCAATTCGAGAAGGACAAGAAAAATTTCTCCTTGGATAATATTTATCCCTATCTACAGCCTGATTTTTACACCAAACAGGAATCTAGAAGATATCTACCAGATAACCAGGGTAGATCTAGAAAACAGTTCATTTCCTTTGGTGAGACGTCTTCGTCCTCAGGTAACGATAGTGACACCAGTGGTAATAACAACCAATCTAATAGAAATAGAAACTGGAACCCAAATCCACAAAATCGGAATCAGGGCCAGAATTCTTTTTTAGGCAGAGGCCAAACGAGACCCAGAGCCCGAGTGAGATATACGACACCATGGGAAATGAAGACCCGCAGACAGCACTACAAGAACTGAAAGTATCTCCCATCTTTAACCTTTCACAGAGAACACTATCCAAAGCTGAAGAGGGGATTTTGTCCAAGGGACTATCTTTTGTCCCTTCGAAAAGAACGGACTTTGTGCGTATGAAAACAGAATTTATAGAATTCTGCAGGAAGCTTAGACTCACAATGTTCTTTCTTGAAAATCCTATGCCACGTGCAAAAGAAGTCACAGGCCTGTGTAATAAATCCACATTCTGCCCATCCAATAACACGGTCCCAAAAGAACTAATGATTTTTGAAAAGAGTGTACTCTCTGCCATCTCCAATATGGAAAAAGACAAAAAGTTTGTCAAATATAACAGCACAAGAGAAGAAATGTCAGCTCTAGCAACTTTGAAAAATGATCCAACTATTACAATAAAGCAAGCTGACAAAGGTGGATCGATAGTAGTATGGGACACCGTAGAATACACCAGCGAGATCAAAAGGCAGCTAGAAGATCCCAGATGCTACCGTAAAATAGATAAAGATCCCACCATAGAATTACAAAACCAACTCTTCAAGATCATCCAGGAAGGCTTTGATCAAGGCTTTGTTGGCAAAAAGGAATGTGAGTACCTAAAAATTAAACATCCCAAGGTACCTATGTTCTTTGTACTGCCAAAAGTACATAAGAACCAGAGTAAACCCCCAGGGAGACCCATCGTGGCAGGATGTGGTTCTCTCCTGGAACCCATTGCAAAGTACGTAGACTGTTTTCTCAAACAGTTCGTGACGCAAGTTGTGTCATACCTGCAAGACACAACGGACTTTATAAATAAGTTAGAAGCTTTAACTTTCCGCGAAGGGGTAGATTTGCTTGTCACCCTTGATGTGACATCATTATACACGCAAATCCCCCAAGATGAGGCAGTGGCAGTCCTCTCCTTCTTTTTGGACTCACGTCCCAGACCTATGCAAGTCCCTACCAAATTTCTGTTAGATTTGGCCACATTCGCCCTAAAGAAGAATTATTTTTGTTTCGACAAAGAATTTTTCTATCAAACAAAGGGGGTGGCAATGGGGTGCCCTTTTGCCCCAGAGCTGGCTGTGTTGTTTATGTCGATGTATGAAGACACCTACATACATAATAACAACCCGTATGGAGCTTACATCTACAAATGGTATCGTTTCATAGACGACGTCTTTATGATATGGACAGGAGGAATCGACAATCTGACCCAATTCCATCAATGGCTCAATATTAGAACAGCGGATATTCAATTTAGCCTTTCCCATTCAGAAACTAAAATTGCTTTCCTGGATGTGGAAGTATTCCCTAAGGCAGGTAGGTTGGCAACAACCCTATTTACAAAACCTACAGATCGCAATAAAGCGCTACTGTATCAGAGTAACCACCCGAGAAGCCTAAGGGATAACCTCCCTTACGGGCAGTTTCTGCGCGTGCGCAGAAACTGCACATTTGATAAGGATTTCAACGACCATGCCGAAAAATTGGTTTCAAAACTGTGTGACAGGGGCTACCCCAAAAATTTGGTGAAGAACTGTATGAAACGAGCTAGGTGGACCCCCCGTGAAACACTGCTGGAACGAAAAAAGAAATCCGAACAGAAGCGCCAGGTCTGCGTGACCACGTTCTGCCCAAATGCGAACCAGCTAAAACGGATTATCGGTCAAAACTGGCATCTGGTGCAAAACTTAGATGAAAGGTTAAAAGATCCGCCATTGTTTGCATTTAAACGCGAGAATAGCGTTGCAAACCATGTGGTAAGAGCCGCCATGCCAACTCAAAATCAACCATCCCTCCGCCAAATGATGGGTCTGGCACCTGTGCTGGGCCACCATAAATGTGGGACTTGCCTCTGCTGTGATACTACCCTACAAGGCTCTGTTTTTCAACATAAGGGCATATCATGGAAGCATGATGTGTTTAGCAACAGCAAATCAAGATTTGTAGTATATGGCATCAAATGCCCTTGCGATTGCCTGTACATCGGCAAGACGGAACAGGAAGTGCGACAACGCATAACGCAACATAAATCGAGGCTGAAGAGGAAAGTCGAAAATGCCCCACTTGTAAATCACTGGAATAGAATGCAACATGGACCCAACGAGTTTAAGTGGACAGTCATATCAAGGATAGAAAAGAACCCCCGGGGAGGCGATATGAGCCTCATGTTGTCCAAAAGGGAAGCCATGCTGATTGTAAAATTCGACACAGCTACTTCAGGTTTGAATGAACTGTCAGAAATCTATAGGCTTTGATTCACCACCTGTTCCCTCCAAAGAGCCCTAGCTTGTCATGTACACCACTTAACCTGTATACACTGGTTTACAGGCTGACGGCCTTTTAATCCTTGCATACCAAGTTTCAGGCTACACACCCGGTATACACTTGCTTTAAACCCTCTCCATACATTCTGTCTTGCTGCTGCCAACGTTATGCAATTGAAGCGCTGCAGCGCTAGACCTGAATAGAGACACCCCCACTCGCCAACGTCGTGATGACGTAGAAAAGTATCCCCCTATAAAATGCGAGTCCAGTGTGGCTCGTTAACACGCATGCGCAAGGGAGTAGTGCATGCAGGGACGCCGATCGTTCGGAGCGCTGGGAGATACAAGCCCCTCTCTTTGGTAAGAGACTGTGACATGCTCTCCTTGCCCCCTAGTTAGTCGGCGAAGCCACTTTAGCCAACTACCTCGCTGCCGACGTCTTTCCATTCTAATCCGTTTATCCTGTGTGCTTTCATTTTTACAGCACACGCGACTAATACCGACTTGTGCTGACTCTGCCACCACCCGGGAAAATGCCTGACTGAGACAGTTTCGAACCCCGCGCTAGACAGGTGACGCCAGCAACAAGTGGGCAACACATTTTGTCTTCTCCTCCCCGGCCTCATTCCTCCCTAAATGCCCGTGTTTTTGGTCACTACAGGACCCGGTGCTTGTTTTGCATCCCAGAGACACGACGTTGAAAAGCCTCCGACCCTCGTGCTGCTTACAATTTCGGCCAAAACTTTCCAGTGTTTCTTGCCACCTGGACACATTTCCAAGTATCGAGTGGTAAGAAAACGCTGCAGGGCCAACACCCCTTACGTCTATTGTTAATATTTCCATGTTAAGTAATTGTAAAACATTTTCCCCTGCTTTACAGATTTACCTCCCTTCTGTTTTTGACCACCCCTCGGTCTGACTACCGCCAGCCTTTTCTGCAGTAACAGTGGTGGTAAGTTCTTTCCAGGACTGACTGCCAGTCTAATGAGCCTACCCCTGCGGATGTAGCCTAAAGATCCCAGTGTTATCCTTGAGACTCCGAGAGTCCTCCCATGTAGCTTCCACCCTAAGTCCATAAACTCCTTCTTTCACCACTCAGTGTGGCTGTTCCTCAAAATAGGCTAACCAGGCTGGGTTGTCACTGTGCCTAGAGATTCTTATAGATTCTGCCTGTAGCAAATCGATCTTGCTATATCACTATTGTGCAAATTGTTGTCATATTTGCCACTTCTGTGTTAATTCTTCTAAAAAGATATATGTCTCTTTTTTCTTCCCTTCTGTGCAGCTGCCTGAGGCCCTGATGAGAATCTCCATAGAACTAAAGGAGATTCGAAACGCGTAGGCCCCTTTTTCCTCACTGGTCTGCTATTTTGATTTAAAAGTCAAGCCTTTGTATAGACTTCACATTATTTGTTGTACAGTAATGACCTTTACTCAATTTTGTAAAGACTCTTCGAAATTGTAAAATTCTTGGTATTGTATTATCTTTTAATCAAAATTGTGAACATCTTCCGTTTAATTCATGCAGGTCCAGTTGTGTACAGATATATAATTCTTTTTTCCCCCTGTACATAATGTATATATGGTATGCTTAAGTTAAGTATGTATGTGCTGAATGTATGGCGAATGTGATATGACTGAATTTTTGAATGGTGGTTCGTTTCAGGTGATGGTACGTGTATGTGTCCATTCTCAGTTCTGATTTTGTCCCAATGCTTTTTCTTTCAAATGTAAAAAGGACTTTTTATAAAACTTTGTTGAAATTCTTTATAAAATAAAATTGCGATTAATGAGCATTCCCTTTCTGGAATTTGATTTTCTGTTTGTGGAAGATTTATTTCACTGTTGAATGAAGTTTATCAGTACTGGCATGTTCTCCCACAAGAGCATCATAGCAGCAGAAGCTGGAAGGGAAAGCCAGGATAGCAGGACCCGGACCCACTGCGGGGCTGATGAAAGCAGTCCGGAGTGGGACGAGAAGGGTCCGGACGGCAGCGGAGACACTCACCATACCAGGAGTGGAGGTAGAACAGACCCGGGAAACAGGAGCCCTGAGTGTGGGGGGGTGTCCCGCCCAATTCACAGTGAAGGAGATAGGAGAACGCAAGAGTACAGAAACAGTTTTAAGTGCACCCACTATGCATCTGGCAATAGTGGACAGAACGAGAGTTGCGAGAGGTCTCGCCATAACCCCTGTGACAATGGACAAGAACGCAGTTCTGGGGAGATGGGGAGCCGAGAGGGAACTTACAGAATACTGAGTGACACTAGCCAACGAGAGAGTAGCGACAGGAGGGAGAACAGTAGGGAATCCTACCCTGGAGCGAGGGAGGATAGAGGGAATGGACAAACTGAGATTGGGGGAAACAGGCCCGTGTTTCATCACCTTCCAAGACAGGATGGTCGAGCATGGGACTTAGAGAGATGGGAACAAGGGAGGACTCTCCTTAACTCCCCTGAACCCAAGCGTAGGACTCGGAGTTGGGACGGAAGAGAGACCAGTGAACCCCCTAAGAAAGACATACTGAGAGCGGAGATAAAAGCCAAGAGACTCGATGTCGCCAGCTTAAAGTCAGATCTGGATGACATGGTGGATGGTACCTTGCCTCTAGAAAGAATGGAGATGTACGAGCAGGATGAAATACTGTTCATGGCAAAGGACATCACTCGAAAGGCGAGAGCAGTACATGAGAAATTAGTTGAATTGGCGGGAAAATATATGGTAGACCTGTCAAGGACCAAAGCATTACAGGGTAACCATAGGCTACATTATTCAGACCAGGACCTAGATGAGAGAAGAACTATAGGATTGAAAACACACATAAGGGAACTGATCACTGGAATAAGGACGTGGAGGGCGCTGGATAAATGGGAAGAAAGGTGGTCCAAGAAGGGGACCGTTAGGAGAAGCATGCTTGGGATGTCCCACGAGGGAGGACTGCAGAGAGTAGAGGCATACTCTTTGCGTGAGGTTGCAAACGGGAACTATGTACATGTGCCATGGAGTAGGGGGGATTTAGCGGCCTTTACCAACTCCTTCCCTAAATTGAGGGAGAATCCAGTCGAGTGGTATAAGCAAGTGGAGAGGTTTGTAAAAATATCCAAGGTACTATGGATAGACCTGAACACTCTGTTTGACATTGTGGTACCAGGAGACTTGTGGACAGCATGTAAGGTTAGTGCTGAGTGGCCCACATCAGAACCAGAGAGAGATGCACGGACTAATGGACCCTCCGAGACAGTCATGGCCAAATATGAGAGAGTGATGACTTGGCTGAAAGATAAGGTGCCAATCCAGGACATAGATTGGGTCAAAATAGATCGAACTAGACAAGAACCCAAAGAGACAGTTCATGAATATTATGAGAGATTGCTGAAGGCGTTTAAACAGTATAGCGGGTTGGATGTAATGGATCCTAAAGACATAGGGCAGTTTGTGTCTAAATTCGTTTTGGGCTTAAGGCCGGATATTAGTTTGATGATTCAGCAACACTTGATTTGTTGGCAAAATAAACCTTTGGATGAAATTCTGAGATATGCTAGGTACTGCTGTGATGAGATAGACTCAAAGGCAAAGAAGCTAAAAGAAAAGCTGATGGTGGTGCAGATGCAGTCAGCCGGTAAGGGTGGACAACAGCAACAGCAGCAGGGAACAGGGACCGGGGGCAGGAAACAGAATAACCAGAACAGAGGCAATGAGGAGAACTCCAACTTTAGACCTAGGATAGACATAGCAGCATTGAAAAAGACGACTCGGTGCCACCAGTGTAACGAGGTGGGGCATTGGAAACGCGAGTGTCCCTACAACGTGGAAATCGGAGAACAAGAGGTAGAAGAGGAAGAGGTTCAAAGCACTCCAGGAAGAGGGGTAACGCAATACCAAGGAAAGGTGGTCAAAGGGGGACCCCAGCTCCACGAGCCCAGTTCCCTCAGCCACCCAGAATAGGGACAACGGGAAAGACCTATAGACAAATGCCTCTTTTTGTAGGAGGAGAGGAGTGTTACTATGTTGATCCCCTAACAGGACAGAGAGTGGAGAGAGAAGACTGTACCCTCGGGGCAGCCTTAGATGTGGATCAAAGGGGACCCTATGTTGAGGCCGAAGTGGCAGGGTGTCCCACGACCTTCCTAGTAGACACAGGAGCCACTCGATCCACGATAAGATCAGCTGCAGTCCCAGGCCTGCCAATGTCAGGGGAGACTATTCAAGTGGTGGGGGTCGCAAACAGGAGAATAACCAGCCCATTGACAGAACCAGTGCAAGTGAAAATAGGGAAATACAGCGATGAACATCAGTTTGTGGTTTGCGATTCTAGTCCTGTATGTCTGTTGGGAAGGGACCTTTTGTGCAAATTAAATTGTACCATATACTGCACACTGCAGGGAGTGGAGGTATTGACTAATGATGATGACGCTGACTTCAAAGTCGCCAACTCGAGAATATGTGTGGAGCTGTATCCCACTCTGACAGTGGATGAGCTCCCATGGGATTTAAGAGAGACCGTGGCCCCGGAAGTGTGAGATTTCACTGGGGAAGAGATTGGACTAGTCAAGGGAGTGGACCCAGTGAAAATCATAGTGAAACCACATGCTGAGTTCCCAAGAACCCCCCAATATAAATTGACTCTAGAAACGATTGCAGGTATCAAACCCGTGATAGAGTCCATGATCAAGCAGGGAATACTGAAAGAAATCGTGGGTAGTCCATGTAATTCCCCGATTATGGGTTTGCAGAAACCAAATGGGAAATTCGGAATAGTGCAGGACCTTCGAAAGATTAATAACATAGTCGTCTCATGTTGTCCAGTGGTACCGAATCCATCAGTGATATTGTTTCAGATACCGTTCCAAGCTGAATGGTTCACAGTGATAGACCTGTGCCAGGCCTTCTTTTCGATCCCATTGGATGAGGATAGCCATTTCCTTTTCGCTTTTAAGCTGGAAGGTCGCGTATTAACATGGTGTCGTATCCCACAGGGGTATACAGAGAGCCCATCGATCTTTAACCAGCTTTTGAAGAAAAATCTTGAAAGTCTAGTGCTGCCCCAGAAGTCGGTTCTGGTCCAGTACATAGACGACCTACTTGTGGCGTCAGAAACTGAGGAAGCTTGCAGGGAGGACTCCATTGCTTTGCTAAATCACCTAGCTGTAAATGGGCACAAGGTGTCCCCGGGAAAATTGCAGTACTGCCTGACAGAAGTGCAGTACTTGGGGCACAGAATTGAGAAAGGCAAACGAAAGGTGTCACCAGACAGAATAGAGGCGATCATGAAGATGAATGCGCCTAAAACTCAGAGAGAAGTCAGGATGTTCCTAGGGATGGTGGGTTATTGCCGACAGCGGATCGCAAATTTTTCACTGAAAGCAAAACCCTTGCAAAAACTGACGCACAAGGAGGTGAGTGATCCGGTACCATGGGACAAAGACTGTATGATGGCGTTCCTGCAGCTGAGAGAGGACTTGTGTCGTGCTCCTGCTCTGGGAATGCCAGATTACGATAAAATATTCTTGCTTTACTGTTGTGAAAGAGAGGGTTGTGCTTTGTCTGTTTTGGTCCAAATTCATGGGAATGCCCGTAGACCAGTTGCCTACTTTTCGGCTACCTTAGACCCAGTAGCCGCAGCGTTGCCCGGATGTCTCAAATCCGTTGCTGCAACCGGTGTCAGCATCGAGCGTTGTGAGAATATTGTTATGGGACACCAGTTAGAGGTGTACGTGCCACATTCCGTTGAACTGTTAATGACCAGGACCAAAACACAGCATCTGACCAATAGCTGGCTCACGCGCTATGAGCAAGTCATTCTTGCTGCAGAGAACGTGACCCTCAAGAGATGCTCTGTTTTGAACCCTGCTACCTTAATGCCACTCCCAGGTGATATTGATGATGATGTATGTACAGACCATGATTGCCTTGATGTGACTGAACTATGCACCAAACGGAGACCTGACATCGTGGATGAGCCACTGACTGACCCGATGAAGTTTTCTTTGTCGATGGCTCATGTGTAAGAGACGAAGTTGGGCAGTTGAGAGCAACTTACGCTGTTTGTACAATTACTGGAGTTGTGGAAGCTGGATGCCTGGAAGGAGTACACTCCGCTCAGGTAGCTGAGATTATTGCATTGACGCGTGCCTGTCTGGCAAGCAACCAAATTCGAGTCACCATATACACCGACAGCCAATACGGTTACGGGGTAGTTCATGATTACGGGCAATTATGGTCTCAAAGAGGTTACATGACTTCTTCAGGCTCTCCCATTCGCAATGGAGAGTTTGTACGTCTACTGTTAGAAGCTTTGCAATGTCCGGCAGGTATTGCAGTTGTAAAATGTACCGCTCACACCAGGAATATGGACTTCGTGTCACAAGGCAATAGATATGCCGACGAAGTCGCAAGATATTGCGCAGAACAAGGGTACTCTTTCACAGAGGTGGAGGTGGGCGGAATAAATGTCAGAACTGAATTAGCTATGATATTAGAAACTGTAGACAGTTGGGACGAATTGAAATGCATGCAAGAAAATGCACCAGATTTTGAAAAACAATCATGGGAAACTGCAGGATGTGTGATAGGTGAGGCTCATTTCTGGGTTTCAGCGGATGGAAGGGCAGTGTTACCAAATGAGATGGTGAGCCCAATGGCCAGACAAATCCATGGTCCAGTACACCTAGGGAGAGACGCTATGCTGAGAGTATTCAGACAAACCTGGTACAAACCTAAGTTTAGAGTAGCAGCAGAAGCAGTGTGCCAGCGTTGTGTGACCTGTCAGCAGCTGAATGTAGGAAAAAGAACACCAGTTGCATGAGTCACATAGGGAGGTCAGGAGGTCCATTCAATAGAATGCAAATCGACTTCATTGAAATGCCGAGGTGCAACCGCCTTCGTTATGTCTTGGTGGTTGTTTGCATATTTTCCAGATGGGTCGAGGCATACCCTACACGCAGGTGTGACACCCTCACAGTAGCCAAGTTATTGCTCAGGGAACTCATACCACGATTCGGGGTACCGGCCTCTTTGGAATCAGATAGGGGAACGCATTTCAACAGCGAGCTTGTGAAGATGATTTGTGCGGCCCTGAACATAGACCAGAAATTGCATTGTAGTTATCGACCAGAAGCCTCGGGAATTGTAGAGCAGATAAACAGCACCATCAAATGCCAAATTGCCAAAATGTGTTCATCAACGGCTCTGAGTTGGCCTGACGCTCTGCCATTGGTCCTTATGAGCATCCGTAGTACCCCAGACAGAAGAACGGGACTGTCACCGCACGAGGTGTTAATGGGGAGGGCAATGAGATTGCCATCAGTACCAACTGCTGCACTATTGAATATCACAGATGATATGATCCTGGACTATTGTAAGGGTCTGTCTGATGCCATTCATTCTGTGTCCCTTCAGGTGCAGGCTGCTGAGGTCCCGTCGTGCCAGGACTTGTGCCATGACCTGTGTCCTGGAGACTGGGTGCTTGTGAAAAAGCACGTAAGAAGAAGCTGCCTAGATGTCCGTTGGCGTGGGCCCTACCAGATCATTCTGATCACGAACACTGCTGTGAAAGTGGGAGGCCTGCTCAATTGGATCCACGCGTCTCATACGCGGAGAGTTCCAGCGCCTCTGGAAGAAACAGCTCCTCTCTCGGATGTAAGTCCAGCTGCGGACGGAGAAGGCATAGAGGGGGCCAGCCAAGCTGTAGAGGTGCCAGAAGAAGCTGGGAACGTGTCTGACCAGGCTGAGGACGGTCAGTACAACAGCGAAACAGACGACGCTACAGAAGGAGAAAGTAGCTGGGAGTACGAATCAGACCCTGACCAAGCTGAAAGAGAGCGAGAGCAAAGCAGAAGGTCGAGGAGCAGAAGGGTAAGGCGTGGAGAAGCCAGCTGGCCGCAAAGAAGGAGTTCAAGCCTGAGGTCAACTCCAGAGAGAACCCTTGCTCCGATATCTGAAGACTCAGACGCGGAAGAAGGTGCTCAGGGCTCTGAAGCACCAGATCTAAGAAGGTCAAGAAGAGTACGTGTGCCTAACAGAAGATACGCCACTCCTGAGTGGACATATCTGGCGACAAATGTCTTGGGAACGAGCGACAGGGAGGATCAGAGCGGTGCTGGTGACCAGCTCTGAACCAATCATCAAAGTGGAAGTACAGCTGTTAGTGCCCGGAGTCGAAGCAGAAGGGTCACTAACGTTCACAATCCCCAACCCTCCCCGCCTAAGCAAGTTAAAGCACATGTTTTTCACCGAATTGCAATTCCCCGATTTTGGAACAAAGATAACAGGCCATGAAGAGCACATTCTTCGTTTGGAAATATTGAATTATGCTTTTCAAGCCGCAGGCCCAAGCCTCATCGTAGATGCTTAAAGACTTTGTAAATAAACAAGAAAAAGAAGATTACCTAGCGCCTAGGAAGCAGAGAAACTTAGGGACCTTTCCTATAAGTTGACGGAGAAGGGCTAGGGTTGTCTGTGTAAAAGCTCAAAAGACTTTGTTTACCAAAGGAGATTGCCAGCTTCCAATTGTATGGTTCTAAAGACTGAAAGATCAAGAGAGACTGTAGAGGAACGAAGAGAAAAGAACTTTGTGTTGAAATAGAAGGAAAGAATCATACTGTCTGAAGAAATGGAGGCCGGTAGTCCGAATCGTAGAGCCAAATGTATAATAGGCACATTAATAGTAGGAGTGATACTTCTTATAGCTTTAGTTGTTACTGTATCATATGTAATGGGACATGAGAGTGAGGCAAGGGTATCAGACGAAAAATCTGTAGTGACACCAAAACCCACTGTTGCTGGTAAGAAGGGGGAAACCATACAGGAAAAAGCGCTATTAGCAGCAGAAGCCCGTAGGTTACACATGGATGAGTCCCAAGGCGACTTTAGGTCAAATGCTTATGCCAAACTTTTGTATGAATACGTGGATGCCATGGAGGTTAAGGACTGTTACGTCTGCATGCAACTACCTGCATCTGTAGATGAAGGCATTAGATATCATCACCTCCCGCTGACTTATGGCATTACATGTAGCTTATTGCTTAGCATATTTTATGGGAGAGATAGTTTTGAATACTATTTCTCTAATTATGACTCAGTGTTACCAGAAGTCCCAAATTACAAGCAAATGAACAAATGGGACTACTGGAAGAGTGAAGACAGATTGGCAAAGTTCTTCATTCCGTGGGATACTTTAGATACGTCACATGCCCGCAGAAATAACCTGACCTGCAAAGTGTCAGAAGTCGAGAAGAAGTTTATAGGGCAAGTAGATGATCGATACAGAAGGCAAAAGATTTTGAAAAAATCAGGACAATGGAAAACAGATTGGACCGAAGAAGAGAAGGCACACAAGAGGAAGGGTAGTAGTGGTCCAATAGCTTTGGATCGCACACAGAGAGGGAAGTTATGCCTTCACAGAAGCAAAACGTACTACGAAAATGTATTTGTAGGGTAAGTCAGTTGTGAACATGCTTTTAGATTAGAATATTACACTAAGGATTTCTTGAAAGGAATGCAAGTGATTCCAAATGTATATTTTGTATGTGGAAGAAATGCCTACGTGAGACTACCTGATAACTGGTATGGATCATGTTACTTGGCAATTGTCTTCCCCAAAATATATCATGCTCAAGACTTAGAGATCATAGAGGGCAAGGCCTCAGCGAGAGGGAGAAGAGACCTAGGAGATGCAGAAATAGTTGGAGATGTATTTGGAGCTGCATTTCCCCTCTTAGGACTGATCCTCAATGATGTTAAAATAAGGAGACTGGCAACAGTCGTAGACAGATTGTCTGCCAGCACTGCTAGATCCCTAATGCTGGTGGAAGGAGAGATGCAATCGATAAGGGCCATGGTGCTTCAGAACCGTCTTGCATTAGACGTCCTGCTAGCAAAAGAGGTCGGAGTCTGTAAGGCTTTGAAGGTCCAGGAATGTTGCACTTACATTCCAGACAATTCAAAACCTCTTGAGAAAGTTATCATGAACATAACTAACATTCACAAAGAGATCGAAGACCTGACTAAAGTAAATGTTTGGGAAAAGGTGGGCCATGGAATGGGCGAAGTTGGAGGTTGGTTCGCCAACCTAGGAAAGAGCATTGTATGGTATGTCCTGAAACCTATCATCATAATAGCGATCTGTGTGATCATGTTGTGGGGATTGGTGAGGTCATACCAATGGTATAGATCAAGGAGATTGGAGAGATCCAGGAGAGAACAGCTACAGAGATTAGCTGCAATACAAGACAATCAGTACAGGAGTCTGAGGGCTCTAAAAACGCAGAAACGAGGGGCGATCACAATTAGTTCAGTTTAAATGTTATTGATGACCCCGAGAGGTCATCAAAGGGGGGAACTGAGAGAGCGCAAACTGAACAAAATGTATGAGTGCACCAGAATTACAAGTAGTACGCACGATTCACAAGAGAGATGCTATAAGTGCTGAAAATATATTCACCTATACTTAGAAATGTGTAGTTAAGCTAAGAGATTTCATATAGAAGTGGAACTAATGCGGAAATGTGTGGAAAATGTATAACCGTATTAGACGTGATTAATCCTGATCCATGTTATGTAGCTGCTAATGGAAGAATGTCATGCTGCAAGGCACAGAACGGAATAGGCCCATGGCCTGAGCTGAAAGGGTTGGGAAAGGGATTCATTTGCATATACATGGATTGCACTAAATGTTATAATGATTTTGCTTATTAGTTAGATTTATATTCCATAAATGTGTTTTCTCATTAAATAAGAATAAGATCCTAACATGATATTTTAGTTTAGCTCTGCGAGAAATGTTGTAGGCCTGAAATGATTAAAAGGTTTCTGAAATTGCACGTGCTGGTACAAGTCGAGCTGTGCCGAGAAATAAGTTGCAAACTTCTGTTAGAAGTCTATGAGAATTGGGATCCAAGCTGCAGATGTCTGTCTGCGGGTGAGAGGGGGATCCAATTAAGAATTGGATGAATAGAGTTCTGTTCAAGAGACTGGTACAGACATGGAGGAGGGTTCAGGAATGTTTAAGGGGTATGGGCGGGCCGGAGAAGAGTCTGAGAAGCAAGGTCATCTCTAACGCACGAGGCCCAAAGGAAGATCATCATGGAAAAAGCCAGAATCAACACCACGTGAGGGGCGTCTCGAGAGGGGCGTTCCAACTGTAATTGGGGTTTTTGTATTAGGGACAGCACCCCTGGGTGAAGTTAGAGCAGATGCCTGAGGACCCTTTAGAGAGCGGATGGGTAGGCAGAGAGGGGTCATGACTGGAGATCATAGGTTTTCACCTAGAGACTAAGAGTGGGTGATCTTCCTAGGAAGTCATTCACAGCTGACACCTTTTGATAGGTTGGGATTCTGTTAAGTAGGGATACCATCCAGAGCAGGGTAGGGACAGCCTAACCTGAACCTTTCCCTCCTGCTGTAAATGACGGAGAGATCACAATACGTGTCTATGCTTGCAGCTCTTTTGATTTTAGAATTAGTTCTTGTAGTATTCTTTGCTCTCCTGAGGGCCTTTAGGGAGCACATGTATGTAGTGGTGCCCGTATATCTTTTGAATCTCATTTTGAGATGCCTGTACTTGCAGTTAACCTTGACTTTGTAATAAATCTTTAAACTTAGAAGTAGTCTGTGGTTTTTCCGAGCCGAGTCCATTATTGATTGAACTAACCTGGTAAGAGATGCACTTTCTTCCCTCAATGACAGGCAATAAAGGTTCAGTCGACCAGAACGGGGTTTAGATCTAGAGAGATAAGATAGTGATCAAAATCCCGCCCCCGCACCACCGCCCCCCAATCTTACGGTCCAGGCTATGCCCCTGCACCAGCAATTACAGGAAATCTTCATAATTTACCTCCAGTAAGTAGTTGGGCTGAGCAATCTTTGACCAATGGCTTGGCTTCCATGTTCTATTAATGATTTAGTGGACCATATGAACTAAGGAACACATGCTTTCTCTGTGTACCTCCGACACCAAGAATTGAGAATTGAGCTCTGTGAGTTTGTTATTTTGCTGTCTATCAGACATGATGGTGGTGTCTGCCTTTGGCATTTAACTTTGCAGCAGGGTAATGAACGGATAGAAGTGGCGAGAGTCTAGAGAGTGGTATTTGGGAGATCATAGTAGTTAGATGAAGTTTGGGATGAGTAAAAAAGAGAGATGGACGAGGGAAGAGTCTCTAGAAAGGGATTAAGCAGATCATAGTAGTAAAATGAGGTTTGGGATGAATCAAAGGAGGGATACATGAGGGAAGAATTCAGAAAGGGTTGCTTGGGAGATCATAGGAGAAAAGAGTCTATGAATGGTATTTTGGAGACAGGTGTAGTGGAATGAGGTTTGGGACGAGTCAGAGTGGAGGAAGAGGATATATTGAGAGAGGTATAGGGTAAGACAGAGTAGTGCACTGGGGAGAGTGTCATTTTTTCTTTCTTTGTATATGAGCACATCTTGTGCATACGCAAAGGGGCAGCAGGGCACATGCCTTTTCTTTCTGAGCATGAAAAACCTTTGATTTATTCTAGGATGAGATTAAGGCACTTTTTTAGTGAGTCTTGTATTAGACGGTTTGAGTTCAGGCATTAGGGAACATAGACCGTGAGAACAAGCGTGGCACTGGTAGTCCTTTTATTTTAATGAGGAGCAGTTAATCAATATGTTACCTGGGTAATAATTTCTAGAATGACATATGGACCTTGCCATATGGCCAACAATTTATTTTCTGAGGGAAGTAAGAAAATGAGAACGTTATCCCCTGGTTCGAATTCTCTAAGCTTTGTCCCCTTGTCATAAATAATCTTTTGTTTCTCCTGGGCTTTTTTCGAGATTCTCTTGAACTTTATCCCACAAGGTCGTTATGTTATTTTTTTGTATGATGTGACATACTCCAGAAGGTCTCTACTCTCATCTTCCTTCCCCTCCCAATGGTCTGCTACGTCAACGAGATGGGTGCGGGGTTGTCTTTTAAAAACCAACTCAAACGGGGAATATCCTGTCAAACATTGAGCATGAAATCGAATAGCAAATTACTCAAGGGTAGTTTCTTATTCTAATCTCTACCTGATTAACTTACACTTTTTTTTAATAGGGTCTTAATAGTACGGTATATCTCAACTAATCCATCCCTTTTGGGGTGATATACCAATGTTTGGATTTGTTTTAGCCCTAATATATGACAAACCATTCTGGACATAAATGGTATTCCTTGACCAGTCAGCAGCTCCTTATGGGAATCCAACCCAAGAAAAAACTCAACCATTGTCTGGGCTATTACTGTTGAGTTTATGCTTGGAAGGGATACAGTTTCAGGCAAGCATTTGTGGGTTATGTACCGCCATTCTGCACAATGGAATCATTGGGGCTCAGAGCCAACATCCTTTACTACTGTTTTTGTGGGAGGGTAACTTTAATGAGGTGTCTGTGAGCTGGTGTTAAGTGAGCCTTTCCAGCCTGTTGTAGAGTATGAATTATTTTTGTCCTGCTTTAGACTCAGCCAATCTATGATATCGCAGGTTAACTCTATTGCTATGTTAACTGTAATGTTTGGGTGTGGGTGAATCCAGTTATGGGTAGTGACTGGTAAGGCTTCAAGAAATTGTTTAAGATATATATTTTCAACCACCTCTTCCGTTGTCAATGTGTCTTGTTTCAGCCAGCTATTTTCTAAATCCTGGATCCTATAATATGATTCCCTTTGTTTATCATTGGGACCCCAACTTTCTTGATGGAGTCTAGTTCTATAATACTCATTATTACACCCAAGTCGTTCCAAAATTATTTTTTTAATCTGATGATATGGTGTGGTGCTGACGGTATTATCAGCTTGTTAGACCGCAATTTTCTGGACAACAATGGTGCAATATATTGACCCCACATCTTCGGAGGTCAAGCCGCTGTAGATGCCACGAACTCAAAGTTGGTAAGAAATAAAATAGGGATCCTCCCCGATCTGGTACTTTTGCAATACTGAGCTAGGTATGGTGGGATGCACTTTGGTGTTTGCTATTACATAAAGCACTTGTAATGTCTCTCTGTCCTGCTGAGCTACCTGTTTCTGTTATTCCACTATTAGATTTAGATGTCCTTGCCTCTCTGCCAACTGTTTAATCATTTCTTCCATTGTAACCTCCTGAATTATGGCGGCCACTTAGGTGCAGGATCTGAATCCCACTTCTGACACCACTGTAAGCGAAGTTGGAGCCAAGAGACGATTACTCAGGATAAGTGACTGAAAAAAGAGGTTTATTTCTTTAAAAAGTTCATCCAAACAAAAATAAGACAGTTTGTCTTTTAATATAATCCAGTCTTTGTGTGGGTCTTGAAAAGTTGTTTTGGATGTTCCCAGTCCCTTTCTACTTGTCAGCAGGACTGGAACCCTTCTTGCCTTCGGGAGACCAAAACGACATTATGAGTTGTTTCTTTCATTCAGAAGAAGTGAAGTTAAAGACAGTTCATTCTCTGTAACATAGCATCCAAGATAAGGGGTGATGTGAGTTAATTCCTGCACATAAACAAAGCTTAAATGCCATTTTGTAACTTACATGTGTGCTGCTTTATGCACAAGGCAGCACACATGGAAAAAGCAAAAACGAGGAGAAATGAAGCATTTCTCCTTGTTTTGCCTCCTTAAGAACAGGTCTGGCCTGTTCTTAAATTCGGAGCTGCCACCTATTATCGCCAAGCTTGATAATAGGTAGCAGCGTCGAAGTGAATATGTGTTGTGGTGGAACGCCCACCGCAACACCCACTGCACGCCGCCTTTCACGATGAGTTTATCGCGAAAGGGGTCCTATTACCAAAGCAGCGTTAAGTCAATTAACGTGGCTTTAAGCCACATTGATCGGCTTAACACTGCCTTGATAATAGGGCGATGCAGATATCGCCGCGTTATCGGCAGAAAAGTGCTGATAACGTGGCGATAAGGGGCTTGTTAATATGCCCCCCAGTTTCCTTGTATTTCGGTTTAGCCTCGAGGAGGCAGTGCAGCTTCTTGATTTACAGGCATAGACTCAACTTCATGGTGAGCATTCCACTGGGGCATCTACACATTGCAATATCAACTTCTACTCTTGCTCTACTCAGCTGCATATCATATTAGCAATCTCCAAGGGATGAAAGGCTGATTAGCCTTCTCTGGTTTTGAGCCTGTGTAGGCTCTTTCTTTGCATTTCTGCCTAAATCTAATATTTACTGATATTTTCGGCTAGTTTAGTGCCTGCCAAGACATGCATGTCTGGGAAATGAATGAATGAATAAGGGTGTTTTGTAAAGCAAACAACTACTGCATGGAGTGTTCGAGAACTAGTGATTGCAAAATTCAAACATGTGTAATAACAAACAAGAACCTAGGAGGTCTAGAAGCCAAGCATCTTGCTGGCAAACACTGGCCGTTATATATCAATATGTCAGTGGGTGCTATAGTCACCATATAACAGTATCTAAAAGATAGGAAGGGAGAGAGAAACACATGTGTGAGGAAAAAGAGTCATGATGTCTAAGACTCAATTGGAACACTGATCAAACCAGATCCAGCACACAAAGTTTGTGAAAAACCATCAAACAAACCAGGTGATCGGTCCTATCATTTGGTAGTCCACGCTGTGACCTGGCGGGTCCTTCGATCATCTAGACCTCATGCCACACAGTCATAGTAAGTACTGGATATGGTCTACAGTGAATACTGAACCTCCAATTGTTGGTCTGATTGTGATGGTTAGTGAAAAATAACGAGAAAACAGTGCAACATACAATAAAGTGGTGAGTCTAAAATAGGGTGATATGTCTAAACAAACTCTTCAATCGAGAACAGGCACATCCCCTAATTAAAAAATAGGAACAGCGCAAACGACAGTATAGAACAAATGACTGTCGCAGTTCGGGCCAACATGTTTCTGCCTACCGGGCAACTCGTCCCTTGGCTTTCATCAGGGCCACTGCTCTAAAATAGTTGCTACTGTTACGTGTAAATGAAATCAAACATGTAATCAGTGAAAGGATATATGTAGGAACGATACAACCTGTACCTACAGTTATATACACATCCTCCTTGTCAGTGGACGCTCAACGTGATCCAACATGACAGGGGACTGGACCTCACCTCACCTGGACCGTGCTCAGGTATATGAGGCCCCGCACTCTCCGTCGGTGCCACCAAACTTCCCTGAGGCTTGAAAATTCAAACATGCTCTGCTGCAAATTTAACACAAGGAGTATAGTCATGCCTTAAGCTTCTTTCAGAATGACAGTTTGGACCCCACAATCTGAAGTTCAAGAGGTATCTGATTTCAAGACTTGGCTGCCAAGAAATAGAAAGAATAACCTCCCTTTCTCGGACGCCTGCCCCTTGGCACTATCACCAGGGAGGACGTGGATCACCTAAGTGTTCTTGCAGGTTGATAAAACTGAAATTTTGCTGAAAGATACTGTGGACCAGAAGAGTAGAGGATCCGATGAGCCAGGACCAAAGATTTGAAAAGGATCCTCTTCTTAATTGGCAGCCAAGGAGAGATCTATGATGACTGAAGACCAATGCGTGGCAAGGTAGTTTCAAAATTAGACAAGCTTTGTGCAAGGCCACTTGCAACCATCTGATTTGGCCTTCCGGAAGCCTCAGATGAAGAGCATTGGCATGATCCAATCTAGAAGGTATCAATGCATGAACCACTGCCTTCCTAGAGTGCAGTGAGACAAGGAAAAGAAACTTGTTGAAGGTGTAGAGCAGCACAATACAGGAATCTGCCATTGCAGACATTTGAGACAGGATAGAAAGTTTATTGTTTAACTTGACTTCAATATTTTTAGCGACTGTAGTAGGGTGCAGACGGTGATTTGGTAGAGATGCAGGCCAGCCCAACTCCCACCAATTTGTGGCATGTGACCTGAAGAAAAGAATTTCAGTTTTTTCAGAGGTGCACTTCAGCTGACTCATGTGCATTCAATTGAAAACTGCATGAAGACGGGCTTTAAACGATGACCCAATCATTGTCAGACTAATCTCGAAAGAAAGAAGCTGCTGTAAATCATCAGCATAAGGGATGACTTTAAACCCAAGTGATTCAGCCAATGTGACCAAAAATTGCCATGTAAGCATGAAACAGAGTAGGGCTCAGTGAAGGCCCCTGAGGCATCTATTGCATAAACGGTTTAATGGCCAAAAAGAAGGAAGCCAACCAGACCGCCTGCCCCTGGGAGACCAAAAAGAACTCGATCCTGATCAATGCTTGACCTCCAACACCCAGGTTAGTAAGACGTGAACAATGGAATGGGAAATGGTATTAAATATCACTGCAGGATCAAGAAAGATCAGAGCAACATTCTTCCTTTGATCGAGTGTAAATTTGATACAATCCAACACTTCCAAAAGGGCTGTCTCAGTGCCTTGTCAGGGGCAGATCCCAGATTACCTGGGATGCAATAGCTTATGCTGCTCCAGAAAAGTTGACACACAGCTATTAACAAGCTTTTCAAGTATTTTGCACAGCACTGGGAAGAGGAAAATGGGACTGAGGTTAGGCATCGGTGTAGGATCCAGTGAGGGTTTTTTTAATAGCAGAACAATCATACCTTGCTTTCAAGATGTTGCCATAGTGCCATCGAAAGTGAGGGGATACAAAATTCATTTATGACCGGGTTGATCACTTTAGCCGCAGTAGCCAGAATGGAAGGAGAACTGGGGTCAGCTGATGACAAGATTTGCAGTTTAGTATTGTTGTTTCAAATTCCTCAAGCGAGATAAATCTGAACTGGGAAATCTCACAGTGCTTACAGATGTGCTCTTCCATCAGCAACATTCCTTCAGGGAGCAAGGAAGGCTCATGCTAATTCTTCTGAATTTTAAGAATCTTGCCTTAATCTGCAAGCCCATCACAAAGTCATGGGAAGGAGTGGCACACCTGTTACATGCCTTAGATGCCAAGAACGTATTCCCAACCTGGAAAATGTCTTCTGGTCCATTGATAGCTAAGTTGGTCTTAGTCTCGAAATAAGAAGCCATGGCTGATTTAATCGCAGCATGATAGGTCCTCAAACTTAAAACAACTGAAACTAAAGAATGATCGCTGTTGTGGTGAGCCTATCCTGCAGTAACCAGTTGACAATAACTATTTACTTTCAAGTGCCATGACATGTCTATTGTAAAATGAAAATGTTTCTTGCCACACCATGGTATGGCTCTTATTCATGGCACCTCTCCTTCCTGGAAAGCATAAGATACCTGGTACAGTACATTCGGTTTTCAATCTCCCATTACTTAAGACATTGCGTTTGCCATTGTGTCATTTGAGACCTGCAACTCCACCTGCATGAAGTGCACAATGCTTCCAAAATTTTACAAATACATGCATTCATTTCAAATTGTAATACTCTGCAAACATTCAGTTTTACAGCATGTTGTGATCCTGTCCCCATTGCATCCCTGTGTGTCATGTAATATATGAACAGGTCTGGCTCAGGAGTGGACTAGATAAGGCCAACCCTAGTTGAAGGTGATGCAGCACATAGTGGGGGACATCACAATTCTGGTGAAAGGGGGTCTGCGTGGAGTTGGGACTTAGGACCTTGAAGACCTGGACAACGGCCAGATGAAGTCAGGGGAAAGGAAGTGACCTTGTGGGGAGGTCAAGGAAGGAAGAGGAGGGTCAGGCTGACTGGTCAGGAGAGAGGGATGAATAAACAGACTATTGCCATCATGGCCCATCTGAAGACGCACAACCATGCAAGAGTGAAGTCTACAGTGGATAAGGCACTGAAAAGGGAAGGAAAGACAAAGGAGTAATGGGCTTCAGTCGGACTACTACAATAGCTGGTTTAAGTCAGGGCTGCGGCAAGAACCAAATAAATCCCTAGAATAAGCTGTCACAACAGCCCAATATTGTACCAAGTAGGTAAGCATGGTTGGTAAAAGCTGAGAGGTCCCATCACCATTCGTTTTTTACCAAACGCTGCTAAATGTAGCCTGTTGGCTGATCTATTTGAGTGAATCTGCCATCACATACTCTTTTTTTCAGTGCTTTTACATATCATCTATGTGCCTTTTGCCACAGACAACTAATTTCTGCGCAAGCTTTCAACCCCCTACCTTCCAACTACCATCATATTATAGGTCCACAGTTTTATGGTCTTTAATCAATCAATCAATCAGGGATTTATATAGCGCGGATCTTGATTTCACCTCCTGAAATCCCGGAACTATGAGGCCTACCTGAGGTGCAGGGGGAGATGGTTCCAAGCTTTGACCACCAACAGTGAGAAGGCACATCCTCCGCTGCTGCTTTGGCAGATCTGCGGGTGGTTGCGAGGAAGAGGGAGGTGGATCATCGGTGTCTGGTCGGTTTGTGGATGATAAGGCATGTGTTGATGTATGCTGGGCCTTCATTGTGCAAGGTATATATTCGTGGGTCAACATTTTGAACTGGCATCTCTTATTGATCTGGAGCTAGTGTAGCTTCTTGAGGTGGATGTGATGTGAGTTCATCTGGGGAGGTCCAGGATGAGTCTTGCCGCTGAGTTTTGTATTTCCTCTAGTCTCTTCAGGAGGCGTGTGGTGATTCCGATGTCTAGTGTGTTCCCGTAGTCAAGCCTGCTGGTGACAAGGGCCTGTGTGATGGTCCTTCTTGTGTTGACTGGGAGCCACCTGAAGATCTTGCAGAGCATGCGCAGGATGTGGAAGCAGGATGATGAGGCTGTCCAAGATGAGGCAGAGGCTGCGGGCATGGTCTGTTGGGCGTGGGATGGAATAAGTTATGCAAGCCACCAAGCATTGTTCCATGGCGAGGTGTTGTTCACAAAGATGAGGACTTCCATCTTGTCCATGTTGAGCTTGAGACAGTTGTCCTTCATCCAGTCCGTGATGTTCATCATACATCTGTGGAAGTTGCTTCTGGTGGGAGAGGGTCTTCTGATAACGAGAGGATGAGCTGGGTGTTGTGAGCATAGGGGAGAATGTTGAGTCCGTAGATCTGATGGTGCTGGCCAGGGAGGTCATGTAGGTGTTGAAGAGAGTGGGGCTGAGCGACAGTCCTTGGGGGATGATTTTCTTGGTACCTGAGCTGAATGGTGGGAGACGGATTCTCTGGGTTCTTCCAGTGAGGTTTGAGGTGATCAATTTCAGGGTGTCTTCCTGAATTCCGATGTGGTGGAGTCTGTTGATCAAGATGTGATGGGGGATGGTGTTGAAAGCAGTTGATAGGTCCAGTAGGATGGGGGCTGCCTTTTCACTGCAATCACTGGATCCAGGTCCAAGTGGCTAACAGACTAGACCCCAGACCCTACAAATGTCAGGTGGCTACGTGGTGTAGTCAACGGCACTCCCCAGGCCACTGCCACCAAGGTCAAGGGGAGGAGCTATCCATACCAGGCCCGGCCATCTCACTAGCCGCCACAGTAGTAACCCCTCAGAATTCATGCGAAGGGTTGCACTGGTGTCTCGAAATGGGGCAGGAGAGCGCAGGGAGCACATGGTGATGGCTCCCCACATTGCAAGATGAGGTTGAGCACTTTCCCCGCGGCATGTAGAAGGATATCTTCTGCTCAAAATCCAGCAAGTAGTGGCGGTAGGGAGACTATTGTTAGCGCTGCTGATAGCGTTTTGCTAAAATTTTAACTGTGCCATTTTAAGGAGGAATTTTTAACTTTAACTGTATACTGTATTTGTGATCTGACTTGGCCAACTTGCTCAACCTACCTAATCATTGCCCGCACCCTGGTCCGTCACGGCAAGTGATGATTGCACAAGGGTGTTTTACCGGGCTTTCTACATCTCCTCACTTCTGGTGACTCAGCTTCCGGCTGGTGAGCGGGCTAGTTGTTCCCGCTGCACAGCCCATAAAAACAGCATTATACTGACACAGACTCAGTGGCTGTAGGGAGACTACTGTTAGCACTGCTGATAGATTTTTTGCTATGATTTTAACTGCGCCATTTTAAGGAGAAATTTTTAACTGTATACTGTATTTGTGATCTGACTTGCTCGACTTGCTCAACTTGCTCAACTTACCTAATCATTGCCCGTACCCTGGTCCGTCACGCCAAGTGCCGATTGCATGGAGGTTGTTTCACTGGGCTTTCTACATCTCCTCACTTCCAGTGACTCGGCTTCCGGATGGTGAGCGGACTAGTTGTTCCCGCTGCACAGCCCATAAAAACAGCATTATACTGATGCGGACTCAATGGCGGTAGAGAGACTACTGTTAGCGGTGCTGATAGAATGTTGCTATAATTTTAACTGCGATTCAGAAAGGGGGTGATGATGAACAGAGTGTCTGAATTAAGCAGACCACTCTTACCCAGTCCAAAGATCAGGGCTTGATCCATCACCGTTGTTTATCTCACTGCACCATCCCAGCTCAGAACCTGGCTATTTGCAAATCAGTCTGTCCCTGGCCCAGTGCATCATGGGAACAGGGCAGACTAAACTACCAAGCCAATTCTTCACCAGAAAGGAGACAAGCTACCGGGGACCGGTTTCTGGCATTTCAGCCATCTTCGGCCCGGCTTGCTTGAATCCTGATGGTGCAGTGAGAAAGGGACTCATGTCTGAGTATACCCTGCCACACCTATAGTGGCCAAAAACGATTCAGAAAAGGGGGTGGTGATGAACAGAGTGTCTGAATTAAGCAGACCACTCTTACCCAGTCCAAAGATCAGGGCTTGATCCATCACCGTTGTTTATCTCACTGCACCATCCCAGCTCAGAACCTGGCTATATGCAAATCAGTCTGTCCCTGGCCCAGTGCATCATGGGAACAGGGCAGACTAAACTACCAAGCCAATTCTTCACCAGAAAGGAGACAAGCTACCGGGGACCGGTTTCTGGCATTTCAGCCGTCTTCGGCCCGGCTTGCTTGAATCCTGATGGTGCAGTGAGAAAGGGACTCATGTCTGAGTATACCCTGCCACACCTATAGTGGCCAAAAACGATTCAGAAAAGGGGGTGGTGATGAACAGAGTGTCTGAATTAAGCAGACCACTCTTACCCAGTCCAAAGATCAGGGCTTGATCCATCACCATTGTTTATCTCACTGCACCATCCCAGCTCAGAACCTGGCTATATGCAAATCAGTCTGTCCCTGGCCCAGTGCATCATGGGAACAGGGCAGACTAAACTACCAAGCCAATTCTTCACCAGAAAGGAGACAAGCTACCGGGGACCGGTTTCTGGCATTTCAGCCGTCTTCGGCCCGGCTTGCTTGAATCCTGATGGTGCAGTGAGAAAGGGACTCATGTCTGAGTATACCCTGCCACACCTATAGTGGCCAAAAACGATTCAGAAAAGGGGGTGGTGATGAACAGAGTGTCTGAATTAAGCAGACCACTCTTACCCAGTCCAAAGATCAGGGCTTGATCCATCACCGTTGTTTATCTCACTGCACCATCCCAGCTCAGAACCTGGCTATATGCAAATCAGTCTGTCCCTGGCCCAGTGCATCATGGGAACAGGGCAGACTAAACTACCAAGCCAATTCTTATACTGGGAAGGAAACAAGCTACCGGGGACCGGTTTCTGGCATTTCAGCCGTCTTCGGCCCGGCTTGCTTGAATCCTGATGGTGCAATGAGCTAGGGACTCACATCTGAGTATACCCTTCCACGCTTATGGTGGACAAAAATGATTCAGAAAAGAGGGTGGTGATGAACAGAGTGTCTGAATTAAGCAGACCACTCTTACCCAGTCCAAAGATCAGGGCTTGATCCATCACCGTTTTTTAGCTCACTGCACCATCCCAGCTCAGAACTTGGCTATATGCAAATTAGTCTGACCCTGGCCCAGTGCATCATGGGAACAGGGCAGCCGGGCCGAAGACGGCTGAAATGCCAGAAACCGGTCCCCGGTAGCTTGTTTCCTTCCCAGTATAAGAATTGGCTTGGTAGTTCGGTCTGCCCTGTTCCCATGATGCACTGGGCCAGGGTCAGACTAATTTGCATATAGCCAAGTTCTGAGCTGGGATGGTGCAGTGAGCTAAAAAACGGTGATGGATCAAGCCCTGATCTTTGGACTGGGTAAGAGTGGTCTGCTTAATTCAGACACTCTGTTCATCACCACCCCCTTTTCTGAATCATTTTTGTCCACCATAAGCGTGGAAGGGTATGCTCAGATGTGAGTCCCTAGCTCATTGCACCATGAGGATTCAAGCAAGCCGGGCCGAAGACGGCTGAAATGCCTGAAACCGGTCCCCGGTAGCTTGTATCCTTCCCAGTATAAGAATTGGCTTGGTAGTTCGGTCTGCCCTGTTCACATGATGCACTGGGCCAGGGTCAGACTAATTTGCATATAGCCAAGTTCTGAGCTGGGATGGTGCAGTGAGCTAAAAAACAGTGATGGATCAAGCCCTGATCTTTGGACTGGGTAAGAGTGGTCTGCTTAATTCAGACACTCTGTTCATCACCACCCCCTTTTCTGAATCATTTTTGTCCACCATAAGCGTGGAAGGGTATACTCAGATGTGAGTCCCTAGCTCATTGCACCATCAGGATTCAAGCAAGCCGGGCCGAAGACGGCTGAAATGCCAGAAACCGGTCCCCGGTAGCTTGTTTCCTTCCCAGTATAAGAATTGGCTTGGTAGTTCGGTCTGCCCTGTTCCCATGATGCACTGGGCCAGGGTCAGACTAATTTGCATATAGCCAAGTTCTGAGCTGGGATGGTGCAGTGAGCTAAAAAACGGTGATGG
Source organism: Lissotriton vulgaris (assembly GCF_964263255.1). Taxonomy (NCBI): domain Eukaryota; kingdom Metazoa; phylum Chordata; class Amphibia; order Caudata; family Salamandridae; genus Lissotriton; species Lissotriton vulgaris. Next base: position 862,896,933 of record NC_141698.1, on the reverse strand, counting down.
ATCAAGCCCTGATCTTTGGACTGGGTAAGAGTGGTCTGCTTAATTCAGACACTCTGTTCATCACCACCCCCTTTTCTGAATCATTTTTGTCCACCATAAGCGTGGAAGGGTATACTCAGATGTGAGTCCCTAGCTCATAGCACCATCAGGATTCAAGCAAGCCGGGCCGAAGACGGCTGAAATGCCAGAAACCGGTCCTCGGTAGCTTGTTTCCTTCCCAGTATAAGAATTGGCTTGGTAGTTCGGTCTGCCCTGTTCCCATGATGCACTGGGCCAGGGTCAGACTATTTTGCATATAGCCAAGTTCTGAGCTGGGATGGTGCAGTGAGCTAAAAAACGGTGATGGATCAAGCCCTGATCTTTGGACTGGGTAAGAGTGGTCTGCTTAATTCAGACACTCTGTTCATCACCACCCCCTTTTCTGAATAATTTTAACTGCGCCATTATAAGGGGGAATTTTTAACTTTAACTGTATACTGTATTTGTGATCTGACTCGTTCAACTTGCTCAACATACCTAATCATTGCCCACACCCGGTCTGTCATGGCAAATGCCGATTGCCTGGAGGGTGTTTCACCCGGCTTTCTACATCACCTCAATTCCGGTGACTCGGCTTCCGGCTGGTGAGCGGCTAGTTGTTCCCGCTGCACAGCCCATATAAATCAATGCCAGAGTGGATGCGCCGTTTCGACCCCGCACCCCGGCCCAGAACAGTTTGGTCAACCAAACAACAAAAAGACTTGAGGCCACACAGATGTGATAATCCTTCTTACCTTCAGTTTGGCACTGAATTCTTGGAGGATTGCAAAGGTTGCTCCTTCAAGTTTGACACAGCAAGCTTCAAGGGAATTGCAATTGACTTGGAGTGCAGCTACAAAGCCTGTCTAGTCAACTGTAGATCTCTTCCCAAACATGTGGAAGATGTATGGCTTGCTCTTGATTCTGAGCACTGGGATATAATGTTCCTAACCAAAACTTGGCTAAGAGACAGTAACAACCCAAACATATCCTTGGCAGTCCCACAAGGATATAGTATAGAGACACTTAACAGGGAAAACAATAGACTTGGAGGGGGAATTACGATAATCCTGAAGGAGAATTGGACGATTACTCACAAAAAAATAGAGCACGTAGGGTCAATTAAGGCCCTTCTGTACTGTATAAAATTTTCCCCCACCTCATCCTTCACCAGAATACTAGTATATAAACCACCAGACTCTCTGGCATTTCACCTTCCTGATCTATATGATAATGTTGCAGACCTCTCACTGAAGTATACCAATTTCACTTTTCCTAGGTGACCTCAATGTAAATATGGACAATAAAAAATGCCCCCTCACCTCCAAAATGACAGGCACTCACCATGGGTTAAACCTAACACAAAAAGTTACACTATTCACACATAAAGCTGGACACATACTGGATTTAATCTTTACCTATGATCAATCCCTAGAGGTCAAAACACCTCTTCAGTTAACCTGGTCAGACCACAGACTGATACCTTTCAATTTGACACGTAGCCTGGGCCCTAAACAGGGGGACCTAACCTATGAGACCAGAAGAAACTGGAATAAACTTGAAGTAGAATCGCTAGAAGCAGAACTATTGAACAATCCTCCGGAGCTAATAGGCGACCCGAGCCCGGATGACTCCAATTTTCTACGCTGGTTCACATCAGCGCTGGATAAAATTATTCCTATGAAGCCCATAAAGCGCGCCAGGAACAAACCCTCTGCCCCTTGGTTCTCCACGGAACTCCAGGCATGTAAAAGTGCATGCAAAAAACTTGAGCGTGCATAGAGTAAAAACAATGATATTGCAGGAAAAAACATATACAAAATAGCGTTAAAAAAATTCAAGAAACTCAAACGCCATGCCATTAGGGATTACATTGCAGAACACATTAAATCTCCAACAACTCGAGCAAAGAGATTTTCAACCCAGTGCAGGGATTAGTCAAACCACTGGCAATAAAGAGCATGACTACCCCTTCAATAACTCTCTGTGAAGACCTAGCCAGCTATTTCCAAGAGAAAATTCTGGCAATTTATATCTCTTTTCCCCAGTCTGAGCCAACAGATAACCCCTCTAGTCTTTCTCAATCACCCATCAATTGGTCAGAATTCTGCTCTTTCAGTTTGGAGGCTTCACTGGCTGATCTAAAGAGCATAAGCTCGGGTTCACCAACTGACCCTTGTCCTACCAGGTTTTTTAAGCTACTAGCCACATGCCTCAACCCCATCTTAAATTCTATTTGGAACTCATCTTTGAGATCAGGCTCCTTTCCTGCATCATGGAAGACTGCACATGTTAGACCTATCCTAAAGAAGGAGGATGCTGATCCTGCCATTCTCAAAAACTATAGAGCAATCTCTTTACTCGCTGTACCCTCGAAAATTCTGGAGAAAGAGGTCCAGAAACATTTATCGACCTACCTGGAGTCAAACAACTTCTTACATGACTCTCAATCCTGCTTCACGGATGGCTATAGCACAGAGACAGCTCTGCTTGAGGTGGCAGAGACTGTGCGTGCTACTGTTGACCAAGTAAACTGTGCAATGCTGGTGCTACTGGATCTCTCCGGGGCCTTTGACACGGTATCCCACCGGATACTGATCAAAAGGCTTGAAATGATGGGAATGACAGGAGCTGTACTTGGTTAGTTTAAATAATTTCTTCAAGACTAGTATCAACAAGTTTCCCTCCATCCCCACATTTCATCAGCGAAACCCTTACATGTGGTGTACCACAGGGTTCGGCATTTAGTTTGACCCTTTTAAATGTTACCTTGCCCCTCTCGCCTCTTTAAGTGAAAAATGGGATGTTAAAGTTGTCTCCTATGCTGATGACACCCAGCTGGTGTTCCCCTTTAAGGAACACTGGGAGGAAGCCTTTTCCAACTTCAGGCAGTGTCTGCTCAATATTTCATCTTGGATGACAGACAACTGTCTGAAGTTAAACACCGATAAAACAGGGGTGCTATTCTTCAACCAGGTGTAGCCACCCAAATTAGAATTATGGTGGCCGACAGAGCTTAACCCCCCGTACCTGTAGAGGCGGCTAAAAACCTAGGGGCATATTTACATGTTCTGGCGCATCTCTGCAAATCAGCAGGGATGCGCCAGAACAGATGCGTCATGCAATCCCCTCCTTCCGCCGCCACAGATGCGCTTCATTTACAATGCGGTGCACCATGGTGCAAGGAAGGGAAGATTCTTGATGCAGCGCATTGCTGGAGTCGCGTCGCAAGCGCGACGCTACTCCTGCAATGCACAGAGGCCACCCATACTCAACGCATTGTGTCACTCCTTAAGCCTGCTTCAAGCAGGCGTAAGGATTTGACGCAGCAGTGTCGTAAAACAGAATCAGTGAAATCTTGTATATTTCACTGCGTCAGTTTTACGGGGTTTTCCAGCAAGGGAACGCCCACTCTGCGACAGAACGCCCACATGAAACCTGATGCAGGTTTCAAGTGTCGCAGGGCTTTACAACGTGACGCATCTGGCTAGATGCGTCACGTTGTAAATAAGTCACAACGTGGCGCATTGTTTACGCTGCCGCTGTGTCACAAAAGTGACGCAACGGTGGCGTAAAAGTGTCGCAAGGGGCTTGTAAATCTGGCCCCTGGGTTTTAAATTCGACGCTGCACTTACCGGTAAAGCATAGGTCAGTCATGTCTCCTCCCAGTGTTTCTGGAAATTAAAAACCCTACGAAGGTTTCTTCATTTTTTCCCGATGGATAATAGGAAGGCGGTGGTGCATGCACTGATCACCTCACAATTAGATTATGCCAACCGTCTATATTTGGGCCTCCCTGCATACTTAATCAGGAAATTGCAGACCATCCAGAACTCGGCTGCAAGGTTGATCAGGAGTGTCCCACTCCGCCACCATATCTCCCCCCACTTACGAAGCTTGCACTGGCTTCCAGTGAAGAAAATAATAGAATTTAAAGCACTAACCATAGCATATAGGGCACTGAGGAAGAAAGGTCCTAAATATCTGAAAGTAAGAATACAGAAATACACCCAGACTAGGGCCCTAAGATCCAACTTCCAGGAACTGTTAGTAACTCCACGTTACAAAAAAACATAGATTTAGTGGATGCTCGTTTTCAGTAAAAACGGCTGTATTATGGAACACCATGCCTATACACATCAGAAAAGCCAAGACAGAAAGACTATTCAGGAAAACAATGAAAACATGGTCGTTTAGCCTCCCCTGAACTTCATAGTGATCGCCCCTCCCTGCTGCTGCTAGTGCTGGGACACCCCCGTTGGGGGTAGCCTTGTGCTCTATAAGTGGTAATAATAATAATAATAGTAATAATGCTGCATGCGTCCCAATAGAAACCCCCTCCGGCTTCAAGAGAGGTGTGCAAGCGCCTCATGCTCCCAATGCTGCATAAAGTTCTCAAAGGGGCAAACGGGCCAGTGAATCCAGGGTTCAGAAGATTTGCCTCCTTGCGGTGTCTTCTCCTGGTGGCACTCCCATGCACAGTGCAGCTCTGCTAGCCCCCAGAGAACTTTATGCTTACCATTTTAGGTCTCTCTGGCGATCGAGGGCAGGTGTTTTTGTGGCCGGAGGAAGTACAGCACAACAGCAGGAGGCCAAGGCCATCCAGGGGAGTATCAGTGTAATCAATATTGCATGTAGCCCCGCCAGCAGTGGGAATTTAACAAAGCGTCATCATGTAGGCTGGGATCTTCACAAAGTAGAGGCCAGAATCTTGTTCCACCAGTCCACACCCCCTCCCCATTGTTTTAACCCTCACATTTTTCTGCAAACTACAATAACTGATGTTCAGATTGATATAAGTGAGTTCATGCCATGAATTAGTTGGACTACACTAACTCTACTATATATGCAGGGTGGGCTGGCAGCCCCAGATTTCGAGTGATACTTTCACCCACTAGATTCCCATAAATATGGTTGGAGAAAGATGCAGCAGGATAGACTCCTTCAGCCAAAAAACCTTTGAGGCCCCCACTTCAGGAAACAGAATTGTACAGATTATTGATAAAACCATCAATGGTCGGAATAGGATAAAACATATAACTACATAACGGGCACATTTACAATCAATCAATCAATGATGACTTTGTTAAGTGTAGCTACTCACCCGAGTGGGTCTCATGACGCTGGAAGGTAGGGGTGGATCGCAGGTCTAGGATGTTCAGGAAGATCTGTAGAAGAACCAGGTCTTGAGGTTCTTCGTGAACTTGGAGAGTGTTGGCGCTTGTCGGAGGTGGAGCAGGAGGGTGTTCTGGTCTTCTTGGTGCGAGGCACCGTACCAAGGGAGAGCTGGGCTGATCCGAGGGATCTTTAGGGTGCATATATTGTGAGACAGTAGTTTAAGAAGGCAAGTCCATTGTTGAGGAGGGCTTTGTGGGCGTGGGTGAGAAGCTTGAAGGTGATTCTCTTCTCAATTGGGAGCCAATTTAGTGCTCGCAGGTGTTGGGTGATGTGGCAGTAGGTTGAGTACTAGTCTGGTGGAGGCGTTCCGAACATTCTGGAGTTTACGGGTGAGGTTCTTATTGATTCTGATGCAGAGAGCATTGCCGTAGTCGAGTCTGCTGATGATGAGGGCGTGGGTGACTATCTTTCTGTATTCGAGGGGGATCCATTTGATGGTCTTTCATAGGAGTCAGAGGGTGTAGAAACAGGAGGATGAGACAGCGTTGATTTGGCGGTCCATATTGAGTTCGTAGTCCAGGATGATTCTGAGGTTGCGCATGTGGTCTGTGGGGGTGTGCGGGTTTCCGAGGGTGGGGGGCCACCAGCTGTCATTCCAAGTGTCGGGGTGTGGGCCCATGATGAGTGCTTCGGTGTTGTCCATGTTGAGTTGTAGGCAGCTGCTCTTCATCCACTTGGCGACTGCTTCCATTCCTTCTTGAAAGTTATGTTTGGATACAATGAATAGGGAGAGGATGATTTGGGTGTCGTCTGCGTAGGATACAATGTTGAGTCCGTGGGATCTGACGATGGGGGCCAACGGGCCATGTAGATGTTAAACAGGTTGGGGCTAATGGAGGGTCCTTTGGAAACTCCGCAGGTGATCGGTGCGGGATCCAAGAGGAAGGGTGGAGTCTGCCCTGCTGCATTCTGCCAGAGAGGAATGAATGGATCCAGTCGCGGGCCTTGTCCTAGATCCCTGCATCATTGAGTAAGCTTGCTAGGTTGTGGTGAGAGACTGTGTGAAAGGTCCAGGAGTATGAGGACAACCGTGTCCCCTCTGTTGAAGAGCGAGCGGATGTCATCTGTTGCAGCAAGGAGGGAGCTTCCAGTGTTCTGGCTTTTCCTGAAGCCATGTTCGGAGATGTTGAGGATTTTGTTTTCTTCAATGATTGAGGTGAGGTTAGCTGGTTGTTGATGGCTTTTTCGATGACTTTTGCCGGAAACGGGAGTAGAGAGATGGGTCTGAAGTTTTTGAGGTTGGTGGGGTCCGCGGAGGTTTTCTTCAGGAGACTCTCGGTGTGTTTCCAGTTGTCGGGCAAGGAGGTGTTCTTGAGGGAGTGGTTGATGGTTCGCGAAGCTCAGGGGTGAAGATGTTAGTGGTTCTGTGGTAGATGTGAGGGGGCAGGGGTTTGTGGGGGCCCCAGAGTGGATTGACTTTATTGTCTTCAAGGTGTCTTCGGTGATGAGAGCGGTCCAGCTGTCAAGTTTTGGCTGCGTGGTGTCAGGAGTAGGTGGTGTGGGTTCCATGTGTTGTTTTTCATCTTTGAAGATGTCATAAATGGACTTAATTTTTGGTAGAAGTAGGCGCTGAGCTTGTTACAGAGGTCCTGGAAGGGAGGATGTCTGTAGTCTCACTGTTGAGTTGGGCAAACTCTTTGAGGATGCTGAGAAGTTCCTTGCTGTTGTGTGCATGGGTGGAGATTCTGTCCTGGAGTTCTTTCTTTCTTGTGTTTTTGATGAGTTGGTGGTGGCTACTGTTGTTTTGAAGTTTCTCTAGATCTTTGAGAGGCATCTGCAGGTTTGTCTAGATTTTCAGAGTTTGGTTGAGAACAAGCTAGCTCTCTTGGAGTGTGTTGGTGGGTTTTCTTGAGAGGGGCGAGGGTGTTGGCGCAATCGGTGATCCATTTGTGCAGGCATTGGGTGCGGTGTTTGGATCATCGTCTGTGGTGGTTGGAGTGGAGCTGCTGATGGAGGCTGTGAGCTGGTCATTGAGGGTCTTGTTCCTGTTTCTGCATGGGAGCTGGTATGGAGGTTTGCTGGTGATGGCTGTTCTGAAAATGAAGTGGTTGCAACAATGGTCTGTCCATGGGAATTCGGAGGTGTGGCTGAAGGTGATGGAGTTTTCTGCTGTGAAGATGGTGTTGGGCCTGTGTCCTACTGAGTGTGTGGGTTCTGGTACGATCTGTTTGAGTCCGATGTTAAGGAGGTTGTCCAGGAGGGAGGTGGAGTTGTGGTCTTGGAGGTTGTAAAGATGAACGCTGATGGACGTTGAGGTCTCCCAGCAAGGTGTAGTCGAGAGAGGTGGTGGCTTGCAGGGTGATGATGTCGGTGACGGATTCGGTGAAAGGTACGTGGAGTTCGGGGGGTCTTTAGATGAGGGTGCCCCAGAGGATGATGGTCGGGTTGGTCTGTATCTTGAAGTGTTCAGTCAGGTTGATGGGCTCATCTGTGTGGGTGTTCAGTTGGAGGTAGGATGGGGCGGACCTTCCGGGAGATCTTGCATCCTTCGGGGATGGCGATTAAGATGTCTAGTCCCGAGGGGGCTTTCATTCAGGTTTCTCTGAGCGACTTCGGGGATGGTGCTGTCGATGAGGTCCCAAATTTCTGTGGCATGTCTCTGGAGGGAGCGGACGTTTAGGAGGATGCATTGCAGGGTTTTGGGTGCGGTGGTGTTGTGACTGAAGGGTTGTGGTGGGTCCTGGGTCTCGGCGATGTTGAGGGAGTACCGGCAGTGGCGGCAGGTGAAGGGCCCATGGGTGTCGGTTGGTGAAGAACGCTTGCAGTTGTTGCAACAAAGTGGTGAAGTGTGTTGTTAAGCCAAGAAGGATAACGACACGCTCTGTCACTTTAGAAATCCAGGGCTGCACCACATTTACAAGAATATGGTGCAGCCCTGCGTGTTTTCCTGCGCTGGTGCTAAATTTAGCAGCCTAGCGTCAACGCAGGCACCCTTGCACCAGAGTGAAAAGATGTCTGCGTTATTAATGTGCAATAAAGGGAGACTTTCCTGCACATGACAATCTTCTACTAAACACAGACACCCTTGCACTATGGTGCAAGGGTGCCTGCGTTGGCACCTTCTTTCTTACTGTTTATGTGCAGGAAGGTCTCCCTTCCTGCACATAAACAATCTTTAAATGGTGTTGTGTAACTTTTATGGGTGCTGCTTAATGCAGCACACATTGAAGTTACAAAATGTAATTTCTGTTAATGATTGTTTATGTGTAGGAAGGGAGACCTTCTTGCACATAAACAATCATTGGCGTTACTGTTTCCATGTGACCTGCACAAAACAGCACACATGGAAATAGCAAAAACTAGGAGAAATAAAGCATGTCTTCTCATTTCGCCTGTTTAAGACCAGGTTTTCACTGGTCTTAATTTTGGCGCTGCCTCCTATTTACACCACCCTTGTAAATAGGGGGCAGCGTCAAAATCAATGGGTGTTGAGGTGAAACACCCACCACAACATCCATTACCCTCCGCTTAATGCTGCCTTGTAAATAAGGTAAAGCTCCCATTGACACCACAATGTCACTAAAAGTGACGTTTTGGTGGCAATAGGGGCTTGTGAATATGGCCATGAGATTGTATAGACCCCAGACACTAAAATCGAATGGTGAGTCTGGTTACTGGAAAATTCCACAAAAATTTAATTTGAAAAACTCCAAATAATACAAATTGGAGACCTCTTTCTTGATGTTAACTTCAAGGCCTATGAGCAATATGTGGGGATAAATATGCACTCGACAGCCTTAGATTTGTTTCTATATTTCAGGATCGGCAGGGCTTATTGTAGAGTACTCAGTTCCCAATAACCTTGACTCCTTTCAACTACTAATTTACTTAACACACTGTACCAGCTTCCATCACATAATCTCGTCTCTACTCACTATCACAGAGTGCCACTCCACTGCAACCATTTAAGCCCTGACAGCAATGGCAGATTGACATAGTGGTGGAAATTACAGATGAATAATAGCCATGCTGTTCCTCCCTCAAACAGATTTTCATCAATGAAAAGCACAGACCTATACATTTAAACATTTGCAAAGATCCTATTACATCCCACTTAAACTTTACAAGTTCAGGCTTCAAACATCTATTGTGAGGCTGAGCCAGAGTACGTATTTATTGGGAAAACATTTTGACAGAACTGAATAAAATGATAAATACAATTTCCACACACAATCCATTAATTTCTCTTCTTGGCTTTCCAAAAGATATACCTGCACAAACATGTAAGTATGCAGCATTGACTTTACTGCTGGTCAAGTGGTTAGGGGGCTGCTCCCAACTGCTGTGGATCAGCTCAAGGACTTCCCATACTGCAATACAATGTCTGACAACTTTAACATACTTGTGATAATTTGCACCTGGCCCAAAGACGTTTGGGCACTTTTAAGCACTTATCTACTTGGCCACACTGATAGTACTTAGCTGACGATTAGGTCTCTCTTGTAGAATATTTATATACTACTGTTAATGATGATTGCAAACCCCTGACCTATTTTGCCTGTAAGGTTTGTATATAAGTCTTATAGGGAAAGATGTAAGACCCACCAATTTGCGAGTCACAAATTGTACCACTGCCTGCCATTAAAATTGCAGGCCACCCAATGCAATGGAGGGGTTAGAGCAAAAGAGCAGCATAGAAACATGTTTTTTCCTTTTGCCATTTTGTCTTTAAATGGCTGTGCTGGGCACATGCCTCTTCCTGCATTCCATGAGCAGAGAATGGTACAGGACATGACACAACATAAGTTACAACAGTGACAGCAGGCCTCCAAGTGACAGCAGTTGGAATTTCAGAATGTGGACGTAGCTAAATAAATCTGCAGTGAAAGTGGTTTTACAGTTAGGGTTGGGAGTATTTTGTGTAATTCTGTGTAGCGTAATCAAGCAGAATGATTTAAGAATTTCCCGAGATTGCACTTGAATTATGCAAGTAGATTAATTCAGCATTTGGCTCTATTTCTTAGTGCAAAAATGTGCCTTTGCATCTAAAATGGGTGTGGGGATGAATTTTGTGCTCAGAAATAGAGCAAAATGCAACAGACCAAGAATAGCAAGGGCAGGCAGTTGCTCGCACTTGCTAAATATGCTCTTGGGGGAAGATTTGTCCACAACGTACTACCGGCATTTAGCACTACTTTCTTCGTTAAAACTGTTCCCTTGTGTCCAAAATGGACACGAGGATATATTTGGCGCTAAGAAACATCGCTAAACATAGCCAAGCATGAATAGCGAGCACCTGCTCTCGTTCGCTTAATGTGCTCTCGGAGTAGTATTTTTCCCCTCAAATTACACTTTACTATGCACGGAGGCGTAATTGTGCAATTATCTGTATTTCTGTGTCGAAGAGCAACGTGAAATTACCAAAATTACTCCAATTAGTACAGAGTAATCAAAATTATGACCAGGCCTAATCAGAACTGGCATATTCACTCATTCATTCACATATATATTCCTCTCTGTGAGTTATGCATCACCTCCAAAAACTTCTCTGTAATCTGCATGTCATTCATATCTTAACAGTACATGTTCCATTAGAGATGTAAGCTTGTACTGGTCTGCCTTGCTGGACCTGTTCATGGGACAGAACAGATTCAGCAGAAATGAAAGCTTGCTCCGTTAATGCCATGCTGTACCTTTTCTGTGAAGAGGCAAAGCAGTCCAATTTGTATGTATCATGTGATGGAGAAACCTTGTGCAGCTCCTGCTTTAGCTATGCCGGTCCTTTGGCTGAAACTTGAACTCTGTCTGTCTTCTCTCTATCTGCCCCCCTGAAGGAGGAAGGTTTGCACTGTTTCTGATCAAGGTGTACACTTTCTATGAAGAAGCTGTATTTCCACTGCTCTTGCTCCATCTTATGAAAAAAACAAAGGTTATGTTGAATGCACTCTCAAGAACCAGGGACTGTTTTCCAATATTTGATTTGAGATTCAAAAGCCCATAGTCCTGAGGAAGGCGGCTGACCCCACTGGCGGAATATTAAGTGGTGAAACATGTCAATGTAAAAGATACACAGTTTGGTTGTGTCTTCCAGGAGTTTTGTATTTCTTGTGTGTGTATTTATATTAACAGAGAGCTTTAACTCCTACCAGTCTCTGTCTTTAGTGTGTTAGCTATTAGTATTGTTCCTGTGCTGTAATTGGTGAGAACTGGGTGATGTTCCAATTGCAATTGCCACCTGTCCTTTACTTATTCTTTATGTTATGCCAGTGGTCATGGGACTCCTAGGGGTCCGCAACAATTTAGAAAGTTAAATATTATTAGCAGATTTGTCTCATCAATATCATACGGGAAACTAACTGCCTTTACTCTGAAGTTTTTACTTCAGATTACATTTACCACGTATGTTTTACTTCAAACAGACTGTTACTATGCAAGTCTTATCAAGGCAAGACTTTACCACGCATTTGAACAGGAGGTGGGAGTGGTTCTCTATATGTAGCATTTCTCTTTATTACCGAATATACACACTCAGGGAGCAGTAGAAAATCAACTATTTATTGAAGTGTGTTTAAAAACAGCAGACTAATAATAGTAGTAATAATAGTAGTTTGATAATTTAATAACATAATTAAATAAAAAGTTAAAACGATATATTGTATGAAAAAATATATATATATTTTTAAAGAAAATAAATGTAATACCAATTTAGGTGGACAAAATAAAAGAATATACTAACAAGACGTGGCTGCGGGTTATGGAGACATTATACTTTCTGCCCAGGGTGCAGGTGATTTAGGGTCAATTGGTGGGAAAAGTTTTTTTCAGATGCACAGCTATGCTCTGTAATTTCTTGCCTTTGGAACTAAAAACCTCCCCTTCTTAACAAGTTTTCAGGAGATCCCTCAAAACCTGGCTTTTTGTTTCAAGCTAGGAAGTGATTTAAGGTTCACCCCTTGTCTGGTTCTGCAGCGCCAAGACGCCTTCGGGCAAAAGTTAGCGCTTAAAAAATAATTTAATTTTTTTTAGTCATTACTATCGCTCAGTTATTTTGTTAAAATGCCTAAGTATTAATTTGAAACAAAATTAATAGTTATGCATGATGCCTGTAAAAAGAAAATACCAGGACGGGATGAAGAAGCTATAGAGGCAGTGGGTGGGTCTGTGTTAATACTCAGGTATATTTTAAAAGAATATCTGAATAGGTATTTAATAGAAAACAGGCTCTACAATGGGAAGAGCAAAAAAGTTCCAGTATGGCATGGACGTGGACGTTCATGCCGTGCTAGAACTTTGTGGAGGTACAGACAGGGGTGCTGAATGTATCTCTATGGCCCCGTATGGCACCCTTTGTTCCTGCACCTCCAGCCATTTCATGGTGTGGCTCTGCCATGAAAAGTTGGCAGTCCTGGAACTCCTAATGTGCTGAGCAGGACTGCTCCGATCCCCAGCCAGCATTTTGCGTTGTGATACTCCTGCATCACAGCCTTGGAAAGACTGTTCCCTGGTGCAGATGACGTTCTACTGCTGCAGCAGCTTTAGATGCCATAATACGTCGGACAGTGGACCAACACTGATGCGCCACGGCCAGAGAGGCGGTCAGAAGACTTCCAGATTCATAATCAGGCCCTATTTTATTTTGTTCAAATTGCATTTTACTGCAGAAAAAACATTCTTCTACCAAGGCTGATATTTGGAATTTACGCCAATATTTCTGTGTGTAACGATAAGAATTACCTTGAAGTTGAGTTTGCGGATGCAAGAATTTATACTTTTAATCATTTGAATTTCAAAATCAATAATTATTTTGGAAGGGCTTTTGTGAAGTGTTTTTAATTTTACAAGTGATAGAAATTCATTGTATGTAGATGCCTGTTTATCAGACAGTTATGCATAAATTAGTGGTATAGTGGTTTTGTTAATACTTGCTTGAATTGTATATATTTGTGCAAATTGATGAGGGGTGCTTTTAAAATGTCCCATCCATTGCCCAAATACCACAGTTCTCAAGGGCAACCAAGTTATGAGCAGTAGAAAATATTTATTTATTTTATTTTATTTAAAAATTTATAAAGCGCAGCGTATACCCGTGGGTGTCTTGGCGCTATGACTTGACTAATGATCTCAGTTTGAGCATGTGTTTAATTAAAAAAGGGTTAGCCTGCGCAGTTTATTGGTTAAATAACCAGGTTTTTACCAATTTTCTGAATTGGAGCAGGGAGGGTGCCAATTTTATTTCCTTTGGAAGCGTGTTCCAAAGTCTGGCTGCAGAGTTAGTGAAACATCTATCGCCCCATGTGACCGTACTGGTGCGTGGCACTACCAATAGATGTTTCTGTTCAGATCGTAAGGATCTTTCCGGTTGGTAGTAGAGGAGTTTCTGTTTGAGAAATGCTGGTCCAAGACCTTTAAGAGCTTTATATGTGAGACAAAGGGTCTTGAATCGAATACGGTTTTTCACCGTTAGCCAGTGATAATTCCTTATCGCCTGTTTGGTGGACTGAAACTTGGGGATGCCAGCGAGTAGCCTTGCTGCGGCATTTTGGATTAGCTGCAGTTTGGCTACTACCCGTGCCTGAGCATTTACAAACAATCCGTTACAGTAGTCCAATGATGAGAGTACTAAGGAGCTCACCACTGTTTTCCTTGTACTCTCCGGAAGATAGGGCAAGATTTTCCTAATAATCTTAAGCTTATAGAAAGCAGACGACGCAACCTGATTGGCGTGGCTGGAGAAATTGAGGTTGTCGTCGAATAAAATTCCTAAATTCCTCACCTTTTGCACAGGTTCTGGGGGGGCTCCGAGTGGTGTCGGCCACCAGGAGGTGGACCACTGTGGTGAAAGTTTTCCAAAGATCATTACCTCAGTTTTGTCTGAGTTGAGGCGTAAGCAATTCTCAGACATCCATTCCTTAATGGCCATCATACCTTCTTGGAACCTGACGGCTACCTCCTCGCCGTCTTTCTTGATTGCGATCACCAATTGGGTGTCGTCGGCGTATGACGTAAGGCTCATCCGGTAGTTCTTGATTACCCTTGCTAAGTCCGACACATAGATGTTAAAAAGTGTCGGACTTAGGGATGAGCCCTGCGGAACGCCACATGGGAGGGCGAGCTCTGAGGATTGAAATGCTCCCAGGGTCACAGCTTGTGTTCTATTGGACAAGAATGATGTCAAAAGCTCTTTTGCCTTTGAGCGGATGCCCATCTCTTCGACACGGTCAATCAGGACAGCATGATTGACCGTGTCGAAGGCCGCCGAGAGATCCAGCAGGACCAGTATCGCTGTTCCTCCCTGGTCCCTGATGGCTCTGATGTCGTCAGTAGCCTTTATGAGAGCAGTCTCAGTTCCGTGAAGTTTGCGGAACCCAAACTGTGATTCGTCCAGAAGGTTATTTTGTTCGATATATTCAGCTAATTGACTGTTCATTGCTTTCTCCACTATTTTGGCCAAGAATGGCAGGCTGGCGATTGGTCTATAGTTTTTTAGGGTTGTTTTGTCTAGACCAGCTTTTTTGAGAAGGGGTTTCAGTAGAGTGTTTTTTAGCTTATCTGGGAAGATCCCGGATTGGAACATGGCGTTGCAGATGGGAGTTATGATTTCGCTGACCACATCAATTACTGGAATGAAAATTTTAGGGGGGCAAGGATCTAGTGGAGAGCCTGTTTTTACCTGTCTCATGAGGTCTTTTATCTCCTGATTCGTCACATCCCTGAATCTAGTGAGCGAGCAATTCGGATTGTTTCTTGGTTGTTTAGGTTGTATGTTGGTATTTGATGGTGTGGCCGAAAATTCCGAATATATGTCGTTTACTTTTGTAAAAAAGAAACCTGCTAGATTATTGCAGAATTCCTGCGAGTGGGGAGGGCTCAAGTCTACCACTTTTCCTGCCAGGGTCTTAACTACTTCGAACAATTGTCGACTAGAGTTTTTAGATTTGTTAATTTGCTGCTCAAAGTAGTTCCGTTTTTCCTCCTGAATCATTTTTTTATAGATGTATAGTTCGTCCTTGTACTTAGCTTTGCTTACGTTGTCATATGTCTTACGCCAGGTTCTTTCCTGGTTCCTGCAGATCTGTTTTTGCTTTCTGAGGGTCTCTGAAAACCACGGTGCTGAAGGCATTTTCCTATTTTTCGATATGGTTTTTTGTGGAGCATGTGTTTCCACCGCAGTCCCTACCCAATTATGAAACTGCGCCACTGCTTCAGTGGGGTCTGACTGAATATCCGGGCGAGTATTAGATAAGGACATCCTAAAGGTTTCGTAGTCGATATCCTTCCATACTCTAAATTTATTTTGACATGGCATCTGTTTAGAGGGGTTAATACGCTTAATCCGTAGATGACATAAAATGGCATGGTGATCTGTCCATGTGAGAGGAAGTATTTTTGATACCTCCAACTCACTAATGTTGGAAAAGATGGCATCCAAAGTGTGTCCAGCATCATGAGTTGGTACTTTTATGTGCTGGTTTAGACCCAATGTATGACATTCTGCTAGTAGGGTTTGTGTATCGGCCTCATCAGTTTTGTCCAGATGGAAATTTATGTCTCCTAATGCCATAAAAGAATCCTCAATGGCTAGAGGTTCCATCCAAGAAGTAAAGGAGGAAAGAAATTCTGTGCGAGGTCCTGGGGGTCTGTAGACGAGCACTCCCTTAATGTTATGTGAGGCGTTTAAATTGATAACAAAGTGTAACGCTTCGCATGCAGGGGAGGGTACCGGGGTAGTTCTGACTGGAAAAATATCCCGGGTGATAATAGCCAGGCCTCCCCCTCTTTTTCCCCCCTGTCTATCCCGCCTGTACACCTTGTAGCCATCCGGTACTGCTACTTGAAGGTCGGGCTCTGATGTATCATCCATCCATGTTTCAGTTATAAAGAGGATATCTATTGCATGATCCGTAATTAGGTCAGCGATATCCTGCCTATGTCTCGCCAGGGAACGCGCGTTAATAAGGGATATGGAGATAGTACTGTATTTAGCGAGGCCGTGAGTCTGATATTTGGCTTTGTTGTTAATAAGGGGAATGGTGGATTTACATTTCCTACACCCAATGTCAGTTTGATCTGAAAGATCCCCTGGGTTATGCTGGCTACAGGGCGTCGGTTCACCTAGATTCAACTTACGTATTTCATCCGAGGAGTAAGTAATCCTTTCGATGTCAAATGACACAGGGGGTCTGGCGCTAGGCGCGTGTCCGGCGCGGACGGGCGCAGACGGGCTTGCCTCTGGCGCGCCTCCGGCGCGCCCGCTGCGCCCGCCCGCTGCGCGGACGGGATGGGCGTCTGTATTTATCCAGTCCTGAGGAGGGTGGGAGGCGTCCAGCTACTGGACCGCCACCCTTCCCACCTCAAGTATGGCGCCCACGTCAGCACGTATTCTGCTGCGTGTAGCGTGATGAAGCGGCGATTTTTACACAGAGGGGTCTGTGAAGTTAAAAGCATCCAAGTTGGAAATAATGGCAACGGAAATTAATGCACACAATTTAAAATGGTATTAAACACAATGCAGATCCCCCGGCTTCCGCCTCAGGGGTGAGATGATTAGCTTACAATCAGCGCGCGTGCGTTGTCGCGTTGCTTAAGTAGAGCAGGAGGGCGGGAGGCGTCCAGCTACTGGACCGCCACCCTTCCTACCTCAAGTATGGCGCCCACGTCAGCACGTATTCTGCTGCGTGTAGCGTGATGAAGCGGCGATTTTTACACAGAGGGGTCTGTGAAGTTAAAAGCATCCAAGTTGGAAATAATGGCAACGGAAATTAATGCACACAATTTAAAATGGTATTAAACACAATGCAGATCCCCCGGCTTCCGCCTCAGGGGTGAGATGATTAGCTTACAATCAGCGCGCGTGCGTTGTCGCGTTGCTTAAGTAGAGCAGGAGGGCGGGAGGCGTCCAGCTACTGGACCGCCACCCTTCCTACCTCAAGTATGGCGCCCACGTCAGCACGTATTCTGCTGCGTGTAGCGTGATGAAGCGGCGATTTTTACACAGAGGGGTCTGTGAAGTTAAAAGCATCCAAGTTGGAAATAATGGCAACGGAAATTAATGCACACAATTTAAAATGGTATTAAACACAATGCAGATCCCCCGGCTTCCGCCTCAGGGGTGAGATGATTAGCTTACAATCAGCGCGCGTGCGTTGTCGCGTTGCTTAAGTAGAGCAGGAGGGCGGGAGGCGTCCAGCTACTGGACCGCCACCCTTCCTACCTCAAGTATGGCGCCCACGTCAGCACGTATTCTGCTGCGTGTAGCGTGATGAAGCGGCGATTTTTACACAGAGGGGTCTGTGAAGTTAAAAGCATCCAAGTTGGAAATAATGGCAACGGAAATTAATGCACACAATTTAAAATGGTATTAAACACAATGCAGATCCCCCGGCTTCCGCCTCAGGGGTGAGATGATTAGCTTACAATCAGCGCGCGTGCGTTGTCGCGTTGCTTAAGTAGAGCAGGAGGGCGGGAGGCGTCCAGCTACTGGACCGCCACCCTTCCTACCTCAAGTATGGCGCCCACGTCAGCACGTATTCTGCTGCGTGTAGCGTGATGAAGCGGCGATTTTTACACAGAGGGGTCTGTGAAGTTAAAAGCATCCAAGTTGGAAATAATGGCAACGGAAATTAATGCACACAATTTAAAATGGTATTAAACACAATGCAGATCCCCCGGCTTCCGCCTCAGGGGTGAGATGATTAGCTTACATTAGTAATCTTTTTTCGTCACTTTTATTATCATAGAAAAGAAATTGTTCATGTGAAAATTAAGGCATAATTAGATCAGAAAAGGTTCAAAAAGGTTGGAGATGCGGATTACTTGCCTGATTTTTTCGCAGTATCACCCTTCACAAATTTGGAATAGGAGGCATGATGCTTTCAACATGGGGTGGTATATTCTCTGAGGCCTTACTGAAAACTGAGCCACAAGGTTCACTGGAGGGAGTACTTAAGTATTTTATTTCTTACATTTTTTGCCTCACTTCAATATTTGTTGCAGAGGCAGAGTAATTATGCTCTGTTGTTTTTAATACAAGGTCACCTAGTGTAACTACTTTGCCTCTGCAGTGTGCTGAAAAGTAATCAACACACCTCAGGTGTCTCATTGGCTCAGTTTCTCTTTCATTGTACTATTAGAACCCTTTGTTTTAAACAACCTAGTTCCACATCTGAATAGAGTGTAGGCTGCCTCTTGCGATTGTTCCATAATAAGAAAACCTAAAAAGAAAAGAAACAGTGAGTGAGGGTAACATTAGGAAATCTACCGTAAGGCACACTCTCCAACGTGTGTCTAGGGGTTTACACTGACTTGGAGTTAGAATAGAAAATCTGCCTAGGATCCCACCCTCTAGCATCCGCCCAAGGGTTTGTTCTGACTTGGAGCTGAAATAAAAAATCTGCCCCAGAGCCCACTGTCCTTTGCCCGCCCAGGTATTTGCAATGACTTGGAGTTGGAATTGAAAATATACCCCAGAGCCCACTGTCCTGTGTCTGCTCAGGGGTTTGTACTGACTTGGAGTTGTAATAAAAAATCTGCTCCAGAGCCCACTCTCCAGCACCCAAACAGGAGTTTTCACTGACTTGGAGTTGGAATAGAAAATCTGCCCCCAGATCCAACTCTCCTTTGCCCGCCGAGGTGCATGCACTGACTTGGAGTTGGAATAGAAAAGCTGCCCCAGAGCCCACTGTCCTGTGCCTGTCCAGGGGATAACACTGTCTTGGAGTTGGAATAGAAAATCTGCCCCAGAGCCCACTGTCCTGTGCCCGTCCAGTGGGTTGCTCTGATTTGGAGTTGGATCAGAAATTTTACCCCAGCGCCCACTCTCCAGTGTCAGCCCAGATGTTTGCACTCACTTACAGTTAGATTTTAACCTAGTGCCCAGTAAGTAATCTTGGCATTTGCAGCTTAATGATATCAGAAATAAAAAGCTTAATAGTATTTTGTATACAACCCTAGCTTACCCGTCGTCGCACGATGCTGCGATCTCAGAAGAAAGGAAATTTAAGGAAACTTGTTATGATAACATTCAACTTACATTGTGTCATTTTTATTGAAACTTACTCATTTTAATATGGAAAACATTTTAAAGTGTTGTTTTAATTCTGTTTATTTATTCGAGTGCTTGTGGATACACAGTATTTTTTGTTTTTCCGTCTGGTGCGTACACAAATAAATCAGAAGGTTTTTCAACGCGTGAGCTGGCCACATACAGTTGTCCATGTGAGGAGCACGGATTCTCCAAATGTAATCCACACACTTGCAGCAGTTGTCTTTGTGCTTTGTTGATGGTCATTGCAAAAGCGAGTCGCACCGTAAACTGTAAACGTTCAGTATTGGAAAGATTATAAGGGACCTGGGGGGCCGGGGGGCCGATATTTAACAAACGTTTATTTTTTTTTTTTTGCCCGAAACCTTCGCAGGATTGTACTCAACAACTTTTAACAAATTATTCTTATTTTTTTTTTTTATATTATTATTATTTTTTTGCCAGAAACCTTCGCGGGAGTGTACTCAACAAATTCCCAAAGTTTCATGGTGATCAGATGAATGGTGTAGTAATGCATAAAGGACAAACAGACATACTTTCATTTATATATATATAGATTACCTGTTTTTAAAAGTGTTGTATGAGGATGTGGCATTTTTTTCAGAATGCTCAGCAAGCAAGGGATATTAGTGAACTTTATATAGAAACCATAGTTGCTTCCAGATCTGAAATAAAAATATGGTTAGAACTGAAAACCTTTTAGTTGGTATGCTTTCCTATTTTTGGAAAAAGTAGAAACATCAATAAACTTTGGATACAGCCTAATATTTTTAACATACATGAATTATTATTGGCGCTAATACGATTTTGGCATGCACATTTATCAGCATCTTCCTCTAATAATTTATGACTCAGATTACATCGATTGCAGGACTATAATTATCTTTAAGATGTTTCACTATACTGTTTATTTTCTCTTATTCAGTCCTTCACAAGTCAGATTTACATTATTGCCCCATAGAAAAATGTGTTTCACCATTTCTCAACATTTTGAGAATTCTTTTTGTAGACAGAAAACAACATACAACTGCATTCATCAAACCAACAACTTTAAAACCGCAACAGCGGACCACAAATACTGCACCTCACTTTTTGTTTCTTCATGATCAGACTGACCATGAACAACAATTCCTGTACCTGCTGTTTGGTACAGTTGCTCAGCAGAATAGCGAATTGTACTTGATATGGAATGGTGCACCAGAGAAATCCTTATCCAAACAAGTAAGCAAGGCAATTTGTGATGAGTATTACCATTTATTGTCTTTTTTGATCTTTTTTCATATTCAACCAAACACATAAGACATCCAGCCAATGCATTTCGTTCAAAGTATCTCACTTGAACTTCTTCGGGGCTTCCATATGTACAACATTGTCGTGCTCCCACGATGGTCGTGATAATTGGCGTGCAGATGGCATTGTTATTCTAGAGGTGCTATTGACGGAAATATTCAACCTGTGGCCATACATATGGATTGAGCATAATATAAGGACATATTGATGATATATTCTCTAATACAAGGAGGAGGAATCCTATCTTCATGGTCATGTTACACATGATCAAGTGGAAAAACTCAAATTTTTTACATATGAAAGCCCTGAAGAACTTCAAGTGAGATACCTTGACCGAAACGCGTTGGCTGGATGTTTTATTTGTTTGGTTAAATATGAAAAAAGATTTAAAAAAAAAGAAAATAAAGAGGAATACTCATCACAAATTTCCTGCCTTACTCATTTGGATAAGGATATCTCCGGTGCACCATTCCATGTGGTCATGGAGCCCGTTGGTCAGTCAGAAGCTCCTCATTATCCCTTAAAGATAGCGTTTCTGCCTCCGGGATTTTGATGCCGGTTTCTGACAGCCTTTCCATGGTCAACAAGTGACACTGGGGCCACTGGCAGGTCCCCCTTGCCTCCTGGCCCTCCACTTAGGGAGGGCCAGGAGGAGTTTGCAGTTTCCGCCTACTGCACAGGATTCCAGAGAAAATGGGAGTTTGCAACTGCACCATGTGCGGTCACATTGTAATCAGGTGTTGGAACTGCCAACCTATGGTCGGGCGGTTCCCTCACCGTAATGGTGTTGGTTGGAGGCAACCCAGACCGGCATTGTAATCAGGGCCTCACTGTTTCACAGAATCCAATGATGTACTCAAAATCCTCATTAATGCAACGGTATGGAGTCATGACACTAAAGATGATTTTGAGCACTTAAAATTCCTGTTTTGGAGCCAGAATCTAAGGATGGAATACTGGAATACCACTTACCTTGCGTTTGCCGCATTGCTTAGTCGGCGATGCAGGGAGCACAAGGTAAGTGGTTGTATTAATTTTCTTTATTTAATTTTACCTATCCCATCGTCTGTCGACTTTCCCCCACCAATCCGCCCCGCCCCACTGCCACACCACTCTTACTTGTGCCGGCCACCACTGTATTTGATATTCTAGAGTGGGAGGACAATTACTGTTCAACACTCGCTGATGGGTTCAGAAGCTCTGAGCTTACCTCTGATATTATGTGTGGCTTTTTCCTGCCAGTCCTCGCTTCCAGTCTGTAAGAGAGCGGAATATATTCTTCCCTCTATCCCTCTCTTTTGAGCTGACTAGTGCCTTAAGTAGTTGAAGCGTTTTGGTAGCAGTATGTTACCATCTTGCACAGTGAAAGATAGCGGTTTATCACTGAAAGTTTAACAGAATCAACTGCATTTGGCTTGAATTAGAGCAGCATGTGTTGACCCTTCAAAATAACAGCACACTAAAACATAACAGAAAAGCACAATACTATCATCAATATAGAACTTGACACACCATATACAGTGTAAGACAACAAAAGCACAATGAAATAAATAACATAAACACATGTCACCACCACAACCAAATGAAGTATAAGAATCCTAAATAACAAACCATTGCAGCAATACAACCTAAAAACACAACAGAGTTCAACACAAAAGCTACACAATAGTTCAACAAAAATAACCCAGGAATACACTTAAACAGAATAATGACACAACAAAACACAATGCAACAAATACACCAACACAATGCAAAGTAATAACACAAAAGCAGAATTTGTAAAGCAACACAGTCATGTGCTACTAATCAGCAGAGCACAAACACAACATCATAGTGTCATACCACAGCAATAAAATAAAAACAAAACATAACCTAAGACATCAGAATGTCAAATTCCTGTTGTTGTGTGTTGGTGTATTATTCTGTTTACTAGTGTGTTGCATCTCTGAGTTGAAATTTTGTGTTGAGAGTGTGCACTTTTATTGCATTTTGTTGATGCATTACATGAAGTATTGTGCTATATATCTGTTATTATATTATTGTTGCATTATTTTGCATTGCTGTTATTCTGGTGTATTTCTCTAATGGCATTTATTTTGAGGTACCTCAACTTCAGTCTGGCTGCTAAAAAATGTACCAATATTCAAGTCACTCACATTCAAAAATATATTTTCATAATAGGGTGGTAAAACGTGTTTGTAACAAACACTGCCTTAGCCAAAAAGATTTTGTTATTTGGCCAGAGGACTACTTTGCATTTGTTGGCACTTCCAGGCCATATTATCTTAGACTTTAAATTTTTAAATGACCCACTTCGACATTGAAAGTTAAAAGGAACTATGGGGGGTATTCACAAGGAAGTGGCGGAGAGAGGCGCTAGCCTTCTTAGCTTAACGCCTCTCTCCACCACTTCGGAAACGCAAGTCTGCACCATATTCACAAGGATATGGTGCAGCCTTGTGTTTCCCCCTGCGATGGTGCTAAGTTGAACAACTTAGAGGCCTGTATTGTCTTCACAACGTCACTGAAAATGACGTTGTGGTGGCAATAGAGGCTTGTGAATATGCCCCTATATTTCACATTTATTACATTAAGAATTTTTTTTTTAATATAGCGCAAACTAGACCTGGGAAATCGGGTATTAGAGCTCTTTACATGAGCACCAGTTTCATTACAGAAGGACAAATTCATTTTTGTTAGTCACGGGGGGGATTAGGTGATTTGCCCAGAATCACAGAATGTTGAGCGTCGTTGCCGAATCTCGAACCCTGTACCCCTTCTTTGACGTCGCCAACTCTAGCGTAAGGCTACATCTGCATGATACAGCGTTGTTTAGAGAACAATAAATGAATTCTGATCAGATTGCTTAACAATCCCACTTGATTCTTTTTTTACAGCCCATACTGCCAAAGGATGCATTATTGCTTTTTAATGGGAGCTACTACACTTTTTAATGTAGTCCGCACTAAGTTGACCGGATTATGAGAAGGCCCTTTTGAAAGTGATAGTTATTGCATCCTTAAAAAAATTAGATGTTTAGGTTTTTGAAATTCATTGAATGTGATAATTATTGCATATTTCGTGTTTTGGTGGAAGAACATACACATTTTGGTGCTTACTCCAATCAAACTCCGTATATTCCCATAAATAGCAGGCCCTTTCCACTTGTAAGATCACAACAGGTTTGGCCTGCTGAAATGTGCTGAAATGTGCAATCTCTATCGCATCTGGGGCCGTAGTACATAAAGTGCCCGGGGCCCCAATGGGTGTTGCGCCCGCCATTGGCACCCCGGGGTACTTTGGTATTACAGAAGGGGTCGCTGACGCTTGTGCGGCCCCGGTGTAATACCAATAGCTGTGGTGCACATCAAGAGCCAGCGTTATCTGCAGGGGGCATTCCGTCATTTGCATGGGGCATGCCCCATGCAAACAAGGCAATCCCTTTGCCTCTGCGCCCACGCTATATTACCGATGTTTGGGCAGAGGCAAAGAAGCCCTCAGGAGGAGCACTGAGAGTGAGCCATCCAAAAGGTGGCAGCCTGTTAGTACGCCTACTGATGGGGGTAAAGAGGGTCCCCTGCTCGGATAACCGACACGATCCTCCTGTAAGGGGATCCCTCATCCCCTTCAGAAATGCAGGCGGGTTGCCACCTGCACTCTGAAAACGCGGTGTAAAGCAGCAGCTCTGTTGTTCACAGGCATGACCTGCCCCCAGGGCCGCACGACAAGCCTTGGCTGTCCATACATCCAAACTCTAGAACCTCATTACTTACCAATCTGAAACTTTCCCAGCTACCAGGTCTTCTTCGACTTCTCAACGCTCAGTTCGTCCCTCTGTAACTTTTCCTGGTCCTCACTTTTCCATTGTTGCTGTTCTCCTTGGGCTCAGTGCCAAGAGACCGCTTATGTGGTAAAACTACACGTTAAAAATGCCTACAATTAGCACCTCCAAAGGAACTTTGGGTGTTGGACAGAGAATGAGAATGCTTCCTTTGTAGACAATTTCTACTTTTAAAAGCCTATTCATGCAGTATTATCTGAAAAAAACTCTCTTTGGTCCTTAACACCTGCTTGGGACTCTTTCTTTTCCGTGGTAGACTGATGGAGATGCGAATCATGTACAAAGGCATTCTCAATAGTGGTTCCAGCAGGCACAGCTTAACCAGGTGCTGATGCTGCACACGTAGACACATCCACCGCTCCCTATAGAATACGCAGTATTTCACTTGATGTTGTTGGAAGTTGAGTGATGCAGTAGAGGCATTCGAAGTGCAGTCTCCACTCTTCTCTGAGCACTATTGTAATGAACTGTAATTGGATTGATATAGCACTTTCTACCTCTCATGAGGCGTTGAAGCGCTTATGTGACATCACCTGAAACTTTAAAGCTAATTGGATACATTCAGTTCCTCTATTGGACTCGTGGGAGAAGGCGCCGAATTTCACTACAAAACATACTGTTCTGATATTATGTAGAAATACATTGGCTAATGTTGCATCCAACAGAGACGCATTCATAAAATCACTGGCACTGGTGACCCTACCAATGTCGCTGATTAAGACTGAATTAATGTAATCTCCATAATTGGAGTGAATATTACATGTTAAGTGTTTCAACACAGCTGCATGATCCTTGAGGAAGAAATGTATGCAAATAGATATTGCTAAATGATGAGAAAAATCCCAGTTACCATGATAAGTGCCTCTCTGCCTGACTTTCAGTGGGTGATGTGCCGTGGAGTGTTTGCGTTGTTGCTTTCTCACTAGGTGGTTTTGCATAACGTGATTAAAAGTTGCAGACACCTTTTTCAAAAGTTAATCATTCATTAGGCTCAGGTGCTGCACTCGAAAAATTATTTGAAACCTCTTGACTTCTCTCTCGAGTTTTTAGAACCTCCTCTCTTACAAAGAGCCTGCGGCTGGCATTACAAACATATGAAAAAAGCAAAGCCACGGATTTCCATTTGTGAACCACTGTAAGGGTCCCTCTAAAAGCCAAAAAGTCTCAAAACAAACAATCACCAGAAACTGAGCAATAGGCAATGGCCCACCCCAGCAGAGAAAAGGAAACAGCAATCCACTTCACCATACCACATAATGCTCCAATCAAATCAATTGCAGAATCTAATCGACCTTTATCCCATTTCATTCACCACTAAACAATACTGTTTACTCTAGCCGAGCACTATCCAATATGTCTCACGAATCAATCAATCAATACATTTGTAGAGCGCGCTACTCACCTGTGAGGGTCTCAAGGTGCTAAAAGGAGGGTGTGAGACTTGGCCCTTTCCCCAGAACTTTTTCGCTTTTTATCCCCTGTTAATTTAGAATGCCCCTATTGAAACAACACTGTATAGGCTTTGGGTGGTGGAGAATGCCCTGTGTAGTTTAAAACTAGTGTTAAAGTACAGGTACTTCCTACCCCTAACATGGCCGCCACAGACCACTGCTGCAGCAGCGTGATTTAGTGGGCACATTCTAGTAGCCAGGGGCTGGCTGGAACCCTCAGGCAATGTATCCATCTTAGCCTGCCAGCCTGTCCACAGGTAGAATGGTGGAACCTCCTGGAAGCCTCTGGAACCTTCTGGGAGAGGTGAGGTGACACCAACTGACACCAACTGACACTACCAACTGTCAACTGGCACTATAAAAGGAAAGGGAGGGAACTTTCCTGAGGAGAGAAGCTGAGGGGAAGACCTGGGGAAGTACCTACGCAGGAGGATAGGCAGTGGGGGTCAGGGCAGGGTCTTATGATGCTGGAATGACAGGGCCTAGAGTGCTGCTTTACAAGTGTTGAGGTATCCCGTTCCCCCCCCACTGACCTAGCCCCGCGGCAGGGAACCCCCAGGGACCACTTGAGGGGATTGGCTGAGGAGATCCAACACCAGCCACCAACTTAACCCCCTTCAAGGAATAAGAAACCAAAGGAAACAAGAACCCAACTGCTATTTACAAGGGCGCCAGAAACAGCTGCGCCAAGAAGAAATCAAGGAACCAGTAACCAAGAAACTTACAAAGGCGCAAGGAACATAAAGCGCCAAGAAGAGACTGAATCTCCACAGGACATTTGAGGAACCCAACAGGTATTGGTGCTGTGTCGCTCCCTGTGCCCCCTGACGCCACCTGGGGTTCCTGCGCTAACCTGCCACTGCTGTGTGGGCTGACCTGTGGAACCTGCGGATCTGATTCTAACTTAAGTGAACTGTCTGCTGGCTAGCGCTCTCATCCCCTAGCGCTAGCACCCTGAACTACCTGACCGGCTGGCACTGCTCGCATTCAAATAATCTACCTGAAGAGTGCCTGCCCTGCCTACCCAGCGCTCCCCTGCTGAGCACCTGTGAGAAGCGCTGAGGTTCTGAAGACTAACATGCCCTAAGAAGCGCTGTGAGTTTGCTGTCTGCTTTCCAGCGCTGTAAACTGTGATCTGTAAAAGCTGCTGAAGGGCTCCTGAGGCGCTGTACTCCTCGAGCGCTACTACCTGGACTGTGTCTGCGCCCCGTGTGGCGCTAGCTAAAGCGCTGTGCTGCCAGGGACCCCTGTCGAGCCTGTGAAGCGCTGTATCCGGCAACTTGTCCAGTGCTGCGTGTGCCCAGGAGCGCTGTCTCCTAGAAGCGCTATCTGCCCCCCACTCACCGCCGCAGCCCAGGCTGCCCTGACCGGCGTCGTGATTTGCCCCCGGCGGCCCCCGGTGCCGAGAGAGGGCCGCCGCCGTATCGCTGAGGGCCGCGCCCGGCCCACGAGTGAGAGGAATTCCCCTTCAGGAGATTCCAGTCAGGCTGCGCTAGACCGAAGCCGGACGCTCCCCCGTCACGTGGTGCGGGAGACTCCTGCCGTGTCATCGCCCTGGATTGCTGGTGATTGGAGAAGGGCTGGGACGCCCTGCGAGCCGCGTTGCCATTGGCGGTCGCGGGCGAGCCCCCTCTCTTAGCAGCCGCTGATTGGTTCCCGGCCGGGGACCACGAAGGAGACCCCCGAGGACCGGAGCAACATCGGAGCTGTGGAGAGGCCCCGAGAAGAGCGCTGGAAAAGCGCGGGCCTCCCCTGACTAGCCGCAAACCACCGGGAGGTGCCGAGGGAGAGTCCCCAGGCCGCGTGAGGCCTACCAGCGGACCGGAGCCCTCCAAACCAGCTGCACACTGCCGCGAGTGGCCAAAGGAGTAAAGGTAACCCCCGGGGAGGAGGCCGGAAGGCCGGGGAAGGCCCGGGTTCGCCCCTCCCCCGGGGAAGATTGTTGTTGGGCCCCGTTGGCCCAGATTAACGGCGAAGTCAGCAAATCCCCAGGGAGGAGGGCGGAAGGCCCCTAATTCGCCCCTCCCTGGGGAAAACTGGTGACTGGCCCACGTTGGCCCTAATTAGCCCAGGAGAGTCCCCTGACCTGGGCCAGGACCCCCTAAACACCGTGAGGGCATCACTTGGTGGAGGGGAGGGGAAAGAAAGTGCCTACAGGCCTACTGGGCCTTTGAGCTGTGCCAGGAGTTTATTTTTAGCCCTGCTGTATTGCCTATTGAGACCCTTTATATTAGAAAGGCCATGGGGGGAGATATCATATACTCAGTAGCCCCAGGAGATGTGTGAAGTGCACAGGCCAAGTGCATACATTTAATGTAATGCAGATTTTCTACAAATGTATGGGTCTCCTTGCCTGCTGAGTACTGGAATGGGAGTAATCCTCTAATGAGAAATTGATTCCTAAGTGAGGTACTGGTTATTTTATCCCAGGTAATGTTCACTAATGCTTGAAGCCTGACTTATTTTGGGATTATTGAACTGTTAGGCACTGAATAAGGAAATGTTACCCTTATCCGCTGAAATGTCATTCCTGGGTAAGGAAGGGGTCGCTCCTGCCAATTGAATGGTTTACCCTCATTTGAGGCACTGTTTATTCCTGCGTTTTAGGAAATGTTATTGCTGAGAAATGCAGTGTTTGTGCTACTAATGAAATGCACATATTACAATAGGCCTAGTTATTACTGCCTTATTTAGGGGAATGCTCTGCATAGGCCCAATGGAATGTGCAGGTCTGAGGCATGAAATGGTTGATCTATTATTAAATGTTTACTTCTGCTAAGAGAAAGGCTACCCTGATTGAAGGAAATTCTTACTTGATAAGATAGGTAATACTGACCTAATGAAATGTTTTACGTTGAATTCACAGGAAGTTCTTCATAGGCGTAAGAAGAATGATAACTCTGATCTACAGTTATTTATGATACGTCATTATGCCTTCCTAAGTTTTATCCCTAATAGGGGAGGAGGAGCCTAATGCTGAGGCTAATAGGATGTCACACCTTTAGTGAAATGTTTCCTCATTACTTAACGCAGTGTTGTATTCATGACCTTATAATGTATTTCTTACAGGTGATGATGAGAAACCAGGCCAAGGTCAGGCCTGTGGTTATTTAATATTTAATATTTATTATTTATTCATCCAGTATTTATTGCCAAGTGTTCTCACACATGTATTTTAATGGAAAGCTAATAAGCTAATTTTATGATGAATTCCTAATACCCTGACCCAGCTCTATCTTAATAAAGTTAACTTGAGTTTTTACATAAGCTCACTGGAGTGGTGTCACTAATTGCGTGCCCAGGTTTCTGACTCAGTGGTTGCGTGTGCTGCATGGTTGCTTAACACATATGCTTTCGGATGCCTACCCGCTCGTGCCATGCTACCCTAGGGGACTGGTGACCCCAGTTCCAACATATTGGTGTCGAGCGGTGGGATCCAGGACTTGTGACCATGCAGCACCCTCCATTGGGACAGGGTGCACAGCAATTGGGCTGCACACTGATTGTGTGTGTAAGCCAAAGTAATTGACCCCTCCACTGTCTAGCCTGTGAGTGTATCAAGATCTGCTAGACCTAATCCTGTCACCCACGTCCTGGTATCTTTTCCCAGATTTATCTGAGTCCCCACCTGGCATAATGGAGTTTTGTCAGGGGATGGGGGTGCCTGTTGGGCGGAAGGAAGAAGGAACTCTGTACCACTTTGGGGGCACGGGTAGGAGCCCACCCAGAGGGGAGAGGGGATGGGGAACAGGAGGGGCAGGTCACACCCAGGGAGGCGGGCACACCAGAAGACCCAGGCCTACTCAAAATTGTTGTGTCTGACGATGTGCTACCGGGAGGATGTTCTGGGGCAGGGAGTAGAGTAACTGGGGGTGTGCGTCGTCTAAGATGATAGAGCATGAGAGGGAGAGTGAGAGCCTTGCAATGGATGAGAGGAAGCTGGTGCACAGGCTTCAGCTAGAAGAGTTAGAGCTGAAGGCCTTGGAATTATGTGTACCAGGTGCTTCCAATGGTGGCAGCGTACCCGAGGTTCGGAGTTTAGACCAGTCACAGAGTGTAGAACCTGGACTGGGGTTTCAGGATCAGGAATTGCCTGACCTGGAGGGTGGGGTACCGGTAACTAAGGACCCTACCAGAGTGACTCTCAGGGGTACTACTCCAGGTGGGAGGGTGCGGAACCCTGGGAGGGGGTGCAGAGGGAGGAAGGTCTCTCCTCTGGCACCGGTCCAGCCATGGGGTTAAGATCCTGGGTTGGGTGGCTAGGTTCAGGGGTTGCCTGACCTGGCGGGAGGAATCTCTGTATTCAGAGTTCCTCCGGTTGTGACTTCCAGGGGTACCTATCTGGAGAGGAGGGTGCGGAACCCTGGAAGGGGGTGCAGAGGGAGGAAGGTCTCTCCTCTGGCACCGGTCCAGCCACGGGGTTAAGATCCTGGGTTGGGTGGCTAGGTTCAGGGGTTGCCTGACCTGGCGGGAGGAATCTCTGTATTCAGAGTTCCTCCGGTTGTGACTTCCAGGGGTACCTATCCGGGGAGGAGGGTGCGGAACCCTGGAAGGGGGTGCAGAGGGAGGAAGGACTCTCCTCTGGCACCGGTCCAGCCGGGGGGTTAAGATCCAGGGTTGGGTGGCCAGGTTCAGGGGTTGCCTGACCTGGCGGGAGGAATCTCTGTATTCAGAGTTCATCCGGTTGTGACTCTCAGGGGTACTACTCCAGGTGGGAGGTTGCGGAACCCTGGGAGGGGGTGCAGGGAGAGGTAAGTCTCGCCCCTGTCACCAATTCAACTTAAGGGTTTAGACCCTAGGTTGAGGAGGAGAGTGAAAAAAGGTACCACGGGCCTGGGGCGACTGCCCCCCACTCTGAGAGAGAGTAAGGGCCAGAGACATCTGGATTGGAGGTCTGTCCTGGCCGCATCCCACTAGGAACACCAGTGGGGTGGTTGGATTAGCGAGGATGTCATGGTGGTATTGGGCCTGCGTCCACCTTTTTCCGCCCCAAGCAGGGAAGCCCGTCAAGGGAATGATCAGTCTACCATGGCTTTTGGCTGGGGGGGAGATGTGTGAGACTTGGCCCTTTCCCCAGAACTTTTTCGCTTTTTATCCCCTGTTAATTTAGAATGCCCCTATTGAAACAACACTGTATAGGCTTTGGGTGGTGGAGAATGCCCTGTGTAGTTTAAAACTAGTGTTAAAGTACAGGTACTTCCTACCCCTAACATGGCCGCCACAGACCACTGCTGCAGCAGCGTGATTTAGTGGGCACATTCTAGTAGCCAGGGGCTGGCTGGAACCCTCAGGCAATGTATCCATCTTAGCCTGCCAGCCTGTCCACAGGTAGAATGGTGGAACCTCCTGGAAGCCTCTGGAACCTTCTGGGAGAGGTGAGGTGACACCAACTGACACCAACTGACACTACCAACTGTCAACTGGCACTATAAAAGGAAAGGGAGGGAACTTTCCTGAGGAGAGAAGCTGAGGGGAAGACCTGGGGAAGTACCTACGCAGGAGGATAGGCAGTGGGGGTCAGGGCAGGGTCTTATGATGCTGGAATGACAGGGCCTAGAGTGCTGCTTTACAAGTGTTGAGGTATCCTGTTCCCCCCCCACTGACCTAGCCCCGCGGCAGGGAACCCCCAGGGACCACTTGAGGGGATTGGCTGAGGAGATCCAACACCAGCCACCAACTTAACCCCCTTCAAGGAATAAGAAACCAAAGGAAACAAGAACCCAACTGCTATTTACAAGGGCGCCAGAAACAGCTGCGCCAAGAAGAAATCAAGGAACCAGTAACCAAGAAACTTACAAAGGCGCAAGGAACATAAAGCGCCAAGAAGAGACTGAATCTCCACAGGACATTTGAGGAACCCAACAGGTATTGGCGCTGTGTCGCTCCCTGTGCCCCCTGACGCCACCTGGGGTTCCTGCGCTAACCTGCCACTGCTGTGTGGGCTGACCTGTGGAACCTGCGGATCTGATTCTAACTTAAGTGAACTGTCTGCTGGCTAGCGCTCTCATCCCCTAGCGCTAGCACCCTGAACTACCTGACCGGCTGGCACTGCTCGCATTCAAATAATCTACCTGAAGAGTGCCTGCCCTGCCTACCCAGCGCTCCCCTGCTGAGCACCTGTGAGAAGCGCTGAGGTTCTGAAGACTAACATGCCCTAAGAAGCGCTGTGAGTTTGCTGTCTGCTTTCCAGCGCTGTAAACTGTGATCTGTAAAAGCTGCTGAAGGGCTCCTGAGGCGCTGTACTCCTCGAGCGCTACTGCCTGGACTGTGTCTGCGCCCCGTGTGGCGCTAGCTAAAGCGCTGTGCTGCCAGGGACCCCTGTCGAGCCTGTGAAGCGCTGTATCCGGCAACTTGTCCAGTGCTGCGTGTGCCCAGGAGCGCTGTCTCCTAGAAGCGCTATCTGCCCCCCACTCACCGCCGCAGCCCAGGCTGCCCTGACCGGCGTCGTGATTTGCCCCCGGCGGCCCCCGGTGCCGAGAGAGGGCCGCCGCCGTATCGCTGAGGGCCGCGCCCGGCCCACGAGTGAGAGGAATTCCCCTTCAGGAGATTCCAGTCAGGCTGCGCTAGGCCGAAGCCGGCCGCTCCCCCGTCACGTGGTGCGGGAGACTCCTGCCGTGTCATCGCCCTGGATTGCTGGTGATTGGAGAAGGGCTGGGACGCCCTGCGAGCCGTGTTGCCATTGGCGGTCGCGGGCGAGCCCCCTCTCTTAGCAGCCGCTGATTGGTTCCCGGCCGGGGACCACGAAGGAGACCCCCGAGGACCGGAGCAACATCGGAGCTGTGGAGCGGCCCCGAGAAGAGCGCTGGAAAAGCGTGGGCCTCCCCTGACTAGCCGCAAACCACCGGGAGGTGCCGAGGGAGAGTCCCCAGGCCGCGTGAGGCCTACCAGCGGACCGGAGCCCTCCAAACCAGCTGCACACTGCCGCGAGTGGCCAAAGGAGTAAAGGTAACCCCCGGGGAGGAGGCCGGAAGGCCGGGGAAGGCCCGGGTTCGCCCCTCCCCCGGGGAAGATTGTTGTTGGGCCCCGTTGGCCCAGATTAACGGCGAAGTCAGCAAACCCCCAGGGAGGAGGGCGGAAGGCTCCTAATTCGCCCCTCCCTGGGGAAAACTGGTGACTGGCCCACGTTGGCCCTAATTAGCCCAGGAGAGTCCCCTGACCTGGGCCAGGACCCCCAAACACCGTGAGGGCATCACTTGGTGGAGGGGAGGGGAAAGAAAGTGCCTACAGGCCTACTGGGCCTTTGAGCTGTGCCAGGAGTTTATTTTTAGCCCTGCTGTATTGCCTATTGAGACCCTTTATATTAGAAAGGCCATGGGGGGAGATATCACATACTCAGTAGCCCCAGGAGATGTGTGAAGTGCACAGGCCAAGTGCATACATTTAATGTAATGCAGATTTTCTACAAATGTATGGGTCTCCTTGCCTGCTGAGTACTGGAATGGGAGTAATCCTCTAATGAGAAATTGATTCCTAAGTGAGGTACTGGTTATTTTATCCCAGGTAATGTTCACTAATGCTTGAAGCCTGACTTATTTTGGGATTATTGAACTGTTAGGCACTGAATAAGGAAATGTTACCCTTATCCGCTGAAATGTCATTCCTGGTTAAGGAAGGGGTCGCTCCTGCCAATTGAATGGTTTACCCTCATTTGAGGCACTGTTTATTCCTGCGTTTTAGAAAATGTTATTGCTGAGAAATGCAGTGTTTGTGCTACTAATGAAATGCACATATTACAATAGGCCTAGTTATTACTGTCTTATTTAGGGGAATGCTCTGCATAGGCCCAATGGAATGTGCAGGTCTGAGGCATGAAATGGTTGATCTATTATTAAATGTTTACTTCTGCTAAGAGAAAGGCTACCCTGATTGAAGGAAATTCTTACTTGATAAGATAGGTAATACTGACCTAATGAAATGTTTTACGTTGAATTCACAGGAAGTTCTTCATAGGCGTAAGAAGAATGATAACTCTGATCTACAGTTATTTATGATACGTCATTTATGCCTTCCTAAGTTTTACCCCTAATAGGGGAGGAGGAGCCTAATGCTGAGGCTAATAGGATGTCACACCTTTAGTGAAATGTTTCCTCATTACTTAACGCAGTGTTGTATTCATGACCTTATAATGTATTTCTTACAGGTGATGATGAGAAACCAGGCCAAGGTCAGGCCTGTGGTTATTTAATATTTAATATTTATTATTTATTCATCCAGTATTTATTGCCAAGTGTTCTCACACATGTATTTTAATGGAAAGCTAATAAGCTAATTTTATGATGAATTCCTAATACCCTGACCCAGCTCTATCTTAATAAAGTTAACTTGAGTTTTTACATAAGCTCACTGGAGTGGTGTCACTAATTGTGTGCCCAGGTTTCTGACTCAGTGGTTGCGTGTGCTGCATGGTTGCTTAACACATATGCTTTCGGATGCCTACCCGCTCGTGCCATGCTACCCTAGGGGACTGGTGACCCCAGTTCCAACATAGGGGTGCTGTCATTGCTCGAATAGCCAGGTCTTGAGGTGCTTCCTGAAGGTGAGATGGTCCTGGGTCAGTCGAAGTTGTGCGGGGAGTGAGTTCCATGACTTTGCGGCCAGGTAGGAGAACGACCTTCCTCCACCGGTGGTTCTGTGGGTCCGTGGAAGGGTGGCGAGGGCGAGGCTGGCTGAGCGGAGCTGGTGGGTGGGGGTGTAGAACGGGAGGCGGTCTTTGAGGTATTCGGGTCCTTTGTCGTGGAACGCTTTGTGTGTGTGGGTGAGGAGCCTGAACGTGATCCTTATCAGGCTTGGCTCCAAACTTCCTCGGGGCTGTGATGAGAGTCCAATCCCGGCCCTACCAAACGACCTCAGAGCTCCGTATATAACACAGAGCTGCTAAGAGAGTGCAGCAGGCCGCGGGAAGGGAAGGGAACAGCGGGGAGGGAGATCTGCAACGACAAAGAACAAGATATTAAAGTCCCCTATCTCCCTATACTGCAACCGGGTAATCTAATCTCTCCACCCTACTCCTCCCTCCACTAAGCACCAATAAATACCTGTAAAGCAAAATACGCAAAGACCAAATCCAATGGAGACAGGAGCTTGTTGAGGTATGAGGAACGAGGTCAGACTGTGAAATACAAAAGAAACACGATTCACTCCCTCTACTCCAATCTCCGACTGAGGACTGTTGATTACAAGTTAATTCACTACACATACCCCAATATAATGCATAGGTATCATTGAATGGGCAGCCACACAGTTCCTTTGGTTAATCTTGCCAATACCCTCCTGTCTCCTGTCCAGAATAATATGAGAAAAAACAATAATGAAATGATGTGCTCTTCAGAAACACCTCCTTATCACACAGTAGGGTAGACACTTCACATGGGCACTACAGAGTTAAACTTCACTCTGTAACAGTTGTAAGCATATGCGCCCTTAAGATGTTCTGCTACCACACTGGTATGGAGGGTAGAAGGAAAGCGAGGCTCAAAGAAAACAAGCTCCAAGTGAGTCCTATCGCCTCCTTGCTAGAGGGCCTGTATATACCATATGTACAGCAACCAATGCAACATTAAGGTTCAAATCTGATTTGGTTCGCTCTTCAGGTTTGTTTCCTTGTGAACCAACAATGCAGCCACCAAATGTTTGTGACAACACACTCCAAATAATGAGACGTTAAGTTTCACGTTGTAAGACACAGAGTGCCGCTTTTGAACCGAAAATACCCGGTGTGGATGTGTAGTTGGGATCGAGACTACCAACGCCACACACCCAATCACCAACAGTTTACTCACGGTGAAGATGTCTTTAGGAACTCCAGACACCTCTTACCGCCTCCAGCCCGGGACTCCAAGAACGCCACCGCATACGGAATTATCGGCGTTTCACCGCCGTTTGCTCAAAGTATTTATTTCCCGGTATGCGCGCGCAGATCACGTCGGAACGTGACGTTAGCGCGGCATGCCGGGAAATGTAGTTTTTTCTCCTTTTCCAGCCGCCACGGGTGCGCGGCATCCAAAACATGACAGTAAACCCCCCCTTTACAAAGGGGTACCACCACCACCAGGCTTGCCAGGAAACAAACGGTGAAACCGGGCAACCAGCCGGGGCGCTTTAACAGCGTTCACGGGCTCCCAAGAGTCCTCCTCCGGCCCAAACCCCTTCCATGAGATCAGATATTGCAAACGACCTCTCACCAATCTAGAGTCTCGAATACACCTCACCTCATATTCCTGTTCCTGCATCACCCATATAGGCACCGGGGACTTACGAACTGGACTCCTAGAAGGCTTCAAAAGGGAAACATGAAACACAGGGTGTATGCGAAGATGTGCCGGCAAACGCAGTCGCACAGCAACAGGGTTCACATGACTCACCACCCGGTAAGGACCTATATACCTAGGATTAAACACGCTGTGTTTCTTAAATTTAATATGTTTGGTGGACAACCATACTAAATCACCCTTTTTATATACGGGATTAGGTCTCCGGTGCTTGTCTGCTTGATGTTTATACCTAGCTTTGGCCGTTTCAAGATTCCTGCGTGTGCTCAAAAGTAGTTTGCGCACACGCAACAACCTATCTTTCACTTCTGGTAACCTCACCTGATCCGACGGCAATAGCATAGGGGTGAATCTGGGATGGTGACCATAAGAACAAAAGAAAGGTGTGTATCGAGTGGATGCATGTTGAGTGCTATTGTAGGCTATTTCGGCCACCCACAACCAATCAACCCAGGACTCACTACTATCTTGTACGTAGCAACGTAGGTATTGCTTCAGGGACTGGTTCAGTCTCTCCGTCTGTCCATCCGTCTGCGGATGGAAACTGGTGGATACAGACGAAGTGATTTGCAATGCTTTACACCAGGTTTTCCAAAATCTCGCAGTGAATTGTGCCCCTCGATCGGACACTATGTCTCTGGGAAGCCCATGCAGTCTTACAATGTTCACCAAGAGTATTTGAGCTAATTGTCCCGCAGTGGGTACTTGGGCACAAGGAATGAAGTGACCCATTTTGGTCAAATAGTCCACTACCACAATTATGGCTGTTTTGCCTTGATCTTTTGGAAGCCCTACAATGAAGTCGACTGAGAACCTCTCCCACGGAGTCTCCGGAGTAGGCAAAGGTAGTAACATTCCCTGAGGTCGTTGTCGGTTCGTTTTCATTTGACTGCATGTGACGCACTCCGCCACCCAACGAAGCACGTCCGGTCTGAGGGAAGGCCACCAGAACTGTCTCTGAATCTTTTCCAGGGTTTTAACAAATCCCATGTGCCCAGCGCACGGAACTTCATGGCACCAAGAGAACACCTCCCTGCGTAAGATTTCGGAAGGCACCAGTACTTGTTGTCCTTTCATCGGAAGACCATGTTTCATTTTCCATTCCGGGTGGTGTCTGAGCCATGTGCGCCACACACAGGTTTGTACTCCCCTTCGGACTCTAGCTATGAAGTCTTCTGTATGAGTTACCCCTATGACTCTGGCAGGGTCAATGATAGACAGCACCGGTTTCTCCTCTGGTATCAAGTGGTTCTCTCTCCTGGTAAGTGCATCCGCCTTTCTATTGTAGGTACCAGGCCTAAAGGTAACCACGAATTGGAACTCTTCAAAGTACATCATCCACCGAAGTTGTCTGGGGGAAAGGTGTCTCGCAGCTCTTAAAAACTGAAGATTACGGTGATCAGTGTATACCGTGATCTGATGCCGGGCTCCCATTAACCAGTGTCGCCATTCCATAAAGGCATCCCGTATGGCTAGCAATTCCTTTTCGGCGATGGTGTAGTTTACTTCCGAGGGATTGAGCTTCCTGGACATGTAGGCAATCGGGTGCAGAGTGCCTGTAGATTTTTCCTTTTGAGATAACACTGCTCCTAGGGCTATTTCAGAAGCGTCTGCCTCGACTATGAATGGTAAATCTGGATTGGCATGTGTTAACACAGGTGCTGAGGAGAACGCGGCCTTGAGCTCCTCAAATGCATGTTGAGTTTTGTCTGTCCATACAAACGGGATGTTTTTCTTCGTGAGTTGTGTGAGGGGTGACACCATTCCCGAGAAACCAGCGATGAATCGCCTGTAGAAGTTGGCAAACCCCAACAGGCTCTGTATGTCTTTCACATTGTTGGGACGGGGCCAGTCTATAATTGCTTGAACTTTTCGGTCTGCCATCACTTGCCCTGACGGGGTAAGCATCACACCTAAGAACTCCACCGTTGTGACGTGAAATTCACATTTGGTGATTTTACAGAAGAGATGGTGGTTCTGGAGGGCTTGCAGCACTGATTTTACATGGGAGATGTGTTCCTCTGTTGAGTTGGAATAAATGAGGATGTCGTCAATATAAACGACAGCGTAACGATCCAGGAATTCACGAAGGACCTCATTCAAAAAAAATTGAAATGCGGCCGGGGCATTGCAAAGCCCGAAGGGCATTACTAAATACTCATATAACCCATACCGCGTCTTAAAGGCCGTTTTCCACTCATCACCCTGTTTTATGCGAACAAGGTGATACGCCCCACGCAAGTCCAACTTTGTATAGATATGGGCTGCTCTAACTTGTTCTAGCAACACCGGGATCAAAGGTAGCGGATATTGGTTTTTCACTGTGATGGCATTTAGTGCTCTATAGTCAATGCAACATCTCTTTTCGCCATTAGCCTTTGGTATGAAGAACAAAGGGGATGCTGCCGGTGATCTGGAGGGTCGAATAAATCCTAAAGCCAAATATTTGTCAAGATATTCTCGTAGCGTCTCAGTTTCAGGTATGGTAAGCGCGTAAATCCTTCCATTTGGAATCTCGGAACCAGGGAGGAGATCAATGCGGCAATCATATGTGCGATGTGGTGGCAGCACCTCGGCCTCTTTATCACTGAACACTAGTCCGAACTCGGCATAACAAGAGGGCAGTGTTACGTCTTTTTCTGCTGCCGTGGCGATTGAATGCTTAGGCTCTATGTTTTGTGCAGATTCCGTCTCCGTGGAAAAACAGTGTTCTCGGCAATAAGGGGAAAGAAACTGAATGGCTTTGGTAGCCCAACGTATATCCGGATCATGTTTTTGTAGCCAGGGAAGACCTAGAATGCTTCCATATTGTGGAGCTTCAATAATGTTGAAGCTCAACCGTTCCTGATGGGACTCAGAACATACCATCTCATACTCGCGTGTATGGTAGGTAATAGGTCCTGCTTGAAGTTCATGTCCATCCACAGCGTAGACTGTTTCCGGTCTTTCTTTGGAAATGAGTGTTATTCCTAATCGACGAGCCATGGAACAATCCATGAAACAACCTGTGGCTCCTGAATCAACCATTACTTGTACCTCTTGTTGTTTCTGATTAATGGTAATGTACATGGTCATAAACAGGTGGTTTCTCATATCCAAGGAATCCGGGGTGAGTGAAGGGATAATGTGTATGCTTGAGGGTTTCCCTTCGCTTTCCATCAAGCTTTGTCGTTTCCCGACTCCTTTGTGGAGACTCCTGCTACACTTGGGCCTCCACGTCCTCGGTTACTTTTAGGCTTCACTGTGCATTCCCTTACATAATGGCCTTTTTTCCCACAATAGAGACATAATCCTTGCTTGCGTCTGTGTTCCCGTTCGCTGGTGGTTAAGGAGGCTCGCACCGCCCCTATCTCCATGGCCTCGTGAGACGAAGTTGGTTTATCACTGTTACCCGGTGGTTCATAAGGCATCACGGCTTTGTCTTTTTTCTTATGTTCTCCTTTTCTTTCCTTCATGCGATGATCTAATCGCAACGTAATGTCTATTAGTGCAGAGCACGTACGGGGCTGTGGTTCTATCTGGGCTAAAAGATCCTTCATATCTTCGTGTAGACCTTGATAGAACAAGGCGGTTCTTTTGGCTTCAGGCCAATCTGTTTCAGCCACTAATCTTCTGAAATTGTTAAGATAGGTTACGAGATCATGGTCTCCTTGTTTCAACTGTAGCAATTCTCTGTCGGCAGTGAGAGTCTCGGCCCTCCTATCAAATGTTTTTTCAAACTCCTCTCTGAAATTGTCCCAATGATATAACAGTGGGTCATCCCTTTTAACAATTGGAACCGCCCACTGTGCAGCTTCTCCCCCTAAGTATGAGATCAGGAAAGCTACTCTTGCTTGGTGCGTGGAAAACATCTTGGGTTTGCACATAAAGTGCATCTGGACCTGTGTCATAAATACTTGAATCTTTTTAACATCCCCATAGTACCTTTCCGGGGGCGCTAGAGGGATTTGGGCAGGCATTTCTACCACCACAGAAGTGGTAGGGGTGGTGCTGCTGGATGCCCCAGTAGTGGTGGTGGGGGTGGGCATTCTATCCAGCCTGGCACGCAGTTGTGCGTTCTCAGCCCTGGAAGCTGCTACCTCCCTATTAGCAGCTGTGAGTTCCACCTGTACTAAGGCCAAAGCGGCCATGACATCCTCCAAGGTGGTCATGGCGAACTATCAGCACAGCCAAGAGGAGGTAAAATCCTTGGGCCGATAATTCTATCAGGCTTGGCTCCAAACTTCCTCGGGGCTGTGATGAGAGTCCAATCCCGGCCCTACCAAACGACCTCAGAGCTCCGTATATAACACAGAGCTGCTAAGAGAGTGCAGCAGGCCGCGGGAAGGGAAGGGAACAGCGGGGAGGGAGATCTGCAACGACAAAGAACAAGATATTAAAGTCCCCTATCTCCCTATACTGCAACCGGGTAATCTAATCTCTCCACCCTACTCCTCCCTCCACTAAGCACCAATAAATACCTGTAAAGCAAAATACGCAAAGACCAAATCCAATGGAGACAGGAGCTTGTTGAGGTATGAGGAACGAGGTCAGACTGTGAAATACAAAAGAAACACGATTCACTCCCTCTACTCCAATCTCCGACTGAGGACTGTTGATTACAAGTTAATTCACTACACATACCCCAATATAATGCATAGGTATCATTGAATGGGCAGCCACACAGTTCCTTTGGTTAATCTTGCCAATACCCTCCTGTCTCCTGTCCAGAATAATATGAGAAAAAAAACAATAATGAAATGATGTGCTCTTCAGAAACACCTCCTTATCACACAGTAGGGTAGACACTTCACATGGGCACTACAGAGTTAAACTTCACTCTGTAACAGTTGTAAGCATATGCGCCCTTAAGATGTTCTGCTACCACACTGGTATGGAGGGTAGAAGGAAAGCGAGGCTCAAAGAAAACAAGCTCCAAGTGAGTCCTATCGCCTCCTTGCTAGAGGGCCTGTATATACCATATGTACAGCAACCAATGCAACATTAAGGTTCAAATCTGATTTGGTTCGCTCTTCAGGTTTGTTTCCTTGTGAACCAACAATGCAGCCACCAAATGTTTGTGACAACACACTCCAAATAATGAGACGTTAAGTTTCACGTTGTAAGACACAGAGTGCCGCTTTTGAACCGAAAATACCCGGTGTGGATGTGTAGTTGGGATCGAGACTACCAACGCCACACACCCAATCACCAACAGTTTACTCACGGTGAAGATGTCTTTAGGAACTCCAGACACCTCTTACCGCCTCCAGCCCGGGACTCCAAGAACGCCACCGCATACGGAATTATCGGCGTTTCACCGCCGTTTGCTCAAAGTATTTATTTCCCGGTATGCGCGCGCAGATCACGTCGGAACGTGACGTTAGCGCGGCATGCCGGGAAATGTAGTT
This sequence comes from Lissotriton vulgaris, assembly GCF_964263255.1. NCBI lineage: Eukaryota > Metazoa > Chordata > Amphibia > Caudata > Salamandridae > Lissotriton > Lissotriton vulgaris. Next base: position 862,855,516 of record NC_141698.1, on the reverse strand, counting down.
TTTTCTCCTTTTCCAGCCGCCACGGGTGCGCGGCATCCAAAACATGACAATCCTCTTGTTGACGGGGAGCCAGTGCAGGTTTCTTAGGTGGGCGGATATGTGGCTGTGGCGGGGGATGTCGAGGATGAGTCGGGCGGAGGCGTTTTGTATGCGCTGAAGTCGTTTCTGGAGTTTGGCTGTGGTCCCTGCATAAAGGACGTTTCCGTATGTCCAGTCGACTGGTGACGAGGGCCTGGGTGATGGTCTTTCTGGTTTCGGTGGGGATCCACCTGAAGATTTTCCGTAGCATGCGCAGGGTGTTGAAGCAGGATGAAGAGACGGCATTGACTTGCCAGGTCATCAAGAGGGAGGAGTCCAGGAGGAATCCTAGGTTACGTGCGTGGTCCGTGGGAGTAGGCGCGGAGCCCAGCGCTGTGGGCCACCAGGAGTCGTCCCAGGCGGAGGGGGATTGTCCGAGGTTGAGGACCTCCATCTTGTCTGAGTTCAGCTTCAGGCGACTGAGCTTCATCCATTCTGTGACGTCTTTCATTCCTTCATGGAGGTTGGTTTTGGCGGTGGCTGGGTACTTGGTGAGGGAGAGTATCAGTTGGGTGTCGTCGGCGTAGGAGATGATGTTGATGTTGTGTTTGCGTGCGATGGCGGCGAGGGGGCTCATGTAGATATTGAAGAGTGTTGGGCTGAGCGAGGAGCCTTGGGGTACACCGCAGATGATCTTGGTGGCCGTTGAGCGGAAGGGAGGGAGGCGGACTCTCTGGGTTCTGTCGGAGAGAAAGGAGGTGATCCATTCCAGGGCCGTTCCTTGGACCCCAGTGTGGAAGAGGCGGGTTATTAGGGTGCGATGGCATACGGTGTCAAACGCTCCCGAGAGGTCTAGGAAAATGAGGGCGGTTGTTTCTCCATTGTCCATCATGTTCCTGATGTCATCGGTGGCTGCGATGAGAGCGGTTTCGGTGCTGTGGTTTGCTCGAAATCCAGACTGGGACGAGTTGAGCTAGTTGTTTGTCTCAAGGAAAGTGGTCAGCTGTTTATTGACGGTCTTCTCGATGACTTTGGCCGGGAAGAAAAGAAGAGAGATGGGGCGGAAGTTCTTGAGGTCTTTGGGATCCGCTGTGGGTTTCTTCAGTAGGGCGTTGATCTTCCGCGTGCTTCCAGCTCTCCGGGAAGGTGGCTGACGTGAAGGAGCTGTTTATGACGTTTCAGAGGTAGGGTGCGATGATGCTGTCGGCTTTGTTGAAGATGTGATGGGGGCATGGGTCAGAGGGGGAGCCGGAATAGATGGTGTCCATGACGTGGGTGGTGTCTTCAGTACTGATGGGTGTCCATGCGATGAGGGTGGTGGTATGGGTCGTTGGTTCTGTGACTGGAAGCGGAATCTGGGGTCCGAAGCTGTTGTGTATATCTGTGATCTTACGGTGGAAGAACGTGGCGAGGGAGTTGCAGAGTCTTGTGACGGTGTGATGTCGTTGTTGCTGGCGCTGGGGTTGGAGAGCTCTTTGACGATGCTGAAGAGTTCCTTGTTGATTCGGGTGCTCTTGTCTAGTCGCTCTTTGAACGATGTCCTTTTGGTGGCGCGGATCAGCTGGTGGTGTTCGCGGGTGGCATTTTTTAGGGCTGTCCTGTTTTCTGAAGTCCGATCGTGGCACCAGGTTTTATTCCTTCCTGGAGGTTGGTTTTGGCGGTGGCTGGGTCCTTGGTGAGGGAGAGTATCAGTTGGGTTTCGTCGGCGTAGGAGATGATGTTGATGTTGTGTTTGCGTGCGATGGCAGCGAGGGGACTCATGTAGATATTGAAGAGTGTTGGGCTGAGCGAGGAGCCTTGGGGTACACCGCAGATGATCTCGGTGGCCTTTGAGTGGAAGGGAGGGAGGCGGACTCTCTGGGTTCTGTTGGAGAGAAAGGAGGTGATCCATTCCAGGGCCTTTCCTTGGACCCCAGTGTGGAAGAGGCGGGTTATTAGGGTGCGATGGCATACCGTGTCAAAAGCTGCCAAGAGGTCTAGGAGAATGAGGGCGGTTGTTTCTCTGTTGTCTATCATGGTCCTGATATCATCGGTGGCTGAGATGAGAGCGGTTTCGGTGCTGTGGTTTGCTCGAAATCCGGACTGGGACGGGTCGAGCGAGTTGTTTGTCTCAAGGAAAGCGGTCAGCTGTTTATTGACGGTATTCTCGATGACTTTGGCCGGGATGGGAAGAAGAGAGATGGGGCGGAAGTTCTTTAGGTCATTGGGATCCGCTGTGGGTTTCTTCAGTAGGGCGTTGATCTCTGCGTGCTTCCAGCTCTCCGGGAAGGTGGCTGACATGAAGGAGCTGTTTATGACTTTCCTGAGGTGGGGTGCGATGATGCTGTCGGCTTTGTTGAAGATGTGATGGGGGCATGGGTCAGAGGGGAGCCGGAGTGGATGGTGTTCATGACGTGGGTGGTGTCTTCAGTACTGATAGGTGTCCATCCGATGAGGGTGGTGGTATGGGTTGTTGGTTTTGTGACTGGAAGCGGAATCTGGGGTCCGAAGCTGTTGTGTATCTCCGCGATCTTACGGTGGAAGAACGTGGTGATGGAGTTGCAGAGGTCTTGTGACAGTGTGATGTCGTTGTTGCTGGCGCTGGGGTTGGAGAGCTCTTTGACGATGCTGAAGAGTTCCTTGCTGTTGTGGGTGCGGATCAGCTGGTGGTGTTTGCGGGTGGCTTTTTGGAGGGCTGTCATGTTTTCTGAAGTCCGATCGTAGCGCCAGGTTTTTTCAAGGGTCCGGCAGGATTTCTTTGATTCTTTGAGGGTGTCTGTGAACCATGGTGTTTTCCTGTTGCCGGTCTTGCCTGGGGGGTTCTTCAGTGGAGCGAGGTCATCGGTGCAGTTGGTGATCTATTGTGCGAGGTTATGGGCTGCGTTGTTGGGGTTAGCGGTGTCGGCTGGCGGGTTCTGGCTTGGTGATGAGAGGAGCTGTGGTGATTTTGCTCCGGCATCTGCAGGGGATCTGTTGTGTGCGGTGGTGGGATGTATTCTTTTTGAAGGTGAAGTGGATGCATCTGTGGTCGTTCCAGTGTAGTTCTGTGGAGTGCCTGAAGGAGGCGTGGTTGCTGGAGGAAAAGATGGGGACGAGCGTGTGGCCTGCGAGTTGGGTAGGTGTGTCCACCAGTTGCTTGAGTCCGAGGTTGGCCAGGTTTTCGAGCAAAGTGGTGGTGTTGTTGTCGTTGTTTTTCTCTAGGTGGAAGTTCAGGTCCACTAGGAGGATGTGTTCTGGAGAGGCTAGGGCGTGCGGGCTGATGAAGTCGGCGATGGTTTCGCTGAAAGATGTGCGCGGGCCCGGGGGTCTGTAGATGAGCGTTCCTCTCAGGGTGGTCTTGGGGTTGGTGTGTATTTGGAAGTGTACGTGTTCGGCAGTGGAGAGTGTGTGTTTGGCGTTGGTCGTGACGTTGATGGTGTTCTTGTAGATGATGACGATTCCTCCTCCGGTTTGGTTGGTACGCTCCTTCCGGGTGATCTTGTAGCCGTCCGGGATGGCTATGGTGATGTCTGAGGCCGAGGACGCGTTCATCCAGGTCTCCGTGAGGTAGGCGACGTCTGGTGTTGTTGATTCAAGGAGGTCCCAGAGTTCAACGGCGTGCTTGTGGACAGAGCGGGTTTTGAGGAAGATGCACTTGAGGTGGTTGTCGCTGTTGCTTGGTCTGGCTGGCGGGGGGCAGGATCGGAGGCAGGTGAAATTGCAGGCTTGACAGGTGAAGGGTCCGTGGGTGCGTTTCGGGGTGGCTCGGTAGCAGGCGGGCGGTCGTCTGGTGTTAAGTGCGTTGAGGGCGGCGTAGTCGCATTTCAGTCAGGTACCCTGGCTCTGGCGGGGGTCAGGTGTTCTGGCGCTGGCCGCGGTCCAGGCGCGGATGGGTGCAGACGGGCTTGCCTTAACAATAGGAAAGACAACCAGATGCAACGTCAACAGTCCTCCTGTACTCCAGTCGTCAACATAAATCCCGGACCCACACCAAAGCACTTAGCATAACTTAACAATGAGTAAATCATCTTTGTTTAAAAAATACTCTGATGATTTTCATTTGTGGATGACCATTGCTTCTTATTTTCTGCTCTGTACTCATTGGCTTTGCTTCAGTTCCAGACTGTGCAATTTCTTTCCATTAAAAAACATATTTGATTTGCGTGAGATGCCACAGAAGTGCGGATCATGCTTTCTGCAAAGGACAGACATGATCCCTTAATGCAGCAATGCAACCAATTTATACTTTGAAAGACTTTAGCTTTAATGTAGAAAACAACATTTCAGAGAACCAAAGCGATTGCAATGGGGGAATTTACAAAGTAAGCAAGAGAAGTTGCCTGTGACCTATTCTAAGAACATGACAATAAGAGTGAGTAACATTAGCTAAACTGCCAACATTGCATGAAAAGAAAGTGGTGGTCAAAATGTAACTTTCATGCACATGGTAACATCAATAGTCAGTAAAAAAACAAAGTTATATGTGGACATTACAGCACAAACATCAGCATAAGTAATAAAACATATAAGGGATCACATATATTGAGGTGCTAATGGGACATCTTCCAAAATTTGGAGGATTTCCATCGATCCAACTCGTATGTTACCCATCTCAGCTTGAAGCTGGTGAAGTACCGCTTACCATGACTAAGCCACATCTCACTTTACCATCAGAAACACCTTCTCTGGATTTCCTGACGTGATGGTGTTAAGATGCATGTGCTATATGGGACATGCCTTCTACATCATCTTAGACATTTCTTTCGTCTTTTGGACCTCTGGCAGCACCTCCTTGCTGTGCATAATCTATAATAAAAAAGAGCAATAACTCCCACGTGCTGAAAGAAAACTCCCAATGCGCCAAAGACGTGAATTTTTATTTCCTAAAAACAAACTATTTCTTTGGTTGGGTTTTTTTTTAAGGAAAAAAATTGTTGAATGCCCACAAAGTCGCAATAGCATGGTGAACTGGCTGGCATTTTCACTTTTTGTGGAAAGTGTTCCACTTTGTCTACAAGAATATTTATGTCCAAAAGCACAGCTGATACTTGGCAGAATAGCCAACCAGACCCCCACTCAATCATTATTGCAATCCGGGAACCTCCACTGAGTAATTACAGGAAGCGGGGGACGCATGCCTAAGTAATTTTGATCATTTGAACTGCAAAACAATGCATACAAATACAGAAACATGCATTTAACAAACAAATATACAAAGATTAAATATTGTATTTAATGTACAAACAAATGTAATAAAATATCTAAATTTGATTTGGAAGGTTTGAGTTTTTCTAAATGTTATTAAGGCCACTCATTGTCCATACTATATTCTGTTTGATACACTTTCACTGCTTCCGTGATTCAACCTGAGGATACTAACTTATTTGACTGATTACTATGGCGGAGGGACCGCCAGGCTGTAACTGACTGTCCCTCTGCCATCGTAATGCAGTTTTTCGCCCGCCATATTACGATGGTGGGCGACAGCGTGAAAGTCAGAAAGACTGACCGCCACGGTCCAGAAGGGTGGATTCAATCTGACCATGCATCAGGACAACCACTAGTTCCTGCATTGTGGTGGTGCCCGCCAGGCCCAGCCGTAGGGATTTTGATGTCCTTTTCCTCTGGTCGTTCTGCGGCGGTCAACCCACTGCGAAATGGCTGGCAGAAATGGATTTGTGAGCCCAAATTGTGCCTCCCTTACCCCGTGGGCCTGGGACATGGGCTCCTGGGGCCTCCTATGGTGCTCGCCTACATATCCCTGTACCATGCAGTGCCTTCCACTTAGTGCAAGGATATGTCCACACCCAGTTTTTTGCATTGCGATGGGGGCTGCTGACCGAATACCCGCCACAATACAGACTATAGGGAATGCGACCACCGTGGTAGCATCGTAATTCGCACTGTGGGACTGCTGCCCTGTAGGCGGGAAGTCCCAAATACGAACCATGGCGGACGGACTCCACCATCGTAAGAAGTCCATTTATTTCTTGCTTCATATTTACAGAATGTTTTAAAATGTTAAGTTGTACATTTTGTTTAAATATTTATCTACATCTTATTAATCTGTTCTTAGCACTCACAGATTCCCTGAGTAGGCTTTATGGACCCCAGGGGTCCCCACACCGCAGGGTAAGAATCAGCACCCTTATGGACACCAGTTGTACCTTTAATTACTTCACCAGCTTGGACAGGGAAAGAGTGAGCACACTTACAGAAGGTGAAGAAGAAACAGGCAAAGGAAAGACAACAAGGTAAGAAACAACAATATTCAACAGCATTAATAAAGAACTAAGCATAAAAGAGTATTACAATTACGTATACTGAACCATTTTGTTAGTATTAAATAATAATATGTGTGATACAAATTGCAGCAAAAAAACATGATTTTCAAGCAACTATCAAGCAATCAACTTGGCAACCTTCTCAAACTTTTCCCTATAATTTGAAAAGCATGAAAATATACAAACTCGGTGGGTATACAAATGATTCCAAAATGTTTTTATTTTTATTTTAGAAAAAAATGACAGTTTCATCAACTTTTATTCAATTATCAGTTTGAATAATCATAAAAAGTACATACAAAAGATTATGAACACATGAGTGAGATAAAATAAGTAGAGTTATAGAGAAATTTAGGTAAATAGTTCTGGTTTAACTTGAAACATTACGACGTATTGTTAAGACTGCTTTAAGGAAAGTCACTATGAGTTTAGCTTCATGTAACGTTTGCAAGGATTGCAAATGAAGAAATGCAGGGTAGCATTGTCTGTATCCACTAGATCGGAGGATTGGGATAATCCACGTTTTCCTTGGAAGTTTATAGTATTTACAGAATAGAACAACATGGATCGTAGATTGTGGGGAGGTTCCATCACAGGGATAGTTCATCAGGTTGCGCGACCAATTATGAGTTTCCGGAAATGAAACTAAACGGAAAAAGATGTTAAAGCGGAGTCTTGTTAGTAAAAACTTTTCATGATTAGATAAAAAATACGTCAGATAGGGCTGTATGCATTTTCCAGACTGTTGGGCACAGATTTTTTCGTTTAGTGGTTTTGTGATCTCTGCCTGGTTCCGTAGATCCCTCAAGTGTCCCATACACATTAACTTTAACTGTTTCCTGGAAATGTCTTCTACTGAAGCAGGTTCTTCAAAATAGGACTCACGGTCCAGGTCTTTAAAGAAGTTACATATATAGGTTAACCACGGGATTTTTCGCCATTTTGTCAGGGCTAAACAGTCAGTGATGAGGGAGCGAGTTAGGTGACATTCGGGGTTGGACCATATTCGATGCCACAGTAGAATAGGCTGGCATCGGATGGTGTCAATGATATATTCCATGCCAAGCTCCCGGTGTGAAGCTAGTATCGGGGAACTTTGAGGGAGAGCTAAAATGTATTTTATAAAAGCGTTTTCAGTAACCTGTAGCTGATCTATACGCCCGTGACCCCAGATTCCAGCTCCATAGGTGGCCACACTGTGGCATTTTGCATAGTATATAGTCAGGAGTTCAGGTGGCGCTGGTTTCCCCAATTTCCTCGAAAAAGAGGTAAGTGCCGATGTTGCGCGACAAAAGTGGAGATTTCTGGCTTCAATTGCCTTTCGCCAATTCATTGCATCGTCCACTAGGATTCCCAGGTATGGGTAGACTGGGGTTCTTTCCAGTTTGATGTTATCAACCATTATTGATTTGGGGTTTTTGATCCTGGGACCGATGTGCATTGTGAAAGTTTTCTTTCTGTTTATTTTGAGACCAAGTGAGTCCATGAATGCTGCATATTTATTGATTTGTATCTGAAGTTGGTTCAAAGTCCGTGCTAGAATGACTGAATCGTCAGCATACAACAGTGTGGGTATCGGACGATGGTTTATCTGGGGTAGGTCCTGACTCCCTTCCAGCATAGCCTGTTCAAGCCCGTTTGTATAAAGGTTGAACAGGAAGGGAGCCAGTACACATCCCTGTCTTACTCCCTTCGTTATTTGAAATGAACGGGACAGTTCACCGCTGGTACCAAATCTTACTCGGCCTACGGCATTAGAGTAGAGTTCTCGTAGGAAGGTTATTATCGGGGGATCCACACCAAGGTCGCTTAGTGTTTGCCAGAGTTTCGCATGCTGGACGCAGTCAAATGCCGCGCTTAGGTCGACATAGACGAGGAAGATGTTACCTCCTTTGGCGGGAACGTATTTACCAGCCAGGAGAGCAAGATTGAGGGCCTGTTCCACGGTCCCGAGCCCCTTCTGGAAACCATATTGCAGGTCGGTTATGATGTTATTCTCCCGGGCCCAAGATTGTAATCGGTCCAGGAGTACTCGACCTGCAATCTTACCCATGGAGTCCAGAAGGAAGATTGGTCTGTAGCACGCGAGATCGTTGCGGTCACCTTTTTTAAAGATGGGTAAGAGGATTGATGTTGACCATGACTGAAAAAGGCCGACCGAAGTTACTGCTGACATGACCCGGGTGATTATCTGCGACCAAAAGTCTACATCATGGAGGAACAAGTCCATTGGAACACCATCAGGGCCAGGGGCCTTGCCAGTTTTAGAAGCCCGGATTGCTTTTATGATTTCGCTGAGATGGAAGTATATCTTTATCGGATAGTTGTTATTTCTCACTGGCTGGGCCTCGTGTATTACATTATCTACTGCGGAGACCGGAGGTGTTCCAAAGATTTTTGCGAAGTGGGAAACCCAGTCTTCCTCGGTTATTGCCACATCAAAGTGTTGGATTTCTGTGCTATTGGCCAAGAAAGGAGATCTTATGACTTGCCAAAATGAGGTGCTGTCTTTTCTTCGGGCACTGTCGTGTAATCGTAACCAAAGATCTTGTTTAATTTGTTTTTTGCGGTCTTGCCTGGCAGAGTTATATGTTTTTCTTAGGTTAGAAATTTCCTGGGGGTCTCTCGTGGGTTTATGCAAGGCTTCTTTAAGGAATGAAAGTGCCTTCCGACAGGCGGTGTCGAACCATCTCGTGGTAGGGGACTTAATCTTGTTTTTTAAGTTGACAAATAGCTCATCCCTTATTGTTTCCTGGATACTTTGGAAGCAACTGACGATTATTTGGGGTGGTGTCTCCAGAGACATACATTTGGATAGCCAATGATCAGTTTTTCCAAGGACCCTCTGTGTCACCTCTTCTGGGTCGATCTTGGCCCATTTAACTGTATAACCATTCAGTTTGTTCATGGACAGTGTTTGCTGGTTGAGAGAGCTCGACTTTACAGGGTAGTCTTTTGCCAGTTTGATGTTGATTTTTATGCTGAGCGGGTAGTGGTCACTTGTTGGATTTGACCCAGTTTCAAAATTCCCTAGTTGCCCTTTGAGTGAGTGGGAGGCTATTATGTAGTCTATGGTTGTTAAGTAGCCTCGTCCATGGAAAGTAGGTAAGAAATCCTGCTGCGGGTCAACCAATTCGTTCACGTAGGCCAAGTCTAAGGAAAATAGGATGTCATTAAGTTTGTTTCCACATATCGAGTGCACGAAGTGGGGTATGGGGTTACCAAGTTCGTTTTGGAGTCCACAGTTTCGGTTTTTGTGGTTTGGGCACAGAGGGAAGTTGAAATCGCCACCCCAGATTATGTGAGTTGTAGATGTGTTGTTATCGTTTTGCTTCAAAGATAGGAATGTGGCGATCTCTTCTAGATTAGACCAGCATTCCGAGGTACCAGAGTTGTTGTAGTAGTTTATGAAAACATAGTTGTTGTCTTTGGAAGTTGTTATCTGCATGATTTGGAATGTTGGAGAGTCCTTTAGTAATTTCACTCTGAAGGGGAGAGTATTAGCAACATAGGTCGTGAGCCCCCCCTTTGGTCTGCCCATATTTCCCTGCACTGCTGGGGTGAAGAGAGTTTTATATCCCGCAAGGTGTAATGGGATTGTGCACCATGTTTCTTGAAGGCACAATGTCTGATGTTCCCTGGCTGTGTCGAGCCATAACCCCAGTGTTATTTTTGAGGACAAGCATGCAATATTCCAGTATGCAGTGGAGAAACTCAGGTTTGTGGGGTCAGGGGAGGAGTGAGGGATTGGTGTTTCTAACGGGGTATTCACAGTCTGGGTTTCTGTCAGTTGGTGTATCTGGGCCTGTGAGGGGTTAGAAGCATCTTTAAGAATTATGATTTGCTGATGGTATGGGCCAATGGTGGTTCCATCAGAGTCTGTGGAAGTTGTAAAGATAACATTGGTAGAAGTACTAGGGGAGACAATTTTAGTTTCCGGGATTGGGTTTTTTTGGTTACAGGGAATAGGCTCCGGAGGTACTCGCTGCTGGGTTGGATTTATTTGTTGGGATGTGGTAATGGTGTTTATACTCTTAGGTTCAACCCTGAATGGTCAATCGACCATCTCGAGGCAGTCGAAGCGGTTTTGTGTTGGAAAGCCCTGCCAGCCTTCATATGATTGGAAGGGTCTATCTTGCCAGTATTGCCTTGGCCAATCTCTCGGGGCATTTCTGCTTCCGTGGTCATAGATATACTCCATCTGCTTCTATGGTTCATTTTGGGGCTGGTGCCAGTTCCAGGAGGGGGTATAGTGATGTTGTCTCGTTGGAGGATAAAAGAAAGAGATGCCGGGCGTCAATTCCCCCCTTTTTCTCCAGCGAGGGCCAAGCGCAGATATAATCCATTGTGGAGGGGTCTCTGCATGTTACTATGATGCAGTCTCCGCGGGTCGTTTTTGTTGTTTTACCTACCCATACTACCTGCGGACTGTGGAGATCCCTCCCGAGTGATGGGATTCTAGTGGCCTGTTGATGCTTAGCCATTGCATGACCTTGTTTTTAAGTGACCATGCAGTTTCAGGTGTGTCGTCAGTTAGTTCTGGTACACCGGTAAGTACTATTGTATATGGGGTGGCTTCTGGGGGCAGGTGAGCTGGACGTCTGAGTCCTGGTGTTTTTTTGGGGATATTTTTAGGAGAAGGCTGGGGGGCCGCTGATTTTGATGGAAGAGGTGTTGGCTTTTTTATGGGGTGAGGTTTGCTAGGATTATTTGTCGCAAGTCCTGGAGTAACTAGGGTTGCCGAGCCTGTGTTGGGTGTTTGTTGGTTCGGCACCACGGTGGTTTTACCCTGCTGTGGTCGGGGCGTTGTATTTTGTAAATTTTGGTTCGAAGTATTTTGTTTTTGGTTTTTTGGGAGTAGAGTGGTCGGGGTTGGTCGTTTTATTACTTTGGGTGGTTGTGATTGAGGATAAGTTTTGGAAGACTGCGGGACATTTCGCTGCCCCTTTTTTTCTATGCGTGTATTGGTATCAAGGAGTGTTGCAGAAAGTATGGCCAGTTGGGCTTCCAGATTTCTGATGCTTAGTTGGATAGGTTTCAGATACTGGAACAGGAGGTCTTTTGTTGTAGTTAGAACTTGTGAGGTAACTTTACATGTTCTACAGAGGTTGTCAGTAGCCTCATTGGGGATTGTAAAATGAGGAAGGTTAGTTTCAGGAGGGAAAGGTGTATTTTGTTGCAGGGATTGTGTTGTAAGGTTTAGCTGCTCTATGACATGACCTGAGCAAAGAGCCATAACTGCTACATTATCAGTGGGTTTTGTGCTGCCTAGTTTTGAAATGGCTCCTTCCCTTTCTCCTCGAAGGTGCAAGTCTATGTTTGTCTGGGATCCTTCCTGAGTTTGACAGGCTGCCAAATCGGGGGTTGCCTCTAAGTTGTCTGAAGTTAATGATAGGTCGGACTCGGTCTGCGTTACAGATAGATCTACTATAGATGGGACTGTATTAATGTCGGGAGCGGACACAGTCACGGGAAGGGAACAATTTTGAGAGTCAAGGTGAATGGGGGAAGTAGCGGTTGCTAAGGTGCCTAGGGACGATCGTTTCGCATTCATAAGGTCCAGTGACACTCTCTTTTCGAGAAGAGAGATACTCCGATTGATTACCTCGTGTGTTCGTGAAATGAATAGATCAATTGGCCCGGTTATTTGTGCTACCTCCTGGGCGTTCTTGGATTTGGTCTTTGTATTGCTCCTGGTTTTGGGCAGCATGATTGTAGTCTGCTGGCTGTAGTTTCCGGAGTGAAAAGGGGGGTGGCCCAGTCCGGTCTCTACCGGTCACTAACGGGCAACAACGGGCCCGCCCTTGGCCCGGGCTTCGCCCCGTGCTCCGCCCCGCGCGCGTCCCGCGTCACGGTAGAGAAGATGATGTTTTATGAACGTATCGGTGGTGGGCGTGTCCGTGGGCGTGTCGCCTGGGATAAGAGGAACCAGCTGGTCAGCGTGGGGGTTGCTGGTCCTCGCAGTCCCCCGGGTTGCTGTTGGAATTCCGCCCACGCCTCTGTCATGCCTTCCCCTCAATCATTACAGGAGCCGGAGAGTATGGTTCCATACTTCTTTATTCATTCATGTTCTATTCTTAACTGCCCCTCGATCTCCTGTCCCTCCCATTCCTGTTCCTGGTTCCCGGCTCCGCCCCCCAACTACTAGACTGCATCACGACGTGACATCTCCCCCCTTTTTAACAAACAAAATTGATTCCCGACACTTCTATGATATCTTGATCAGCTGCACGGGGCGGCGGCCCGCCTGTTTGAGTCATGAGACACATCTCCATCACAGGCTCAAACTCGGTCAGTTTCTCAGGTGTCAGCAGGGTGCAGTCTGTTGGAGACACTTCATTGTGTCTTTCCGGCTGCATTGACAGGAGTATCGCTTCTTGAGATGCGGTTGTCGATGGCTCCACTAGATGTCGGCTGTTCGTATTCTTTTGTAGTTCTTGTTTGAGCGGCAATTGATCGCTTGCACGTGTGTCCGTTGTTTTAGTTTTCTTCCACGCGCCTGCATGCACTTCTATTTCTCGTTGTCTTATTCGGTCAAAGACAACACTGTCCTCCTGTCCTTGAACAGGCATCTCAGACAACACAGATGCACGTTTTCCTTCTGACTGATGATGAGGCCCTCTCTTCCCCAACGTGTTGGCCCCTCTGGGTATGGTGACTGGGTGGTCCTTCTCCGCCCAGCAGGTACAGTCACCTGCATCTGTGCTTCTTCTGTGTCCTTTTTGCGTAAGCCTTGCTGACCCCTTCAATGGTGACGGTGTGTTCTTCACGTTATGGTGTTCCTGGGGCTGACATGGCATGTTGTCTTGTGGGGAGTTCAGACATTGCTGGTTGTTGGCCTGAGGTGTGTTGCTTTGGACAGGGAAGGCGGCCTTTCCTTCCACTGTATTTTCAAATGGTGGACACTGTGACCGTTGTCGGTACCAGGGCTCTGTTGATTTCAGTGGTTGTCCGGACATGCTTTCTGAGTCGGTCAACGACGCACTGCTGGAGTCGACGTTATCGAGGAGATGCTCCTCTGGGTGCATCTTTTGAGTTATTGCTATGACGGGGCTGTTTGCTAGCCACGTATGTGCTTCCTTGGTTTGGTCTTGAGATGTTTGACTCTTCTCTGTTTTCTCCTGATCACGGATGGCTTGAGCGTATGCGTCTTGAGTTGTTCGAGGGTTGTTTGCTGGCCACGTGTTTACTTCCTTGGTTTGGTCTTGGAGTATTTGACTCTTCTCTGTTTTCTCCAGATCACAAATGGCTTGAGCATATGTATCTTGAGTTGTTCTAGTGTACGTGCGTATCGGTTTCTGGGGATGACGTGGCTTGTCCCCTCGCCGGTGTTTGGTCCTTTCTTCATAATTGTTGAGTCGACTGTCGTCGGTCTCCTCTGTGCAATCTGTGTCTCTGCCTGATGGTTCTCCGGAGTAGACTGTGTGGTCTGTGTCTCTGCTCGATGGTTCTCCGGAGTAGTATGTTGGTTTCCGAATAGGACGTGACTTGTCCCCTCGCCGGTGTTTGTAGTGTTTGTTAAGACCATTGAGTAGACTGTCTTCGGCCTCCTCTGTGTGGTCCGTGTCACTGCTTGACATGTCTCCAGAGTAGTGTATTGGGTGGCTTCTCGGCGGTATGTCAAACCGGTTGTCACGGTTCCTGGTCGTCCCAGTCTTTCGCACACCCTTATCCGTTGTCCTTTGTGTTGGTGACTCAGGGAGTTCCCTCGCAACACCCTTATCCGTTGTCCTTTGTGTTGGTGACTCAGGGAGTTCCCTGTCACTTCGTCTTTCATGATGTCTTACTTCTAGTCCGCTTTCGCCCTCCCTCTCTCGGGTTTTGTTTGACTCCTGGGCTTTCCTCGTGGACATGGGGAATGTCTCCTTTCTTCTCTTTTTTTTGATTCCTGCTTCCCTGTCACTTTGTCTCTCATGGTGTCTTGCTTCTAGTCCGATTCCTGCTTCCCTGTCACTTTGTCTCTCATGGTGTCTTGCTTACGCGCGCACTGCTGGATGTGATCTTGGTTCCGAGCCCCCGCAGGCTATGCCGACACAGGCTGCAGACTCACCGTGCTCGGCGGGCAGCTCCCTTCTTTTCTTCAGTTACTGGTCATTCAAGAAAGGCAGCATTCAGGCGCGGCGTGTGGGGCATTTCATCTTCGCGCTCCTCACGCGTTGCGCTGACACGGGCTGCAGGCTCTCTGTTTTCTTGGCCGTCTACGGGCGGCAGGGGTCTTAGGCAGTGTGGGGCTTCAGTTACTATCCCACCCTCGTCGCCAGTGTCATGCCTTCCCCTCAATCATTACAGGAGCCGGAGAGTATGGTTCCATACTTCTTTATTCATTCATGTTCTATTCTTAACTGCCCCTCGATCTCCTGTCCCTCCCATTCCTGTTCCTGGTTCCCGGCTCCGCCCCCCAACTACTAGACTGCATCACGACGTGACAGCCTCTTACCCTGAGGACTCCAGCTGGGAGCGCTGGGCTGGGCCTGCCGACTGCAGGTCTCGCTCACACCAGCGAGTCCTCGGGGGAGGCGGCAGCCAGAGGTCACGAAGAAGGAGTTGCTCTGTCCTTTCCGCAGCAGCAGGCAACAGGAATCAGCTGAGGCAAGTGAGTGGCAAAATGACAGTGATAGCTGCCTGCACTTACACAGCTAAAAATCCAATCCCAGCCTCTATTTACCATGGTCCTTTACTTTTTTTTTAAATGATCCACTGCCCCCGTACAGAACACTGTTAAACAAAGCCTATCCGAATATTTATAATTGAAGGATTTTTAATTCAGGTTTACATTGTTGATCACAGCATCAAAGGAATTAGGACAGACCCTTGATGATGCTGGAAATGCTGCCCTGATCTTATTAGACCTTACAGCGGCATTTTAGAAGGTCAACCATGCCTTATTAATTGACAGTCTTTTATCTCTAGGTATCAGGGACAGGTCCCTGCCTCCGGTAAAATCTTTTCTTACCAACAGAGATCAATTTATTACCATAGAGGATTTCATCTCTCCTTCCTTTTCACTGCCATGCGGCGTCCAACAAGGCTCATCATTAAGTTCAACGATTTTTAATTTATATGTAGCTCCCTTGGCTAGACTGATAAAAACGCTTGGCTTCTCGTTGTCTCATAAGCCGATGACACCCAAATTCCAACTGCCTTTGGATTCGAGAACTGTAAATCTCAAATCGGGAGGTGGATGGATGACAACTGTTTAAAGTTGAATGCCTTTAAAACTGACGTTCTACTATTTGGCAGAAATACATCCTTCTCGTCCCCGTTATAGTGACCCCACGAATTTGGTCCACTTCCCACTCCTGCCATGAAAGTGAAAAATCTCCGGTTACTTTTTGACAGAAAGTTGTCTTTTGAAGGCCACATTAATTCCATCACGTCCTCCTTCTTTTGCATGATACTGTTAAGGAAAGTTCTTCCATTTATTCCAAATGATTGGCAGAAATTGGTGGTCTCTGCCCTTATTCTCTCGAAAATGGACTATGGAATGCGCTATTCACTAATATGCAGAAAAGATTCCTAAACAAATTACAAATTTTAGAAAATATGGTGGATCGCCTGCTTTTTGGTTTTCCCAAACATAGGTCGGCTGCACAATGTTTGGTCCACCTTCACTGGCTCCCGGTAAAGAAGTGCATTAATTGTAAAGCTCTCTGCATTTCCTCTAAAGCGTTGCATGGCTCCGGTCTTGAATTCCTTAGACAGCACTTTCCGAGTTTCTCTTCCACTAGACTCTTGCACTCATCTTCTTCTTCTAATCAAGGTGCCCTAAAATTTAAACTATCCAATGGGGTGCCAGAAGCTTTGTGAACTACACTTCCGAACTGTGGAATTCTATGCCACTGAATTTTGAGTTAAAGGTTGATTTGCCCCTTTAATCACTAGGGAGCATATTATCAAGAAACGGCGTTAACATTATCGCTGCCTTAGCGGCAGGAAAACTGCAGCTAAAGCGGCGATAATGGGCTTGATAATACGCCCTTGTGAATTTCCACAGCTTCTATGGGAATTCTCTACGGCGTATTACCAAGCCCATTATCGCCGCTTTAGCTGCAGTTTTCTGCCCCTAAAGCGGCGATGATGTTAACGCCGAGCTTGATAATATGCCCCTAGGTTTTCTGCCAGGTTCTTTTTATACTGAGGTCAGCTCCTATTTCTGAACATTGGCGCCTAGATACCTCTGGGTATTAGAACGCTCTGAAAATCTTATTTTCATTTAATTTCATTGTTACTAAGTAGGTATGTACTGTGATCTATAACTGCTAATATGGCAAGTACAAAAAAGTGGTCATAACCATATATCTGTCCAGAGAAGGCTATGCACGTTAATTCTGGAAGTAGATGGAGGCAGGTGCTGCTCACGCCCAGACGAAGTCAGCTTCACTGCGCTCTATCCAGAGCACAAGTCGTAAATAAAGAAGTGGGGGAACGCTGTCACCGGAAGTAACGTCACAACAGGAAGTGACGTCACGAAAGGTGCCGATCTCCTAGTCCCATGGTGCAAGGGTGCCTGAGCTGGTGCATGGCTGCTGTTTGTGCGCCAGCGCAGGGGAGAGCACAGGAATGTCACATATCATCGTAAGTATGTCGCATTCCTGTGTTCTTCAAGAGCCGCAGGGTGGCACAGCCAAAGGGCGTGCGGTACAAAGCGGCGGCACCTTCTTGTAAATCTGCCCTAGTGTGATTTAACATACAGCTCTGCCCAGTACTTAACAGCCAACTACATCCTGCACATCCCAAACAACAAGGCCATTGCAAAGTAATAGTCAAACTAAAGAATACGGAAACATGCATCTAAGTGTGCTTTTGCACGGTAATAAAATACCTGTCACTTTTTTTTAAAGACGATACTCCGAAAACACATTACCTGGAATTTAAACGCTGCAGAGCAGCTGAGTGCCCGGGGAACCCTGCCGCGAATAGAGGTGCAGTCAGAAAAGCTTGAGTTTGGAGCAACGAAGTGCTTTCTGCTTCCTGCCTGTCAACAAGGCGGCAAACCGCTTCAAAGCCCTGCCCTGCTCCTGCCACGCTGTCTCAGCAGGACATCCGTCTAGAATGATCAACCGTGTCAAGAACCGCTGTGAGGTTCTCCAAATCAGCGATGACAGCCTCAAATTAGCCACAAATGAGGGCTGCATCCTTCGCCGCCAGATAACGAGAGCGCGAAAGCAAAATACCAGAAGCCAATTAATTGTAAGGAATCAGTTCACTAACTTGTTCATAGCATCATTTTCAGTGCTTCTGAAATCTGACAATAGCCTTCTGTTGCAAGAAAAGAGAAGGAAATGACAGTGCCTGTGTGTGCTTCAGAAGAGGTGGAACACCCACGTCATTCATTCGACCTTCAATTTCAAGAGAGCACAGAACAGTTTCAAAATGCTGTGATTGTATGTGGAGAGCCGGTACTTTATTTGATTTTTTTGTCTCAGTATCCTTGTTGGAAAATGAACGGTCGATTCCACTCCATAAAGAAAAAAATACAAACAGTGAGACCCTGTTGAGGAATCTTAATAACCCATTCCAGCAATCTAACCATCACAAAACAGGTGTTCTTCCGGGGCCATTTCTGAGTGTTCGCTGCGCTCTTGCCAGCTTGAACATATCGCCCACCATACTGCGATCAATGTATGGAAATTGTCCACTTTTATTGCCTCGCTGACTGTACCAACTTGTACCTCTATTTTTGTTGATTTAGTTCAATCATTAATGTCTCAATGTTGCTTGTCAGCAAATTATTCGATATATTAACTGTAATACAGAAAAAGGTAGTCAGACACGAGAAGAAATATCATAATAATAACAATATAACAATAATAGTAATAATAATAATATCGACAACATTAATAATGATAATAATAACAATTATGGCAATATTAATAATAATAATAATAATAATAACAATAGTAATAATATTGAAATTACTGTTAATAATAATAATAACCAATAATAATCGATAATAATCAATAATATTAATATTAATACATCAGTACAGTGCCCACAATATTATAGTGCATACAAATTCACCTGGCAAGTTAAAACAAAAATATAAGTACTTGGTAATTAATTATAAAAATCATTTAAAAACTGGACCTACTTATATCATCCATATCCATCCAACCTTTTCCATAGAGCACTGGGGAGTAACGCGGACCAAAATTCTAAACTCAAACTTCACAATACCAAATATGATGGGGTCTTACACGACTGCTTGCACACTGCTGTGAAAAGGCAGTGAATATTATCACAAGGCAGTTCACAAACATTTCCCTTATCCCAGTAAAGGGTCACAGTAAGAAATTGGATTTTTTTTTCAGTTTTATATAGCGCAAACTCAAACAGAAGGTATGGGAGCGCTTTACATGAGCACCACTTACATTACACAAGGACACATTATTAATTGTGGTGGGTGGCTACCCACCTCAAGGAATGACTCTTGCCAGGGTGAACCCTCAAAGTCAATAAATGAACCTGGGCTAAGCCCCATGGTAGGTATGGGACAGAGTAAACAGGCTTAATTTAGGGTAATGTGTAAAGTATTTATGCAATACCATAACATTTATAAAGTCCAAATGCAAACAATAGAAATCCAAACCGAATGGGGTAAAAGGTTCATGAGGCCAAAGCCACCTACTTTCTCAGTAGTTCCAGTTTGCCTTACTATAAACTGTGTGTGAAATGGAATGTGTCAGGTTATTTTCAAGATGGTGAAAGTCCTAGGCCATAATAAACTTGGGTATTGAGGGCTGAGATGTGCGTGGGAAGTGTACTATTGTTGTATAGTTTCCAACAATCAGTAGGAACTGCGCGTTTGAGGATGACATAAACCTAGGATGGTGCCAGACTGATTCCATGCACCTCCGTGGGATATATTGTCCCTTAGACCAGCTAACTTACAGTGCCACCACTAGCCCTCCTAAACCTGAACAGGGAACGAACAGTTCCGACAACCACTGAACATGACAACTCAGTTCCCTCAGGACAGTGACAGACTTCAAACTTTTGCCCAGTCACTCACACTTTCTTTTGCCCAGAGAACTATACAAAGAATACACAAAGGGGTATTTCAAATATTTATTGCACCACAACGAGCTGCGATGATAAATAGACAGAAGCAGGTAAAAGTTATAATGAGTGTAAACACAGAGAATAAAACACCATCTTTTTGAGACAAGTTTGATATGCATACATATAAAAGATTATAACAATTGAGCGTAACCCTCCGATGCTAACCATAACCTATGTGTCTATGGTGTGAATTTATGGTCTGCCAAGAAAACCCCTGTATGGATGATCTAGCCCCTTTACCTCGAGGTTAAGAATGTATGTCCTTGTCTTGATCAGGAACTGAACACCCCTAACTGAGATGTTGGCCAGTTGCTAGGCAAAAGCTTCAACATGCCGGGACCCCTCAAAATCAGCAGTACTGTCTCCTCTGATTACGTTAGAAAAAAAGGCTATATATAGAAAATGGCATCCTTGCCTAGGGTTGAGATCATTATTGGGTATCCATTGTTTGTGTTCTGCAGATAGCTGTGCCGCCATATGGATGAAATAATAAAAGACGTTTGTATTACGCGCATGAGAGGCTTTGCACCAAATGCCAAGACAATGTAATAAGAATCTCACGAAGTGCTCTGTGTCAGCAAGGTCTGTGTTACTGCAAACCCAATCCAAGCGTCACATGTGCAAAATGTGTGTCAAAAGTTAATGTGGCAAAGAGAAGGTAACTTTAGGAAAAAGGATTTGTGTGCATGCAAAAATGATACTAGTTCCTACCGGGCCTAACTCAGGCACTTGACACTATGGTAATCTAAGTCTCCTCACACTCCAAAGACAAAAATTCAGTTTGGAGCAGGTACTGTACCCACAACAAACCCAGAGAAGAAGTCTGATACAAAATACCGGCAATATACAACCTCCAACCTCCAATTAATACTTATTTATTTTATGTATTTGAAACGTTTTATAAAGCACGAACATGACCCATCTGGGTATCAGAGCACGGTACAGAGTGGCATAGAAAGGAGCAAATGAAGTAAATTAACAATCACAAAGTCCAAGGGAGGCACGTACAAGGCCAAAGGGGAGTACGGGGAGTCAGCCAATCTAGTGGGACCTGTAACGTTTCAGCAGCGCAATCAATCAATCAATCAATCAGTGACACTTATAAAGCGCGCTACATACCCGTAGGGTCTCAAGGCGCTGGGGGGGGGAGGGGGGCCGCTACTGCTCGAACAGCCAGGTCTTCAGCTTCTTCCTGAAGGAGAGGTGGTCTTGGGTCAGGTGCAGGTCGGGAGGGAGGGAATTCCAGGTCTTGGCGGCCAGGTAGGAGAAGGACCTTCCTCCTGTAGTCGCTCTTCGGATGCGGGGGACGGCGGCGAGGGTGTGGTTGGCTGATCGGAGGTGGCGTTTGGGAGCGTAGAAGTTGACTCGGCTGTTGAGGTAGCTCGGGCCTTGGTCGTGTAGGGCTTTGTGTGCGTGGGTGAGGAGGCGGAAGGTGATTCTTTTGTTGACGGGGAGCCAGTGAAGGTCTCTCAGATGTCCGGAGATGTGGCTGGTTCGTGGGATGTCGAGGATGAGTCTGGCTGAGGCGTTCTGGATCCGCGGGAGTCTCTTCTGGAGCTTGGCGGTGGTACCGGCGTAGAGGGCGTTGCCGTAGTCCAGTCGGCTGGTGACGAGGGCCTGGGTGACGGTCTTCCTGGTCTCGGTGGGGATCCACCAGAAGATCTTCCGTAGCATGCGTAGGATGTTGAAGCACGCCGAGGAGACGTTGTTGACTTGCCTGGTCATGGAGAGGGAGGAGTCCAGGATGAAGCCCAGGTTGCGTGCATGGTCTGTCGGTTTGGGTGCGGTGCCCAGGGCGGGAGGCCACCAGGAGTCGTCCCAGGCGGAGGGTGAGGAGCCCAGGATGAGGACCTCCGTCTTGTCCGAGTTCAGTTTCAAGCGGCTGGTCGTCATCCACTCGGCTACCTCTTTCATCCCTTCGTGCAGGTTGGCTCTGGCGGCGGCGGGGTCGTTGGTCAGGGAGAGGATCAGTTGGGTGTCGTCGGCGTAGGAGATTATGCTGAGGTTGTGTTTGCGTACGATGGCCGCGAGGGGGCTCATGTAGACGTTGAAGAGGGTGGGGCTCAGAGATGATCCTTGGGGGACGCCGCAGATGACTTCGGAGGCCTCTGACTTGTACGGTGGTAGGCGGACTCTCTGTGTTCTTCCGTCGAGGAAGGAGATGATCCATTCCAGCGCCTTGTCTTGGATTCCGATGTTGCTGAGGCGCCGTATTAGGGTGCGGTGGCAGACCGTGTCGAATGCCGCAGAGAGGTCTAGGAGGATGAGGGCCGCTGTTTCTCCATTGTCCATCAGGGCTCGGATGTCATCGGTGGCGGCGATGAGGGCGGTCTCGGTGCTGTGATTGGCTCGGAAGCCGGACTGTGAGGGGTCGAGGGATCCGTTCGTCTCGAGGAAGGCGGCCATCTGCTTGTTGACGGTCTTCTCGATGACTTTGGCTGGAAACGGGAGGAGCGAGATGGGGCGGTAATTCTTGAGGTCGGTGGGGTCCGCTGTTGGTTTCTTGAGTAGAGCGCTGAGTTCGGCGTGTTTCCAGCTCTCAGGGAAGATGGTGGTGTCGAAGGATGTGTTGATGATGTCTCGCAGGTGGGGTGCGATGACAGCGTCGGCCTTGTTGAAGACGTGGTGAGGGCAGGGGTCGGTCGGTGATCCGGAGTGGATGGAGTTCATCGTGCGGATGGTGTCTTCGGTGCTGATCGGGGTCCAGGCGTGGAGGGTAGTGGTGGGGGGTGGTTGTTCGGTCATGGTGTGCGTTGGTTGGTTGTTGAAGCTGTTGTGTATGTCCGCGATCTTGTTGTTGAAGTATGAAGCGAGGTAGTTGCAGAGGTCTTGCGATGGGGTGATGTCGTTGTTTCCTGCGCTGGGGTTGGAAAGCTCTTTCACGATGTTGAAGAGTTCCTTGCAGTTGTGTGCGTTGTTGTCCAACCGGTCCTTGAATGCTGTTTTCTTAGCGGCGCGGATCAGCTGGTGGTGTTTCCGGGTGGCAAGTTTGAAGGAGGTCCTGTTGTCCGGTGTCGGTTCCCTTCTCCAGACTTTCTCGAGGGCTCGGCAGTTCTTCTTGGAGCTCTTGAGTTCGTCGGTGAACCATGGGGCCTTCTTGCTGCCGGGTCTGCTAGGCGGGGTCCTCAGTGGGGCGAGTTCGTCCGCGCAGTTGCTGATCCACTTTGTGAGGTTGTCGGCGGCCTGGCTGGGGTTCGCTGAGCTGGCAGGAGGGTGCTGGCTCAGGGAGGTGGCGAGCTGGTCTGCTGTGATCTTGTTCCAGCTTCTGCGGGCGGCCTGTTGCTGGTGTTGGTGGGTCGTCGTTCTCTTGAAGGTGAAGTGGATGCAGCTGTGGTCCGTCCATTGAAGCTCTGTGGCGTGGCTGAAGTCGATGTCTGTGCTGGAAGAGAAGACTGCGTCGAGTGTGTGTCCGGCGAGGTGGGTGGGGGTGGACACCAGTTGCTTGAGTCCCAGGTTGGCGAGGTTGTCGAGCAGGGTGCTGGTGTTGCGGTCGTTGTTGTTCTCCAGATGGAAGTTGAGGTCTCCCAGGAGGATGTAGTCGGCGGAGGGGAGGGCATGCGGGCTGACGAAGTCGGCGATGTCCTCGCTGAATTGTGTGCGTGGTCCAGGGGGTCGGTAGATCAGGGTGCCTCTGAGGGTGGTGTTCGGGTTGGTGTGGATCTGGAAATGCAGGTGTTCGGCGCTGGTCAGGGTGTTGTCGGTGCTGGTCGTGAGACGGATGGTGTTCCTGTGGATGATGGCGATGCCTCCTCCCATCTGGTTGGCGTTTCGGTCCCTCCGGACGATCTTGTAGCCCTCTGGGATAGCGATGGCGATGTCGGGAGCTGAAGAGGCGTTCATCCAGGTCTCCGTGAGGAAGGCAACGTCAGGGGCTGTGGCGTCTAGAAGGTTCCAGAGTTCGATGGCGCGTCTGTGGACGGAGCGGGTGTTGAGCAGGATGCACTTGAGGTGGGTGCTGCTGGTGTTCGACTTGGCGGGTGCTGGTGCGAGGCTGGTCCGGATGCAGGTGAACTTGCAGGCGTGGCAGCTGAAAGGTCCGTGGGTACGTCGTGGAGTGGCTTGATGGCATTCTGGGAGTCGGCCGGTGTTGAGAGCGGTGAGGGTGGCGGCGGCGTACGTCAGGCGGGTCGGTCGGGGTTTTCGGGGGCCAGGGGTCCTGGCGCTTGGCGCGGTCCGGTCGCGGACGGGTGCAGACGGGCTTACCTTTGGCGCGCCTTCGGCGCACAATCGGCGCGCCCGCTGCGCGTTCGCACGGTCGTCATATAAGGCGAAGTGCGCGGGTGGGCGGTGGCAGCTGGGAGGCGGGAGCGGGGAGGGAACAGAAGGGAAAAAGGGGCGTGGTCAGCGGTGGTGGCGGGAAGCGGGGAGGGAAGGCGGAGGGCGGCGAGGTAGGCGGGCAGACAGGAAGGAGAACGCAAAAAAGGGCAGAAACTGACTAGAAAAAACAGGCACAAATGTAAAACAAAACTGCTAACACGGGAAGAAAATACAGTTCAAACAAGCACAAATGATCAACAAAACAAAACAAAACAGACGACAGCGGCGTCAGCCGGCATCGAGGCAGGCAGCGAGGCAGAGGGCAAGGCGAAGGGGCACACGCAGCAGCTGGTGGCCGTGCGGCGCGGGGGTGTCCACAATAGATCAAAAGGACACATGAGAAGAAGCATAATACAATTTGAACAAAACGGTATATGAGAGTATCAGAACAGGAGACAGAAGTAGATTGAGATGGTATCAGGCTAATGCTGTCAATGGTAATTTAGGAGTAGCCATTTGACATGTTTTTTTAAAGAGGCAGCAGATGGGTTGGATCTGATCTTAGAAGGAAGAGCGTTCCATATTCTCGGAGCAAGACCAGAAAAAGCACAATTGTAAGTTCTTTTCTTATTGAATTTGGGAGGTTTCAATAGTGGTGTTAGAGCTTCTTAAGTTCCGAATCGAGCCACATAGCTCTGGCTTTTTTGCCAGGTAAACAGGGGTGTTCTAATGAATAGTTTTCTGTGTCAGGCAAGCTATCTTGAACCGGATCCTAGCTTCCATGGTCAACCGGTTTAGTTGAATAAGGTCTGGAAATATGTGATCATGTTTTCTGGAGCCTATGATGAGTCTGGCCGAAGCGTTCAGAGTGGTTCTAGGCGGAGCCAAATTGGCTTTAGGTAGCCCAGCAAGGGTCACCAACCCAGATTCTAAGCATGAGATAACTATGGATTGAACTGCTGGCTGGATGTCCTCGGGCGGAAGGAATGGCTTGATTTTCCTAAGGGTGTTAAGCTGAAGATTGGCTCCCCTAATGGTTGACCTGATGTAGTCTTGCATATTAAGGTATTTGTCCAGGGTTATACCTAAAGATTTAGCTGAGTCAACAACATTAAGGGTTCAGTAAAGAGCATTAAGTTGGTTGAGCCAGTCAAGGGTAGGAGCAGAGTGGTTGAGGGGGGAAATCAGAAGGAATTCTGTTTTGAGAGTATTTAACTGTAGGTGGTTATGAGATAGCCATTGTTGAGTTTTTAGGAGTTCATCATTTAGAGTTGTTATGTCATCTGGAGAAGAGAGCTTCAAATACAGTTGTGTCATCAGCATACATATGCTAATGAATGTTAGAGCAGTTCAGAATATCAGAAAGCGGTACCATGAACAGGTTGAAAAGTGTGAGCGAAAGTGCGGAGCCTAGAGGTACTCCAATAGTGACTGGGACAGGTTGCAAGGTATTGGTTAGCTTTGATTCTTTGGGTGCGGGTCTGTATGAAAGAGGGAAACAAATTTAAGACAGGGCCTAATAATCCCATCCTATATTGAAGAAGAGCAATCAGATTTTCATGTTTGATGGTGTCAAAAGCTGAGGACAGGTTAAGAAGGGTCAGAGGACAAGAGACATTTTGATCACGGGATCTCAAGGCTTCATCTGCAATGTGTGTTAGGGCTGTTTGGTACTGTGCCCTGCTCTGAAGCCCAATTGGTACAGGTCAAGGAGCTGAAATTTCTCTATGTGGCTGCAGAGCTGTGGTGACGCATTTCTCGAGCAATTTAGCTAGAGTCAGGATACTGGTGATCAGATAGAAATTGTTAGGATCAGTTAAGTCGGCATTGGTCTTCTTTGGGATGGGAGTGACTAGACACGTCTTGAGGCAATGTGGAATCCTCCCATGTAAGAAAGATTCTGGAATGATCCGGGACCAAAGTGGGAGAATGGCCAAATTAAGATCCATAAAAAACTTGGCTGGTAATGGATCACTGAAGTTATTAGAAGGTTTTGGGAACGCCATAGATTGGAGCAGCTCAGTGTCATCTGGAAGAAGAAAATAATTCCAAGAAGCGTTGTTTTCGGGAGCGCAAATTGTGTGAAAAGACTGTGCACTCACTACTAAAGGTTCCGTATGTGCTACTGATGAAGCGGGGAAGTCCAAAGGCTGCAGGTTAGGAGTGGCAGTTTACAGCTCAAGTTCAATTTTCCTAGCCTTTTCAGAGAAGTGTGTTGAGAAGTCCTTCCCGCTAGGACAGGAGGTAAAGGGTACCAAGATATTGTGGGTACAGTGGTTAGCTTGTTGCTTTAGGATTTCAAACTTTTTCTTGTGTCTGTTTTTAGCGCTGTCATGCTGAGCCCTGAAATGATAAGTTTTATCACTGCAGATATATTTTTGGTATGTGCTACTCAGCTTCCTTAACTGTTTGAGGTTTGAAGTGGAGGGAGAGTTTCTCCAAAGTCTCTGTGAAAGCCTAAGTTTGCGAGGTTCCTCATTTAGGGAGTCGTTAAACAAGGGTTTGGATTGTTTGCTCGGAATCCTTTTGAGTTGCTTTGGAGCAATAGTGTTGAAAATACTAGTCATAGAGTTAATGTAGTGATCAGTAAGGTCGTCCAGGTTAGTCATGTTAGGATTCTTGCTAATGGATGTTAGATCATTAATGTTGATGTCTCTCAGATTACGCAACAGTTGTTTGGTTTTCAGTTGTTGGCCCTGTCTGCGAAGACCTTTTCCAGGATGTGAAAGGATATTTGGTTATGATACGATCAGTAACAGGGTAAGAAGTCATCAAATTGTATGATGTTTGATTTAGCTATGATAAGGTCGAGGGTGGTGCCCTTGTTGTGAGTAGGTCCTTTGCAGACCTGGGTGAAATTGAGGTCGGACAGGAAAGCTTAAAGGAGCACACTAAAGGATCATTTGTGTCGTTCCAATGAAGTTTAAAAGCTTCGAAGAAGATATGGCTGGGGTGTTATTCTGAGCATGAGGTAATGGACTCTATAATTTGCTCGATGAATAGTAGATTATCACCAGGTGGATGATATATCGTGTGGAGCACCCAGGCAATCTTTGTTCCAGTCATTGTTCAAGATTTCGGTGACTAGTTGTTCACAGGAGGACATCAGAGAATTTTGGGTTTGTTTCAGCATGAGGCTGGAGCAATGGATGCAAGCAATGCCCCCCCCAAGTTTTGACAGGTTGATTGCATCTAATAATGTCATAATTAGGAGGTATTAATATGTCAAGAACTGGGGAGGAGGAGATATTGAGCCAAGTTTCAGTAAGGATCAAGAGGTCCACATTTTGCGAGATGATGAGTTCAGAAATATCTGCAGCGTGTTTCACTGTGGCTCTGCAGTTGAGAAGCATTGATTTGATGTGAGAGTTGGCAGTGACCGTTTCTAGAGGAGACGCGATGATCTGAAGTAGGTTATCCCTATTCACAGATTTAAGGTTAACACTAGGTTCCCTACCAGGATCAGAGGTAATAGTTGGGATGTTGATTCTTGAGTGAAAGAAGACACACCAAGAGTCCTTGTACGATAGAAGAAGAGTGAGGTGTTGTCTTCCGACAACTGAGGCAAGAACCTAAGGGGCCTGGACTGGTGATTTGGAAGAGGCCAGGTTCTCCAGAGGGGGCCAAGTGGATAAATGAGAGAAGACATTTCATCCCGCTGTGTTTAATCCTTGGTGGGGGACTGGATTGATCGGTCCCCAGAGAGGGATAAAGTTTCCAAAACTTCTCCATCTTCAGGGAGAACTGTAAGAGGGTCTGCAGGTTATCTTTGATAGTAAGGAGATCCTGCTTTGAGGTCAGCCATCTTCTCCTCAATGTAAGGGAGACTATCACAATAAGCGGTCGGCCTCGAATCAGATAATGGGAAGGACGCCTTAGGAAGAGGGGTGTTGGATGGCTAAGTATATCCCTCACAAAGGTTGCAGGGGGAGATAGAATCCTGAGATTAGTCTTGATATCCACTGTTTATGTTTATGGGATTTATAGAGCGTGTGACTACCCTTGGGCATCTGTGGGGGGAGGATTAGCGTGGAGGGCATTAGGACTCGGTGTAAGTTGATGCGGAGAGAGTTCTTGAGTAGGATTGGAGTCGGACAAAGTGATTTTATTCAGTGATAGAGGTCACGCAACAGGGGAGGAGATAGGAAGGTGTGGATAAATGGGAGAAGTACTGGGGCGGGAACCTGGGAGCAAGGCCCTCGAGTTGGTAATGTAGGAGCCAAAGGTTAGATTTTCCGGGTTATTTGGGTTAGGCATGTGGGTATTACACTCACCCTCCATGTAGGGGGCTATACACTAGCAATGGCAACACGCCAGGCAAAATCTCCACCTGGGAACCCATCATCATGCTTACCACCACCACCATCCATCCACTACGTAGTCCCAAGGGACCCCTGCCCTTCACCTCATGTTCAACAAGGGCACCAGTGCCATCAGGAAGGAACTTACCCTCATTCACAATGCCTCCATTTTGGAGGCCTGCTTCCCCACCTCATGGAAGCATGCAGAGGTCAAACCTCTGCTACAAAACTGTCTGCAGACCCAACAGACATAAAAATGACAGGTCCATCTTGCTTCTGCCCTTCCCAGCAAAAGTCATGGAAAAAGCTATCAACATCCAACTGACCAACCATCTTGAAGCCAACAAACACCTGGATTCTTCACAATATGGTTTCTGCACCAACCATAGAACAGTAACCACCCTCATCAGAGCCCTTATCAACAAGGACAAAACCATTGCCCTCATCCTCCTTGACCTCTCCACAGCCTTCAACACTGTATCTCACCACACACTCCTCATCTGCCTCCACCAGGTGGGCATTCAAGGAGAGGCCCTCAAAAGTGATGGCCACTTTTCTCAGCGGCAGAACCCAAAGCATCCCCCTTCTAATCTATGCCTCAGCTCCAAAAGATATCATCTGTGAAGTCTCCCAAGGCTCCTCTCCTAGCGCCAGCCTCTTTAACACGTACATGGTCACCCTAACTACCCTGGTCAAATCCTACAAAATGAACATCATATCCTACGCTGATGACAACTCATCCTATCCCTCTCCTCCAACCCCACCAACATAACAACCCCTTTCCACAGGTGCATGACCAATGTCGCTAGCTGGATGCAGAGCAAGCGCCTCAAGCCTAACACCGATAAAACTGAGGTACTAATATTCGGGAACTCCGACTCCCCCAGGACTACACCTGGTGGCCCACAGAACCAGGCCCCTCTCCCCAGCATCCTGAACACGAAAAAAATGTAAGCATTATCCTCAACTGCAATCTATCCATGAAAAGACAGCTGAACGCCATCACCTCAGCATGCTTCCAAATCCTCCACCTGCTGAAGAAAATCTTCAAATGGCTCCCCACAGACCCTGTAAACACCATCACTCAGGCTTGCATCACCAGCCGCCTGGACTATGGCAACACCCTATATGTAGGGAACAAAACTCAACTTTTAAACAGACTCCAAACAATACAGCATGCACCCCCGCCATGAATCTACATGACCCCCCCCCACCTCAGACCATGACACTGCCTCATGCTGACACTTCAAACTCCTCAACAACCCATACAGAGCCTTCCACAAAAGGGCACATCCTACCTCAACCAGAGAGTGAACTTCTATCAACCCACAAGACAACTCTGCTCCTCCTCCTCGCACACGCCCCTGTATCTGCAGAAGTGGTGGCCGTTCCTTCTCCCACCTCGCACCCAAACTCTGGAATGACCTCCCTTGCTCTTGCGATCTGCCTTAGCACTGCTGGAGTTCAGGAAGAGAATGAAAACCTGGCTCTTCAACAAAAAGCTTAGAGCAGCAAAGAACCCCTCACCCCGGCGCCTGGAGACCATCACGGGTGATAACTCATGTTTAACAAATCCCTCCTGATTGATTGATTGATTGATTGATAGGACAAAAGCATGATCCTTCAGAAACCAGACAGTGAATGCACAAGAATAGTCTTGGCAACCTGTTCTCTCCCTTTCAAGTGAGCCTCAAGTGGTATACATGATCCCAGCAAACCTTTTCAAGCAGGATATAACACTCAAGCAGGGTTGGATACTGTAGTATCAAAAAGGATACCAGCTGGCCCCATCTAGCATATTCCATTGAGTTCTAAGGAGTCCTCTCTGCTTATTCAAGTTAGCCGATTGTTCGCTCCTGGGAATCATTTCAAACCTTTTTCACATATGTTCAAGGTTAATCACTGGCTGGGTGAAGATGGACAACTAATGTAAATTACCCACCAGGAACTTTGGGCAGGGAAAGGTAACTTTCCAAAAGTTACTTTTCATGACTATTTATTATAAATCCAATTCCACCATTGAACTGCATTTTTAATAACCGTAAAAAAAAATAGTTATTTAATTAATTTTCTAGCTGGTTCCATACCTGAGATTCAGTATTAGTATTTTAATCTTCACTCTGGTGTCCTGCATAGGGCAGCTAGGCCTGCCAGGGTAAAGAATAACGTTTTAGGCCTTGTCACTAAAGGGACACATAATAGTAATATTCTACATGTCCCACTATTAAGTACTATGTACCCTAAATTCTGGTTAACAAGGCTCACACAGGGGAGACTTATTCATTTTTAAAGGGAAGATTTCTTCTTTTGAAAAGAGTTTGACAGGTCACAGAGTATGTTTTGCACTGTTACAGTTAGGCTACAGTGTTAGGCCTGAAGCCATGTTTTTACTGCTGCTATTTCAGAGTCCACTAGTGGCATTTAATTTGCAGGCCCTGGATACACCTTTCACCATATACTAGGGACTTACAGGTAAGTTAAATATACTAGGAACATATCGCTATGACCACACTTAAAAGGGAAGAACAGTCACTTTACTACTGGTCAGCAGGGTTAATGTGCACAGAGTTCTAAAGTCAGCAGAAATATAGAGTCCATCAAAAGTGAAAAATCCTTAATGACCTTGAAGAAAAGGCAGATTTCCTACATTACCCAAGGGGTTCAATTTTCTAAATTTGCAGTAAAAATCAATGCCTATTCTGAAATCCTTTGGAGATTCTCAGGGGCCTTCTTATTTCTCCCGCGTCTCCATACGAGGTTGAGTCACAGGCTGCAACCCCATGAAAAAGTCACTATTCCCCTTCTAAAGGAAGGTTTATGGTGCCTTTGAAATTGGACAGCACCCTTCAGGATTAAATATACAATTTAAGATAGATAACAAATATAATATCTCAACATTTATTCAATCATGTGTAACAGTATCACAATTGTTTTCCCAACAAATACACAAGCAAGAGACTCGGTATCTTCAGTTTTCTGTCCTTAATTCAGTTTTTCATTTTCATTAAAAATCGCTGATAGCCAAATAGCCAACGCGTTTCATCCGTTACCGGACTTCTTCAGGGCTGACTAGGATGTATTGTTATCAGGTTCATATGTGATGCATATTTAATGTCCAGTTGTAGATCAAATTTAAAAAGGGTTCTTTTCTTATTTGGAAATATTGGTAGTTCGAAAAAGAGTCGTAGATCAATTTGACATGGGTTTTGTTCAGGCCAAAGTAAGCCCAAAACATCGCATAGAAGAGCGTAAATGGTCGCCTGGTTCAGGTTTTATCTGAAAACTGAAGATACAGAGTCTCTTGCTTGTGTATTTGTTGGGAAACCAATTGTGATATTGTCACACGTGATTGAATAAATGTTGAGATATTATATTTGTTATCTATCTTAAATTGTATATTTAATCTAAAGTGTGCTGTCCAATTTCAAAGTCTAGTATGCCAAGGAAGTAGGGTTTCCTTACTATCTTTGTTAGGTTCGTATAGGGATTACGTTCCTGGTTCTAGCACCTTCTATTTGGACTTAGACACTGTACTTAAATAGTGGTGCAAACGCTTTGCCTTAATCCCTATAAAAGAAGGTTTATGGTGATCCTGCACTGGAACAGTCTTAGCTACAGAGGCTGTAAGGGATGCCTCTCAACTCACCTACCTTTGGTGGGTGATACCTACTCAACTACCAGCCTCCCTTTTTTAGTTGCCTTGCTATTGAGTGCAACAAGCACAGCAGTGGTTCTTGATGGCCTGCTTATAATAATATCCGGTCTTATACACAGTGGTTTATGCTCTGTAAATAACAGATGCTACTACATATTTATATTACCCCATTTACTGACTGTCTGGAGGGTGGAAGGTTGAGTGGACAGGATTCCTGCTAGTGACCTGCCAATCAACACTGTGTTCAAGGCATGGACATTCAACTCATTAAGCTATTCCTCCAGCATGCAGATTATATTTTGACATCTGAAAGAAGAGTGAAGCACGGCTGCGCCAATGTATAAAATGCTTTGTTACTTACAACATGACCTGGAATCCGTGTTTATTCAGTCCGTTTTAAACCTAGGGATTCAGAAATATGGCCAACAAGCAGTGCCCGACTGGGAACTCAAACCAGCCCTGGATATTCTGCTGGACCAGACGGAAAGAGGGCGGGGGGGGGGGGGGGGATGGTGCTAGCAAGAAGCAGCACAGCTTCAGCTTTAGCACTGCTGGTGCTTTTGTTACAGGGGGGGGGGCGATATTGCAGTACTGATGCATAACAGGACCCCAGTAACAAAACCAGCCCTCACAATTTGAACATTTGAAAACCAGTCCCCACCCTCCCAGCGACAGGAAAACACCTGGTGCCCGCTATGACCAGTCCGGCCCTGCCAGAAAGTATAATAATACCTTATTCTATTTTTTAAAGTAGTTTACCTCCTGCTAAAATTGAGAGTCTTTCCCGAAAAGCTGTTACAAAAGGTTACGAGCTATGATACTGTTAGCATATTGTTAGTGCACGCTGCACCTCCGCTCCTAAGGGTGCCCATTAAGACATCAGGAGACTGAAATAACGCCAGTGGGGGCCTTCAGGCATCCATGAATGGAAATGTGAGCAGGAAAAACTTGGGTGATGGCAGTTACTTTACTCACTCTCAGACTCCCTGATGACATCACAGGAAACTAGTGCACATGAACTTTGACCCTGAGGACATTACAGGAAGTGACACAATTAAAGGTGTTTTGTTTTAAACAAATATACAGTAAGCACAAGATAGATAGCCAACAAAGCTACTAATGCAGATTAAATCTAGTTTAGTTACCACCCAAGTATTAACTAGGGTATTGCCATAATATACCTTGTAGCAGTCATTACCAGGTGACAGATAGTCAACATTTTTACATAGGGTCATACATTAGTGAATGGTGCAATAGTTGTGGCACATTCCCAAGGACAAGATGCTGGCAGCCAAAAAGAATCTACAAAATGACAAAGCCTCTAACCTTATCAGCCTAGTATATAGTATCGGCCTCACTACATCTGACTCACAGGTACAAACAGCTTTAACAATGAGGTCCACAATCTTTCCTCTATAAAATTAAATTGTGCATAGATGACCATGTTATTCGGAACTATAGCCCCTTTGTATTTAAATGCTATTAAACCATTTGGAGTAACAGTCCCACCCCAAAAGGCCGGTGGATCTTTGTTTTTTATGTCTATATTTATTTTGCTATTCTACTTGTTACTACATAGGTATGTTTACTAAATCTTCCTATTGGACAGTATTTTTGGGTGAGTGCTGTTTTTTTGTGTTCTACTAAAACAGAATTCCCAACTCTCATCTCCTCTTAGAAACCTAGAATACACCTTAAATGCTCAACCACACCACTGACCCATATAGGAATAGATATGCACTCCGCGTGCAGTGCAATTCTACTCAAGGCACTTGGAAACAAGTAGTGGACAATAATCAGAAGATAGCTGCCCAGATACCACTGACTGTGCGAGAAACTGCATAAGACGCTTTGCACAGTTCCAAACAGCTGTAACAATTCAGCCACATTTCGGCCTGGAGTAATTCAATTCTAGGACCCACACAGCACTGACAGTGTACTTCAACACTGGCTTGTAAAACCACTGACTTTGAGTACTTCGAGCACAACACTCTACAAATGCACCTGTAGGGGTAAAATATGATTTAATGTCAAAAGAACACATTGTTTCCGATGTAGACTTCATTTCCCACTGTAATACACTCTGCGACATGTAGTATTGATTTACTTTAACTGATCCTATTAAATAAGGGATGAGTTTTCCCTTATGATGTTTCTTTATGATATTGCTAGCCAGTGAGGAGTTCCATGACCAGGCTGTGGACGTGGCCAAAGTCCAAGTTCCTTTATAAGGTCGTGGAATTTCGACGTGATTTGCAATAATCTTATCAGGTACAGCAGAAGGTATTTGGATTTAAGTCAAAGTATGGAAGTCTACTTCAATAGGTGTTTAGCAATGCATTCAACATGATACCTTGCTACACAGATGGTGCTGCAAATCTATAGGTCTTACTCACACACATTTATTGTCACATATATGGCCTACAATCACAGTCATTATTTGACCATCATCAACTATCACTCAACTCAGTATTAGATTGTGAAAAATATCTGTTTATTAAAAAATATTTTCAGAGTTTACATTTTACAGTGATCATGGGGGAACTCTCTACCAATTTCGCAAATGGGGTGGTGAAGGTCTCTGTGAGTAAATCCATTTACTGTGTTGTGGGTGTGGCGCAACTGCCTTTAAAGTTGGTGGTTATCGCTCTACAGGTGGTGAAGGTGCCTGTACAGTTGTTATTTGTCAAGAAACGATGATGGATTTTAATCAGATCTGTGACTGGGGGTGAGTGTCTGAAAAGTTTCAGCGCTCAGTGCATAATTTTTTTTTTGTTTGCTGTGTTCTCCCTAAGTTGGCAGGGTACGCCCAGACATGGGTCCCTTGCTCACTTTGCCACTGGATTCATGCTAGCCTGGCTGATGAGGGGAGTTACCACGAAACTGTTCCCAGGATGCTTGCTTCCAGTCCAGAGAAGACCTTGCTTGGCGGTTCGGGCTGGACTGTTCCCATGAGGCACAAGGACAAGACCGTTTTGCATATAGCTGGGACTGAACTAGGGGGGCAAGTGAGCCAAAGAACGATGATGGGTTCAACCCAGACGTGTGACTGGGGATGGGTGTCTGAAAAGTTTCAGCGATCCGTC
This sequence comes from Lissotriton vulgaris, assembly GCF_964263255.1. Taxonomy (NCBI): domain Eukaryota; kingdom Metazoa; phylum Chordata; class Amphibia; order Caudata; family Salamandridae; genus Lissotriton; species Lissotriton vulgaris. The sequence continues at coordinate 862,820,895 of NC_141698.1, read as the reverse complement.
TATCATCTCCATGTGTTTGCTTTGTTCTCCCTAAGTTGGCAGGGTATGTCCAGGCGTAGGTCCCTTGCTCACTTTGCCACTGCATTCAAAATAGCCTGGCTGATAGGGCTTGTTTGCAGTCCAGGGAAGACCTGGTTTGGCTGGACTGTTCCCATGAGGCACCGGGTCAAGACTGATTTGCATATAGCTGGGTCTGAACTGGAGTGGCGAAGTGAGCTATAGATGGATTCACCCCAGATCTGTGACTGGGGTGAGTGTCTGAAAGGTTTCAGCATTCTGTCCATCATCGCCTTGTGTTTGTTTTGTTCACCGTAGGTTGGCAGGGTATGCCCAGACGTGGGTTCCTTCCTCACTTTGCCATTGGATTCAAGCCAGCCTGGCTGATGAGGGGTGTTACCCAGAAACCGGTCCCAGGATGCTTGTTTCCGGTCCAGAGAAGTCTGTCATTGGGATTTCGGGCTGGACTGTTCCCATGAGGCACAGGATCAAGACTGATTTGCATATAGCTGGGTCTCAACTGCAGTGGCAAAATGAGCTAAAAAAAGAGGATGGATTCATCCCAGATCTGCGACTGGGGTGTGTCTGAAAAGTTTGAGCGTTCAGTCCATCATCTACTTGTGTTTGCTTTGTTCACCCTAAGTTGGCAGGGTATGCCCAGACGTGGGTCCCTTGCTCACTTTGCCACTGGATTCAAGCTAGCCTTGCTGATGAGGGATGTTACCCTGAAACCAATCCCAGGACGCTTCTTTGCGGTCCAGAGAAGACCTGGCTTGGCAGTTCAGGCTAGTCTGTTCCCATGAGGCACAGGGTCAAGACTGGTTTGCACATAGCTGCGTCTGAACTGTGGTGGCAAAGTCAGCTAAGGAACGATGATGGATTCAACACAGAACTGTGACTGAGGATGGGTGTCTCAAAAGTTTCAGCGTTCCATCCATAATCTCCTTGTGTTCGCTTTGTTCACCCTAAGTTGGCAGGGTATGCCCAGACGTGGGTCCCTTGCTCACTTTGCCACTGGATTCAAGCTAGCCTGGCTGATGATGGTGTTAATCGCTAAACCGATCCCAGGAGGTTTGTTTTCCAGACCAGGGTAGACCTGGCTTGGCAGTTCGGGATGGACTGTTCCCATGATGCACAGGGTCAGAACTGATTTGCATGTAGCTGGGTCTGAACTGGGTGGCGAAGGGAGCTAAAGAATGATGATGGATTCATACCAGATCTGTGACTGGGGTGAGTGTCTGAAAAGTTTCAGTGCTCTGTCCATCATTTCCTTGACTTTGGAGTTGTTACGTACAGGAGCAGAGGGTGCTGGCACCGTTTTTGCTCATGCCAGTATACTTATTGCTTGTGCCTGTACAGGGGCAGAGTGTGCCTGTGCAGTTTTTGTTTGTACCTGTAATGGGGCAGAGGGTGCCGGCACAGTATCTGCTTGTGCTTGTACAGAGGCAGAGCCTGACTCTACAGGTAGGGGATGTGCCTGTACAGGTGGGGGACATGCCTTGGCGAGGGGGGACATGCCTGTGCAGGGGGGGTGCCTGTCTAAATGGGGGACGTGCCTGTGCAGGGAGGAATGTGCCTGTACATGTGGGGGATGTTACTGTGCAAGGGGGATGTGACTGTGTGGGTTGCATGTGCACAGGGGTGTTATTCAGGTTGTGGTACAGGGCAATGGGTGGGGTGGATTGGAGTGCACGTAGGTGTGTTGGATCCCAGCCATGTGTTGACAGTGAAGAAAGACTTTAAAACAGTTTCAACATGCTCTCCATCATCTTCATGGTCGAGGCATGGGCCCTGTACTCTCTTCTCTATTGATTGATATGATGTCATTTTGCCTCCTTAACATGTCTTTGCAAGATTTCTCAATACTGTCCAAGACATGGGTCTGCCTGTCAGTCATCAGAGGGATTTCCTTTAGTGAGTCTGAAATGTCACACAGAGTTGCCCCTATTGCACAAATGCCCTATCTCACATCAGCCTTTTGTTTGAAGATAACATTTCCTTTCTCTGGCCACTATGACCATCCACCAGCTCCCTCCACACAGAATGAACTCATATGTAGACGGGTAGCACGTAGGAGCTGTGGGGAGGAGATTCATGCATAGGGGATACCTGCTTCTCTCCAGGGGTGTTAAGTCCTTCAAATGCTTGAGAGAAGGCCTAAGATGCACTGTCATGGGAGGAGTGTGCAGAAAAATCAACACGTCTACCTTGGACGTGAAGGCTGTGAGGAGGTGATGGTTGTGTTGGAGCAGGTGAATGCTGTGGTGGTTGGGTGAATGCTGCTAATGGTTGGAGGTAAATTGCTGGACTGACCTGATATAGGCTTCAGTGTTTTGGCCATGGGGCCAACAATGCACTCTTCTTAATCTAGGTCCTCCTCCAAGGCTAGCACCTGCTCATCTTCTTCCTCCTCATCCTCCTGTTCTTGAGCAGGTAGCTGACATTGCTGCTTGGAGGAGTATTGGGTTCTCTCTTCGGATTGCCCACTGATCTCCACTTTTAGATGGTTCAGTGCCTCATTGTCATCAGCATCTGAAAGACAGAGGTTGCAACATGATAAGTATTTTCCATGGTATATCATGTGCTAAAACACAGGGGGCCTCATTTATGAAAAGTGATGCATCGCTGCGTGAAAACAGCAATGCGTCACTTTTCATTGTGCCCTCCTTGCAACATGCTGGATGCATCATATTTACAGTATGACGCATCATGTCACAAGGAGTTACAGATACGTCAGTATTTCTGACGTATCTGTAGGCACAAAAATGACGCATTGCTGGAGTGTGTCTTGAAAGTGACGCAACTCCATCAATGGGTCATTTCACATGGGCAAGTCCCATTTCATATGTGCCTGTGTTAGTCTTACTCCTACTTTAAGGCATATGTAAGATATTGACGCATTTGCGTCCTAGAAGTGACGAAGTGAAATTTCATAGATTTCACTGCGTCACTTCTACAAGGCTTACTTGCGTCAGAACACCCACCTTGCATACATTATACCTGGGGCAGGTATAATGTGGTGCCGCGGTTTACAAAATTACGCATCTGCCTAGATGCGTCACTTTGTAAGTATGATGCAACATGGCGCATTTTTTACTCTGCCTGTGCGTCACAAAAAGTGACGCACCAGCGGCGCAAAAGTGATGCAAGGGCTCATAAATAAGCCCCAGGGTTGGGTCACATATTCTATCTATCTATAATCCGAATCCAGAATACTGCGGCCTGGATTATCACAAATACGCCTGCCAGAACTTCCGCTAAACCTGCTCTAAAACTCCTCCATTGGCTTCCTATCAGGGAGCGAGTCAAATTCAAGGCCTTATGCCTAGTCCACAAACTAATACAAAATCAAGGCCCCCCAGTTCTTAGTAAACTCATCACTCCCTACAAATCCACCAGATCCCTTCGTTCGGACACAGAAAACTTAATCACTACCCCCAGATTCAAGAAAGCCCGCTCAGGAGGAAGACGTTTTTCAGTACAAACTGCACGCCTTTGGAACTCGCTCCCCGGCGACCTGCGGCTCGAACCACAATACCTGCGCTTCAGGAAGCGACTGAAGACTCATCTTTTTCCCCAATGACTTCTCTCCACTCATTAACTGATCTTCTGTACCCCCCACCCCCCCTTTTTTACTTTGTTTTGCCCTCGGTCCCGCTGAATTTAAGAGATAGGGTTCCTAGCGCTGGGATACCTCAGGGTGACTATGCGCTCTACAAAAATAAATAATAATAATAATAATAATAATAATAATAATAATAATCTATCTGATGTTTCACAAGTTGCCTGGTTTGTGTAAACCTACATGTGACAGCTCACACTGTAGCATCAAGGTGTTCAATGCAGATGTGCAATGCAAAATCAAACTCACCAGCTCTAGCCACAACTCTGTGAAGTATTGAGATCACCCATGATGTCAGCTGCTGAACCTGGCTCTTTAATTGTGTGGCAGATCAGAGAAGGAAGTGACACCTTAATTAATGATCAGCATGAAGTATAAATGAGCATGCAAAATTAACACAGACATCACTGATTATGTTGGGAATATATCACACACCTGCATCAGAAGCTTTAAAAAGGTGGCAATATCTGCTAATTTCCTTTCACAATGATTTGGTTATTGTGTACTATTTGGCAATTAATAGTTTACAACACTATATTGAAAACTTATCTGATGGACGGATGGTAGTGGATCTGACTGCTGCAGCCAGAATGTCTCTCAAATACATGGATGAGGTACTTCGGATCACTAAGGAACTTCTGATAGCAGCTGTTATATACCATACATATCCATAATTCAATACAAAGGATGATGTGATAATTTTACATATATATGTCATAGGTATACACTTTCCACACAGTTGGGGCTACTCCTCTTTAGACAAGACAATATAAGCAATTTCACACATCCTGAATTATTTCAATTTAAAAGTAGAGTCATCCTTTCATTAGCCAGCATTTAATGAAGTAAAATAATATTATGAGCCATATCTGAGCAGATGTAGATAAGTGACAAAAGGGATATTAGACACACGCCACATGCTGCAAACCTATCATCCAATATTAAAGCCCATGAACTGTCAATACAGTAATTTTTAAGTTTACTTACTATGGTCTAGCATCCACCTAGTGTGTGGTGTTTGACCATGTGTCACACCCACACATGGAGCAGTGATAGCTGTAGTAGGTGTTTTCCTGGCCAACGTCACAGGGCCTAAAATTATATGAGTGTATTTAGTTTGTATTCTAGGTGACGCATGTTATGAACAAGATATCCTAGTTCAGTGCACATGTGTGAGACTATTGCTAAATTCTATGTAAAATACCTATGGCTTGTCTGATAACATAGTATTAAAGGGGACCATCTTATGGCCATATTTACGCACCAGTTTGTACCAGTAATATATGTTGATCTTCCCCTTGACATTGCCTCCCTGCAAGTGCGGGGACCTCTGTTCCAATGGGTGGATCTACTCTGGCTGTAAGTGGAGATAAAAAGAAGTAGTCAACGGACAATACCGAGATATTATGATTATGTTCAACTTTTCACATATTTACTTAATTACTTTTACAAGACAACTGTAATGATTACACATTTTTGCACATTTTCATGTGTCATATACCAGTGGAAAATGAAATCACCAGCAGTGATGGACCACTATTTGTGAATAAGGAATTGGAAGATAACATTTCCATCACCTAGGGTTCTGGGACTTGTAGTGCGATAAACAAAATGAGACACATGAGAGTCTAAATGACTATGAATTTTTGCACAAACGACAGGATTTCCAAAGTACAAATTTATCAAATTAAGTCATTGTTTCAATCATCACATATTACTTGGCACCACATTAAGTTCATCAATTGCAGGCAGCCCATGCAGCAGGTGGGGGGTGTATGGTGGAGAAGGTGTCCTTCTCAAGTGGAATGAGACAGAGATGGGGTCCGGTTTGTACACCAGGGAGAGCACTGGCCACCTCTATCGTGGCGAACTTCTCCTTCACACACCTCCTCTCATCCTGCCACTTCTTTTTGATGTATGGGATGGACCGGACGTCCTCCCCCCAATGCACTGACTGTAGCCAGATTCCGAACTGCAGCAGTCGTAAAGATACTACTCGTAAGTTCCTTTGTGAATACCGAATAGTAGTAAAGTTAGACTTTCGCTCTAACTTTACCTTTGTGAAGTGAGCTTTCTTACAATGCTGCCCGCAATAGAACAATGTCCGTGATAGAAAGGACATTTGGACTGCTCAAAAGTCATTTTCGCTTTCTCCATAAGAGTGGTGTTGCCCTACAGTATATACTGAGACATGCCATAATAAATTAGCAACATTTGCAACGTAACACAAATAATGCAACTCTTAAAGGCTTACCATTAATCATGTGTACACCAGAGTCAGAAGAGGAGGTTCAAGAGCAACCAGCACATCAAACACAGGATGCTTCAAGAGCAGAAGAAGGCAGAGCAAGACGTGATAACATTAAAAAATCATTATTTGTAAGGTAAGTGTGATGTGAAACTGCAAAGTTTAAAAATATACCAAACAAATGTTTGTGCTGCAATAATAACAGGTACCTTTATTGCCTTTTTTCAGGTAGGCAAATGTATGCTCACACATAGAGCTTAAACAATATCAAACTATGTTTTACAAAATGTTGTGAACTCAATGAAATTTCTTACATTACTATATAACAACAAGCATTGGAAATGCAATAGGTCTCGCATTAGAAAAGTGTGAGTTATTGGTCATGTAAATGTAATAATTTTTTAATTTTTGTTCATGTTTTTAGAATTTCTAATACATTAATTTTGTTATTATAAATGGGAATTTTTTTAGAAATTGCAAATGTGACACCTATAGCATTATTAAATATACATGTTTAGTATTTACCTAACGTACATGTATTGATATGACAAATTGTAATGGGTTTTATTTTTTATAAATAATTAATAATTACATAATAATTTCACTAATGTAAAATGGCATTAGCTTAATTTTTTTGTGATAATGTGTAGCGTATTATAATATTTGTAAAAATGAAGATTAAAAGTGTAATAAACATTTTTTTGTTTCTACTTTTTGTAATAAAGCTTTAAACATTGATACATTTTATTTTTGCTGAGAACTGGGACTTAAAGAAGGAAGTGCTGGAATAGATTTTCAGATTATGACGGGTGAAGAGAGGTAAGCATGTAATTATAGAAGGCGTTAGAGTGAGTGAGTGTCATCACATGCCCACACTTTGCCACGCACTTCACCAAATACACAAGTCACAGTCATGAGCCACATACTCTATCATATTAAAAAAAACGCACACTTTAAAATGCACATGTGAACAAGATGTACATAATTACATGCACAAGTCACGGCAGAACATAGCATAGCACACACAAAATACTGCCACAGATGTCATTTCGAATATGTCACACTGCCATGTAACAACTACATGCACGAGTTACCACAATAACAATATCACATGCACACATCACACCAAAAGGAAAAAAATATGTTGCACTGCTGTAACCCAGGCAAAGCAAGCTGTGGCAATTTGTTTCTTTCCATTGACTTCAAAAGCCGCATTTGTTCGACGGAGATGTTATTTTTGGACGTCTGGAGGTGATAGGAAACAAACAGCGCTTTAGCTAAGTAACTCCTCGCTGAGTAACATCTGATTGGAACATTGACCAAACAACCTGGGCCTTTGATTTCTTTTTTCGAAAAATACACAAAATAAAAAATGTTTACATGCCTGCAAGTAGTTTGCTGAGGAGTGGTGGAGTTCTGGACTTTTTCGTTCCGTCCAGAGGTGCCAGGGATAACACCCGAAGACCCCGGAGTTCTACCTGTCTCGGTGCACAAATAAACAGAAACACGGGCTTCTCGATGGTGGCGTCAAAGACCAAAGATTTATTACTGCAGGGACACAGAAGTCACAGAAACTACACACGGGCAGAATCTAGGAGCCTGTTCGATTTGTACAAAGAGGGTTGCTCCTTATATACGGAATATTGGGCTTCGGGCAAATTCTTTACATGTTAGTACATTCCCAAACCTTTGTGTCCTAAACAATAAATATTTGGCGTTGCACAGGAATCGTCAACAATATCGGATGTCACAACATTACGAACGAGGGGTTCCCACTATTCCATCATAATCCCATGTCAACTTCTCATTCAGGAGCCGGACCGCCTCATCGTAAATTTCGTTACCTCCCCCTAATAAAGGCCCAGAAGGAAAGAAGCAGAGCCAGGTGCAGAAGATAGAAAAGCAGGATAAGAGATGTTTGTGGGTCGTAAATGGGCAAGGCTACCAGCTTCGGCCGCCTAATCATGATCAGGCCAACGAACACGAGAACCAGTATAGCAGGACTGGCCTCAGGCAGAGGAGGCAGTTTCTGTCGAGTCATGCAGCCATGGCGTGTTCTGTTCTAAGGTGCACGTGTTACTCGAGAGGTGAATCTCCGGCTAAAGCCTACGTGTCCTTAATCGAAATGGAGTGATCAGAGGTCATTGCGTGTCCATTGTCTATGTGAGGGCAAGAAACACAAAATGGCTGCCATAATCTAAGATGGATGCCATGGGTAGATCAGAAATGTGTTTGTGACAGGAGTACTCTTGCTCGTAGCATAGCGAAAACACCGGGATATGCTAAATGGACCATTTGCGGTTCACTGATACCAAAATGATGTATTTACGACAATGTTGAAAACACGGGTTCAAATCGTCACGGAACCTCAGACCCTCCTTTTGCCCTTACATAGGCAATTACTTAGTCTATGTCAGAGTCTAATTCTATACTCATCAGGTCAGTGACATGTTGCTGTATCATCATCCTTTCTCGCGCCTTTTCTCCAAAAGCAGGTGGTTTTCTGAAACAGGTTGCAGCACAGAGACTACACAAAGCGGGACCACACTGGATAATCAGGCAGCACGAGAACAGGAATACTAAGATGACACCAATGACCATCAGAACTTTCCATCCCCACGCTGATATCAGAGTCCAAAAAAACACAGCAGCGCGATTGGATCATTCTGCATACCCCACCTCGATCTGCAAGTATTACGTCTAGAACCATACGGTTCTGCAACGTCATGAGACGATCCGCTTGAAGCTCAGCTGTCAAGTTGCTAAAGGCACCAGCAGTTTCGGTAATAGTAGATTCAACTACCCGAGTTAGCTGACGTATATTTCTACTATTGGCCATAGGCCCCCAGAACGGAAGGAAACCTTTTAAAAAGTCTCCAGCTTCCTGAACAGCGGTATCTTCCTTACTGAAGACACCTCTTGCTACTCTGGTTTTGTGATAATCAGAAGAAGCAGTGTATGTTGGTGGCAACAATCGAGCAATATAACATGAACCTGAAAAGTCAGCAGGCAACCATGTATACGCTCTGTCCTGACAGATGAAGTAGGTACCCCTAGCAGTAAGAAAGGCAGGGGAAGAGTTAGACGGAAACACGTAGGTCTCAACGCACTCACTCCTCCCTAGCTGAGCTCTCGGATTCCTCCCATTTCCCTGCAAATAGACTTGACCTCGGTGAGGTACGACCCAGACTGGAGTGGAGCTTTTACGCTTGCTTTCTCCCAAACTAAGGCGATACTCTGTAGAGTTCCAACTCAAATACACCCGTAATTCATCTCTAGGGTAAGATGGAGTATTATTGACGTCTCTAATCATGTCAATAATTCCCTGGACTAAAGCTTTGTTGACAGAGTTGTATTTAGTGGAACGTGGTGGACGCGGAGGATAGGTCTCGAGGGCATAGGCAAAAATGGTCTGGAAGGCCTGAAATGATCCATTATAGCTAAAAGGCAAAACTAGATAGGGAATGCCTTTATCCATAGTGTGGGGTATCAAGCCACACACCCAGCAGTCTGTAGTGTTAACTACCAGTTGGTGTTGATGCAAGAGCTGTACAAATGTGTTATTAATGAATTCTGAGCGTCGAGCTTGCTCATGTTCAGGAAATGAGTGAAAAGAATGCATAGAAGAAACAGTAGAAGTAACAGGATCAAGGGGAGGTACTGTCGTTACTGGCATAAAAATTTAATTCACACCAAAGACGATTCCACCCACCAACGTTATCAAAACAATCAAAAATGTAATAGCACATTGCATTAGAAAACATTTGTTGTGAAGAATTTTGTAAAGTCTGTTTCTGCGAACATAAATTACATTCTCTCGTTGCAGCTCAGGAAGCTCCATCTTCTACAATCCGCTCGCGACCACTGATGATGTGTACGTAGATGAAAATGCCTCTATCAGCCCTGGGAGTTCCCAGAACTAACAGAAAGATCGACCTAGTGTCTGACCCCCGCAGATTCAACTAGGCACACAGCCACGACCCTACGGCTACCCAGACGGCAAGGCAATTTTTAAAACAACAAAACAATAGCAAACTTCCTGGCTGAAGGCAAAGTGTTAAAATTCAAATGTGTAAAATAGGCAGTTTCCTGCTTTATTTGTCCATATTGCGAGACCGTAAATTGTATCTCAGTTTTGCAGGAGCTGTTTGATCTGGAAACAGTGTATTTTCAGCAGGGGTTGCAATGTTCAAGTTCGCAGATGGCAAAGTTTCTTCTGATGCAGAGGGCAAATGTTCAGAATTCAAAGGAGCAGTTTCAGGAGGAGAGCCAGAGTTCGATGTGTCAGTGATTAGTTCGGCATCACTGAAAGGGATAAACCTGGGTATTCGTTCAAACTCAGAGGCACCGATTCCCTTCTTCACCCAGTTATCGTAAGGAAGTGGCAGGGGCACACGTTTGACATGTGTCGTGTGTATCCAATTCTTACTACCAGCCACACGAATAGCAGTTCTTGTTGCTAGCAGCACCTGGTATGGGCCGACGAATCTGGGTTGAAGATTTTTCGTCCTTGCAAAATTTCTGATGACAACTTGATCTCCAGGTTTCAGCTGATGACCTGGACTCTCCGGTGGCTTTGGCAATGCATCGAAAACCTGTTGGTGAATAAGACTCAATTTAGCAGTCAAGTCGTAAAGGTAATCAATCAACATTGGATATTCTAGAGAACAGAATTCTTTTGGCCTTGGCACTCCCCAAACATTAGCGGGACGACCAAAAACTATCTCATAAGGACTAAGCCCTACTCTAGAATGTACAGTCGCTCTCGTTGATAGCAAAGCCAAGGGCAGTGCGTCTGGCCAGGACAAACCCGTTGATGCCTGTATTTTAGCAAGTTTTAGTTTGAGGGTGCCATTGTAACCCTCAACTAAACCAGCAGACTGGGGATGGTTCGCACTGTGGAATTTTTGTTTAATCCCTAAACCGGCACACACACTCTGCATAACTTTCCCTACGAATTCACTTCCGTTATCTGACCATACAATCCGTGGCATACCATACCTAGGGAAGTATTCTTTGAGAAGGATTTTGGCAGTTGACAGGGCAGTGTTGTCCTTCAGTGGATATGCTTCGATCCATCTGGAGAAAGCACAAACTACCACTAGGACGTACTTTAGGTTGTTGCAACGATCCATGTGAATGAAGTCTAACTGAATCACTTCAAAGGGGCAGGAAGGAGGAGCGAAGTGACCAGCGGGTGTGGGGACTCCCTTGCCAGGATTATGCATCAGGCATACCATACAATTTTTCACCACTCTCTCTGCACACTTACTAATCCCATCATTCTTCCAGACTGGAGCCAACATCTTACAAATCCCTTTAGAACTGATGTGCGCTGCTCCATGCGCCATCGTTACTACTGCAAGCACATACGCATCAGGCAACATCCAACGCTGTTGTTCCGACAAATCAATCCAACACCCACTCGAGTCCAATTTACCCGTACTCTCTTTCCATGCAAGCTTTTCTTCCTCAGTCGCCTCTTTCTGAATTTCTTTCACACTTTCCACTGTGTCCTCACACACTCCAGACTCAGAAATCCATCTTGCAGACGTAGCAACATACATTCTACTCATCATATTTCTAGCTGTCTGTTTAGCGGTCTCATCAGCAAAAGCATTTCCACGACCAACATCATCCGTGATTGCTTTATGAGCACTGCATTTCACAATCGCAAGTTCAGTCGGCAAGGTTAGAGATTCCAACAAGTCGTTAACTAGCTGACCATGTTGAATCTTAGTCCCATGGGACGTAATGAAACCTCTTTCTTTCCACAAACGGCCAAAACTATGGGCCACGCCGAACGCGTACTGACTATCTGTGAACACATTCACTCTCTTTCCCTTCGCTAAAACACACGCTCTCGTTAGTGCTATCAATTCTGCAGCTTGGGCAGAATTCTGACTCACTCTTGCAGTCTCCACAATTGTACTCAAAGTCGTTACTGCGTAAGCAGCAGTCACATCACCATTCTCCAATTTAAAGCACGATCCATCAACATACAACGTGCCATCTGGATCTGACAACGGATTGTCTTTTAAATCAATTCGTCCTTTAGTCTCTTCCTCGGTTCTGAAACAACAATCATGGGGTTCAGAATCACTCGACTCCTGATTAGTCGGCAACAATGTTGCGGGATTCAATACATTGCATCTTTTGATCTGAATATGACTCGCCAACAGTGTCAGCTCATAGCCTGATAACCTAGCACTGGTAAGATGCTGTGTCTTGGTTCAGTTCATGAGTGTATCCACAGCATGAGGAACCATGACCACTAGCATGTTGTTCATCACTAAACCAGCAGATTGTCGAATGGAAGCTGCAGCTGCCGCTGTAGCTCTCAAACAACTAGGCAACGCTCTAGCTACCGGATCTAATGTTGATGAAAAATACGCACAAGGGCGTTGTTTATCACCAAATTTCTGTGTCAGAACACTCAACGCGCAACCTTCTCTTTCGTGAACATAGAGCGTGAATGGTTTACTGTAATCGGGTGTACCCAACACTGGAGCTGAACACAGTGCATTTCGTAACTCAGAAAAACTCTCCTGACATTCAGCAGACCATGGCACCGGACTCGGAACACCTTCCCCAGTCAAAGCTACCTATGGTTTTGCCAAAAGAGAAAAATTTGGGATCCACTGCCTACAGTATGAGGTAATACCTAAAAAGGCACGTACTTCTCTCTGTGTGCGGGGAACACTCATCTGCGTAATTGCTTTTATTCTCTCTAGGGTCAACTTCCTTCCCTCCTTTGACAAGAGATGACCTAGGTAGGTCACTTCTTGGCAGCAGTATTGCATTTTCGAAGGTGACACCTTATGATTTAAATTAGACAAATGATGCAATAAGGAAATTGTAGCTGCTTTGCAAGTTTCCTTGTCATCGGCAGCCACTTGAAGATCATCTACATACTGCACTAAGGCAGAACCAGGAGGAAGTACAAAGGAATCTAACTGACTTTTTAATGCCTGACTGTAAATGGACGGACTCTCACAATAGCCTTGTGGAGCACGTTTAAACCTGAAGCTTCGACCTCCTAGAGAGAAGCCGAAAATATCTCTGCTTTCTTCGGCTATCGGAATGCTGAAAAAGGCATTCTTCAAGTTGATGACTGAAAACCATGTGGCTCTAGCAGGAATCAACGTTAACAATAAAGTAATGTCTGGAACCACAGGAAACTGCGGAACCACAATTTTATTAACCTCTCTGAGATCGATTACAAATCTATACACTGGAGGCTTGGAAGGATCAGTACGTTTCAAAATTGGTAATACAGGACTGTTACAGACATTTCCTCTAGTTTCCTCAACCACGCCTTTCTTAATCAAATCTTGCACAATCAATAAAAGTGCACGTTCACCTTCACTAGAAATCTTGTATTGAGGAATTCGTGGAAATTTGACATTTGCTTTCAAAGTGACTACATATGGTGGAATTTCCAAAAGGCCTACATCATTAGGACCAGTCGCCCAAAGAGTATCAGGGAGTGAACGCAGCTCTGGCGGGAGTGCAACCATTGACAAGTACATCGGAGAGGTGATTCTTTTACCCAATGTAAGCTGTACTCCTGACGGAGAACAGTACAATGTCGCATATAGGCGTTTTAACAAGTCTAAACCAAGCAGATTTTCATTACAACCGGTCGTCAAAATCAAAGGTGCTTTCAATTGACGGGGTCCAACAGAAATAGACAAAGGACCAGATACAGGGTTGCAAACAGGGGCGCCTGAAAAACCTACAGAAACATTTGTTAAGCCGGACAAAGGTGCGCCAGGGAGTTTAGCATGAATGATAGAACTTTTTGCTGCACCAGTATCCAACAGAAATGGTTCGACTACACCTGATGTTGCTACTGAGACATAAGGCCCACTCTGATCCACTGGAACTGATACTACTCCCTCTCTCTGTCCATGGCTGTCCTAGTACTCAGTTTGCTGAAACCCCTCATCAACTTCACAATAGTCTTCAACATGATACTGTTGAGATCTATTTTGTTGGGCAGACTGTCCATTCCGTTGATCAAAATGATTAGAAGGGCGATCATTCGTTTGTGGAGGCATAGCACCTCGTCCTCGACCTCTAGAATTCTGCATAGAACCACCACGACCTCTCTGAGCTGCTGAAGCATTATTTTGCGCTAAGACTGGACAGTCATTCTTATAATGACCCACTTTCTTACAGTACGCACACTGGTTCCACTGGTATTGTGGCCTCGGTGAACTATAATCTGTCCTTTGATATGATCCATGCTGTGTATTAGTCTGATTCGTGCGAGGCGGATATGCCTGCTGTAAAAGAACTTTAGTGTTTAAATCTTTCGTTTTCTTATCTGACTTCTCTTTCTCCTCTTTATCCCTATTTTCATAATACTGTGCGGTTGCAAGTATTTGCGCAGTTGTAGAGACAGCCCACGCACTCTCGGAATCTTTCAATTTATTACTGAGCTCTGGCAGCAGATTGTGTACAAATTTATCGACAAATAGTCTCTGTCCTCCTTCAGTGCTCATATCCTGACCACTGTGATCTACAAAAGTCTCTTCGAACCTTGTGAAAAAGTCGGAAACACTTACGTCTTTCTTCTGCCTGCATGCGGACAACTTGTCCCAGTTAACGCGCAATGCTGGCATCAGAGTCTTCATTAAGTCAATTATTCTACCTGGAAGATTAGCAATTAGAGGTTCGGGTTTGGAACCACCTATTTGCTGACCATCTGCCGCAATGATAGCTGCCCAATCAACACCTAGGGCAACGGGATGATTCTCTTTACGAATTTTAGCCCAAATTGGTTGCGGAACTACATTCCCAAATAACATGTCAATGTCCGCTAAATAAATCACACAAGCCTCAACTGTCTGTGCTAACTCTTTATAGTATCCGGCAGGATTTTTACGCGGATCTGGCAAGGCCTGTTTCACTGCTAACACTTCGGCTCGCTTCCACGGAATGTGTATCCACACTCTCTGGAACTGCGCCGGAGCGGCAACAATACCATTGACAGCATCAGCTTGCACAGCTTCGTGCCAAATTGGAGGAACCTCCCTCATTGGATATTGGCGATTCTGCTTCGTACTATGTTTCTCTAACTCTCTCGGTGAATGAAGGGATGGATCATTCCTATAGCTTAAAATTAGTTCCATCGCTTCCTTTATATCCTGACCAACTATCATACCCGCAGCAAATTCTTTCTGAACATTAATTAATTCTTCTAGATTTGATTCAGAGTCATCTTCTTCTAATTCGTCACGCAAAAGGGAGCACATCTCGTCGAACACATATCGTTGTGTCGGTTCTTTCCATTGCATAAATGTATCTAATACATCTCTAGTACTATATCTTCTACTTTTTGAAATCCATCTAAGAGCGGTGGAATCTAATATTCCCCGTTCTTCAGTACTTGGAAGCTGACTACGTCTCTGTACAGAGTCAGAGGCAGGAGTCCTAATTAAAGTTTTATAGAAGGGAGACAGAATATTGGAGACAGAATCAGTGATTCTCAGACGAACAGAAAGTGGAGTCATAATACTAGCAGATGTAGAAAACACAGTAGCAGTTGGAACAGATAGAACAGGAATAGTAGGAGTATCAGGCAAAGTAGCTTGTGAAACAGTAGGTGTAAGTGATGCAGGTATAGGTAAAGAAGTCGGCAACCATGGAAGAGGGGGTGCCGAAGGAACATTTACATTGACCACAGGAGGTACAGGAGCTTGATTCAGGGGAGCAGGAGCAGGAATACCAGGTTGTCCAGCAACCGGTAATTGAACATTCGGTAAAGGTGGAGCCGTAGCACCCTGTGCATACGGTGGGGGTGACTGTAACAAGTAAGACAACAGAGGATCATTTTCGGAGTCCTCTACTGCCTTGGCTGTACTCGATGGCAAGGCAGGGTAGCACTTGTCTATCGCTAAAGTACGCTCTCTAACAGCCACCTCCATTGCTTTCTCAGACTCATTGAGTTGCAGCTGCTTGGCAGCTTGTTCTAAAGTCAACTCTTGCTCTTTTTGTTCTTTCTTCAACCTTTTAATTTCTCTCTGTTTAGATTCTTTTTGCCAGTAACGGAAAGAATCAAACATTGCCGGCCGGGCTTTCTTCTTAAACAATTTCACTTCCAAATTATCAAGGACTTCGGGTTCAAAACTACCATGCAGTGGCCAACTAAGGACACCGTCTTTTTCGGTATATCGGATCCACACCTCATTATAAGATATTGGACCCACACCAAACTTACAATACAGATCATAAAGAGGAGTTCCGATCGGAGGAACCAGACATGAGTCTTCCAACCGGGAATCACTGTTGCAACCAAAACACAACAACATACAATTTTTCCGACTTACCATTTTATAATCCGGAACACAGAACAGACAAAAACACAAACAGAAATGTGCACTCGAACCAAGAGCTTAGGCCTACCAAAAGCGAACCAATGTATCGATACCCAAACCAAACCAAAAGATTATCGTAACTAGAACAACCAGTGATAATCTTACGAAACCAAACCAAACCAAGAACTAAAAAGGATTATCCAAACAGGAGCAACCCTTACGAAGTAACCAACTAGCAATCACTTAATACTTAACTGAGGCACTGAAGACGTCACCAAGGAGAAACCCGTCTTGTCTCGCCGTACTAAGGACTGCACCTCGGGTCCAAGACAGGGCGACGGTCAAGGCAACGGACCACTGCAGCCGTCCGAACGGGAACCCTCGTGGAAGAGAACGTCGGGCCACTTTTGCGATATGCCGGGATCGATGAAGTGGGGCGCCTCCCTCAGGAATCTTCCCACAAAGCTTCTCGAACTCTTCAGGCTTTTGGACCGGTACCGAATGACGTCGCCCTACGTTGGGCGCCAATTGGAGTTCTGGACTTTTTGGTTCCGTCCAGAGGTGCCAGGGATAACACCCGAAGACCCCGGAGTTCTACCTGTCTCGGTGCACAAATAAACAGAAACACGGGCTTCTCGATGGTGGCGTCAAAGACCAAAGGTTTATTACTGCAGGGACACAGAAGTCACAGAAACTACACACGGGCAGAATCTAGGAGCCTGTTCGATTTGTACAAAGAGGGTTGCTCCTTATATACGGAATATTGGGCTTCGGGCAAATTCTTTACATGTTAGTACATTCCCAAACCTTTGTGTCCTAAACAATAAATATTTGGCGTTGCACAGGAATCGTCGACAATATCTGATGTCACAACATTACGAACGAGGGGTTCCCACTATTCCATCATAATCCCATGTCAACTTCTCATTCAGGAGCCGGACCGCCTCATCGTAAATTTCGTTACCTCCCCCTAATAAAGGCCCAGAAGGAAAGAAGCAGAGCCAGGTGCAGAAGATAGAAAAGCAGGATAAGAGATGTTTGTGGGTCGTAAATGGGCAAGGCTACCAGCTTCGGCCGCCTAATCATGATCAGGCCAACGAACACGAGAACCAGTATAGCAGGACTGGCCTCAGGCAGAGGAGGCAGTTTCTGTCGAGTCATGCAGCCATGGCGTGTTCTGTTCTAAGGTGCACGTGTTACTCGAGAGGTTAATCTCCAGCTAAAGCCTACGTGTCCTTAATCGAAATGGAGTGATCAGAGGTCATTGCGTGTCCATTGTCTATGTGAGGGCAAGAAACACAAAATGGCTGCCATAATCTAAGATGGATGCCATGGGTAGATCAGAAATGTGTTTGTGACAGGAGTACTCTTGCTCGTAGCATAGCGAAAACACCGGGATATGCTAAATGGACCATTTGTGGTTCACTGATACCAAAATTATGTATTTACGACAATGTTGAAAACACGGGTTCAAATCGTCACGGAACCTCAGAGGGTGGGAGGGGGCAACGCAACATGGGAATGGAGCAATGGGGAAAAGCATCACACACACACACACACCTCCTCCTATTGCTTGGGCCTCACTTAGCCAGTTTACTATTTTCTCCTTGGTCCTTGATCGTATATCATACCTAATTTTCGAGATTTCATCAATTGTTCTATGTGTGACCCCAACTAAGTTAATCCTGTCCTGTATTGAGGCCCACTTATTCTTATTTGGGAATCTGGCACATAAAGAGATGATTTCTCAAATAAATCATCATGATGTACAACACAGAATTTCAAATTCCTTTTCAGAGAATTTCAATTTTCAACTTTTCCTGCCTTCTGCCTCCTTATCAGGGTCCTGCTGAGACATTTTTAAGGTTTCCAAGGGCAGATGGCTCAAAATAAGTATGATGGATTGCGAAATCACACTTCAACCTGGGTGTTCTCTAGTCCAATACTGAGCATTTGGGGCAACATGTATGTACCTTTTATAAGTACACAAACAGCCTTCTTCTCAGAATTAGACCATCTGCAACTGGAAAAAAGGCTTTTCCTATGTACCAAACCCTATTTGCGATTTAATTTGTGATTCAGTAACTTATTACTGAATTGCCAATAGTGTTTGCAATTCAGCATTAGGAAGGGGCCTGTTTATGGTGTCCCTTCCTAATAACGAATCTCAGTCATATTTTAGTATGTTTTGTGGCCGAAATGCGTTTGCAAAACATTTGCATTTTACCACCAATTTAAAGTTGTGGTAACCCTTCACCAATGGGAAGGGGTACCCAAGTGACCCCTTAACCTTTGTGAATGGTAGTACAAACATTTTTCCAGAGCAGGCAGGGGCCCCATGGACCACTGCCTGCTCTTAAGAAATTAAAAGAATTTCTTTTATATTTTTTAAACGCAACCTGTTTTCCTTTATGGAAAACGGGCTGCATTTTAAAACAAGTTATTGCTTTATTTGAATGAAATCATGGACATTGTGGTTTGCTGACCTCAGCAGGCCACCATCCCTGTGATTTTAGCGTTTCTAATGGGCCGCAATAGCGACCTGCCTCATTCATATCCATGAGGTAAGTCGATTTGCGGCTCTCTTGGAATCGCTAAATGAAACTCATTGAGTTTCATACATTAGAAATAGGGATTACCTAATTGCGATTCACAGAAAATTATAATTTGGTAGTTGATATTCCTAATATTGATACATGTGGCCCTTGGTGTACTACATCCGGTTTGTGAGGTCACCATTCACTGCCAAATAGTGACTTTCAGAAATTGTGACTTGATTCTCAATTTACTGAATCGTAAAATGTGATTCAGTAAAGAGTGAATGAGAATCCTACTGTATAAGTAAACGTTTACCTAACAATACTGCATATACCAAATAGTGATTCCTAATTTGTGATTCAGTATTTCTTGCAAATTACGATTCAATATTCAGAAGCTTCGTACATCTGGCCCTTTTGTCCTTATAATACATAATAACTTTCCCTCAAACTTCAAAATTAAACACATAAAAAAAACAATTTGTATTTTTTGCAAAAAGAAATTACAATCAGTGTTATTAAAGTCGAATAAAAAAAAAGAATGGGGCTCACAATGTGTAGATAAATACAGAGATATTCTATTTTCCTGTAACGACCTGTAGTGTGCCAAATATAAACAGGTTCCCATAAATATCTAATTTTTGCTCATCACCTTTTCTTTTAGAAAAAAGATCAAACGAATCATAAGCCAGGTTTTCGTTTTTTCTGCTTTGTTCAAACTGCAGCTGCACGGATGCCCCATGTCCTGTCCTACCTTTCATCTTGGCTGTTGGCTCTGGCAGCAGATATTGCAACATCATAACTCAACTGTAATAACGTATTACAGTTGAGCAACTATGCCATTTCATTATTAGATGTGACTAGAGACATCACAAGACAACTGTAATGAAAAAATTAGAGACGGGCTTTCAGATTCACAAGTATTACACTATGGCTCCTGTTTAAAATGATTTGAGGAAGAAGAACCCAGGACTGGAAAAGTCATGTCATTGTGACTCGGAGTCAAATGGTTAGCTTATGCACCTTACTCCTGATCTGCAGCAACCCATGCTATTCCAGCACTGATATATGACAGAGCTTTCTGGGGCACTTTATTCCTAACCGGTGGCACTCAATTATATTCCTGATCTGGGGCCTGCACATGGCACCGCCCGTGCACTTCAATTAGGATCAGATTTCTTTTTACATACGTAAACATCAAGGACATCAAGTCTAATAGTTTGTAATTTTGATCTAATGAAACATTCCTTTTCGTACGTCATTCCTTGCACATATTCCCTCCACATACGCAGCACTTAACCTTTCCCACCAGCTCAGAAAAAAGAGAATGAATGCTGTCCTCTCACACTTACTTCAGGTGTTACCTGCCAGAAGGCTTTGGATATCTGTGCTTTTCAACCAGAAATGATACACTCTAACACAGTAGGCCCTAAAACTCACCTGGTGTCAGGGAAAACGTGTTTTCTCTTCACATGATAGCTGAAATAAAAAAGTCATGGCTGCTTACAGTAAAAAAAATGCATAATAATACAGTTATCTAAGTATGGTCAGTTACAAGGTAAACACAAACAGCCCGGTTTCCCCTCTGCTCTGCTCCAGCAGCCTCTCGGGCCAAGGGTCGCAGGACCGCGCCAGGGGCAGGACCGCGCCAGGGGCAGGACCGCGCCAGGGGCAGTCCGAAGCCAGCCCGGGCGCCCCTGCTGTGGCCCCTAAATATTTCTGTACTACTCACGTCTGTACTGCTCATGTATTAACTGGTTGAGTTAGTGCATGCACAGTAGGCAGAAGGGTTGTTTTGTTAATGAGATACATTGCCCTGGTGTCTGTTGGTTGAAACGTAGGGCCTTATTTACTTATTGTTGGTGCAGGGCCGCGCCGCAAGCCTTCCTGCTGGCCTGCGCTACGTCAAAAGACAAGGGAAGGACTGTGCCGCATCAATGAGATACGCTGCATTCCTGTCCTCTTTTACTGTGCTGGTGCTCAAAAGGCTGCCTAGCGCCACTGCGGGCGCCCTTGCCCAAGGGTGCCTGCGTTGAAATCAGGTTGTTTTTGCCCATGGAGGGGCGCCATCCTTCACAAAAAGAACTCTTACGCCACCCCTGGGGATGCGTACGCATTTTACGAATTCCCAGGTTTGCAGCATGTTGTAAGTCTGGGATTGTGTCACATGCCGTAGGTATTACGTGGGAGCACCCGCTGCAACGGCCCTGGCACGCCGCACTATCGTAGTGTGAGGCAACGCAGCAACTTGTGCTGCGCTGTCTCTCAGATATCTACGAGGCCATGAAAAGCCAAGCAGCAAAACTTTACTTGGCCTCCTAGGTATGCAGCGCGCACCACTGGACCCTCATTAAAAGTGACGTTCCGGCGGCGCATGGGGCTTGTAAATGCGCCCCTCCGTTGGTGTGACCGCCATTGCAAAAAGAGCAGCCGCGGCAGTACCTGCAGGGCGGTGTCGTGAGGGAGCGAGAGGGGCAGGGTGGGGGGTAGTAATGTATGGATTACGGAGCTTCCCAGATAAGTAAACATTTAAATAAATAAAATGAATTTTGTTGTGTGCACTGCATCCCCAAATGCAATGCAGTGCGCGCAACGAAATTCGGTTTTTTTATTTAAATGTTTACTTACCTGTAAAACTCCGTCATCCACACATTACTACCCCCCCCCCGCCCCTCCCCCTCCCCACGTCACCGCCCTGCAGGTACTCCCACTGCCGGCCGCGGCTGAAAAAGAGGCCAAGCGCTGCCTTGTAAATGTGGAACCAGTGGCTGGAGCTTCTGTCTTTGAAATAAATAGGTTTTAATACCAAAAAGTGCATGATGGAAATGTACACAAAACTCAACAACACCAGCAGTAAAGGTTATTATGCACGAAAAAGGCATTAGTGCCCCGTCTCCACGCTGAATGTTCAATTCGTCTGGGGATTGCTGGCGGGTTCAAGACCGTGTGAAAGATCAAAGGCGAATCACTTTCACTGCTGTTCGAGGATAGACCTTCAGGCACAGACATGGCTAGAAAAGAACTGTAAAACGCGGCACAGTAACGAGAAACGCTAACTGCCTATGTCAGTGTTCCGAATGTACTCTAATCACATCACTAAATGTTCAATGTTGTCAGCGTTTTTTAACTCTCTCGTACGTATTACATTTACTTCCCGTCCTGTTTATTATTTTTGCTGATAATCTAGGTACTTAGTCCAACAATTTAATTAGGGTCCGTAATCAAAATCGCTAACCTCAGTGCCTGCCTGAGACTAATTAAGGGGTCGTGGTAATATCAATGCAGTACAAAGTACATAATTAAATTTAAAAAAATAATAATAAATGGCTTGCAGCAAAACCTGTTAGTCTCTCAACTTAGCAAACAGCGCCACTCGGTGGATACATTAGGAATGGTCTTTTCTCAAAAATTATTTCTTCCTTCAGATTTGCAAAACTGTGTTTTACATCAAGTTTGTGCTGTAGTCAAATTGAAGAAATGTAATAGAGATGTTTCAGTTATTTGCATTGTCAAAGCTCTATAACAGGGGTAGCATACCTTATGTGCTATTTCTAAAGTAGATTCTGATCGGAAAATATAATATATTTGAACTAAACATTCAGAATATCAACGGGTCTGCCGCTTTATAGGTGGAGTGATGGGAAGGAAAGGTATGATGGATATGTTAGCGGAGTTGTATAGTGAAATATAGCAGGTATGCCAAATGTAAACCTGTGCTCTTAAGTTACAAAATGTCAACCCCTAGAGCGTCTAAAAAAATTATGTCCGTCACAATATTGGGTCATACAAAAAATGCATATGGCCAGTAGTGTGCCATGTAAATTATTACAGTCTGGAACGGTTGTGCAAGAAGGATAGTGAACACACAACGGGGGGTGGAGAGCACAAGACAGAACATATAACAAAACAGACAAACTCATCTGTTTGAAAAAACTGCCCTCACTCACATACCGAAGTATGTGACATGCTTCATCATAGGGCCTGCTTACAATAGGCCCAGGTGTAGCCACACTCAGGGCGGAGCGTAAGGGAGGGGGAAAAATAATAAATTCCACACAACACAACGTACGACCACAAAACTCAACACATAATACACGTAACATACAACGTGAGAGAGCAGTGCAAATCACCAAGTGACGGAAACTAGTGATGCGGCAAACAAGTGCAGCTAATAGGAAGTGATTTAAAACTGGTTTAAGGATACTAACCCAAAAGTTTTTTATTCCAAGGTTCCCCCACCAGGATTAAAAAGAAAAAGGATGGATAGTGTCTTGATAAGAAGATGAGGCTTCTCAAGACTTCCATCCTGGTACTGCTATGGTCAACGTGTTTTGACCGACTTACTGTGCCTCGAAAGGTCACCCCGGTCTTCTTCAGGACTGATGTCGCTTCCAGTGCCCCTTCTGGCCTCACCGTATTTCGGTTAGTATGCCCCGAAGTCTGAGCCGGTCTACTTAGATCCTAGCTCCTCTAGTCACGTGTGGAAAATGTTCCCAATAGTCAGGGAGAACATTAACTAGTAAAGAACAAAAAGAGATAGTATAGACATGCTACACTCCCAGGTAATCTCTTCTCATCCCTGTACTTCAAACATCTATTTTAGTTCCCTATGTGGTCAGAGGAGTGAAAGTGCACCCTCTTGACTCCTATCCCGGGTTTAGAATGGTCCCTCGGGTATCGGAATCCAAAACACTCATTAACCCCTTCGCTGCAGGGGGTTCAAATGGGTTTGGGCATGGAGCTGCGGTGCTCATGATGGAGCTCCTGAACCCAGCCAAGCAAGGGGAGGCTCCCCGGGCACAACGGAACCCCATCCCGGGCTTTTTGCAGTGCGGCAGGCCGGGTGACGAGGGGAACCCCAGCCGGGTGCGGGGTCCAAGAGTACCTTGCCCCTAGTAATACAGAGGAAGGCTACCCTTCTTTCTGGGAACAAGTGCGCACCGCGAGGCTCAGGGGACCCAAGGTGCGAAAGTACCCGACCTCCTGGAGCCCTGTCTGGGATCCGGGAGGCAAATGGCACCTCATCGGGACTTCCAGGGAAGTCCGGCCATCTGGTCGCCCCATAGGAAAGCATTGCGGGCGACCAGATGGCCGAGGGGATCCAGGCGACCAGATGGGCAAGGGGATCTGGGCGACCAGATGGCCGGGCACGATAGGGAAGCCGCCTGGACCCTCCGGACCCGTCCCGGGCACCCTGCCGCGTGGCAGGACCCAGGACGGAGACCCCGGTGGGGAGGCCACCCTCCCCGGGGCCCCTGAACCCAGCCGAGCACGGGGAGGCGCGCCGGGCACCACGGAACCCCGTCCCGGGCCTTTGGCAGTGCGGCAGGCCGGGGAACAGGGCCCTGGGCCGGAGCACCCAACCCGGGGCCCGGCAGGGCCCCTGGACCCCAGCCAGGGGCCCCAGGCCCAGAGGTGCAGGGGTAGCCTTCCCAGGGCCCTCCGGACCCCGTCCCAGGCACCCTGCCACACGGAAGGACCCAGGATGGTGCCCCGGCTGGAGCTCCTGAACCCAGCCAGGCTCCCTGGGCACAGCGGAACCCCCGCCGTAGTCCCCCATGGCAGGCCGCGGGGGACGGGGACCCCAGGCCCGGGCCCTCTGGGACCCCATCCCGGGCATCCTGCCATGGGGCTGGGGCGGCATCCTGGCATGTCCAGCTGCCGGCTGAGGACCTCTAGGCCGAGAGGGGTCCCAGAGTACCTTGTCCCTAGCAATCCGGAGGAAAGTGACCCCCATTTCTTGTAATCCGTGCAAGCAAGGTGACAGAGGGGACCCAGAGCGCAAAAGTGTCCAACCTCCTGGAGCCCTCGCTGGGATCTGGGAGGCGAATGGCACCTCATCGGGACTTCCAGGGTAGTCCGGACATCTGGTCGCCCCATTGGAAAGCATTGCGGGCGACCAGATGGCCGAGGCGATCCGGGAGACCAGATGGCCGAGGCGATCCAGGAGACCAGATGGCCAAGGGGATCCGTGAGACCAGATGGCCGAGGGGATCCCAGAGACCAGATGGCCGAGGGGATCCCAGAGACCAGATGGCCGGGCACGAAAGTCAAGCCAACCTGTGTCACTCTGTGCCCCAACGAAAAAGTGAGCTGGCGCCAGGGAATGGGGGGGTGGAGACCGGAGGCCCAGGGTCGTGGCACCCGAGCCGGGGCCCGGGCGGGCCCCTGGACTCAGCCTGGGCTCCCATGCCCGGAGACGCAGGGGACGCCTTCCCGGGCCCTCCGGACCCCGTCCCGGGCACCCTGCCACGCAGCAGGACCAAGGACAGAGCCCGGGATGGGGAGGCCGCCCTACCCGGGCCCTCAGGGGCCCCGGCCGAAGCTCCTGAACTCAGCCCGGCAAGGGGAGGCTTCCCGGGCACAACGGAGCCCCATCTCAGGCCTTTGGCAGTGCGGCAGGCCAGGCCCCTGGACCCAGCCGGGGCTCCCAGGCCCCGAGGTGTGGGGCGAGCCTCCCCGGGCCTGCCGGACGCCATTCGGGGCATCCTGCCATGCGGCAGGCCCAGGGAGGGAGCCCGATGGCTGTGGCGGCATCCCGGCCCATCCGGCTGAGGACCGCTAGGCCGAGAGGGGTCCCAGAGTACCTTGTCCCTAGTAGAAGGCTACCCCGCTTTCTGGGAACAAGTGCGCACCGTGAGGATCCGGGGACCCTAGGTTCAAACGTGCCCGACCTCCTGGAGCCCTGGCTGGGATCGGGGAGGCAAATGGCACCTCATATGGACTTCCAGGGAAGTTTGGCCATCTGGTCACCCCCATTGGAAAGCATTGCGTGCGACCAGATGGCCGAGCGGTACCGTGCGACCAGATGGCCGGGATCGAAAGTGCTTCCCACCCCAAGACTTCGTGGTAGGGCTCCTGCCTGCCTGCCTGCCTGCCCACGCAAGGCAGGGCTCAGGGACCCCGGCTGGGCTTCAGGCACGGGATGGACTACCGGCGCTCTCTGGCCTGGACTCCCGGGGGAGGCCTGCCCGGGACGCATGGACCCCGTCCTGGGCAATCGTCCATGCCGCCGGCCTGTAGACCTGGGGGACGACTGCCCGGGACCCATGGAGCCCGTCCTGGGCACTCGCCCATGCTGTCGGCCTGTAGACCCAGGGGACGACTGCCCGGGACGCATGGAGCCCGTCCTGGGCACTCGCCCATGCCGTCGGCCTGGAGACCCGGGGGACGACTGCCCGGGACACATGGAGCCCGTCCTGGGCACTTTGACATGCCGTCGGCCTGGAGACCCGGGGGACGACTGCCCGGGACGCATGGAGCCCGTCATGGGCACTTTGACATGCCGTCGGCCTGGTGGAAGGAAGCCCCATGTGGCCTAGGGAGGTGTTGCCCAGGCATCTCCCATCTGGTCCCCCATGGCAGAGAACCACCAGCCTGGGAGGGGTGTCCGGGCATACCCTGCCCCTAGAAATCCGGAGGAAAATTACCCCCTTTTCTTGTAATCTGTGCGCACCGAGTGACGGAGGGGACCCAAGGCGTGTGGGCGCCCGACCTCCTGGAGCCCTGG